>NC_138039.1:26318042-27518042 GCF_964106645.2 Podarcis pityusensis | reverse complement strand
GCTCACCCCGTCGCAGGTGTTCGAACCTCGACCTTATGATCAGCAAGTCCTAGGCTCTGTGGTTTAACCCACAGCTCCACCCGCGTCCCTCCAGCCATCAACCTAGATGGCTTTAAAAGAGGATTTGTGGAGAAGAGGGCTATCAATGGCTCCTAGCCACGCTTATGCTCTGCAACCACACTCGGAGGCATTAGTGCTTCTGAAAACCAGTTGCTGGAAATGACAGGAGGGGAGAGTGCTCTTGTGCTCAAATTCTGCTTGCAGGTTTCCCGAATCCCACAGGCCTCTGGCTGACTCCTGTGAGAACAGTGTGCTGGACTGGATGGGCCACTGGCCTGACCCAGCACACACATCTAATGTTCTTAAAGCAAGTGCTCTGTCCTTAACTGTGGCTCCTTCTCAGTAGCAGGGGACCCAGTTTGTGTGTGTACATCAGGCCACTCTCTGGACCTCCTGGCACATCTCTTGCAAATGCATCATCAGCCTTGCTGCTGAAGGCAAAATTAAATCAATGAGTAGTTGATGTGCATTTGTGTGCGTGCGCATGAGGTGTGTTGCCATAGGAACTGGGTTGCAGAGCACCCTAATTAACTCTGTCATGAACCTCATGCAACAAGGTTAGGAGGGCAGTTGCTGCAGGGGGGTGGGCAGGAGATACATGAGTCTGCAGCACAAATGGGGGGGGGGGATAGCCTTGCCCAGATAGGTCTTGTGGGAGGGAGAGATTCCTGGCCTTCTGCTGCTCAAGAAAGAAGATTCCACCTAAACATTAGGAAGAACTTCCTGACAGTAAGAGCTGTTCGACAGTGGAATTTGCTGCCAAGGAGTGTGGTGGAGTCTCCTTCTTTGGAGGTCTTTAAGCAGAGGCTTGACAACCATATGTCAGGAGTGCTCTGATGGTGTTTCCTGCTTGGCAGGGGGTTGGACTCGATGGCCCTTGTGGTCTCTTCCAACTCTATGATTCTATGATTCTATGATTCTATGATTCTATGCTCACTGTTCTTGCTAGAAATAATGCTCTGTCTTTGATGTCTTTATTTTCCCACATTTCTTCCAACACGGAACTCGAAGCAGCGTATACTTTTCTATATTTCCATGTTTGCATTTCAGTTTTCCTCTATTTATTGCATTCCTGCCCCACTTTTTCCTCCTGTGAGTTCATTTGCAGTTCTCTTCCTCCCACCCTCATTCTATGCTCACAAGAACCCTGTGAGGTAGAATAGGGTGAGAAGGGTCAGCTGGCTCAAAATATATTCACCCAGGGAGCTTCACGGCTCCCACTGGGATTTGAACCAGGGCCCCAGAGTCCAGCACTCAAACCACCATTTAAAAGGGGAGGGGGGATGGAAATGAAAATTGCAAGAAAGGAGATTCTGACTAAACAGTAGGAAGAACTTCCTGGCGGTAAGAACTGCTGGATTTCCGAAAGGCAGAGCTTTGTCCTGGATCTTCGGCAAGTCAATTGAAATTGTATATTTTTGGGGTTTCCTAAAAAAAACCTCAATACCTTTCGGGGTGTCCTGGTTTTTACTTTTTTGAAATATGGCAACCCTAAGTGGAATGGACTCCCTCAGAAGGTGGTGGACTCTACTTCATTGGAGGGTTTTCAACAGAGGTTGGTCCCTCCCAATTCTACAATTCTGTGATGCAGGCCTGTTTGCTCATTTCCAATGGGCCCTACATGGACTGCATGTCTTCAGGGTGAAGCTGGAGAATGCTTGCCAGGATGTTTGTTTCGCAAGCCCTGCAGCAGAGCTGGCTGCGTCTGCCCGTAGACTGGCAATGGAAGTGGCACCCACACCCTGAGCCCGTCTCATAGCCAGCTTGGCACAGGAAGTGGGGAATCTGTCCACTGGGTGCCAGCAGAGTGATGGAACCAGCCTCATCAAAATGGGCATCAGTGCCTTGGTGTATTAAGAAAACAATAGAAACATCTGCCCCCTCAAAAAAAGGGGGAAAAGCCCACTATGCAGTTGTCCTTTTCCTGCTCCTTTTTGAGTTCCTAAACTGGGCTGCTTCTTCCCCATCCCCCCACAATCTTCGTATTACATTAAGGATTGGAATATCTTGAGTTGGAAAGTAAGCCTATTTGGCTACATCCAAATGCATTTGTAAGAATGTAGATGTAGCACATTCCTGTATGTTCAGGGATCGTTCCAGCCCTGCATGCACACCATTCATTTAAATCACACGGCTTTAAGGAGGATATTGACAAGCCGGAACGTGTGCAGAGGCGGGTGACCAAGATGATCAAGGGTCTGGAAGCCAAGCTTTGTGGGGAATGGTGGAGGGACTTGGGGATGTTTGGCTTGAGAGAAGAGAATGATCTCCGTCTTCAAATATCCAAAGGGTTGTCACATGGAAGATGGAGCAAGTTTGTTGCCTACTGCTACAAATGGTGGGACCTGAACCAATGGGTTCAAATGACAAGAGAGGAAATTCTGACAGAACTTTCTGACAGAGCCATTTGTCAGTCAAATGAAGTACCTTGGAAGGTGGTGCACTCTCCCTCACTGGAGGTTGTTAAGCAGAGATTAAATGGCCATCTGCATTGCAGGGGGTTGCACTAGATGATACCAGATGCAGGAAACCACAGTGAGGGGAGAGAGGTCTTGTGTTTGAATCTCGCACACATCATGTTGGTCACTGTAAGAACAGGATGCTGGACTTGTTGGGCCATTGGCCTGATCCAGCACACTCTTCTTATGTTCTTAGTTTTTAAAAATCCCGCTATTCAGCCGGAAAAGGTTCTGAAGTAGCTTACGAATATCCATGAGAGAGAGCCTACCCTCAATGTATTTGAGATTGCTTGTCTCAAGACGATACATACCCAGTACTAGTATTTACCTTCTAATATTCCCTCTGGAGTGAAACATTAAAGAGGGAACTGGGTAACTTACAAAGCAGAATAACAAACCAGAGCCAGCCTCCTGCAATGAGGATCTTGTTGTTTTCTTTTAATATTTAAATGGTTGCAGATCATGAAAGAAACACACATCAGCCTGCCCAAAGGACTTTGTACCCTTATAAACCTGCATAGTTCCCCTCTGCCAAAAGAAACAGAAAATTGAATTTCACGAAGACAGGATAACTACGGTAGTCAGTATCAGCCCATGACCGGGGAGGCTAGTTCCTTAGGCCCATGAAGGCCCATGGATGGTATCTGACATTTGCCCAGGAATCGGGGCCTCTCTCTCTCAGGCTGAAGGAGGAGGGAGGGAGCTTGAGAATAATATTTTCCACCATCTCTGTCTCAAGCTGTATACATGTTTTATTGTATAAAAGGCAGAAGGATTACAGTGAACTGCTGGAGGTGTAAATGCCTGTCAGAATTTGAAAAGCTGGTCTGACTGCATCAAGTTCATAAATTTTGTGGAATTAATTAAACTAAACAGTTTTAATTGGGTTTTGAACAAATGTTGAATTAATTGCTTGAAATTTCACTGTGTTTTTATCTTCCTTAGTGTGTCGTGCAAAATGCTATTCTGAATAATGCTATTTGTAGAGTAGGGGAAACTAGGGAACCCAACGGGCGGTGATCCGAAAGTTTGCTCCTTCTGAATCTATTGCCCTTTAGTTCTGTGTAGACCCTGAATTCCAGCCTGATGAGAGAAAGAAATCCCCCCTCTGCACTGTTCATGACTATGGACCTCTTTAGTTGTATTTTTTCCTAATCTAAAAAGGCGCCACACTTAGATCAGCCTTTGCCAACCTGGTGCCTTCCAGATGTTTTGGACTACATGTCTCCTGAGCCCCAGCCTGCATGACCATGCGCTTATCTGCCCCAGCATCATGTGCCTGGTGGGATTATAGCCAGCGTTCAAAACTCCTATTGTTCTAGGTGCATTTTGCGACAGGGAATTTCATTAGGGCGAGCAGTTTCTGAGCTCTGGGTGCAATACTGCACCTAAGATTTCAGATTAAAACTGCAGAGTGGAAGGAAAGTAGGACCTTTTTCTACCTCCCCACTTCCAGCTCCTCTCTGAAGACTGGAGAAGAACCCCTCTTAAGAATATTAGGGGGGTGGGCAGGGGAAGGACTAGACCATGTGAAAAATGAACATAATATTTTAGCTGCAGTTCATTCATTTTCAGCTTTGTATTCTTGTTATAAAAAGGCGCGCTTGTTCCGTTGTTGCACCCATAACCTAGGTTTAAGGTGCCATTTAGCTCCTAGCTTTTATATCTCAGTTTCTAACACAGATTATAGTGCAAAATATCTGGAGGACATGAGCTTTGCTTAACCAATAGTTTGCTGGACCCTGGGGGTCGACATCTTCTGCTTGCTCTGCCCTAGAATTGCTGTCGGGTCATCCTGAAACCTTCACAATCTGTTTTCACAGGTTGATCTTTCACAGGACATCACAGCTGCACTGGGGGTCTCTTCATTTTCCTTGCGGGGTGGTGTGCATGATGCTGGTGGCCTCAGGGCTCTGTCTGGGGGCGGGGCGGGTTTCTACAGCAGATAGAGGGGGCAGTTGCATCAGGTCCACCCAGAGAGTCGGTTCCCTTTGCCCAGGCATCTCCCATCTGTCGTTCAAGGTCGCAGCATCAGATGGTGGAGACTCGGGCATTGTTGCGCAGACTGCAGAGCCAGCTTGGCGTGGGTAGAGTCACGTCGGCTTCCTGCCGACAGAGCATCTGGCTGTCTGTCACATCAGGAATGGTGGGGGTTTCCTCCCCCTCCTCCTCTGCTGGGGCACTGGAGGCTGCCAAAGGATGCTTAATTGCTAAAAGGAGATACATTGCAGCTCAGCGCTGTCTGGAAACAACAGAATACTCCACCCTGCAATCTCTGCTGTGTGATGACTCTCTCTGCTTACTCTGTGGTATTGGAGAAAGACCTTTGAAGCTCTCTACAAGGCCCCTTTTCATCCATTCATATCCTCCAGAGTTCAAAGACCCTGGTAAGCCAAGGAACTGGAACCCCACTGCCCCAGACCAGGCAGGTATAGCCAACCTGTGTCCTGCAGATGTCATTGACCACAACTTTCACCACCCCTGACCATTCATTGGCCATGGTGGTTGTTGGGGCTGATGGGAGAGAGGCCCCTTCCAGAGGACCTGTTTATTGAGCATCCATCCTGATTTGCTTGTGGGAAGGTTAGAAGATACTGTAGCCAGCAAATTTCATCCCATACTTTCCAATGCATTGACCTGCCCCATTGCTTAGTGAAAAAAGTCGGATATTTTGAGGAAGACTTCACTGTAGATGTTGATCCCTGTGACACGCTTAAGCAACTTTAGCTGTGATTCCTGAATTGCATGGGGTTGGACTTAATGACCCTTGGGATCCCTTTGTTGATCACACCTTCCAACTCTACAGTTCTATGTTTCTATAAGTGCCAGCTGGCAAGCTATGTTTTGTTTTGTTTTGTTTTGTTTTGGAGGGGGACAAATCCAGTAGCCCTGAGCTGTGTCTCTTTCCACACTAGCCCTCCATTACTCATCTCTCTTAAGTGGCAGTCACAACCTGAATTCAATAAACGCAGATAAGCCATCGGTTTGCATCCACCTCCCCTGGGCTTTTGCTGCTGCTTCCCTCTCCGCTCCATCAGCTCCCGCCCCACCCCCGATGGTGATGAGATAATCCTTCTGGAACGTCTGCCCTGCCCGCCATGTCAAGCCAAGTGAAACAACAACAACAACACACACACTTTTTATTTGATTTCTTACCCCCCCCCCACCGCCTTCCCTGTTCCCTGATCAGCTTATAACATAAGCATGGGACAAAAGCAGGCTGGAAGGAGCTTTTCACAATCAGTATGAATGCAAGTCCCGTCACCCAGTGAGCGATGGACGAAGTGGGCAACAATCTGCCCTGCCTGGCAATGGGAGAGGACCCATGACTTGTTGCTGGCTCCAAATCTAGCCAGAGGGAAAATGTCTCCATGGGAGAGCTGTGCCAATTTGGGGAGGAGGGCCAGTTATTGGCCTGGAAGGTGGAGGTTTTGCGGTGAATTTCTCCCTCAAACATAAGGCAAATTGGAAGACTTTGCTCCGAAACCTGGCTGGCTGGCATGCATGCCCCCTTGCTCTTCCACTTCACGGAGCTCCATGGGAATGGAGAATCGCCCTTTTCCCACCCTGAGAATATTATCCTTTGTCCACACGGGTTGGTGAGAATTCCTGTTGCCTGCCAGCTGAGGCCTTTGTATACTTAGGTCTTTTCAAACCAGGTTTTTTGATCTCTCTTCAGCGCAGCCACAGTGAAGTGAGGCTGACAGAATTCAGAGCATCCCAAAGCCAGGCGTGTTTGGTGCCTCGCCCAATACAAAAGGTCAAAGTGACTTGGATTTGTGAAGTCAACCTGTGCGCTACTTTTTCCCATTGATGACAGCAAAATTTGACAGGGTTGGGGGGGATAATAGCTTGCATTTCGTAGCCTCTTTTTCGATATTTACATCCTTATGTACACCAGTGTGGTTTAGTGGTTAGCACACTGAAATATACTCAGAGTCGCAAAGTGATTTCATGCTCTTTATTCAGCTCATAGTGGTGAGGAGGAATGAATAAATGTCCCCTCACAGTATCTGCTTTATATACATTATTTACACAATGGGCTGCACATGATTGGCTAATTCTGGAATTCTACTGTAAGCCAATCAGGTTGTGGATTCACTTCTATCTGGAGCAGGATTGGGTGGTTCCTGCCAACCAATCATACTGCTGCATTGTTCTAGGACCAATCAGACTGCTGCATTCTGAATCCTATTGTTCTAGGACCAATCAGACTGCTGCCTTTTGGATCCTATTGTTCTAGGACCAATCAGACTGCTACAGTTTGGATCCTATTCAACTCAGTACATAACACCCCTCCCCTCTAAGTTCCAGTCCTGCCCGGGAGGTCGCATTCATAGTCCTCAAGGTATGCCGGCGGCCTACGTGTGCGTTGTGGCCTGGGGTGTTCCCTGGTCCGGGCTCCGGGTTCTGGCTCGTGTTCCAAGGATGCTGGCTGTGATGCGGCTGTTTGGTCTGGTGCAACCGGCTCGCTCAGTCGTGGTTCTGGTTCCGGTGTCCTTTCGGCCTCACGGGTCCTCTCTGTATTTACTGATTCTGCCTCTCCTGCTGGCCCCTCCTGCTCTATGGGCCTCACTGCCCCGCTGTTCCCTTGGGACTCCTCTGACCTGTCCTCCTCCTGGTTTTCTCCCGGGAATCGTCGCCGTATCTGGTCGCAGTGGCGGCGCCAGCATTGCCCCCCATCCGTTAGCACCTCGTACGACACGGGGCCAGTGACCCTGGTGATTGTGGCGGGTACCCATGCTGGGCCTGCCCCAAAATTCTTTGCGTACACTGGGTCCTGGGCCTCGAAGGTCCGGGGGTTCCTGCCTTCCCCCACCACTACCTCATCCTGAGCTCTATCGGGGTGAAGGCGGTCCAATCTGATTGCAAGGCGCCGACCCATTAGTAGTTCAGCGGGACTCCGGCCAGTCGTTGAGCTGGGGGTGCTGTGCTGTGCTAGAAGGAATGTGGCAAGGCGGTACTCCCAGTCCCCTTGCGTCATGCGGCGAAGGGTGTCCTTGGTGGTCCGCACCATGCGTTCTGCTTGGCCATTGGTGGCAGGGTGGAACGGCGCCGAACGGATGTGGCGGATGGCGTTCTGCGCTGTGAAGGTTTGGAATTCTCCTGACGTAAATGCAGTCCCGTTGTCTGAGACGAGAGTGTCAGGGAGCCCGTGGGTTGCAAACAGCCTGCGTAGTACCCGGATGGCTGCGGACGTGGAAGTGGACGGTACCAGTGCGACTTCCAGCCATTTGGTGTAGGAGTCCACCACTATGAAGAATGTTTTCCCCTGAAAGGGGCCAGCGAAATCCACATGCAGGCGTGACCATGGTGCTCGGGCGGACTCCCAGGACTGGACTGGGGCCCTTGGGGGGTCTGGGCGGGATTCTTGGCAGGCCTGGCAGTGTTTGACCCAGGCCTCTATCTCTCCATCGATCCCCGGCCACCACACATAACTCCTGGCAAGGGCCTTCATTCTTACTACCCCTGGATGTGTCTCGTGTAGGGCTGTGAGGACCCTTTTGCAGAGGGGCTGGGGAACAACGACTCTGCTTCCCCATAACAGGCACCCCTTGTGGGCCGACAGTTCATGTTTGCGGGTTGTGTAGCCGGCGAATTCTGGCCCGGGGCTGCTGCTGGGCCATCCCCTCCACACCCAGTCCAGGACCCGGGAGATGACCCTATCTTTCTTGGAATGGTGTGCAACTTCTTGTGCCTGAATGGGGCGGTCGGGAAGCAGCTCCAGGCTCATAACCTCTTGTGCAGGTGCTGGGTCAGGGCCTGTTTCCGGTAGTGGTAGCCTGCTGAGGGCGTCCGCATGGCCCATCGCCTTCCCAGGTCGGTGAATCAGTGCATACTGGTAGCTGGCAAGGAAAATTGACCACCTGAGGACGCGAGGAGACAGCACTTGGGGGGTCTGCTTTTCGGGGGCAAACAAGCCAAGCAACGGCTTGTGGTCAGTCACCACGGTGAAGGGCCGCCCGTACAAGAAATCATGGAATTTTTTTACTCCCTTTACGATTGCCAGACCCTCCTTGTCGATTTGCGAGTAGTTCCGCTCGGTTGTGTTGAGTGTCTGGGAAAAGTACGCCACCGGTACCTCTCTTCCATCCGGGAGTTGGTGCCCCAGGACAGCTCCAATGCCATAGGGTGAGGCGTCGCATGCTAGCACCACCGGCAGCCTCTCGTCGAAGTGTGCCAAGACCGAGTTTGAGACAAGCAAGTCCTTGACTGCCTGGAATGCGGCCTCCTGGCGCTGGCCCCACACCCAAGGGGCCCGCTTGTCCAGGAGTCTGTGTAGGGGCTCCGCTACCGCCGCCTTGTGGGGAAGGAAGGAATGGTAAAAGTTCAATAGTCCCAAGAAGGCCTGAAGTTCAGTCTTGCTCTTGGGCGCTGGGGCATCACAAATGGCCCGTACCTTGTCCCCAGTCGGGTGGACCCCTTCTGCGTCCACCATAAATCCCAGAAAGTCCACCTGAGGCACTCCTAGTAGACATTTTTCCCGCTTCACCTTGAGACCCGCCGTCTGGAAACGGTGCAGAACGGTGCGGAGGCGGTCCTCAAACTCCTCTGGTGTGGGGCCGGCAATCAACACATCATCGAAGAAGGGGGTGACGCCAGGAATCCCTTTAAGGAGAGAGTCCATTATATTCTGGAATATGCCTGGTGCCACGCTGACACCGAATTGCAGCCGCTTTACCCTGAACGCTCCTCTGTGCGTCACAATCGTCTGTGCCTCTGCTGTGGCCTCATCTACTGGCAGCTGTTGATATGCTTGGGCCAAGTCCAGCTTGCCAAAAATTTTCGACCCAGCCAGGGTGGCAAGGACATGGCTGACCACTGGCACTGGGTATGCGTGGGCCGTGAGGGCCTTGTTTATGGTACATTTGTAGTCTGCGCAGATGCGGACCGAACCATTAGGCTTGACGGGTGTGACGATTGGGGTTTCCCAGGGAGCATTAGGCACCGGCTCCAGCACTCCTTGCTCTACGAGTCGGTCCAATTCCTCGTCTATACGGGGTTTCAAGGCGAACGGGACCCGGCGGGCCTTGAGCCTGACCGGTCGTACTGCGGGGTCAAGCTGTAGCGCAATGGGGGGGCCCGTATACTGTCCCAATTTCCCATCGAAAACCCCTGGAAATTCCTTGCATATGGCGTCCACGTCCACTTGTAAGCTAGTGTGGTTCACCCCGGTGACAGCTAGCCCCAGTGGTCCAAACCATGCCAATCCCAGTAAGCTAATGTAGGGGCCCTTGACCACAAGCAAGTCCAGTTGCCGCGTCCGCCCTCGGTATTGCACCCTGAAGGTCCCCACCCCCATTGTGGGGACCTTACGTTTCTGGAAGTCCCGGAGGGTGAATGGGGCCGGCCTGAGTTTGGGACCCCCAGTGGGACACAGTTTCCTTAAGGTCCTTGCCGAGATTATGGATAGAGTTGAACCCGTGTCAAGCTCCATGCGGCATGGGGCCCCCTCTATCTGTACCTCTACATAAATTTTCTCTACGTTGGGGTGGGGCAACTGGTATACCTGGAAGTCCGTGAGCTCCGTCGAGTTGCCTTGGTGCGTTGGGCCCCGGGACCTGGGGCTCTTGGATTGGTCATCTGATGCCTGGTGTCGGGTGGGCCGAGCCCGACACACCCGGGCGATGTGTCCCGATTTTCTGCACTGCCTGCACTCTGCGTTGCGGAAACGGCAGGTCCTCCTCTCGTGACTCTCCCCGCAGCTTGCGCAGTTCCCTCCTTCTCGTCGAGGCAGCTGTGGTCTGTGCGCTGCTTGAGTGCGCTGCTGTACTCGGTGCACCTCCTCCCTGTCGGATCCTGAGTCGTTGGTGAGGTCTTCATGGTGGACCCTCGGTTGGGATGGCAGGCTCGGCCGTGCCTCTTGGGTCGACCTCTCGGCAGCTTCTGTTGCCAGGGCCTCCTCCAGAGCGACCTGGAACGTTAGGTCCTTCTTAGCGTAGAGGCATCGTTGCAGCTTCTCATCCTTCAGGCCACCGACGAGGCGGTCACGAAGCATGTTCTCCGGCTCTGAGAAGTTGCAGAACCGGGCGGCTTGGCGGAGAGAGGTCACAAACCCAGTTATGGTTTCCCCAGGGGCTTGCCGCTTTGCGTAGAAGGCATTTCGACGAGCCACCACTGAGGGCTGCGGCGAAAAGTGCCCCTTCAGCTGTTCCATTATTGTTTTGTATGGAACAGTAGCGACGTCTTCAGGCGCAAGGAGAGCCCGGGCGATTTCAAACGTCTCCTCTCCGCAGACGCTGAAGAATATCGCCCTCTTCTTGGCGTCTTCTTCGTCGGTGACCCCTTTGGCTTCTAGGAGGAAGGTGAAACGGGAGGCGTACGCTTCCCAGTCTCCAGATGCTGGGTTGAATGGCGAGAAGCTGCTGTTGGCTGCCATTCTGAGTTCCTTGTGCCCCGGAGCTGAAGCCTGGATACACGGTGCGAGGCAGCGGTGCGGCAGTTGGCGGTGCTGCGGTGCTGTGTGTGGCAGTCAGCTCAGCGGGATCCCACCTTCGTCGCCAGTGAAATATACTCAGAGTCGCAAAGTGATTTCATGCTCTTTATTCAGCTCATAGTGGTGAGGAGGAATGAATAAATGTCCCCTCACAGTATCTGCTTTATATACATTATTTACACAATGGGCTGCACATGATTGGCTAATTCTGGAATTCTACTGTAAGCCAATCAGGTTGTGGATTCACTTCTATCTGGAGCAGGATTGGGTGGTTCCTGCCAACCAATCATACTGCTGCATTGTTCTAGGACCAATCAGACTGCTGCATTCTGAATCCTATTGTTCTAGGACCAATCAGACTGCTGCCTTTTGGATCCTATTGTTCTAGGACCAATCAGACTGCTACAGTTTGGATCCTATTCAACTCAGTACATAACACACACCAGACTAGGACCTGGGAGAGATCAGGGTTTGAATCCCCACTTGGCCATGAAGTTCACTAGATGACCTTGGGCCAGGCACTGCCTTTTTGTCAGGAGTACGTGCAGGAGCCAGGCCCTGTGACCAGCAGGACTTTGCAGGACTGGGGCCTTCCTAAGTTTGTTCTAAAGAGGCAAGGCGCGGCCGCACAGGTGAGGCCAATTGGTAACTCACAGCACCTGGTGGCAAGAGCTGGGAAGGGATATAAGGTCAGCATTTCCCTTCGGCTCTTTGCCACAGCAACACGTTCCCTGCCTTGGGCTCCTTGACCCTCAGACCCTTGACTTCATGACTCCTTGCTTCCTGACCCTTGGGCCCTTGGCTTCTTGACTCCCGGCTCTCTGGCCCTCAGACTCTGGGCTTCCTGACTTCTGGCTTCATGGTCTCCCATTCCTGCTCCCACCCCACCATCTTGCCCCCGGTCCCGACATCCCCAGCCGGGACTTCAATTGCCCGTGAACTGGACTGTGACACTTTTGGCCTGACCTACCTCACAGGGTTGTGAGAATTAGGTGAGAAGGGGAAGGACAATGGACACTGCAGTGGCCTGCTTGGAGAAAAGGGTGGGATACAAATGCAATAAACAAATAAAATGAATAAGGTTCTAGAATAAGGGCAACCACTTCAGTAGGGTTGGACAACATCTTTTTCCTGTCAGTATGGTCAGAGAAGGTGCAGCCAATACAGCCAAGCTTGACAGCGACTGAGGGGAGTTGTAATCCAATATACCAGGAGACCAACAGGTTAAGACCAGAAGAAAAGTCTGCTGGATCAGGCCAGTTGTCCATGTAGTCTAGCATCCTGTTCTCACAGTGGCCAACCAGAGGCCTGTGGGAAGCCCTCAAGCAAGATTTGAGCCCAAGAAGCCTCTCCCCTCCTGTGGTTTCCAGCAACTGGTATTCAGAATCATACTGCCTCCAGCTGTGGAGACAGAACAGTAGCCCTCAATATTTCCTGCATGAATGTGTCCAATCTTTTTTAAAGCCATCCAAGCAGCTGGCAGCCATCACTGCCTCCTGTGGGAGTGAGTTCCACAGATTAACTATGCACTGTGTAAAGGCTTTCCTTTCTCCGTTCTGAATCTTCCACCATTCAGCTTCATTTATGTCCACAAGTTCTAGTTTTACGAGAGAGGGGTGCAGAAACTGTTCTCCATCCACAGAGCCAGTGTGGTGTAGTGGTTAAGAGTGGTAGTCTCGTAATCTGGGGAACCGGGTTCGTGTCCCCGCTCCTCCACATACAGCTGCTGGGTGACCTTGGGCCAGTCACACTTCTCTGAAGTCTCTCAGCCCCACTCACCTCACAGAGTGTTTGTTGTGGGGGAGGAAGGGAAAGGAGAATGTTAGCCGCTTTGAGACTCCTTCGGGTAGTGATAAAGCGGGATATCAAATCCAAACTCTCACGTTCTCTATGCCACGCATATTTTTTTTTATAAATTTTTTTTAATACTTTTATTTTGCTTTAAACAAATACAGATAAATATAAACAACCAAAATTACAAAAGAAAAATCAATAATGATAATAATAATGGTGATAATAATAATAATAATAATAATAATAATGAAAAAAAGCTAAAAAAACTGCAAAAAAATATCAAAGTACATGGCACAGAACATAAGCCATTATGGGAAAGAAAAAAGGAAAAAGGAAAAGGAAAAGAAGGAGGGGGGGGAGAGAAAAAAAGGGAAAAAAGGAGAAAAAAAGAGGAAGATGAGCCAAAACACAAGAAGGCTCATCTATTGTATGCTTCCGTCAAGGTCACAACAGATCATTATTCTTATCAATTCTCTCTATCTGCATTCCATAGAATCCCTCATCTTGGTATCAGGGAACATTTCCCTATGCCATGCATAATTTTATAAACTTCCATCATGACAACTCTTACTCACAAGCTTTTCTCTGAGCAAAAATATGTCCCAAACGCTGCAGGCTTTCCTCAGGGGGGAGTCATTCCATTCCCTTGATCGTTTTGGTTGTCCTTTTCAGAACCTTTTCTAACTCTGCAATATCCTTTTTGAGGTGAAGTGAGACAAATGGCCACGCTTGGCTGGGACTGAAGGGAGTTGTGGTCCAATATATCAGGGAAAGGCTGGTTTAAACTCCAGCCCAGCTCTGAACTGGCTTCAAGATGGAGTGGATATTGTCTGCTTCCATGTTAGGACTCATTAGTGCTGCTGAGCTACTCATAGAATCATAAATTGTAGGCTTGGAAGGGACTCAAAGGGTTATCTAGTTCTTTTTTTTTTTAATCATATTTATTAAATTTCCAATAATAACAGAATAAAGAAGATAGAAAAGATAAAGAAAAAGAAAAGAAAGAAAAGAGACCAATTTTAAACCCTTATGTTCATAACCTTCTTTCTGGGACTCCCTCCTTCCCCTCCCGACTGTATTCCCCTTTCCCTACGTTGGTTCCACAAGTTCTCATTCCCAATTTAACCTAATATGTTATGCCTAATAGCCAATTTAAATTACAATCTTAACATCACTCCTCACCTTTAACAAAGTAAAACAAAGATTTTTTTCCCCAAAATCTACCCCGTTTCCTTCCACGAATTCCCCCTTTTCTTTTTTTTCCCAAAACTTGTTAAATCAAAATACCAAAGTTATATATAAAAAAAAAAAAATTTAAAAGATAGAAAATAGAAGAAGATTCCAAAAGTTGATTACATAGCCTTTGGATTCTAGAATTCCCCCTCCCTTCCCCGGTTTAGATTCCCTATGTCCATCAGTCTGTATGTTGTCGGCCTGGAGGTCTCAAAGGGTTATCTAGTTCAACCGCCTGCAATGCAGGAGTCACAACTAAAGAATTTTGGCAGCCCACTGCAAATGTCTTCGACCCCCGCAGTTTCACATGGCATTTAATGTAGTTCTCTGTCCCCCATCAAAATTTGGAAATGTCCTTTGCACAAGATGCAAATATATATATTTGTTCATAAGTCCCATTCAGCCATGTCAATGTAACATTTCTTGCTGTTACTACTTCTTTTTTAAAAAGTGGCTAATTAGTTTCTTCCTGTTCATTTGCCTTGCTGTGGTCTTCCTGACTTGCTGCTAATTAGTCAGTTTCTCTTCCTTGCTCAGGATAGGGGACCTTAATTACTGGTTTCCTCTTTGCAGCCAGAACAATTGCTTACTAATTCAATGTATTCTATTTTGTAAAATTGCACTCATTTAAAGGGGGGGGGACACTGCTGCAAGGAAGAAGCAAATAATTAAAGCTAACACCCCACCCCCATGGAACAGGAACTGACTAATTAAGAGAAATTCGGAAATGCCGCAACAATTGCATAAGAAGCAACTAAATATCTAACTTAATGGAAAGGGGTAAGCAGAGACCTACTAATTAAAGCAATAATAGCCCTGAAAAGTCTCAATAGCAATTTGGGCAGATAATTGTGTTTGAATTAAAATAATACAATCACCACTATCTAGGTCAGGAAAGTGATGAAAAGTCAATGTGGGAAAAGAGGGATGTGCAGGGATTGGTAGAGATGGCTACCGTATTTTTTGCTCTATAACACGCGCCCGACCATAACACGCACGTAGTTTTTAGAGGAGGAAAATCCGTAGGCATGCCACCCATAGGCATTCCCTCCATAACACGCATAGACATGTCCCCTTACTTTTTATTTTTTTTATTTATTTATTTTAAATGATATTTATTAAAGTTTCGCATAAAAAGAGACACATCAATAAGAAAAAAATATTTAAAATTAAAAAGAAAAATACAGTATACAAAATACAGAAAGAAAAAAAAGTTATATATAGATCAAGATTAAGGATTAGGATTAAAAAGGTTAAAAGAATGGAAAATTGGCTATTAATAGGTAAAAATTTAATGTTATATTTTATTAAGATCAAGGATTGGGATTAAAAAGGAGGGAAAGGAATTGCTGGACAAACAAACTGAATTGGAATACAAAAGAGGGAGGTATGAGGAGGTCCAGAAAATAAGTAAATCTAAAAGTAGTGATGAAAGGATGGAAGTGTTTTTAACTGTTTTTTCATTTCCCCTTACTTTTTAGGAGGAAAAAAGTGAGTGTTATGGTGCAAAAAATACGGTAGTTCAGATGACAACCTTGAGTTAGGTTAAAAAGAAATGTCACTAGATCCAGGGGCAGTCCACATTTATATTGGTCTATTCTGACCTCTTTTTTTGAATGGTGACATGGACCATTCACAACGTAAAGATATTCTTCACAACTGTGAGCAGGGCAGGGGGGTGGGGTAAGTGAAGACAAATACCGGTATATATATTGTTGTTCGCTCCTGCTCCTGCTCAGGCTGCAGGGGAAAAGCAACTTGGATCCTGGAATTCATTCTGATTGTGCAGATAAAATATGACTGATAGAATTCTATAGGATGTGGTATTAGTGTGCGAAAACAGTCAAGATCCAGTGATCCCCAGGCATGCATCTCCAGATGACAGAGATGTGAGGTGCCATCCTGGTGCCCAGGCATCTTCACTTGTTCGCAAGGGGTCAATAGTCAGGTGCAAAATCCACCTGGTGCCTGGCTAATTTCGAACACTGGTTTTCACTATACTGTGGTCTATTAAGAAGAGTTTGGATTTGATATCCCGCTTTATCACTACCCAAAAGAGTCTCAAAGCGGCTAACATTCTCCTTTCCCGTCCTCACAAACACTCTGTGAGGTGAGTGGGGCTGAGAGACTTCAGAGAAGTGTGACTAGCCCAAGGTCACCCAGCAGCTGCATGTGGAAGAGCGGAGACACAAACCCAGTTCCCCAGATTATGAGTCTACCGCTCTTAACCACTACACCACACTGGCTCTCCACAGCTGCAGGGGCAGGAGGCAAAAAACCTGGCTTTAGCCCTAGCCAACAGCACTCCCTTGGCCAGAAGAAAGGTGGGCTTCTTTCCACTGGAAGCAGTTGAGCTGCCTGCAGCTGCACCCGCATCCTCGTAAGGAGCAATATCTATGACACGCAATAGAGCAATGCACAATAAATAATAATAATAATAATAATAATAATAATAATTTATTATTTATACCCCGCCCATCTGGCTGGGTTCCCACAGCCACCCTGGGCAGCTCTCAACAGAATACCAACAACAACCATAAAAAAGCGATAAAATGTCAAACATTAAAAACTTCCCTAAACAGGGCTGCCTTCAGATGTCTTCTAAAAGTCAGATAGTTGTTTATTTCCTTGACATCTAATGGGAGGGCGTTCCACAAGGTGGGCGCCACTACCAAGAAGGCCCTCTACCTGGTTCCCTGTAGCTTCCCTTCTTGCAATAAAACAAGATATGCCTTGAAACAGCTGTATAGAAGGCAATTAATAAATCAGTGATCATGGTGATAATGACAGTAGTAAGCATCTGAAGCAGCATGATCTTAGACTGTCAGTTACACCCTCAGGATGGAGTAGCACCCTCTTACACCAGGACAGCAAAATGGAACAGGAAAAGAAAATCCCCTGCTCTTGTGACCCCCATGTGCAAGTGGGACTCTGCTAGCACAAAGGAGGGAATCAGGTAGAGCTGGAATGTGTGGGAGACAAAGTGGATTTCTGACTGCCTCCTCCCGAAGGTGACCAAATGCTACGCTGTTCTATTCTGAGTGATGGCCACAACAATCTGAGGGTTTTAGCTCAATCAGGAGGTTCATGGCATACTTTGAGGGCCCAGCGAAGCAGAGTCAGGTGAGACAGAGGACAGAGCCCAGATTTCTGTGAGGCTGAGCAAGGTTAGTCCAGGCACAGTCCAGCTTCTTCTGATGAAGCAAAGTAACTACTGTAAAGCAAGGCAGGTATTTAGGATGCAGGTAGCACCCTGGACAGCTCCAGAAAGAGCTCAAGCCCAAGACTCCTAAGAGCAAGTCTCAAATATTGCTTCAGCAACACACACTCCCAGATCAAGCCTTAAACAGAGCTGAAGTTACCCTCTGGTCAGCTAAAGAGATGTGGCCTGTTTCAATACCTGTTGACTCTTAAGGATGCAGAGGAGCAGGAATTCCACTGGGGTTTCTGTGCTTGGCTCCTTGGGAATCTCTTGTGCTGGAGCTACTGGGGCCACGGAGGACACCCAGGGCCATGTCTGATGGCCATACACTCTCCCAGTTAGATACCTCCTCTGCATCCACAGCCTCTTCTTCTGAAGATGGTGAGTTGGACTGCAGGGCTATGGCATATAACCTCATTGGAGGTTTTTAGAAAGAGGTCAGAGATTCTTCAGATGTGATTTCTGCATTGTGGGGCAGGGGCTCTTGTGCTTGGGTCCTGCTGGCAGGTTTCCTGCAGGCATCTCATTGGCCATGTGAGAATAAGATGCTGAACTACATGGGCCACTGGCCTGGTCCAGCAGGCTTTCTAGATGTTCTTAAGGCATCTTCCTTTTTCTCACTGGCACCTCTAGTCTAACAGGGGTTTAAAACAATGCAAAAACCTGCCAGCTCATTTGCCCAAAGCTGAAAATGGGGTGAGCTTAGATGCAATGAGCAAATATTCCTTTCCCGGCTGCTTTCAATTCGGTCAATTCCAGGATTGATTTGGTACCTGCCTGTGGCTTTATTAACTCGCAAAAGCATGATAAATGTTCTGTTCCTCTCCATTTTGTAAGCTGCACAGCTTTTAAAGCCGGAAGGAGGGCTTCGTAAGCTGTGCTTTCTGCAAGTCTGTGTGCCTGAGAACTAGAGAGAGACCCGTGCTGTTCTGAGGTTGCTAATGGTTCCAGTTCTGGTGGTTCTTTCTGCCGGAATTGCTTCCCAACCTGTTTGAAAAGGGAAGTGGGTGGCAGTGGTGCACAATTACAACACTGAAGTAGTTGCTGAAAAGCTGTCTCTCACCCAGGATAATAATGCAGTAGGATTGAGAGCGATTTCTGCCTGCTGGGAGGCAGAGCTGGCTCCGCAGGCTCCTTAAGAGCTTGCAGGCTTTGGCTTCGCTTCCCTGCCGATAAATCTGATTCAGCTAATGTGACATTTCCCTACAAAATGGCATTTGACAAGGTAGGGTGGGGCTCATTCAACACAGCATATATTGGTTGGGCTGTTCTTGTCTTGGGCAAGTGCTTCTCCATGGGCCCTGCTCACTTACTGGGTCTACCTTCCTACCACCATTATCTCCACCTTCTCCTCTTCTTCCTCATCACTGCTGTCGCTTGCTTGTCAGCCAGGCAGATGATCAAGGAGTGAACAAGCAGCGGCACCTCTTGCTCATATGATCTGGGCTAAGCCTGGTTGTCAAAAAGAAAGCTTTCGATTGGCCTGGCCCCCGAGCAGCCCTGGTCCCACAGTCTCTGTGCCATTCCCAATTTTTTATTAAACAACCTCTGTTGTTGTTTGGTTGGAGGGAGGTTTTGTAGGGGTTGCAGCCTGCTTTGTATGTGTGTGTTATTTTTTGCGATGGTGCAGGCATTTTGCCTGCCACTCAAGGAGTGTCTCTGGGTATTGTCAGTTTTTCTTCTCTGAAATGGCTACTTTGTGGTGCCCACGACATTTTCTTGGGTTTCCAAATATGTGCCTAGGCCTAAAAAGTTTGCTGTAGTAGGAAGCCATGCCAGCATCTCTGTTGTTGTTGCAGCAGTTCTTCTAATCTAGAGGTCCATGTGCCAAGATTTGTCTGTACTTGCAGCCTGCTTTAATTGGAAGCACAAGGCGTTGATTGGTCCCAATTATTTTCGGTGGTGTTTGGAAGGTCTCTCCTTCCAGGGAACACTGGAGAGAAACTGGCTACTCTTTAGAACATGAATTCCCCTGTTTTACACCTTCCTTCCTTTTCACACAGGATGCCATTGGTATAAGAAAGAGCAAAGGAAAGAAAATGCTGTCAGGCTGAACACAGAGGCTGTCCCCTGCTGAGGATGCAAAAAGCATCCTCTGTGCTTTAAAAAGCAGCTTCTGCTCCCAAGAACTTGCAACCGACCTGAACCCTAGAGGGGCCTTTTGGGGTTTCATCAGTGCAAGGGCTTTTCACAAGGGGGATTTTATATATATATAAACAACAAGAACCAAAAACTCACAGGGTTTTATGAACTCACTAAGCTGTTTGGCAGCTGGGTCCAGACAATGAAATACTTATAGACAGTTGCCCAGCTTTGGACCAGGAGAGCATCTGTGCCTTAAGTTAATGAGCCTTAGCCATGTCTTGTCTTAAGGCTGGAGTTCGGTCTGAATGACCCACTGTCTCCAACCCCCAACCTTATAATCCAGTTAATAGAATTGGGTGGCTAGGAAAATGCCCAACAAGTGTGCATTCTCCCCTACCTTGCAATGCTGATAATCACTAAATCATATAATTGTAGAGTAGGAAGGGATCACAAGGGTCATCTAGTCCAACTCCCTGCAATGCAAGAATATTTTGCCCAACATGGGGCTCAAACCCATGACTGTGAGATTAAGAGTCTCATGCTCTACTGTCTGAGGTAATGGTACCAGGGGCATCAACAACACTCAGGATTAGCTGTCACCATCTAGTTCTCTGTAAATTTCTGTTTTTTCTTGCCTTAATGTGTGTATATACTGCTGTTTTAGGCTTTTTAAATGCTTTAGTAACCTATTGTTTGCCTTTTCGACTGTACACTTCTTTTTGAAATATTAAGCAATTTGTAAATGCCTACACACAGAGAGAGAGAGAGAGATGAGAAATGATAGGTAGATGATAGATAGATGGATAGATAGAAATATAGAGAGACATCTCTAGAAAGAGCTGCCTGTCTTCCACTCCTGCAGGGGTCTAGTGGAACAGGGACTTATTTCACAGCATGGGCCATGATGTCATCTCCTGAGATGGTCCTTGCCAATCTTCTGCTTGCCAAGTGAATAAACTTTTCTCAAAGAGAAACCCGTCAGATAGGCTCAGCAGAGGAAGAGGCAGGTTACATCAGAAGAAATGGCTCAGGGCTCAAGTGGCAATGGCCACCTTTTGTTTTAAAAATCCCCATGTTCCTTCATGATGACCAACCAGAATGTCCCAAGCATTGGGATCTGCTAAAATGCAAACAATAAAACAATCAAAACTTCTAAAACCAATTCTAGGACAGACACAGACCGGGCAAGATCTCTCTTCTTCTTGTTGGAAGAAGAAGGTCTTCAGTTGAGGTGTCAAAAAGACAAAGGGAGCCTGTGTGGTGTAGTGGTTAGAGTGTTGGATTAGGACCTCAAATCCCCCACTCAGCCATAAAGCTCAATGGGTGTGACGTTGGGCCAGTCACTGCCTCTCAGCCAAACCTACCTCACAGGGTTGTTGTGGGGATTAAACGAGGAGGGGGAGGAACCATGCATGCCACCTTGAGTTCCTTGGTGAAAAAGGTGGGATATAAATGTTGTTTAGTTGTTTAGTCGTGTCCAACTCTTCGTGATCCCATGGACCAGAGCACGCCAGGCACTCCTGTCTTCCACTGCCTCCCGCAGTTTGGTCAGACTCATGTTGGTAGCTTTAAGAACACTGTCCAACCATCTCAACCTCTGTCATCCCCTTCTCCTTGTGCCCTCAATCTTTCCCAACTTCAAGGTCTTTTCCAGGGAGTCTTCTCTTCTCATGAGGTGGTCAAAATATTGGAGCCTCAGCTTCAGAATCTGTCCTTCCAGTGAGCACTCAGGGCTGATTTCCTTCAGAATGGATAGGTTTGATCTTCGTGCAGTCCATGGGACTCTACTGCAATGAAATAATAAACAGAGGTGGAGACCGCCTAATATTTAACGGGAGGAAATCGCAAAGGGTAGGAGGTGCCACAACACTAAAAGAAACACAATGGCATTTTGTCCAGGACAGGTACTATCTGTGCTGTGTGAGTATTTAAGACCTCAGTGGCTGTGGTGTTGTGAATGTTACCCCAGAAACAACCGTGGGACGGCATGCCTCACCCCATCCCTCTCGGTCACTCTCTGCTGAACATCACAGCGAACGTGACTTTTGCAAGGGAGTGTTATTGACCACCCCCACCGCCTCCATTGGCTTAGCGGGTCAATCGATATCCCCCAATGTCACTCAGAGATGAGGCTGACCTTCCTCTTGAATGGAAAGTGACTGGGATCTATTTCCATGGCCTGCGCGGGAGATGCCCTCCAAACGTGTCAAGCCCTCTCCTCTGCAGACCCAGACAGACCTCTCAGACTCAAATGCCCCCCTTGGTTCAATGGAGCTGGGCTCTGCTTTCAGTCCCCCTCTCTCTCTTGCCTTAGGAATCGTATTGCACGCCCTTTGCTTGCCTTGCAAGGAAGGCCTGCCCATTGCTGGGGCCGCCCTTGCGGGAAAGCACTCTGTCTGGCGCAATGAATAATTGAAGCGGTATAGATTCCTTAAAGTGCTTTTCTGGAGGGTGGGGAGGCGTTTATGGCGAGGTGGCAGCCGCCTGGCTCTTTCTGCCTGAAAGGTTTCGGTGGAGAGCACCGCAGTGCTTCGTGCTGTCTGTCCCACAGGCTGGAAGGTGAGCTGCCTGCCTGTTTAAAACGGGCAGATGCTCCAAGTTTCTTTTTTAAGTTGCCTTCCCAGACAAATCCAGCAGCTGCAGTATCCCCCCAGGGCTATGGTTCTGTCAGTATCCAAAGCCACCCCCCACCCCCCGACTGGTGTGTTATTGTGGGTTTCTTGTACAACATGTTCCTGACACAATAACAGTGCATTAGTGGTGGATTTATTCTGCTTTATTAGTTGATCTCTGATGTTTCCCCAGTGATGCTACCATGTCATTGCTGTCTGGAAGGGCTATCAAAAGTCAGCCAACCCCCACCCACCCTCAGAAAATTTTCGGTATGCAAAGTTTCATATAATTGTAGAATTATAGAGCTGGAAGGGACCCTGAGGATCTAGGGTCCAATCCAGTGCAGGAATATGCAGTTGTCCCTCCACGGTTGAGACAGCAACACTTCTGACTCCCAGGCACTGGAAGATGGGA
This sequence comes from Podarcis pityusensis, assembly GCF_964106645.2. Taxonomy (NCBI): domain Eukaryota; kingdom Metazoa; phylum Chordata; class Lepidosauria; order Squamata; family Lacertidae; genus Podarcis; species Podarcis pityusensis. Next base: position 27,495,745 of record NC_138039.1, on the reverse strand, counting down.
GATAATTGTGTTTGAATCCAGTGTTTGTGCCCAGCAGCATAGCAATGCTTTCAGCTTCTCCTGCTGTCCTGCAGCGCCCGTGTCGCCCAGCAACCCCCAGGCCACCCCACGGTCCCCTGTGGCACCTGGTGCACCCCTCCCCTCCCAGGCCTTCCTATGCTACTGCTTGCTCCTTTCGCACAGGCATCTGGTTGGCCACTGTGAGAAAAGGATGCTAGACTCAATGGGCCATGGGCCTGATTCAGCAGGGCTCGTCATATGTTCTTAAGGGGAATCAGGCCTGCTAGGACAACTCCCAACAGCTGCAGCTCTTGCCAAGCTGAACAGAAGAAGCTGGCTTGGACAGAGTCAGATCCTTACACCAGCCAGCAGCTCATTGTCTCCATATTCAAAGCTCTCCAGAAAAGAAAGCCTTCTCTCTCTCTCTCTCTCTCTCTCAAACATGTGCCGTATTCACAGTCCTCCCCATTGCCCTCTCTACCTTCCTCTGGTCATCCAGAAGGCTGAAGAATGCAGTGTGTGCAACAATATAATCTGCGCCAGCATTTCCTTGTTGGCAAGAAGGAAATGGTAAGAAAGCATCAGCTGGAGAGAGAGAGAATAAGTGGTGTAAGGCCACAAACATCCCTTAATTAACATTCCTGAGTTCTGAGGTGTTTCTTTGGAGACAAAGCACGCTGGACTCTTTCTCTCTCTCTTTGGTCCAAGCCAAAAATGAGCCAGGATCCCAGAAAAGAAAGCCTTGCAATGTGCTTTCGATGTGGAAAGCGAATGTTCCTCCTGGGAAATGGAGAAGGGGCAAAAAGGACAGAAACGCCCCCCAAGCTCACCAGAAAGTCGGCCTGGAAAACTCAGTGCAAGGAGGCAAGGGGTAAATTGTACTATCATGCCACCTCCAGAACATCCGCATATTATCAGAAATATGTTTATTGGGACTGAAAAGCCCCCAAAGCCGGCCAGGTACCAGATGGCAATTCTTAAAATAGAAATGGGTGTTAATATAATCTCATTCCATTAAAATAATCCATAGAAACCTCCTCTGTTGGGGTTGCGGGGGCCTTGAAGTGAAACAACAAAATCTTATAAAAGGGAGTAAGATTACACTATGGGCTGTGAGTGGAGATAGATGACGCTGAGTCTGTTCTAGTTGTGGGATCTTGGGTTGCCTCCAAACTGGCACTGTTTTGCAGGAGACACTCAAGCACATACCAGAAATGTGGGGGATGTACAATCAAAGTGGGGTGGCACAAATCCATTTCTTTAAACAATCCAATTCTAAAAAAAAAAAGCCCAGACTTTTTGCAGAGAACAGTGATGGAGCAATGCACTGAAAAGTGTGGGATGAACAGGTGATTGATGAGAAGACTTATAAAGAAATCAGAATGAATGCCCATCGTCATAAATCAAATCAAGAGGAATGCTCAATAAAGATAGGACATTGTCTAATCTCAGCGTAAGCTTTGTGAAAGCAAATCAAGATGAATGATGCCCAAGAAGCATGCTGCCTAAAGAAACCCTCAGCAAAATTATCTTTGAGGTGGCTCTCCCACCTTTCCCCCTACCATGTACCATATTTTTCGCTCTATAAGACGCACCAGACCACAAGACGCACCTAGTTTTTGGAGGAGAAAAACAAGAAAAAAATATTCTGAATCTCAGAAGCCAGAACAGCTGCACAGTGAAAGCAGCAATCCCTCTTGCTGTTCTGGCCTCTGGTATAGCTGCGCAGCCTGCATTCGCTCCATAAGACGCACATACATTTCCCCTTACTTTTTAGGAGGGGAAAAGTGAGTCTTATAGAGCAATAAATACAGTATTTCACCCTGATCAGCTTTCTCCAGCCTGGTGCCTTCCAGATGTTTTGGACTACAACCCCCAGACACCATGACTGAGGAAGGCTGCTAAAGAGTAAACAGCTTGCTCTGGGTGTGTGCAACTACCACATTCTGTATTGGGTGCCAAAATACATTTCTCAGCATTTGTAAGTTTCTAGTCCTGACACTGGGAAAATGAGCTGGAGAAAGTGTGGACAATGCCTGTTGAGCTCTTGGGGCTGTGCAGACTTGATTCTGTTCGGCTTCTTGACCTTTCTAATATTTAGCAGAAATAAGCTATGCATAATTTTTTTTAATGCATTTGCTTCATATGCATAAACTCTTCAGGTTGCACAATCAGAGGCTTTTCTTGGCATGCATTTTGGACGTGCAGAAAGTGAATCAGTCCAGCCCTGCCTCACAAGTGGCCAAGAATCTTGCTGGGGAGGTGGCAACAGGCAGAACTGGAAGGCTTCTATGGAGTTCTGCCTTCAGGCTCCTTGCTGTACATTCATATTTTTCTTATATAATGGGGTGGCACTGGAGAGAACAGCTTAGAAATCTGCCAGCGTGATGGAGCTCCTTTGTCCTCAGGCCCCTGCTGACTCACTGATGACAACTGACTTAAATGTCCTACTTCATAAAACTCCTCTGTGTCAAGTAAGGACAGCTTCCTCCCAGGATGGTCTTACTGATGCATGGTGTGATTTGGGAAATGTTTGCAGCTGAAACATAGCCGGCAAGGAAGCTCCCACTTTTGTATCCTTCTGGCCACCAGAGAGTGCCTCAGAATCTCAGTTACCTTTGGGCAGAATTTGGGATTTTTTAATTTAAAAAATACAGACCTGACACACCCAAGGGCATGTGAAGAAACAAAGTACAGCTCCCGTATTTGCAAAGAAAGGAGCATTTTAGCAGATTCAGCTTGCCGTGCATGGGTAAGAAATGTGATTGGGTTGCTTTGTTCTATAATTTCCAGCTTGCCTTTCCAAATTACAGTAAGCTATTTTTATGATGATTTGCAACAGTGGATACAAGCCCTGTGTTGTTTCCAGCAACTGGAAGACTCAAGACCAGACCTTATATTCTGTGGCTTCCCAGACTGCACCCTGACCCCAGCTGCTGGTAAAAAAGGAGTTCCAGGAATTGCTTACTCACAAGTAGGCAACATACTCAAGAGTGGCATGACAACTCTGGGCTGGAAGGTGCATGTCGTGCCATCACTCTGGCGCCTGCGTTCTTGAAGCTCCAAGGCTTCTTCAGCAGATTTCCTGCTAGAGGGATCTCCCAGGGGATCCTCAGCAACTGGTCCAAGTGGAAGCTCTACCTGCTCCCCAAGGCCTTTGACCTGTAGAGTGTCTGGTTTGTCCTCCATGGACTCAACAATACATGTGGAAAGTATCTAGAGATCTTAGTAGATCACAAGCTTAACTGGAGCCAACATTGTGGTGCAACAGCAAAGAAAACTAATGCAATTCTAGGCTGCATCATCAGAATAGTGACCAGATCAAGGGAAGTCATGGTTTCATTCTATTCTGCCTTGGTTAGACCACACCTGCAGTAATAGGTCCAGTTCTATGCACCACAATTTAAGAAGGATATTGACAAGCTGGAACATGTATAGAAGAGGGCAACCAAGATGATCAAGAGTCTGAAAACTTAGTCTTATGAAGAACTGTTGAGGGAGTTGGGTATGCTTCGTTTGCGTAAGAGAAGATTGAGATTGATATGGGAACCATTTTCAAATCTTTGAAGGGCTGTCACATGGAAAATAGGGCAAGCTGCTCCAGAGGGTAGGACCCAAACCAATGGACTCAAAGGTGGTGAACTCTCCTTTATTGGAGGTTTTTAAGCAGAGGTTGGTGACCACCTGCTTGAGATTCTTTAGCTGTGATTCCTGCATTGCAGGGGTTACTCTTGTGGTCCTTTCTAACTCTACAATTCTATGATTCTATTACTTGGTGTCTGGCATCAGGTCAGGTCGAGGCATGACAGGCAGGTGGCAAACAGTGAATGGCCTGGGCAGAGCCATGTTCCATTCACTTTGGGAGTGCAACAGTTTTACAAGGCAATGTGGATGAAGTTGCTGAATGATGAGCAACTTGTGTTCATTACCCCTTCTCCTCATGATAAGTTGCTTGTTTTCTGGGCAAGGAGGGGGCCTGTGTTGGCTCCAGAGTTCTTGTAATATAGGCCAGGTGTTTCAGCACCATGGAGAGCTCTGAGGGAGCCACTTGGCTCCAGCAGGGCCTAGAGGACCAGAGCCTCTGTCTCCCATCTGTTGCTCCTAAACTCCACCTACTTTGTGAGATTAGCAATCCTTAATGAACCAACCCTCTGGTCTACAGATGGGCATTTCTTCTGTGCTTCCTGGCCTTCCCCTGGCATGTATCTTGTGTCATGGAGTAGACTAAGAGACCAATGGATTCAAATGACAAGAAAGGAGATTCTAACTCAACACAAGGAAGAATTTCCTGACGTTAAGTGCTGTTTGATAGTGGGACAAGCTCCCTCAGAAAGCAATGGACTCTCTTTCAATTGAAGCTTTTAGATAGAGGTTCAATAACCACCTGTCAGGAATTATTTAGCTGTGATTCCTGCATTGCTCCTGAGTTGGAGGAGAGTTGCAGTCCCTTCCAACTCTACAATTCTGTGATTTTGTGAACATGAAGAAGCTGCTGATCTGGAGTCAGGTGTTTCCATAGCTCTTTGGGCAGCTGACCTTCCTCCCAAAAAACACAGATACACATATACACACTCCAAGGACTTAACTGGATGGAGGTGGTCATTGGAATCCCTGGTGTTATACTGCCAATGTGACTTTCTTCAAGAGTCTCTACCACCACCTCTGCCACCACCCAGTTAGTTTTAGAAACTTGATTCCTGCCACCAAAGAGCTGGGAAAACTGTGAGTCAGCTCAGACCTTTGAGCACGAAAAGCTGAACAAAACAGGCTGTCAGAATTTGAGCTACTTCATATGCAAGGCAAAGGAGGAAGCAGAGGAAATGGCTTTTGATATTATAATTTTTCTGAATGTGGATAAGACAGGCTTGGAATGCACCATTCATGAGGCTGGATTCAGCAAAATCAGGGGATAAATAGTGCTACATTACAATGGGCTTAAGATCCTTGACATGCAGTTAACCTGCTCCTAGACAAAGTAGTTTATAAAAATGGTAAAGATTTGTCTCAGAAATATCACTATGGCGTAGAACTGGCTCTGCTCCCTTACACTATCGGTAATTCAACGAAATCTTTCTTTGTTGACTTCATCAGGCGAGTGATAAATGGATGGAAGAAGAGGGCAATATATTCTCCCTTGTCACTTCCCAAGTGATGTTGCATAAATTAATATGTTTCTACATATCCATAATAAACAAATGCAGAAGGCATGGAAGTCTGCCAGTCTTTCAGGTGCCACAAGGCTCTATTGTTTAAACTCCATGTGGATTATCATTATTTTGAAAGTACCTAACAGTCTCCTAAGAGGTCATTAGTGATTTTAATTTTAAAAGTGATTAAAGTGCAATGACTGCCTAAGTCCTCTGTTGTGAGTGTACAAGCAGTGTGTACTCTGGACTACCCCCTCCCCCCCAAAAAATCCTTATTTTTGTTGTTGTTGCCAAGATCCTGAGAATTTTCTGAAAAGCCTAAATTGTGAACTCAAATATTTCGCAGGTTAGAAGCAAATCAGTACAGATTGTCTTATCTTTCCTCATTTATCCTGGAGTCTCCTGGAGTCTTGGCAAGGCAAGACTGAAGCTGCCATCAATCTCTTCCACCTCCTCTTGCTTCTGACCTTTGGGTTTCAAGCTTACCTCTTCCCCCATATGGACTAGGAACTTGCTGAGTTCTATACTGATCATACTGATTTTGGGGGTTTCACAAAGCAGTTGTAGCACTTGAAGGCACAGCCATTGTGTGGGTTTGTGCATGGACTTGGATGGAGGCTGCTCTTCCTTTCGGCAATTCTTTTTACCATGGTGTGTGTGTGTGTGTGTATTGGAATCATGAGTCACTCCCCAAAGTCTTGGAAACTGCTGGCTGGATGTGTGAGAGCCTCTGTCCTGAGACTCTCACATGACGCCAAGAACCCTTTTTGTGCAGGATGAACTTTCTTCCCATTCAGCCCCTAAAAGAGCCATTCATCTCTGGGTGCTCCAAGGGGCTGAGTCTCCTGCTGTTTCTGCCATACTGAGCAGCCTTCCAGGGGACCCGGTGCAAAAGTCACATCCAGCTGCAGCTGCAATCTTGCCTTTCCCAGCTTATGGCAGGCGCAGAAGCTTCAGAGTTGTTTACAGGAAATACAGCGGGGCGAGGAAGGGCCCCCTCTCCCCAACCCCCCTCCCTCCCCTTTCTCCCTGCTCTGACAAATTCACATGGGTTGCTTATGGATGACTTCCGCTCTTTAGAATGGAAATCTGGGAGAGAGCTTGGCTGGGTGACCAAGTGTATGGCTGTGTATGTGTAGATGAGAACACACATAATAAAAAGAGGGAATGAACTGCAGGCTCCTTGCTATGAGCTTTGTAAGTCAAGTGGGTGCATTGACCAGCATTCTGAATATATATATTCAGAATATATACGCGGGTGGCACTGTGGTGTAAACGACTGAGCCTTGGACTTGCCGATCGGAAGGTTGGCAGTTCGAATCACTGAGATGGGGTGAGCTCCCGTTGTTTGGTCCCTGCTCCTGCCAACCTAGCAGTTTGAAAGCACGTCAAAGTGCAAGTAGATAAATAGGTACCGCGGGAAGGTAAACGGCGTTTCTGTGTGCTGCTCTGGCTTTGCCAGAAGCGGCTTAGTCATGCTGGGCACATGACCCGGAAAAACTGTCTGCGGACAAACGTCGGCTCCCTCGGCCAGCAAAGCAAGATGAGCACTGCAACCCCAGAGTCGTTCGTGACTGAACTTAACTGTCAGGGGTCCTTTACCTTTATATATATATAAATTCTACTCCCCACCCCATACCCACTGCCTTGAGGTACATCTTTGTGAGAAGAAAAGGCTATGGAGAAAACTCTTCACAAACCTGGAACAGAGTCTGTAAGATGGTTAGATGGCACCTTGTACGCCTCCTCCCAGCAACTCCTGCAGCCAGATTGGTGCCAAACATATTGCTCTGCTTTTCTTTGGACCACATCAGCGAGGCTGAGAGGGAGATCTTGTTGTCTGGGTAGCCCGGGACCGCCATACATACTGCCTAGGCTTGCACTCCATTGTTTCTCAAGACAGACTGATGCCAATAACAGTTACACCCCACCCCAATCTCATTGACAGCCGAACAGATCTTGCTTCCCCATTGGATCCAGCAAAGAGCAAGCATGTCTCTGCATCTCCTGCTTCCAGCTCACTCACTCACACCACTTTGGCTATTATTCTCCTACTGGTAGTTATATAAGGGTGGTGGTGGTGGAAGAAATGCCCTCCCATTAGCCTGGATGGTACTATCCCCTAGTTTTAGCTCTTGCAACCTAGCTCATTATTTTGGGGTGGTGAAGAGGACTCTTAAGTAGCCAGTTAAGATCTTACATTGTCTTACAAAGAGTGAACTCCCTCCCTCCATGCATCTGGTGGGCTTGTTGTTCTTGGCAGACATGCAGGCTTGCTCTCCGGTGGGCAGCCGAGCTGTGAGTTTCAGCAGGATGTGAAGTCTGGTTTATTCTCTCCAGAGGCCGGGATCTGGCTGACACTAGATTCCCATAGACCAGAGGTTGGGAGCCTCAAGCTCTGGGGGCCAAATGCAGCACTTCAGGACTCCCTATCCGGCCCAGGCTTCCCAGGCCATGCCCCTCACAGGCCCTGTGCTGCACACTCCTTGGGGGCATTTGGCTTGACTGGGGAGTGTCCTTGAACTCTGATACAATCCCCCTTGCTTGCCTGGATGAAGGATGCAGAGATCTGTGCAGGGCTGAAATATAAGAGTCCCACCTGTTGCTTGACCTCCTTTTTGCCTCCAGCCACACCCACTATTGACTCTGGCATGTGGCCCCTAGGAAGGAATGTGTCCCTTGGCTCCACACCCCTGAGACAGGCTGTGGTCTGACCTTTATGGTATTACCGTATTTTTTGTTCCATAAGACGCACCTGACCATAAGACGCACCTAGTTTTTAGAGGAGGAAAACAAGAAAAAAAAAATCTGAACGAAACAGTGGATGTATGATTTTTGTGGTTCATGCTGTGACCACAGACGTGATTTGACAGTGAGTTTGGAGTAGCCCAATGCAAAAATCCTGAGGATCCATTTGGATCCATGCTTTGTAACCACGTTTTTGCGCCATTGCGGCTCCAGGCAACAGTGGGTGGGTGATTTTTTGGTGCAGGCTATAGCCATGGACATGCTATGTGATCTGATGGTGAATTTGAGGTGACCCAATGTAAAAATCCTGAGGATCCATGGGCTTTTACCTCCCCCTCCCAGGCAGCCTCCTTTATTGCTAGCGTCCCTTATCTCCCTCCCCAATCGCTTACTAATCAGCTGCTTCCTTTCAACACCCCCTTCCCTCTTGTTTGCCTTAGTGTCTTTTCCTTAGCTGGAGCAGTTTTTTTGCTCCTCCTTTTCTTCTAATTTCTCTCCTCATTGCTTAAGCCTTCCTGTCTCCTCTCCTTGCAAGTTTGCTTCTCTTTACCTCCTCCCTCCCAGGCAGCCTCCTTTATTGCTAGTGTCCCTTATCTTGCTCCTGTTCACTTGCCAATCAGCGGCTTTGTTTCAACACCCACTTCCCTCTTTCAAAAAAAAAAAGAAGCAGCATGATCTGCATTTTGCCCCTGGGCAATTCAGCTCCAGGGATCACACATTCACACCATAAGACGCACAGACATTTCCCCTTACTTTTTAGGAAGAAAAAAGTGCGTCTTATGGAGTGAAAAATACGGCATTATGGGTGTCTAGGTGCCAAAACGGGGCGTGTACTTCTGTATCTTGTTGGGTCTCCCTTTCTGTTTTAAGTGTGGGAGCCTGAGGCACCCCTCATAAAAGGTGACATTGCTATAACCCCCCCCCCAAAAAACCCCTCTACGTTTCCCCCTTTGCAGATGTCATGGCGGCCGCAGTATCGCAGCTCCAAGTTTCGAAACGTCTATGGCAAAGTGGCCAACCGAGAGCACTGCTTTGACGGGATCCCAATCACCAAGAATGTCCATGACAACCACTTCTGTGCGGTGAATACGAAGTTCCTTGCCATAGTAACGGAAAGTGCCGGAGGGGGCTCCTTTCTTGTCATTCCACTGGAACAAGTAAGCGACTCTTTGTTTGATTACGATCAGCAGCGTCACATGCCACCACAATCTCCGAGCGCTGAGAGACTCTAGGGTTTCCAAAAGCTTACCACGGTCCTGTTTCCTTGGAAGGAAGGTCAGAGGAGATTGTGGGGTCTTCAGGATAGTTGATTTCATTTACTCATATATACAACCTTAGCATCAGACGGAGGGGCTCACAGAATTAACACCTCAACAGATCTTGCTTCTCCTTGAGTTGCAGCTTTGGATCCAGCACTGAACAAGCAGGTCTCTGTGTCTCCAGCTTCCAGCCTACTTCCAGTTTAGCTCTCTCACACCTCACTGGTTAGTGTTCTCCTAGCTAGTAGCTAGGTGAGGGAGTGGAAGAAAGGCACATCCGCTTTCCCTCTGGCACACAGCAGCCTCTTTGGTTATGCTAATCCATTTAACTAGTCAGCCACAATCTTTGCCAAACAAAAGGAATGGTTTGCCAACTTTGCTTCCATATATTCTACCCCCACAAGTATAGGATCCCATGAATTGGAAGGGATTTAGGGCATCATCCAGACCAGACGTAGGCAAACTCCAGCCCTCCAGATGTTTGGGACTACAATTCCCATCATCCCTAGCTAACAGCACCAGTGGTCAGGGATGATGGGAATTGTAGTCCCAAACATCTGGAGGGTTGAAGTTTGCCTATGCCTGATCCCCCCCCCCCCGCATGCATATCATCATCATCATCATCATTATTGCTCAACAAGCTTATGTTAACCCCAGTTTATTGTCCTTCCAACATGGGGGAGGGACTTTCTTTGTTTTGCCTTCTGTTCTCCAGCTGCTGCCAACGGCAACTCAAGTGGAGAATCTTTCTGCATGGGAAAAAGTGGAACCAGCATCTTGAAAACGTAAAACATTGGGGTGGGGGAGGGGGAATGTTTCACCCCCACATTTTCCTGCAAATGATTGCATGTGTTGACTTTGCCCTGTGGGATTTCCCTAAGATGCTTGTGTGGATTTTAAAAATTAAACATGAAAGTCTGGGTTATAAAATTTTAAACACCGAGTAATTTTAAACCGACTTCCTGGAAATGGGCCTCAGGGAGGATGCAGGGGCACCTGTCAGTCATGTTTATTTATGGTCCAAGGCTCTCAGGCAATGCTATAATAATTGCTATAGGGTTCAGGGTGTGGCTGCAGTTTAGATGGATAGAAATGGGCTTGATTCCCTTTCCACGGAAAGGTGTTGGAGAGAGATTGATGCTGTGAACCAGCACTGCATTCACCCACAATCAATAGTGTGTGTATGTGTGAGAGAGAGACACGGGGGCGGGGGGGGGGGAGAGAAAGAGAGAGAGATCCCTAACCCCAGAGCTGATAATCCCATCAGACTCTACTGGCTGGTCTGAATCTATAAACAGCCAAATATAGCCCTGGTGGGGATGTTCTTTATCACATTTCAGCTGGGATTGTGCACCTTTCCAGGTGTCCTGCTTATCAAACATGCATCCTGACCTGTTTGCAAAACATTTCCAGGGAAATTCGATGATGTCAGCTATTCATTGAGCATATAGCCTCATTTGTTTGAACAGAGATTACACAATGTTACATTGACAGTGCATTTTCCCATCACTTCCCCTATCATAAAACATTGTGTGTGTGTGTGTGTGTGTGTGTGTGTGTGTGAGAGAGAGAGAGAGAGAGAGAGAGAGAGAGAGAGAGAGAGAATGGCTTTGTTGCCCCAGAGTGCCAAATCAGCTTTACAACCTAAATTTGCTGGAGACCAGGGTTCAAATCATTACTTGGCCATGAAACTCACTGAGTGACCTTTGGGGGGTTGTTGTGGGGATTCAAGAAAAAGGGGAAGAAAACCCTGTGCTCCACCTTTAGCATCTTGGAGAAAAAGGTGAGCTTTCAATGCAATAAATAAATAAATAAATAAATAAATAAATAAATAAATAGAGCCCTCTGCTGCACAGAGTTTTTGCCAGTGCAACTGCTGTTGTGCAACATTAAAGCTCACCCTTCCACTTGTGTTAGCAGACAGAGAATTCTGGATTAAGTTCATGTTCTGGAAGCACCCAACATCTTTGCCACGGCATTAGCAATCAGTTATCCACCTGGTCTTCCATTGTCTGTGACCAACAGCCATCACAATGTAATACACAAAAACAATACAGTCCAAGAGTTGGGGTCCTCCAGATGGCCTTTCTCTTCAGATTTCATCCTGTTTTACATGCACAAAGTTTCGGTGGCAGTTAGATCATATCCAGCCTTCAGAGAGTATTTGTTCCGATTTGTTTGCAGGGAGGTTATATGGCAACGAACATTTGTCCTGCATTCATTCTGATTTCCTTGCAGGTGTTTATGCCTTATCAATGGCCATTCATTCAACCTGCATTTTTTAAAACCATTTGCCTAGCCATAAAAATCTTAGGTGTGAACACCTTATTCCACTTGAAACCTGGAAACCAGAAGTTCCAATATGTGACTGAATCACTCCCACAGAACACAGAGTCTGGAGGTGACCTATGTTAAACATGTCACATTTCAGAAATGCAAATGGTCAAAACATGGAATTGTAAAGCTTTCCTCCCAATTTGTTTAGGGCTTAGAACAATCCTCCTGGCAGTCAACATGGATTTGCATAAAAAGCAGTCCATAACTTTCTCACTGCTGGTGTATGTGAAGCTACCCTACAGGCAGCAAACCAATCTACATTCATAGAGTCATAGAATTGTAGAGCTGGAAGGAACACAAAGGGTCAGCCAGTTCAAGCCCCTGCACTGCAGAAAGTAGCCAGCAGCCATCTAATTTTGAAATCAGCTGAATGTCCACCTAAATAATTCTGGGATGAATGCATTACTTTAAATCAGCCATGCTAGCTAGGGCCTGATGAGCATTCTAGTCCAGGGGTAGGCAACCTAAGGCCCGGGGGCCGGATCTGGCCCGATCGCCTTCTAAATCTGGCCCACGGACCGTCTGGGAATCAGTGTCTTTTTACATGAGTAGAATGTGTGCTTTTATTTAAAATGCATCTCTAGGTTATTTGTGGGGCTTGCTTGGTGTTTTTACATGAGTAGAATATGTGCTTTTATTTAAAATGCATCTATGGGTTATTTGTGGGCCATAGGAATTGGTTCATTTCCCCCCAAAAAATATAGTCCAGCCCACCACATGGTCTGAGGGACGGTGGACTGAAAAAGGTTGCTGACCCCTGTTCTAGTCCAATGCATCTGGAGGGCACCAGGTTGAAGAAGGCTGGTGTCCTCTGTCCCTGCAGCCCCTGCCTGCATGAACTTTTAATTCCACCTGAGACAGATTTGAAATTGGATTGTGCTAGCCCACCACTGTCCATAAAATCATACTGATGGGCTGCCAGACTCTGCCCCTAACCCCACCCATGTACAGGGAGTGGCCTTATGTGCATCTGTGAAATGGTGGAGGGAACAAGGTATTTGAACTCACTTGGAAAAGGGCCATAGTTCTGTGCAAAGTCCCAGATTCAATCATTGGTACTTCTAGGTAGGGCTAGGAATGTCTTGTGCCTCAAACCCCAAACAGCCATTGCCCGTCTGTGTAGATGGTACTGAGCTATTTGGAGCAACGGGTCTGACTTGGTATATATAATGCAGCTTCCTAGGTTTCTAGTTGCTGGAGCTAGATAAAATCAGGGGCGCACCTTGCTGCATTTGCATAATTAACAGGTGGGTTGGGAGAACAAAGAAGGATTGGATTAGTTTCTTTGCAATCAGCTGGAGTCTTTTGAAATGAACAGACCCCTAATTAATATGCTTCTATATTTAGCAGAAATAAATTGAGGTAGCCTAGAAACTACCGAGAGCAGCCGCTTCAGCTCAGGAGTCTAAAGTCCTTGCTGCGATATTCTGGCGAGCTTTTATTAAAATGTCTTTCTTCCCCCTCATCCAGTACATTGCCTTCTCTCGGGGGACATATGTTCCCCTGCTGGCAGATCAGAAATCTTAGCTACTTATGATAAAAACCTGCTTCCCTGTTCTTACTGGAAGCCAGAAAAACTCCCACTCAGCAGACTGCAAGGCAGCTATGGGGGGAAAAAGCCCCACATGAGAAGTTTGGGGGAGAAGATGCGAGCTGCAAGAGACCTACTGATTCCTTAACCTAGACACGGCCAGGATCAAGAGCGAGAAGAAGGGAGATTGGGAATCTACTGCAGTAGATTGCTGAGCATTTCAGTTTTCAGGCAGGATCCACTTTCATAGGCGGAAATTCAGGTTGCAGAATGTTAGGTGATTGGGAGGCTAAACGTTAGAATGTAAGAGAAGCCTGCTGGGTCAGGTCAAAGGGAGCCCAATTAGTCCAACATCCTGTTCTCACAGTGGCCAACCAAATTTGCCTGTGGGAAACCCACAAGCAGGATCTGAGCACAGCCCTGTTTAGGGAAGTTGTTAAAACTGATGTTTTAATGTATTTTTAACCTTCTGTTGGAAGCTGCCCAGAGTGGCTGGGGAAACCCAGTCGGATGGGCAGGGTAGAAATAATAAATTGTTGTTGGTTGTTGTTGGTGGTGGTGCTGGACCATAAAGAAGGCTGATCACCGAAGAATTGATGCTTTTGAATTATGGTGCTGGAGGAGACCATTGAGAGTCCCATGGACTGCAAGAAGATCAAACCTATCCATTCTTAAGGAAATCAGCCCTGAGTGCTCACTGGAAGGACAGATCCTGAAGCTGAGACTCCAATACTTTGGCCACCTCATGAGAAGAGAAGACTCCCTGGAAAAGACCCTGATGTTGGGAAAGATGGAGGGCACAAGGAGAAGGGGACGACAGAGGACAAGATGGTTGGATAGTGTTCTCGAAGCTACCAGCATGAGTTTGACCAAACTGCGGGAGGCAGTGGAAGACAGGAGTCCTAGCGTGCTCTGGTCCATGGGGTCACGAAGAGTTGGACACGACTAAATGACTAAACAACAACAACAACAACAAGGTTTCCGGCAACTGGTATTCAGAAGCATTCAGGAGGCAGAGCATAGCCATCATGGCCAATAGCCACTGAAAGTCTTTTCCATGAATCTGTGCAATCCTCTTTTGAAGCCATCCAAGTTGCTAGCCACCACTGCTTCCTGCAGAAGTGAGTTCCATAGTTTAACCCTGCAGAGATTTCCTGCAACAAACCTGACTCCCCCTCCCTCCAATTGGCATTTGGGAAAGTGATGCAAAACTGTGCAGCGAAGTGTGGAATGGCACTTGCTTTGATGCAACCTCATCTAACCTGCCCCGCAAGCAGACCAGAACGAATGCTGATGAAATAGTCGGTGTCATCTCATCTCCCTGCAAAGAAAGCACTGTGTGCATCCCCATTTACCAGCATCCATGGCGCTCCCACCACTGGTTTGGGAAGTGAATTAGCATTACATTAGCTGCAGTCCATATCTACCTTGTATCTATCCTGTCCTTTCTTATAAAATGCTCTGTTTTCATGTTTTCCCCACCCCGAAACCCCCCAGCTTTGATCTGAATTGAGGAAAAGAATGGCCTGTCTGCATGTTAGGTTAGTAAAGTGTACACAGCCCAATTCCGGTTGAATGCTCAGTGAGTCTCAACTGCCCAACAGCAGCAATAAGGAAACAAATTTGCTCACCTGTATTAGACTGCTGAAATTAGGGGCGAACAGGAGTGGAGTTCTGTCTTAAAGGGTATGAGCTCAGTTCAGTTCTGATCAGCAAAAGAGACTTCTCCTGTACAGAAAGTGCTAGGAGGCATCCCTGTTCTTTAATTCTATCTGTAAGCCTTTTTGCACCTGGCTCAGGGTTGTACCATCGTGGAGTGCTGGGCTAAAACAAAGCAGATCAGACAAGTGCTTCGGCTAAGAGCATGAGAAGACATTCGCTGTGAATTTCCCAAGGAGTAAAGGATGTATGAGAAGAAAATACTCTCCTGGGTTGTAACTGTTTAAGCCCAGAGGGATTTCATTAGAACACAAGAAGAGTCTGCAGGATTGGACCAGTGGCCCATCTCGTCCAGCATCCTGTTCTCATGGCGGTCAAGCAGGGACTTGTGGGAAACCAGGAAGCAGGATTCGAGCACAAGAGCCCTCTCTCCCCTCCTGTGGTTTCCAGCAACTGGTAGTCAGAAGCATTGTTACCTCCAACTTTGGAGATAGAGCGTTGGCATCCTGGCAAGTAGCCATTGATAACCCTCTCCTCCACGAATTTATCCAATCCTCTTCTAAAGCCAACTAGATTGGTGGTCATCCCTGCCACCTGAGATTTGGATCCTTTGCCTAGAATCAGATGGAAAAGACACCTCAGTGAAATTATCCAGTGGGAACTCAAGACACCATCTTCCCTAAGAGAAGGCTAAACAACCAGAAGTCACTGTTCTGTCTTCTGATGGTGGCACTGAAATTAGAGAGAGGCAGTGTACTCATTGAGATCTCGTAACTTGAGATTTCTGGCAGGGCAGCAAGGTGGGGGCAGCAGTGGCAGGGAAGTATAAGCAGGGTGCCCCCTCAAGCTCGGCAGTGCCCCCTCCATTTCCTAAGAATAAAGGCCCATTTCATTCCCCCCAATTAGCTCCCCCAATGAACCTCTTCCTTAGCTGCCGTCTTTAATTGGGTTGACTACAGATGGAGGGAAGTACAATCAGCGTTCTAATTGTGAGACGCAGCTTGATTCCGATTAATATTCCAAAAACAAGGTACATGAGCTGCAATCGGGAGTGACTCTCCTGTCTCTTTGCCACTGAATCTCAAATCCAGAGTCATTAATATAGCACTTTAGCATCTTTTGTTGTTAACCCCTTGTGGTCAGAACAGAGCATCCATCTTGATCATCAAGATGTCCCACATCTCTGGTTTAGGAGCATAATTTTTTTCCTAATCACCTGTTGGCTGAAATGCATTTTTTCACGCTTGCCAATATCATCTCCGGGGGGTTGATGTGGACTGGGTTAATGAAGGCGCTTGACTGGACACACTGAGCAAGCATCTTTGACTATTTGTACATGGAGACGACATCACACAATGCTCATGCAGATCTCCATAGGGATCCAAACACAAAAGAACCAAACTTGTCGGCCCTTCGCTTTAAAAGCAAACTATAGGTTCACTGTGCAATTTGTTGCCCCAATGCAGAGTTTGGTTCTAGGCTACATTCCCAGAAAGTGTACCATTTAGGGATTCTGGAGCAGTGCTTGTAAACACTTAGAACCGTAGTATTGTAGAGTTGGAAGGGATCCCAAGGGTCATCTAGTCCAACCCCCTGCAATGCAGGAATCTCAGCTAAAGCATCCATGACAATCCAGTATCCTGTTTTCACAGGCATCAGCCAGATGCCACAGATTTAGAGGGCTTCTCATACCTGGAGAAGAATGTTTCTTTTGATTCAGCCTTTGACCTTTCTATCTCCTCAGAAGTCACAGGACCAGAGGAGTCCATAATGCCAGCACCTTTCCAGTCTTAAGACATTATAGACACCAGCTCAGATGTCATAATAGATGCAGGTAATTCCTTTGTAGCAGGACAGCCAGTCAAAAGAGGCATGATAATAGCCGTCGATTGTACAAGTCCTTCCTTGATGTGTTTATTTGTTCGATGGCTTCATCAGGGTTGCCTTACATCCTGGACATTACCATGATTTCAAAGGCTGAAGTGACGTCCAGGGAGAATTTCTGAAAGGTGGCGCTTTGTCCTGTATCTTAGGCAAGTCAATTCAAAAATCATATTTCTGTAAAAATAAAAAGCCAAATAATTTCAGGTTTTCCTTAAAAAGACTCAGCAATTTTGGGGTCTTCCTAAAAAGAGCTCAACAACTTTCAAGGTGTCCTGGCGTAACTTTTTGAAATATGGCAACCCTAGCTTCATGCTTGAATTTTCATTTTGTGGTTAACACCAGGAAAGTCTAATGGTGGAAAGTGTTCTACTGGTGCCCAGCTGAGTCACTGGAGAAGAGATGGCTTTGCGTGCAGGCTATGTTCTTGGCTTGAGGCGAGCTAATTACGTTCCATCGTGGTGGGGGAAATAGGAGGGAGGGAAGGGCTGTTGCTGAGAGGCAGGTCAGCTGCTTTGCTTGCAGAAGGTCCCAGGACCAATCCCCAACAGCATCTCAGGGACTGAACCTGGGAGTGTCCCCTCCCTGAAATCCTGGGCAGCCACATGTCTAGTCAGCGTGGACATTACATAGCTAGATGAACTGGTGGTCTCTGTATAAATAAGCTGCCTCTGTTTCTGATGTGTATCCTATCAGCTTTAACATGCTTGCTGCTTGCCTCTGAACAAAACCTCCAGCCCCTCTTTTCAGAGACACGTTGGTTCACTGCTTGGCTCACGTGCCCTGAAGGTCTTAATTGCCCCACAAATTCAGATCCTGGAATCAGCATTTTGGAGCCATGGAGAGATTTGAAAGGATCCTGCAATTATCTATGTACTCTCTGTGGACTGTTTGACCTCTTCCATCCTGTTTTAATGTGTAGGCAGTGCTATTAATAACACACCCAGATGGGATTATATTTGCAGCAAGCTGAGTCAAATTTGGTGCAACGAAGAAGTCGTGTGCCCCCCTTCCAGTCTCGAACATTCCGTATCTCACTTTTAAAACAGTTTTTTTAAAAAAAATGCATTTTATAACCCACCTTTCTCCTCCAAGGAACTCAAGATAGCATACGTGGTTCTTCCCTTCCTCATTTAATCCCACAACGGCCCTGTGAGGTAGGCTACGCTGAGAGGCAGTGATTGGCCCAAAGTCACCCAGCAAGCTTCATGGCTGAGTGGGGATTTGAACCTCAGTCTAACACTCTAACCACTATGCCACACTAGCATGATACAAGCTGCTTTACGCATGGCATTCAAGCAGCAAGTGCTACTCTTGCCCTTCTGACTGCAAAAGCAAAGTGGAATATGTCAGTTGACCCCCATGTCAGAAGGCCAGACAAACCGAAACGAGTCTGTTAGCCGTGGTTACTGAATTGCGGGGGGGTCAGACTAGATGCCCCTTCAGCTCCCTTCCAAGTCCATGATTCTGTGAGTCATGTCACCGCTGAAAGGTGAGGCAGTTCTTCTTTAGTCTCACAGATAAGAAAAACAAAGTCTCAAAGCAGCTAACGTTCTCCTTTCCCTTCCTCCCCCACAACAAACACTCTGTGAGGTGAGTGGGGCTGAGAGACTTCAGAGAAGTGTGACTGGCCCAAGGTCACCCAGCAGCTGCATGTGGAGGAGCGGAGACGCGAACCCGGTTCCCCAGATTACGAGACCACCGCTCTTAACCACTACACCACACTGGCTCTCATGAATATGCAGCTGTCCTGAATGGGGATCGAACCTGCAACCTTTTCAGCACTACTCTCTAAGCAACAGAGCTATCCAGGCTGTCAAAGGCGAGAAGGACTGGGGAAATTAGGATATTTTGGGCAGTAGCATGCAAAGAGAAACAGGGTCTGCCTTGAGCATGTAGGCTGAATGACTGACAAGTGGGGATCCATTTGGATGATTGACGTCCGCCCACGCAAGCAGCTCAGCGCTAGGAGCTGGAGGCAGAGGGGCATTTTTTGACCACATTTTGTAGTGTGTAAAATGTGCCATCTGGGTAAGAGAGGAGGATTGCTTTAACTTCGCAAGGTATGGCTTGTCTGCGCCAAGTGATGTCAAAGATAATTTTGTGTGCGTCCAATGAGGGTTTCCATAGCAACATTTAGCATTTAGACGGATGGAGTGGGTACCCAGAATGGTTGTCATTATGGAAAGAAAGAGAAGAAGAAGAAAACCTGGCTGCTAAGTGAGAGCATTTTGTTTTTAACCGTTTTAGTCTCTTTCCCATACAAAGGGAGGGGGGAACCCTAACCTGTGGTCAATGTGGTGTACAAACCATCACTGAAGAAGCATAATGGTAATTAATGGGATCACGCGTTATGCTGCAAACCATGTATGGGAAGGTCAGCATGCCTTACAGGGGGTCACTAATGTCTTTGGCCCCAAGGTCACATTTGGAATTTGGGGAGTGGCCGTGGGCACCACCCTCTCCAATTCCTTCTCCAACACAGCACCCTCGCCAGCTCACGTTCTCTCGCAGACTCAAAGAGAGGAAGCACAATCCACCGACTCAGCTTCTCCAAGAAGCCTGGGTAGAAGTTAGAGCCAACAGAGTTTGCTTGATTTTACATGAGATTCTCCTCCTCCTCCTAAGAGGCGACATGATAGCCATCTTCAGATACACAGAAGCTTGTTTTCTGCTTCTCCAAAAGAGAAGATCCAAGCCAACAGATTCAAATGACAAGGAAAAAAGATTCCGACTAAACATTCGGAAGAATTTCCAGAGGGTGAAAGCTGCTCAGCGGTGGAATGGATGACCTCGGAAGGAGGTGGACTCTCCTTAGTCAGAGGTTTTTAGGTAGAGATTAGGTGGTCATCTGTCAAGGATTCTTTAGCTGTGATTCCTGCATTGCGGACGCAGGTGGCGCTGTGGGTTAAACCAAAGAACCTAGGGTGGTCGGCGGTTCAAATCCCCATGATGGAGTGAGCTCCCGTTGCTCGGTCCCTGCTCCTGCCAACCTAGCAGTTCGAAAGCGCGTCAAAGTGCAAGTAGATAAATACCTTCCGGCAGGAAGGTAAACGGCATTTCCTTGAGCTGCTCTGATTCGCCAGAAGTAGCTTAGTCATGCTGGCCACATGACCTGGAAGCTGTACGCCGGCTCCCTCGGCCAATAAAGCGAGATGAGCGCCGCAACCCCAGAGTCGGCCATGACTGGACCTAATGGTCAGGGGTCCCTTTACCTTTACCTTACCTGCATTGCAGGGGGTTGGACTAGATGACCCTCAGGGTCCCTTCCAATTCTATAGTTCTATGATCTGCCTGAGATGTCATGTGATCCAGAGCCTTGGGCCTCTGGCTGTGTCAGGCTGGCCAAGTGGGTTTCCGGGGGGGGGGGCAGGGATACCACTCCGTTGTGCTGGGATGGGCATGACCTTTCCCGTAGGGCGAGGAAGGCTCTTCCTCTGCTCTTCCTGCTGGAGCCATTCCTGTAATTTGACAAAGGCCAATTGTTCCCAGCACAGCTGCTGAAGAAATGAAGCTCTATCTCCTATCGCTGCTGTAGCTCCATAGAAAAAGAGGCTACAAGTTTAGAAGATGTTTTACATACACTGCTCCCCTCAATCACTAAATTCCAGGGGGGAAAATGATTTTAAAGCCTTTTTGAAAAGCTAAAGTGCTCTTCGTCAACTTGGTGCCTGCCAGATGTTTGGTGCTACAATTCCTATCAGCCCCAGATGGATGGGAGTTCCAGCCCAAAGCATCCAGGGGGATATTTTAAACTTGAAAGCAAAGTTCCAAATTTGAACTTCTCCAAATTTTGCAACAGAGTTCTCTAGCCAACCATGGTGTTTAAAGGTGTGTATATGTAAAGCACATAAGCAAGAAATGCATATATTCATGGAAATAGCATGCAAAGTTGCATTATATTAGGAGGCAATCCTTTGCCTTTGCAAAAAATGTGTGCATCCGTCCAAATTGCACAAAACATGCACATTGGGAGAAGTTTGCTGATGAATTTTCATCACACACAAACACCAACCCAGCTTGACATTCCAAGAGGAAGAACTGCACGTCCAGGAAAGCAAGAAATAAAAATGGTCTGAAATGCAGCAAGGGGTTGTGGCTAGTGAAGACACACCCTCTTTCCTTCTCGCGCTGTCTCTGTAGCGCCTGCACAATCAAAGGGCTTGTTCTGCACGAAATGGTCCAAAGCGATTCCTCCTGGGTGTGCCAAGGAAGTCAGCCTGATATGTTCCATGAGCTTCAGTTTCCGTCGCCTGCTGCCATTGGCCTCCTTCCGTTGCTGCTATGGCCCTAAGAGAATAGGAGAAGAGAAACAGAACATAGGAAGATCCCTGCTCGATCAGGCCTCTGGGGGCCATCCAGTCCAGCATCTTTTTCCCACAGTGCCGGCCGGGTGCCTCAATGGGGAGCCCATAAGCAGTGGTGGAGGAACCCTCTCTGGCACCCGGGGCGGGACGCCGAGGGGTGGGACGAACTGCCCGGTGATGCACATGTGACATCCATATGGACTGCGCATGTGCGGCAGCCCGTGCACTCCGTACAGGATGCCACACATGCACAGTCCGTACAGGCTGCTGCTCATGCACGCCATCCATATGGGCTGCCGCTTGCATGGTGACCGTACGGGCTGCTGCGCGAGTGGCAACCCATATGGACTGTGCATGTGTGGCATCCTGTACAGACTGTGCATGTGCGGCATCCCGTACAGACTGTGCATGTGCGGCATCCTGTATGGAGTGCACACACACGGCAGCCAGTGCGGACATCCGTATGGATGGCGCACGAGAGCGGCAGCCCCCACACTGACTGCACGCGCCCTCGGCCACTCTACAGCTGGGGGGAGGCAGGGGCCATGTTCCATGAGCTTCAGTTTCCATTGCCTGCTGTTTAGTCTGAATACCACACAATATTTTATTCATTTAGATATACATTTGTTCTCTTTACTTATTCTGTCTGAAAGCACGACCAGCATTTTTAAATGGGCACAAACTGCTTCAGAAACATTCCCCGGAATGGAATGATGTCGTAGACAGCAACCAATCTATGCTGTACACAGCCAACCTTGGCTGAAAATTTGCTGAGCTGCTGGACAGGAAAATTGGCTTCCAGGTGTAAAGATCCAAATTAGAAACAGAATTGTTAGAACCCAAGACTAAGAATTTGTCAAGAATGTATAACTTGCTGCTGAAATGGAATACACAAGATGAAACGGTAAAATCGGCTATGATTAAATGGGCACAGGACGTTGGACATAACATTATGTTTGCTGACTGGGAACAGTTATGGACCACAGGTATGAAATTTATGGCATGTAATGCCTTAAGAGAGAATATTATGAAAATGATATACAGGTGGTACATAACCCCAGTCAAGCTTGCAAAATCTATCACTTGCCCGATAACAAATGTTGGAAATGTAAAGAAACTGAAGGTACATTTTTTCACCTTTGGTGGACGTGCCCAAAGATTAAGGCTTTCTGGGAAATGATATATAATGAATTAAAAAAGGTATTTAAGTATACCTTCCCTAAGAAACCAGAGGCCTTTCTCCTGGGTATAGCCGGCCAAATGGTGTTAAAAAAGGATAGAACTTTCTTTATGTATGCAACAACAGCAGCAAGAATACTCATCGCAAAGTATTGGAAGACACAAGAACTTCCCACACTGGAGGAATGGCAGATGAAACTTATGGACTATATGGAATTGGCGGAAATGACTGGTAGAATCCGCGACCAGGGAGAAGAGTCGATGGAGGAAGACTGGAAGAAATTCAAAGACTATCTTCAGAAACATTGCAAAATTAAGGAATGTTAAAGGGATGTTGGACTGAAAGTAAGTGGTTTCCAGCTGCACAGGTTAAAGTTAATGATAGATTAAGATTAAAGATCAAGATTAAAGATGTTTAAAGAAATGGAAATTTGATATTAAAAAGGAAAATGTTAACGTTATATGATATTAAGATCAAGAATTAGGTTTAAAAAAGTTGAAGTTATATATTTTAACACTTTATTAAATTAAAGATTGGGATTAAAAAAGTGGAAAAGAAAATGCTGGACAAATAATGTGGATTGGAATACAAAAGAGGGAGGTATGAGGAAGTCCAGAAAATAAGTAATTTAAAATTGGAAATGGAAAAGAGAGTTTGTTTTTAATTGCTATGTTTTTTGTTTTTTATTGTTGAGTTTTGTATTGTTTTTTGTGTGTGTTGTTTTTTTTCCCTCTTTTGTTGTTTAAAACTTCAATAAAAATTATTTTTTTTAAAAAAAAAAAGAAAGAAAATTTGCTGAGCTGCTTTTCTCTACACTTGACAGGTTGGGGTCCTGCCCACTTGTCAGGGTTGTCCCATCCCGGGGGGAGCTAAAGGGCTGGTCATCTAGGCCAAGAAGCTTGCCTGATTGCCCCCATTTGCAGCCTGATGCAACAAACCCACTTTTGTTTTTTAAGGACTATCTGTGGTTCGGAAGGGGACAGGGAAATAAATGCACTGGAAAGTGTGGGGTGAAGGAATTATTAACAAGAAGATGGATCAGAATGAATGTCCAATATACACCTCTTCATAAGCTTTGTACAGGCAAACCAGGTTGGATACCCAGTAAACTAGCCTGGAGGATCCCTTTGTGTTTTCTTTGGCCCTGATTCTGCTGCTCTCTGCAAGGAGAAGCTTAGACTCCTCAGTCAACTACTTCCTCCTGTGTCCCTTTGCCAGGCTCTGCAGTAAAGCTTCCTTCCAAGGCAGTAGCAAGGCAGCTGCAGAGCATCTTGAGAAGCGGGAGGGAAGGAACAGATGGATGTAGGCTGCTGCTCTCCTTTCTGATGGACAGCAGTCATGAAAGATCAAAAAGGTCTCCCCCCTTTGCAGCTGCACTTGGAGCCCAGTGGATGTCTGGAAAATAATGTGCAGAATTTCAGGGCTGCTGGAAGCCAGGTGGCGATGGTTTGCTGCTTTCCGGCAAAGGTTCCCTCTGGCCCTACCGATCTGGTACTGCAGGAAAGAGGCTTGCAGGAGACTCTGGTGTTTGAATCAGGGATCAGAGCATCCAAATATACAATGCTGCAGTCTAAAAGCGGCGTACTAACTACAAGACAAATGATGAATGACTGCAGAGCATCTGCTTTGCATGCTGAAAGTGGGAGATCTCTGACTAAATCCCACTGCTAGTCAGCACAGAAACTACATGGTAGACAATGCTGAGCTGATGTACCAAAGGATCTATTCAGTAGAAGATCATTTCCTCTATCCTTAAGCAATCATAAGAACATAAGAAAAGTAGCCCATCTCGTCCAGCATCCTGTTCTCACAGTGGCCAACCAAACGTCTGTGCGAAACCCACAAGCAGAATGTGAGCGCAAGAGGTCTCTCCCCTCCTGAAGTTTCCAGCAACGGGTGTTGAAAAGCATTGCTGCATCTGATCATGGAAGCAGAGAATATAACCATCCTGGCTAGCAGCCATGGACAGCCCTCTCTTCCTTGCATTTATCTAATCTTCCTGTAAAGCCATTTAGGTTAGTGGCCATCGCTTCTTCCTCTGGGAGTGAGTTCCATCGTTTAGCCATGCGCTGCATAAAGAAGGACCCTGAAATCTCCCAGCATGCATCATCATCACTGGATGTCTGCAAGTTCTAGTATTAAATTAATAAGCAAACTTCAATACAAAGTGCTTGGTTTTCTCTCATGGGGCTTCCATTCATGGGTCATCATCTCTACCCCCTAATAAAATGGAATTAGCTTGTTAAGGGAGTGAGCAACAGAGGGGAAAGAAGGTCACGGAAATATTGCCAAATGTTTTCCTGCAACGATGCAGTCAAAGGAACTTGTTTAATCCTTTAAAAGCAAGCTGAATTCTGCACCAGGGAGCCAATGTCTCATGTCCACTGCACCCTTGGGGACCCGTGGTGTCCACACCGGCCTGTCCTTGTCATTCTGGAGTGACTCCCAAACCAAAACATCTCTGAGAGAAACGAGCATTTTCAAGAGGTTGGGGGCCCTCTTGGCCAGAGCTTGTATTTAGGTTGCTTGGCAGCAGACCTGACAGGCCACATGGTAGACAGGCTAATCTCTCGCCCCTTATCTCTGCTCCCCCATCTGCCAGGCATGTCCTCCTGTGTGACCTTGAATGCCTCATTTTAGGGGAAGGGAGTGGGAAGGGGTGCAGAGAATGAAAAGCGCAGACATGCTCAGCTAGCAACTGTTTTAGCCTTTGCTGGGCTCTGCTGCATTTTCCTGCACTAGAGCAGGCATAGGCAAACTCCAGCCCTCCAGATGTCTGGGACTACAATTCCCATCATCCCTGACCACTGGTCCTATTAGCTAGGGATGATGGGAATTGTAGTCCCAAACATCTGGAGGGCCGGAGTTTGCCTATGCCTGCACTAGAGTGAAAAATGAGGCCAGCCGTCAGCCTCTCTCTCTTTTCACCAGCAAGGCTGGAAACTGGCAGTAATGCTTCTGAACACCAGTTGCCGGAAGCTGCAGGAGGGGAGAGTTGCTGTTGCACTCAGGGCCTGCTTGCATGTTTCCCAATATCATGTCTGGTTGACCACTGTGAGAACGGGATGCTGGGCTAGACCTTAAGGCAGTCTCTTGTGATAGAAGAACCTCCATGCCCAGGGACACTCTACCTCTAAATACCAAATAATGGGGAACAACAATTGGGAGAGTGGATGTTGCGCTCAGGTCCTGCATCCAATCAGGGGCATCTGGCTGGCCACTGTGAGAAGATGCTGGACTAGTTGGTCCACTGGACTGATCTAGCTGCAAGGCTTTTCTGATCTGTGTAAGGCTTTTGCATTTCCCACATCTGTAAGCTGGTTGAAAAGGCTGCATTCCCATGCAGCTTAAGAAAGGCAATCGCACATTTCTTCTCTTCATTCCAGCTTACCTGGTTTCTTAGGCTTGCTGGTGAAACTCATGTTTGATTCTTTGTGACTAGGCTTGGATACCCAAGAGCAAAATCCAAGGGTGAAGGGATGGCGCTGATGCATTCCCAAGACCAGGCTCCCCCAAGATTTAGACAGCAGTGGGCCCCCACCATTTCCATGCATATGGTGGAAGGGAGGAACCAGCTATTTACTAATTTACTAACTGAAAGTTTAGCCCTTAATTCAGTTTTGTGGCTGCAAGCAGGTCAGGTTCCCTTTCCAGGCAGTTTATCACCTTTCTGGTGAGAGTGATAAATCCATGACTTTTGTGGTGACGAAGACTGCATATCACACTAGAGACAATAACAGTAGGTTAGATTTTCTCCTGATCTTATTTTTGCAAAGATGCTTTCCTGGAAAGGCTCGATGGACCTTGACCTGCAGGTGACTTTCCCCCTTGTCTTTTTAAATAATTTTTTTTAAGCAATCTAAAAACAGGACTGTCATTCAGGATTATATGAAAACATGACTGACCTTTTCTTGAATGTAACAGGATAGCTCAGTCGGTACAGCATAAGACTCTTAATTTCAGGGTTGTGGGTTCAAGTCCCACACTGGGCAAAAGATTCCTGCATTGCAGGGGTTGGACTAGATGACCCTTGTGGTCCCTTCCAACTCCTATGATTCCATGATGCTATGATTCAGGAACGGTAGCTGTTCAGTGGCCAGATATATCCTGTCAAAAGAGCTGGTGATTGTAAGGGTGCCTGATGGCACCCTCTGCTGGTTAAAACCTTGCTTAAACTATCCTCTCAAAAATTGTTTCTCTGTATACATTGATTCAGGCAAATAATCCAGTTTAATGTGGATTAAATATCTCTTTCTCAGCTTTGGAAAATAAAGCTTGGGCTTGCTTTGAAATTGCTGTCACTCCAGCCTGCATAGGACTTTTCAGGACAGATAAAATAAAGTCTTTATTCACACAGCACACAGTTGGTTAGAGCATGGTGCTGATAACACCAAGGTTGCAAGTTCAATCCCCGTATGGGACAGCTGCATATTCCTGCATCACAGGGGGTTGGGCTAGATGATCCTCAGGGTCTCTTCTGACTCTATGATTCTATGTCTATGGAATTTGCTCCCACAGGAGGCAGTGATGGTCACCAGCTTGGATGGCTTTAAAACAGAGGATTAGATAAAAACTCATGGAGGAGAAAGCAGTTGACGGCTACTAGGGGCGCGGGTGCTAGGGCTTGCTGATCAGAAGGTCGGCGGTTTGAATCCCCGCGACGGGGTGAGCTCCCGTTCCTCGGTCCCTGCTCCTGCCAACCTAGCAGTTCAAAAGCACGTCAAAGTGCAAGTAGATAAATCGGTACCACCCTGGCGGGAAGGTAAACGGCATTTCTGTGCCCTGCTCTGGTCCTCCAGAAGCGGCTTAGTCATGCTGGCCACATGAACCGGAAGCTGTACGCTGGCTCCCTCGGCCAATAAAGCGAGATGAGAGTTGCAATCCCAGAGTCGTCCGCGACTGGACCTAACGGTCAGGGGTCTTTACCTTTACCTGTTAGCCAGGATGGCTATGTTCTCCCTCCACTGTTGGAAGCAGTGATGCTTCTGAATACCAGTTGATGGTATTCCAAGAGTGGGAATTTGTCCTGTTTGGGGACTTTCCATTCATGCATCTGGTTGGCCATTGTGAGAAGAGGAATTGTTCTCTCTGGCTTGCTTCTGTAGGGAGATTTGAGGACCCGAGCCCTGAAGAAGAGCAGAATTTAGTTCTGCAAGTGGATTAAATCTTCCAGATGCCCCAGTGTCCCACAATCTCAGCGGGGGGTGGGGGTGGGAGGAGAGGCTTCCCTCCCTCACCTTCACAAATGGAAGTCAGAAGCATTGCGATGGGACTGGATGGGACAATAAATAGGAGGGAGAGAGAGCCATGCAATGCTGGGGAGGAGAGAGTATTCCCCATGCTCCTTGCTCCAGAATAGCTTCCTCATTTAATACCTGGCCACTGCACCACTGCTGTCACCAACTGGGCTGGCAGCTTCAAGAGGTTTATCTTAATGCACAGCAAGCCCCTCATTATACATTTCCAGGGAGCTCGAGCATCTGCCGCTGGCTAGGTGTAGCCCATTTTGTGGTTGCAAGAGGCAGTGTGGCGTAGTGGTTAGAGCATCGGACTAGGACCCTGGAGACCAGGGTCCTAATCCCCACTTGGCCCTGGAGTCCTTGGGGGCCAGCCACAGCCATCCCTCAGGCTAGCCTACCTTACAGGGTTGTTGTGCAGATGAAATGAGGAGAAGCCACCTTTAACTCCTTGGAGGAAAAGGTGGGATATGAATGCAGTGAATAAAACAAAGTCTAGCTGTCTTAGGGGAGAATATGCATCTGTGCTGCAACAGCAGCAGGGTGGGGAATATCAGGCCAGGGAGCAAAATGCCCCCAGAGCTCTCCACCTGGCCCTCCAAATTTTCCCAAGCCACACCCCCTCTTTGCAGGCCTTACCCCTCACCAGCCTCATGTCACACTTTCCGCAAGTGCTTTTGCCTGGCTGGAATTTGCCCTTGACTTCTGAGGGTTCCCCTTGCTTGCCTGGAAGGATGAGGGGCTAACAGCGTGTCTAGAAACTGGCTTATGACACAAAGGTAACATAGACATCAGTTGCTCCACCCACTTTTGCCTCTGGTCCCACCCACAACCGCCATGCGCCCCCCCCAGAAGGTTGCCTAGTACGGAATGTGGCCCTTGGGTCCACAAGGCTTTCCCATCCCTGTGCTAGAGGCAGGGCCAGATTTAGGTTTGATGAGGCCCTAAGCTACTGAAGGTAATGGGGTCCTTTATATGTCCACCTGTCCTTTGTCAACAACAAATTGGCACTGTTTTTTGTGTTGAATATACGCTATATGGTAATTTATGGACCTAATAGGTATCTAAAGCCATTTGCACATAACAAAATATGTATTTTATCAAAGTAATTGTTGAACTGAAATTTTATTTTATTGTTTTCTACCTTATATTTTGGAAATGTACATCCAGGTGTGTTTTTTTCCTTTACATTTTTTTAGGGGCCCCAAGAGAGTGGGGCCCTAAGCTATAGCTTGTTTAGCTTATACGTAAAACCGGCACTGGCTAGAGGGAGGGTTTTGTTTTTATTTTTCAAAAAGGAGAATTGTGGGAAGTCATGTGGTGTCTCCGGGAGGGGAGAGACTATTCAGAATCCTTCCCCCCTTCCATCCACCCACCTGGTCTGGTTTCATCTTCCTGCCTGTCTGCTCTCTCAGAACAGCACACTTCTGTGTATTTATAGATGGCAAGGCGCCCATCCCTGGACGAGGGGAGCTAGGGAACTTTGAAGCAGTGAGATGTGAAGCGATGAAAGGGGAGCCGCATTAAATGAGCCTCCCAGTGAAGCAGTGTCAAAACAGGATCCCTGGCACACAGTAGAAATTACCTGCAAGTCTGCCACTATCTCCAGCGAACCTTTGAAGCTCTTGACATTGACTGAACTTCAAAGCAGCCCTATCCTTGCAAGAAGACCACCTCTTCCAAATCACAATCCGGCCACTCCTTTCACCGTGACCTTGTTTGTGCCTCAGCCAACCCAACAACCTCACCCAGACTTTGTGGAAATGACCGAAAAAGAGCCCGCTCAGACACAGGACTTTAAACATTTCCAGACTTGAGGCACATCGTCTGGATGAGACCCCAGTAATAACGAC
The DNA here is from genome assembly GCF_964106645.2 of Podarcis pityusensis. NCBI lineage: Eukaryota > Metazoa > Chordata > Lepidosauria > Squamata > Lacertidae > Podarcis > Podarcis pityusensis. The sequence goes on along the minus strand of NC_138039.1, from coordinate 27,466,606 downwards.
AACATAAATGCTTCTAAACCGAGAACTTCCAGTGCCTTATTTGGGTCACAGATGACTCTCTGTTAACGGCAGGCGGCGGTCTTGAAACATTTGTACTTGAATTGTTGAAAAGTTGCTGATTCCAAATTCTTGCTCTGTTTTTGCAGACTGGCCGGATTGAACCAAACTACCCCAAAGTGTGCGGCCATCAGGGGAACGTGCTCGACATCAAGTGGAACCCTTTTATTGAAAATGTCATTGCATCCTGCTCTGAAGACACCTCGGTAAGTAGAAAGCAGCCGAATGTATTGCCTGTTTCAGGGGAAGGGGGTTCAAAAGGATTATTGGGGACCCTTCAGACTGGTAGAACTTTTGCAGGTGTTTTCTGCAACACGTAATTGATGCAACGAGAGTGCTTTAGTGGTGGACTTATACTGGACCGCCCATAAGTTCCGCAGCATTGCTGTGTGTGGAGGGGCACCATGACAAAAGCTGGACATTAGAACGTCAGAAGAGGCTGCAGGATGAGACCACAGGCCCATCCAGTCCAGCGTCCTGTTCTCACAGCATCCTGTTCCCAATGGGAAACCCACAAGCAGGACCTGAGCATAAGGGTACCCTGCCCCGCTGTGGTTTCCAGCAACTGGTATTCAGAAGTATCTCTGCCTCCACATACAGAGGAGGAGCCATCCTGCCAGAAGCCATTGATAGTCCTCTCTGCCATGAATTTGTCTTATTCTCTTTTAAAGCCATTTAGGTTGGTGGCCATCACTGCCTCCTATGGGACCGAGCTCCATAGTTGTTTGTTGATGGTTGGTTAGATATTGAATTTATATACCGCCCTATACCCGGAGGGACACGGGTGGCGCTGTGGGTAAAACCTCAGTGCCTAGGACTTGCCGATCTATGGTCGGCGGTTCGAATCCCCGGGGTGGGGTGAGCTCCCGTCGTTCGGTCCCAGCTCCTGCCCACCTAGCAGTTCGAAAGCACTCTTAAGTGCAAGTAGATAAATAGGGACTGCTTTATAGCGGGAAGGTAAACGGTGTTTCCGTGTGCTGCGCTGGTGCTGGCTTGCCAGCTGCAGCTTCGTCACGCTGGCCACGTGACCTGGAAGTGTCTTCGGACGGCACCGGCTCACGGCCTCTAGAGCGAGATGAGCACACAACCCTAGAGTCGGACACGACTGGCCCGTACGGGCAGGGGTACCTTTACCTTTACCTTACCTATACCCGGAGGTCTCAGGGCGGTTCGCAGAACAAAATCAAAATATAAAACCACAAAATATATAATCAAAATAAAAACAACAACCCAGTAATCACCACCCCCACTTCCTTTTACCTGTCCTGAATCTTCCCACATTCAGCTTCATTGGATGTCCACAAGTTCTCGTGTTATGAGAGAGGGAAAACAACTTTTCTCTATCCATTTTCTTCAGGCTATGCATAAGTTTATAAATCTCTATGATATCAATTTTTCCTTGCCTTTTCTCTTAACTTGAAAGGCCCAGAGGTTGCATCCTTTAACAAACGACAGCTCCCAAAATTCCTTGGGTGTTTAAAGCGGTATCACAGTGCGTTAAATGTACAATGTGGGGGCTCGTCTACATTTCCTCTTCTCCCACTGCTTTCCCCCAGTGAAAACGGCTCTTTAGTGCTCATTTGGAACAAACGGCAATTCGGGTTTCCCCCAGATTGCCATTTCTTCTGATCTATTGCTAAAGAGGGAGTTTTCCCTTGGAAGGGAGTGGCCAGTGACACCTCTTTTTTTAAAGAAAGGCAGCGCTAGGAAAGGATAGACTATTTCTACATTGACATATAGCTCTCACCACCAACTTTGCCTTCCAGAAGTCTCTCCCCCCCCCCCGCCACCCCAAATTCTCACCCCAAGCTCTAAGCGAGGTTTCTGTGGGGGCAGCTCATCCCATTCCATCCCTCCCTCTCTGCCTGCCTTCCTATCTGAGCTGCCTCTGCAGTTCTGGAGTCTCCTCTCGACCTTCTCAAGGTCACCTGCATCCCTGCAGCAGAGAGAAGAAGGTGGGGCTCAGAGCAAGTGGCTGGCGCAGCAGGCAAGCTGGAGTGTCTTGTGCCAAAGCAGGTTTTCAGTGCTTGAGAGCGAGAGGGAAAGAGGAGGAGGCAGAGGCAGAGGCTAGCAGCCAGCCCAGTCTGCAATACAAGGGAGCTCCAGAGTACTTTGCTATGGCAGGAACAACCCTCCCTGCCCCACACTCTCTCTCTCAGTGGGGTGGATGCATGCCAGGACAGGGTCAGCAGAGCCTTCTGTCTGTGCACAGAAAACTTGCATCGTGGAGGGGTGGAGCCGTCAAGGGAACATTTGCATGAAGGAGTCAAAGAAGATGCTGTTGGGGTGAAGGACCCAGGGGGATTGTCTTCCCTATACATTTCTCCTGAGGGGCCGATAAGCTGTCCAGGCAGGAGGATTTTTAGAGGAGGGGCATTTCTTTAAAAAGCCATTGCCAGGTCTGATCTCCAATTTGAGATGTGCAGCCAATGCATCTGAAAATGCCCCTTTATCCCACCAGCCTTTGACAGACAAAAGTATCTTGTTTTGTGTGATCCACCTCTCTGGCTAAGTCTATCCTGTTCTCTTTTGGTTGGAGCAGTTTTACTTGTTTTGCTTGCTTATAGAAATGATTCCCTTGCTTTGATATCTGTCTATGATATTGTTGTCGCTCACCCGGGACCTTCTATCCACTTGTGCTGTGTTAAGTTTTGTGGGCCGTGTTTTGTGGAACTCCCTTCCGCATGGGGCCACTCTTTGCCTTGTTACCAGCCAGATGCATCTTTCTTGTCCTGTATCTGAGAATCAGAAGTATACTGCTTCTAAATGTGGAGGCTTTGTCCGCCTCCGTTATGTTTGTCGGACATAGAGGCACTTGCAAAAAGGTCCACAGCATTGCAAAAAGGTCCACAGATGTTAAAGACTGCTTCACATTTTCATGCAAATCTTCAGTCACTGTCCGGGGCTCTGCCTCTCCCGCCCTCTCGTTTCATGATGTCATGCATCTCCGTCAGCAGAAAGTGCTTTTTATAGCCTGGTGGCTGCTGCAGTTGGGAAGCCATACAGCTGCAAGGAAGCGCATCCCCTCCACAGCAGCAGCTCCTGCTTCTCCTCCAAAGACCTCAGGGACTGCAGATCTTGGCATGTTCTATATGTATCAGGCATACAAAAATATGGACCCATGTACCTACGGGACCGCCTCTCCTGGTATGCCCCATGGAGGACCTTAAGGTCCACAAATGATAACACTTTGGAGGTCCCAAGTCGCAAGGTCTCAACTAGGGCCAGGGCCTTTTCAGTACTGGCCCCAACTTGGTGAAACGCTCTGTCACAAGAAACTAGGGCCCTGCGGGACTTGACATCTTTCCGCAGGGCCTACAAGACAGAGCTGTTCCACCTGGCCTTTGGTTTGGACTCAGTCTGACCCTTATGTTTTCCCTCCCCTTACGGTTTTGATCCATGGGCTACTTTTAAAATAAGACTGCATTTTAAATTGCATTTTAACCTGTATTTTAAATTGTTCCCCCCCCCCATTATGTTTTTATTGTAATTTTACTGGTGTTAGCCACCCTGAGCCCGGCTCTGGCCAGGGAGGGCTGGGTACAAATAAAAATTATTATTATTATTATTATTATTATTATTATTATTATTATTATTATATTAGGGAGCTCTGTCCTTAATCTGCAAGTTGACAACAACTCCATTCATAGAATCATAGAATAGAATCATAGAATCATAGAGTTGGAAGAGACCACAAGGGCCATCGAGTCCAACCCCCTGCCAAGCAGGAAACACCATCAGAGCACTCCTGACATATGGTTGTCAAGCCTCTGCTTAAAGACCTCCAAAGAAGGAGACTCCACCACACTCCTTGGCAGCAAATTCCACTGTTGAACAGCTCTTACTGTCAGGAAGTTCTTCCTAATGTTTAGGTGGAATCTTCTTTCTTGTAGTTTGGATCCATTGCTCCGTGTCCGCTTCTCTGGAGCAGCAGAAAACAACCTTTCTTCCTCCTCTATGTCCTTTTATATATTTGAACATGGCTATCATATCACCCCTTAACCTCCTCTTCTCCAGGCTAAACATGTCCAGCTCCCTTAGCCGTTCCTCATAAGGCATCGTTTCCAGGCCTTTGACCATTTTGGTTGCCCTCCTCTGGACACGTTCCAGTTTGTCAGTGTCCTTCTTGAACTGTGGTGCCCAGAACTGGACACAGTACTCCAGGTGAGGTCTGACCAGAGCAGAATACAGTGGCACTATTACTTCCCTTGATCTAGATGCTATACTCCTATTGATGCAGCCCAGAATTGCATTGGCTTTTTTAGCTGCCGCGTCACACTGTTGGCTCATGTCAAGTTTGTGGTCAACCAAGACTCCTAGATCCTTTTCACATGTACTGCTCTCAAGCCAGGTGTCACCCATCTTGTATTTGTGCCTCTCATTTTTTTTGCCCAAGTGCAATACTTTACAATTCATCTTGTTTGTTTTTGCCCAGTTCTCTAATCTGTCAAGATCGTTTTGAAGTGTGATCCTGTCCTCTGGGGTGTTAGCCACCCCTCCCAGTTTGGTGTCATCTGCAAATTTGATCAGGATGCCCTTGAGTCCATCATCCAAGTCGTTGATAAAGATGTTGAATAAGACCGGGCCCAAGACAGAACCCTGTGGCACCCCACTAGTCACTCTTCTCCAGGATGAAGAGGAACCATTGATGAGCACCCTTTGGGTTCGGTCAGTCAGCCAGTTACAAATCCACTGAGTGGTAGCATAGTCAAGACCGCATTTTACCAGCTTCTTTACAAGAATATCATGGGGCACCTTGTCAAATGCCTTGCTGAAATCAAGGTAGGCTACATCCACTGCGTTCCCTTCATCTACCAGGCTTGTAATTCTGTCAGAAAATGAGATCAGGTTAGTCTGACATGACTTGTTCTTCAGAAATCCATGCTGACTATTGGTGATCACAGCATTCCTTTCTAGGTGCTCACAGACTGTTTGGTTAATGATCTGCTCCAGAATCTTCCCTGGTATTGATGTCAGACTGACTGGGTGGTAATTATTTGGGTCCTCTCTTTCCCCCTTTTTGAAAATAGGGACAACATTTGCCCTCCTCCAGTCTGCCGGGACTTCGCCTGTTCTCCAGGAATTCTCAAAGATAACTGCCAGTGGTTCTGAGATCACATCTGCCAGTTCTTTTAATACTCTTGGATGCAGTTCATCTGGCCCTGGAGACTTGAATACATCTAAACTAGCCAAGTATTCTTGTACTATCTCCTTAGTTATTCTGGGCTGTGTTTCCTCTGCTGAATCATTTGCTCCAAATTCTTCAGGTCAGGCATTTATCGGAGAAGACTGAGGCAAAGAAGGCATTGAGGAGTTCAGCCCTTTCTGTGTCCCCTGTTTGCATTTCACCATCTCCTCTGAGTGATCCCACTGTTTCTTTGTTCTTCCTTTTGCTACGAACACACCCATAAAAGCCTTTTTTGTTGTTTTTAACCTCTCTAGCAAGCCTGAGTTCATTCTGTGCTTTAGCTTTTCTGACTTTGTGTCTACATGTGCTGGCTATTTGTTTGAGTTCCTCTTTGGTGGTTTCCCCCTTTCCCATTTTTTGTACACATCCTTTTTTAATCTTAACTCAGTTAAAAGTTCTTTAGATAGCCACCCTGGCTTCTTTAGGCACCTTCCATATTTCCGTCTCATTGGTTTTGCCTGAAGTTGTGCTTTTACTATCTCCCTCTTAACAAACTCCCAGCCATCATGAACTCCCTTTCCTTTTAGTATTACTGTCCATGGGATCTCACCCAGCACTTCCCTAAGTTTTATGAAGTCGGCTTTCTTAAAGTCAAGAAATTGAGTCCTAGTATGCTTGGCTGCTCCTTTCCGCTGTATAGTAAACTTCAGAAGAGCATGATCACTTGTGCCTAATGATCCTTCCACTTCTACCCCACTAATCAGGTCATCAACATTGGTTAGGACCAGATCTAAAATGGCTGTTCCTCTTGTTGCTTCTCCCACTTTCTGGACAATGAAGTTGTCTGCAAGGCCAGTGAGGAATCTGTTTGACCTTATGCTCTTGGCTGAGTTTGACATCCAACAAATATCCGGGTAATTGAAGTCCCCCATTACTACTATCTCCCTTCCTTTTGCATGCTTGGCCATCTGTTCCAGGAAGGCATCATCTATGTCCTCCGTTTGGCTTGGGGGTCTATAGTAAACTCCCACAATGAGGTCACAGTTATTCTTCTCTCCCTTAATTTTGACCCAAATGCTCTCACTTTGGCTTTGAGGTTCTAAATCTTGGATCTCTTCACAGGTATACACATCCCTGACATATAATGCCACTCCTCCTCCTTTCTTGTCTGGTCTGTTTCTCTGAAATAGATTGTATCCCTCCATTATTACATTCCAATCGTGGGACTTATCCCACCAGGTTTCAGTGATGCCTATTATGTCATATTTAGTTTGCTGTACCAAGAGCTCAAGCTCATCTTGCTTATTTCCCATGCTTTGTGCATTAGTGTATAGACATTGAAGTCCATTAATCATTCCCCCGTGACTCTTATTTAAGGATTTTTTCCTCCCACCACTAGGTCTGCGTGCTGTTTGCTCCATTTGGTCTATGACATTTGGATGATCATCTTCATCAATTGATAGACTCCTACCTTCAGGAGCACTGTCTCCCTCCCCCACATTAGTCAGTTTAAAGCCCTCCTGATGAGGTTTCTGAGATTTTTGGCAAAAACATTCCTCCCAACCGTTGTGAGGTGCAGCCCATCGCTTGCCAGAAGTCCATCTTCAAGAAACTGCAGTCCGTGATCTAAGAATCCAAACCATTCCTGTTTACACCATTTGCGAAGCCAGCTGTTCACTTCCACTATTTTTCCCTCTCTCCCTGGGCCACGTCATTCAGCTTCATACCGGCAACAGAAGCTGGTGTGGTGGAAACGCTAAAGAAAGGTGATTGCCAAGATTCAACAGCTTCTCCAGGTAGAGCTGGCAAAGACCCCTGCCTAAAATCCTAGACAGCTGCTGCTGCCAGTGAGGGCAGACAATCCTGAGCCAGAAGGACCAATATAGGAAGGCAGCATCCCATACTTATGTGTGTTAAGGGGACAGTGGTGGCTCAGCGACAGAGCCCCTGTCTTGCAGGCAGAAGGCCCCCCTGTTGAATCTCCAATGGTATCGCCACGTAAGGCTTGCCTGAAATGTTGGAATGCCTTCTCATCAGATGTCAAGGAGATAAAGAACTACAATACTTGAATAAGCCATTTGAAGGCAGCCCTGTATCAGGAAGTTTTTAATGTTTGACGTTTTATTATGTTTTTATATGTGTTGGAAGCTGCAACACAGCCAGATGGGCTGGGTAATAATAATAATGGGACGTGGGTGGCACTGTGGGTTAAACCACAGAGCCTAGGACTTGCTGATCAGAAGGTCGGTGGTTCGAATCCCTGCGATGGGGTGAGCTCCTGTTGCTCGGTCCCTGCTCCTGCCAACCTAGCAGTTCGAAAGCACGTCAAAGTGCAAGTAGGTAAATAGGTACCGCTCTGGCGGGAAGGTAAACAGTGTTTCCGTGCGCTGCTCTGGTTCGCCAGAAGCGGCTTAGTCATGCTGGCCACATGACCCGGAAGCTGTACGCCGGCTCCCTCGGCCAATAAAGCGAGATGAGTACCGCAACCCCAGAGTCGGCCACGACTGGACCTAATGGTCAGGGGTCCCTTGACCAATAATAATAATAATAATAATAATAATAATAATATAGCCACTGCCAGTCAGTGCTGACAATGCTTAGCAGGTTCTTGGGTTCCCATGCTGCTAACAAGGCTGTGATGCTTTATGGTTTACATTTTTCATTCTTTGTTTATGTTTGTTTACTATGCTTGCCATTTTTGGTTAATAATAATAGTAATAAAGTATGGTGTGAGTGTGGCCCATGGGTCATGAGACATTTTAAAAGCATTTTTACTGTAGCAGAACGTTTCGGGTGTGTGTGTAGTGTATAATGAACCTACTTCATCCAGGCAAGCCGCTGAGTTGACAAAGACATCCTCCTCACAGCATCCTTTTGCTCTCCTGTCCTTCAAGGTTCGGATATGGGAAATTCCAGACGGAGGACTGAAGCGCAACATGATGGAAGCGGTCCTGGAGTTGTACGGGCACAGCCGGCGTGTCGGCCTTGTTGAGTGGCACCCGACCACCAACAACATCCTGTTCAGTGCCGGCTATGACTATAAGGTGAGCTGGGCAAAGATGCCCTCGTGCATGAGAGCTAGTGTGGTGTGTAGTGGTGCATTGGTCTAGGACCTGGGAGAGCAGGGCTTGAATCCCCACTCTGCCTTGAAGCTTGCTGGGTGCCCTTGGGCCAGTTGCTGCCTCTCAGCCTAGCCTACCTCACAGGGTTGCTGTTGTTGTTGGGACTAAATGAGGAGGAGAAGAACCATGGAGAAAAAGGTGGGGTATGAATGCAACAGTAAGCAAAACGTTGCAGCCAGTGAGAGAGAGTTTGGATTTGATATCCCGCTTTATCACTACCCGAAGGAGTCTCAAAGCGGCTAACATTCTCCTTTCCCTTCCTCCCCCACAACAAACTCTCTGTGAGGTGAGTGGGGCTGAGAGACTTCAAAGAAGTGTGACTGGCCCAAGGTCACCCAGCAGCTGCATGTGGAGGAGCGGAGATGCGAACCCGGTTCACCAGATTACGAGTCCACCGCTCTTAACCACTACACCACACTGGCTCTCTCCCCAGTGGTGGAAAGGCTGACCTTTGTTTTGCGTTCCTGTCCTTGTTAGGTTCTCATCTGGAACCTGGACATCGGTGAGCCTGTGAAGATGATTGACTGTCACACCGACGTCATTCTCTGCATGTCCTTCAACACAGACGGGAGTTTGCTGGCCACCACTTGCAAAGACAAGAAGCTCCGCGTCATTGAGCCGCGCTCCGGCAAAGTCCTCCAGGCAAGGAGCTTCTTATAAGGGTCAAAAGAGAGAGGCGTTGGCAGAGAGCCATCATCCAACATCCTGACTGTTGTTGTTTTTTAAATCAGCCGCAGAAGGGGGTGCGCGTGCCCAGTTTTTATCAGGACAACAACTCTGGGAGGAGGGGGTGCAGGATCTAGCGATGGACACCAGCCTGGATTACTTTAAAAGAGAATTAGGCAGATTCAAAGAGGATCAGGCTGTCCATGGCTACTGCTAGCTACAATGGCTTTGCTCTGCCTCTGCGGTCAGAAGCGGCATGACTCTGAACACAATTGCTAGGAGGTTGCTCTGGTGCAGACTGGCTTCGTACTAGGACATCTGGTTGGACACAGTTGAACATCTAGATGGGCTACTGGTCTGATCCAGCCATCCAGGCTCTTCTTATGCTTTTATGTTATTTGTTTGCATTTATTTATTTATTTATTTATTTATTTATTTATTTATTTATTTCATAAAATTTATACACCACTTGATGGCAAAAAAGAACCTTCAAAGTAGAGCAGTTTACAAAACAGAAAGCAATAAAATTATCAACAAGAGGAATCAGTGACAATTTCAGACCTTTGGAAAGTTAAACCAACAGTGAAACTAGAAACAGATTAAAACTCCCATCAGCTTTCCTATTTTTCCAGTCTGAATGCCCCACCAAAACAACAGTTATGCCTGCAGTGTGGATAGCAGCTTTTTTTGGGGGGGGGGTGCAATTTAGATTAAAGAAAAGGCATAGGGGTGTAAGAAACTGCTCAGAAACAGAGGGGCTGCGCTGAGCAGCTTTAAGGTTGTTGTTTTTTAAGCTAATAAATTACATGAATAAATTAATTCATGTCCTGTATGTTTTGCAACCTCCACCTAAATTGCAACATTGTTGGTGTAAAAACTGCCTCCTCTCCTAAGGCAGGAAAAGCAAGTTGGATACGTTTTTGTTGGTAAGAATGCACAGCTCCTTCTTCCGACAATGAAGTTTCCAAAAGCAATCTTTTTATAAGCATGTGCCTATCTCCTAAGAAAGCAGCCTTTTCCAAAAAAAATTATAAAAACTTCTTGATCTCTTGGTTAGAATATTTCCCACCCCCACCCCCCAAATGTCAACGTGCAGATTTTGACTGCAGATAAGCACAATTTCAATAGAGGGAACAGAAAGAATTCACTGTCTGCCATGTTTATATGTCTAGCTTTAATCTTTTATTAATCACAAGTTGTATTGGATGAAATGAAAAGTGAGGCTTTTGAGTGGCGTATTTGAAAGCATGGTAAGCCAGCCTTTCCCAACCTGGTGCTCTCCTGATGTTTTGGACTACAACTCCCATAAGCCCCAACTGTCTCAGCTGGGATGGATGGGGATTGTGGTCCGAAACATCTGGAGCACAGCAGGGAAAGCTGCCTTAATCAATTGCCTACAGAAGTCTAGTGTCCAGATCAAAGGAAGTCATAGTACCGCTCTATCCTGCCTTGGTCAGATCAAGCCTGGAGTCCTGTGTCCAGTTCTGGGTACTACAGCTTAAGAAGGATATTGAAAAGATGACCAAGAGTCTGGAAACCAAGCCTTATGAGGAATGGTTGAGGTAACTGGGTATGTTTAGCCTGGAGAAGAGAAGATGGAGAGAGGATCTGACAGCCATCTTCAAATATCTGAAGTGTTGTCACATGGAAGATGGAGCAAGCTTGCTTTCTGCTGCTCCAGAGGGCAGGACCCCAACCAATGAATTCAAATTACAGAAAAGGAGATTCCTCCATCAGGAAGAACTTTCTGACTTTAAGTGCCATTCAACAGTAGAATGGACTCCCACAGAAGGTGGCGGGCTCTCATTCACTGGACGTTTTTAAGCTGCAGTTGGATGGTCATCTGTCAGGGATTCTTGATCTGTGATTCCTGCATTGAAGGGGGTTGGACTAGACTTTTGGACTAGACTTCCAACTCTGCAATTCTATGATTGATTTGAAGAGGGGAGCTGGAGGCTGCCAGGAGTGTAGCTGCCTGGCTGGGTAAATCTTGGTTGTCTTTCCAGGAGGCGAATTGTAAGAACCATCGCGTGAACCGGGTTGTCTTTTTAGGAAACATGAAGCGGCTTCTAACGACTGGAGTCTCGCGGTGGAACACGAGGCAGATTGCCCTCTGGGATCAGGTCAGCCCATGATATTTATTCACTTATTCTGGAGGGTGGTAATGCAAGAACAGGCCTTTTCAGTGGTGGTTCCCTGTTTGCAGAATGCTCTCCTCAGGGAGGCTTGCCTGGCACCCTCATTACAGTGGTACCTTGGGTTACATACACTTCAGGTTACATACGCTTCAGGTTACAGACTTCGCTAACCCAGAAATAGTGCTTCAGGTTAAGAACTTTGCTTCAGGATGAGAACAGAAATTGTGCTCTGGCGGCGTGGCGGCAGCAGGAGGCCCCATTAGCTAAAGTGGTGCTTCAGGTTAAGAACAGTTTCAGGTTAAGAACGGACCTCTGGAACGAATTAAGTACTTACCCGAGGTACCACTGTATATATCTTTAGGTGCCAAGCAAAAACTTTCCTCTATAAGCAGGCCTTTGGCCTTTAACTATCTGTGACCTTTTTGATGTCAGAGGGGTGTTTTTGGTTTTAATATAACTGTGTGGAGTTTTTTGTTTTGTTTTGGTTGTAAGTCACTTTGTAATTTGCCATGGGCAAGATAAAGCAACTAACAAATATAATAAATAATTATATAGTTTAAAAAATATTATTTTTTCAATCATCCCTTTTTGGGACCAAGCCCTGAGAGAAGAAATCTTTATTTATTTATATCCCAACGTTCCTCCAAGGTTCTCAAGGTGGCATACATATTTCTCCTCCCCATTTTATCCTCATAACGACACTGGGAGGTAGGTTAGGTTGAAAGGCAATGACTGGCCCAAAGTTGTAGTCGAAAAGCATATTGAGGGCACCAGATTAGGGAAGGCTAGCCACAGCTTTTTTAAAAGACACCTTTCTTCACATTTGTAATAACATTCCTAGTGTCAAGGTTACAGATGCAGCAGGTTTGAAAGCTTTTTTTTTAAAAACCAACAAGAGTATCTTTGATTTCTGCAGGAAGATCTCGCCATGCCCTTAATAGAGGAGGAGATTGACGGGCTGTCTGGGCTCCTCTTCCCTTTCTACGATGCTGATACCCACATGCTGTACCTGGCTGGCAAGGTGAGTGGGCACAAAATGCTTATGGCATGGGGGAGTGGGCTTTGGCTACAGAATCCCAAAGTTTCTGTATCTTGCCATTATGTACGCACTATGAACCAACGTATATCTGGAGTCACGTCATAGTCACTCCCTTGGACTAAAAAAATTAACAAACCATTTCCCTCAAAGTAGTTTTTTTAAAAGGCATTCATCGGTTCATCTAGATGCTTAGCCAAAGCAATTTGTGTTGCTGTAGATTTAAATCTACAGTCAAACCTTGACTCCTGAACGCCTCCATTTTGGGACGTTTCAGCTCCCAAAAGCCGAAAACCCAGAAGTAAATGCTCTGGTTTTTTAACGTTTTTCGGAAGCCAAATATCCAGTGCAGCTTCTGCTTGAGTGCAGGGAGCTCCTGCAACCAATCAGAAGCCGCGCCTCTGTTGTCGATCATTTCGGAAGCCAAACAGGCTTCCACAACGGATTATGTTCAACAACCGAGGTTTGACTGTATAAAGAGAAGATTGAGAGGCAATTTGGCAGCCAACTTCAAATATCTGAAGAGTTGTCAGATATTATAATTACTATTACTATTACTACTACTACTATTTTGCTAATATTAAGGTGGAGCAAGCTTGTTTGCTGCTGCTCCAGAGGGTAGGACCTGAACTGATGGCGTCAAATTGCAAGAAAGGAGATTGCAACTCAACATTAGGAAGCACTTTCTGACAGTAAGAGCTATTTGACAGTAGAATGGACTCCCTCGAAAGATAGTGGATTCTCCTTCGCTGGTGGTTTCCAAAGAGATTCTTTAGTTGTGATTCCTGCATTGCAGGGGTTGAACGAGATGACCATAGGAGTCCCTTCCAACTGTACACTTTTTTATTTTAAATTTTGGTCTTTTAGGGCTGAGATCCTGAGCATGCATACTCAGAAACAGGTTTTAATGAAATTAATATGCCTTGTTTCCATTCAGATGTATGAAGGACACATGCTCCATTTCCCAGCAGACCTAAAACCAGCCACCTTCTTTTCAGTAGATGTAGCTGAATCTGGGCTGACTGGAAATGGATCCATCCCAATTTGAGCACTGTGGAGATTATAGGGTGTTAATTGGGGCTCCAGCTAAGCCATTGTCCTTCAACCTTCAGTCCTTCTGCTAGAAAATGGAGATAAAGTCAGAATACCTCACAGCAAAAACAAGACAGCACCCAGAATCATAGAAGGATAGAATTAGAAGGGACCCTGAGGTTCATCTAGTCCAATCCCCTGACAGAGGGCCATCCATGCTTTTAAGGGTGGGCCAAGTCAGAGTTCCTATGACAACCACCCCAACCTAGGGCCCTCCAGATGTTTTGTACTACAACTCCCCACAGCGCCTACTGGCACCACTATGTTTAACTGAGGCTGATCGGAGTTGTAGGCCAAGAAACCTGGAAGGCACCAGGTTGGAGAAGGCTCTGCTATGACCTAAACTGTGCAGTGCTCTCTCCTCCCACCCCAATATTCACAAAAGTCCCACTGATTCACACCTCTCTCTCTTTCTCTCTCCCCCTAGGGAGATGGGAATATCCGCTACTATGAAATCAGTACAGAGAAGCCATACCTCACTTACCTCATGGAATTCCGTTCTCCGGCTCCACAAAAAGGCCTCGGTAAGGGGTGCTTACCGTCTGCGCTACAGCCTCAAAGGGAGGCAGCGTCTTTCCTTGGACTAGTCAGTGGCTACTAGCCACGATGGCTGTGCTCTTTCACCACAATTGGAGACAGGCTCTGCATCGGGGCATGTGGTTGGCCACTGTGAGAACCAAATATTGGACTGTTTTTGTACTGTACAGTGGTACCTCAGTTACATACGCTTCAGGTTACACACTCCGCTAACCCAGAAATATTACCTCGGGTTAAGAACTTTGCTTCAGGACTTCCGGGGGCGGCGCGAACGGCAATGGCGGTCCTCTTCTGAACGGGAGAGGAGGCTCCGCAGACAACGGGTCGTCCGCTACGGCGAAGCGGAGACCCATTTCGGAAAACCCCAGGCAGCAAGAGCCTGGGGTCTTGAGGCTCGGTGGGCGCCTTGAGCGACCCTCCAAGCGCTAAAGGAACCCCGTAAGGGGCTCCGGAGCGTGGAGGGGGGTTGCGGCGCTGAGAGCTGCTTCACAGTCTGTGGAGCGAAGCCGCGCTGCTGCTGCCGGTGAGCGCTGATCCCTTTTCCTGTCAAATTACGGATCCGGACGAAAAGCAACTTATTCGTGAGTAAAAGACTGAATCATTTGAAATTAGAGACTTTAAAGGAAAAATCTAAATTGGCTTGAACTTGGCTGAAAGCGGAGAGACGTGGAAACAGGAAGTCCGTCTTCCGCAGCCATTGAACTTGAAAAAAGCAATCAGCTGGAGGAGTGGAGGCTGAAAGAAAGAGATTCTAAACTTTACAGATCTAAGCATCTATTGAACTTGCAATTTAAAGTAAAGACTTTAAGCTAAAGATTTGGGATTATTACTTGCACTTGACTTTCCTCCTTTTATTGGATTACAAATTAGAAGGTGAAACCCAGAGTCAGGAGCTGCCTGAGCATTAAGAGATTGAGCTGTCAGTACTGCAGATTTGGATACTGTATATTGGAACTTGCAACAATCTGAGGGTATTGAGACCTTTTAAATTTGAAACATTCTTTTTGGAGATAAAGAAGCACTGTCTGTAACAAAGTGACCATTTATAAACTCTGCTAAACATTTGTATCTGAAGGTTCTTGGACATTAAATTGGACTCTGAAAGACATTTTAAGCTCCCTCTAGAGGATTGGACTAAAACAGTGACTTTACATGTACATTTACTTTCGATTCCCTTGTTGTTTGCTTGCTCTGGGCCTTTCCATTCCCATGGGAATAACTCAGTGTGACCTTGACTGACAGATAACGTTGGAATGAGTGGCACAAGAAAAAGAGGGAGAGTTAGACAAACAACTTTAACAACTCTAACCTCAGCCTCGCAGACACGTAGATCATCTGTACCTACTTTGCCCTCAGAAGTAGAAGTTGAAGAAGTTGCCTTGTCACAGGCAAAAGAGGGAGAGGGTGAAGCAGAGCAGTTACAATTGGAAGATATGGCCTCAGGAGTATCTGTTTCTGTTCTAGACAAAATTTTTGAAAAATTGGAAGCTTTGGACAAGAAAGTAGATGTGCAATCAGCAAAGATTGACAAAAATACAGAATGTCTAAATAAACTAACCATACAAGTGGTACAGAATACACAAGCAATTGGACAGTTAACGGAGGCCTCAGCAGAAAATCGGAAATTGGCTGAGGATACCAGACAAAAATTGGAAAATTTAGAGCAAGAGGTAAGACCACTCACTAAACAAGTTGGGGAACATCAGATTTATCTTTCTATGATAGAACTGCGAAATCGTGAGAATAATTTGAGGATTAGATCATTACAAGAGGCAGAAGAAGGAAATCTAACTGAGTTTTTGACCAAAGAATTCTCCAAGTTCTGGAATTTGGAAGAAAAGGACTTTAAAATTGTGTCAGCTTTCAGACTTGGAAGATTCATAAAGAAGGAGAGGCCCAGAGACTGTTTGATAACATTGAGATCAAAGGAGGAAAGGGATAAGATTTTGGGCCTACACTTCGGAAAGTCACTGGAGGTTTTGGATAGAAGAATTGAAATTTATAAAGATATCCCAAGACAACTGCTGGACCTTAGAGCCGCCTATTCTGAACTTGCTAAACTACTAAGGAGCAACGCAATTCCATTCAGGTGGGAATTTCCCCAAGGAATATCTTTTACCTTTAGAGGGAGAAAGGTCAAAGTTAGAACATTGGAAGAGAGAGACAAATTTTTGGCTACATACAGAAAGGATCTTCAAAAAGGAATTGAACTACCTGCTGGGCCTGGGGCAACGCCAGCATCAACACCAGCACCCGGGGAACCTGAAGATTCAGAGAAGATACCACCCCTGGAGAAATAACCAGATTGATCCAGGATGTCTCTGCAACTGTTGAGTTGGAATATTAATGGTTGTAACATTCCGGAAAAAAGGAAGAAAATATTTCACATATTAAAAAAAGAACAATTGGACATTATCTGTTTACAAGAAACACATGTGACGAGGCTCCACAGAAAAGTGTTAATAAATAAAAGATTGGGCCAGGAATTTGTATCGTCGGACAAAGTTAAGAAGAGAGGCGTGGTGATATATGCAAAAGAGAGCCTGTCACCTAAATTCCTATTTAAAGATGAACATGGAAGAATTTTGGCTATTGAGATACAATATCAAGGAGAGAAACTGTTGATATTAGGAATCTATGCACCTAATGAAGGGAAATCGGAATTTTACAAGAAGCTGCAGGAGACAATGCTGGACTATCTGGATTACAACAACATCATAATGATGGGAGATATGAATGGGGTCGTATCAATTAACATGGACAAGTCACAAAGTCAAAATGTTACAAAAGACGGCAGACTACCTAAAACCTTTTTTGAAATGACTGACAATATGGATTTGATTGATATTTGGAGGACAAAGAACCCACTAGGAAGAGAGGGAACATTCTTTTCTGAAGCCCAACTGACCTGGACAAGAATCGACCAAATATGGATTTCTAGAGGCCTGGCACCTAAGGTCAGAAAAGTGGAAATCTGCCCAAAGACCTGTTCCGACCATAATGCAGTAAAGATGGATATGACACTATTACCAACTGGATCCTTTAGATGGAAGATGAATGACAATTTGTTCAGAGATCAGGAAATTACCAAGAAGGCCCAAAAAGTTTTGAAGGACTACTTTGAGATAAATATGAATACTACGGTGGAAAAAAGAATAATCTGGGACGCAAGTAAAGCTGTAATGAGGGGATTCTTGATACAACAGAATGCAGTAAAGAAAAGAACACAAAATGAGAAAAAAGATAAGATCTTGGATAAAATAAAAGAATTAGAGAAGAAATTAAGAGTGAATCCGAAGTCACAGCCAACTCTGAGAGAAATTAAACTTTATCAAACACAATATTCTAAATTGATAAATCAGGAAATTGAATGGAAGGTTAAATTAATGAAACAAAAAACGTTTGAGTCGGCGAATAAATGTGGAAAACTGCTAGCTTGGCAGTTGAAGAGAAGACAAAGATTAAATACTGTTACAAACTTAGAGGTTGATGGAAAAAACATTCAGAATCCAGTGGACATTAGAAAGTGTTTCCAGAGATATTTCAAAAAATTATACACCCAAGGGCCGCAAGACGATGTTGAGATTAAACAATTTTTGGCAAAAAACGGACTATCTAAATTGTCACAAGAAAATAGGACAATCCTGAATTCTAAAATAACACGACAGGAGATTGAACAAGCCATCCAGAACATGCAACTCGGCAAATCTCCAGGACCAGATGGGCTGACCTCCAAGTACTATAAGACATTAAAAGACTATTTGATACAACCCTTGATGGAGGTCAGCAATGAAATTATGGAGGGGAAGAGGGCACCGGAGTCGTGGAAGGAAGCGTTCATCACATTAATACCAAAGTCGGAAGCTGAAAAGACACAACTTAAGAACTACCGTCCCATCTCTCTTTTAAATGTGGATTACAAAATATTTGCAGACATTTTGGCAAATAGATTTAAAAAAGTTTTAAATGAAGTAATTCATAAGGACCAGGCCGGCTTTCTCCCAGGTAGACATCTGTTTGCTAATACAAGGAACATTATTGACATTTTGGAACTTTTGCAAACAGATATAAATACAAAAGCAGTTTTAATTTTTATAGACGCGGAGAAGGCCTTTGACAATATCTCCTGGAAATTTATGATGGGAAATTTAAAAGAGATGGGAGTGGGACGGGGTTTTGAGAATGGGATTGAGGCGATATATTCAGAACAGAAAGCTAAATTGATAGTTAATAATGTGGTTACAGAAGAGTTCAAAATTGAAAAAGGGACACGACAAGGTTGCCCTATTTCCCCTTTGTTATTCATTTCGGTTCTGGAAGTGCTATTGAACATGATTAGAGGGGATCGGTTGGTGGAAGGAATTCAGGTCGGTCAGAAACAATATAAATTAAAAGCTTTCGCAGATGACCTGGTTTTGACCTTGCAGAAGCCAGAGCCCAGTACGAAAAGAGTATTACAACTGATTAATGACTTTGGTCGGGTGGCTGGATTCAAACTAAATAAACAGAAAACTAAGGTTTTGGGGAAAAATTTGACTGATACAGAGTCAGAACGGTTTCAGAATGAGACGGAACTTAATGTGGTTAAAAAAGTAAAATACCTAGGGGTAAACATAACAGTAAAAAATCTAAGTCTATTTAAGGACAATTATGAAAAATGCTGGACAGAAATTAAGAGAGACTTAGATAGTTGGTCAAAATTGAAACTTTCTTTGTTAGGCCGAATTGCTGCTATTAAGATGAATGTATTGCCAAGGATGTTGTTTTTATTTCAAACACTTCAGGTTTTGGACAAAACGGAGTGCTTTCAGAAGTGGCAGAGAGACATTTCTAAGTTTGTCTGGCAGGGCAAAAAGCCCAGAATTAAGTTTAAGATATTAACCGATGCAAAACAAAGAGGGGGCTTTGCCCTGCCAGACTTAAAGTTGTATTATGAAGCCGCAGCGTTCTGCTGGCTAAAAGACTGGCTACTTCTTGAAGACACTGATGTGTTAGATTTGGAAGGGTTTAACAACGCTTTTGGATGGCATGCATATTTATGGTATGACAAGGTTAAAGCAAATAAGGCCTTTAAGAACCATATTGTCAGAAAATCACTGTTTAATGTCTGGACAAAATATAAAGACTTGCTGGAAAATAAAACACCAAGGTGGCTTTCACCTCTGGAAGCTAAGGCCCGAAAAAGACCCAATATGGAGGCTAAATGGCCAAAATATTGGGAAATACTAGAAAAGGATGGAGACAATTGGAAATTGCAGAGTTTGGAGAAAATGAAAGACAAAGTGCGAGATTGGTTACATTACGCTCAGATTAAAGAAGTCTTTAAAAATGATAAGAAACTAGGGTTCCAGGTGGAGAAATCGAAATTAGAAACAGAATTGTTAGAACCAAAGATTAAGGTACTTTCAAGGATGTATAACTTGCTGTTGAAATGGAATACACAAGATGAAATGGTTAAATCGGCTATGATAAGGTGGGCACAGGACATTGGGCATAATATCATGTTTGAGGACTGGGAGAGGTTGTGGAGTAATGGATTGAAATTTACTGCATGTAACGCTCTGAAAGAAAATGTAATGAAAATGATTTATAGATGGTATATGACCCCAGTCAAACTTGCCAAAATTTACCACCTGTCTGATAATAAGTGTTGGAAATGTAAAGAGTGTGAGGGAACGTTCTTCCACCTCTGGTGGACTTGCCCTAAAGTGAAGGCGTTCTGGGAAATGATTTATAATGAATTGAAAAAGGTATTTAAATATACCTTCACTAAGAAACCAGAGGCTTTCCTTTTGGGTATTGTCGGCCAAGGGGTGGCAAAGAAGGACCAGACATTTTTTATGTATGCAACAACAGCAGCAAGGATACTTCTCGCAAAACACTGGAAAACTCAAGATCTACCCACACTGGAAGAATGGCAGATGCAACTGATAGACTACATGGAACTGGCTGAAATGACCGGCAGAATTCGTGACCTGGGAGAAGAGAGGATTGAGGAGGATTGGAAGAAATTTAAGAATTATTTACAAAAGCATTGTAATTTGAGTGAATGCTAAATAAGATGCTAGACTAAAATAACTGAGCACCACTAAATTTAGAACTTTTTAAGAAAATAAGTAAGACTGTGAAAATTTAGCTCCTTTCGAGAATTATAAGATTATGAAATATAGAAGGGATATAAGAATTTAAATAAGATGATAAATTGCTGACAAAATGTTACAACGATGAAAGTGGGAGCGGGAGATGTGAGGAAGTCCAAAGAAAATGTGAAACTATGTTAAGACAAATGTTATATTGTTTATTATGTTTACTTTTATTGTAAAACCCAATAAAATATTAAAAAAAAAAAAAAAAGAACTTTGCTTCAGGATGTGAACAGAAATCGTGCTCTGGCGGCGTGGCAGCAGCAGGAGGCCCCATTAGCTAAAGTGGTGCTTCAGGTTAAGAACAGTTTCAGGTTAAGTACGGACCTCCGGAACGAATTAAGTACTTAACCTGAGGTACCACTGTACTCTTTTTGGCACCTGCTATAAACATTCCTTTTAGACAAGCCTGCCCAGAGGCTTAGGAAGCTGAGGCAACTCTGATCTGTTTCAGTATTTTTACTTTCGGATTTTTAAAAAGTAGAGTTGTACTTTTTTCTTGATTTTTTCTTTTTGTAAACCACTTTGAGGGTTTTTTTTTATATATATAACCAAGTGGCTTGTGAATTTTTATGAAATAAATCAAAGGG
This sequence comes from Podarcis pityusensis, assembly GCF_964106645.2. NCBI lineage: Eukaryota > Metazoa > Chordata > Lepidosauria > Squamata > Lacertidae > Podarcis > Podarcis pityusensis. Next base: position 27,446,097 of record NC_138039.1, on the reverse strand, counting down.
ACATCGGCCTGATCCAGCAAGGCTCTTCTGGTGCTCTTGTGAAACCTCCAGACCTGGAGGCAGTCTATCTGGATACCTAGGTTCTTAGGGTCATTTGGTCATGGTGCAAACAGGTTGCTGGACTTGATGGGCTACTGGCCTGATCCAGAAGCTTCTTCTTATGTTATTTCATCTGTTCTGCCCTCTTTTCCCCAGCATAGTCACAGGCTCCCACACCTCCTCTAACTACTCTGCCCCTTTCTTCGGCCTCCTCCTGAAGGTCTGCTGCCTCCCTGACGCTCTCCCCAGTCCTTGCCCTCCCTGCATTTCCAACATCTTGGCCTGCTCAGCCCCAGACTTCCTTCCCTCACTCCAAATAAAGTTCTGGCAGCCCTTGGTTCCAGTGCATGGTCTTCCCCTCAGGCCAAACCAACCCTTCCTCTTCTGCTGTGTGTGACAGTTGTGCACCGAGCCCTTTCCCCTCTGGATATGGAATGTTTATGAACATTCCCAGGACACTGGATCAGAGGGCCAGTAGCTAAGGACAGTGGCTGGCACACTTTATAGAAACAGAGGTTGGTGCAAGGAGCAGGGGGTTTACCTAGCCCGGGGGGGGGGGGGCAGCAGGAAGATCTCTGAGGAGATAAAATAAAAGGAAACAGAGAAAATCGTGCAGAACTGCTGTGTCACTCAGATGCCATGATAGAGGGTCGCCTTGCAACCTCTCCAAGGATTTGATTTTCTTTGTTATGTACAGGACAACAAACATCACTTCTTCCTATTCCTTGTGTTTGTAGGAGTGATGCCAAAGCATGGCCTGGATGTCTCTGCCTGCGAAGTGTTCCGGTTCTATAAGCTCATCACGTTAAAAGGGCTGATTGAGCCCATCTCCATGATTGTGCCAAGGAGGGTGAGTAATCTGGCCCTCACAGGAAGCAGGTTTGCTCTCTAAGGCTGCCTACATGCCATACACAGGAATTCACACACACCCCAAGAACCCTGGGAACTGTAGTTTGCGGAGAATGCTGGGAACTGTAGCATGGCACGGGGGAAACTATAGTTCCCATGATTCTTTGAGGGGAGCCATGTGCTTTAAATGTGTGGTGGGACTGAGACTTTGAAGTTGGGTCCAGTTCTCACAACTGTGGTTGCTTCCGGATGACCTGTTTACTGAGCATCATCCTGATTTGCTTGCGGGTCTGCTATAGGACATCAAGTAAGAGTTAGCTCCCATTTTGCAGGGCGTTTCCACCTCAAACCGCGGCAGCCTTGAAGCTCCCTTGGCTGATGTGCCGCCTGCAGGTGGACTTGGCAGGTGAAAAGGAGCCATGTGGGATTTGCCAAGCTCTGACCACCCTGCTCAGAGATTGGCAGAGGCATGGGGCATGGGGGTTGCTGCTCTAGATCAGGTTTAAGGTGCTGGTTTTAACCTTTAAAGCCCTATACGGCCTAGGACCCTCGTACCTACAGGACCGCCTCTCCTGGCATGTCCCACAGAGGACCTTATGGTCTTCAAACAAAAACATCTTGGAGGTCCCGGACCACAGGGAGGTTAGGCTGGCCTCAACCAGAGCCCAGGGCTTTTTCGGCTGTGGCCCCGATCCGGTGGAACGCTCTGTCACAAGAGACTGGGGCCCTGCGGGACCTAACATCCTTCCACAGGGCCTGCAAGACAGAGCTGTTCCACCAGGCCTTTGGCCAAGGTAACAGTCTGACCCCCTCCTTTGGTAATCCTCATAGAACTCTAGCCCAATGGTTGCCATTAATTTGATTCTGAATTGATTTTAGAATGAATTGATTTTAGAATGCTGTGTTACTTTTACTGTTGTTAGCCGCTCTGAGCCTGGCTTCGGCTGGGGAGGGCGGGATATAAATAAAATTATTATTATTATTATTATTATTATTATTATTATTATTATTATTATTGGGTCCCAGGTGGGAGAAGTCTGCTCTGCCTCAAACTATGGAACTTGCTTCCACAGGAGGCAGTGACAGCTACCAGCTTGGATGGTTTTAAAAGAGGATTAGACAAAGGGGAGGGCTATCGATGGCTACCAGCCCTGATAGTAAACACTTCTGAATACCTGTTGCTGGCTTTCCTCATCCATCTGGTTGGCCCCGTGAGAACAGGATGCTGGACTAGATGGGCCATTGGCCTGATCCAGCAGGCTCTCCTTGGGTTCTTATGCCTTAAAACATGTTGACCTTGTGCACAAGCTGTTTTTTCTTTGCATCAGTGTGTGCTCAGATGCAGGAGTGCCAACATGGCCCCGCAACCGTGGGTGCCCGTTGGCTCCCACTACGTTTCCGAGCACAATTCAAAGTGTTGGTGCTGACCTTTAAAGCCCTAAACGGCCTCGGTCCTGAAGGAGCGTCTCCACCCCCATCGTTCTGCCCAGACACTGAGGTCCTGCGCCGAGGGCCTTCTGGCGGTTCCCTCACTGCAAGAAGCCAAGTTACAGGGAACCAGGCAGAGGGTCTTCTCGGTAGTGGCACCCGCCCTTTGGAACGCCCTCCCACCAGATGTCAAAGAGAAGAACAACTACCAGACTTTTAGAAGACATCTGAAGGCAGCCCTGTTTAGGGAAGCTTTTAATGTTTAACAGACCACTGTATTTTAATACTTTGTTGGAAGCCGCCCAGGGTTGCTGGGGAGATCCAGCCAGATACGCGGGGTATGTATGTATGTATGTATGTATGTATGAATGAATAAATAAATAAACACCCAAATTTGTGGGTGCCCTGTTCCTTCATGGGGAATTTTGTGGGTGCTCAGGCAACCCAGAGCCCCAGGGAGTTGGCACTTATGCTCAGTTGCCTTTCCCTGTGTTTTGGTGTTGTAAAGGAAGGTTGCGATTCTGTCCCATTATTTCCGCACAAAGCCCCACAGGTCCATTCCCCTCACTCGTAGTCATTTTTCTCCACGCGCCACAAGCCCAAATGCCTTCTATTAAGCCTCTCCTGCCTTGATTGCCTCTCCTTTCAGACCGCAAACACACCGAGCTCCCTGCTGCATGGGTTCTTTTTCTGCAGCAGCGTGGAGCCAGATCTTCGGGGCAACAGGGATGTGCTTGAGAATGCTCTAATGCAGCCTTCATCCCAAACTGCAATCCGACAAATGGTTAACCTGCTATGTTGCAATGCTTATGACTTCGCTTGGCTCAGAGAATGAGCCAAAAGTTTGTGCTGCTCCTGAGATAAATGTCCGCTCCTCGTTTTTGGGATGGGGGGGGAGGAGTATGTTGAGTAGTTTAATTACTGCCATAGCATCAAAAATCTTTTTGATTTTTTTGGGGGGGGAGGGCAAAATGGAACTTAGTGGCTCGCAGACGGGGTTAAAGCAGTAGTTACCCAAATGGGCGGTACCACCCTTGGGGGGGGCAATGAGGCCCCAAGAGGCAAGGGTGCAGAAGGGGGGCACTGGAAGTGGGGCCCTCCAAACACATTGATTGCTAATTTATGCTTGACAGGGCTAGAACATGGAACAAAAAAACTTCCTTGTTTTGTATTTAAGGTTTTACTGCTTCTATCACTTTTAAATTGGGGTGAGGGGACTGATGATGAAATGATGATGATAATAATAATAATAATAATAATAATAATAATAATAATACCCTGCCCATCTGGCTGGGTTTCCCCAGCCACTTTGGGCAGCTTACGATTATGGAACCAAGGGGGTGGGTGCCCAAAATGGTTCGGGAACCACTGTTAAATGATTGTTTGCAACTGGGTCATTGCCAGTGTGTGTGTTACTTACTGAATTTTTCTTGGGAAAGATAAATCTAGATTATATTTGGGGGGGGGGATACAAGTTGGTATGCGGTACTGTTTCTAACATTTGATTGGGAGCTGCCCAGAGTGGCTGGGGAAACTCAGCCAGATGGGCGGGGTATAAATAATAAATTATTATTATTAGTATGCTGATGCCAACAGCATTATGTGTTTGCTGCCTGCCTGGGGGCACCCTTCCCAGAACACCACCACCGCTCTGGAAGTCCTTTACTAATTATTTCAAATATGCTGTTTCTCTTCCTTCTGCATTCTAGTCGGAAACATACCAGGAAGATATTTACCCAATGACTCCAGGAACAGAGCCTGCTCTCACACCGGATGAATGGCTGAGTGGAACGAACCGGGGTAAATGCACTAGCTCTGCAATTTTGTGATGTGCAACCTGGTGGAAAATCAAACACCACCTAGGTTTTAAAAAGAAAAACAACTTTTAAAGTGGCCAGAAATTTGACTTCAAGCAAAACATGGCTAACACTGCTTGAAATCCCTAATATTTCCAAATATTGAAGTCTGGGCATTTACCATTTCAACATCTGGAAATGGTGAAGACTGATCTGTGACTAAGTGATGCTCTTTTGTTTCTCTCCCCAGTGAAATCAACTGAAATGCTGGACCTGTCCCATCTCCCTGCCATATTAAAATATAGAATGAGGAATGTGTTAAAGCAATTGAGAATCTAACTGAAGAGCCAGTCTATTCAAAGCCTTATAGAGCTAGGTAGATCTCTGTAGGACCCGTTTTGTCACCTGGGCACACCTGAGGTTGAACCACTTTCAGACCAGCAGTCCTGGTGGCACTAAAGCTCAAAAGAGGGCAGGCTCTTTTGGAAAGCTGGCATAGTGGCAGAGTAACAAAGGTGCCTGGGTTTCCCCAGCTTCAGAACCCTGACATTTGCAGTAGCTTCAATTGCACCTCTGAGATTATGGGCTGCTTCACTGCCACTCCAACACAACCTCTTGGATTGTGTGTGATGTTCAGCAGGAGTTTCACAGGCGCTGCAGAGTAAAATGCAGCTTCACAAAGTTCCAGCACATTGTCCCAAATACAGAACACAAACGTTTGGTCCTTTAGCTAAAATAGGTAAAGGTAAAGGGACCCCTGACCATTAGGTCCAGTCGTGACCGACTCTGGGCTTGCGGCGCTCATCTCGCTTTATTGGCCGAGAGAGCCAGCATACAGCTTCCAGGTCATGTGGCCAGCAGGACTAAGCTGCTTCTGGCGAACCAGAGCAGCGCACGGAAATGCTGCTTACCTTCCTGCTGGATTGGTACCTATTTATCTACTTGTACTTGACGTGCTTTCGAACTGCTAGGTTGGCAGGAGCAGGGACTGAGCAACGGGAGCTCACCCCATTGCAGGGATTCAAACCGCCGACCTTCTGATTGGCAAGTCCTAGGCTCTGTGGTTTAACCCACAGCGCCACCCGCGTCCCGGTTTTAGCTAAAATAGGGTAGATTATTTGCTCGTTTCCAAAAAGTGTCTCTCTAGCCCTTTGGTTTAGCATTTGTTGTCTCTTGTTTTCTTTCTTTCTTAGATCCCATATTGATGTCTTTAAAGGAAGGCTATAAGAAAGCATCGAAAGTTGTTTTTAAGGCACCGATGAGAGAGAAGAAGAGTGTTGTTGTTAATGGGATCGACCTCTTAGAAAACGTGCCCCCCAGAACAGAGAATGAGGTAAGGAAAAAACAGCTACCCTCTGTCCAGATTGAGAGTTGTCATCATTAGGCCTGGGCAATGTATCCATACATTACCCAGAACCAGTATGAGGGGCAGACCATGATGGCGGCTTCGCTTGGAGGTCAGCGAAGCCGGAAAAGCATCGGGGCTCCCTCATCTGGGGGGTGGGAGCACTTTAACAGGCTTTTCTCTTCCTGTCTCATAATACTAGAACCCAGTGTGGTCATTCACAGAAGCTGAATGTTGGTAGGATTCGGCACAGACAAAAGAAAATACTTATATATACACACACCACACAGTTGAAACTGTGGAATTTGCTACCACAGGAGGTAGTGAGGACCAGCTTTAAAAGAGATAAATTCATGAAGGACATACCTATCAACAACTACTAGTCACAATGGCTATTTACTCCTCTTATCAGAGGCAGGATGCATCTGATTCTGCAGATCATAAGTAGGAAAGTACTGTTGCATTCATGTCCTGCTTCCAGGCTTCCCATATGAATCTAGCTGGCAACTGTGGGAAAAGGATGCTGAACGATATGAACCTTCGGTCTGACCCAGCAGGGCGTTTTTTGTACATGGCCCCCACAAATACTTGCCAGCTATGATATACCAAAGTACCATAATTTTTTCGAGAGTCAATACGGTGCATTGGTCAGAGTGTCAGAAAAACAGAGTTCAAAACCCCACTCAGCCAGGAAGCTCGCTAGGTGACCTTGAGCCAATCGCTGCCTCTCAGCCTAGCCTACCTCACAGGGTTGTTGTGGGGATTAAATGAGGAGGGGGAGAACCATGTACACCACCTTGAGCTGCTTGGATGAAAAGACAGGATAATTAGTAATAGTAGTATTAATACCCCACCCATCTGGCTGGGTTTCCTCAGCCACTCTGGGCGGCTTCCAACAAAATATTAAAATTCAATAGTCTATTAAACCTTAAAAGCTTCCCTAAACAAGGCTGCCTTCAGATGTCTTCTAAAAGTCTGGTAGTTGTTTTTCTCTTTGACATCTGGTGGGAGGGCGTTCCACAGGGCGGGTGCCAATACCAAGAAGGCCCTCTGCCTGGTTCCCTGTAACCTCACTTCTCGCAATGAGGAAACCACCAGAAGGCCCTCGGCGCTGGACCTCAGTGTCCAGGCAGAACGATGGGGGTTCATAAATAAATGAAGCAACAGCACAATATGGAGGCCAACTCTTTCTCTCTCTTCCTCCACTTCAAGCTTCTCCGAATGTTCTTCCGGCAACAAGATGAGATCCGGCGGTTGAAAGCTGAGCTCTCGCAGAAGGACATCAAAATCCGACAGCTACAGCTGGAGCTGAAAAACTTGCGCAACAGCCCGAAGAACAATGAACTCTAAAGGACATTTTCTAAACAAACTCTTTGTTTATACCCACTCTTTTAATTTTACTGTATCCACTTAACACACGATATGAGCCAGAGACCCCCGTGGCCAGCCCCCAGGGAGCTCACCCGCTAACTGGAACTGTGTCCTTCTGTGGTCATTTCCTAGCACTAAAAGAAAGACGTGTTGTCTGTATGATGTTAACTGAGAAAACTACTGCATGAAACAAGCAAAGGGACCCATGTAGAGCCCCAGCTTCCCTTGGAGGAAGTAGAGGAGTCAATGCGTTTCCTGATGCCGCCAAGTCACGGGATTAGCTAAACGGGGCATCCGGTTTTCCATTCCATCCTTGAGCAGGAATGAAAAGGGAAAACTGCATGCCCCGCAGGAAGCAATGGCATTGATTAGTATTATTAATATTCTTTTTTTTTCCTATGCAAAGTGTGAGTGACAATGCACACTGGATACAAAACTGGAATTCAGGTCCATGAAACTGGAAGGTACATGGGAGAGCTGGGCATTAATTCATCCCCTTCTCCCGGGAAATTCCCCGCAATGTGCCGCGCAAGCAAAAGAGCAGAACCCCCAGGATCCCTTTAATGCTGCAGCGGTTGTTGGGGGTTAAGGTCATGCACAGCTTTCTCAGTATTCCTTAAAAAATGCCATTCCCCACCCACCCCACCCCATAGCCACTGGCATCATTTGTACCGTGGGGCCAGCTCTGCTTCAGCCATAGCTCAGTGGCTTTTCTATGCATCAACCCCTTGGTTGGTTGTCCTATCAAAACAGGGGGCGCCGGCACCAGTTTATAAGAGATACCCGCTCTTTGTATCTCTGGTTCCTAACCATTAATCCCAAGCCTTCACATATTATAGAACTTTGTATTTTCTCCTAGAATCATAGAATTGGAAGGGACCCCCCGCCCCAAGAGTCATCTGGTCTAATCCCCTGCAATGCAGGAAGAATCCCTGGCAGATGGTCACCCAATCTCTGTTTAGCAACCTCCTATGAAGGAGAGTCCACCACCTTCTGAGGTGGTCCATTCCACTGTCTTAAACAGCTCTTGCTGTCAGATAGTGGTTATTAACACATGCCGTGACACGGGACTGCAAGGAAGGAGGAAATCTTGAAGGCAGGAGGTCCCACTGTGGACGGATGCTGAGGTTCAGGCTGCAAGATGCTTCAATCTGGCTGGATCCTGGCTAGCATCTTCTGATGCATTTGCTAGCTCAGTTCTCTGCTGCTGCCAGTGAAGCTCTGCCCTAGGCCGAACCATTGGCAACTGCTGTGAGGCAGCAAAGGGAGGGACCAGTCCCAAAACCTCACTTTTATATGCTGGGGGACGGTGAGGTGTTGCTGCTAGCACCACCCAAATGCAAGGTTGCCCAATGGGTGCTTGCTGCAAGAGGGGTACTGTGAGTTACACAGCAACTGGGACCTTCAAGGTGCTGGCTGTCATGCCCCTGTTGAGATTTATAGTTCCCATGCAATGAGCCCCTAGCATCACCTAGCAATCTGCCTTGCCAGTTATTGCTGTTCAGGTTGGATTCCTACAGTCATCTGCTCCAAATTGGTCAATGGTTTGAAGAAAGAGCCCCAGGGAACTGGGTCCTGGAGACAGATATTCTAGAAGATAAATCTATCCTGAATTTGGCATCACAGGTAGAGCCTCCTGCCAATGGAGTGAGCCGAAAGCATTTCACTTCCTTAATGAAAATGGGACTTGCCACTGTGGGTTTTAGTGAATGATGGAGGGGAAATCCAAGTGGCAGTAAGATTGCTTCAGTATTTAGTTAGGGCATTCCCTTCCTTCTGAAGACAGTCGCCTTGCTGAGAAATTAGGTAAGGGTAGTTTTCTCTTTGGAGTCCTGACCTCTAACATTCCCCTGCAGGGGGTGAAGAGACAGGATCCCGTGACCGAAATTCCTTTGCCCCCAGTGCAACTATCCTGGAATAAGTTCACCATTGTGGTCTTGAGTGCAGGAACCCTGCGACAAGGAGCTATCATGTATCTGGACCCTAGAACAGGAGGATAAAAAATAGGTGAGCCATTATGTATGCAATATGGGGATAATGTGCGATGCGGGTGGTGCTGTGGGTTAAACCACAGAGCCTAGGACTTGCCAATCAGAAGGTCGGCGGTTCGAATCCCCGCAATGGGGTGAGCTCCCGTTGCTCAGTCCCTGCTCCTGCCAACCTAGCAGTTCAAAAGCACTTCAAGTGCAAGTAGATAAATAGGTACCGCTCTGGCGGGAAGGTAAACAGCGTTTCCATGTGCTGCTCTGGTTCGCCAGAAGCGGCTTAGTCATGCTGGCCACATGACCCGGAAGCTGTATGCCAGCTCTCTCGGCCAGTAAAGCAAGATGAGCGTTGCAACCCCAGTCATCCGCGACTGGACCTAATGGTCAGGGGTCCCTTGACCTTTACGGGGATAATATATTAGGGCCTACCTTATGATTGATTTCACAGAGTTTGAGGCAATTAGAACACTCAGAAAGTGCTACAGTATATAGAATTGCTATGTTTAAATACATACATACATACGAGATTTGACTTCTGGGGCCAGAACTGGTAAAAAAAAATAGGGCCTCTGAAAATGCCAACACCTGCAACTTGGTCCAAGATGATCCTCAGAGCTAGACTCAAGGTAGATCCAGTTCCGGGGTTCATATTCGAACATTTTGGATTGCTGGCCGCAAGAGCTCACGTGTCTACCAAGACTGTCTTGAAACCACCCCAAATTTGTCCATCGCCACTGCCAACTGGATGTAGCAAATGTTCCGCAAGGGTGTTGTGGCCGTAGAATGAGCCGATCGAAAGGGTGAGGCTTTAGGTTGTAATGCTTCACCCACCTCAAGTTCCCTCTTGGATGCAGTGGCATCCAACTTCTGCCGAATTCTTTCTGCATCCCAGTCGGCCCAAATCTAGACCCGAGTTGCTAGAGGTTCTGCACAGTGCTCATTCATGTGTGTGTGCCCCCCACCACACACATGCTTTAACCGCCAAGCACCATCCAAAAAGACAGGTGTGCTTTCTCTCCACCCGCCCCCCACATACTTCCCCATGTTCCCCCACCACGCCACCAATGTTTACATTGTGTTCTGTGCCTAACGCTGACCCCACCCTGCTCCCTTTCAGTGTTCTCTCACTCGCTTATTATTTATGCTGCCATAAAAATAGTGACAAAATAAAAAAAAAAATTACCAAGATACCAAAACCAAATTTGGTGGTAAAGTCTCCCTTTGCCTTCGGTGGGAAGCTGGTCCTGAGCGATGGGGCTGGGGCAGGGGAAAAGAATCGTGTAGGGATGATCATGATGAATCTCTAAAGCAGCGTTTCCCAAACTTGGGTCTCCAGCTGTTTTTGGACTACAATTCCCATCATCCCTGACTGCTGGTCCTGCTAGGTAGGGATGATGGGAAGTGTAGTCCAAAAAAACAACAACAGCCAGAGTCCCAACTTTGGGAAACACTGCTCTAAAGCAACTTCTCTCTACACCTGGTGTCCTACAATTCCCATTGTTTCATGGCCGTGCTGTCTGGGAGTTGCAGTTCAAAACACCTGCAGGACAGCAGGCTAGAGAAGAGGCCTCTATAAAGTTTTGAATCCTCAAATACGACAGTCTTGTAGAACAAGGCTGGCTATTTCCTTTGCACACATTACATGCACACATGCACCAGGTCAAAATCCTATTTTGAGAAAGCTGCCTGAGTTAGGCGCTATAAAGTCAAACACCTTTATGGAGTCTCTTGTACCTTCGCAATACTCTAGGGATTACTTTACCTTGGCATTGAAAATGAATCTGCATCACCCTGCCGATTCAGACCGAAAAGGTCTGTCCCATGGAGATGGGTGCACACAATTGTTCTGCGGCATCTGGCACTTGAGAGGTATCATCCTTCTGTACGTGGGGGATCCTCTTAGTGCATTATTTCAAAAGAAATCACGACAGCCTAAGTGTTGCTAACAATGAATCAGAATGAGCTTCTTCAAAAAATGAAAACAGAAAAACACCCGTCTTTACAAGCGAGGAATGGATTCCGACGTGGCCCGTTTTACAGCAATAAGCCACAGGGGGGGGAAATTGTATAAAAAGATTTATTGAAATTCATCAATGACAAACAAGACATAAAACTGAAAAAGTTTGGCTCTTTGGGGAGCAAGAGGGAAGGTTGCAATAGTCTTTTTTTTTTTTTTTTTTGCTTTTGTCTTTTATACACAGGTGAGATATTGACTAGGAAATACAAGTCACTTCTAACTATCTTTTTAAAGAGGGATATGAAATTAAAACTGTACATTCAACTAGGAATGTTGCACCGTCAATTTAAATGACTTCGCAACATGGTAAGAAAATACAACTTTTGCAATTAGCATTCCGTGCTTGAGTGTACGAAAGGAAACCAGCCTAGGCTAGACATGCGGCATTGTCCGCCCCCCCCCCCTTCCAGTATTTAAAGGTTTGTAAAAATCTTCAAGAGTATTACAGAGCACAAGTGGGAACAGATTCTCATTCACTTATCATTAAGGAGGTGTTAATATATCTATATATATAATATTTTACAGACCAAAATAGTACACACCTTAGTTAAAAGGGTTCAAACATTTTCTTTTTTATTACAACTGTCAGATTCATTTCACCAGTTAACTCAGGAAATTAGGAACACTTTTTATATATATTTTTATATATATTTCAATGACTGCCGTTGACAGAGAACTTTTCCATATACCTGAAATAAAGAAAGGGCACAACTCAAGGGGAATCCATGTCTGCCCGGCCATCTCCAAATCAAGGAAGATTCCCCTCAGGGGGTGGTTTGTGCTCTAAAAAATAATAACAACAAGTATGGGGGAAACCCACAACGCAAGATTTGCAAAGTCACCACCCCAAACCAAATTAAATGGTGGTAAAGGGCCAGGAGTCAGGGAAAGAGATTACATATTTGGTCACTATTTACAAACAGCGAAAGTAAAAAGATACCTACAGTAAGTGGAGGAAATTTTGTGTGTGTGTGTGTGTGTGTGTGTGTGTGTGTGTGTTTTCCTGGGAACGGCAGCCATTCACAAACAGGCAACAAAGAAAAACACTTTTATCAAGATGCTGCTTGCACCCCCGCTGCTGTGGCTGGAATGCTTTCACCGCAAAAAATTGCTGCATCCAGAAGAAGTAGAAGAAAAAATGCTCAGAGAGTGGCAAAAGCCATTCTCAGGACCCCAAAGATCTCACTTTTCAGATCACCTTTGCATCACATGTGGAAATTTACTCGCTCGTCTTTTCAAAAACAAAACAAAACTCAAGTTGTGTCCAGAATGATCCACTCCAAGAAACAAATTTACCACTTGCTTTATATTTGTTATTGCATTAACAGGAACTAATAATGGGCACAAAAGGAAATTATTCAGGAACAAAAAGTAGAGTGGCAGGTTGTTGTTGTTTTTTTTAAAAAAATGATATTTTAATTCCTTCGCCCACCCAATTATGCATGTCCCGCTCGATCCCACAGCAACGTTACACTCCGGGGAGGGGGGGAGGGGTGAAATACAGGGTAGAAACAGTCAAATCACAGTAGGAAATTTATTCCCCACCCCCTCCCCACAACAGATTATTTTGAGTTTAATCATCTTCATCTTCTTCTCCTTCATCATCAGGTTCTCGTTTTCTCTTCTGTCCTTTTTCTTCTTCTGTGGAAAGAAATTAAAGGCCGTGTTATGGTTTTCCCAAGTGAGAGACCTAACGCTTCCCAGGCCCCATGGTTTTGGCACTTGTTCCATTGCAGGGATATTTTTGGCAAGCGCACTGAGCCGGTATGTTGAAGAAGCAGCACTGTATAATTCTCCTTTCTGTGCCAGAGCATGGAATGACCTTGTTCCACATCAAATCCAGCACAGCTCACCCTGTGCTGGTCTTCGCATCTGAAGCAGGAAAACCTGAGCAGCAACTAGAGGGTCAGTCAGAGGGCAGACTGAGGGTGGGGGGCCAACAAATCCCAAATGCCATCTACCAGCAGTGTCTCAGCAACCCACACTCAGATCCAGACACTGAAGGGCCAAATAGTGATGCACAGACAGCTCTTCGTCTCAGGGCTTTCACACCCTAAGGGTCCAGAGCAGTTTACATAAACTAAACAAGCACGTACAAAATAATCAACAAACAAAAACATAGAACAGCTAACAACAATTCCATACAGGAAAGGCAAGTAAAAATTTCTATTTCATTTCCAAAGGCCAGGATAAATAAAACCAACCAAAGGCACCAAGCGTCGACACAGATAACACACCTTTATGGGAGGCGAGTGCCACAGTTTGGGTGCCACCAGAAAGAAGACCCCATTGTCCTGTCTACCAAACGCTTATTATTAAAAAACAACTCTGCACCACATGAAGTATGTGCAAAGAATAAAAACATCTGCACAAAAATGATTTATCATTTATCAAACAGCCACAACCAGCAGGAGGAAGCCAGCAGCCTCTCTGCAGGGCTTGAGGGGGAAACGGCACAGAAGATCCGAAGTCAAGAATCTGGAAGGAATCTCTGTGAAAAGAGCCTCCATGAGAAATATCTCAAAATCTTATCACACTGCAGTCATGGATTTTCCTCCATGTGGCATTTTCTATCTCTTATTGGGCACAATGGCAGGAATGGGCTATTCAGACTCTAAGCTTGCGTTGCTGTAACCCTTTGACCATTCACAAGGAGGTGATTATTTTTCCTGTTTCAGTTCTGCGCTTACCAGCTTCTTCTTCCTCCTCTTCATCATCTACTTCACCATCGTTGAACCCTTCTTCATCCTCCTGTGGGAAAGAAAGCGGAGAATGCATGCTTTGTCCTTGTACAGAACTTTTTCAAGCTGGCAAAGCTATTGGGAAATACTGTAGAGATTTTCAAAGGGGAGGGAAAGAATCCACAATGGTTCAGCAGTGAGAGACTCTCAGCTATATCCTCGCTCCTCCAAAATGACATTCTTACCTCATCTTCCCCGCTTACATCCTCCTCTTCTCCTTCCTCTTCTTCATCCTCATCTTCCTCATCTTCTACTACCTGAGCATCTTCGTCATATTCCTCTTCTGCAAAAAGGAAGTTCACAAGGTCGATTTGCTGCAAGGAGCTACTGGGGAGCAATGTGGGTCTGCAGTTTGCCACCAAGTCTTCCTGCAGCCTGACATGCGCAAGCTGAGTAGGAAAAGCATTTCCTGGGCATGGCGATAGTCGCGGTGGGGAAAGATGCCACCTGCTTGATTTCTGCCTGCCAGGCTCACGATAAAATTCACAGGAGCTACAGCCAAGTAAAACCAAGCAGCAGCCGGAGGTCCTTCTCGTGCCAAGAGTTGGTGTAATTGATGGGAGTTGGGAAAAGACCGTGATGCTGCGGAATCAGGCTTTCTGCTCTTGTGACCTGATGCACCACAGCACTCACTGTCATGGGATGTGGCAAACCTCAGGATCTTGTGGTACTTGAATGATAAAGAGCTAAAGTAGGCCGCAGAAATTCAAAGGGAGCATCTGAAAAAGAGATGTGCAGCTCACAAGGCTAAGAGGACTGAGGTAAATCTGGAGGGTGAGGAGGGAAAGGTCTGTATCAGCGGCCATTCTCCATGACAGCTTAAGTGGAACAGCAGGTGTGAGCAACAACCAGCAAAAAAGGCTCATTGCCCTGACTTTCTGGGGAGCATCTGCCTGCCTGCTGCTGTTGGACACAGACTAGTCAACTAGATGGATAGTTTCTGTCCAATCCAGAAAGTCTGTTCTTTTATTTTACCAACCTTTTTCAGGATAAAACTAGAGTGCTGTTAAAGTACTGAGCTGCAGCAAATTTTGCTGGAGGTTCTTAATACAGAAACAGCACAAGGACATTTGTTTCTACTCTTGGGAAACTCCACTAACAAGACCGAGGTAAGGAACAAAGTGACCTACCATCTTCCTCCTCCTCATCGTCATCAAAGCCTTCCGCATTGCCCTCAGCATCTGAATCGGGGGCCTCTTTATCATCCCGGTCGTATCCGTCGAGATACGTGAGTTGTGGGAGGAGTTTGAAGACGTTGTCTCTGTAGTCGTTCAAGTTAGTTACCTCGCAATTGAAAAGATCTAAACTCTTCAGGTTTTCTAACTTTTCCTGAAAGGCAAAAAGGGTTTCACCTATCAGAATCAAACCTTACCAAAGACCAAAACTCACCAAGTATATATTAAAAAGCAAATATGCTCCCAGAACAGGAAGGAAGGTCTTCTAGCTGACACATCAGGAGACACCTAGGAGATTTAAGCCACTGCAGAGACCAGGATGGGCTTGGTTGGGCCCTGGGAGGCTTGAGAAGGAAGGGTCCCAAATCTCTCAGACACATGGAAAGAGAAATAAACTTGCTGTGTCACCTGTGGCTGCCCTGAGAATTCAAAGCCTCACTCAAAGGAAGAGACCTTGCTTCCGGGCAATGTGCAACATCAACCCTTCAAGTGACCACCAGAGGGAGCTGTGGAAATGACTCTGCATGTCAATCAAGAGCAAAAGGGAGCAAAAAGGAGGCAGCAGTAGCCACAGCCAGAAGATTTGCACCACTTCTGGAATTTTAAGAAGGCTCCCTCAGCTGTTGGGTTCAGAGGGTAGCAAACATTTTATTGGCTAATAAAATGATGGGAGGAAGGAGAACTTCAGGCCATCAGCTCTGGAATCAAGGGCCTGACATCTACTGCATCAAGGACCTGACACAACTCTACTGTTTTCTTGTTTTGCTTTTCAAAAGCTTCATTTTGTGTCTTTTTTTAGTTGTAAGCCCCCCTTGGGAGAAAAGCACCATATAAATGTAGCAAACAAAGTGCAGCAGCAGCAGGTGGAGAAGAAATTCTGATAGTGTGGTGATTATGAGGGTGAACTACTGCTCAAATCTGGTCTTGACCATAAACAGCTCATGCAGCCACAGGCAACCCCCCCCCCCCCCGCACCCAAGTTACAGGGCCCTGGCAAGGATGATTGACAGAATGTATGGTGTTAAATCTCTTGCAATGCACCACACACTGACTATTCCATCCCCTTCCTTGTGTCACTAGCAGGCACACACACTCTACTGCTGAAGAGCCACCAGGAAACAAGAAAGGCAAATATGACAGGAGGACCCTGGAAGCGGCAATGGCATAAAGTAGACCAGGAACACCACTGGATGGATGAGGAAGCAACCACTCATTGTTAGGCCTTCCTGAGAGACAAACTCTGATGGGGGTGGGCTAGAGGGCCGCTGGAACAAAACTGGGTGGCAAAGAGGTCATGGGGTGTAAGGTTTGGGCACCCACAAGGCCAAGCAGGAGAGGAGAAACGGGCAGGAGGCACCCAAGAGGACCAATTGTTTGGTTGCTGTTATTTATAGTCCCACCTTTCCGTCAAGGCAAACACTGTCCCCCTCCCCACTTTGACCCCCACAACAATTTGGTGAAGTGGGTTAGGCCAAGGACAGTGATGGGCCCAAAGTCAACTTCATGGCTGAGTGGTGGTGATTTTGAGCCTGAGGTGCCTCAGTCCAATCCAATATTCTGGTGACCACATCTGCGCCAGGGCCCCAAATGCAGCAGGCAAGGAAAGCCCCACCACGAATCATAGGCATTAGTGTGGGCCATGGCATCAAAAGCTGGCCTCGGGTGGCTCTCTGACAGCTTTGCCCCGACTTACCAGAGGTTCTATTGTACTGAGATCCTTTATTTTGTTGCCACTTAGGTTTAGGTGTGTGAGGTTCGGACATTTTCCTGCCAATACTTCCAGTCCTCCTGAGATTCTATTGTCGCTTAACTCGAGCTGAGGGCAAAAATATATAAAAATGGTCCACACATTTTGCAGTTTTCAGGATTCAATCACATTTTAAAGTTTGGTGCTTTAAATGGCTCTGTGGAATGGCTTGCACTGACCTGAATTGCCGGGGGACAGCGTGGAGAGCAGAGGTGGGGGGTGCCTCTCTGTCTGGCCCTTTGAACTCTCCTCAGACCACGCCTCTCAAAGGCCCTGCTTCACACCCTTAAGGTTTTTGCCTGGCTGGAATGTGCCCTTGCGGAGGGTGTGTATGAGTGTGTGTAGAAACAAGCCTACTATACAATACAGCTTTTGTTGCTCCACCCGCTTTTGCCTCTGGCCCCACCCACCACTGACATGTGGCCCTTGGAAAGTTTCCCAGAGAGGACTCTGACTATCTGGCTACAAAAGAAACCCAACCGTTGTTGTGGAGAGAGAAAATATAGTAGAGGACCTGAAGGACACAAACAGAGAGAAGGGAAGCAGAGGAAGAGCTCCCACTTAATAGGAACTATTAAGACATGTAGGAAAAGATCCAGCAGAGGACAGCATCATGCAGATCCAGGGCATAAGGAGGCAAGCCAGGAGCAGTGGATGGGGGGAATCAACTGTATCAAAGGCAGCAGAAAGTCAAAGAGGAATGTAGCACCTTTAGATCTTGCAATGATTTTTGAGACTGTAGAGTCAGTGGCGTTCAGTGGGTAGAACCCAGACCGGAGGGTGTCAAGAGCAGAGGTGAGGCAATAGGAGTAAGCAGCATGTGCACCAGGAGTTTGAGGGTAAGAGGTGGAAGGGAGAGGGGGTGGCACTTGGGAGAGTAAGGACAGGCCAAGGGAAACTGCAGGATGTTTGAGCATCATGGGGGAAAAGGGAAAAGCTGTGTATGTGGAGGAGGGATAATGGTGCTGGAGAGGACAACTCCAAAAAGGGAGGAGATCACGGAAGCATGTGCTGAGAGGGGTTACAGGGCAGTCAACTCATCAAGCAATAACGGAAAGCAAAGAGGGAGGTGCAGGATGAAGGGCAGCCGAAAGAGGAGAGGCGGCAAGTAATCAGAGCTGCTGGTTTCCATTTCAGCACTGAATAAGGAGGAAAAGTCTTGGGCAGGGAGCAAGAAGGAGGTGGGGTGGGACGTGCATCAAAAGGAAGACGACGGGGAGTGAAAATTCCTGCAGCTGGTGTGAATCAGAGAGGCAAAATGGTGCTGCTTGGGCAGGTAGACAGCAGATAAAGATGCAGAGGAGAATATGGGAACTTCTAATGGACAAAGTTGGTCCCCTCTTTAGTTCTTCACAGGTAACGCAGCTTCACAAGGCCATGGAGAGAGGTATCAAATGGGGGGAATGAGCTAGGAGGGCTGAAAGGGGCAAAGAAAAACGCTGGGAAAGGGTTAAGGAAGTCAAGAGCAGATGAGACAGATGAAGCGAAGGTGCAAACTGCAGGAAACACAGGAGTCTGGCAGACATGGAGAAGAGGGGATACTGCCGGGAAGGCCACTGGATCAATAGATTGGAGGTCATGGAAGGAGCACAAGGCAGAGCATGGTGGACAAGGTGCTGTGCTGAAAGGGAGCAGGGGATGAGTTGACAGAGGGAATTTTACAGCAGACACAGAGGAGCTCTTGGTGAAGGCAAGAGCAAAGGAGTGTCCAGGGCAGGGCAGCAGAGAGGCAAAGATGGATTGAAGAGGCAAAGGAGGAAGAGATGAGAAGCAGTTGGGTCAAGGGGGTTTATGCTGAAAAGATTAAGGAGAAGAGAGTCAACAATGTCAGAGATGAATTTTATGCATTAGGAACTCTCATTATGTAGAAATATGTGTCTTACTATTAATAACTTAAAATAAAACGCCACAATTTTGCTTTGCTCTTTTGCCACAGGGAAATCTAAACATCTGATGTAAAAGTTCCTCTTTGGCAAACTCATTCCATGCTTTAATAATAATGCCTTTCTTTTCTTTTTAAATAAAGACATCTACCTACCTTCTTAAGCTTGTTTAACTTTGGTAAGTTTGCAACTGAGGTGAGGCCTACGTTGATTGTACTTAAGAATTCAAGCTCTTCAAATTCATCTGTCAGACCTTCAATTTTGCCTTCATTTGATCTACAGTTGTCGAGAACAAGTTCTTTAACCTGCAGATAAAAATTAACAACAAAAATATTACTGTAAGTTAAATTATATTTAGTTGCAACCACCACCTTAAGCGAACATACAAGCTGTTTTGAGGCAAATTGCAACAGCACTTCAAGAATTATTGGTCTGTTTACCATAAAAAGCTACTAGGAAATCTCTCTCCATCTATTGAGCTAGTTTACACTGTAGATCAACAAATGACTTGGCCCATAGACTCTTCTTTTCCACTCACTCTATAGATTTCAGGATACTAGCTACCTTACAGGAGACAACTTGCTATTTATGGTATAAAAATGAATAGAGAGATTGAGAGAGCCAGTAAGTGCAGTCGGCAGCCTGTTGGAAGTGGGCTCAAATCCTCGCTCAGCTGTGAAACAGGTGTCCTTGAACCAGTCACTCACTTGGCCCAGCCTACCTCACTGAGTTGTTGTGAGGATAAAATGGAGTTCATCTGCAAATATGCTGCTCTAAGCTCTGTGAATCAAACACAGCTGAATTGTTCCAGGCCCTCTAATTACACCAGAGTAAAACTATGAGCCTAAACACACCAAAATCAATAGGGCATGCTTACAAATAAACGTTATGCATTTTAATGTCGCATCTAAGCAAAAACTGTTTCTTTGTACAAAATTGCACTTTTAATTTTTTTCAGGAGTAACTGTTCTTTTTTTTTTTTAAAGAATATTTATTCCAATTTTACAATTACAAAAAAAGAAAAAGTATAAAATAAAAGAAACACAAACCACATACATCTTATAAAAAACAGACAATAAAAAGAAATAAGAAAAACAGAAAATCACAGTAAAAAAAAGGAAATAACAAAAAACATATTTGACCATTACAAACCATTTTCCCATTTACTTATTTCCATGACTTCCTCTCACCTCCCTGCTTTGTATTCTAGTTTAAATCGTATCTCCAGCAAATCCTTCTAACCTTCTTTTCTTTTACTTATTTTAACATTCGAAAGTATTTAATTCTCCTCTATCCTCATTTTACACTTCATATTTACTTATTCCATTATACCCTGTCTGCCAATACGGTCTAATATTCTTCTCCAACCTTTTTCTAACATTCTTTTATATTGCAGTGTTTCTGAAGATATATTTTAAATTTTTTCCAGTCTTCTTCCATCAACCCTTCTTCCTGGTCTCGAATTCTGCCGGTCATCTCAGCCAGTTCCATATAGTCCATCACTTTCCTCTGCCACAGGAGTAACTGTTCTTAAGGTCCTTGATCAAATATAGTATGAATCAATTGCAGGTGGTGGGAGCGAGGAACATCTTACCACCAGGAAAGAAGCAACAGGCAGTGTTAGCATCACTCCAAAGCCTGAGTGTGCCCTGTATCCTCATCATTCTGACATGCATCTTCAGCTGGTTTTGTTTGGCAGATTTGATATGGAGCTTTTTTTTATTCTTGTAACTTTAACAGTGCCTAGCCAGGCCCCTGTGTGACCTTAGTAAGTAAGAATACCCCCAAGATCAGCACACAGCTGATCAAGACTGTTGTCTATCTGACCATATGCTGCCAGTTTGTGCTCAAGATAACAAAGAAGAAGGCGGCTTAAGCAACTGATGTCGATAGCAGGGTGTGTGTGTGGAATTAAGAGCCTCAGAAGAATACAGCATCTTTTAGCAAAGACAAGAAGGGGAGAGAACCCTGAAGCAAAATGCACCTGCCACAGCCCCACTCCTTCCTCCACCTAAGCTGGAGAAGGGGAACCAGCTGTGCCCCTCCAGATGTTGTTGGACCCCAGACCATTGGCCATGCTGGTTGAGGCTGATGGGAGTCCAACAACATCTGGAGGGTGACAGTTGGTTCCCCCACCCGTCCTAGACTGACACAGTACCTACAGTGGTACCTCAGGTTAAGTACTTAATTCGTTCCGGAGGACTGTTCTTAACCTGAAACTGTTCTTAACCTGAAGCACCACTTTAGCTAATGGGGCCTCCTGCTGCTGCCGTGCCGCCGGAGCACAATTTCTGTTCTCATCCTGAAGCAAAGTTCTTAACTCGAGGTACTATTTCTGGGTTAGCGGAGTCTGTAACCTTAAGTGTATGTAACCTGAAGCGTATGTAACCCGAGGTACCACTGTATTAGAATCATAGAATTGTACAGTTGTAAGGAGTGCAAAGGGTCATCTAGTCTAACACTTTCAACACAGGAATATCCACTAAAGCAGCCATGGCATGCAGCCATCCAACCTCTGCTTAAAAACCTCCAAGGAAGAGAGTCCACCACGTCTCGTGGGAGTCTGTTCCACCATCGAACAGCTCTTACCAGTGCTTTTTTTCTAAAAAAAAATATTTAGGCGTACTCTCATTTTCCTACTCATAATGAAATACTGCCCCTCAATGAGGCCAAACCTAGATTCACAAAATGCTTAGGGGTATATGTACCCCTGCGTCCCCCTAGGGGAAAAAAGCGCTGGCTGTTACTGTCAGAAAGTTCTTCCTGATGTTTAGTTGGAATCTTTTTCTTGTAACTTGAAGTCATTGGTTCGGGTTCTACCGTCCAGAGCTAACAAGTTTGTGCCATCTTCCATTTGACAGCCCTATTTGAAGATGGCTCTCATATCTCCTCTCCGTCTCCTCTTTACCAGGCTAAACTCCCTCCACCATTCCTCATAAGGCTTGGTTTCCAGCCGCTTAATCATCTTGGTTGCCCTCCTTTGCACACGCTCCATCTTGTCAATATCCTTCTTATATTGTGGCACCCAGAAATGGACACTATACTCCAGGTGTGATCTGACATTAATATTCAAAGAGAGAAAAGCAGACATGAGCTATGTCTGCAACTATATCTTGATCCTCTATTATGCCTTACTACTTATATTAAAATGTATCTGACATAACTATAAAAAATCCCATTTTTCCATTATTATTATTATTATTATTATTATTATTATTCCCCCCACCTTTTTCCCCTGACAGGGACTCAAGGCAACTTACAGCCATACTTTCACTTCCACAATAATTGCTTGGAAAGGACGGTTAAGCACATGTACCAGGGTTTTTCAGGAGGGCCCATATCCAACCATGTGCAAATATCATTTGACGCACAAGAAATCCGCCATCTAATATAAGTTAATTTTCTTCACCACTTAAGTTATTTTATATTAATTGTTTAATAAATTTGCCCAAGATATTCACTTCTGGGCAACTTTCTGGGTGCCATGTGCCAGTGTTGGGTTGGGCCAGAGGCAAAAGTGGGCACAGCAACAAGTATAAATTCTACCTTTGAACAGTAGGCTAGTTTCAACACACTCACACCCCCTCCCTGCCCTCCATCCAAGCAAGCAAGCAAGCAAGCAAGAGGCACGATCAGATGTCAGCCTCTTTCCAGCCAGGTAAAAGTGCTCAAGGGGGAGATGGAGCAGGAGTTGCCTGGAAGTGGGTGTGTGGCTTTTTCATAGAGTGCCAAGGAACACAGACAGCCTGAGGTTTCCCACCCATTTGGATGGTTTAAAAGCCCCAGTGAAATTAGATGGCTGCTTTAAAAGTTTTTTTTTTTAATCATGTCCCCTTATCACGGGTCCTTCTCCAAATGATACATTCTGTTCCTTGAAACTGTCCTCAGGTGGTTTTGTGCTAGTTGCATTGAGGGCAGCTGAAACAGGCCTTTGCAACTTATTACAAAAGTGCACAGTGAGAAGAGCAGAGATCTCTAGTCAGCTTCTCTGCCTCCGCTTAAAGCACAGATCACCACACCCCTGCACTGCTGACGAATCCTGGCACCCCACAGCCTTGCTCTTCACTGAACCCAAAACTGCTTTCCAAACTGGTTTCTCTGGATCTTCCTTGCAATAGGCCCCTCAACTTCCTCCGTGAAGTTTGCTTTTGAAGGTTGCTGCTACTTGTCCCAGGAAGATCCTTGTTGTTAAGTGTTCTGCATCAATTAAGTGCTTCACATAGCAAAAGATCCTCCTTTTATAGCATGGGGGGGGAACGAAATATGGTACCACTCTCTAATACACACTCCTCCCAACATGAATGGCTTGCTGATAAGCCATCTGAATCCACCCACTGACCTTGCATGCCCGAGCCCCGCTGTGGTCCTGCAGTGCTTTTCAGCCTAACCTTCATCGCCCAGGGCCCAACATCCTGGCTATGATCTTGCATGAGAAAGAAATTCATTGTGGATTCAAAATGGCACTCTTCGCAATATATATATTTGGCCAGTGTAAGTATCTACATAAATAAATCAAACACCAGGGAGCTTCCTGTTCTTCTAGCCTCCTGGAATGGCCTTGCCTCTGACTGGCCCTCCTAGCTTACAGAAGCCCCAGCAACTGACTGCCAGGGTAGTTCAGTTGGCAGAGCATCCGACTATGACTGAGAACTAAGTTCAAACCTGCCTCCATCTGTGCAGCTCTCAATGGGGACCCTCATTCTACTGTGTGTGTGTCTAACCCATCTCACAAAGGGGACGGGGAGGAACTAGGCGCCTTGGAAGAAGGGTGCAGCAGCAATTTAACAAACAAAATGGCATTTATTGTAATTTCCAGAAGGGTAGCAGGGTTAGTCTATTGCAGCAAAATCAGCCAGAGACCTTAGAAAGGAACACGTTTATTACGCCGTAGGTTTTTGTGGGCTCAGGTCCATGAAATCTTTTGCCATAATAACTGTGTGAGAATTTAAGGTGTGGTGAGCCTCTAGTCCAAAACAGGACGGTTACCTTCAATGGATAATTCACAGATGTGGACTTCCCATAAAAGTCTTTTTAGGCACCCTCCCGCTTGTCCCAGCCCAAATTAGGGAAGGAAGAGGTGGGGAGACAAAAGAAATCTCCAACGGTCTTGGTGCAACCTCAAAGCTGGCTTCACAACCAGAGGCAATCCTCTGTTACTGGAAAATCCACAGCTGTTATTTTGGGATGCCTGTAGCTTTCTTAATTTATGTCGAGTAGGAGGCACTATGTCTCTGAATCCCAGTTGCTGGGGTTTACAAAGGAGAGCGCTGTTGTTGAACTCTCATCCTGTTTTGAGGGCTTCCCATAGGTATTTAGTCACAGTGTGAGAACAGGGTGTTGGACTAGATAGGCCTTTGGCCTGAACTAGCAGGGCTCTTCTTATGCCAAATTATGACTTAATTACAGATGGGATAGCTCAGCTGGTTGCTCTGGCACAACTCTCATTGATGTCAAGGGATTTGTGCAGGTGTGCTATTTAGTACCAGACAGGGCACATAAAAGGGCATGTTGGTTTTTTTGAAAACATCATTGTGACCCATAAATAGTACCGTTAAGTAGAGCAATGGGTGGAAACCTAGGAGTCCTCGAATAAGAGGTTAGTACACTGAGGTACTAACTGAGAAGGGACGCGGGTGGTGCTGTGGGTTAAACCACAGAGCCTAGGACTTGCTGATCAGAAGGTTGGTGGTTTGAATCCCCGCGACGGGGTGAGCTCCCGTTGCTCGGTCCCTGCTCCTGCCAACCTAGCAGTTCGAAAGCACATCAAAGTGCAAGTAGATAAATAGGTACCGCTCTGGTGGGAAGGTAAATGGCGTTTCCGTGCACTGCTCTGGTTTGCCAGAAGTGGCTTAGTCATGCTGGCCACATAAACCGGAAGCTGTATGCCGGCTCCCTCGGCCAATAAAGCGAGATGAGCACAGCAACCCCAGAGTCGGTCACGACTGGACCTAATGGTCAGGGGTCCCTTTACCTTTACCTTGCACTGAGGTACAGGGAACAGAACGTTTCCAAGGGTCCCTCACATGAAAAACACCAGGCCAGTGACTGAAAAAAAAGTTGGAAGAAAAACAATGCAGAACTAAGGTCAGGACCTGTTTGAAGGCCTCCCAGAGGCATCTAGTTGACCACTGTAAGAATAGGATGCTGGATTACATGGACCTTCGGCCTGATCCAACAGCCAGGCTCATATTGCTCAGATGTCAGGTAGTTGTTGTTGTTTAGTCGTTTAGTCGTGTCTGACTCTTCGTGACCCCATGGGCCAGAGCACGCCAGGCACTCCTGTCTTCCACTACCTCCTGCAGTCTGGTCAGGTAGTAGACCAGAGAAAAACATATGGGGTGTGGGTGGGTGACTATGAAGATGTCACCAGAATATAGTTCACATTAGGCAGCTTATAAAGAGGAGATGGAGGTGTACCTCCTTCTTCTCCATACAAAGCCAGCAGGTTATTATACTTCTAAAAAAATAGTGACTCCACCGTTTGCCTTTTCAGACAGTCTAACCTCTGTTCAACAATTACAATGAACAAACATGTTCTGAAATTGCCTCTGTGGCATTCCCTTTGCAGGAACAGATACCTTCAGCACTGCTTACCTGGCTTGCAGTGTGGAAATCACATCAGATAAAAACAAGCAGCAGCAGCAGCAGCAGCAGCAGCAGCAGCAGCAGCAGCAGCAGCAGCAAAGAACTACATCTTGCAGGAATACTCTCCCTACAGAGTACCAAAGGAACCCCTCCCATCAAAGGCAGGCAGGCAGGCAGAGCCTCTGGGAGCCAGATGGCTGAAGAACTGCATTAAGCAAAGCCAGCACCTCCTTGCTGTCTCAGCAAAAGGAAGGTTATTGGAGAGAAACTGAACAGCAAGAGCATGTGGGCAAGGACTGAGCTCCCTGCTAAAGCACAGAAGTGCCTAGTACACATAATTGTATACTTAGGAGCCATCAACCACTCAACTGCCCTCCCTAACAAGTGGCACTAGATCCTCCTTGTTGCACCAATATTTCCCCCCACCCTTTTCTCATCCTCTATTACAGCCAAGCTGGGGCTGAAGTCCAGCCAACTCTTTTCCACCAACCAGGCAACAGGCTCCCAGGATTTATCATACCAGATTTTGGGATGTGGAAAGAAAAGCGAAAAGCCACACAGCTGCAAGATCAGATATTTTAAAAACAACAAGGATAAAATGTCTGAACAAATAAAATATGCAGTGCAATTTTTTTTTAATAGAGGTTGGATGGCCATCTGTCATGAATGCTGTCGCTAAGACTCCTGCATTGCAGGGGGTTGGACTAGATGACCCTTGGGACCCCTTCCAACTCTACAAAGCTACAATCATCCCATATTTCCAGGCTCACGCTTCTTCAGGGGATCAACAACTGATCTCTTGGCACCCCTTCTTCTCAAAGTTTCCAGCTGGGATACAGAAGATCTGCAACTAATTGTTGCAACGTCCTCCTGTTCGGTGTCTCAGTCAGTCAGTCATGCCCTTCTCCACAATACTCCATTCCATTAACCCTCCACCCAGTTTTCAATCCCCCCTACCCACACCTAACAGTAAGGGAAAGGACTGGGAATCTTGTTTCTGTTATTATACAGAGCTTCAGACATGCTGCTGCAAGCCCATCATAAGTAAAACACCAGGCCGAAAATCCTCTAACCAGTTCCAAATGAATGAGGGCAGGGGACTGCCACTCCCCATGCACCTTGAAGATTATCCCCACCCCAGCACTCCTCTCCAGTTCCAGGCTCAGGTAGGTGGGGCTCATCTTGCTGCCCAGGGTGAGTTAGATTTCTTGCTCCTTGATTTTGCCATGAAATGAATAACTTTAAAAATGGAGTGCAATAGTCTTGCCCACTATACCTGTGTAAACTACTGGTAACGTCTGTTGTGAACCAACAGGATCACCAGATCTCAAAAGTAACCGGCTGTGTTACAGCATAGGTAAGCATGCATATAGTTTTTCCAATAAAGTCAACTCCAGTTTACAGAGACCCGTGGAATATTGAGACAGGTGAGGAAACAAAAGGAAATTCTGCTAAATTAAACATTTCAGTTAAATGGGTCATATAGAATTGAAATTCACCAGGTCCAGGGCATAAGGAGTTAACATGAAAAACATCATATGGCAGCCTTCCCCAGCCTAGTGCCCTCCAGATATGTTAAGCTACAATCCCCATCAGTCCCAGCCAGCACAGCACAGCTGTATTATGTTGGGCTGATGGGAGCTGTAGTCCAAAACATCTGGAGGGCACCAGGTTTGGAAAGACTGGCATATGATACACCAGGTTAAAACTATCAACTTTGCCCTGGACACAATCCACTGGGCTCTCCTGCTGTAGCTAAGCTCCCATTCATATAATCAAGGCAAGAGAACAGAATCCCCAACAGAGGATTTGTTTGATTTTTAATGGACTCGGCTTGCATAATTTCAATCCTTGTAAAAAGAAAAAAAGAAAACCACCACCAGCAACCCAATAAACCATACAGACTATTCCAAATACATCACCCTCAACAAAAATTTTATTGGAAGTTAATCTGTCTTGCTTTGGACACATTTGTAACCTATTTCCAAGCAAGAGCCTTTAATAAAACAAATCCAAATGCTTGGCTAGAACTTCATGAATAGTAAATATTCAAATGTCTAGCAAAAACCTAATGAATAGTAAATGAACAAAAGGTGGTTAGGTATAAAGCCACTTTTATACATGTTTGGAATGGCACACTATAAATAAATTCACTATATTCCAATGAATCAGCTAGATTAACAATACTTGCTTTCATTTTAACTGAGACATTTTTAAATAGATGATTATCTTTCCCATGACAAAATGTACCTATCTAGAAGTAATCTGATATTATTTTAAGAAATTGCAGAATACTGTGAAATTCTCTTGATAAAATTTTGTGATCCCATGGCTAAAATTCTAGTTTTAAGCTATCATTGTTGTGGAAGACAGTAGCCAAACCTTCTACAAGAAATCCTTTAAGCAGTAGGCTCTGCTAGGGGACATAAAGTCTAAAGAATCCCCCCACTTATTTCTCTTCAGCAATAACTAGGATACAGTATAAATGAAAGTTTTGCAGCATTGCCTTCTCTTAAGGTGGGACTGTTGGCAATCAATTGCTTTTTCTAAAGGAAAGGAGCTCCATGGTTGTTGCTGGTAACTCAAATACAATAAAGTAAAAACCCAGAGCCAGTATTTTTGCCGCCAAAGAGAAAAGGAACCTTCCTGTCTTACTAGGAAAGATGGCCTTGACTCTGCCTTCCCACATCTTCCACATTTCAAAGAAAATCCACTGACAACGGGCGGTAGGAACGACTGTAGAATCTATAGGGCAGGAGCCCCAGACAGGCCCCCTCCCCAAATAGGATGGAAGGCCCTCGCTGCGTTTCGCCGCAGCCCACCCTTCCTCCCGACCCAAATATTGTCTCTGTCGGGAAGCACTTTAAAATGACTGGCTGATTCCAAAAAGCCGCCCCCCCCCTTCCCGCCAACAGCAAGCAGATGGGAAAGGAAATTGCTGGGCCCCCGAAAGCAAGCTCGTCCTTCAAACTACACCCCGCCCCGCAATCACCTTGGGTGCAACTTCCGTAATGCTTGTGCAAACCTCCTTTTCCTGGCCGTTTTGCCCGTCTAAACGGCGCGCCTCTCCCCTCCCGCGTCAGTGACACCAGTGACAAAATGGCAGCCCCTGGAAGCTGGCAGTCATGTTCGGCTCGCTCGCACGCACGCCCGCACGGCGGAGGAAGGCAGGCAGGCGGCTGCCCCCTTTGGCTCCGAGGCGGCTAAGCGCCACCGTCCATCCCCACCCCCCACCCCGTCCGTTCCCGTGATCGGAGCCAAGCGTGCGCACTGGGGGGGGGGAGGAGGGCGCGGGGTGGGTGGAGGCGCTTCCCTGCTTCTCTCGCTCGCTCGCTCGCTCGCTCTGCTGCTCCCGCCGCCCGGGAAGGAAAAGGTAACCTTCTGCCCATGAATTATGCACCGCGCGCAGAGATTCCTGCGGGCGGGCGCCGCGATCCACAGACACTCCCCCGCCCAGCTATGAACGAGCACGTCGTCGTCCCCCCCCCCCCATATTTTTTGTTTTGTTTTCTAGGCGTCCGTGCAGATTGCGTTCTCCTCCTCCTCCTCGCGTGGATCCAGAGGGCTCCTCCGCTTCCCAACCCAGCCTCTTCTCTCCTTTGCAGTTCGACGGGGGAAAGATGGCGCCGTGTCCTACTTCGGAGTGAGTGTGTGTGACCAGCGCCAGCGAGGAGACCCAAGTTAGGCAGAGGCTTTCCGCGGGGCGGAGGCAGAGAGAGAGAGAGAGACCGAGGAGTGCGCTCGTCCGACGGAGCTCCCGACCCACAAGCAAGGCGGCTCCGGCGTCCCCACGAGCGCACACACAAAACACGCCCGCGGCCAGAGACCCGTCTGCCCGCACAAGCCTTAGTCAACACCCGCGACGGAGAGAGAGGGAAAAGCAGAACTGCGCCGGTGTGTGTGCCATAAAAAGCGCCCCCCCCCTTTCCAGACTTCTTTCTTTTAAAGTTTAAAGAGCACGTTACATAAATCTGCAGGTCAGGTTCTTGCGCTTGTCTAGGGGCCCGAAATCGCAGAGAGCTGCAGCTGCTGCTGCTGCTTCCGAGGCAGGGGTAGTAAGGGAGATGGGGGCGAAAGGAGGCAGGTGACCGATCCATTTCCCCCACTACCGCCACCAGCACGGTGGAACCAAACTGCGTTATGATTTTAAAACCTTACGTAAATGCCCCCACCCCCGCGTTAGCGGAGGAAAACATCTTTAAAGAGGGTGGGGTTGGGGAGGGGGGGCACTTGCTTCCCCAGACACAGGCGAGTTCTTGCAAAAGAATGGGAGGGGGAGATGAGAGCTCGCACTCCGGTTCCGAAGACATCGTCTTTACGCAGAGTAGAAGCCACCCAAATCTCTCCCCACGAAGACCAGCCTTCGAAACGGGCAACCTTAATTTCTCCTTGGGCGGCGGAGCGGGAAGGATGCAGCGCCTCAAGTTCTCTCCCCCCCCCCCCCCGCCGCCACCCCAACCTTACACAGGCTGAAGTGTTTTCTTCTGTTGCAAATGGGCACCAGGGGGGAAAACGGAGCCCTGGAAAGCGCCCGGGCGAGGCTGGGAGACTTTACAAAATGCAGCTCAACCTCTTCCTCGCTCGGACAAAGTTTCAGCTTTATTTAGAGGCAGAAGCAGAACAACATCCCAAGTCCAGCCCCGAGGAAAAGGGGGGTAACTCAACCAGTCAGCAACCCCCGCTTCCTTTCGCCCGCCTTTTTGTGTATCTTGTGTTTGCGTGAGGATGGTGGCTCCATCGGGGCTGCTTCGGCCGCCAGCTTCCTTGCCCTCTTCGCTATATCGGAGGGTTTAAGCCCCCCACCCATCCTCCAACCCTTGTATTGAATGCAAACTCCCCCTACCCTCCCAAAAACTATGCCTGAGCTTCGCAACATCTGGGGAGGGGAGGATGAGAGGGAGAGAGAAAGGGCGCGTTCATGAGGACTACAAAGTTGCAAATATGGCTCCCCAGTCACCCTCGCCTGATCCGCTGCGAAGAGGCAATGAAAACTGGTGATCGCCCCCCAAGTCGTTCGCAGACCCCCCCAACCTGCCCGGCTCCAGAACCTGATCCTAGCAAACTCCTCCAGTCCCCGCCGGAGCGCAGCGCCAACTCGACAAGCCATTATTATGCCGAGGCTTTTGCGACGCGCTTTCCCGGGGCGCTATTTTCCCTGCCACCCGGGCAACCAAACACGAAGGAGACTTGCCTTGGAAACCGGGTGGTAATTTTTCTTACCCCCCCCCCCCGCCCCATCTTTGGTCACACTCAAACGCGTGAGCTTTTGGGCACCCCCCCCATGTGGGTACACACACAGCCACGCGCGCGCACACATACACACCGTGGGCACCTCAAGGGCAGCAAAAGCACCCACGACGGCAGCTGGCACAGACGGCGCCCACCTCTCCCCACGGCGCGCGCGCCCCCTTACTCCTGATGTATTGGCTCTCTTTTTGCAAGCTGCCCCCCGTACCAACACCTTCTCACAAAGCCCCCCGCCCCACATTACAAAAATAAAATAAAAATCTCCTTGCACAGGCTTACGTCGGAGGGCGTCCTGTTCCGCAGCTCTAAGTGGATCCTTTTCTTCATGTCCATGTCCCTGATTCAGCAGGAGGCTCGCTCCGTCTCGCTGCGCTGCGCTCGGCTCCCTCTTTTGTATTGACACCAATGGAGCAAGCCAGGGACCCCCCCTCCCGCCCCCCCGACCAAAGCCAGCGCGCGAGGCAAGAGGGACTTTGAGCGCTCAACCAGCTCCGCTCGGAATCCCCCAACGCGGCCAACAAGCGCGCACACTAACCTGATAACTGCGGGGGCGGGCGCTTGCCGAAAAAAAGCTCCTCCGTTACGGACGTGCGCGAGAGCCAACCGGAGTTCGGAGAGCGCACACGAGATCCAATGGGGAGCGACCAAGGGCGGCGGGGGCCAATGGGAGAGTGCGGCACGGTCGGCCAAGGAGGACAGCCCGGTTGGGAACCAGCTAGCTGAGGCGCAGTCGGGACTAGCCGCGGAAGGCGACGGGTGGAAGAGCTGTCGGAGGCTGGATTCGACGAGCGAGCAAGCCAGGAGGGGGCCTCTACCGCGCCGGGGTGTGCGTGTGCGCGCATTTGCGAGGACAGTCGGGGAGGAGGACCAGCAATGGGGAGGGGCTGTTGAGCAGAAATGTGTGCGGTGGGGTCTGTATCAAAAAGTGGGTTAATGGTGGGTGGGTAGGAGCACTGCTGACCCTGAGATGAAAGGGGTGGGGATAGAAGGGAGGGACGGAGGGAGGGAGGGAAGAGGCTAGGGATGCGATGGGAGCACTTAAAGGCTGTGGGGCTGTAGAAATGGAAAGGGCGAAGTTGTGGGTCTGCGTTAAGGGTTAGGAAATGAACGGATTCAGGGAGGGAGCGAGGTTAGTTTGGATTTGGAAGGAGGGCTGCCTGGGAGTCATTATGGGATGGGAAGAAGATATAAGTGATCTGGGAGTTATTTAAAGCTTAGGAAGCATAGGTCGTAATTTCTAATGCATGAAGCCTGTACTTTAGAGCAGCGGATGCTCTGAAATTGAAAAGACGAGGCTAGATACAGAATGGGGCTGGGCGTTGACAGGTGGGTTAGAATTTTTGGCAGGGGAAATAGTTCAGGGAGGTGTGTTGTGAAATGAGTTGCTCTGTTGAAAAGAGTTGAAGGAAATTAGATAGAAGACTGAGAGTTTCTTGAGAGGGGGGATAATTGTGATGGGGAACTGCTGGACAAATCCTAGCTCCATATTGCCCTAGCATCTAGAAATGTGGCGCTGTCTCCTAGAAATATAAACACTTCTTTTCCAGTTGCAGGGTGGGTGTGGCTCCTGAAATGAGAGGGCTGGCTTTGAATACAGGAGTCAAGTGGGAAATGATGAGTAGAAAGAAAGCTTGCAAGAAAGTGACAGTCTTCCCCAAGATAACAATAATTGCTGTCAAATGTTGATAGTTTTCATGGAATAAAAACTATCTCAGAAATAAGAGGTGGGGGCACTTGTTCTTTCTGTCTGGTGAGGATAGGAAAAGAAGCAATAGTAGTCAACTGCGAAAAAGGTAGAGCATGTGTTTAAAGATTAGGCAGTATCCTTATATGAATAGTTCAGCAATGGTGTAAGCAAGAGAATGTGAGGAAAAGGCAGTGTTTTAAAGTTGCTGGTGGTATTATACAGTCAGCAGCACTGTTGGGTATGCAGGAACTGTGCCTTGAAGTGATGCAAGTAGGTCTAGGCAGAATTCCTATTGGGGCAATGAGCAACAGTATTGGAAGGTGTTTGTTAAAGTTGGGGCTGAATGTAGGGCTTGTACTTCGAAATGAAATAATGCATGCCAGGACTGAGTTGCTTACATTGAAGGAGAATTTGGGGGCTGTCAAATGGGAATTGCTGCAAGAGAGCTGTATCTCAACTATGGTGTCTGATACAATAATTTTTGCAAGTTCCTTTCCCCTGCATTTCCAGCTAGGGACGAAAAGAAGGCAGAATCCATCAGAAGAAATTTTGAAGCAACGGAAGGGGTGTACTCCGATGTGACTGCATTTACTCCCCTCATATCCAGGCTTGTTTGAAAAGAGGTGTGGTTGGTTTGGGAGGGTTGTCTTTTGTTGGCACCCTTGCTGTTGGCCTATCTTGTTACACTTCTGCTTTCCAAGCAGTGTCACACGTCTCTTCCCTTCCATTGCACCTCTTGTACTACTCCCCAGAGTGAAGAAGAGATCTTTTGGTAATCACTGGTGTATTTATAAAAGGAATGCTTGGTACTTGCAAGCTCACTTTCTTTGGAGGACTTCCAGGACTTGACTTCAAGCTGCAGGTTCAGAAATAAAGTTCATGTGGGAATACTATTTAAACAGGGTCATACTGTTATGTTAATTGCTCTTGTCACACTGACGAACCTTCAGGTATGGACTTGTGTCTCTTCTCCTTCCTCCCAAGGCTTGAAATCTTGCTCTTGGTCCTCCCAAGCAGCGAGGAGCCTAATCAAGCATGATAAACTAGGATGCTAAGTTGGATTTCTTCTTGAAATCTTAATGAGTTTCATATGTTTAAAATACTGTAATGGATTTTAGTGGAAGGCTGACTTTCTATATTTTCACATGTGATAATTCAGGGAAGATTGGCAGGATGCAATTCACCCTTCAATGATACCTCTAAAGAAACCAAATAAGTTGTATCAGTGTTCTTAAGTTGGTCTCTGTGTTACCCTTTTAATTGTGAATATCAGCATATTCCAGTGGTAGAACTGTTTTAAAGTTCAATGGCTCAGTCATCATAAAGTGACTTTGGTATTCCAGCATTCTCCTTTTCAAGTAGTGCATCAGGAGAGGTCTGCTGAGCTCTCTGGCTATTTTAACTGGAACTGGCATAGTCAACAAGTCAAGGGAGGGATTTTCTGTAAGACTTCCTAAAGATCAGTTGACTATGGACCATATCTTTTATCTAGTCTTGTAGAGAGGTCAGGGGAAGGTCAGCTCGGAGGAAAAGAACATAAGCCACAAGGACATGTGGAGTTTGTTGGCATTTTTAAAAGCCCCATGAGTGAGCTTCAAGAACCATGAAATACACGGCACTTGAGCTCAAACATTTACTTTGCATTACATAGAGAGAGTAAGAGAGGTGACAGCCATGATTCTGGGGCCAACTGATTAGAAGACAAGCAACTGCTAATATTATTTTTTTTTTTCATTATGCACATTTTATTTCTTCTGAGCTGCGCTAAATAGACCCAACTCTTCTTTCGGTTCCTTCCATCAGAACTTATAATCGCAGTTGTCCCTTGTTTGCAGCCTTCCCTCCTCTGCTTCCTCTTCTCCCCAGAGAGTCCTCCTGAACAGGTTGTGGTGGCTCTTCCTTGGATGTGCCTGCCTGCTAATATTTCTGCCTAGCCTCCCGTGCTTGGGAACCCAAGCTGTAGTGCAGGATCACACGCATTACTGCTGCTCTTTCTCAGTTTTCAGTATGCAAAGTGCTTTATAGTCTTCAGCTGTTAGGACTAAAGATTCAAGTATCCACATAATTTAAGTCTTAAAGGAGGATGGTATCTGGCATTGAATCTCTGAAAAATGTTAGCACAAATTAAGCACTTGCAGAGCTGTAGGCATTCTTGTCTTCCTCCCTGCCCCCGCTTTTCTGTTTTTGCAGGTATGGGGAAAACAGTGATCAGAAGATCACTGTTTTGCAAGCCTTGTACAATTTCATAAGGTTCTGCTGTTTTGCCTCTACAACCAGCACTGCGAAATAACAGCTTTTTGTAAAAGTGTGATCACACCAAAGTTCAGTGAGAAATACAAATGGAAATGGTTGTTCTCTCCCTTGCTGCAGGAACCCCTGTTATTCCAAAGGGAATTAAAAGCACATACTTCTTACTTTTTTTGGCATTCCCTCCCCCACTGGAGCATAACTGACTTCAAGGGACAGTGTATGTACTTTTTCACAACTGCTAATGCATTTCAGGCTGCTGCAAGAGGATAAAGGGAAGACCTTGTTTTCTAAACTAAGCTGGACTGAGGCAACAGAATGGGTAACATAATGTGGCATAGGGCAACTTTTCATGACAACTGTGCATTTTTTTTCATAAAAAGCAAAAAATGTACAGCATAGTGATCATTTTCAGATATGGAGCATTTGATATTGCACATGTGTGCACGTGCACAGCCAACTGAAGTACTTCTATTAGAACATGGTGTAATCTATTTTCCTTTTTGTATTAAAGGAGAATTTTTAAATTGTGTTTTTAAATTAAGGGTTCTAAGCAAAATATCTTAAGATTCTAATGCGATATAATTGGACTGAAAGACAAGAAATATATCAGTTTCCTGATTCCATCTGACAGTTTAATATAACACTCTTTTCAGATTCAGGGCAAATGACATTTTCTAACTTTTAACAAGCAGCTTGTGGGTATAAACCATTATCCTCTAGCTTCCATTTCAGTGGGGTGTGTGGAGGTCTCCTGGTTTGCTTTTGGTAAATGTACTCCCATCTGCTGTTGTATTAGGGCAGCCTTTACTATGCTGGTTGGAGCTGATGGAAGCTATAGTCTAAAACAGTGTTTCCCATACTTGGGCCTCCAGCTGTTTTTTTGGACTACAATTCCCATCATCCCTAGTTAGCAGGACCAGTGGTCAGGGATGATGGGAATTGTAGTTCAAAAACAGCTAGAGACCCAAGTGTGGGAAACACTGGTCTAAAACATAGAGGGCACCAGGTTATTGTTCAGCCATCATCTGAGGCCCTTCTTTGTGTGCCTCAGTGGGAGGTCTGGAGGGTGGCAACATGAGAATGGGCATTTTCAGTGGTGGCTCTCATGGAATGCTTGTCCCAGGGAGGCTTGTCTGGCACCATCATTACATATATTTAGTCACCAGGCAAAAGCACTGCTTATTAATCAGGCCTTTAGCTTTTAACATGGCCTTTTTACATGGGTGGTATGTTTTAATATGGGTTGTTTTATTTTTGTTTTTGCTGGTTTTAATGTATTTATTTTTTGCTTAAAATATTGTACGTCGCTTGAGTTGCTGTGGCAAAAAAAGCAACTAAGTGTCAATAATAATAATAATAATAATAATAACAACAACAACAGACAAGCACCACTACTGCTTGTCACCCTTACTGGTGCTCATGGTGCAGCATCCTTTCTTTGATGGCAGCACTCTCACTTCAGAAAAGTCTGTCAAACCAGCTCAGTTTTTATCACCAACTTTGGTATTAACATGGAAGGGGCCTTTCAAGGAGGATGATCTGATGTTGTGTTTGCTGCTTTGTCTTTCTATTGTTATAGGGTTGTTGTTTAAGTATTACCATTGCTATATGCAATGTAAGGTGTCTAGAACACAAATTATTTCTACACAAAGAATGAAAGCTTTGTAAGATAACACTAAATACTTAATCAAACAAAAATCCATAACAGCATACTCCTGCAAATATTTACTCAAAAGTACCACTGTGTTTGTTAAAGGACTTTCTAATGTTTTTGGAATTGCAGACTAAGTATCTTGAAATACCTGTACTTGTTTATTAGCAGAGATGCATGTGTCATTCAGACTTCATTTAAAGTTGGTTTTTTTCTTCCCTCTTATTTTTACAGTCCCAGTTAATTTTGAATATTACACTATTTTCTATATTTTATGAAGGCATCCTTTAATAAAAACTGTTATTGAAGAGCATAATTTGAAAGCTGTCATTATTTCAGTTGTAGTCAAAATATTACACATGAAACTATAGAATTATAGAATTATAAGGATAACCCAAAGGAAATTATGTTTAATATTGTTTGGCGAAATATTTCTATCCTGTCTCTTAGTTGAAGCCACTGTAAGAGTCTTAACATAATTTTGAAATGATAAAAAACTGAATAAAATCCAAAAGAGATTAGTGTTGTCAGCAACTATAAGAGAGAGTAAAATGATCAGCTGTATGTAACCTAGAAGCCATGACAGTGGGATAAGGTGAACTGACACCATCCACCTCTATGTTGCCACCCACCATACTGCATAAGGTAGAGTGCTCCCACCCTGACCTAAAGATCTTCTTATCTTGTGGGAAATGCTGCTAGGGTATTCAGGGTTTAACTAGGGTTGCCATATTTCAAAAAGTAAAAACCAGGACACCCCAAAAGTTGTTGAACTTTTTTTTTACAAAAACGCAAAAAAAACCCCTTCTTTTTTGATTACCTTACCTAAGATCCAGGACAAAGCATGCCCCCCTCTGAAATTCTGGTAATGTATGGGAAAATCCGGACATATGGCAGCCCTAGGTTTAACAAGACAAGCACTTTGAACTGTGCCCAGAAGCAAAGTGGCAGCTGGTGTAGCTGTTTAAGCACTAGCAGAATATGCCCTTTAACTTGTACAAGTTAGCCTAGCTGCTGGAATTTGAACCAAATGAAGTTTCCAAACAGCCTTCAAAGGCAGCTCCAGGTAGAAGGCATTGCAGTAATCTAAGATGGATGCTATCAGGAGTATGAATAACAAGCCAGGTTTTCTTTCTCCAAGAAGGTTTGCAGCTGTCATTCTAGCTCAAGCTCTTAAAATATTCTATGAGCTACAGAAGATACCAGGGCATCTGTCAGCAAAGGTGGATTAGCAAGAGCACACCCAGGCTACAAACCTGATGTTTTAAAGCAAGAATTTGTAATTTTTCAATTGGGCTGTGGTGTGGGACAGAGTTGGGCAGGCCTGGAGGCAAGTGTAGATGGAGCAATGTTAACTTTGCACAGTATGCGATATTCCTGCCACGTCAGGTTTGTAGACACACAGACCACTCCATCAAGACAAGAAGTTGTTATAACAATTCAAGGAAATTCCAGCAAGACAAAGGCATTCAGAACCACACAGGGCCAGGAAGGGGCAGATTGCAAAACAACAATGTTCTTTTCGAAGTCAAAAGCAGCATCAAAACAAAGTCACTGAAACCATAGACAATATAAGTTAGAGGGCTGCATTCAGCTCCATAGGCTTGAGGTTCCCCATCTCTACTTCAGGGAATGCAGCCTCATCCATACCATGTCAAATTCATATATCTATAGTTGTCTGGCCTGGGAGCTTCTTACCTGGCTTGAACTCAGTGTATTGGCCTTCATCCAGCCCATTATTGATTCAAGAACCTGTTGAGGGCATCAACCTGAACAAGATGAAACAGAATTGTGTGTCACAGGCATGTTGATGACATTCCAAATATTAGCACTTTAACGTAGATGTTAGAACAGTGCAGAGGACAAGATGGAGCCCCACTTTACAGGTGCTATAGATCAGAGCAGCAGACCTCCAACCGCCACTTAAAACCAATCTGAACAGCCGTAAATGGTACTAGCCAACTAGTTCACAAGGCTACTGGTTGATGGTATTGAAAATCACCTAGAAGTCTGATAAACTACTACCTTACTCAAAATAGACGACTTTGCCCTGAAACTGTGAGGCTGTGCAATAAACTTCACCTACCTTGAAAGCAACGTCCTAGACTGCTAGTGACCACTAGCCAGGCCAGTTGCGCAAATGATGCTGCAATGGATAGGAATTATTTGGGAGGTCGAATATGGCTAATCCTTCTGAATGTGAGGAAGGGGGCTCTGGGGAACAGGGGAGGACATTAGAGGGGGGAAATGGGAAGGGGGTGGGCAGTATGCTGAAGGGGGTAGCCTTGGAAGGGAGATCTTGAATGAAGGGGTGGGTGAGATGGGTTGGTGGTATGAGAGGAAGGATGAAAGAAAGGGGGTTTGGGCAACCGCTGCTTGTGTTTGGGGAGACAGGAATATACGGGTAGGTGAAATAAAGGACGACAGAGAGGCTGGGGGTATAATGCCCTCCTGCACAGCCTTCCCCAGCATGATGCCCTCCACATGTTTCTGTACAGTACTTCTAATTCCCATTATCCCCGGCAAGTATGGCCAAGAGTTAGGGATGATGGACGTTCCAGTCCAAAACATCTGGAGAGCACCAGATTAGTGGAAGCATGACAAGACAGTGTTGTGCATGAGGAAATATGTACCAGGACGGGTGGCGTAAAGAGTGAAGATTAGCCAACCCATGGCATCTTCCAGGTAATGGGACTCCCAACTGCTCCCAGTCCCTGCCAGCGGGGCCAACGGTGGTCAGGTGGGAGTTAGAATCCAACAACATCTGAAGGGTACCAGGTTGGGGAGGAATAATTATGGAGAGGGCACAACGGAGGCACTGTTTTGTACGTGTGTGGCGAAATAAGTAAACTGGAGGGAGGGCGAAATTCCCTCCCCTCCGCCTTATCAGAGACGGGGGTGGGGGGGATATGCGAGGCCTTCCAGGTGTTCGGACTCCCACCAGCAAACATCTGGGGAGCCACCCTCCTCCTGCGGTATAAAAAGGCCCTTTTAAAAGGGCGGGCAACGGTGGTGGGGTGTCCGTGAGGAGGAGTTGTCCGTAGGGCCCAGCTCCTCCTCGGCCTGTTGGGAGCCGAGATATTTGGGTTCTCTGAGGGGAAGGAAGGCGGCTGAGGGGGAAACAAAGAAGAGCCCGCGCCGCCGGGTTCCTTCCCTTCGCTGGAGGAGGAGGGGGAGGGGCGGGCGAACGGGCGACGGTTGCTCTGGGGTTCCCGCCGCCGTCTCCCGCCATGATAAGCGCACGCCCGGAGGCCTAGTAGCCTCGCGCCTGTTGCGAGAATGGTGGGGCGGCGGCGGCGGCCCCGGCGGCAGCCCTGGCTCCTCCTCCCGCCGCCGCTTCTGCTGCGGGCCCTCCTCCTACTCCTCGGCTTCCTGCTGCCGGGAGCACCGGCCCAGCGTGAGTGAGTTGAGGCAATGGCGAGCGCCGCCTTTGCTCGCTGCTTCTCTGGCCAAGCATGGAGGGGACTCCCCCCCCGCACCCTGAAGAGGGAAGGGGCGCCCCCCAAATCGGCCCCCTCACCAGCTCCTGGAGCCCCCGAGTATGGCCTGCTCCTGCTGACTCGAGGGGCTGCCTGGATGGGGTTAATAGCCACAAGGAGGATTTTGGCACCTTAAAGTCTGATAGTTGTTATTATATCAGATTCTAGTCCTCCGCAGAAGGGACCTATCATTAGCTTCAGTGGGTCTGCTCCTTGGCTATTGCAACCCTTTATTATTAACAATCACGAGGTATTAGTTTTTAAGATGCCACAAGACTTGCTGCTCTGTTTTTATTCCCCTGAAAAAGATGAGTAGGGTTACTCCTCTGGAAATGATTTCACTTTCTGATGTGCTTCTCACTCGGTGTACCATGTACGGTATGTGTGTATATATTGTCGGCATCCATCTGTCTCAAGAGAAAATGGAGTGCACCTCTGGAGGTGAAGTCAAACCACTGTGATAGAAACCACTGAAGTGATATCCTCGAGGCGCAAGCCTGGGCAGTGTGTGTGGAGGGCCTGGGCTGCCCAAACAACAAGATCCTTCTCTGCCTCCCTTATGTAGTCCAAAGGAAAGCAGAGCAATACATTTGGCATCAACTCTGCTGCAACAGTTGCTGGAAGGAAGCGAACAAAACACCATCCAACTGCCCTTGGGTCACCACCCTGGATTTGTGAAGGGTTTACTCCTTAGCCTTTTCATCTCCCGAAGGTGTCCCAAAAAGCAGCAGAGGTTTAGGATTCCTTCTCCTAAATAAGCTACCTTCCCCGGCTGATGAGCCTTGTATGCCGCCTCCTAGCAACTCCTGTAGCCAAGCTGGTGCCAGATGTATTGCTTTCCTTTGGACCACATCAGCGAGGCTGAGAGTGGGGTCTTGTTGTCTGGGCAGCCCAGGACCTCCATACACACTGCTCAGGCTTGCGCCCTGTGGAGGTCACTTCAGTGCACCCAACACAGTGGTTTGACTTCACTCCTGGAGGCGCACTCCATTGTCTCTGAAGACAGACAGATGCCAACAATATCCATAATTCTCCTGAATAATCTTGACCACCCTAGAAAAGGGCAGGAATGATAGTTAGCATTTATATATGTGGGAACCCAATGCCCAATTAATGTGAGTGTGCAGTTCTCTCAAGAGAGAGTGTTGGGCATTGGGTTTCCACTTATATAAATGCTAGCTATCATTCCTGCACTGGAATTATTTTACATTTTTAAACATATGTTGTCAATCAGCATTATGTATGCAGGCTTCCTCTAAAGAAGTAAGCCTCTTTCCGTGGTGCCCATATCAGAGTTAACTAGCCTGGCTTTGATTTCCACCCAGGTATTGCAGAAGATTTTGTGTGTGTGTGTGTTATTAACACCATGTAGTATCATTGCCACCTCCTAGAATTTATGGACTACTAGTTATTTGCTTCAGCAGTGCTGCAAAAAAGTTTAACAGAAGGAGCCACATCAATAGGGTGACTGTGATCAAGTATAGTCATGGGTACCAATTACTCTTAAGAGCATATATATACCTTTGCCTTCCTGTTGTTATTTAAATGAAACACTTTTTGTGTTGCAAACCACCTTATCAATCAGCAAAAAGCAAGTGATTAAGAGAGACTGACACAATATAAACATTTTCAAAAATTTCAGGGAACATAAACAGTCATCCATTTGGCAATCCAAATTCATCTTGAAAGAAAGTAGGTTTTCACAATACTGCAGTAGAGAAGTCCTTCCCCCTGTGTGTTAGATAAAGGACCCCTGACCATTAGGTCCAGTTGTGGCCGACTCTGGGGTTGCGGCACTCATCTCGCTTTGTTGGCTGAGGGAGCCGGCGTACAGCTTCCAGGTCATGTGGCCAGCATGACTAAGCCGCTTCTGGCGAACCAGAGCAGCGCACGGAAATGCCATTTACCTTCCCACTGGAGCGGTACCTATTTATCTACTTGCACTCTGGCGTGCTTTCGAACTGCTAGGTGGGCAGGAGCTGGGACCGAGCAACGGGAGCTCACCCCGTCGCGGGGATTCGAACCGCCGACCTTTTGATCGGCAAGCTCTAGGCTCTGTGGTTTAACCCACAGCGCCACCCGCGTCCCAACACCTGTGTGTTAGTAAAACACAATTCAGATGTTCAAGGGGTGAGGAGAAGAGCCTCTCCTTCAGATATTCAAGAGCAAGCAGGCTTATAGTAGAGGAGGTGGTTCACATCATTTAATTAATGGAAAACAGATCTCTAATTTCTCTAAAGAATCCTGGGAACCGTAGTTTGTTAAGGGTGCTGGGAATTTTAGCTTTGTGAGGGTTAAACTACAGCTCCCAGGATTCTTTGGGGGAAGTCATGTGCTATAAATGTATGGCGTGTATGAAGTCACAGCCCAGTTCAGTGCTTAAGTTTTCTTTTAAGTATTTTTCAGCTCTTCACCTTTATGAATTGTAGCTAATAAGCTTTATACCAGGTGCCAAATATGTCTGCTTCCATAGCAGCTCTAAAGTTTTCTTACTATTGAAAGATGCTTAAGCCAGAATAAATACAAGAGTCTCCAAAGAAGTACCATAACTGTGGACCTACAGTAGGAAAAAGCCTCTCTATA
This sequence comes from Podarcis pityusensis, assembly GCF_964106645.2. NCBI lineage: Eukaryota > Metazoa > Chordata > Lepidosauria > Squamata > Lacertidae > Podarcis > Podarcis pityusensis. The sequence continues at coordinate 27,404,239 of NC_138039.1, read as the reverse complement.
TGTCCTAGTGTTTGAAATTGGTTGGTTTGACTATTGTTACGTAGTGGTCAAGAGCCTTAACAACAACAACAATAATAATGTTATTATTTGTACCCTGCCCATCTGACTGGGTTGCCCCAGCCACTCTGGGCAGCTTCCAGCATATAAGATGGAAAGTGAAGTACAGTAAAGGGAAAGGGGGAAATACAAAAAACTGAGGAATCCCTTTCTTTAACTTTTTTTTTAAAAGGGGGGATACTCCCTTTGTCTTCCTATTGTACGTACTCAAACTTGGTGACATTGCTTGGTTATACCATACATTCAGTTCTGCATATGGATAAATAGATACTGCCTATATATTTTTTGACTTTTTTTGACATTTGTTAATTTAAGACTTTTTAAAATAGAATTTGCCTCCCCTTTCAGCGTATAAAATGACTTTCTAGACTAGAAAGATGGACAGGAAGGTTGAATGTCAAGTTACAGCCGATTAGGCTGTTCATCCAATATTATTTGTTATTCCATAGCAGTTTGTGAGAAATTTTCAAAGATGACAGCTAAGTACCAATCAATTTTCTTGACAACCCAGGTCATCTTCTCTTTCTTCCGTTTGCATTTGTCCCCCAGAGGCAGCAAAATACAAGGCAGCCACCAGAGACTTCCTGTTTTCTAAATTTGTGTGTGTGTGTGTGTGTGTGTGTGTGTGTGTGTAAGTTGCCCTGGTTCCAGCATTACTAATCAGCTAACTCTTTTAATGATACCTTTTAAAGATACAAATGCTCTGCTTGAACTTTCTTTTTATCCATTTGGGCTTTCTATTTATTCTTACAGTGTTATGTCAGAGATGCTAAGCAGTCTGTCTGTTTTCCATTCACTGAGAAATTTAGAGCATTGTCCCGACATGGGTAGTGTCAGATTTCTTTCAAAAAATTAGTTTTATGTTTTAATAATAATAATAATAATAATAATAATAATAATTTATTTATACCCCGCCCATCTGGCTGAGTTTCCCCAGCCACTCTGGGCGGCTCCCAATCAAGTGTTAAAAACAGTACAGCGTTAAATATTAAAAACTTCCCTTAACAGGGCTGCCTTCAGATGTTTATTGCATTTTAATAATTGTACACTTCTATAAATCCCCCCCCCCCCCAAATAGTAAATCAGTTGCACATACACTTAAAATCAAGAGCATAATTTTCTTCCTTGGGGAAGATTAGAATTTTCTACTTTTGAGAATCTGTTCCTAAAATTCTCATCCATATTGCAATCCAGATATTTTCCTCCCAGAGTAGAATAAATAGGAACCTGCTAACTTACTGTTCACATTAGAGAAGGAAACAAGAACATTTGCACCAATAAACACTCCATTCAGAGGCTCAATGTTTCTGCTATCTGTGATGGAAACTGGGCCTTAGCCTACCAAAGTATACTCGGAGTAGACCTACTCAAGAGTATGATTTGGTTGGATATAACTCTCCCCTTCCCCCATCTTTTCCCTTCTTCACTGACGTGCATATGTGTGTGAGAGAGAGATGGAGGTAAGAAGAAGTTTTCTTTTTCTTCACTGATAGTATTTTATGAACTTCACAGACAAAATAATCTAGATTTGATACCTATTTTTCTTTCATTGGCCTCAAACTTTTGAGCATATTTCATTACCTTTCAAAGTTCTAAATACCCTTTTATAATTTTGTGCATGCTGAATATGTTCACCATGTTTTTATGTGTCACCATGATGTGTATGTATGAGTGTTTAGAGCCTGTTGCAGGATGGATGGTGGTTAACGGATTGAGGATGAATCCCGACAAGACAGAAGTACTGTTTTAGGGGGTGGGTGGGGGTGAGGGAATCCCTGGCCCTGAATGGGGTAACTGTGCCCCTGAAGGACCAGGTGCACAGCCTGGGACTCATAGCTGTCCATGGAGGCGCAGGTCAATTCTTTGTCGAGGGCAGCTATCTACCAGTTCCATCTGGTATGCCAGCTGAGACCCTACCTGCCTGTGCACTGACTCGCCAGAGTGGTACATGCTCTGGTTATCTGACTACTGCAATGCGCTGTACGTGCGGCTACCTTTGAAGGTGACTCGGAAACTACAACTAATCCAGAATGCAGCAGCTAAACTAGTGACTGGGAGTGGCCACTGGGACCATATAACACTGGTCCTAAATGATCTACACTGGCTCCCAGTACATTTCTGAGCACAATTCCAAGTGTTTAAAGCCTTGTATACTTGAAGGAGCATCTGCACCCCCATCGTTCAGCCTGGACACTGAGGTCTACCTCTGAGAGCCTTCTCTCTCTACAAGAAGTGAAGTTACAGGGAACCAGGCAGAGGGCCTGCTCAGTAGTGACACCCTCCCTATGGAGGGAGATAAAGAACTACACAACTTTTAGAAGACATCAGAAGGCAGCCCTGTATCGGGAAGTTTTTAATGTTTGATGTTATATTAAGTTTTTATGTGAGTTGGAAGCCACCCAGAGTGGCTGGGGCAGCCCAGCCTAATAGGGTGGGGTAATTAATAATTATAAAGAAAGATTCAGAACGTAGCTGGACATCAAACCACAATATCTGTGTAATCAATTCATATATATATATATATATATATATATATATATATAATTTTCTAAAGTTTCTTTTGGCAATATTGTTCAGTAATTGTTTCGAAATGTTGAATAAAATTCTAGTCCATCTCCTTGATTCTCTCTTGGTATCTCTCCATTTGAAAAATCTTTGTAGTAAAAGCAAGCCATTTTTTTTGTCCTGCCCTTCCTGTTTTACTTCAAATATCCTTTTACATCTTTGAAAATTTAACATATAGTGGTATCTCGGTTAAGTACTTAATTCGTTCCGGAGATCCGTTCTTAACCTGAAACTGTTCTTAACCTGAAGCACCACTTTAGCTAATGGGGCCTCCTGCTGCCGCCGCACCGCCAGAGCACAATTTCTGTTCTCATCCTGAAGCAAAGTTCTTAACCCAAGGTACTGTTTCTGGGTTAGCGGAGTCTGTAACCTGAAGCGTATGTAACCCAAGGTACCATTGTATTTGTCTTCTTCATAACAATGTAAGGTAGACCTTGCCAGTACTCAGCCATTGTGTATGATGATGTCACTGTTGGTTATCATTTTAAGTAGCTTCTTAATGGGTTTTGTGAATGCTTGATGTGTGAGAAGCAATCTGCAAATTAAGTTAGAACAGCAACATTGTTGGTTGTTAATATGTCTCTACAAGCCTTTTAAATGAAGGTCACTTCCAGTCTGCCTTTCTATTGGGGTGTTGTTGTTTTTTAAATTATCATTTGTGTGTTTGCTACCCTGGCTCCTTTGAGTGGGGGAGGGGGATATGAAAAAAAATAACAACAACAACATCCCAAAGACTTTGGACCACATATTAAAAATGATGTGTTTGGCCTCTTTGAGAGTATCAGCATTGTAAAATTAATCAAAATGTGGTGAAAACTCTGGTGTTTAATTTTCTTTTTCTTTTTTTTAGGTGTGCATCATACTTTTGACAATATTAAAGAAATGCAGGTAACATTAATTTTAGTATTTGGGGAAATGGCTTTGGTATGTCCATGAAGACTTTCTGGAAACTTCAAGTCATCTCAAATTCATCTCTCAGGGTTTTGTCTGGAACCAGCTGATGGGTTGACATTACACTGTCAGCTTCACTTTGTCCTTTTTTTCTGGGCTCAATGCAAAACTCTGGCTTTGTCCTTTACAGCAAGAAAAAGCTGGTGGGGTCGGGGGAAGCACCTAAAGTGAACAAAAACAGGCCCTGGTGCTCACTAGTACAAAACTTTATTTTATCTCAGTGCATTTCAGAGTGAAACACTCCTTCAGGAGATTTAAAAGCTTGCAAGGTCCTAAAATTCAGAAACATCTCATTCTTAAAATCTGAACAGCACAAAAACCAGCTTGATAATGTGGTATCAGAAAATTGTATTCTATATATACATCTATGTAATCTCTGCAAACTTTTCAAGCTTCTAAGGAGGAGGTGGATCATTCTGAAAAGCGTTGAACTGCAATTCAGAGTCTTGTACCTATGAGCCTCAGAGCTTGTTCTCCCTTATGCTTTGATCTTTAAAACCCTGAGCAATCTAGGAACTGAGTATTTTAGGAACCTACTCTTCCTGTACAGATATGCCTGGAAACTTCCATGTCTGAGACCAATTTTGATGAGGTTGTCCAGATTGATTAACTGACGGGTAATTTGTTGCTCACGTTGAGGCAAGTTTTTTAAAAAAATCAAGTCCCTCCCCCCAGTTCCAATCCTTAGAGGATGTGTTCCTTCTTAATAATTCCTGTTGTTTTTGCTGTTGTAATTTATTTTGCCATTTTATGAGAAGCTGCACCTGCTGTAATTCCCTCTTCTATGCAACTATGAAACGTGCAGGAGCCCTGACTTCTCTTTTTCCTGGGAACCCTAGTTCAGGATGTGGCAGAGAGGTTGTCTGGGAGTGAAGGAAGGCAAGGTGTCTGTGAGGCAAGGTAATTCAGATTGTCTTAGGGCTGTTGAGGGCTCTTCCCTGCTCCCAGCTGTGGTGAGATTTTCCACAAGGTGCCATGCCTCTCCCTCTGAGGAAGTCTCCCTGGGGTTTTAATTGGGCAGGATCCTGACACCTGGCCATAGTCTTTATTTTCTTCCTGTGCTAAATATGTTGATATCAATTACTGCACACCCTGGCACATGGGGCTTATTTGGACATATGCCAAATGATGGGAAATCTTGCTGTTGCAGTGAAGTAACAGTCATCTGGGAATGACTAGGCTTCTTACTTATTTTGCAGATCGCTCTGAACCCAACTATGACTGTGCAGATTTCATCAGAGACAGCAGACAATCTTCAAGCTCTAGGTAAGCACTCATCTTTTACTTTTCCACAACACCTTTGAAAATCTTTGCTACAGAATCATTTTGAAAGGTCCATTTCAGAGAAGCCAGTCACTAGAAAAATGGATCGCTGTCTCTGTTTCCATGTTCTAAAACAAGGAACATCAATTCTAGGCAGAACAAGACCTATGACCCAACGCTGTGCAACACATGGGTTGTGGTTTGCTGCAGTGTAGAGTAGGCCTTAGAAACTGTTGCACTTATAGAGCAGGAGAAAGTGAGCAAGAGATGGGTCCATTTGTGGTTTACATGACCTCTTTTTCTGCTTTACAGAACCTTCTCATATATTTGAAGTGGAAACAACAAACGAAGAAGAGAAGACTTTGAATAACCTTGTTGGCCTTTTGCAAGATATGGTGAAAAATATTCCAACAGCATCAGCGCAATCACAAACACCAAAACCGACAGAAACAGCAACTATCGTAATATCCCACCCAGAGCCTTCCCACCCAGAGCCTTCTCCATCTGAAGCAGTGGGCACAGTTTTGCTAAACCTGAATCCAAAGACTGAGGGAATACAAGTAGAGTCGTTGGAAACAGTTGCCCTGACCAATGAAAATACCCCAACTACCTCAACAGCATTTTGGGACCTCCGAAATGACGCAGGTGCATCAGTCGTTTTACATTCTGATATAGTCACTCCGGAAGGAAATACTGAAGAACAAACTGAGACAAGTGTATTTTATTCTGCTGAAACTACTCCAGATCAATCACTGGTCAGTGTGTCATTTTTGTTGGAAACGGATACTACCACGCAAAAAGCAATGACTTTTGATCAGCTAACAAATGGAGCTTTGGCAAGTCTGGTGGAGTCTCTAAGGAACGTGAGAAAAATGCATGTGAAACTAACTCATACCAGTAATGAATCAAAACACAGTGAAACTGCTGTGACACAATCCCCAGAGAAGTCTGTAAGTGCAGAAATCTTGGAGCTGATTGACAGACTCATTGAAACCATTAAGAATGCACCTAGCGCAGTTATAGAAGATCCAGCTCTCAATACCTATCTTGGAAAAGCAGAGAGCTACCTAAAAAGTGCTCTGGAACTAGCAGGTGAAGCAGAGAAGAGGTTGGGAAAGGGAAAAGCAGAGGAGTTGGTGGAAGTAGTGATTCCTTCCACAGGGTCCGAGAACGTGACAGTGGTGATTCCTTCCATGGAGGCTGAGAATGTGACAGTGGTGATTCCTCACACAGAGTCTGAGAAGGTGACAGTGGTGATTCCTCACACAGAGTCTGAGAACGTGCCAGTGGTGATTCCTCACACAGAGTCTGAAAAAGTGACAGTGGTGATTCCTCACACAGAGCCTGAAAAGAAGGTGGAAGTGCAGGGTCCTCCCTCGGGCCAGGAGTGGGTGGAGACAGAGAAGAAGGTGGAAGTAGTACTTCCTCCCTTGCCATCAGAAACTGTGCCTGTATCGACAGTGGCAGTCCAGTTGCCTGCATCTTCACCTGAGTCTGTAGCAGAAAAGGCAGAAGAGGCACAAGTGGAAATGGGGAAGTTAAAAGCATTCATTAACTTGCTATATGGTTTTAGTCCCCACCTAACTGCATATGCACAGAATTCGGCCAATAAAAAAGTTGGTGAGGACATTGTTGATAGAGCAATGGCAGTCCTTCATGCCATAAAAAGCATTTTCTGTGGAAATCCTGAAGGGCAAAGCAAACTGATGTTGCAGCAGTTGTTAAAGGAAGACATGGAGCTTGTAAGACAAGCCATGAAGGAAAAAAGAGTCTCTTAAGAAGACACATTTGTTTCTTGGTTAAGGTAGATATTTTTCATCCAAGTTATGTATCACTAGAAATCAGTTTTGTTGTTTGTAAGAGCCAATTACATATATACATATATATCCATCGTTTGTAGCCCTTTCCAAATCTAGAATTAAATGCTTATTTTAAAATATTTTTGTTTTCATTTTTCATCCTCAGTTTGAATTGATATTCAGGATACTCACTGTGGAGTGTGAGTTTATATTTAAGATAATTTAAGTCACCAGTTAAGGTTTAATGTGAAAGGTTATTCAAGGGACCAACTGAGTTAAGGCACAAGGTTATTACAGAAGCTGGTTTTCACCAGAGAAAGGAGTATATGTACTTCTTTTAAATGTCCTTTTCCCTCCCATGTCTAAAATAATGTTTTACAGTGCATTCCTGTGCATGTTTAATTGATTGCTTTTTAACATGTTTTTAAGCTGTTTCTATTCTAGTTGTAGGGACACGGGTGGCGCTGTAGGTTAAACCACAGAGCCTAGGACTTGCCGATCAGAAGGTTAGCGGTTCGAATCCCCGCAACGGGGTGAGCTCCTGTTGCTCGGTCCCTGCTCCTGCCAACCTAGCAGTTCAAAAGCACATCAAAGTCCAAGTAGATTTCCAGCGGGAAGGTAAACGGTGTTTCCGTGCACTGCTCTGCTTCGCCAGAATCGGCTTAGTCATGCTGGCCACATGACCCGGAAGCTGTACGGCGACTCCCTCGGCCAATAAAGCGAGATGAGCGCTGCAACCCCAGAGTCGGTCACGACTGGACCTAATGGTCAGGGGTCCCTTTACCTTTACCTTTATTCTAGTTGTAAGCCACCTTGAGTCCCAACAGGAGAAAAGGCAGGTAATGATGATAATAACAACAGCAGCAGCACAATATAAGGCACTTCTTGCCTTCAGAGGTCACCATAGCAGTGTGGTGGTGGTGATATAAAAAGAGTTTTCTCTCTTTTTAAAAAAATAATTTTTATTAACAGACCAATCAAATCACATTAATTCCAAATCACATTAGTTCCAAATTATACAGCCAAATTTTTAAAATTTTGTTGGGGGTACCCATACTTTGAGCTCCGAAAGGGATCCAAACATCACTCTTGCTGCTGCTTTAATTACACAGTTCTGTCCAGTTCTGTCCAGATAGTCTCTTTGTTATTTTCCTCATCTTCTTGTTGTTATCATATATTCCTTTCTTTGTGATCTCTGATAATCTTCACAAGCGGGTTGAAAACAAACATATCCTGTGTGGATTTTACACTCTCCAAGAGCCATATCACATAAAGGACAGATGCCATTTCCACACCTCCGTAAAGAACATTCCCACAGTCTGTCCGTTGATTTCCACAGGCCTGCCAATCTGTATCTCAGGGGGCCCTGCCAGGTCAAATTCACATTCCGATAACCATACATTCACATTCCGATGACCATGGTCCTCCTCCCCCTCGTCCTCCTGTGGGCAGGCCTGTCTTAACGAATCTCCATTTGTAACTGCGTCACAAAGCTTTCTTTCCATTCCCGATGATTCCCACCAGCCCTCTCTTTGATCAGTAATTCATTTCCACACAGTTCTTAATCTCCTGTTTGTGATTAGTAATTTGCAACAATTCTTTCTCTCTGGTGGGGAGTGTTATTGGGTACTCACATAAGACAAAAAAAGAAAAGTTTTTTCCTCCCCCCCCTTTCCATTTCGCTCCGACATGCCGATCTTTTAATGATGAGTCTTCACTTAATTTATTGTCCAGCCCGTCGCTCCACATCACAGAGATCCCATTAATCAGCAGTCTTTACTCCCAATCTTCGCTTGAAGTATGTGCATTTGCTTCTTTTTCCAATTATATATTTCGAGCTGATGCAAACCAGTGCGCGATCAGAGACAGCGTCCGGGAGAGCCGACCCCCACCCGAGGGCTTCGTGCCTAGTGCCCTCAGCCCCTTCCTTCGAATCCGGGGGTGAATTATGGACACAGCAAGCAAGGCAGTGCCCCCCATTCCCTTGGGGGGCAAGGGAGGCTGCATACTCCCATATCAGCCTCTTAATTACCTCGTGTGGGTCGGAGAGATGTTATTGTCGGCCATCTTCCAATGCACCCCCTGGTGGCCCCCCATAAAAAGAGTTTTCTCAATGGATCAGACAAGGTCCATGTAGTCCAGCACCCTGATCTAGCAGTGACCAGATAAGCCAGGAAGCTCACAAGTGTTTTTGCTGGTAATGACCATTTCTTGTTGCTTGCCCCTTGTGTTTGGAAGTGAGGTATTTTTCCTCTATAGATGTAGGTTCCATTTTTTAGCTTTACTATCCAAGAGTCATTGATAGATCCAGTCTCTGTGGATTGGCCTCATAGTTTCGTTTCGTTTCTAAATAATGTTGCTAGTGGTCATTGCTACATCTTTCAGCAAAAATCCCTGTAAGAACTGTGCGTTATATGAAGATGGTAGACAAGAGTGGAAGGAGGATATGAAAACTAACAAAATATAGCGCAAAGGCAATAAAATTCCAGAAGAATGAAATATTACTGGCAGTAATGGAAGAGCTATATGATCCCTCTCCCCCCAAAAAAGTCTATGATCATGTGGAATTCTGATTGTTTAAATTCTTTCTCCTTTGTTACTCCAATGAATAGTGGAAACAAATAGATTTAAATAGGTTACAGTTTGTCCTACTTACAAAAGGTTTCATGGACAAGAAGAGGCTAGTCATTATGCTTTTGTTTCTGCATACAGCTAGTCATCAACACCTGTTTCTGGGTTGTTGCTTAAATTAGAGCAGCCTTCTCTGTCTTGTTCAGAGTGCAGTCTGACGACTGTTCATCAGCAAAGAAGATACTAAATGTTGCATCTTAACAAATGGCATTTTCATTATCCAAGTATGTTTAAAAATACTTTTTGTACCATAGGATCTCCTATGGTACACTAGGTTGCATCTTTTTTTATACTGAGTTAGAAAGTGCAAGCGATTCTGTAAACTGCTGGGAGGGGAAAGAAGTCTGAGGAGCTAGACAAAGAAGTCTCTGGGACAGACGTTGCAGGTAACACACAGCTTTTTTTGTCTATCCCTGAAGTGTGTGGCTTGACTAGCTTGCATGAGTCTTCTGGAGTTACTCGTTTTTATGGTCTCTATGCTCTCTGCTTTGATGTATATCATCATGTGAATTGCTAGATAAATATGACGCAAGGATGTGTGTGCTGATGAATGAATTGTCCTTCCTCTGGGCAAGGAGGTTAAATTAAATGACCCTTTGGTCCCTACCCGTCCTGTGATTTGGGTGAGGTACATCATGAAAATCTCATTTCATGATGTTTAAGGATGGTGGTTATTTTTGCCAAGGGAACTGGATCCTTACTTGGCCGTGAGAGTTAACAGTCATGCTCAGCTGAAAGAGAACAAACTTATTTGAGACTTAAGTCAATGATACTGGATTAAATGGCATTCATGGTAACAGTCCTCCCCTGACTAATATGATTTCCATCAAATTACAGTCTGACAAAAAGAGAGCAGCTAAGGGTGAATGTGTGCACATATTTCTGCAGTGTTTTTCAGTGTGCACAGAGCTATAATTCTTATAGACACAGCAATCTTCCAAGGTAGGTTACATTGAGGCCCAGACCGACTACTCAGTGCATTTCATGACAGTAAACCTGCTTCTCTCATGCCACAACAAATCAAGACTTGCCATATTATACCACTGGTGGCTCCTAATCTGGTTAAGTAAAATACACATATACAATTTCTCCTTCAGGCTGGGCTTTACCTTCCAAAACAGGCAGCTTAGCTCTCTCACACATTATAGCATCTTTTCTGCATCAAAAAGAGAAAAATATAAGTAGCTTCCTTGCTGTTACCTGGTTTTGACATTCCCATAGCAACCCACCTCCAACTTTGGTGTCACAAGCTCACCCATCATCTGTTGCTTTACAAGCAGGATTCTGTTCAAAGATGAGTAAAAAGGCTGTGACATGAATGGGACATATTTTCGTGTGTGTTTCTGACAGCTAGAAAATAAAGGCACAGCATGACTCAGGTTGTGTGGACATGATCCAATTTTGCAAAGGTTAGGTACTTTAATTAATGTAAAGAAAAGACAGGTGTCATCACAATCAGCTGCATTTTAAATATAATGCAGCAATAAATAGCCAATCTCAAGCTGAGGATAATGCAGAAGAAAAATTTGTCATGAGATGAGACTCTTGATACTTAAACAAACAGGCAGAGGTTTAACCAAATTGGTTGGCTCAAATCTATGCAATAGGTAATAATACAGCTGCTTCTCTTAGCTATCACAGTGCCAAGCAAGAAGATTGTGTGTTTGTTTAGTCGCTCACAGATAAGGCACCAAATAGTGTGATTTGGCACTAGCATCACTCACTGAAAGTAACAAAAGAGTTCAGATCTGTAAGAGAAGACTTGTGAAGTTCACCAAATGTGGCATCCACTTTTAAGTCCATGGGGCTTTAAGCACTCATGTGAGCAACTTGAACTGAGCCAAGGAACTGGTGCAGCTTTTTTTGAACAGAAATTACATGAGTTCTAAATGGAATTCGTTGGTGGCTGCATTTTGGCTCAGTTGAAGTTTCTGATTCACCTTCGAGGGCAGCCCCACGTAGAGTACATCCCAATAATTCAGTCTGTAACCTACCAGAGCATGGAGTGCCATGGCCAAATAATTGCTGTCCAAAAGGGGACATAGATGGCAAACCAGGCAGAGCTACAAATAAGCCACCAAGTCCACCTGAGCCACTAGTGACAATGTTGCATCTAGGAATATCACCAACCTACTGGCCTGCTCCTTCCAATTCCCATGGCACTAAGCAATATCCCCTCATAACAGCTTTCTGGAAAAAAACTGCCTTGAAGTTAGGAGAAGAACCACTGCAATACAGTGCCCCCAACCTCCACATCTCAGAGCCACTCCAGAAAGATACCGTGGTCAGTGTATCAAAAGGTGTGGAGAGGCCAATGAGAACAAGCAGGATCCCGCTCTCCCCACCTCTCTTGATGAAAGTCATCAACCTGGTAAAAGGAGAAGCAATCTTCTCAGTCTCTTGAGATAGGTATGACTTCCAGGAAAGCACTCCAGGTACAAATGAAGGGCCACAACTCCCCTCAAAGCAGATTTCAGAGTATGTTTAGTTTACTATTCTGTTTTTACCAGCCTGTGGATGCCATTCATATTTTCTGCCTACTATACTTTCTGGCAATAAAACCTTGAGATCTTTGATGTCACTAGGGTGCAATATCTACGTAAATGCTCACAAAACACTGAATGACTGTCCCCCTAAACTAACATGTTCCGCCATACCTGAGATGGTTCCTTCACATTATGAAAACTATCTTTAACAATGCAAAGTTCAGATCAGAAATCTTAACCATTAGCCCAAAGTTGACTGCATATAAAAAAAAAAATTAAAGGTCCTGCTGGTTTCCAATTTCTTAGCACCATGAACTTAGATGATGACACAAAGTGGCTCGAGTGGGTAGCCAAACAGTTTGAAAGTATCGCCGGAGAAGATAAAGAGATTGACCTGGAAGAATTCAAAGCTGCTCTCAAGGTGAAGGAGGCAAGTTTTGTCAAATGGGGTAGGAAACCCAACTGGGCTGAGGATTGTGAAAATGCAACGATGTTTTTGCTTATAATGGCCCATGTGTGAGGAAATATTATAAAGATATTTGGCTTCGCCCCTTCTTTGGGAGGGAATTTGTACATTTAGATTTGTGCATGCGTACCTGGAGATGCTTAATTGGGAATGGTGTGCAGAAGAAGGGTGGCTGATGGAGACTAGGAGGTCATGGGCAGAGAAGGAGGGTGCTGAAGAGCAAAATCAGCAGGGCAGGGGGAGAATGCTGACATCAGTAGGGACTGAAAAAGTAAGGGAATGTTGAAGATTGGGGGATTTGGGGTTAGGTCAGAGTGGGGGCCCCGTTTTTCAGAACCTATTTTTAATAAACAGCCAGATCTCCCTTTATCTGAAAGTCCCCAGTTCATTAATATTTCAAGTACTCAATTGCTTCTATTCCCGCAATATTGAAGCAAGGTCTAAATAAAGACTAGTGAGAAATTGGAGGGTGTGTGTGTCTGATTTCCACTCCTGGATTAACCCCCGCCCCCCAGTTGACTTTGCAAACATTTTCGCCCTCTTCTATAGTCCTTTTTCGCTGAGCGTTTCTTTGCTTTGTTTGACTTGGATGGAAGCGGCACCATCAGTTTGGACGAGCTGCTGGAGGCCTTGAAGCTGCTGGTACATGGAAGTGAAACAGACAAACTACGGTTCCTCTTCCAAGTTTATGATGTGGACGGTAAAATTCCAAAACAGCACCCTTGTTCACTTGCATTTTGTCAAAACAAGATCATTGTTCTGCTCTGCATTGGCACTTTAGGGCAATAACTACCAGTGCTCCTGGCTTGGTCCATTCACATGGAATGGTAAATGACTACAGCAATGTTTTCTTATCAGATCAGTAATGTTTTTGTAACAGACATAAATGTACCTTTTATTTTGGTGCAGAACTTTATTTCTGTTTTAGTGCCAGCATAACTTGATTGCATCTCACTGTATCCTGAAATAAGTCTTCAGAAATTGTATCAAATTGTGGGCTATGAAATATGTTGGAGCATTTACAAGGCTAGCCCAGCATGTCCAAATCCATTGTGTTGGTTGTTTCTTCAGTGCATAAAATAATGGTTATGAAAAGTCCTCAGGGGTTTTTTTAGAGGCAAGAATATTATAGTTAGAAGTGATTTCATATTTGTGTGTGTGTGTCGTTGTTGGGCTTGCCTTTGTCACTACTGCCCATTCACACCACTGCTTCTCCTGAAACAACAGGAGAATCGCTGTTGAACAACAGGTGAACAGGCAGCAACAGGAAGGAAAGGGAAGCAAGAAAAACGAGAACACCCCATGCCTTTCTGGGCCTCAGACAAGCTCTGCATGGGCCTGTGTTGCGGTAATCCAACCTAGAGGCTCCAACTGCCTTAAATCTGGCCTGTTGCAGATTAATTTATTTGATGCCGACTGGAGATCCTCTTCCACTGTAGGCAGTGGGTCCATTGAACCTGAAGAATTGCGCACGGTCTTGGAGTCATGCCTGAAGGAGAGTTCAATATCTTTGCCAGAGAAGAAGTTAGATGACCTCACGTTAGCCCTTTTCGAGTCGGCTGACTCTGACAACAGCGGGTCCATCACCTTTGAGGAGCTCAGGGAGGAACTGGAGCGCTTCCCAGAGGTCATGGAGAACTTAACCATAAGGTATTTTCTCTTCCACCTCCTAATCCAACTTTTCTCAACCCACCTAATGCCCTCCAGATGTTTTGGACAATTCCCACCACTCCCAGCATCATACAGTCATGCTGGCTGGGGTCCATGGGAGTTGTGGCATTAAAACAGCTGGAGAGCACCAGGTTGGGGAAGACTGTCCTAACCCTCTCTGTATCCTGTAACCCCAAATTACCCCTTGAAAATGCTGCTTCACTGTCCTCCAGCAGCAGTAAGGCGGCACCGGGGCTCCCTCATCCTCAGTTCTGTCTTACAATTCTTTCTGCCACTTACAGGAGGATCCATCCCATCAAACCAACACTTTCTTATTTTTTATTTTTTTAAATTTACATCCCGCCTAATTTTCAAAAGAAACTCGAGGCCGGTAACAAATCCAGCCAACACAATGATATTGACATATATAAGAATCCCCATTAAAACACCCAGCATGAGATTAAAACAGTAACACAAAACACCAAAACTCCTGTAACAAATTCCAAAACAGCCATCCCAAACAAACATCAAAGAGAAATAAGAGAAAGAGAAAAATGTTATCTGAAGGCTTTCTTAAACCAGGAACTTTTTTTTTTTACCAACTGCCTAAAATTATGCTGGGGCAGGGCGTGACACACCTCGCTTTTCTTAATTTCTCTAACATTAGAAAGTTGTGCACCCATCAGACGAAAAGCTTGGGCCAAAGAGCCTGGGAAATACCAGCAGCAGAAACAGAAGCAGCAGCAGAAGCAGAAAGAAGGTGGTGGTGTCAGGTTTCAGTTGCCATCTCTGCAGGCTGGGTGGCTGGTCTCATGAGAGTTGTAGCTGCAAGCAGCTGGAGGGCACCATGTTGGGGAAGGCTACTTTGAACCATTGACTCAGCCTAGACAGGTCATTTTCATTGGCAGCCTGAGAAATATTTTCCCCTTTGACACCTTGAAATGTTCTTGCCAGCAGCACCTGGGGTTTAGAAATAATTACCCACCCCTGCTTGCTTGCTAGGCTAAGAAACTCGCTCTGGGAGCCTCTTTGAAGGAAAGTTGCACCCTTTTCCCTCAGCCGCAGCTGCCTGCATTCTCTTGGGGATGAGCTGCATTCCCCTGCTATGTTTCAGCTCCGCGTAATTGGAACTCTTGAGCCTGCTGCCTCTGCTGTCAGCTGTCATTGCAGTGGAAATCTGCTGCGGCTTGCAACACTGGGGCAGAGAGGATTTCGGTTTCCTTAGCAGATGAAAAACAGCCAAAGCATCTTGTGGCACCCTAAAGATTAACGCATTTATTCCCGCAGAAGCTTTCATGGATGAGAGCCTGTTTCGTCAGATGTTATTGGCTGTGGGTTCTGCCCAGCGAAAGATGCCACAATAAATCGGTTCCCATCTTTTAAAGGTGCCCCAAGTCTCTCTCGCTGATTTGGTTGCAGGAAAAAAACTAGAGCAGCTGTCCCTCTGGAATTCACAAAGGATCAGTGATCGGAAGGAGAAAACTCCCTTTGGAAAAAGAGAAGGGCTGTATCTTTGTCTCTAGCTGCTTCCATGTTGGAGCCCTCTAGCGCTGCTGGGGTGTTGCTTTTCTGCAATTAACCAGAACCAAAATTAAAACTCAGTATAGTGCCATATTATCTAGCAGTATCCTCTCATGTGGCCAAGACGGGTCCTTTGCTTACTCATAAGCAAGTCCCATTTATCATGGATTCTCAGCATCACGATTTGAGTGTTTTGTCCTTGCAGGTTCAGCCTGTTTTGTTGTTGGCTCCTGAGAGAGAGCCGGAGGGAAATTAGCAATGAATCGCTTCTCTGAGCTATAGCCTCCGTGTCAGTTTCTTTTTCCAAAGCAGTGTCATGCCTATCTGTGACCTGGTGCCAGATGTGGAGTCATCGGAAGACAAACCAGACACCCCACAGGTCAATGACCTTGAGGAGCAGGCAGGTTCCCCTATAGGGGTCCTCTGGTTGATACCTGCTGGAGCTGTAAGAGGAGAATGGCGGCACCAAAAGCTCTAGTTCCAAGCGAAAGTGCAATGGCATAGCATGCATCTATGGGCCCAGAAGTAGCTGCCAGGGTGATGTCTAGGATGCCAAAGTATGTAAGGTCATCCTCTTGAGCCTTCTAGTTGCTGGAAGCAACACAGGTCTCTGGCTCCTTGCTCCTGAGTCTAGTTCCTTCTCTTTATACCATGCCTAAACTCCCTGTCATGCTAAATGTTAGACTGCTGCCTGCCCTGGCCCCTGGATCATATTTTGGACCTAAACTGCTTGACCTTGGTTTGTCCAGACCGCAGTACACCTGCAATCCTGCTTAAGGCAACTGGGACCCAACCCCGGCTGGGCTGCACTGGAACATGGCAGTCCTGTGGCTATAGAGACCAATATGGGAGAGACATGTTTTGTTGCAACTGGGGCAGATGAAGGCATCTGGGTTTGCTGCTGCAGAGGCACTGTGACATTTCTTCTCTCTCTGCTCCTCCCAGCAGTCATTCCTCCTCTGCTCACTGCTGAGGATGCATGATCTGTCTCCAGGCACTGCAGTCATCCACAAAGGATGCCCACAAGGCAGTGTTGATGTTGCCAGCTTTCATGTCACATTTGCAGACATATTTGTAGCACAGAGCTGGTCTGCCAATGGACCTGGTGCCTGAAGCCAGCTCCCTGTAGAGCATGTTCTACCATCTTCCGTTCTGTGGATGGCAAATGACAAAACAGCAGTGAACGTCACGGTTAAAGAAACAGGAATGTGTGGAAGCTCGTGAGCCAACTGATCACACACGTGGAAAAGCTGAATCTGAAATATCTGCCTGAAATACAATAAAGCCTACATCTGGAAGCGAAGAATGTCAGTTCCAGAGAGGAGCCAAGGCAGAACCAACCTTTACCTATTGCTTTATTTGAGAATTCCACAGGGCTTAGACAAAGTCCAATGGACTTTTCTTTGCTTTGAGCATGTGGCAAGGACTAAGTCATGCCAAATCTGGGGTCTGCTGTTTGGTGCTTTACTTGTCAAGCGATCCCTGGGCATCACACAATGGCTTCTCTAGTCTAAAAGAGGCACGACAGGCTGCAGTAAGAGGGTCTATTGAGCAAATCCTCCATCTTCTGAAATTTCCATATGTGATAGCAGTCCTCTGGTACTCGAGTGAACCAGCAGGTGGCTCTGTGTGATCACTGAGGCTAGAAGCACATGCTGTTCACAGAAGCCAGACCCCCGAGCGATCATGCTCCAGTACAGTGGTACCTCGCAAGACGAATGCCTCGCAAGACGAAAAACTCGCAAGACGAAAGAGTTTTTCATTTTTTGAGTTGCTTCACAAGACGAATTTCCCTATGGGCTTGCTTCGCAAGACGAAAAACGAAAACGTCTTGCAAGTTTGTTTCCTTTTTCTTAAAAACGTTAATACCCAGGGTGCATTGCTTGAAGAGGTGCAGTTGCGACTTGACTTCGAGGAGCAACTCATAGCACACGGTGTGGTAGCCTTTTTTGAGGTTTTTGAAGACTTTGGTGATTTTGAAGACTTTGGGAAACCGTGCTTCGCAAGACGAAAAATTTGCAAGACGAAAAAACTCGCAGAACGAATTAATTTCGTCTTGCGAGGCACCACTGTATTTGAATACATATTGCCTCACCCAAGGCAGAAACATTCACCCACTGGCCATTCTTCAAGTCAGCCCACATAATCTTGTTTCCAGTAAGCCACAGTTCAGCTGCACTGTGTAACAAAGCTTTCAGAACAGCAGCTGCAGACAACTCGTGCGAGTGAGCCAAGCCCCATGCTATGTGGGAAAGTACATTTCCCTCTGTGCTTTTCTAGTTCACCTGCCAATCTGCCCCTGGGAGAAACTACAGTGGTACCTCGGGTTAAGAACTTAATTCGTTCTGGATGTCCATTCTTAACCTGAAACTGTCCTTAACCTGAGGTACCACTTTAGCTAATGGGGCCTCCCGCTGCTGCCATGCCGCCAATGCACGATTTCTGTTGTCATCCTGAAGCAAAGTTCTTAACCCGAGGTACTATTTCTGGGTTAGCGGAGTCTGTAACCTGAAGTGTCTGTAACCTGAGGTACCACTGTATTTTCTAACCCCCAAATGGCAACCAGTCATCCTGGGAGGTTGAAGAAAACAACTCAATAACAGTGGTTGTGTCACACCATACGTTGAAAGCACATGGCTTTCCCCAAAGAATCCTGGGAACTGTAGTTTGTTAAGGATGCTGGGAAGTATAGCTTCTGAGAGGGTAAACTACAGTTCTTGGAATTCTTGGGGTGGAGGGAGTCATGTGCTTGTAAACAGAGGGGAGAATGTTCTCAGGTGTCCCCTCTAAAGAGCCTGTGGGAAAGCAAAACGTTGTGGTAGAAGGAGGATTATGTGAACATTAATTTTTCCCACCCAATATCAGGTCTATTTCTTGGTATATTTAGAAACCTAGAAAAGCCTGTTGGATCCAGCATCCTGACTCTCACAGCGATCAACCAGATGCCTGTGGGAAACCTGCAAGCAGGATCCGAGCGCAAGAGCCCTCTCTCCTCCTGTGGTTTCCAGTCCTGCCCTCTGTCCCATCTTTTATCCCACCAGCCCCAGTAGGCAGCAGCTGTCACTGTATAACAATATACAGTATACTGCTGATGAGCTCAGGGTTATGCAAGCTATGTAGCCCAAACAGGTCTACTGAGAACCCCAAGGTTTGTAGACACTGAAAAATATTTACAAAGTAAACCTAAGAGGCCCCCTCCCAAAAAGAAAGAAAGAAAGAAAACTCAGTTCAATTAAGGTTTCACTTGTGGTTTATAGAGTCCTGAGAGCTCTATTTGCATTCATGAGTTGAAAGCAAGGCTTACGTTCTAGTGAGCGATTAAAAGAGCAACTGTTTGCAGTATGATATGTGCATCGGGGAGAGATGCTCTCCTGAAACTTTTGTGAACTGCTGAGTATTGCTCCGCTGGAAGGTGTATGCTTCATTAAGGTGTGTTGAATTTTCCAGCTTTCAAATTCCAAAAATAACTTGGGAACTCAAAAGATGTTTTGCTTAAATCAATATAATTTAGTTCTGCTTGGTAAGTAAGATGTGTGAAAAATTGCACAGAAGCCTTTTAAAAAAAAGATTGCCAAGTACTTGCAGATATGTTATATATTAGTAGTAGTAGTAGTATTCAATAGTATTATATTATTAAGGATTACCTGACATTTTCAGAAGGCAGGTTTAAGATTATTTAGTTTTCAGAAAGCAGTTTATGTGCTTATTCATCAGACGTAGACTTACCAAGCTGCATGTTGTCCAGTCACATCAATAATAGCAGATTTGTATTCCTCACACCCCAAACAATATTTTTAAGACCGCTCGCTGAAGAAATTTGCAAAAATTAAGTTTCACCCCCTAAAACCAGGGAGAGGGCCTTCTTGGTAGTGGCTATCAGATGTTAAGGAAATAAACAACTACCTGACTTTTGGAAAACATCTGAAGGCAGTCCTGTTTAGGAAGGTTTTTAATGTTTGATGTATTTATTGTGTTTTTAATATTCTATTGGGAGCCACCCAGAGTGGCTGGGGAAACCCAACCAGATGGGCAGGGTATTAATCATCATCATCATCATCATCATCATCATTATTATTTTATATGACACGCTTCATGGTCTCTTATCTCTGGGTCTCTCCCTCCCCTCTCGCAGTGCTGCAAGCTGGTTAAAGCCCCCCACTGCTCTCAGGAAGAGTCACGCGCCACGCTACCTGCGCCCAGCCTATTGGCATAACAACAGGAGCAAGCTTCTCTTCCTGGGCAGCTACCTGTGCATGAACATCATCCTCTTCACCTTTGCGGCCTTGAAGCATGTTGACTCTGGCCCCTGGATCATGTTGGCCAAAGGTTGCGGTCAGTGCCTGAACTTCAACTGTGCGTTTATAGTGGTGAGTAATGCAATGTATTCATTATGTAGTGAATGTGTTAAGCGTACCGAAGTGGCCGTGGTGGGTCAGAGCAGAGGTCCGGCGAAAAGACAGAGCAAGAACAAGTTAATTCTCTCTGTTTGTATTCTATGCTGCTCCTCTAAGGCTAATTAAAAACCCACAACCTCCAATAAGTAAGTCAGGTGGTGAGTATCAGCAAGATCTGAGCCACAGTAGGGCTACTGTGAAACAGGAAGGCAATATTGGCCATGCCTGGGGGAAGGGGAACCTCAAGGTTTACAAAAGTACAAGAAGTCTTTAAAAGATTTTTTTAACCCATTGAGGACTGAAGATACTCAATAAGTTGAGTGTTAGTTGGAAAAACAAAAACAAAAGAAGAAAAGGTTGGGGGATGCAAAGGAGTGTCTTGGAGAAGGGCATGGCTGGCTCATCACCATGATACTCCATTCCATACCACCACCACCAGAACTGTGGAAAGGAGCACTTTGTTGCAGGCCCCTTATTGATTTCTGTTGTCAAATCTCACCCCTTGCTGCTTAGGTGTGCTATGAATGTTTGAAATAAATAGATTTGCCTACCCAGCATTCTGTGTCTGACAATGCCCAATTCACAAGCATCCTTGGCAACTATCCTTGATTTTGTCCGGGCTCTGGAAGATGCTCATAGCCAAGAAGTGGAACACAAGCTTTGCATGCATAGATTCAATTCCCTGGCATCTCTAATTGGCTGGGAAAGCACATGGGCTTTTTTTTTCAGCCGGAACTCACCAGAATTGAGTTTTGTCACCTCTTTGGTGCGTTGCATCACCTCTGCGATTAGGGACGCGGGTGGCGCTGTGGGTTAACCACAGAGCCTAGGGCTTGCCGATCAGAAGGTTGGCGGTTCGAATCCCTGCAATGGGGTGAGCTCCCATTGCTCGGTCCCTGCTCCTGCCAACCTAGCAGTTCAAAAGCACGTCAAAGTGCAAGTAGATAAATAGGTACCACTGCTGCGGGAAGGTAAACGGTGTTTCTGTGCGCTGCTCTGGTTCGCCAGAAGCGGCTTAGTCATGCTGGCCACATGACCCGGAAGCTGTATGCCGGCTCCCTCGGCCAGTAAAGCGAGATGAGCGCCGCAATCCCAGAGTCAGTCACAACTGGACCTAATGGTCAGGGGTCCCTTTACCTTTACCTATCACCTCTGTAGCTTTGCGGCACTTTGGCATACCACTTTGTGTTGCGCGATGGAGGCTGTTTGCGGGGGTGGCACAGCAATTGCTGTGGCGTAGGGTGGTGGTACTGTGGTGGGTGCCCCCCTAAAAGAAGCTCAACAAGTTCTGTCACCTCTTTTTCTAGAAAAAAAGCCCTGCAAGCAGTATCCCTGATGCTGCAAAGAGCCACAACCAGTCAGGCTATACAGCTAGAACAGGCTTCCTCAACCTCGGCCCTCCAGATGTTTCAAGACTACAATTCCCATCATTTCTGACCACTGGTCCTGCTAGCTAGGGATCATGGGAGCTGTAGGCCAAAAACATCTAGAGGGCCGAAGTTGAGGAAGCCTCAGCTAGAAGGACTAAACTTTTGGCTCAGTATAAATCCATTTCATATGCTTGTGGAGCACTGTCCTTTTAGAAGCATGCCTGGTGCAAACATGTGGCTCTTCAGCTAACTTCTACAGCTATTTTCTCACCCCTTGAAGGTGCTGATGTTGCGCCGATGTTTGACCTGGTTACGGGCTACCTGGGTAGCCAGACTTCTGCCTCTAGACCAGAATGTCATTCTGCACCAGCTAATGGGCTATGCAGTGGCGGTTCTAACAGCGGTTCACACAGGGGCCCATGTGGCCAACTTTGGTAAGTGACAGTTTTCTAATTATTTATTTTAAATATTTTTATACAGCCTTTCAATCCTACCATGCCTCCTTTGAAGTAACAGGTAGGCCGGGGTGGGGGGTGGCTCTGTGAACTTTCCACCTCCACCCTAAAGACATAAGGAGAACAATGATTTTAGCCACCCATGGGCTGCTCTCCTGTGTTTTCCCTGTGGTGCTTGCATCTTTTTTTAGGCTGCAGAAAAATTGACTTTTTTAAAGAGTCCAATAGCACAATCTCCACAGGTGTAAATGACTTAGCACTAATCTCCCCCCCCCCCTTTTTTTAAAAAGAAGTGTGGTTTTTACATGTGCAGCGATGCCTATTGCCATGCATATCCACATAGGCACACTTGAACTACTACCTTTGCCCATGGTGTTATTTTATCAGCAGGTTGCTTTTTTGTCCTTTATCAGGATTTTAATTTGCGCTAAAACACCTATTTTTAAAAACTGAAATATTCACACGCAATAGTGCGTAAATCAGAAATGTGTGGGGTTTTTTGCATACATTAATGTATCATTGTGTGTTGTTTCTAAAGGCTGCCTCCTCTGGTGTTTCTGGACGGTACCATTTTATCATCTCGTTCGCCCACTCCAGTCCTCCAAGTTGCTCTAAAACTCTTTGAAACATCTGTTTTAAAGTTTTTGAAGCAACTGTGCCATAGCAGTTAAATAAAAATGTGCTTTAGTGCATACCTAGACAGTTGTTTAAAATCGAATTGTTTAAAGGTCTAAAAGATGCATGCTCTGGTCCTTCTCCAACATCTTTCTCCTTGCTCACATGCTTTGATGTGGGCAGAATGGATCAGGATGTTCACATACAAAAAGTGCTATTTGCTTGAAGAAAGTGTGTGCACTTCCTACATTCCCTGCCTACACAAACAGACATACCGTCTGCTCCAACATGCCAGGGGCTTATGGGAGTTGTAGTCCAACTCTCATCTGGATGATACAAGGTTGTCTTAGAGCCTAATGGTTCATATCATCATCACCATCATCTTCATATAATAATAATTTATTATTTATACCCCACCCATCTGGCTGGGCTTCCCCAGCCACTCTGGGCGGCTTCCAACAAAATATACAGTAATGCATCAAACATTAAAACATTAAAAGCTTCCCTAAACAGTGCTGCCTTCAGATGTCTTCTAAAAGTCTGTGGTTGTTGTTCTCTTTGACATCTGGTGGGAGGGCATTCCACAGGGCGGGTGCCACTACCGAGAAGGCCCTCTGCCTGGTTCCCTGTAACGTGGCTTCTCGCAGTGAGGGAACCACCAGAAGGCCCTCGGCACCGGACCTCAGTGTCTGGGTAGAATGATGGGGGTGGAGACGCTCCTTCAGATATACTGGACCGAGGCTGTTTAGGGCTTGAAAGGTCAGCACCAACACTGAATTGTGCTCGGAAATGTACAGAATGCCGTTATTGCGGTGCTAGTCCACTGCACGACTTGAATTCTCTTAGTGGAGGTCTTTCTCTCTCCCCTGTAGTGAGAATGTCTCAGACCAAAGGCACTTATCAGCTTTGGGAATACCTCTTCACCACCCAGCCTGGGATTGGCTGGATTTATGGAACTGCCTCCCTCACGGGCCTCATGCTGCAGCTCCTCATCGCCCTTATGCTGGTGTGCTCTAGTACTTTCGTCCGCAAGGGTGGCCATTTTGAGGTGATGTGCTTGACTTCCTCCTCCTTCCTGTTGCTTACGTCATTTGCCTTGCGAGTCAAGTAATTCCCAAGCGTCAGTGATCTCTTTTGAGCTTTGCTTATTTTAAATTATTGATGTGCTCTTCGTCCAATTTTAACTTCGGGCTCATCCACATTTCCACTTGTTCAGTGGAAACTTCAATCCACAGAAAAATACTATTGTCGTTTGAACCGATTCAGTGGGACACAGCGGGTTTTACCAGGGGGAAGTGGTGGGACAAGCAGAAGTGTAGACAAGCCCTTAATCGTTCAAAACACCTCCTTGCTCTCTTGAATAAGTAAGATGCCCTTCTTTGTCACCAGCAGGTCTTCTACTGGACTCACCTTTCTTACATCTTCATTTGGGCTTTGCTAATTGTCCACGGTCCTAATTTTTGGAAGTGGTTTGTGGTGCCTGGATTTCTTTTCCTCTTAGAGAAGATCTTTGGTGTTGCCATGTCACACGTTGGAGGACTGTACATAGTGGAAATCAACCTCTTGCCCTCAAAGGTTTGCTTCCCAAACAATGATGAATTAAAAGGGGAAATGTGTGAAAATACCTGATTTTCCGAACAGAGTAGAAGTGGAAGTGAGGTAGCTTAAGCATCTGATTTGATTTCCCGAGCTTAGAAAGCATTCTGATTTGTTGCAGGGAGGTTATAGGATGTTGTGTCAATCCAGAGTTTTCTGTGCATTTTTAACATCAAATTCCTTACCCCAGAAATTCATAGCACCCTAGAATTGCAGAGTTGGAATGGACTCCAAGGGTCATCTAGTCCAACCCTCTGCAAAGCAGGAATCACAGCTAAAGAATCCCTGACAGGTGGCCATCCATCCTCTGTTTAAAATCCTCAAATGAGGAATATTGTGTTGAAGAAAAATAAGAGGGTGAAGGTATATAAATTGCAATATAAAAATTAGGAAATGTGTAATTAAAAAAATGAATAATGGATGATTGTTAGAGAGGCTGAAAGGAAGTCCAAAAGAGAAAATATGTGATAAATATGTTGGAAAATTAATAAAAATTATTTATTAAAAAAAAAAATTAAAATCCTCAAATGAAGGAGAGTTCACCCCCTTCCAAGGTAGTACATTTCACTGTCAAACAGCTATTACCGTCAGAAAGTTATTTCTAAGGTTTAATCAGAATCTCATTTATGGTCAGGTTGTACCTTGTCGAGCAGGAGAAAACAAGCTTGCTCCATCTTTCATGTGAATGTCTGTTCAGATATCTGAAGAGGGCACTCATATCACCTCTCATCCTTCTCTTCTCCAGGCTAAACATACCTAACTCCCTCAATTGTTCCTCATAATAACAATCATTCTGAATAGAATTATTTTAAAATGGATTTGCTGTGCAAGAGCACCAAATCCACTGTAAGGCTGTATGCATACCATACATTTAAAGCACATGACTTCTCCCAGAGAATGCTGGCAATTGCAGTTTACTCCTCACGGAGCTACAATTCCCAGCACCCTTTGCAAGCTACAGCTCCCAGGATTCTTTGAGGGGGAGTCATGCACTTGGAATGCATAGAACATGCGCAGCCTCATTGTGCAACCTGAATTTGCTGGCATGCGACAGAATCCCAACCCGCTAAATAGTGACCATCTGGAAGCCTCATATGAGCTGGGCATTGTGATTCCAGGTCAATAGGCAAACAAGATGTTGCCTTAGTGACGGCATTTCCCCTCTTCACATGTGCACTATCTTGCTCTTTTTGATCCAGGTGACTCATCTGGTGATCAAGAGACCTCCATTTTTCCACTACAAACCTGGTGACTACGTGTACCTGAATATCCCAGTCATAGCCAAGTATGAATGGCATCCATTCACCATCAGCAGTGCTCCAGAGCAACCAGGTAGATCCCAAGCCAGCCGGAAAGCAGCCTGGGCTGGGGTTTAAAGGCAAGGGCATCAAACAGCCCACACCAACCTGGTGCCCTGCAGGTGTCGTGGGAACGGTTGTACGCAGGTCCTGCATGCAAGTTTCCCATTGAGGCACCTGGTTGGCCACTGTGAGGACAAAGCATTGGACTAGATGGATCCACCGGCTTGATCCAGCAGCCAGGCTATTCTTGTGTTCTTCTTCTTCTTCTTATTTAATAAATTTATATGCTGCCCTATACCCAGGGGTCTCAGGGCGGTTCACAAAATAAAATCAAGATATAAAACCACACAATACTTAATAAAAATTAAAACAGCAACCCAGTACCCATCCACACAAAAACCCCCCACATTTTTAAAGGGCATAGGATGTAAATTGGATCAACCAAGTGCCTGGTTGAAAAGGAACGTTTTTGCCTGGACCCTAAAGGTGTACAATGAAGGTGCCAGGCGAACTTCCCTGGAGAGAGCATTCCAAAGACCGGGAGCCACTGCAGAGAAGGCCTGTGTTGCCACCCTCCGGACCTCTCGAGGAGGCAGCGCATGAAGGAGGGCCTCAGGAGATGATCCTAGGGTCTGGGTAGGTTCCTATGGAAAGAGGTGGTCCTTGAGGTATTGCAGTCCTGAGCCATTTAAGGCTTTATAGATTAAAACCAGCACTTATGCCAAGTCCTCCTATCAGTCCCAACCAGCACTGCCAGAAGCTATAGTCGAAAACATCTGGAGGGTATCAGGTTGGCAAAGGATGGCGTAAAGGGTGTAAAAACCTTGATATATAATTCATCTGGTCCCACTGTCTGTCATGCCAGGAAGAAAGAGTCCCATGCTATTGTCCCAGAGCAGCAACTCAGGGCTGTACAGATCTATTGAAGCAACCCACATCAATGCTGCGATAGATTTCTCTCTGCAGAAATATTGATAAAGTCACTTCTCTCCCTAATCCCCTTCTTGTGACCTAGGCTTGATATTCCCATTGGTTTGTATGTGTTATGAAATTAACGTTGGTCCTGTTCCTACTCTTTTCAAAATCAAGTTTGCAATATTCCAAAAGGCTTGCAAAGCTCAGATCAGGCTCAGGACGTTTCAGGTATAATCCCTTTTCTGGTGTCTCCAGCCCACCCAAACCTTGCCACCTCATCCTTGAGGCGGCTCTAAGTAAGTGATGAGTTCCTGCCTCTTAATTTGGGAAAGGTGGCCTTGATCCACTTCTTGCTATGAGGTGGGTTACCTCCTGGCTCTTGGCTCAGTTTAACGAGGACGGCTAAGGATGCTTGTGTTCCTCACTGGGTAACCTTCTGCTTTCTCTCCAAAGGGACCATCTGGCTGCATATACGGTCCCTGGGACAGTGGACCAACAGGCTATATGAATACTTCTGGAATCAACAGGAGTGTCATGACCACAGGTCCGAATGGCTGGACAGAAAGGCAAAGGCAAAGAAGAAGAACAGGTCCCAGAAATGGGTGCAGGTTTGCGATTAAAACAACAACAACTCAGTAACCATGATTGAGGGGTCTTCTATGGCATTTAAAAAATCTTAATGGGTTGATTCTAAGTTAAATTCTTTGGCATTGCACTGGATGAACACAGTACTGGGGGTTATGGAGTGGGGGTAGAGGCAAAGCTGAGGCTCTGGGCATGTTTGGACATTCATTGCATAGAGAAATCATTTCCGTATGGAGCAAGGTCTTTTGTGCGGAGGGGGATTACAATTTGTGTGGGCAGAATACTGAGCACAACCCATCACTGACTCACCCAGCCCTTGTCAACTTGTGGACAGCAACACAGAGCTGAAGCAAGGCCAAGGCCAAGAAGGCTGCAGGTCAGATCCTGCAGCTCACCATGAACTTTTGTTCCAGAAATGTCTCTTTGGCTCCTCTGACCTGGACCAGCCTGTGGCCAGCAGTTCCGATGAGATGGTTGAGATCTTATCTTACATGCCCATCAGGCATCCCAGCTGGGAGACTGCGAGTGTCGGAGCAGCCAGCCAGTGCAAGGAGGGGAACACACAACCCAGAAGAGGAAAGGTCTGGCTTCTCCTGGCAAATATGTGTACATTCCATCCTTGATAGATCTGCCCCTCTCCCCCACAGAAAGGCATACTTCAGCTCTTGCTATATGGCAAGGAATCCAGAGGCTGTGCTGAAGGGTTTAGTTTCCTTCAGGAGTGAGGCTTAGGTGCTTCCTTGAATCTTGACAAATGTGCAAGGAGAACAGAGCAGAAGCAAACAGACTCCTAAGACAGACATGAAAATATTCACCAGTTCCCCTGTGCTTCCAGGCCAGCATCATATAGCACTAAACTCACAGCTCTATTCCTCTGTTTCTGAATGAAAAAAGTTCAGCTTCTTTCATCTCTCCTTGCAGAGTGCTGGTTTCAAACTTACAGGTAAATTGGCCTCTTAAGGAAACTTGCACAGTCATTAGGGAACACTGTGAACTGGCAGGGTATATTGGTGTGCTTTTTCTGTCTATATATATATATATATATATAGTTTCCTTATTCTTTGTTAAATAAATTTTTTTTTAAAAAGAGATAGGGAAAAATGAGAAAGCAAAAGAAACAATAATTTACAGTGCCATCCACCCCTAAATAGGGCTCTTTTTTCTAATGGGACATGGTGGACCTTTT
Source organism: Podarcis pityusensis (assembly GCF_964106645.2). Taxonomy (NCBI): domain Eukaryota; kingdom Metazoa; phylum Chordata; class Lepidosauria; order Squamata; family Lacertidae; genus Podarcis; species Podarcis pityusensis. Next base: position 27,376,433 of record NC_138039.1, on the reverse strand, counting down.
GCTAACAAGAACATATTTGTTAACAGATTCCTGGCAGGCTTAGTGAGAATCAGAGACTCTGTAACATCAAGGTAAGATCTGCTGCTGCTCTATGAAATGCCTTGAGCACCCACAAGCAGGCCAGGTTCTGTACAGAGTTTAGAAGCATCCCTTCCCCAGAGACATTGGGGGGGGGTGCAGGAGGGGGCAACCAGGTATCAGGAGAAAGCTCAGGTTGTATCAAGTAGCTGAGTACAGAAGTCAGATTTTGTAAGGTTTAATAAAGGGGCAGGCAGGCACTTGAAGAAAAAAAAAGGTGGGAATGTGCCCTGGGCAGAGACAGAAGCATATTAGCACCTCCAACACCACAGTTTGTCTTAGCGTGTGTCAGGTGATGCTAAGCTAAAATGTGGGAGTGGGCTTTGGGACAACGTTCCCCCTCTTATAAAGATGTCCCCTTACTTTTGATGCAGTTTAAATCTCTCTCTCAGAGTGAGAGGAAAGCGAAAGCTTTGCTTGCCCTCCGTTCTGTCACGTAGCCAAATCTAAATAGGCTATATCTGGTGCTGCGGTGACATCATGTTCGTTACACAATCCCTGATGGGCTGGGATCATGCAGAGAAGAAGCCCTTCCAAGAGAAAAGTTGGCAGCAAGACAGCAACCAACAGGAAAAGCGATGGCCACAAAGAGGCATCCCAGAAGGGAGGGACAGTGGCAGCTAGCGGCAATGGCAGGGGTAGCGAATCCCTAGGCAAGCCAGGCCCAAATGCAGGCCAGGGTTCTGAACTCCCACAGTTGTGAATTCTTCCTTATAACTATGAAGATTGTTCACTGAAAGCTTAGTTAACTCCTCTGCGGTCCCCGAGGACAAATCGTAACATAACAAGCCAGATTTACCACGAACAGGATCAAATCAGTGTTGTGCCGTTATCTCCCTAGTGTTACATCGATGGTCCTTATGGGACTCCCACTCGAAGGATCTTCACATCAGAGCATGCTGTTCTAATAGGAGCAGGAATTGGGATTACACCCTTTGCCTCCATTTTGCAAAGCATCATGTTCAGGTTGGTCTGCTGCAGATTAGAACCAATTCTTTTGTCAAAGTTGCAGAACCTGCATTTCCCCCCTGTTTCCTAAACTAGTTTTAGAATGTGCAATCTTTTATTTGATCAACATCTTCTGCAAGGGTGAGGAAACCTTTTCAGTCTGAGAGCTGTATTCTCGCATGGGTACCTCCCGAGGGTCAGGGCAAAAGTGGGTGTGTCTGAACCTTTGTACAGCAGACTAAATTCCAGCCACAAAAATGCCAGAGGTCACCACAGATGATGCATCTCTACAGTCTTCATCCAGGTAAGAGAGGGATTATCGCAGGTCAAGGACACATTCCAGCCTTCCCTAAACATTCAGGAAGTGTAGCTCTGGGGAGGAAGTGTGGCTTACTGAGAATCTTCATGGATAAATAGAGAGACCTGCCTTTGGTTCTTGGAGGTCTGCATCCCGCCCCAAACCCTCTCCCAGCCTGAGGTTTCCCACCCCTGGTCTACTGTCAGAAAGGTAGTATGATTCGAAACCTTGTCTACTTCTTGTAAACCAATACACGCAACTTTTAAAAATGGTTGCAACTTTTAAAAAATCGCCATTGAACTTTCCAAGTAATAAGCAACAGCCATTCCTGGTTGTATTTGTTAATGCCAGCTGCTAAGAAAGGCTGACAATTCTCTGCTCACCTCAAAAGATACCCTATAATTTTTCTTTCTTTCTTTCTAGACACCGTATGCGAAAGCAAACCTCTTCTAGCCAGGAAAACATGAAACTCCTGAAGGTGAGGTGGCGTCCTCAGCTGTGGCTTGGACGTTTGTGCAGAAAAGCATTTTTTTCCTACAAAAGCAATGAACAGCAGTAGCAGTAAGTAAAACCTTCTTGTCTTTAGGTTGACTTTATCTGGATCAACAGAGACCAAAAATCATTTGAATGGTTTGTAAGCCTGCTGACTGAGCTGGAAATCAATCAGGCTGAAGAAGACCCTAGCAGTAGGTGACCATTTTTTGTCCTTGCCTTTGTTTAACTGTGACCCAAACTGAACAGCATCCTCAAGAGGATGAACCAGAATGATGCCCCCCTGAGGCTTCCAAACTTAAACTGTGGGTTGGATATATTTTGATGAGAAAACTGGACTGAATTCACACATGAACCATTCTAACCCTCCCCAGCACCCTTTATCTCTTCTCCCCCCCTCCCTCCCTCCCCCCCCCTCTCTCACACACAAACCTTCTGGGGTGCCAGAAAACCTGAACTGGCTCAAAACACAGAATTTCTCCATTCTAACATCCAGGCTTTTCCTTATTGAAATTAATGTAAAAAAACAAACAAACCACACATGCAAAATACCATGTTTCAGTTGACCTCTCAATATGATTTCAAAGAAATGTGTGATGGATCATTGGGGGGGGGGGGCTGTGCAAGGTATGCCCACTGCCTGCCACCACCAATGCTCCTGGCAACCATGCCACCAGCATGTTCAGCATGCATGAGAAGGTGGCGCTCTGTGTGTGTACCAATGTACCAGCGCAGAACTTCTCCACATGCGGTAAGATCCTCGGCCAACCAGAGTGGTGCATGCTCTAGTTATCTCCTGCTTGGACTACTGCAATGCGTTCTATGTGGGGCTACCTTTGAAGGTGACCCAGAATGCGGCAGCTAGACTGGTGACTGGGAGCGGCTGCCGAGACCATATAACATTGGTCCTGAAAGACCTTCATTGGCTCCCAGTACGTTTCCGAGCACAATTCAAAGTGTTGGTGCTGACCTTTAAAGCCCTAAACAGCCTCAGCCCAGTATACCCAAAGGAGCGTCTCCACTCTCATGGTTCAGCCCGGACACTGAGGTCCAGCTCCGAGGGCCTTCTGGCAGTTCCTCACTGCGAGAAGTAAGGCTACAGGGAACCAGGCAAAGGGCCTTCTCGGTCGTGGTGCCCGCCCTGTGGAACGCCCTCCCACCAGATGTCAAGGAAATTAAACAACTACCTGACTTTTAGAAGACATCTGAAGGTAGCCCTGTTTAGGGAAGTTTTTAATGTTTGATGTTTTATCGTGTTTTAAATATTCTGTTGGAAGCTGCCCAGAGTGGCTGGGGAAACCCAGCCAGATGGGCAGGGTAATTATTATTATTATTATTATTATTATTATTATTATTATTATTATTACCAGGACCTCGCCCACCTCTTATGTGGAGGAGGTTTATGCACATATATGTTGCCATGCCTGTGTAGAGCCACATCTCATGAGAGCCAAAGATGGGAAGGGGCTATAGCTCAGTAGAAGAGCCCCTGCTTTGCAGTCCCCAGTGACGTCTCCAGGTAGGGCTGGGAGAGATTTCCTGAATCCCTGGAGAGCCACTGCTGCCAGTCAGTGTAGACAATACTGAGCTATATGGACCCAAGGTTCTCAGTCCGTATAAAGCAGTTTCCTCTGTTCCTGTGCAGCTGGTGGGTTGAGGTGAGGGTCACAAACCCCTGAACCCCCAACCCCCCGCTTCAGATATATTTCCATGTTCCTTCTGATGCGCAGACCGCTTCTTGGAGATGCACTTGTACATGACCTCTGCGCTTGGCAAGAATGACATGAAGGCTATCGGCCTGCAGATGGCGTTAGATCTCCTAGCCAAAAAGGAGAAGAAAGACTCCATCACGGGCCTCAAGACAAGAACCCAGCCGGGGCGCCCAGATTGGAACAAGGTAGACTTCACAAAGCTACTTTTCACATAATTTACAACAGCCCCCCCCCCAAAAAAACCCGGTGCCCCATGTACATATTTGAGCTGCAGCTCCCACCAGTCCCTGACACCAAAACAGCTGAATGGCACCGGGCTGGGAAGACCGATTCCCAAGCATCCTTATGGCTGTGGTGTGAGCTGCTTTTTAAGAACAGATTCTAGGTCAGTAGTTCAGCCAGCTCAGTGGGTTCCCTTGGGCCAGGCAGCCTCAGCCTAACTGACTCCACAGAATTGTTGTGAAAATAAATGGGTGCGGGCAGAACCTTTGGAGGAAGGGCAGAATAAAAATGCATTTTTTAAAAAAATGCATTTGAGATGTATCTGGGGAGCCCAAGGCGAGGCCAGCACCTTCTTCTGAAGCTTGAAAAGAGAGTTGTTAGATTTCTGTCTTGCATCTCTTCCTGGTACCCCCAGCTCTTTCAGAAACTAGCAAAAGAAAACAAAGGGAAGGTCCATGTCTTCTTCTGCGGCTCTCCAGCTCTTGCCAAAGTCATCAAAGCTCATTGCGAGCAGTTCAAATTCCAGTTCTTCAAGGAGCACTTTTGAGCAGCATCCCTGGACCATCCCGGACTGAGGTGTTAAGGCTGCAAGTTATGCGTGAGTTAAGTAGGCAATTTGATTTGTGGAAGAAAACATTTGTGGAATAGTTCACCAAGACCCCCAGCCATTTTCAAGTGGTCCTTAGAAATGTTTTTGATAACTGCTGTCCTAGGGATACTTTGTAAATCAACCCTTCCTCTGTGTTTGAATGGGCCAAACTACACATTGTGGTTAATCATGTAGTTTGCCATTGAATAAAAAGACCTTTCTTTCCGAAATAGCCAGCGTGAAAGGCAGTTGTCTGGATTGGGAGGGAGGTCAGCATGGGGAGGGGAGGGGGCTTGAGCACTTTGTTCCCTGCTGTGGTCCCAATTTGGATCCCTCCACACACACCCCCCCCTGGGTTCTGGCCCTTTCTCTTCTCTCTTCCAACTGTATGCAAGAAGGAGGAGAAGGGAACGTCTCCTGCAGAGTCACCATTGCAATGGGAAAGGACAGTGGGGAAAGCTCAGCTGAGCAGGCTCCTTCGGGGCAGAAGAACATGTTCGGTTCAGGGTGAGGAACAGCAGTTGGGCTGGCTGAGGATGCTTTTGCCAGCTGCATAGCGCAACCCGCTCCAGAATTCCTTGCAATGCCACAGAAGACACTCCCAGCTCACACATGCATGCCTGGCTCATTTGAGTGCACACCTTCCCCCCCAATATTGCCACTCTAAGGCCCTGCTCTCTCTGTGTCTCGAAATCTGTGTGATCCGACTTTACGATGCCTGCAGGGCCAGCAGCACATCAAGCACATTTTACCCATTTCTTGAACAGATTTTGAGAAGCCCCTGCCCCCTGCTTTCCTGGAGTAGGCTGTATTTCCACCACCGTCAAAGAGTAGTTGAGAAGAGATCCATCATATTTCCTATCCTTTCCTGGGCGAGAAAATATCCCCCTTCCTTCTTCCAGGAAGCGCTCCTCCAAGGGGCAGGCAATGATTCCAGCTGCTACCTGCTATCCCAGGCAGGCTTGTACTGGCAAAAGGAATGAAGAAATGCCAGAGGAGGAGGAGGAGGAGGAGGAGGGCAGTGTCTGTTTGTTGAGGCCTGGAAAGCAGGAGCTGCCTAGGGGTGAGCTAGGACAACCTTTCTTCTTCCTCCTCCTCCTCTACCAGTGTTTGACAGACATAGCTGCCCTCATTTTAAGTTAATAAACAAGAGATTCTTGCTCAGTGAGTGTAATCCTTCTAATAAACAAAAATCTGCACTTATTCCCGTATGGGGGACACAAGAGCCCTTACAGAGTCCTTTGTAGGTTCTCCATCAGTCGGAGAAAATAACAGAGGCCAACCAGAGAATATTGAGAAGCAAAGCAGCTCGTAAGCCTGATCTTTATTGAACTGTTGCAACAGGGTGCCCCCTTCACACGCAGGAGAAGGAGGAGGAGAAGGAGGTGTGCCTGCCCTTATATAGACATTTTAAATTGCCTGCCCTGGAGTCCAAGACCACCCCCAGATACATCATACCTGCATCACAGAAAGGGCAGTCTACAACAGAAATCTGAGTGTGTTGTTTATCTCCTGTCTGGCAGACCTGTTAATAGTCACTTGGTTGGATACCCTGGGGAGCCTGGCCAGTCTTTTGTAATGACAAATACTTAGTTCCTGAGCCAGGTCACAGGCTCACCCTATTCATACACAGACATACCCTTAAGACAGGATTTGTGAATGAAAAGACAATGGGGAGGCTTTTCCATTTCCTTCGACCTTGCAGAGAAATATTTGAGGTCAATTTAGGAGTCAAAATGGTTTCAGGGCTGTTTTCCTGTGCTGCTTCAGACATGTGGTTTATATATTTATGTACATGTTTGTTTAGTACATTTATGAACATTTATTATACAAGACCTTAAAGTTTTTTATTTCATCCTGAAGCCACTGTCTCCTGTAGGCTTGGCTGGCAATGGTGCCCCCACCACCCAAGCTGCTTTCCGGGCAGGTTAGCTCCACATTTCCCGCACCACCACCCAAAGCAATTTTCATGTTTCCAGCTTATCTGCTTCTATTTGCCCAGCACTGGCATCACATACTGGGTAAGACACTGGGAGGCAAATCAGGAAAGTGCCTGGCTCAAGTCTTTCCTTAGCTGTGACAGCACCAAGTGGCCTGGGCCAAACCACCCCTCCCACCTTGCAGCCTCGGCCTTCCTTTCTGTAATACAGGGGAAATAGAGATAGAGAGCAAGTGATGGCAGCAAGGAACTGGATGTGAAACGCTTTGAACATTTGAAAGTGCCATATAAATGCAAATACTTTTTAGATAGACTTTTTAAGCACAAATGCCTCCAAAAGTGGTTCGCAACCATTTAAAATACAAATCCATGAGTTCCAAAATAAAATAAACATTTAAAGTATTCAAAGTGCACGTTACCAGCATAATATAAAATTAAAATTTACCAATCAGCCCCCCTCAAAATACTATTTTTTTTGAAAAACTGAGGCTTTAAGACCTGTTTAAAATTAAATTATTACTTCCCTGTGCCCCTTCCCACCTGCTCAAAATGTAAAAACGTTCAAGGTGTGTTTTAGCCCCCCACATATTTAAGCCCACATCCTCCCTCTGCCAACATTAATTTTTTTTTTGCCACCAGAGGGAGCCAGCACCTCACCATCCGAAATATCCCTCCTTGAGAGAGAATTCATGAGGCTCAATCAGCAGATGTATGAGTAATTGGAAGGAGATTTCGCTTCCAACCACTCACTTAATATAAAGCATACAATCCAGGGATTTTCACAGCTACTTTCACAGCATAAGAAGCAATTCTTCTGCAGAAGCAAATTGTGATTCCCCCCCCCAAAAAAAGCAGGGTATGCAGAAAAGTGCCTTGTTCCAGGTCAGACAGTCCATCTTGTCTGCCACTTTTACCTGTTCTTCCCATATTCCCATTGCAAGCAGCTGCCAGGGCTGGACTTTGATGGGTGCTGCTAGCACAAATCAGATTCTGTCCAGCTGTGCCAAACTTTCCAAGGAAGTACCAACATCTCCCTTTGTGAGGCACAGAACAAAGCGGGGGACTTCTCTGCTTTTGGTCAAGTTAACCAACCTTGACCACAGTCTCTTCTGGCCAAGGGATCCATCCTGCCCTGCCTTCTTAGTTCAGAGGCCTCATATACCATGGCAGAAAAACCACAGGAACAGATGGTTTCTGTGGGTCATAGGAGTAGTCAGAGGGGCACCCCCCATCAACTAAATAAAGAAAATACTTAACTAAAAGTAGAAATTGTAGAAAGATTTTTCTGGACAGTTGGGGTCAAAAGAAAGCACAGTTGTACCATGGAAGTTGAATGGAATCCGTTCTGGAAGTCCATTCGACTTCCAAAACCAAAGTGCGGGTTCTGATTGGCTGCAGGAAGCTCCTGCAGCCAATCACAAGCTGTGGAAGCCCCATTGGACGTTTGGGTTCCAAAGAACGTTCACAAACCAGAACACTCACTTCCGGGTTTGCAGCGTTCAGGAGCCAAAACATCCAAGTACCAAGGTATTTGGGATCCAAGGTACAACTGTAATTTAAAACAACAGTTTTTGAGACATTTCGTTCTGAATCTGCTAGATAGAGCCAGACAGAAGATGCTGGCATGTGGGTTTCCTGCCCCCTTCTAACATAAATCCCAGCTACGGTCATGGGGCTGGCAGCTGTTTGTACTGTAATTAAATGTGTTAGCTTAAATAACCCCCACCAAGAACCCTGTGACTCTGGTGGTAAAAAGAGGTTCAATGACCTTGACAAACATAACTTGGATGTCACAATCTCTTTGTTTGGAAGAATGGTCCTTTGCATCACCAAAGAGATGGTCAAGTACAAGTGATGTGTTGTCACAGAAACTGAATAGCTGGAGATTCTTCTGTAAGGGGAAGTACCGTATTTTTTGCTCCATAAGACTCACTTTTTCCCTCCTAAAAAGTAAGGGGAAATGTGTGTGCGTCTTATGGAGTGAATGCAGGCTGCGCAGCTATCCCAGAAGCCAGAACAGCAAGAGGGATTGCTGCTTTCACTGCGCAGCGATCCCTCTTGCTGTTCTGGCTTCTGAGATTCAGAATATTTTTTTTCTTGTTTTCCTCCTCCAAAAACTAGGTGCGTCTTATGGTCTGGTGCGTCTTATAGAGCGAAAAATATGGTATATTTTTCTTCTTCCCTCACTCTCCTTTCTGGAGGCGATGTCATCAAGATGCCTCCTGTTTGCAGGGCAGTCTTGAAACTGGGCCTGAGAGAGACACAACAAAAGGCTTGACTTGTTCTTGATAAGAATCCTTGCTCATCCCCCAAGACCTAATGGGAGCAGGATCCACTGGAGTGTTGACACTGTGAACCTTCTGTCCTATGCTGAGCTTGTATAAATGGGTATATAAACTTCAAATCACAGAAATCTGCATTTCTGTACAGACATCTGTTGGGTCGTATGCAAAGCCTACCTCACCTGTGGCCTTGCTGGCTGCTAGCTGTGGGAGAGAGAGAAAAGGGGGAGCCTGCATTAGAATGCAAAACCCACAGACATTTTACATGAAAGATTTGTGATCAGAAACAGGGTCCAGACCTCGCCGTTCCCATGCAGACTTCTCTGCAGGCTGCCTTTCATTGCAAAGAAAATAGTGGGCGGCTGGGCAAAGGGGTGGTGGAGGAAAGCTGGGCTAATCTTTGCTTTCGCTTGCTTTTTTTTAAAGAATTAAATAAAAATAAAACGAAGGCATCCACCCACCATATTCAGGAGAGCAACTCGGTAACATGGCCACAGAAAACAGGGGCTCGGGGACTCTGGCTTCTCTACTCTGGCTGAGGTTCTCTCTTTATTATCAATTGCCCACAAGGGACCGATTGCATCCCTACACAAATACTCCTGTTAAACCACATTTCCCGGCAGATTTATATGCCGTTTTTATGATGGGCCTGTGCAATATGCTGACTCCTCTGTTTGCAGGGAGGGGGGAGAAAATCATTCGGAGGAGACATTTATTTTATGGCAAAATCAGCCATGAGTAAAAAAAAAGAGGGGGGGTTGCATGGGTACATGTATATTGAATAAACTGAAAATGAAAAGTGTGCAAGGGGGAATGTGGTACAACCCGAACCTGCCCATCATGCTCCATTTGCCACACCAAGGGATACATGACTTCTGCTAATGGGCACATCCTTGTTGGTTCGCAGTGGCTCTGCTTGGCAGGGCATCCTTGGAGTGGAACGAAGGTGGAATATCTACTGACAACCAGAGAGAGACGGGCTTTTTAAGAACATAAGGAAAGCCCTGCTGGATTGGTCCAAAGGCCCATTATTGTAACTCACTCTACGTGGGGCTGCCCTTGAGACTGACCCAGAAACTCCAGCGGGTGCAGAATGCTGCGGCGAGACTCCTTAGGGGGTCCTCGCTGCGAGATCACATTCACCCAGTGCTATACCAGCTGCACTGGCTCCCGATGGAGTACAGGATCAGGTTTAAGGTGCTGGTTTTAACCTTTAAAGCCCTATACTGCCTAGGAACCTCGTACCTACAGGACCGCCTCTCCTGGTATGTCCCACAGAGGACCTTACGGTTTTCAAACAAAAACATCTTGGAGGTCCCGGGCCACAGGGAGGTTAGGCTGGCCTCAACCAGAGCCAGGGCTTTTTCAGCTGTGGCTCCGATCTGGTGGAGCGCTCTGTCACAAGAGACTAGGGCCCTGCGGGACACGACATCCTTCCACAGGGCCTGCAAGACAGAGCTGTTCCGCCAGGCCTTTGGCCAAGGCACAGTCTGACCCCCTCCTTTGGTAATCCTCATAGAACTCTAGCCCAATGGTTGCCATTAATTTGATTTTGAATTGGTTTTAGAATGAATTGATTTTAGAATGCATTTCAATTAATTTGATTGTGATTTTATGTAAACTGTGTTACTTTTATTGTTGTTAGCTGCTCTGAGCCCGGCTTTGGCTGGGGAGGGCAGGATATAAATAAATTATTATTATTATTATTATTATTATTATTATTATTATTATTATTTAGTTCAGCATCCTGTTCTTTCAGTGGCCAGCCAGATGCCCCAATGGGAAGCCTTCAGGCAGGACCTGAGCACAAGGGCACTCTCCCCTCTTGTGTTCCTCAGCAACTGGTGTTCAGAGGCAGACTACCGCCAACAGTGGAGGGAGAACCTAGCCATGATGGCTAGCAGCCAATGAGAGCCCTCTCCTTCACAAATGCATATGTCCAGTTATCTTTTAAAGCCATCCAGGTTGGTGGTCATCACTGCCTCCTGTGGCAGCGAGTTCCATAGTTTAACTATGCACGGCATGAAAAAGTACTTCCTTTTGTCTGTCCTGAATCTTTCAGCAGTTTTTAATATTTGGTATCTTTTTTAAAAGTTATTGACATTAATACACTACAGTGGTACCTCGGGTTACATATGCTTCAGGTTACAGACTCCGCTAACCCAGAAATAGTACCTCAAATTAAGAACTTTGCTTCAGGATGAGAACAGAAATTGTGCTCCAGCGGCACGGCGACAGCAGGAAACCCCATTAGCTAAAGTGGTGCTTCAGGTTAAGAACAGTTTCAGGTTAAGAACGGACCTCTGGAACGAATTAAGTACTTAACCCGAGGTACCATTGTACATTCATCACACTGCCTGTTCTTCCATCATCATCATCAGGTTTTTGGTTTTTTTTAGAAAAATGAAAAGTAAACTCAAATGGCTTACAATGCAATGCAAAAATTAAAACCAGTACAAAACTAAAATAAAATAAAAGCTAAAAAAATTTTCATATACACTCGCTGCCCATCCTAAAGGAGGCTGCAGTATTTAAAACTCTCCAAGTATAAGGCCAAAGGCTTGGCTGAAAATAAATGTTTGTACCTGGCACCCAAAATGTTCAGCAGTGGGTCACTGAGAGATGAAATACTGTGGGATGTACATTCATGTGTGAACAAGAATCTTCAGGAACCCTAGCTAACGAAAGCTTTTTGCCCTGGTGACGGTCATGGGCAGAGGAGCCCATCTTGCTACTCTCCCCAGGACACACCTGGGGCTGCGGTGGATGCATTTGTTTCTGCCTGCAACAATCCTACCTGTTTTCCTGGGCTCTGCGCAGGCAGATAAAGTAGGGCGGAAACCTGATGCTTGAAACGGGCCGGCATTTCTTAAGGCTCTCCACGTACATCTGACTCCAGTGCCGCATCCGGCTTCTTTGATTGCTTCCCATTCTTGCTCACAGGGGAGCCCTGCTCTGTTCCTGGGACGGTAATTGGCAAAGCTCTGTGTGTGTGTGTGATGGGATTCCATGTGCATGGATTTCTCTGTCCCTTTCATCTCCAGAGGGACGTGGGTGACGCTGTGGGTTAAACCACAGAGCCTAGGACTTGCCGATCAGAAGGTCGGCGGTTTGAATCCCCACGACGGGGTGAGCTCCCGTTGCTCAGTCCCTGCTCCTGTCCACCTAGTAGTTCGAAAGCACGTCAAAGTGCAAGTAGATAAAGAGGTATCACTCCAGTGGGAAGGTAAACGGCGTTTCCGTGCGCTGCTCTGGTTCGCCAGAAGCGGCTTAGTCATGCTGGCCACATGACCCGGACGCAGTACGCCAGCTCCCTCGGCCAATAAAGCGAGATGAGCACCGCAACCCCAGAGTCGGTCACGACTGGACCTAATGGTCAGGGGTCCCTTTACCTTTCATCTCCAGAAGAACTGAAAAGTCCTTCCGCTCAACACACCTCACAGCAGCAGCAGCAGCAGCAGCAAGACGGGAAGGAGCAGTAAGAGGCCTTTTCCTTGCCACACAAAATAGTGTTACATGCCACACCAATTGCCAAGTGGTAGGAGACTCCAGGGCTTCCAGAGTCAGGGTTCTGTTTCCTTGGAATGAAGGTCAGCAGAGACTGTCGTGTCTTTAGGAAATATGGGCTGGATCTAGACACATCAAAAAAAGTGTTTCAAGAAAACGCGTTGCAAACCTCAAAGTGGAAAATCACGTTGGCAAAAGACGGGACTCCACAGCGCCATCTGGTGTCACAGTGTTATAACGCATATAAAGCAGTTTTTCTTTACTAATGTAGCTGAGTCCCCAGTTTTGTTTACACATATATACAACCTGAGCATAAGATGGAGGGGCTCCCAGTGTTAACACCCCTACAGATCTTGCTTCTCCTTTAGTTGCAGCTTTGGATCCAGCACAAAGCAAGCATGTCTTTTGTGTATCCAGCTTCCAGCCTGCTTCCAGCTCGGCTCACATACTCTGCCTCTCCTACCTATATTGGTTCTCCTACTTAGCAGCTAGGTTCATGGAGTCACAATGCAATATACCTTTCCCACTTTCTTAGTTAATGCTGTTGTTGTTTTGTTGTTTATTGTATTACCTTTATAAATTGGCTATAAAATCTAATAAAAATACTTTTTAAAAACAAGGTCACTTAAGTGGAAAACCCACTCTTTAGTGCTAAATCAGAACAAACATCAATCTGGATAAAATCCAAATTGCCATTTGCTCCGATCTAAAGCTAAGGAGCAGGGAAAGGAGTAGGGCAAGGGGGAAACTGCTTGAACCCGTGCCTATAAACTGTGAGACAAGAGGAAATGTGAATGAGCCCTGACTGGAAGCAGAGACACTTTTGCAGGCACAAACAGTATTGGAAGCGTATAACCGTTCCAATATCACAATTCATGAGCACAAATAATCATGAATGCACAATGAGCAGAACATCTTGGGTCCCCATGTCTGGTCTTTACTGAGCATTTGTTTTGATTTGTTTGCAAGACAACAATCATTCACCCAACCTTCATGCTGCTTCGCTTGTGGGGTGTTCTTACAACTTCCTGCTTGCAGTTTGCTCTTCCCACACTTTCCAATGCATTTCACTATCTCTTTCCAAACCACAACAAGACGGACTCTCTTTAAAAACGGCTCTGGGTCCATCTACATCTCAGCTTAATGTAGGTTATGAAGCGCTTGTGCCCCCCTTTAATTTCCCCCTCGTCCATGCAGTGTTCTCCTCCAGCTACGCCGCTTCCCTGAATCTGGAGATTCCTGATGTAATCAGTGTCGCTCCCCTATTTGGATTTTCACTAGGGTGACAGAGCGCTTTAATCTGTAATTGCACAAACCCAAATTCCATGATACACACTTGAATCCTGCAAAATAACAAGAGCCTGGAGGCACCATAACATTTGCTCTCCAGTCCTAACAGAAGCTTCGTAGTGAAATATCTGCATACAGAGGTCCCAGGTTCTATCCACAGCCTCTCCAGGTAAGGCTGCCAGGAGATACTCCTGCCTGAAACCCTGGACAGCCCCTGCCAGTCAGTGTAGACGAGACTGAGCCAAATGGACCAAGGATTTGACCCGGGATAAAGCACTTTCCTTTGTTCCTACTTGCCTAAAGTTAAGCTGAGATTTCAACCGGGGCTGTCCAGCTCATCGCCCCTGGTCTTTGTCACAGCATTCTACAGGCTATAGGCATATTTAACCATTTACATATCCAGCCCTGAGTATTTACGGTGTGCACAAACTTCTAACAATTTCCAAATCTCCAGGAGGGAGCAGTGGGAGGTGGGATCTGTCTCCATCCATCAGTCATATTTTGCCGGTGGGCCAGGAGGCACTCCCTGACAGGCTGTTGTGATGTGAGGAAGACGTGAGTTGTCGCTCCACAGACACAGCTGGGGGCAGATGAAGGCAGTGAGCTAAGTGGCTGATGCATAATTGATGCTAATTGATCTGCCGGCCTCCAAAGGGCTGCAGATGCAATGCAAGGCCAGGCAGCAGCCAGGCAGAGCAGCAGGGTCTGGGCTCACCTCCCTGCTCTGCAGCTGCAGCTCCCAGACTTCTGAGCATGCTCCAGAGAGGGACTGCAAAAGAGCATTGTGCCATAGCTTCTTTGGGGGGGGAGTGCTCAGACAGGAGTGCGTTCCAGCTGCCATGCTTTATTTAAGGATACCTTATACCAAGTCAAACCACTTGCCCGTCTATTTCTAATTTTGCATTTAGATTCCACCTTTTTTCTTTCCTCCAAGGAGCATACATGGTTCTCCCCCACCTCACCTTTAAAAAAATAAATTAATTAAATTTTCCATTTTAACAATCCAATGAAAACCACATTTAAACATTCCAAATTATCATACAATCAAAAAAGCCAAATAACCATGCCAAATTATATATCTTTGGGTGGCTTTCCATGCTCTGAAGTTCAGGGAGTGATGATCTAATAGTGTGCTGCATTCCTTAATTAGTCCAATACTCCCAATGAATATTTCTGATGTTGATCCTTCATCTATTTTTAACAGCCTCTGAGTTCATTTAACAAGCGGGTTAGTCCTTTGTAGTTCTGTGTGAAATATTTTAATTTTCTTCTTCTTCATTTTCCTGTTGTAATCCAGCGTTCTCCCAAATGAGTTTTTATTGGTTTATCATTATATATACATATAAACAAATACAAAGTATAATACATAAATTACATGTGTCATATCCAGTCCTTAAATCATACATATATTACATAGTTGTTTTAAGCTCCACCGAGCCTTAGACTTCCCTCCACTCCTTTGGTAAGTATCAGATAAATTCTGGAATCACGTATTTTATCTCCTTTACTTATTAGTCGTTCGCTGTTAGAGTTATTCCAGTCCTGCCAGTGTCGTCAAAGTTCTACAATTAGTTCTTATATACGTCAAATATTTGTTCCAATTGTCATGAAATTTCTGTTCGTCCTGATCCCTTAATCTTCCTGTTATTTTAGCTAGCTCAGCATAGTTTATCATCTTGACTTGCCAGTCACTTATAGTAGGTATTACCTCCATTTTCCAGTTTTGTACTAACATGGTTCTTGCGGCCGTTGTGACATATAAAAATAGATTTTTATCTTCTTTATCTTTATCTTTTTAATTTCTTTGCCAGTTATTCCTAGCAGGAAGGCTTCAGGCTTTTTTGGAAAAGTATATTTCAAAAATTTTTTAAGCTCATTGTAAATCAGTTCCCAAAAGCCTTTCACCTTACTGCATGTCCACCACATATGGTAGAAGTCACCTTCTACCTCTCCGCATTTCCAGCATTTCTTATTCTTCAATCTATAAATCTTAGCTAACTTCACTGGCGTGAGATACCACCTATAAATCATTTTCCAAAGGTTCTCCCTCAATGCCGTACACGCTGTGAACTTCATATTAACATTCCACAATTCATGCCACATTACAAAATCAATATTGTGACCAATATCCATGGCCCATTTGGTCATAGCCTCCTTCACCTCTTCGTCTTTTGTGTACCAATCCAATAAGAGATCATTCATCCTAGACAAAGTTTTATTTTTACCTTCTATAACTTCCACATTAAATTTAGATTTTTTATCTTCAAATCCTAATTTCTTTTTGTCTTCTTTTAGCAAGTCGTTTACCTGGTGGTATTGCAACCACCCTGTAAATAAGTTCTTTACCTCTTCATAGGGTTTAAGTTTTATGCCCTGATCGGTTTTCCTGGTAAGTTCTTCATAAGTGGCTTTCCCCCCCTCCATATTAGTTTTTTTGACAGTCAGCACTTCTATTGGTGAAATCCACCAGGGTATTTTCTTTTCCAGCAAATCTTTATTTCTTTCCCAAACTTGGAACATTGGTCCTCTAATTATATGATTTAGAAAGCCTCTATGAACTTTCACCTTCTCGTACCACAGGTACGAGTGCCACCCGTACCTGTTATCGAAGCCCTCTAAATCCAAAATATCAGTATTTTCCAGTTTTATCCAATCTTTCACCCACATTAAACACGCCGCTTCATAGTATAAACTCAAATCTGGTAATGAGAAACCTCCTCTCTCTTTTTTATCTACCAATATTTTCATTTTTATTCGCGGTCTTCTACCCTGCCAAATATATCTCGCCAAAGCCCTTTGCCACTCTTTGCACTGTTTCAGCCCCTTAATTACTGGAATAGTTTGAAACAAAAATAGAATTCTGGGCAAGACATTCATTTTGATAACTGATATCCTCCCCAAAAAAGAAAGTTTCAGTCTCTCCCAGATTTCTAGATCTTTCTTAATACTCTTCCAAGTAGCTTCACAGTTATCTTTATATAAGTTTATGTTTTTAGCTGTAATCCACACTCCAGCGTTCTCATCTACTTTCTGTAATCCAGCGTTCTCATCTACTTTCACTCCCCCACCTCATTTAATCCCCACAACAACCCTGTGAGGTAGGTTTGGGTGACAGGCAGCAACTGGCCCAAGGTCCCCCAGAAAGAGCTTCCTGGGTGAGTGGGAATTCGAACCTGGTCTTTCCCAGGTCCTCGTCACTCTAACCACTATGTCACATTTAGCTCGACACTGATTTCAGCCAAGGAGTCCTACCTGGAGATGCTGCCCAGGGGTTGAACCTGGCACCTCCTGCATGCAAAGCAGATGCTCAGCCACTGGGCTATGACCCTTTCCTTTCATTTATGAAGTTTTATTTCCCTTGAGAAAGTGTCACCCTCCAAATGGAACTGGGAATGAAGGACACACACAGCATCTTCATCTGCAGCTTAGAAGAGAGAAACCACACTTTCTTTTGTCAGCAGCTTTCACGGGCTGGAGGGAATCTACTTGGTGAGAGGTTTTATGTGTTGGACTCAGCTGGCAGAGACAACTGGGAACCTGCAACTCCCATTAGCCCCAGACAGCACAGCTGGTGCATCCAGATGCTCTTAGGGCTGAGGTGTGTGGGTGGAATGGGTGGAGAAATTCATGTCACATGCCAAAAAAGACTTTGCCTGGAGACAAATGGTCTGTGTTTACTTTCAGAGAGTTGAGGGTCCTTTGAAAGAGGGATCCTTCTACGGTGGTACCTCAGGATACATACGCTTCAGGTTACATACGCTTCAGGTTACATACTCTGCTAACCCAGAAATAGTGCTTCAGGTTAAGAACTTTGCTTCAGGATGAGAACAGAAATTGTGCTCTGGTGGCGCGGCGGCAGCAGGAGGCCCCATTAGCTAAAGTGGTGCTTCAGGTGAAGAACAGTTTCAAGTTAAGAACGGACCTCCGGAACGAATTAAGTACTTAACCCGAGGTACCACTGTACTTAGATGTGGGTAGACTAAGCAAACAGGTCCGTCAGGTTTCTGTAAGGCTTCAAAGGCCTGTAAAACTTGCTGGACCAGATAATAACAGCGGGAAAAGGAAAAGGCATTCCTGCAGAATGGACAACGATGCCTTTGTTCATCTTACCACTTTTGACTCTTAAAAAAAAGAACGATTGTCTCTACTTTCCGCATCGCAATTTCCACGCATGCCTGGACGGTGACCCGTTGCTGCTGCAATCCCATTTAGCACACCTCTTCCCCATTAACCTTGGCAGCGCAGCGCAGCAAAACAGCAGCTGGAACTCTCTGGAGAGCCAGCTAATGGACAAGGAAGGCAAAGGGCAATGGTTTTAACTGGGCCGCCTTTAACATTACCCTGAAGTCTTGGCTTTAAAACTTTTGCCTGGAATCACGTAGCCGTGCAGTTTCAGTTGACGGCACCCGACTCAGGGTGCTAGCATTGCTCCCGTTTACTATAGGGTGCCAAGGGGGCAGGATCAAACCAGGGCCTCCAGCAGCCAGCCTTTGGTGCCTCTCCACTTGCACCACCAGCAACCCTTTGAGAGGGATTTGTAATTTAAAGAAAAAGGGGATGAAGAGGCAACATAATAGAACCGTAACAAAAACTGCATGGTGTAAAGAAAAAAGTTGAGAGAAAAACGTTTTTCTCCCTTTCTCCTAACTCCTAGAACTCATGGACTTCAAGTGAAGTTGAACACTGGAAAATTGGGGGCAGATCAAATAAAGGACACACAGCACATCTGTGGAACTCCACCCCACCCCACTTGGATGGCTTTAAAAGAGAATTGGAAAACTTTATGGAGGATAATAATACTGATGATGATGATGATGATAAATTATTTATACCCCGCCCATCTGCCTGGGTTTCCCCAGCCACTCTGGGCAGCTCCCAACAGAATACAGTGGTACCTCTAGATGCGAACGGCATCCGTTCCGGAGCCCCGTTCGCATCTAGAAGCAAACGTAACCAGCAACGGCACGTCTGCGCACGCACGCGTCGCTTTTCACCGCTTCTGTGCATGCGCGTGATGTCATTTTGAGCGTCTGCGCATGCGCAAGCGGCAAAACCCGGAAGTAACGCACTCCGTTACTTCCGGGTTGCCGCGGAGCACAACTCGAACACGCTCATCCCGAAGCACATTCAACCTGAAGTATGATTGTATTAATAACAACAAAGCGATAAAACATCAGACATTAAAAACGTGCCTAAACAGGGCTGCCTTCAGATGTCTTCTAAAAGTCAGATCGTTGTTTATTTCCTTCACATCTGAAGGGAGGGCGTTCCACAGGGCGGGCACCACTACCAAGAAGGCCCCCTGCCTGGTTCCCTGTAACCTCACTTCTTGCAGTGAGGGAACTGCCAGAAGACCCTTGGAGTTGGACCTCAGTGTCTGGGCTGAATGATGGGGGGTGGAGACGTTCCTTCAGGTATACTGGGCCGAGGCTGTTTAGGGCTTTAAAGGATGGGGCTATTGATGGCTACTAGCCATGATAGATAGGTTCTGCCTCCACAGCTGGAGGCAGTGATGCTCCTGAATACCAGTTGCCAGGATCTTCAGATGAGCAGAAGGCTGTCATGTACTCATTTCCAGCTTGCAGGCTTCTGGTTGGCTACTCTGAGAAAGAACCCCAGGTTTTGGACACCCCCCTCCCCACTTTCTCTTCCTGTCCAGGCCTCTTTTACAGTGTAAAGGTAAAGGGACCCCTGACCATTAGGTCCAGTCGTGACCGACTCTGGGGTTGCAGCGCTCATCTCACTTTATTGGCCAAGGGAGCTGGCGTACAGCTTCCAGGTCATGTGGCCAGCATGACTAAGCTGAGGAGATTTCACCCCTCCCATACACAAGAATCTCCTGATCATCTCCTGATGGTCTCTGCTGACTCTCCAGAGAGAAGGAGGCGTGTCCTGCCTATCTACTTATTCTGCCCAGCAACATATCTGTGTGTGTGTGAGAGAGAGAGTCAGTCAGTCAGTGTATCGGAGAGAGTGAGAGTGTTGGAGATCCTAGAGATAAGATTGCTGTTAGAGCAGCTGCAGACTCTCAGTGTAGCATTGATTTATGCTTAGAATATTCAGCTCTGTATATAGTTTTGTATCATAGTTGTAGTTATACAATAAAAGGAAGATATTCTACAGAGCTGCTCTCCGAGTGGTTTATACTCTGCCAGACTCTGCAAAACTCTGCTGCGCAACGACTGTATTATTGAGACAGTGAATCCGGTGCTCTCAGCTCTAAGCTGTGAGTCCACAGCACTGTGACCTGTTCCTGTGAGAAAGGAGGTCTCTGGCGGTGCTACCCAGCTCGCCTAGCCCAGTCGGGGTTGAGGTGCAAGAGTCCAGTTGGTGCACTGGCTCTAGGGCGATGCTGACATAAGCCACTTCTGGCGAACCAGAGCAGCACACGGAAATGCCGTTTACCTTCCCGCCAGAGCGGTACCTATTTATCTACTTGCACTTTGATGTGCTTTCGAACTGCTAGGTTGGCAGGAACTGGGACCGAACGACGGGAGCTCACCCCGCCGCGGGGATTCGAACCGCCGACCATACGATCGGCAAGTCCTAGGCGCTGAGGATTTACCCACAGCGCCACCCGCGGCCCTATTTTTACAATGTAAGGAAACCATAAAGAAGGGACTGTGAATGCCTTAGACTTGATGGAAGGTCTCCCCCTCCTCTGTGGGACACCTATCCAGAATGGCTTTGGGTGTTGGATATTTGGGTGGTTTCCCCGGGCTCTGCCAACTTCCCAGAGGCTCTGTGCCCGTGCACTCTCTGTGGATCAGCTGTGGGGGAGATGCATTTAGGCTCCCTCTTCTGCATCATTAGGGCGCACTGTGTGCAGCATTATGACGCATGAATGGCTTCAATTATCTGAGAAGCGACACAATGGCCCCATAAGAAATGCATGTTGCGGGTGGCGCTGCTCTGCTCCAAAGCCCCGGTGCTCTCCGCATCATATTTTATTGATAAATCAAAACAGCCAAGCTAATAATAGCCGCTCTGACGGACAGCTTCATTCTGAGCTGCCAAACCCATCCCCAGGAATCAGCTTTGAGCCCGAGCAGTGACACGGTCAGATTTCTAAATTTCCTTTTGCAATTTATATCTTCTCAGCATAGACCAATAATAGTTTCTGGGGATTTTTTTGCCCTTGAACCTAGACATTCAACCCAAAGCACCAAATAATGCATTGGTTATGGGACTCCAACATCAGTTTCACATCAGAATTGTGTATATGCAGGATGGTGGATGATGGATGGGCAAAGGACTCAGTTTGGACCACATCTGAGAAAGAACTCTAACTAATGAAGGGATCGAGAGATCTCAGAGGAAAGCGACGAGCGGAGGCAACAGAGATCAAATGTCAATTTTTCTTCCCCTTTGGCTAATGTACTTTCTTTGCCCGCTCCATTAACTGTAAGATAGAGACATAATACAGGCTATTTAATTGAGCCTGTCAGAAAGCATTGACTTTGTCAGGTAATTCCATTATTCTCTGCTTTTCACCAATTCCAGAGAAGAGAGTTATCAAACGGTGCACAGAAAACTGCAGAGAACATCGGCTATTAGTTCACCTATTCTGACATGCCCTAACCTGGGGCTCTCCATCAGCCCCACCCACCATTAGCAGACCTACCGTACCTGGGGCTACCTGGGAGTGGTAGCCCAAAACATCTGGAGGGCACTAGGTTGACAAAAGACAGATCTGAAACTGAGCTTTATGAGGAACAGGAGGAGGAGGTGGGCAGGAATGTTTAGCCTGAAGAAGAGAAGGCTAAGAGGATGGCTGAGAGCCATCCTCCAATATCTGAAAGGCCCTCCTCACGTGGAAGATGGAGCAAGCTTGTTTTCTGCTGCTCCAGAGGGGAAGATCCAAATTGGTGGGTCAAATGACAAGAAGGGAGAGTCCAACTAAACATTAGGAAGAACTTCCCAGCGGTAAGAACAGTCAAAAGGACGATCGGGGAAGGTGGTGGACTCTCCTTCACTGTTCGTTTTTCAGCAGAGTTTGGATGGCCATCTGCCAGGGATCCTTTCGCTTTGATTCCTGCATTGCTGGGGATGGACTTGATGACCCTTAAGGTCCCCTCCAATGCTACAATTCTACAATTCTAAAGGACTCTCTAGACATTCTTTTTATTCTGCATCTATGTGTCAGGAGTCCAGGTTCCCAGCTTGATAACACAGTAAGCGTAGGTAATTAAAAAGGAGAATTTATTGCAAAAACAAACAGATAGCTCCAGACAGCTCTAACAAAGCCTCTGGCAGTATTACTCAAGATGACCCTTCTGAAGATTCCTTCCAGTGTCTACAGAATATATTGAACCAACGTCTCTTGCATCTCTTGTTTTGCTTCCTGTCTAAAAACCCTCCCATTCGCCGACTGTGTGAACTTATTGGATCTGTTCCAACCTCTTCCTGTTCTGAGCTATCTCTGAGTCTATTCGCTTGTGTTTGTGCTTCCAGCGAGCTTTGGCTGTGTTCTAGCCTGCTCTCAATTACTGCCTTATCAGCTTGCGTGTCAAGGTCAGGAAGAGCCAAATTCTGCAGCTGCCAGCTCTCCCCTGTCTGACTAATATCTAAGCCTCTATGTTCCTGGCTGCTTTCTGCTGCTGGCTGCAAACTTTCGCTAGGAGCTGGCTCATTCCTGACACTACGATTATTGCTGCTCATGACGGCACAAGGCACAGTTATCCACAATCCCACTTCCAATACTGCTTGTGCCTGCAAATGTTTTGGGGCAGGCCCACTCCTTCACATCCAACCATCCCATCCCATCACCTGCTGCGGAAATCCCTTTTCCTACCACAAGTTTTCCAAGTTTTTTTGTTTTGCCCTGCTTTTGTTACTTTATAG
This sequence comes from Podarcis pityusensis, assembly GCF_964106645.2. NCBI lineage: Eukaryota > Metazoa > Chordata > Lepidosauria > Squamata > Lacertidae > Podarcis > Podarcis pityusensis. The sequence continues at coordinate 27,354,232 of NC_138039.1, read as the reverse complement.
CACTGGCACACAGCCCACACCCTCCCCTGGGGCTTCCTGGATTCACCTTGTTGGCCTCTGTAGGTCTTAAGGTGCCGACCAACTGGAACCATCTGGATCCTCTTGCATGAGAGCCAAGAATGAACTCCGCAGTCATTGCCTGGAAAGACCCTTTGCAGGAGCCTAGAGAACAAATATTCCAGGCAGCTGGGTTTTGGTTTTTTTGCTAGGCATAGTCCGTGGGAAGATAATAGGGGTTCAAATGTGTGACAGGGAGTGGGGGCTGCAGCGGGAGGGGGAAGCCAGAGCCGCTCATCTCAGTCGGTGTGCAGAGTGCGTGGGAGTCCATAATTACGCTTCTCTTTATGTGTCAGAGAAATTACAAACAACATGAAACATTTATGTCTTTGCTGACCATGATTCCCCTCGAATTTCAGAGCTCGGCGTGGGCGGCTTGGGGGTGGAATTCCAAGCAGCCAGATCTGCTGCAGATGCAATACTCAAAGCCACTTCCTAACTGTGGATGCAGGGGGAACATATTTCCCCAAACCTTCCCCAACCTGGTGCCCTCCATCCAGTGTCGTAGCAGAGGGGAAGGGCCAGGGGGCAGTTGCAAAATTGTTAGGGGGAGCAAAATTCCAACACCCGGTGTGGCCTCCATACAGCTGCACACTTCCTTCGCTGGGCTCTGTTGAAAATGGCTTCGCCATGCAAATCAGGAAGTGACCTCTCCAGACAGTGGAATGACTCTTCCAAAGTGACACAGGTGCCATTAGGCAATTGAATGTGCATGTCCATACTCCATCCGTTTCCCATTCTCCCATCCACCCATCCGCACGGCCCCGGACACTGGCAACCCATGTTATGCCACTGCCTCCAGCTCTTTTGGATTACAACTGCCTGCCTCTTCCCGACTGGAGTTGGGTGGTCCCACATCTGGCCTGCAGCCAACGAGGTACAAAATGGGGAGATGGGTTGAGGGTCCCCTGACAGGTGTCACTTCTACTGTCATGTAACGGTGCTGGCGGTGGAGAGCTCTGGATTTGATCACAGCAGTGTGGAAGGTGGTGGCAGCATTGGGGGATTCGAACCAAGCACTCAAGCGTCTTCTGTCCTGCACCCCCAAGGCAGATCAGTTTGCAGGAGGAAGAAGCTTACGACTTGATCGGTCCTGCCTGGCAGCAGAACCCATTCAGTGACCGGAAAGATGGGGCTGCAGTTCATCCTCCCAGCTGCACTTAGGAACCAATGAGGGCCTGGCTGGCTCTAGGGGTGCCTTCAGGTTGTCCACCCCACAACAGGAAATCCATGTTGCTCTGCAGCAGAGCAACAGCCCTTCCAGGCAGTCCTTTGACCAGAGAACCTAATTTGTCTCTGGCTTTTGTAGGTTGGACTTTCTTCATTTTATTGTTGTGCCCTGTTTCTGAAACGTCGTTTCGTTGTTGGCATCCACCTGTCCTGGGAGTCAATGCAGGAGTACGCCTTTGGGGGTGAAGTTAAATCGTTGGAGAGTTACAGCACTTGCTGTGTCTATAGAGACAACAGCTGGAGCAAGCCTGGACAGTGTGTTTGCAGCTGCTATCTCCCCCAATAATTTTTATTGTTTTTCATGTAAATACATATACCATATTTTTCTGTCTATAAGACGCCCCCATGTATAAGACGCCCCCTATTTTGGGGAACAATTAAGGAAATGAGAGGAGATGTATCCGTGTATAAGACGCCCCATAATTTTGGACATTATTTTTTAGGGGGAAAACCTAGACTTATACATGGAAAAATACGGTAACTACAGTAACTTCCTTTTCCAACAAGCCCTTTAAGTGGAGATTATTATCATTTTTATCCCAGTCTGTACTGGACTTGAAATTGCCTTTAAATATTATTTTATTGTTTATGTTTCCTGATTCTTAAATCACTTCAGGTTGTTCTTTATAGGCAGTGATTCATAAATTAAACAAACAAACAAACAAACAAACAGTTCTCTTCCCAATGATTTCCGCAATCCCCTTTTCAAGCATCGGAGAAGCAACAGGCTATCTTTGGATTTCATATCAATCTTGCTATTAGGACTGTAATCCAGAAATTAGAAAAGGCAGCTCTTGGCAGAAAGGTGCAAAGTTCTGTTCACCTGGTGCAACCCTCTGTGCCAACTTCCCCCCTCCCATAATTGCAGCTTTGTTCCCATGTGCTGTGAGCCTGTGTGGTCAAGTAGGTATGCCTGGTTGAATTGGAAGGGCCTGGGTTCAAATCCTGACTCGGCAGCAAAGCTTCCATGGTGGCGTTGGGAAGCCATCCTACCTGATAGAAAGAAACGGTTGCCCACCCCAGGCTAAGGGGAGCAGGGATCTGTCTCCCAACAAGGCAGCTCCCTGGTTGATTTGCTTCGTTTTGTCAGACTGCCTGTAACGTAGCAACGGCTAATTGTGGGCTGGTGGCAAAGTGCAAAGCTTCCTTGCATGAAAATTTTATTGCAATCAAATTGGGTTTGTCCTTCTGCCAACTCATTCCTGGATGTGCAGCTAGCTATGTCTCTCTCTTCCCCTGCCCACCCCTAACCTGCCCCCTGCTTCAGCCAATTTCTTCAAAGAAGGATCTATAAAAGAAGGCCGTGGAGACCGCTTTAAATGCCAGTATAAAATTCTGCAAAAGATCTTAAGGTGTCCAAATGAAACAAGCAGGAAAGGTCCATAGCAGAGCATCTTCCTTGCATGCAGAAGGCCCAAGGTTCAATTGCATATCATCATCATCATCATCATCATCATTAATAATTCATTTATACCCCGCCCATCTGGCTGGGTTTCCCCAGCCACTCTGGGCGGCTCCCAACAGAATACTAAAAACACAATAAAAGATCAAGCATTAAAAACTTCCCTAAACATCTCTGGGTAAGGCTGGGAGAGAATCCCTACTGGCAGCATTGGAGAGCTGCTGCCAGTCAGTGTGGACAATACTGAGTTAGATGGACCAATGGTCTGACTCTGTGCAAGGCAGCTCTCTCTGTTCCTTCACCGGTGTCAGTGAAGCTAAGAAACCAAAACAACGTAGGCCTAGTGATCCCAGCAACTCTTCTCAGTACGTCTTGCCCCAATGAAGCAGTTGCAAGGACTGAAGGTCCCCTCAACACTTTCCAAGTCTCCTCCTCCTCCCCTGGTTCCTTCCCTAGAAACCTGAGACTACTCCGCCTTGTCTGTCTCTGCTCTGCTCTCTTCATACCTCTGTGGGTGCTGGGAGGCCAGGGGGGAGGGGAGTTGGTCGCAGCAGGAGGGGGAGACTTCTTCAGCAGCCTGCCTCAACTCCCTCTTCTCCAGCCTCTGCTTCTGTCTCTGATTCTGGGCTTCTCTCTGCCGCAGCCTCTTCCTGCTCGCTAAACCCTGTTACCTCTTCAGCTTCCGACACCTCCTCCCCCAAGGCTTCTCCCTCTGACCACTCGTTGTCGCCCCACCACCAGTCCCCTGGCTCTGAGCCATCTTTATCTGGAAGGTCCCATGTAATCTAGGTCCCAGTGAGGACAGGACTCCAGTACAGCAAGACGGAAATACAGCAGCTGAAACACCCTTGTTAAAAAGGCAGCACGATGGCAGAAACCCTCCTGTCCCTATTGTCTGTGAGCTAGTGCAGCCCAGCCAAAGCTATTCCTTTGTTCGCCTGAAACTTAAATACATAATGAATTTCTCAATAAACCATATTCATTACCAGTGTGATCTCACATGACATATTCTATTACTAAGTGGTCCTGCTACATAGATATTATTCACTCAAATGATCAATCACTGTCACCAAATTACAGGTTGCAGGGAATGAAATTAGCAAAATGAACTATGGATGTAAAATTCATTTGAAATTCAATTTAGAGGCTATATTAGCTTTCAATTAGCCTATCCAACAGTTTGAACGAGCTATTTTCCCTTTTTTTTTTTTTTTTTAAGAAATGTCTTTAACTTTTGAAGCAAAAATTTGTTATTTGCTTTTTTGGCTTATCCTTCTGTTCAGCATATTCTTGTATTTATGCTTGGAAGGCATTGGTTCAAGCTGGCAAGTTTGAATGAAGCAAAAAGGATGTCTAGCCTTTGCGTATCTTCATTATTCTGGTGCTTTGGAAGGGGAAGGAAGTCTGGGTCGGGGTCAAAAGAAGACAGTGCCACCTTTTTCCTGGATCATTGTGAGGCTGTTCTCCTGACCAAAGTGACCTTGCAGTTTCCATGTCGAAACTTCAGTGTTTGCCAACACTCTAGGGCAACCTTCTGTGTTCAACAGGGATCAATAATTGCTTATGGACTATGCCTACTGTCACCAGATCCTGCATGACAGCGTTGTATTTTGCAGAATCTTGTACAGTATACCATTTCCCCAAAAATGAATTAAAAGTTTTTTTTAATAGAGTGGAGGCTAAGCTGTCCAGCACTTCTCTAAATGAGATTGTCAGGTATCTCCTGCCAGTTCTCCTCATATGCATAATGGGTACAGTGGAACCTCGGTTGTTGAACGTAATCTGTTCCGGAAGACCGTTCGACTTTCGAAATGTTCGACAACTGAGGCGCAATGGGCTGTCAGCAAGTTCAATGGGGAAAATTGAGAAACGTGACTTGGAAGCCGTTCGACTTCCGAGGCATGTTCGAAAACGGAAGCAATTACTTCCCAGTTTTTGGCATTCAGGTTCTGAATCATTCGGCTTCCGAGATGCTCGAAAACAGAGGTTCCGCTGTACAGTGGTACCTCGGGTTACATACACTTCAGGTTACATACGCTTCAGGTTACAGACTCCGCTAACCCAGAAATATTACCTCGGGTTAAGAACATTGCTTCAGGATGAGAACAGAAATCGTGCTCCAGTGACGCGGTGGCAGCAGGAGGCCCCATTAGCTAAATTGGTGCTTCAGGTTAAGAACAGTTTCAGGTTAAGTACGGACCTCAGGAACGAATTAAGTTCTTAACCCGAGGTACCACTGTACTTCAAATGTCTAACTGAGGAACTTGCGGTACCTGGTCAGAAAGATCCAGGGGTCACCCCCCCCCCCCATGAAGCCAAGGTGGGGAGAGTTTTAGATAAGAAGCTGAACTTCTTTTTGCAGCTTGTTTCCCTCCCAAAACCAGGGGATCCAGTCCCCTTTCCACCACTGGGGCTCCAAGAAGGGATCTTCTAAGAATCTGACCAGCCTTGCTGATTCCTTGTGAGTAAACATGGACAATGTGTATAGGGGAAAGGCCAGGATTGATGATGATGGCCATGAGGAGGATGGTTTTATTTTCCTGTCTAGTTCGAATCTTCTTTCCTCTAATTTGAATCCATTGGTTTGGATCCCGCCCTCTAGAGCAGCAGAAAACAAGCTTGCTCCATCTTCCATGTGACAATCATCCAGATATTTGACGATGGCTATCATATCACCTCTCAGTCTTCCCTTCTCCAGTCCGAACATACAATCAAGTGGATGCCCAGTGTGCAGATTTAACAGCAATGGAACCAAAATATATTTCACAGGGCTGAGAGCATCAATAATTTTTTCTTGGGGCTTCACTTCAAAAAGCCATCTGCCTCTCTTGGACCATCAACGCAGGGCAAGCTAGCTGGTTGGCCGGTTCATCTTAGAACACCAGGGATTGATTAGCTGTCTCCTTAAGTTTTGCTTCCTTGCCAACGATCCCTGTCAAATTGCGAAAGACGGCGTTGAATAAATGCAGGCCACTTAAAAGCTCCTGTCTGATGCTGGTGAGCTGGGACCTTCCACTGTCTCCGGTTATTACACAATTAGCCATGCTGTTTGAAAGGAACATCATAATATTTCGCTGAAGATCAATCCGGCCCTTCATCACTGCGCTTTTCTGCTCATTTGAATTAAGTCAGTCTCTCCCCCAGCCTGGCACCCTCCGGTGCTTCAGACTACGACTCCCATCAGCCCCTGTCAACACAACTGTGGAATGCTGGGTCGGATGGAAACATGGCTATGCTGGCAGGGGCTGATGGGAGTTGTAGTCATTTTGAAGGGTGCCAGGGGGCAGCTTCACTGGATGGAGCCTGAGTGATGTGTGATGATCATATAAAGTTTTATCAGTTGGAGAGACAAAGAGACAGTACAGCGATGACCATAAGTACATAAGATCCTGGATCAGGCCAATGGCTCATCTAGTCCAGCATCCTGTTCTCACAGTGGCCAACCAGGTGACCCAATGGGAAGCCAGCAAGCAGGATCTCTGACCATGGAGGCAAAGCATAGTCACCCTGGCTGTTGTTGTTGTTGTTTAGTCGTTTAGTCGTGTCCGACTCTTCGTGACCCCATGGACCAGAGCACGCCAGGCACTGCCTCCCGCAGTTTGGTCAAACTCATGCTAGTAGCTTCGAGAACACTGTCCAACCATCTCGTCCTCCGCCGTCCCCTTCTCCTTGTGCCCTCCATCTTTCTCAACATCAGGGTCTTTTCCAGGGAGTCTTCTCTTCTTTTGAGGTGGCCAAAATATTGGAGCCTCAGCTTCACGATCTGTCCTTCCAGTGAGCACTGAGGGCTGTTTTCCTTAAGAATGGATAGGTTTGATCTTCTTGCAGTCCCTGGGACTCTCAAGAGTCTCCTCCAGCACCATTATTCAAAAGCATCAATTCTTCGGCGATCAGCCTTCTTTATGGTCCAGCTCTCTCTTCCATACATCACTACTGGGAAAACCATAGCTTTAACCATACAGAACTTTGTTGGCAAGGGCTAGTAGCAAAGTCCTCTTTTGCATTAATTTGTGCAATCCTCTTTTAAAGCCATCTAGATTGGTGGCCATCACTGCCTCCTCCAGCAGAGAATTCCATAGTTTAATGTGCTGCGTGGAAAATGACTTTCTTTTATCTGTCTGGAAGCTTTGAATATTCAGCCAGAGCAGGGGAAAGTTGCTCTTGTGTTCGGGTCCTGCTTGCGGGTTTCCTGCAGGTATCTGGTTGGCCACTGTGAGGACTAGATGGGTCAGCAGGCTCTTAGGCTCTTATCTGTGTCCCTGGCCCAGAGCTGACATGTGCAAAACAGTGGCCCTGAATGTGTGGCGCGGGCTCATGTTCTCAGGTAGGATAATAGCCAGCCTCTGAGAATAAACCACAGGCAATAGCTATTACAATGTCCAGTTGGTTGTTAGTAGGATGGTGCTCACATCCTCCAAGGCTGGATCTAGACATATCAAAAAAACGTTTCAGGGAAACGTGTTGTAAACTTCATAATTGGAAATCACATTGCAGAAAGACGGAACTCCACAGGGCCATCTGGTGTCACAGTGTTAGAACACATTTTAAACTTCTCTTTTTGAACTAATGTAGCTGAGTTCCAAGTGTCCCTATTTTCCAGGGTCAGTCCCAAATTTATAGAAGCTGTCCCAGTTCCTGATTTGATACTGGAATGTCCCACTTTTCTTTAGGATGCCCCTATTTTCATTTGAGGGCATGACCCCTGAGCCACGGAGATAAGTAATTATACAACCTTTAGGACTTCCGGGGTGGCGCCATCGGTAATGGCGGATTCCCTCTGATCCGGAGGGACTGGCTCCACGGGAAACGGGTCTGTTCCGCTACGGCGAAGCGGGGACCCTTTAAAAAAATCACAGGCGGATGAAGCCTGTGACCATGGGACTCGGCGGGCTCCTTGTGCGCCCCCCCAATTCGTAAAGGAACCCAATTACGGGCTCCAGAGCGAAGAGGGGTTTGTGGCGCGGTGCTGAGAGTCAACTGCTTCTTCCGTGGAGCAAAGCCGCACAGCCGTTGCCGGAGAGCGCTATCCTTTTCCTGGGACAATTTGGCTACAAAAACAACTACCCGTGAGCAGATCAAATTTGGACAATTGGACTTTAAACAACGATCTGTGAGTAGAACGGAAAATTGGATTAAGAAATTCCTCTCAATTTGGCACTGAAACGGGAAGGTCTAAACAGGAAGTCAGCCTTCCGTTTCTTGTAGATAGATTAAAGCAAAGACATGGCAAACTAGAGTATAGAAAATCGTTTGTAAAGGATCAACTTTCATCATCTAAAATTACTGAACCCCCTTGGGAAGCAGGAGAAGAAGGGGGATTTTTTCGGATTGTTTAAACCTGCAGAAGAGAGTGTAAGAAAAGTAATTTTCCACCGTCTTGAACCTGGGAGCGGGGTGTCAGGACAGACGTTTTTGGGAAGTTCATTGACTATAGACAAATGTTTTTGACAGATAGTTAAAAGAAGAGAAACATAGTGATTCCATTGTCCTCTTTCGCACTTTAAAGGAACAAATATTGACAAAATATCTGAAAAAGGAAACTTTGTTGTTAGATCTGCTATTATAAAAAAAAGAAAAGAGTTGGATACAAAGAAAAGTTCTTCCCCTAGAGGGAGCTTGTGAAATTGTTATTAAACTTGAACTGGGGAGCTTCGCAGCTGCAACAGATTAAGACCGTGGGAATAGACTTCTGACCTTGTATAACAATGTACTCAGAGGCTCTGGTGCGTGTTTTCTGCAAAACAAGTGCTTTATTGGAACAGTTACATGAGAAGACGGATTTGATGACTGTTGCGATCAGAAATTTTGAACAGGTAGTGGGTACCTATATAGAACCCACTCAGGAATCAATTCAGGAGTGTGCTCTGACAGATCAGATGAAGGAGGAGGTTGTGGCTGGACCCCGGGAGGCAGAGATGGAGGGAACCATGGCCCAGAAGGAACATGAGTGGTTGGACCTGATGAATGAACCTGGAAAAAGCCAGATTTGGAGAGATAGAGTCTTGATTGGTTTGGAGATGGGGGGCTGGATAGACCCCCCTATGAGGGATGCTTTGACTTTTCAAGTCTGGCATTGGGCCGGGAGGAGTTTGGAGTTGTGGGGGTCCTCAATTTTGGAGGGACTTTGAAACATGTTTTTAAATACCACATGGAGTTTAGTGTGGACTATGGAAAAGGGGCTGATCTGTCGAGAAGGGACAAAAATACTGTCAAGCTGGACAGTATTCACTGCTCCACGAGTGAAAGGAGCAGAAGACAAAGTAAAGTACAGGTATAAATATGAAGAAGATCTGCGGAAGGGACATGGAAGAGACTTAAGGGCCTCGGACATAAGGTTACCAGGTTAATGAACTAGATGGATGGGATAGAAAGGACTGACAAAACCCGAGACCAGGAGGAAGAGACGTTGGAGAAGATTGGAGAAAGTTTCAAAAATTTTATTGAGGAATGTTTCCTAAAATTAATGAGTACTAGAAAAATGTTGGAACGAAATTATTTGGCTTTAGCAGAAATGTTAAAAAGAACTATGCAAGAATATGTTATGGTTATGAGAAATTGGTATAGATAAGACTCAAGTTTCAATTTTTAGGGTTTTTTATAGCAAGATAAGGTTAAAATAGATTAAGGTAATTTAATGACAGAATATTATGAAAAATGGGAAGGATTTGCTGTGATAATCAATAACTAGAATACAAAAAAGGGAGGGGTGAGGAAGTCAATGAAATAAGGCAATGACAGTTAAGGATTTGGGAACACTGGAATTGTTTTTAAACTTTTGTGGTTTATTCTTGTTTTTTGACTTTGATTGATGTGTTATGTGTTTTGTTTTTTGTTTTTTGCTTTTTGATTTCTATTGACTTGTATTGTTTGATTGTTGTTTGTTTTTCCTTGTTTTTTTCTTTTTTTCTCTTTATCTTTCTGTAATCTTAAAATTCTTAATAAATATCATTATAAAAAAAAATTATACAACCTTTAGAAGACATCCAGAGACTTCCGGGGTGGCGCCACCGGCAATGGCGGACTCCCTCTGAACTGGAGGGACTAGCTCTGCGGAAAACGGGTCTTCTCCGCTACGGCGAAGTGGGGACCCACTTAAAAATCACAGACGGATGAAGCCTGTGACCATGGGACTCGGCGGGCACCTTTAGCGCCCCCCCAACCTGCTAAGGAACCCACTAACGGGCTCCGAAGTGAAGAGGGGGAAGTGGCGCGGTGCTGTGAGTCAACTGCTATTTCCGTGGAGCGAAGCCGCATAGCTGTTGCCGGAGAGCGCTGCCTTTTTCCTGGGACAATTTGGACTTTAAAATAAGCACCCGTGAGTACTTAGACTTTGAACAATTGGACATCAAATAAGGACTTGCGAGTAGGAAAGAATCGGACTTTAAAAAATTTACTTGAATTTGGTACGGAACGGGAAGGTCTAAACAGGAAGTCATCCTTCCGTTCTTTTGTAAACAGCATAAAGCAAAGGCAATTTAAACTAGAGCTCAGGAAATCACTTTTAAAAGATTGGATTTCACCATTTAAAATTGTGGAACCCCCCTTCGACAGCAGGAGAAGGGGGGGATCTTTTTGGACTGTTTCAAGTGACTTTAAAGTGAAGTAACTTTCCTCCGTCCTGATCCTGGAGCGGGCTGTCAGGACTGACGTGTGAAGTTCATTAACCAAAGACAAGTGTTTTTGACAGATGGCTAAAAGAAGAGAAACCTAGTGATTCCACTGTTCCCTTTCGCATTTTAAAGGATTATATATGGATAAAGTATCTTAAAAAAGGAAACTTTGTTGCAAGAATAAATAGAAGTCTTCCCCCTAGGGGGAGTCTGTGAAATTGTAACTGTGAAACTGTAACTAACTCCAGGGAGTCGACAGCTGTTACAGATGACAACCGTGGGAACAAGTATCTGACCTTGTAGGACAATGTATTCAGAAGCCTTGTTGTATGCTCTCTATAAAACAAACGATCTACTGGAACAATTACATGAGAAGGTGAATTGGATGGCGACTTCGACTAGAAATTTTGAACAGGCAGTGGGAAACTTTGAACAGACAGTGGGAAAATATGTGGAGCCCACTCAGGATTTAAATCAGGAGTGTGTCTTGACAGAACAGGAGTTTTTGACATTAAATCAGGAGTGTGTTTTGACAGAACAGGCCCAACAGGAATATGATTTTTTGGATTTGACAAATGAACTTGGAAAAAGCCATATCTGGAAAGGAAAAGTTTGGCTTGGTTTGGAAATGGGGGGCTGGATTGACCCCTCTATGCTGGGATGTTTGGACTTTTCAAATATGGCAACGGGCTGTGAGATGTTTGGGACTGTGGGGGCTCTCAATTTTGGAGGGCCTTTGAAACATGCTCTTAAATACTACATGGAATTCATTGTTGAACATGGAAAAGGGGCTGATCTGTTGAGAAGGGTTAAAAACATTGTCAAGCTGGAGTTACCACGAGCAGGAGACAAGGGAAAATACAGTTACAAATATGAAGAAGAGCCACGGAAGGGTCATGGAAGAGACTTGAGGGCCTCGGACATAAGGTTGCCAGGTTAATGGGCTAGATTGACGGGAATAAGGACTGACAAAACCCGGAACCAGGAGGAAGGGACGCTGGATGAAGATTGGACCTGTTTATACCTCTTTTTTCAACCATTAGAACTGTTTTATAAAATTGATGAATGATAGAAGAATGTTGGAATGAAATTACTTGGCTTTAGCAAAGATGTTTAAAGAATTATGAAAGAATATTATGATTATGAGAAGCTGGTAAGGATAAGATTTAAGTTTTAAGTTTTAAGGTTTATTCTATTATAGAAAGATAAGGTCAAAGATTTGCTGGGATAATTAATAACTAGGATATAAAGAAAGGGAGGAGGAGGAGGTTTAAGAAAGAAGGTAATGACAGTTAAGGATTTGAAAATAATGAATTTGTTTTTAAATGTTTTTAAAGTTTTGTGATTTTTGCATTCTTCTTTATTTCTTTTTTTCTGTCATTTTTTCTCATTTGGAATTTTTTTGTATATGGTGGGAAGGGGTTGGTGTTTTTTTTTCTTTCTTTTTCTATTTTGTCAATTATTTTTATCCTTTGTACTCTCTTCTGCTTCTATTTTATTTTTTCTCTTTTCTGTAACATTTTGAAAATCTCAATAAATATTTAAAAAAAAAAAAGAAGAAGACATCCAAAGGCAGCCCTCTAAAGGGAAGTTTTAAAATGCATTGTGTGTGTGTGTGTGTGTGTGTGTGTGTGTGTGTGTGTGTTGGAAGCCACCTAGAGTGACTGGGGCAACCCAATCAGATAATAAAGTAATAATAATGATAATAATAATAATAATAATGAATAGGATGTCCCTATTTTCATGGGCTCTTGACTGGGCATGGCATGACAAACGGAAGTCTCTTCTTCAGTGCCTGCCCCTGGCACAGCCAGCATGCAGCAAGTCGCCATTTATTATGTTCTGCCTTTGCAGTCCAGCCCGGGAGGGCAAAAGGGGATTCGGCATGGTATTTCTGTGTTTATTGCCGGAATAAAATATTAACTGCTCTATTATTCCTTTTATTGCTTGGCCTTGAAAGTCAGATCTTTTTTTCCAGGCCAATCAATGGAGAGGCAGAGGCTCTTTATGGCAGCAGAATCAATTAGCAAGTCTGAAGTGTGCGGTGCCAGCCGGGAGAACCCAACAGGACTGGGCTTGGCTCCAAGCAGGCCTCTGCTCCGGAGCTGACTCCAGAGGGGGGCGTCTCTGCATTCCCTCCCTCCGCAGCTACAAAACGCATTGAACTTTCAAAACGCAGATTTCCCTTTCAGACCCTCCAAGGAGGAGGAAGCATTATCTGCCACGCAACTCTTGGCATTGTGCTGGGCAAGATGGCTTCCTCTGGGGGCCTCCAGCAGAACAAGAGCCAGTCTCCGGGATATTCATTGGTTTGGAAATGAATTGTCATCCCTCATTCAGCAGCTGTTGCCTCCCCATTTCCCTCTTTGGCTGGGACAGCCAGGAGCCACCTTCCATGGGATGCAGACACAGAATTGCCTCTTTAGGGGTCAGTTGCCTGGAAGCAAAACTCCTGCAACATGGAGAGAAAGGGGAGCCTGTCATTCCCTTCAGCTGGCATCTCTCCTGCTTCCTGGGTGTGCTCAGTGCCAGTCCTGCTTGCCAACTCCTGCGAATCAGCTTCTTAGCGAGGTTCCCTTCCTTTCCTCTTCAGTGGTTTCAGTTGCTCAAGGACACGGGGTCTTCACTGAGCAGTGTCGGACAATCTTTTGAGAAAAAGTTTATTTCTGCCTTCCCCCAACCTGGGAACCTCCACTAGAACTCCCACCAGCCTCAGCCAGCATGGTCATTTTTTTTAAAAAATGTATTTTTATTAAAGATTTTCTTGGTTTGCAAAAGTATGTGCAATGTCTCTCTCTCTCTTTTCCAAGTAACATTTTTTTACAGATCAGTTTCAATCGTTGAGACATTAGGAAGAAGAGGGGGAAAGAGGTGGGGGGGGCGGGAAAGGTGAGTGGGGGTGGGGTCGGGTGGCAATGTTTCTATTATACTTAATATATGTGGGGTTTTGTGTCAGCGTCGCTTATGCAGGTGCTCTGCTATTGACTTCAAAGAACTCATAACCCACCTACTTTCAGCAGCCTGAAACACCATAACCAGACACTGGAGAGACCTGTCAGGAGTAAGCATGGATGTATATCACATACAGTGGTACCTCAGATTACATACGCTTCAGGTTACAGATGCTTCAGGTTACAGACTCCGCTAACCCAGAAATAGTACCTCAGGTTAAGAACTTTGCTTCAGGATGAGTACAGAAATTGTGCTCCGGCGGCGCAGCAGCAGCAGGAGGCCCCATTAGCTAAAGTGCTGCTTCAGGTTAAGAACAGTTTCAGGTTAAGAACGGACCTCCAGAACGAATTAAGTACTTAAGCTGAGGTACCACTGTACACAGCCCAACAAGACAATGACAAAAATCCACCAACGGCATACAAATCAATATGGCTAACCTGATCCAAAACACCCACCCACCCCACTCACACATGAAAACAAAGATCACCACAGCCAATCATAAACAAACAACACACCCTAGGCCAGCATGGTCATTTGAGGCTGAGGATGTTGGGAGCTGCTCTAGAAGTTGATGGTCTGGAAGTGACTGAAGTAAAAGTTTCTTCTTTGTCATGCCACAAACCCTCCTGTTGACACACAGAGTCAGTGGCTGGCAACTGTTGACAACAGACCTTGCCTAAACCTTGTTGCTTCTTCAGGGTTCTTGGCAACTGGGTCTTATTTTTTGTTCCCTAACTTGGGTCTCCAGCTGTTTTTGGACTACAGCTCCCATCATCCCTAGCTAGCAAGACCAGTGGTCAGGGATGATGTGAACTGTAGTCAAACAGCTGCAGACCCAAGTTTCGGAAATAATGCCCTATAGTCCTATAGTCCGTGGTGTCGCAGAACTGATGCTGCGAAGACTCTTGATGTCTCTGCAAAAATTTAATCAGCACATGTGAAATATATGCAAATTGGGCAGGGCAGAGTTGTGGACATCCTTCAGCTGCTGAATAATGGTGCCAGAAGTGGGCTGAATTGCATCCCAGTGATCCTTTGTGTTTTCCTGGAGTGGGGTGACTGTTGTCTGATACCCCAGCTGGGCGTAATCCATGGCAGTCAATTGATGACAACTTTATCAGCCTCTGGCGGCAGGTTACCCAGGAAACCTGGAGGCTGCTTTGAGGGGGGTTTTTTAGTTGCAAGTTGTTGAGCAGCAGAGCTTGGTGGGGGGTCAGTGCCAGGAAAACAGCTGATTCCCCTCCACCCCTTCTCTGCTTTGCCAAACCAAGGGCAGGGACAGATGGCAGCGAAGCCTGGGCTCTAGCACATTTCCTATGGCACAGAAACACCCTCTTTCTGCAAAGAGACCTCCGACCATCTCTCTGGCAATGGGGATCTTTTTAAGGAGATCCTGCTGCAAATCTGCACATCACCAAGTGCTTTGTAGGTTTGGCCATCTTTGCTTGGTGTAGCAGCTTATTCCACTAACCACGGGAGAATATCAAGAAAACAATATCATCTCCAGCTAGCTGGCTACAACCAAAACTTATTATCTATGTATATCCCACCCACCCCCACACACCTCTTGTACAGATAAATACAGTGGTACCTCGGGTTAAGAACTTAATTCATTCTGGAGGTCCGTTCTTAACCTGAAACTGTTCTTAACCTGAGGTACCACTTTAGCTAATGGGGCTTCCCGCTGCTGCTGCGCTGCCGCCACACGATTTCTGTTCTCATCCTGAAGCAAAGTTCTTAACCCAAGGTAATATTTCTGGGTTAGCAGAGTCTGTAACTGAAGCATCTGTAACCCAAGGTACCACTGTATTTCGGGTGCTGCCTCAGAGATAAGAGCCAGTTTACACATTATGAAAACCAAGCCAACAGAATTCTGGATGCTCCCACTACAGTCGTACCTCGGTTGTCAAATGCCTTGGTACTCCCAAACGCCGCAAACCCAGAAGTGAGTGTTCCGGTTTGTGAACGTTTTTCATAAGTCGAATGTCCAGTGTGGCTTCTGTGGCTTCCAACTGAGTGCAGGAAGCTCCTGCAGCCAATTGGAAGCTGTGCCTTGGTTTTTGAACTGTTCTGGGAGTCAAACGAACTCCTGGAACGGATTAAGTTTGACAACCAAGGTACCACTGGATAGGCTTGCAGGTAGTGGTGGTGAACCCTGCAGGATCCGTCCGAAGGCCTATCCAATCCAGCATCCTATTCTGACAGTAACCAATTAGTGAGTTGATAGGAACATAATATGAACCTGGCTGCTGGTTCAGGTCCAAGGGGGTACATGAAGTCCAGCATCCTGTTCTCACAGTGGCCAACCAGATGCAGGACCTGAGCACAGGAGCACTTCTCCCCTCCTGCAGTTTCCAGCAGAGCAGAGCAGAGCCATCCTGGCGAGCAGCCATTGAAAGCCTTCTCCTCCATGAATTGGTCCACTCCTTTCTCCCCCATCCCCACCCCTTATCCTTCCCTTGAGATGGGAAGATTAAGAAGTAACTTTTAACACATTGTTAGGAGCACAGTAACTGCTCCCAAATACCATGTTTGTTTTTCCCTCTCCCCCCCTCTCCTTTCAGATATACTGCTTTTGTACAGTGGTACCACAGCGCCTAGGACTTGCTGATCAGAAGGTCGGCGATTCGAATCCCCGTGACGGGGTGAGCTCCCGTTGTTCGGTCCCAGCTCCTGCCAGCCTAGCAGTTCAAAAGCACGTCAAAGTGCTAGTAGATAAATAGGTACTGCTCCGGCGGGAAGGTAAACTGCATTTCCGTGCGCTGCTCTGGTTTGCCAGAAGCAGCTTAGTCATGCTGGCCACATGACCCAGAAGCTGTACACCAGCTCCCTCGGCCAATAAAGCGAGATGAGCGCCGCAACCCCAGAGTCGGTCATGACTGGACCTAATGGTCAGGGGTCCCTTTACCTTTACCTTACCTTGTTTGCAACCACTGTGGTTTACAACCGTTTTGGATTACAACCACGTCAAACCCAGAAGTGCGTGTCCCTTTTTTTGGATCACAACCCGTTTTTTTGGGATTACAACCGATTTGGGGGGGGAGGCCCCATTGGCGAAAGTGCACCTTGGGTTACAACCTGTTTTGGTTTACAACCGGACCTCCGGAACGGATTACGGTTGTAAACCAAGGTACCACTGTACTTGTAGATCTATTATTTTTATTATGTTGCTTTGTTCAATATATATGTGTGTGTTCGTTCTTGATCAGCATTCTAATTTCCCTGCTTTCTGCTTTGCTTGAGGCATAACATGAAGGTTAATAACAAATACCAGAGTCGGATGTGCTGAAAGACCGTGCTGCTGCTGCTGCTGCTGCTACTACTTGTCACAAACCAGCAATTAAAAACTCTTGCAGAATCCCAGGCTGGCTGGGCTGGCAAACAGGTGGCAAAAGACTGGGCATTAGCTCTGTCCTTCATTCATCCGCTGACTGGCAGGGATGCAAAGGCGGGTTGAATGACAGGAGGGTCTCTCACAGCTTTACCGCAGAATTAATAATCTACAGCACCAGAAAGACACCTTCACTGCGCTCAACCATGCAGCGTGCATGGCCCTGGCACCGAAATCTGTGGGTGATCGGGCACCCAGGGCCCCAAGGATTTGACACCTTTGTTGCCAGATGGAGTCAGTGCCCCCCAAAACGCAGGCGCGCCATTGAACCCACCCAGTACTGGCATTTGCGAGCAGGAGGCGTGGCCGCCCAAGCGGGGGAGGAGCGTATTGCTTCGCTCGCTGACGCGCTGAGGTTTTTCTGGGGGCGGGGCTATGCAAACGAAGTGGATTCCCGCGAGGGCTGCCGGGAAAACAGCTGACACTGCTCCCGCGTGAGCGAGCCGCGGCAGAAGAAGCAGGTGAGGATCACCTTCCGGGCAGGGGGAGGGGGCTGGATCTGAGCTTTGCTCCGGCAGATCCTCGGGCTCCAGAAAGCGGAAGGAAGTGGCTGCGGGCTGCAATGGCCCGCGGCCCCACTGGGCCGTATCGGACCTAGGGGGGGCCCTGAAGCTCGAACTGGGCTGGGGGAGCCCTTAAGCAATGAGGTCTCCGCTCTGACCTTCAATGGGGTTGTTCCACGGCGGATCGCTGCATATTTTATTTTTTTTTAAATTAACTACTACATCTTAGATTTTGATTAAAATGGCTCTTCTGGGTTATCTCACTCGCCCAAGTCACTGGGGTGAATGAAAATGCCCAGTGCCTTATAGTTGTCAAGCCCCACGTTGGGCAAAAAGTTCCTGCCTTGTGGGGGTTGGGCTGGATGACCCTCGGATCCCTTCCAACTTGACCATTCTAAGATTCTACCATTCTTTTTTCTACTTTTCCGCATCCTGATAGTTGCAAAGTTATTTTCTGGAGACAATATGCAGAAAGAATTTAAGCGCTCTTCGGCAGAATGGCGAACTTACCGCCTTTACGACATCTGTGCTACTGACTCCCAAACTTTGGGATTGTCGAAATAGATACCACCCGAAATGAATGGATTTGAGTCATGTGACTCAAATCGGGTCAGCTGGACCCAGTTTTTAAAAGCAATGTGGACTCAAGTCGCTTCTGGGGCTCCTTTGGGATTCTGGGCCCTGCAGCTCAAGCTCCATTCGTTTTATAAAAGATCTGCTCCTGCCACTTTACCTGGGAAGGGAGGTCAGCTTCTATAACCAAACACTTCTGTTTCCTTATTGTTTCATACACCAGGTCCAAGGCTTGCTCAACCTCCCTCCACCCCTCCCCTTATGGATTGCCTTCTCACAACAGCCTTTGAGGTGGGTTAGGCTGAGAGAGGCAACTACTCCCCCACACAACAAGGTCACCTAGGGAGCTTAAGGACTGGCTTTTGGGAGAGGGAACGGGATCTGAACTCGGGTCACTCCCAAGTCCTAGTCCTCATTAAATTGTGAGTTAGGTTAGGCTCAGAGAAGGCGACTGGACTCCCAAGGTTGTCAGCAGGCAGGATGGGACGGGGGTTTGAATCCCCTGGGCTCGTTCCCTTTATAACTTTTTCTGCAGAGAGCTGCTGAATGTGAGATCAGCTCTCTTGTGATGCTCAAACTCAGGGTTGAGCAGATCCGACTTGGTTCCAAGCAACCAAAGAAAGGACTTTTTTTTTATGTAACACAATAGTGGCTTACAGAACTCCTTGCCACAATACCTGGTGACGGCCACTGCCTTAGGAGGCTTTGAAATGCACAGAGGAGGGGAGATCTGCCGTTACCTACGCGCTCAGTGAGACTTACATGCTCAGGGACAGTCTATCTCTGAGTACTTTTTACCTTTATGGCCTGCTTAGGGCTCCCTGGAAGCCCCTGGTTGGCGGATGTGTGGAAAGGAGGCCGGTGGGCTGTGTGGACTTTTGGCCTGATAAACCTGCTGGGCTTTAACTGCCTCTTGAACTGAAGCCCAAAACAGCCCTCTTCCACCGGGATTAGAGCCCTGGCTGCCTTTTTGCTCTTGCCTCTGGCAACCTGCCTGTCCTCATATCATGCGTGGGCCAATTGCACCACCCAACCCGTTTCATCTTGCTGCGGAGGAATTTGCCACCCTCAGATGAGAGATTATTAAGTGGCCTCTTCTTCCAGGCTTCAGGGTGCCAGGAGAGAGATTGTCTTCCTCGTTTTCAGAACTGCCGACAAAAATCCAAATACCCCTTCAAAGTGAAAGGAGCAGGCTTTTAATCCCTAAAGCATGCTCTTTCATGAGAACACAGGAAGATCCCGGAGGCTCTTTGGATCAGACTGAAGAGGACCCCACCTAGCCCAGCATCCAGTTCTACCAGGGGGCCTTGAGAACCTTATAAATCCAGATAGACTGCCTCTGAACCTGGAGGTTCCATAAGAAGAGCCTGGCCCAAAGGGACTCAACTCGTCCAGCCTCCTGTTCTCACAGTTGGCAGGCCATATGGGAAACCCACAAGCGGGATCTGAGTGTAAGGGCTGCACTCTCCCTTCCTGCAGTTTCCAGCTGCTGGGATTCAGATGCGTAGACTCCTACAACGCAAAGAGGTGCCCTGCCAGGCCTCAGATTTCCCTCTAAGTTAAGTTGTCCTTCCTTGCACCCAGTACCAGGCATACTCAGATCAATTGTGGCTGATCAGTGGGGTGGGGTTGCGCGCTGCCCTTGCTTGACGTTGCTCTCATTTCTTTGCATGGCCTTCACTTGCACCAGGAGTTGGGCATGCATAGGGGGCATCTCCCAGAGTCCTCTGCGGTGCCTGGGCAGTGGCCCCCCCGGCAGCAGTCACCCCTCTAAAACTGCCGCTGCCTCTCTGCTTTCCAGAACCCTTTCCTCCCGTGGCCCAGCGGCTGGCGAGACCTCGAGATGCAGACCGAGTCCCTTTTGCACAGTGGCTATTTTCACCCCACCCTCCGCTTGTGGCAGGCGACGGCCGCTAGCTTCCGCGCAGCCAACCTCATCTACCCCATCTTTGTGACGTGAGTCTCTCGGCTGTTTCCTAACTGGGGTGGGCCCTGCTGGGTCTGAGCCAGTTGGGTCTTTTCTGACGTCCTTGACTCCCGCCTGGCACCTTCATGGTACACCTTTAGGCGCCAGGCAAAAACGTTCCTCTTTAACCAGGCCTTTGGCTGACGGGCATCCGATGCCCTTTTAAATCTGTTGTGTGGAAGGGGGTTATTGGTTTGCTTTTGTTCTTATTTTTATCGTGCAGTTTGTGTTTTCGTGTTGCAATTTGGTGTTGTGAACCGCCCTGAGATCTGCGGGAAATACAAATTTAATAAGTAATAATAATAATAACTATTAATTTTAGCATTTGGTCATCCCACAGGGCAGTATCCTTAACTCTATATTTGTAGGGTGATCAGGGGCTGTGGGACCACGGCTTGCCTACAGCCACCTTGTGAGCTTGTGACGGGAGGGTGGGGTAGGGGGAGCAGCTTAATTTGGCCCTTCCTGATCCCTGGCTATTAGCCACAGTTCTGACTGATCCCTGGGGTTCTCTTCTATTCTGCCTTTCAGCAAACTGCATTCCCACCTTCTCTTGGGGCACAAAGCCTCCCAACCTAGAAAACCTCCTGTTCCTGGTTTGGGGGGAGGTTGGCAGCCCTCTGTTTTCCTGGGGGCTACAGGCTTCCCGCAACGATGGCACTGTCAGGTGACGGCAAAGGAATGTCCCTTGGCGCTGAGCCTGTCTCTGGCTGCACTGGGTCTCCCGACCTTGCTGCCAGGATCCTCTCCAGCTCCCACTTCTTCTATTTAACTTTTTCAGGGACAGCCCAGATGCTGTGGAGCCCATTGCCAGCCTGCCTGGTCAAGCCCGGTGAGTGAACACGTCGAAATGTAGGAACTGCCTTACGCTGAGCCAACCCTGGATCTGCCTGGCCTAGCATTGTCGATTCTTGAGAGGGTCTTGGGGAGAAGCTGGGGGCAGCGGGTGGGGAGGCAGCTCCCCAGTCCTACCCGAGAGCCCCATTGCGGAGGTGCTGTGGGTGGGGTGCTGAAGTTGGCACTTTCTGTATACAAACCTCCATTCATTTTTTCTTCCCCATATTGCCTGCCTGAGTCAATGCAGCTCAGACTCCAGCGGAAGGGCAGGAATGTGCTTATGTTTCCAGCTGCCTTTGCCCCAGACTTCTCTGGCCCCCGCGAGATAAGGGCTCCCAATGGGCAGAGCCAGAAGCTGATGCTTGCCTCCACCCCACTGTGCCTTCCTGAGATAAAAGCTCTTTTGTTGCAGTTGCAGCTTGGAGATGAGAGATAACAAGGTCCACCCCAAGGCCCTGGCCCACTCATTGGGCTGGGGGGACAGAGTGCTGTGCCCGGCCCGCCCTTCTCATGGCTTGGGAGCCTTTGCTGCTCTGTGAGGCCGTGGCTTTGACCTGAGAAAGTTTCTCCAAGGGAAGTAGCTGGTCTGACCAGGGGTGGACTTTTGTAATCTGGTGCCCTGAGGGAGGACAAAATATGGTGCCTTCCCTTTCTTATTTTCATACAATAATTCCTTTTGGTAGAGTTGCGTTTCTCCTCAGTAAGTCCCCTTATAAACATAGGTATTACTGTTATTTTGATGGTGTGGTTTTGCGCCCCCTTGGCTTATGGGGAGAACTGCCCTAAACCTGACACTGGCCTGAGGAGGAAGGGATATTTGCTATAGTGGTTCTATGTGCCTTGAGTGGGAGAAGAAGCACAGCAGTGTAATGCAATGCAATCGGCCTGCTTAAGCCAACAGACAACTTCTCTGCTTCTGCGGTTTCATCTTTTTGAAAACCTAATACAAACTATTTTCAAAAAGAAGAAGAAGAGAGAATGCATGGGGCTTTCAATCACTCCATGACACATCTTGCAGCTTCAGGAGCTGTGTTCCAGTGATGCCACTGGCTGAGGAGCGGGGAGCAATGAACAGGGGCCCAGGGATGCCATCCTATCCTGCTTGCCAGGCTTCCCATCTGGTTGCCCCCCTGGTGCAGTGGGTGCTCTTACCTGTTGACCTGACATGCCTGATAAAAAACTAAGTGGAACATCTATGTCCCGAGGCAGCATACCTTAAAACTGCCAGGTGGTGGAGGCAAATAACTGGGGTGGAGGGGGCTTCTGCCCTCATGCTCTTCTTTTGGGGATGGGGTTTGGGCAGCTGCCTGGCCTCCACGGGAGAACCAGACAGAGGACTTTGCTTTGTTCATCAATCTCCTTTTGGTCTCTCTCTCTCTCTCTCTCTCTGCCCCCGCCCCCCCCCCCCCAGTTATGGGGTCAACAGGCTGGAAGAGATGCTGCGTCCCCTTGTGGCTGATGGCCTGAAGTGCATTCTGATTTTTGGGGTCCCAAGCCGAGCCGTCAAGGTGGGTAAAGGGGGTGGAGGCACCCTGGCAGTTTCAGTCATATGTTCAATTAGATTAGCTTCCATCCACAAATCCTGCACCTGGCTGCTGAGATCCAGCCCCACTTAACATTTTGCCGGCTGCAGTTTCACCACCTTCCTCCTGCCTGCCCCTCCACCCCTCCCCCCCCGCCACAGGACGAGCGTGGATCTGCGGCCGATGCCAAGGACACCCCTGTGATCCAGGCCATTGCCACGATCCGTGCCTTGTTCCCTGAGCTGCTGATCGCCTGCGACGTCTGCCTGTGCCCTTACACCTCCCACGGGCACTGTGGTAAGTGCTGCTGGAGGGGAGCAGGAGCAGGATCCCCACTTCTTGTCCCAGGGCCAAGGAGAGAGGGATTGCCCCTCAAATTCTGCCATGTGTATTGCATTAAATCAGGGTTTCGCAAATCTGGGTCTCCAGGTTTTTTTTGTGGGATGTAAGGGAAGCAAGGGATGTAAGGCCTGCATCTCCTAAGGCTCCCCCCTCCTCACACACACTTTTTATCTCTCTTGAAATATGGCTGCTATTACGTCACTACAGCACACTTTTTAAACAACGCATGGGTGAAAAATTGTTTTCCTGGTTTGCTTCTGGTGTTTGCTTCCAAGTGTCCTCAGGAACGCCAGTGGAATTTGGGGGGCAGTGTGTTTGTGTGTGTGTTGAGGGGGTGGAATAGGGAGAAATTGGACCCCCAGAATCTTGACTGCTGCCCTTGCCCTTTCAGGCATTCTTCGGGAAGATGGCACCCTCCAGAACGAGACCAGCTGCCAGAGGCTGGCTGAGGTAGCTCTGGCCTATGCCAAGGCAGGTGAGAGCACAGTTGGCTGCCGAGCCCCATCAGCGGCACTGCGCAGGTGCCACAGGAATGACACTCCAGACGGACATGAGACTGGAAGACAGGTCTCTCTGCTGCAGGAAGTGGCAGCGGCTGCTTAGCTGAGGGAGTGTAAAAGTTGGGTTAGGGCAAAACTCTGAGGGGAGGCAACTCTTGGTTATGACATTAAGCAGAACCTCCAGGTTCAGAGGCAGCCTACCTCGGAATGGCAGCTGTTTGGGGGCTGTTGCTAGGTGAGGAGAGAGGCCTTTGCCCTGATTGAGCATGGCTTCTCTGAGGTTGCTTGGGCTGGGTGGCTCCTTTTGTGTGGTGGGTGGGCTCCTGGGGAGTCTATCAGGGCTGGAGTCAGATGCAAGTCAGCAAGAAAGGATGCGAATTTCTGATGCCATTGAAGTTAACTCTTTATTCTAGGAAACGGCATACAGCAACCCTTTCCCAGCAGGTCTTGCCCCTATAGAGCAGGTGTCAGGACTGAAGGGCCCTGCCTTCTACCGACCTTAATGCTCCTCCTCTCCCAGAAATCTCTCAAGCATCTCAGACTGTGTTTGCACACCTCTGGCCTCTGTTCTGCCCTCCTGCATGCTATTGGAGACCAGCGGGAGGGGAGCTTGCTGTAGCAGGAGAGGGAGACTACCCGGGTTCTTCAGCAACCTGTTGACCCCCCTCCTCTGCTTCAGCCTCAGAGTCTGAACTGCTCCGTGTCACCATCTCTCCCTGCTCACCAAACCCTGTTTCCCCCTCAGCATCTGTCACCTTCTCCCACAAATCTTCTCCCTCCAACCTCTCCTCTGTGTCCCACCACCAATCCCCCGGCTCTGAGCCTTCCTCCTCTGGGGGTTCCCTCGGGGGGTTCCCTGGCTGGTGCCTCCCACCACTCCTCTTTGCCAGCCCGTCCCTGGCAGTGGTCCACCCTCAGGTCCCCTGAGCCACCACCCATCTTCCTCCTCCAGGATGCCATATCGTGGCCCCCTCGGACATGATGGACGGGCGCATTGGCGCCATCAAGCAGGCCTTGGTCTCCAACGACTTGGGCAACAAGGTGAGCCGGGAACGAGCCCACACCCTCCCTTGGCAGACCTTCTCACAGAGCCCTCAAGGGTCGTGGTGCCTTTACTAGGCCGACCGGAGGCCCTCTGAGGTTGCCATGGCAACGACTTACCTCGATGGGCCTGCAGGGCCACAGATTAGGGGTGGAGGGGAATGGATGCGATTCCCTCCCTGTGCCTCCTCAGGAGAGATTGTGAGGGGCCTGGCAGGCAGGGGGCAGGAGATCCTGTGTGGGTTTTTTTAAAAAGCCCTTTAGACAGCAAACCTCCCTCACCTTTCCTCCTTGTCGGCTGCAGGTTTCTGTCCTGAGCTACAGCGCTAAGTTTGCTTCCTGCTTCTACGGCCCCTTCAGGTGAGAAAATGAGAAGAGCCGTGAGGCTGGGTCAGGCCAGTGGCCCATCTAGTCCAGCATCCTGTTCTCACAGTGACTGAAACCCACAGACAGGATTTGAACACCAGGGCATACTCCCTACCCATGGTTTCCAGAAACTTGGATTCAGAAGCATGGCTGCCTCCAGCTACGGAGCCCGAGCTAGTAGCCATTAGCAGCCTCCTCCTCCATGAATTTGTCTAATCCTCTTTTAAAGCTGTCCGTGTTGGTGGCCCTGGCTGCCTCCTGCGGGAGGGAGTTCCATAGATTAACAACGGAACTTTCCTTTTTCCATCCTGAATCTTCCAGTGTTCAGCTTCGCTGGATGTCCACCCGTTCCAGCTCAAGGAGAGAGGGAGAAATAACCTCCCTCTGTCCACACCAGGCCTGGAATTGCAAAGTTCTGCCATGTCACCTCTTTCCTGTTTTTTCTCTGAACTAAAAAGTCCCAAAGGCTGCGGCCTTTCCTCTTAGGGGAGGCGCTTCATCCCCTTGATTGTTTTGGCTGACCCTTTTCTCAAGCCTTCTCCAGATCTGCAATATCCATTTTGAGGTGAGGCGACATACGCTGTATCAGCCCTTGGGAGGGGAGGGGAGGGCAAATTGCAGGGGTTTGTGGCCCAGCAGGTGTTGCTGGGCTGCAAGTCCCACCTGCCCTGGCCTAGGCTGTTCTTTCTGGGGCTAATGGGAGGTGTGTTTCAGTGTACACCTGGTAGACCAAGGGCTGCCCACAATCACTACTTGGAGGTCTCATGGGTGATTTCACAGGCTCGATCCCTTTTTGTCCTTCTTTCTGGTTCCACGCAGAGATGCAGCCCAGTCCAAGCCTGCTTTTGGAGACCGGCGGTGTTACCAGCTCCCTCCGGGGTCGCGGGGCTTGGCCTTACGGGCTGTGGTGAGTCACCCCCCCTCCATTCCCTGAAAGAGGGAACAGACCCCCTCAGGAGGAGCCGGATGCTTCTTCCTTCGAGAGCCAGCGTGGTGTAGTGGTTAAGAGCGATGGACTCATAATCTGGGGAACCGGGTTTGCGTCTCTGCTCCTCCACATGCAGCTGCTGGGTGACCTTGGGCTAGTCACACTTCTCTGAAGTCTCTCAGCCTCACTCACCTCACAGAGTGTTTGTTGTGGGGGAGGAAGGGAAAGGAGATAGTTAGCCTCTTTGAGACTCCTTCGGGTAGTGATAAAGCGGGATATCAAATCCAAACTCTTTTCTTTCCTTGGAAGTTTTTAAGCAGAGGTTGGGTGGCCGTTGCACAGGGTTTGACTCGGTGACCCTTTGGGGACCTTTCCACTTCCCATTGTGCAATTCTGTGCAAAACCACTAGCTGTGATTCCTTTATTTCAGGGGGTTGGACTAGATGAACCTCGGGGGGGGGGGGGGCCCTAAAGACTCTACAGCTTTGTGATTCTTACCGTCCTAGCTTCCAGCTGTGAACACCGGGGGGAAGGCACTACTGGGGGTGGAAGAGGAGAAGGAGGCTGCTGGTGGGATGAACCCAGTCTTCCCTTCAACTCAACACAGCGATCCTCTTAGTGGATTTAGTGCGTCTGAGAAACAGGGATTAAGGCTGAGCCTGCTGCTTAGGGGGCTCTACCTTGGCTCCAGCGACCTCCAGGCCTCTCTGCGCGTCCTTCTTTCCTCCTTGCTCTGCCCCAGTTCCTCAGGAACAGGCCACCCCCACCCCGCCTCGAGGTGCTGCTGCAAAACCAGGCTCTCGCCGGGCTCCAAAATGGCCTGTCCCTGGCTCCTGCCTCGGTGGCGGGCTGCACTCTTGACCTGTTACGAAGTCCCAGGTTCGACCGAAGTTCCCCCAGAGAGCGCCTGGAAGGCAGCCAGAGCGAGCCACCCTTGGGCAGCTTGATCTGCGTGCAGAATCCGCTTTGGAGGGCAGCGGCTTGGCTTTCTTCTCCTGTGGCCTCTCTCCCACCCCTGTGATCAAACGGTAGCAAATAAAAAGCTTGTTGGACTGTAGTCCCCGAAGCTGGCCTGGGTCAGAGCCCCAGCACGGATGGCTCCAGGGTCTGGCCTGGTTTGAAGCAGTTGGCCTCCATTCTCCCTCCTTATGTCTGTCTGCCATAGCATAAGAAGAGCCTGCTGGATGAGGCCAGTGGGCCCTGTACCCCAGCACCCTGTTCTCACAGGGGCCAACCAGGTACCTGTGCGAAAACCTGCAAGCAGGATCCAAGCACAAGAGCCCTCTCCCCTCACTGGTTTCCAGGAACTGGTACCATCTCATCTAACCCCCTGCAATGCAGATGGCCGTCCAACCTCTGCTTAAAAACCACCTGTGAAGGAGAGCCCATCACCTTCCAAGACTGTCAATTCAGCTGTTAAACAGCTCTGTTTTTTCTCCATAAGAAGCTCCTTTCTTGTTATTTGAACCCATTGGTTCAGGCCCTACCTTCTGGGGCAGCAGAAAACAAGCTAGCTCCGTTTTCCATGTGATGGCCCTTCAGATATTTGAAGGTGGCTCTCGTATCTCTTCTCAGACTCCTCTTTACCAGGCTAAACATCGCCAGCTCCCACCACCACCCCTCAGTAGGCTTGGTTTCCAGACCCTTGTTCATTTTGGTTGCCCTCCTCTTCACATGCTCCAGCTTGTCTATCCTCCTTAAAGCCATGTGCTTTTAAGTCATGTGATTTAAATGTATAGCTTGTATGCAGGGCTGGAATGAACCGTGAACATACAGGAATGAGCTAGATCGGCATCCTTGAAATGTAGCCAAATAAGCTTACTTTCCAATTCAACATATTCTAATCCTAAACGTAATATGAAGCATGGGGCATGGGGAAGAAACTGCCTTATTTGGAAACGCAAAAGGAGCTTTTCCCAGGCCAGGTACAGTTTTGTAAAATTCTGTCATGTTGCATCTTCCTTGCCTTTGCTCGAAACTCAGAAGTCCCCAACACTGCAACCTGTTGATAGCTCGACCCCTCGATCATTTCGGTTTCCCTTTCCCAACTCCCTCTGCTGTGTGCTTTTTCTCTGTACGTGGCCATCCCCTGCCAGGACCGAGACGTGCGGGAGGGAGCAGACATGCTGATGGTCAAGCCCGGAATGCCTTACCTTGATCTCGTGCGGGAGGTGAAGGAAAAGGTAAGCTCCCTGCTCCCCAGAATGGGTGGGAGGGGAGACCCCCGCCCCCACTGGGTGGGCCTTGGCAGCATCTTGGCTGAGCAAAGGGGAAAGGCATCTGTCTCGGCTGATGTGCACCTGTGTCTTTACAGCATCCCAGCCACCCGCTGGCCGTCTACCACGTCTCTGGAGAGTTTGCCATGTTGTGGCACGGAGCGCAAGCTGGGGCCTTTGACCTGAAGGCTGTGGTGATGGAGGCCATGGCCGCATTCAGAAGAGCAGGTGAGAGAGGAAGGGGAGTAGGTGGGGGTGGAGGGGGCTGCCCTGTGGCAAAAGGGGAACTTTCCCTGGCCTCCCTCCCAGGTCTTGAAACCTTCCATGGGATGCCCTTAAGTGCTTTCCATCAGATGGGGTTACAGTACGTACTGAAATCAGGAATGCTGGGCAGATGGGTTCCATTGTTTCTGCTCCATATTGATCCAGAGCAGACCGCAATGTACAGTAAGCAGAGTGAAAACTTAAAACATGTTGCAGGATTCCAAATAACTCAGAGGCAAAGAACTTATTCCAGCAGAGTTTGCTACTGAAGGCAAATGAGCATAACGGTCACAAATCCATACATCTTCGGCACGGTCCATAAGAAATCCAGTTGCAGCAGACTTAACTTAAACTTACAAAAGACCTTAATACTTAGCATACCATATACAGAACACCATACCAGAAGGAAAGAGAGACAGATAATGAAACCCAGGCTCCTTCTGGCCTTATTATTATAGTCAGCATGACCTTGAGTGAAAGAGTTAACAGAACCAGTTTAAACCAGCTGCTCAGCTTCTCTGAAGAAATAACCCAAACATCAGGAACCTTCTTCCTGTTTGTAGGCAGAATAGAAGCTTGCTTGTTAGCTAGAAACTTCCAGCTTGTATCACACAGAGAAGCTTGCAGAACCCTCTTGAATCAATTGGAATAGGAAAGATCTCTACACTGTAAACCAATACTTTCTGTACCACAAAATGCAAAACTGACAATAGGAAGGGCTCTGCAGCTGGATCAGGCCAAAGGTTCATCCTTGATCCAACCACATGCCTGCTCGGTGGGACGCCCACAAGCACAACACGGCCTGTGCAGCAGCAATTTTGCCCCTCGTGGGACTGCCCCTGTCCCTGCAGCAGGTGGGACTCATAGACATGCTGCCCCAATCCTGGGGCGACGCACAGCCACCTCCAGTCACTTGGTGCTCCCTGGTGCCACAGAGCCCCTTCAGGAGCAAGTGGAGAAAATGGGCTCCCCATCGGATTTTCCGAAAGCAAAACCGCATCATCCACAAATGCTCTGAATTTATAAGCTTGAGGGGGGGAGATTCATACAGTATTCTGCAAATACTGCAAAAACCCGCGAGCAGGACCCAAGCACAGCAGCCACTCTCTCCTCCTGTGGTTTCTCGCAGAGCATAGCCATTGTGGCTACAGCCACTGATAGATCGCCTTCTCCTCCACAACTTTTTTGATCCTCTCTTAAAGCCACCCAATTTGGCTCCTGGGGGAGCGCGTTCCAGAGTTTAGCCCTGCCTTGCGCTATGAAGCGCTTTCTCTTATCTGTCCCCAATCTCCCAACTTTCAGCTTCATTGGATTTCCACAAGCAGCATGAGGAGGATGGAGAGAAGCGATGAAAGAGACTAAAAGCAGATGAATTAAGAGGGGCTGCCCTCAGACCTTTGGGAGGCAAGCAGAATAAACTGAGGGAAGGCATTTGCAAATAAACTGTGGGTCCTTTTTTTAAGGAAGGAAACTCTTCTCTTTCCAGGGGCTGATATCATCATCACCTACTACGTGCCTCAGCTGCTCCAGTGGCTGAAGGAAGAACAGGCCTGAGCCATCGCTTTCCTGGGAACAAAGATGGCCGGAATAAGAATCCCGGAAGTGTCTTGAAACTTGTGGAACGGACCAAGCAGATGGTTGGGGAGGGGGCAACTATAGTATCAACCCCCCTCACATGCTTTTACTCTAAGGGTGCCCATCTACAAGAGCTGATTCAACTGATTCCATGGTCCCTTAGCATTCCAGGCCTGGAGCTAGGATTTCTTTTAATTGTCAACCAAGATGCCTTTTTAAATATATGCGTTTTTTTTTTTAAAAAAGTTGAAAGAAAGGAATAGTTGAACATAAATCAAGTTAGATATTCAGTAAAGTGATTTACGGCTTGGGAAAGAACGCTTTGGTGAAAGAGCCCCCAAAGAGGTGCCCTAGAGCTCTGTGAGGCAATGGGGCAGAGGGGAATGCTTGTTGGTGCTGCAAGGACCCCAGGACGGTGTCCCAGCTGCTTCTCCACATTAATGCTGCGGGGTGGGGGTGTTGTCATGCCATCTCGCAGCTGTAGGTGGGGGCGGGAACCAGCCACTACTCCCCAAGCCTCTCCCAAAAGCCATGATGCATACCCTACACCTTCCCAGCAGCCTCAGCTGTTGTAGCTGGAGTCAGTCAGGACCCCCACCCTCCTGAGCCAGATGGAGACAGGCAGCAAGGCAACAGAGAGCGCAGATCCTCTGGGACTCTCAACCAAGATGGCATCTTCTTTAACCTGATGCAGGGCAGGTGAAATTCACAGGCAGATCTTTACCTGTGTGCTTCCTTCCCATTCTGGAAATAGCAATGTGCCTATACCTTGTGGAGCTCTTTAGGGTGCAGGAGCCCCACCAGGAAAAAAATCAAAACAAGAAGGGAGCCTGGTTTGCAGTCTCTGCCCTCTCCTGATTTGCACAAGTGACGGTCCCTAGCTGCTCGGGAAGACCCCTGGCCTCCTCCTGTGCCTTGGCATAACAGGAGGCTGTGCCACTTCCCGACTGAATGCTTCTCCTCTCCATCGCCCATGTCTTGCTGCTTTTATCAGCACAGGAGCCAGACCTGCTGACATGCATGGCAAACCCTCCTGATTTTGGCCTGTGAAGCTGGGAAGTAATCATCAGTACACCTCTTGGAGCATAAATAAACTTTCTGGTGTTTCCTGGTGGTGGTGGAGGAGGGGGAAATATTAGAACGAAATACATAGGCTACAGAAGAAAGGGGGTTGAGGGGGGACAGGCAGGGTGTGCTGCCAAGTTGGTGTTTTTAAAACGAATGTCCTCTTCAGTGTGCAAGTATGTGTTGAATGTGTTTCAGCCATGTTAGTGCTTGCCTTGCTCTCTCTGTGGTCTGTGTTGTAGAGAGTGTGTGCAAGGCGGCTGGCATGAAATTGGTTTGATATAAAGCAAGGTAGTTATGGCACAGGGGAAACTAGAAGGATGTTCAGGCAGGACGACCCCAGCAGCAGTTTCTAAGAAGGCCACCTTGGATGATAAACACAAGTTTGTGCCCTGCCAGCTTTCAAGTGCTGAGCAAGCAGAGAGAGGATCTGAAGGCAGGAGGACCCTGTTGCCATTGGGGTGGGGGGTGGGGGTAAAAACATATCATTGTGGAATCCTGCCACTCCCCACACCCACCAGTGCTCTACATTAGAACTTAGCAAATTTGTAGGAGGAGGGTTTTTAATGTTAAAAAAATCTATTTTGAATGGCAAAAGAGGCTAAGCCAGGGGCATAATGCATATGACATGACAGTCCTTAAAGCAGTTGTTCTCAAACTTTATCTGGGCCACACTTTCAGAATAAAAATTTGCTTGCACCATACTCAATTTTGTATTAATAAGACATACATTGGAAAACAGAAAGAACACCTAGCTGTGCTTGATTTTGGAAAAAAAATTCAAACAGTATTCTGCAAATAAAGCATTTTGATACTACACTACACTGAAATGTTTCCTTGATTGTTCTTGAATCTTCCTGCCACACTTGCCATCCTCTGCTGCTGCACAGGCACTGTATCCTGCAGAAGAGGCGAAATGCAACTCTGCGCTTCCTCAGAGGAACCCACAGTCTCAATTACTTGACATGTTCTGGGCATGAAATAAGTATTCAAGTTACTTTGTTTACTTTCTCTGGAAACTGAACTTTTTAAATAAAATGAAATATGGTTTTGGCAGCTGGGTGACATAAGGCACTCCAAAGTGTGTGTTGGGGAGGAGCTGCACCTGTTGAATTTCTGGCCGCCTCACTACTGGACTTTAACAAAGCTCTGCTCCAGCCTCAGGCTGATCGTTCAAAAGCACTTTTCCGGAGCCAAGTCTTCATTCACAAAGCGGTGATGGGGGGTGCTGCTGCAAAAGACCCTCACCGCCTGTTCTGCTGCTGCTGCGGCTGCTGCAATCTGTGCAGCGCCCAGAAAGCGGGCTAAGTGAGGGCGTAGGCATTTACTGAGCACGCGCATTCCCCCTGAGTTGCGCTTGCGCACTCAGTCGAGGTGAAGCTACGGAGAAGAGGTAAGGTGGCCGCTGTCTTCCATTCCTCCCGCCCCCGCCCCCCCGCCCAGCCTGAGCTCTGCACGACTCCAGGAGCTCCTCTCCGGCCACCAACACGCGCGACCAGAGCCCCATGCAAGGAAGTTGGGTG
The DNA here is from genome assembly GCF_964106645.2 of Podarcis pityusensis. Lineage (NCBI taxonomy): Eukaryota > Metazoa > Chordata > Lepidosauria > Squamata > Lacertidae > Podarcis > Podarcis pityusensis. The sequence continues at coordinate 27,322,368 of NC_138039.1, read as the reverse complement.
CGGGGAGCAGTTAGGGCTACGTTGGGCCATGGCCCCTCCCCTCTCTGTTTTTTTAATTGCAAAGCAGCTTCAAAGCCTGGAAATAAATATCCAAAGTAGCGTGCAGTAAAATAAGATGAAATATAAAATCCAAAAATTTACAAGCTCTGTAAAACCAAAGACAATGAGGACAACTGTAGTTATTATTTTGAAAACTAGCTGGATCACAGTTTTGGAGAAGACTGTTTTTAATGTCTCCGATCTCCAAAACAGGATATTGCTGGATCAGGCCGATGGCCCATTTAGTCCTGTACCCTACTTTCACAGCGGCCAACCAGATGGGAAACGAGCAAGCAGGACCTCAGCACAAGAGCAAGGCTGTGGTTCCCAGCAATTGGCAGAGTCCCAAATGCTCCCTCTTAGCAATGGCCTCTTGAGGAGTGATGTTACTCTCGGATATATTTGGGGGGGGGGGGGTAACTGGGTCCCAAGTTGTTTAGGGCTCTAAATGCTAAAAGCAAAATTAGTATGGGCAGCCCAGTGCAGCTTGCCTGACAGAGAAGTTACATGGTGCCCCGGGCTGCACCCAGATGATGCAGTGTTCACCAGCTGCACCTTCTGGGTTAAGTTCGAGGGAAGCGCCCCTCCTCCCCAGTCCACACACACAGAGCTCATTGCATTAATCCTCTCCAGAGTGCCAGGATGGCATGACATAGGCCAAGGTCTCCTTCCTGGTCCAGGAACAGCTGCAGCTGCCTTGTCAACCACAGCTGGCCCAAAGGCGCTCATAGCCACCTGGGCCTCTAGTGGCAAAGGGTGGACCCAGGAACACCCCCCAGGCTATGCACCTGTGCCTTTGGAGGGAGGAGTGCAACCCTGTTTGGAGCAGGCAACACACCTCCCACCTGGGCGTGGGGCTTGCTCACCTACCAACTCACCACTGCACTCAGACTTTCCCACAGCAAACACCAGGCAGGTGGCACAACGGGCAGCAGGGAGCGCAGGCGATTCCCAGTCCCACTCCCTGGTACCCACTGCCAGGAAGGGGATCCTGTCAGCATCCCCCTCCTCTCCCCACCCCAGCAGTGCCTCCCTCATCCTCCCCCCACCTGCCCACCCCATCCCCTCCAAGGGAGGTTGTTTCCTGGTGTGATACCCAGGAGAGGTAAGAGCAGGAATGTCCCTCTTGCCTAGCCACTAACTCATCCTGCCCATCAAGATGGATGGATGGATGAGGTGCTGAGAGCACGTTACATGCTGAGAAGCTTTGTAAGCCGCTTTGAGAGCCTCTTGGGGCTCTGAAGCAGAATATAACAAGCATTCCAGATAATGCCCTTTAATCCTAGATAAGGGTGGAGAGAGAATTATCCACTCCAAGAGAGAGCTAAATGACCCCAGCCAGTGCCTTCTGCTTTGAGGTCTCCAGTGAAGGGTGGCAAGCACGAGACCAACTGCCCACCTGCCCCCAGCCAGGGTGGCCAATGACTTCTTATCCTGCACCCACCCCCACCCCCGCCACAGGAAGGGCACAACCTGAAAGGGATCGTGGCAGTGCCCAGAGGGTGAGGGGAGCTGGCCTGGGTGGTTCCTTATGCAACACCACCCTTTGTGTTCCTGCTGGAAGGCCAGCCAAGCCATGCCCACACCCAGTTCCACCTCTGCTGTGCCCCGTGTGCCTCTCACCTTCCTGCCCAACTGGTTCGGCTGCCTTTTTCTACTCCTGCTGCCTCACAAGCAGGAAGAGGGGCAGTCAGGCACCAGGCCGGGGGGGGGGGGACGACGACACAGGTTGTGTGTGGGAGTCTCTTAAAGCAGGGGAAATGGGCTGCAAAGAAAAAGGGATCTGCTGGTAGAGTTTTGTTTGGCAGCGGATCTGCAATTGTGGGTTTCTGGACACACACCTGAACTCATTTTTTTAACCTTGGAAATATCAAGTATCCTTCCCCCACCCCGTCCAGCTGCTGGCCATACCTAGGACTGCATTTTTGTCTGAAAGGCTTGTGAGCTTGATTCTGGCACCAAAAGCAAATTCCCAGGCTGAGAACATGCTGAATTTTAGGTGGGTCTCTCCCACTCCCCACCTCACCCTGCCTGCCCATTTCTTGAAGCGTGTCTTTCGGATGCTCTTCGTAAAGGTCTGATCAGAGTACGTAGCCAAAGTTATGTTCCTGCCCTCTCTGCTTTCATTGTTTCAAGGTTTTGTAACTTCATTAAGTGTTTCATCAGTTGGTGATTTATTTCTTTTTTAAGCGTGGGCCATGTTGGAAGCCTTTGCAGAAAAGCAGAATGAAAACAGTTGAAAGCACTCAAAAGTCTCCCTCCTTCAGCCGCTGCTTTGCAGTACGTCGTCTGCGGCCGTCCAGGATTAGTCATTAACCTATTGCTAATTCTGCCTCCTGAAAGCACGCTGGTCAAAGGTGGCCACTCTCATTTTCATTCTCTGGCCTTGGACGTCCGAGCAGCAAGTCCACCCCTCCAAGTGAAAGTCCCCCTTGCAGGGCAGCCGGATTGGCAGATGACAAGATTTTCCTGCCAGAGAAAGGGCCTCCTCTGCCAGAGCTTGGAGACAGAAACCAGTTTGCAGACCTGCCAGTACAGAGCTTACAAAGTCATGCTGGCTGGAGGCTGCTGGATTTTCCTTTCGAGACCTTGCTTGCGTTGGGGGGCCATGAACCAAACTGCGCCAGTCAAGATTTTGCCCGTGATAAGATGTGTTGACACCTAATTCCCTTCTCTCGTTCCCCTCTCTTTCTAGGCTAGTGCTGACACCATGCTGAAGCTTCGGCTCTTGACGTGGGACGTGAAGGACACCCTCCTTCGCCTCCGTGTCCCCGTGGGCGAGAGCTACTCTGCTGAGGCCCGGGCCTGTGGCGTCCAGGTACAGGCCGAAGCCCTCACCCAGTCTTTCCGCCAAGCCTACAGGGCCCAAAGCCTGCATTTCCCCAACTATGGCTCAGACAGAGGCCTCAGCTCCAAGCAGTGGTGGATGGATGTTGTCATGGAGACGTTCCGGCTCTCCGGTGTCCACGGCAAGGAGGCCGTCCGGCCCATTGCGGAGAAACTCTACCGGGATTACAGCAGTGCCCGCAACTGGGAGTTGCTCCCGGGCGCCAGGGACACTCTGCAGCAATGCCAGAGGATGGGGGTCCCCATGGCAGTCATCTCCAACTTTGACCAGAGGCTGCAGGAAGTGCTGACCCGCTGCGGCCTCCGCCAGCACTTCGACTTTGTCCTGACCTCGGAAGAAGTGGGGTTTGCCAAGCCGGACAAGCGGATTTTCCTGGAGGCGCTCCGCATCGCAGGGGTGTCTCCTCAGCTGGCAGCCCACGTGGGGGACGACTACGTGAATGACTACAAGGCAGCGAGGGAGGCAGGGATGCACAGTTTTCTGTATAAATCAGGTTGCCAGCCTCTAGAGAAGGATGCAGAAGTGCCCAATGTCCACATCCTACCATCACTGATGCACCTCCCGTCCCTTATAGAGAAGGGCTAAGAAGGGGAGTTTTGTCAGGGTTCAGCTAAATCACACCTGGTGTCCCTCCTAGACTGTTATCACTTCAGTTGGCAGGTGGAAGGTGAGAGAGAGAGAGGAAACATTTTATGTTCTTCTACATTAAAAATAGTAATAATTAAATTAATAATCTAATTTAATTTTTAAAATAAATAAAAATAAAGGAGGTAGCAGGATCGGGGAGAAAGATAATGGGCCTGCCCCCTGACACTCACGAGTTATTTATGCATGTAAATACTTTTGAGTCAGTTTGTGGCCCAAAAAAGGACCTCTCCCAAGTTTAAAAACTTGAGCTTAAATTATTTAGCACAATTTCATAACAAACAGATAATAAAACATCCCTGGCTTAAATGCCTAAAGTATTTGGTTGTTTATATACTTTTGTTTGTATGTGCCTTTTAAAAATAAATAAAAATGCTGTTAGAATGCATATCCTTGTGCCCCTGTTATATAGCCTTGGGAACCAATGAAATGTGAACCTGGAGGCCTGGCTGCTTTTTAAAAGGCAGCCTATTTCTGTTATGTGATGCAGTAGAGAAAGATTGATGGATGTGATTAGTTGTGATTCTTGCATTGCTGGGGGTTGGACTAGATGACCGTTGGGTCCCTTTCAAATTCTACCCTTCTATTACAGTATTCTAGGATCTCCCATTTTATTGCCCCGTGCTGTGTGTTTGCCACAGTCTGACAGAAAAACAAGAATGCTATGCAACATTCTGCATGGTTCAGCTTCCTGAGAATAACACATTTTAAGAAGAAAAACAAGTTTCTACCCCTCATGGTCAGAAAGGTATGCTAGAAAGTATGTGGGAAGAGAACGGGCTTGCCAAAATCACCGAACGTGCTGGTGTCGGTTTGAGGAAGACTGAATGAGATTCTTAGCAAACTGGACTGAGGTTCCCAGCAAAAATGGGGGGGGGGGGGAATGTGCAAAACGGTAGCTTTAAATTATGCAGCTTTAAATTCACAATTCTAGTATTTAAACAGTAGCTTTACATTCATAATTATAACATTCGGTGATGACAAAAAAGCAGCAACATGCTCCATCCATTATGTAATTTGCACAGGTTGCAGAATCCTCTTTTCCTAGTCAGATTTTTTTTTTAATTGCCGGCTCTGTCCCTTTCCCCTCAGGGACTAGTACAGTACAATTGTCTTTTCTGACTGGACTCGTGGTGGCACAGTGCTAAGGCTAAATAAGACTGAGAATGACCATCTTGGAGCAGGTGGAATGTCCCTCCCAAGCCAAGCCTTTCAGCCCCTGTCACTGACTTCGTCATGGCCTCCTCTGGTAAGATACTTAGCTGCAAACTGCAGCTCCCATCTGCTCTGAACGCAGAGCCAGAGACAGCCCGTGAGTTGCCCCAGAGCAAAGCCCTCTCGCTTCCTGGCACAAGTTGGCATCGTCCTGCCGGAACCACAGTGCTCATCTTGCTAGAATATAAGGTGATCCAGCCCCGCTCAGCTTTAGGAAATAACAACCTTGGTGAAGATGACTGCAACCTTGCAGTGTTGGCTCTCCTCACATCAGAGAGAGGCTCTGATCTGCCACGGCCAAGGCTGGGTAGATGGGGCCGGCAAAGGCTTCGTGGTGCATGTGCAGAATGGCGCAAGAATCCGGGTCAAAAAACAGCACCTCTCCAGCATCCAAGTCCACCAATACTCCAATCTCAGCCGGGCACTTGAGCATCTCCACTGCCTGGTGTCGGCCATTGTGGGAAAACTGGAACTCGCTGCCGTAGCGGGAGAAAACCCAGGAGGAAGCGTTGCAACCCAGGCGGGCTTCGGGCCCAGCCCCCTTGCGCTCCAGGGAGCCATAGGAGATGCCCAGCTTGTAAGCACCGCTTTTGGCCACCCGGACTCTCCAGGCATGGACCCCCGAACAGAACGATTCCTCGGCCAAGGCGTTGGGCCAGTGGTCAAACCGTGCCGGGCCACCGGGGTCGGGCCTGCTGTTTTTCTTGGGGCTGAAGGTCAGCGTTCTCTTGTCCTCCGAAAGCTGCAAGAGGGGGCTGACTGTTTTCTCATCCACGTGGACTTCATCTGTTCTGGGTGGAGAAAGAAACTGGTCGCCACAAATTCGGCAGAAAGGTGTTGGGAACGTAGCCAACTGAAAGGCAGCAAAAGCAAACCTGGAAGGCAGGTGGAGGTGGCCTGGATAACGACCCCCACCCCACAAGGGAAAGACACTGACCTGAGGCCCGACAGAGAACAGCTAAGGCCCATAGCCGGCTCACTAATGGACTCTGGAGGCACCATGGGTTAAAGTCCAGCTTTTCTGACTCCTGGGGCTTTAGGATTCCTTCAGCTTCCTCTGTCCTAAACCAACACAACAGAAGCAACTGGGGTTAGTTTTAACGTACCGCTTCTCAATTCATTCCCAGTAAAATACAATATTACGTACAATATATGTCAGTATCCTTAGCTCTTTAGGGTACAGTGGTACCTTGGGTTACATACGCTTCAGGTTACAGGCTCCGCTAACCCAGAAATGGTACCTCAGGTTAAGAACTTTGCTTCAGGATGAGAACAGAAATTGTGCTCTGGCGGCGCAGCAGCAGCAGGAGGCCCCATTAGCTAAAGTGGTGCTTCAGGTTAAGAACAGTTTCAGGCTAAGAACGGGCCTTCGGAACGAATTAAGTACTTAACCCGAGGTACCACTGTATTTATTTTTATTTTATTCATTAAATTTGTAGACCGCCTTTTACCCGTAGATCTCAGGGCAGTTCACAACATATAATTACAATATAAAAAACACAAAACACATGATAAAAATAAGAACAGAAAGGAGGGAAACAATAGCTTTCCCACCAGGCCTGTGGACAAAAGCTTGCCCAAAGGAGTAGAACAGAAAGAAACACAAACTTGCACACACACACACACACACACACACACACTGGAAGGAGGCAATGAGGAAAGTGCTTTTAATAGCACAAAATACATTTACAGCATTTTAGAAAAACACATCAGAAGCAGAAAGCCCACTAGGGAGGCAGTTGACCCACTGGGTAGGAAGGGAATTAAAGGGCTGACAGAGGAGGATATTGAGAGAGCAGAAAGGCAAAGAGATGCAAGAGAGGACATCCTAGACAAATTAAAAACAAATAAATCATTCAATCTAGACAGATTCCATCTGAAGAGTTCTTAAACAACTCAGAGTGTGAAACTGCTGTTGAGCCTAACAATATAGAACATTTCTTTTAAAGAGATCCAAAAAAAGTGCAGGCCAGTTGATACCAGTTCTGGAAGCATTATCAGCAGCAACATTAGGAAACATAGGGAAGAACAGGTCTTGCTGAAGGTAAATCAGCATGGCTTCTGCACAAGTAAGTCCTGTCTGACTCCCCTTTAGAGTTATTTCAGAGTGTTGGTGGGAATCTAGACAGCGGTATCAAAACCACCAGGGGTGCCTGAGCAAACAGCTGTCCTGAAACAGGAGGACAGATCTTACATCTCGGCAGTTAGTTAAAGAACAAGAAGCAGAGAGTAGAAATAAAAGGCCAGTTACAGGAAACCAGGCAAAGGGCCTTCTCGGTAGTGGTGTCTGCCCAGCAGAATGCCTTCCCGTCAGATGTCAATAAGATAAATAACTAAATGAATTTTAGAAGGCATCAGAAGGTACTCCTGTACAGGGAAGTTTTTAAAGGTTGATGTTTTATTGTGATTTTTATATTTTGTTGAGACTGGATGAAGCCCCTTTGGTCAGGCTCCTCAGGCCTGTTGCCATGTTCCTATGCTCCTACTTATTGCTTTTTTTGAGGTGGGGGGAGGTAGAAGTAGGAATCAAAGATGTCTTCACTCACCTCTCAAAGATTTCCTCCTCTGCCTGCTAGACATACAGAGAAAGAGAGAGAGAGAGAGAAAGTTACTAAAAAGACCTCTTTGAAAACAGAAAATTACCACTGCTAAATAGATGGAGGTCCATTTGACGCCATGGATGGGAACCCCAGGGAAAGAGTGGAAAGGGGCCCTGGCTCAGCTCCAGGGTCCCTGCAGTGAAAGGGGGGGGGCTCAAGTTGAGGGAGGGCAGGGGAAAGACCCTCCTTGGTCTGAGAGACCCTAGAGAAGGGCTACCAGACAGAGCCCACCTGACTGGGTTCAACAGACACAAAGCCTGGCCTGGTACAGTCAAACCTCGGTTGTCGAACATAATCCATTCTGGAAGCCTGTTTGGCTTCCGAAATGTTCGACAACCAAGGCGCGGCTTCTGATTGGTTGCAGGAGCTTTCTGCACTCAAGTGGAAGCCGTGTCGGACGTTCGGCTTCCAAAAAACGTTCAAAAAGTGAAGCGTTTACTTCTGAGTTTTTGGCATTTGGGAGTCGAAACGTTCCAAACGGAGGCGTTTGGGAGCCGAGGTTTGACTGTACAAAGTAGCTTCCTATAAATTGAAGCATGGCACAAAATAAATCACAAAATAAATTTATTTTGTGATTATATTGTTAGTTGTGATTATGTTAAAAATGATGTAAAACTCAATAAAAAGCATGGCAGCTTTTTAATTTTTTAAGAAAAGCCCAACATGATGACATTTTTGTTTTATTTTTAGCTCCTGCAATTTGACCACAATCTCAAGACGAGTTTCAATATAAGCAGGCAGGAAGCCAGAGACTGATTATGATTGCCCTTTCCTTAACCACAGATGACTTCACTTCTTCCACCCACCCCACCCACTTTTCCCATAGCCAGACTGGGGGGCTGCCCTGCCAACCTCAGCCTGTCCGCCAGCCCCTGCCTGCCTGCCTGTCTTCTTTCTCCCATCCAGTCTAGCAGTGGGTGGCAGGGGCCCCTGCCTACCAGCTCCCTTCTCTGCCTTTGTGCTGATTCTTTGGACCTCAGCAGGGAACAGAAGGATGGAGAGGAGGGGGCAAAACTAGAGCAAGCTGGCTCCTCCTCCTTCTGGCTCTGGCTCCGCCCACTGTGTGGCTCCCTGCTTTCTGCCCTTCCATTTCTGTCAGGCATCAGCCACCACTGGCCGTAGCTATGGTTGGCCATCATGCCGTGCTAACCATGGATAAGGTGAAGCAGGACTTGCTCTTAACCAAGGTCTAGAACCAGATTTTAAAAGCAGTTCACAGCCAACCTTGGTTCATGTGGATATGGTAGGTGGGCTAAGTGTAGCCAACTGAAGGGGAAATCACATACAACCGACCCAGGGTACGTGTGTGTGTCACCCTGCAGTTTCATCCTACTCCCATAGCCTGAAATCACTGTCAGAAACTATTTTGGTCTCCCCCCCCCTCGATTTTCATGCTTTATCTTTTTGTAAACTGCTTTGAGGTTGTTTTTTCAATCATTTTATTTACGACATAAACCAAATAAACAAAAAAGCGGGAAGGAACTTTTTGATGGGCATCCAAGGTTTAATTCTATTGCGGTTGAAATAGTCTCTGGGGAAAAATTTATTTATGGAGGTATGCATTTGTTAAGCTCTTTCCCCTTTTATAATTCAACACAATCTTTAAAATAAAGAAAAGGCTTTAAAATTGATTTCTGCTTTGATACTGCATTTTTAAGGGCATGCTTGTGTAATTGTCATTTTGTTGGAGCTTCCCAAAATTCACGAGTTGCTTATGCCTGTCGACTACGAGCCAAAGAATGGAGAATAAACATTTATATCTCTGTCCATTTCACAGCTCACCATAAGTGAGAGATAAACCCATAAACCGAGCACATGCAAACTGCGAGGCAAGGGTGAGCCTCACTTGGGGCCAATCGCCAATGCTTACCACCAGGCCACCATCATCTGTGCTGGTGATCATGGTCACCATGTAAGTCCGGAGGGCGTCCAGTTTCCGTAGTGATTCGTTCCAGTGGACCTGCTGGGTGAGGATGTTCTGGTGGGCACGCTCCTCCTCTGAGTGGGCCACATCCAGCAGCCGCTGCTCCTCGCTCTCACACACAGTCCTCACAACGTTCAGGCGCTGGATCAGGACCTCCCGGGCACTGCTGGCCACAGTCTGAGAAAGGAGGACAAGGTGAAATGGGAAGCTGCACGACACAAGGTTGGGACACCAGCCCACCCAAGCCCCGTGTGGGGAGCAGCATTACAGTTCCCATCATCATCAATCATAGAATTGTAGCGTTGTAAGGGACCAAGGAAGGGATGCGGGTGGCGCTGTGGGTTAAACCACAGAGCCTAGGACTTGCCGATCAGAAGGTTGGCGGTTCAAATCCCCGCGATGGGGTGAGCTCCCGTTGCTCGGTCCCTGCTCCTGCCAACCTAGCAGTTCGAAAGCACGTCAAAGTGCAAGTAGATAAATAGGTGGGAAGGTATACGGCGTTTCCGTGTGCTGCTCTGGTTTGCCAGAAGCGGCTTAGTCATGCTGGTCACATGACCCGGAAGCTGTACGCCGGCTCCCTCAGCCAATAAAGCGAGATGAGCGCCGCAACCCCAGAGTCGGTCACGACTGGACCTAATGGTCAGGGGTCCCTTTACCTTTAAGGGACCAAGGAGGTCATCTAGTCCAACCCCATGCAATGTAGTAATCTTTGGCCCAATGTGGGATTCGAACCCACAACCCTGAGATTAACTGTCTCATGCTCTACTGACTGAGCTGTACCAGGTCTTCTCTTTGGACTGGGTCTTTCCCAACCACCTGCTTTCTGACACCCCACTTTTAAACTGGAGGTGCCATTGGAGATGGGGCCTGGGAAATGTCTGCATGTCAAGCCAGACAGACTTTCCCATGGACCAAAATGGGCTGGAGAGCGTCAGGGCAGAGCTCCCCGAAAACGAAACTTCCCACAAGGGAGTCATAGGCCACAAAGGCTGTGGTTATGCAGAGACAATGGGCTGCAGGAACTTCTTTCCTTTTCGTAAGCCTGCCGGTGGTTCACTGACGCATTTCAAACATACAGAAGAAGATGAGCCCTGCTTTTGTTCACTGCTAAGGGCCGGCACACTCATGAGGCAAGGTGGGGCGGCCACCTCAGGCGGCAAGATCCACAGGGGCAGCACATTTTTAAAAATTAATATCAAATATCTTTGTACCAAAAAGCTACTGTATTTTTTGCTCTATAAGACGCACTTTTCCCCTCCTAAGAAGTAAGGGGAAATGTGTGTGCGTCTTATGGGGCGAATGCAGGTGGGAGGCTCTGCTCAGCGCTCCCTTTAAAGAGTCGCGTGGAGTGTTTGTGCGGCTCTTGGGGGTTTTCCCCCCTCGGGGAAAAGCCCCCAAGAGCCGTACACACGCTCCGCGTGCTCTTTAAAGGGAGCGCGGCTCTTGGGAGAGCCTTAGCCGCACGCAGCCTCTCCCGGGCAGGGGATGAAGGCTCCCCTTGTCCGGAAGAGGCTGCGCGCGGCTATCCCATAAGCCAGGGCAGCCAGTGGGATCGCTGCGCAGCGGTCCCGCTTGCTGTCCTGGCTTATGGGATTCAGAATTCTCTTCTTCTTGTTTTCCTCTTCCAAAAACTAGGTGCATTTTATGGTCTGGTGCATCTTATAGAGCGAAAAATACGGTAATCTAAATAAAAACACAGACCAGAAAAGGAGAGAGAGAAACAGACAGGAAGACAGAGAAAGGAGAAAGGGAAAAGGGAAAGGGGAGGGAAAGGCCTGGGGAAAAGAAAAAAAGAGAACTTCTGAATCTTCATCTGTCATCTATATATGAAAAATATCCAACATATCCACTCCAAGATTACACCCAACAAATCCACTTTCTACAAACCAACATTACATAGTCAATCTTCAAAACCAAATATCATGAGCTCTTTTTCATGCAAAAAGTCTGTAAGACGTTTTGAGTCTTTAGTAAATGTTGACAAGGACTTTTCTCTGATTAAAAATTGTAGTCTTTGCCATCTCAGCTAAATCCAGTAATTTTAGCAACCACTCCTCCATGGTTCATGACGTAGAACTTTACTCCCCCTTTCTTCTCTGGTGGGGGGGGGCGTCATTTTGCAGTTCGCCTCAGGGGCCATAAAATGTCTTGGTCCAGCCCTGCTGCTAAGGATTCCTGCATCTGCTCTCGAGCTTAAGAGCCCAGCAAGGTCCACGAGGACAGCAAAGGGAATCCCAGCAACCAGCTTTGGCTGGGTGACACCTCCACCCCCAAAATGGGACAAGGAGCCTCCCAAAGATTCTTGTTTGAGGGCGGAAAGCTGCCAACTCTTTGGACTTCACCTGCTTCATTGTCTCCAGGCTCCGGCAGAAATCAAACATAAATTCCTGCCCCACATATGCCTCGAATCATCTGGTCCCCATGCCAGAGGCTGGTTTCATCCCCTAAGTCACAGTCACAGGGCAGGAGTCACAGGTTGAATCTGCCTGAGACGGTTGCTACCTTTTTCCTAGCAGGGCTCTCAAGCCTTTAACAGCTGCACCACATTAAATAATAATTCCAATAATATCCAAGACTATGTTTCAAGGCAACTCATTGACATTTAAAACAGTACAACCCCCCCCCCCTGCCGCCACACACACAGAGGGAGAAAATGGGTTTTAAAACAAACTCAGTATGAACACCTGAGACAGAGAGACTGTTTCGTCCAGCAGGAAAAGCCAGTTGGAGCAAAAATATCTCCCATGGTTTCCGGAAAGCGCAGAGAGCTGGCGTATCTCAACAGGAATGCTGTTTCACAGAACGGGACAGCTACACCGAAAGCGCTGCTCTGAGTCACTGCACAGCAGGTAACTGGTTTTTTTTGTGGGGGGGGGGGGGGACAGATGAACTTGAAGGAGGAACTTTCTCACAGATCATCTGTATTTCAAGTATCCTGATCCTGACCTGTATAGGGCCTGTTTGCACCAAAGCCTTTAACGTGTCCTGATTGATAGCCAGTGCAGACCTCACAAACAAGGGTCATAGGTTGCCAGAATACCCAACACATGGAGCAATCCAGCAGGTGCAGTTCGCAGACGGAAATCCAACAGGCACAGGGTCAAGCTAGACCTAGTGTATTTCTGCCTGTTCAGCGGTTGCGAAAGGCACAGGAGCCCCACAAGATTGCACCTGCGAAAAATGGCTCCTGGACCAGAGGGGGATATCACACAGCAGCCTCTGCCAACCTTGGGTCCTCCGATGTTGCTGGACTACAACTCACATCATCCCTGATCTAGCTCACTGCTGGCTGTGGATGATGGAGGCTGTAGTCCAGGAATATCTGGGAACTCCAAGTTGGGGGAGGCTGTTATGGATGGGGCAGGAGACCCCAAAGTTATGTGCACTAGGGGGCTAATAATTCAGCTGCAAATTCTCCCCAGACCACATTATTACCACAACACGCTTCTTCTTCTCTGGCAACACCTCTGTGGCAAATTTGGCAATTGTGGCACTCTGGAGCTGAAGCTTTTCACACTCGTCCACTATTTTGTTCTGAAACAAATAAACAAAAAAAAATGAGTAGGGGAAAAGTAGGATGCTGAAATCTCCCCCTCCCTCCATACGCTGGTGCTTTCAGTGTGAAAGGGAATAAACTATGCCTCTAAGTATGTGCAGAGTGCATCCCCTGCCCAGCTCACCCCAAAACAGGCCTGGGGAGTTCCAGGAAGGAGCTTATTGGCCAACTTTACACTGGAAACTGGAAACCAGGCTGGCACCAGCTCTAAAACACAAAACACCACTGGGGCTTAAAGCTCTGAAATGGTGTCCTTGGGCCTCTTCCCGCATGCCCAAAATCCCCATTTGCTGACATTTGGGAGGTGGTGATGCGGTGCAAAGGGAATGCACTTTGCATATGCTCAGATGCACTCTTAATAATTCTACAAATACCCAGCAGGGAAATTCGACTGGGGATGTGTGTGGAGAGGGAGAGGGCTTTACCACATTACCCCACATTACCCCAGCAGCGCCCTCCCCGTCGAGGCTCACCCTCCTCTCGGCTGCCTCCTCGGCCAACGGGCGCACCCGGTGGTCCCGGCAGCCGCCCTGGACGGGACACTGGGCGCAGACGAGCCGCCTCTCGGTGCAACAGAACCAAGTCAGGTCCAGTGCGTGCTCCGGGCAGACGCCTCCAGCTTGGGGGTGCCCCTCACCGGGGCTTGGGGTCTCCCCGAGGTGGCGGCGTTCCCCCGCTCCCGGCGCCTGAGCCATGGCGGAGAGGGAGGAAGGACGGAGGGCGCGCCGGGCCAGGCACCTGTTGCGGCAGCGGCTCAGGTGGGCGGGCCGCGCCGTCGGAGCCTCCCTGCCCTGGGGATGCCCCGCCCGCAGCAGCAGCAAGCAGCAGCGACGGGGAGCGCCCCTTCCGCCTCCATCCGGCCAGAGCCTCCACGGGCAGGGGCAGTCTACCCGCGCAATATCCGCTTGCTGCTAAGGAGCTAACTGGCTGTTCGACGGGTGCGGAGAGACGGCGGCGAGGGGCAGAAAGGCACCAAGCGGCTTGGCTCGACCCGGCAAAGCAGTTCCAAGGAATAGCCGGTCGTGTGGCTCAGGTGCTGAACTGCCATGGGCTAGACTAGAACTCAGCCCCCGGAGTCGAGTTGGGACGGGAGGGGTTGGGGAAGCAGGCAGAATAACAAGAGGGGTCCGAGCATGTGCAAAGCGCCACCCTCTCTCCCCAGCGCTAGAACAAACCCTCCACTGTACACGTGCACTTTGCTTTTCAGAAAATGGGACCTGCTCCAGTGGTTTGTGGGGGGGGGGGATCTCCAGGAACGATGGCCGAGGGTCTCTCTGAGCATGTGAAGAGTCTCTGCCACTCTCCCCTGCAGGCGTATCACCTACCAATTCGTTTATCTTGATGCAAGAACCGCTGCCTGTGTCTCAATGTTGTCCTGGGTTGAGGATCATCTCCCTGCTAATCCCAGTCAAAGCTCCTCACCAGGGAGGGAACTGCTCTGGAGACGGGGCTTTGCAACTGATTTTATGCCACAGAAGCACTATTAATTAATGAATAGCCCTACTAGTACTACTACTAATAATAATACTATGGTTTTATTATTGTTCCTGAGCATTTCACAGTGCCCTGACATTCATAAATTAAGCAGGCTAAACTTTCTCTGGCATGTGCCTCTGAGCATGGACAGAGTATTTTCCCGGTGTTACTGAGTAACCACAGGAGGCTTCTTCAAATTGGGCAGGAGAGATTTAATGGCTTTCAGGCTTGGGGGGAGGGGCTTCCTAGGGAAACTTAGTCCCATCCATCTGCCCAGCCACGCTTCTCAATTTAGACACTGACCCCTGGAAGTTCCAGGAGCCCCCAACCAGACCACCCAGCTGCAAAGGTGGGAAACTCCCTGGCGGGGAGGGTCTCTGCACCCGGCAGGGTAGGGTGAGGGGCTGGACCCGAGCCAGGTGGGCTTAGCCCCAGACAGGAGCAGATCCGAAGCAGCCCCAGAAGCAACTTGAGTCCATGTCGCTTTTAAAAAAATAGGACCGGTCGACCCAATTTGAGTCGCACGACTCAAATTAATTAATTTTGTGTGCTATCTCTTTTGACAATCCTGAAGTTGTGGAGTCAATAGTCACAGGTGTTGTAATCCATACCATGATCAACTCCCGCCCGGGAACCAATGTCCCCACTGTGGAAGGACGTGTGGATCCAGAATTGGCCTCCACAGTCACTTACGGACTCACTGTTAAAACCGTGTTTATGGAAGACAATCTTACTCAGCTACGAGTGATCGCCAAAGAAGAAGAAGTAGAAGTTGGCTGTTCTGCTGAAGAATGCCTAAATTCTTTCTGCACATTGTCTCCACAAAATGACCTTGCAAGAAAGCTCTCGGGATGTGAATATGTTGCTCGAAAAAACAGAAAAATATTAATCACAGAACTGTAGAATGGTTTAGTTGGAAGGGACCCTGAGGGTCATCTAGCCAAATCCGCTGCAATGCAGGAACTTTTTGCCCAACATGGGGCTCAAACTCAATGCCCTGAGATGAAAAGTCTCATGCTTTACCGACAGAGCTAGCATTCTGCAGACCGGACAGGAGTCGGTGTTTTCTTTGCCCCCTTAGCCAGGCATGGCGTGCCCCTGGAAGATCTGGAGTCTCCCCACTCTCTGCTGTATACCTGAAGGATCGTCTCTACCCCTATCGTTCAACCCGGACACTGAGGTCCAGCTCTGAGGGCCTTCTGGCAGTGCCCTCCCTGCGAGAAGTGAGGTTACAGGGAAGCAGGCAGAGGGCCTTCTCAGTAGTGGCGCCCGCCCTGTGGAACGCCCCCCCACCAGATGTCAAGGAAATAAATAATGATCTGACTTTTAGAAGACATCTGAAGGCAGCCCTGTTTAGGGAAGTTTTTAATGTTTGATGTTTTATTGCATTATTATTATTATCATCATCATCATCATCATCATCATC
The DNA here is from genome assembly GCF_964106645.2 of Podarcis pityusensis. Classification (NCBI taxonomy): domain Eukaryota; kingdom Metazoa; phylum Chordata; class Lepidosauria; order Squamata; family Lacertidae; genus Podarcis; species Podarcis pityusensis. The sequence continues at coordinate 27,306,639 of NC_138039.1, read as the reverse complement.
ATCATCATCATTATTTGTGCTGGGGAAACCCAGCCAGATGTGCAGGGTATGTATGTATAAATAAATATGATGGTAATAATAATAATAATAATAATAATAATAATAATAATGTGTCCCTTCCCCGAGGCAACAGCACAGTCCTGAACCCATCAGGGGATAGGCAGGAATGGTGGACCAGCCCTAAGCCAACTATAATGGATGTGATAGCTTTTCTATATATAATTATATTAATTATTTTTAATTTTACAACGGCTTGCGTTTCCTGCTGGTTTGTAGCCTTCCCCCCCCCCCAAACAGCAACAATGGAAGATAAGAGCAATGGTGTCACAGGTTTGGCATTTGCACTGGCATACTTCTGGAGCTAAGAGGCGGGAGGAGGCTGGGAAGGTGGCCAGCAGATGAGAGGGGCTTGATCAGAAGCTGCTGAGATGTGTGTAAACATAAGGCACTAAGTTCTTTCCTTTAATTCCTTCCCTGTCCTTCTGCCAGGCTAAGCGCTTTCGTCCGGCGAGTGCCTTTGAGATCATGGGGAAACTGCAGAGCAAAATTAGCCGAAACTCCTCCAAACGCAGGTAAGGGGTGCGGGGGGGACGGGACGGGACCAAAGTGGTGATTTGGTGGGATTGCATTTCCCTTTTGTGGATTTAGATGCTGGCTTTTCATCTCGCTCTTCTCCCAGCGGGGCAGCCTGGCATTTCTGTCTCCTAGCAGCAATCCTGCGAGGTTGCCTGATGACAGAGAGAGGAAGAGGGCTGGCCAGGCGCAGCTCGCAGCTCGCGCAGCTGCCTTGGGCGTCCAGAGGGTCCCTGGTTCAATCCCTGCCAGCACCTCCAGCTAAAAGGAGCAGCAGGTGGTGGGAAGGACCCTCCCCTTCCTGAGACCCCAAAGAGGCTTGGAGGAGCCAGTTCTCGCTGAGCCGCTCTGGCGCTCTGAGCCAGGAGTTTCTTAATTAAAGGCATCCTATGCAGGCAATGATTTTTTAAAGTGTCCACTTAGAAGGCTTGCTGGAAGAGGGAGCACAAAAAAGGCAAGAGAGACAGCGCCTGTCTGATTTATGCACTGTAGTGGGAGGGAGTTCCAAAGGGTCGCAGAAAGGATTACCTGGTGAGGTGGTATCTGCAGCAAGCCGAGCATAGTGACCGGTTGGTTGTAGCAAGGGGTGAGGTCATCTTTCAAGTCTCCTTAGCCGAGTGATTTAATTGGCAGCCAGTGCAATTCTTTCAGTACCGCCGTCGTAGTGCCAGGGCATTATTCTGCCCCGGTGAGCAGTTGAGTCTCTGCATTTTGCATTTCTGGGACAACCTCAGGGGCAGCCCCACACCAAGCACATTGCAGCAGTCCAGCCTGAAGAATAACAGTGCATGGATGACCGTGGTCAGGCTATCCCGGTCCAGAAACAGACATAGCTGTCTTGCCAGCTGAAGCTGGTTGATGCAGAGGTCGCTTGGCCCTCTAGCTACAGAGATGGATCTCGGAGCACCTCCAGAATATGAACCTGCTCCAGAAGCAGTAGACGGTCCTTATCCAAAGCAGGCAATAGATTTAGTTGTCTGGGCTCGGGAACCTGCTCATCCACAGTGCCTCTGTTTTGCCAGGATTCAGACTCAGAGGGCCTTCTTGGTAGTGGCGCCTGCCCTGTGGAATGCCCTCCCATCAGATGTCAAGGAAATGAGCAACTATCCTACTTTTAGAAGACATCTGAAGGCAGCCCTGTTTAGGGAAGTTTTTAATGTTTAATGCTGTATTGTGTTTTTAATATTCGATTGGGAGCCGCCCAGAGTGGCTGGGGAAACCCAGCCAGATGGGCGGGGTATAAATAAATTATCATCATCATCATCATCATCATCAAGAGGGCATCTCAGCTCTGACTCTCCAGTCCCCCTCTCTTTGCACCCCCTCAATAACTCTTCTCCTCATTGACCACCTTGTAATTTCCCTTATTAAGGTTTGCTCTCTCTCTCTCATCCTACCCCTCCCCGTCCCTATCTTCTTTAAATATAGCCTTTATTATTTGCAAGAATTGGCATAACACTTGTTTAAAATGTGGCATTAGGCCATCTCCCTTTTCTTTTTAATGTTTTTATTAAAAGATTTCCATGAGTATCAAAAGTACATTCAGTGTCTCTGCTTTCAAATCGTGGAGTCCTTCATGCAGGCTAGTGACATTCAATTTGAGACATTTTTTATTCCATTCCCTCCGTAGCCACCAAGTTCCTGGCTTGAACTTTGGACCCTTCTGGCCAGAACAGGCTCTGAAAAAGGAAACGACCTGAACAGAACACAAAACAACGGAGCTGTTCCTGGCTCCATTGCCCCTTGGTTATGAAATCTTTGCCACAGTGGAAAGTGGTTGTTGCAGTGGGGTGCAAGGGGGCTCCTTTGCCATAAACCGGAATCTAGTGTTAAGGACGCGGGTGGCGCTGTGGGTTAAACCACAGAGCCTAGGACTTGCCGATCAGAAGGTTGGCGGTTCAAATCCCCGCGACGGGGTGAGCTCCTGTTGCTCGGTCCCTGCTCCTGCCAACCTAGCAGTTCAAAAGCACGTCAAAGTGCAAGTAGATAAATAGGTACCGCTCCAGCGTGAAGGTAAACGGCGTTTCCGTGCGCTGCTCTGGTTCACCAGAAGCGGCTTAGTCATGCTGGTCACATGACCCGGAAGCTGTACGCCGGCGCCCTCGGCCAATAAAGCGAGATGAGCGCCGCAACCCCAGAATTGGCCGTGACTGGACCTAATGGTCAGGGGTCGCTTTACCTTTAGTGTTAAGAAGACCCAGGTGGGTTTCAGTGCCTCATATCATTCCTGTCTGTTTATGTTTGCCTTCTCCTTTGCAGGGCCGACAGGTATGAGGAAGAGCCCCCTCCTGCCAAGGTGGTTCAGCAGCCCTGTCCTGCTCACTGCGGTGCTGTGGCTTCAGTGGCGTCCCTCACAACTGACCTGTGCGTGTCAGGCGGCAAAGACAAGGTAGCTCGCAGGAGAGCAGCTAGCTGCAGCTGGCAGGAGCGCCTCACTGGTCCCAAATGGAAGAGAGTGTGAGGACTTCTTGGGTCCACCTCTCTTTCCCCCAACCTCCTCCCCACAATCCTGTGTCGCTGCTCCCCTGATTTCTAATGCCAGGTTCACGAAAGAAAAGCCCGGGCAGAACATCGCCTCCCTCTGTAGCCACGTTGCGGCCCCTGGTGGTCTTTCAAGATGGCTGCCTTTAGGGGCAGGCAGTCCAGGGGAGCTGCTGGAGCACAGAGCTCAGCGGGCAGCATGCCATGGATGCTCCAAAGAGTCCACCTTCCCCTGGGAATCTGGAGCAACATTGAGGTCCATTTCTGAGGGCCTTCTGGTGGTTCCCTCACTGCTGGAAGTGAAGTTACAGGTAGCCAGGCAGAGGGCCTTCTCGGTAGTGGCACCCTCCTTGTGGAATGCCCTCCTGTCAGATGGCAAGGAGATGAGTAACTATATAACCTTTAGAAGACATCTGAAGGCAGTCCTGTATAAGGAAGTTTTTAATGTTTGATGTTTTATTGTGTTTTTAATATTTTGTTGGGAGTCGCCCAGAGTCAGATGAGCAGTGGCATATTATTATTATTATTATTATTATTATTATTATTATTATTCTGCTTGGGTGGCTTTGTGTTAATGCTGGAGGCTCCGCTTCCTGTTTTTGTTTGAGGGGAAATTTGCTATCGTGGTGCAACTGCTATGCACTTGAGCAACTGAGATATGATACATGCATACAGGTTTATTGTCCGTTGGCTAGAAATGGAGCACATAAACAAATGGTGCTGCAAACTCAATTTAAAAATGAGGCCTCTGAAAAGCTGAACCAGTTCCCAGTCTAGTGCTGGTTGAGATATATGGAGTCGCAGACAAGCTCAGTTTTGATAGGCCCTTCCAGTTTAAAATTGTGCTCCGTTCCCACTCTATATTTTAACGCAAAGTTTTCCCGTCAGAGGAACGCCACATCCAGACCCATTACCTTAAAAGCACACCTATTCCACCTTAACAGCCATGGGGTCTGTAGCTTCTTAAGGGTGCCGAGAGATGTTTTGAGAGTTCCCAGCGCCCTTAACAAACTACCATTCCCAGGAATCCTTGCGTAGGTGGTACTTTTTGCAGGAATCTGAAATATTGCATGAAAGCTTTCCCCCACGTTCTCTTTCTCCAGACTGTTGTTGTGTACAACTGGCGTCGTGGCACGCTGGTCAGGAGGTTCCTAGGTCACGAGCGAGAAGTTACTAAGGTAAACGCCAGATTTTGGCTGCAAAAATGTTTTCTTTCTGTCCGTCCCCTTGCAAGCATAGACAACAGAGACCAGGACCCCATCATGTACCATCAAGCACTAAGCGACATGCAACCTTAAGAAAGGGCAGGGACACCTGGGAGGGTGTGAGAAGGTGGCTGCTTTGTGCGCAGAAGGCGCTAGGTTCAGTCTCCAGTTGAAAGGCTCTCACAGAAATAGTAAACAACTACAGTGGTACCTCGGGTTAAGTACTTAATTCGTTCCGGAGGTCTGTTCTTAACCTGAAACTGTTCTTAACCTGTAGCACCACTTTAGCTAATGGGGCCTCTCACTGCTGCCGCGCTGCCGGAGCACGATTTCTGTTCTCATCCTGAAGCAAAGTTCTTAACCCGAGGTACTATTTCTGGGTTAGTGGAGTCTGTAACCTGAAGCGTATGTAACCTGAGGTACCACTGTATCTGACTTTTAGCAGACATCCGAAAGCAGCCCTGTTTAGGGAAGTTTTTTATGTGTTTTACTGTGGTTTTATAACTGTTGCAAGCTGCCCAGGATGGCTGGGGCAACCCAGTCAGATGGGTGGCATATAAATCATAAATTATTTTTATTTTATTTACGTATTATATTTGTATACTGCCCTATACCTGTAGATCTCAGGGCAGTTCACAACAAGAAATTACAATATACAAAACACAAAATGCATAAGAAAACAACAACAAAGATAACCCATTAATCCATCATCATCATCATCATGGGGGGACAGCCCTCTCCCTTTTTCTGCCAGAGACCTGGGAGGGTGGCCATTGCCAGTCAGAGTAGGCAGTGATGGGTGGAAGAACAGTCTGAGGCAGCTTCCATGTTTTTTGAACAACCTGTGTGGGAAAGGATGGTTGTCTGAATCCACTTCTCTTCTGTTCTGCCCCAGGTGACCTGCCTCCCGGCCTCCAACTGGCTCTTCAGTGCTTCCCGCGACAAGACGGCGCTGATGTGGGGGTTCCAGGGGGGCTCTGGGGCAGTCCAGGGCTTCTCAGGGCATGACCTGGTGGTCACTGGCTTGGCTGTCAGCCCAGGTGAGGCGGTGACTCCTGCTGGAGTAAGAAGTCTGTGTCTGGATTCCTGACAGGTTTCTTCACGGACTCTCTCTTTCCTTGTTAAGTTTTCCAACAGCTTTGCACAGGCTCCCGTGACAACACTGTCTGCACCTGGGACATAGAGACAGGGGACTGTTTGCACAGAGCGTCCATTTCCAGGAATCTGGTAAGTGCCAGAAGACCTTGGAAGGGAGAAGTCCTACTATTTATTACAGATGCCAAAGGCACAAATCCCTCGCCCAGTTTTAAAGTGACCCCTTAACCATTTATAGCTAAGTGGAACTTCCCTCTCTCTCTCTCTCTCTCTCTCTCTCTCTCTCTCTCTCTCTCTCTGTCTCTCTCTCTCTCTGTGTGTGCAAAAATGGAGTTCGGTTTATACTAAGGTTACCAGATTTTTTCCAAAGACTCTGGGGACACTCTTTTTTTTAAAAAAAATAACATTTATTTCTAAAAAAAGTTGTTTTTTTAAAAAATTAAGAAGTAATATTTTTTCTGTGGTCTCCTCTGTCACATGGCCTTCCTCTGGGCCCTGGCCTGCTCTCTTGGAGCGCTAGCCCTCCCAGTTCTCTCCTACCTTTCCTCCTGAGTGGCAGCAGCGTGGCAAGGTCAGGGCTCCCCTCTTTTTTCTCCTTCCTCTCTCTCCCTCTTCCTTCTCTTCTCCTCCTTCTCCCTGCGTCGGCTCTGGGGTTTTCCTGGCCCCAGAGTGCCACGGGGCAGTTGGCTGGGTGCTCTCGTTCCTGGCTCGATTTGGGTCACGGGGTGTGTCAGTGGTTCCCCCAGTTGATGCATCGGGCGTCCCCGGTTCCCCCTTGGCAGTGGCAGTCTCAGCAGCCCGGAGCCAGCCTGGTAGCGCAGTTGGCTCTGGCTGGCTTCAGGAGCTGCTCGCTGCCGTGGCGCCCGCCATTTTGCCTGGCCGGAAGTCCCCATATGATGTGTCTTGTGCCGTTGAACCAATCATGCAACATTCATAATAAATCTACAACACTTAAAATATAAATCCAGGGACATTAAATGAAATCCGGGCACATTCCGGGGACAGATTTTGTCTGGGGACAGATATTTAAATCCAGGGACTTTCCCTGGGAAATGGGGACATCTGGTAACCATAGTTTATACTGAAAATAAAATACCTGCACCAAATGAAGGAAACAGTGAAGTTGGTATATGAAGCCCTTCTTATAATTTTGAAGGAAATGTAAGCAATCCACTTTAAATTATTTAATTGCAATGCTTCAGCAGCCACCAATTTTTTAAAGGAAAGGTGTGGAGTGTTTATTCCTTATTGTAAATGGAGCCTTGCACTGTCTGCCCACTGAATGCAACGGCGCTTACTCTCAGGTAACTGGGTATAGACTAGGGAGCTTTATACTGCAATCATTTTTGCCTTATACTGCAATCCAAATCATTTTTGCTCAGAGCTCGGTCCCACTGAGTTCAATAGGATTTACTCCTTGGTATGTTCCTGACCATTCTCACAGTTTCTTCTTCTTCTTCTTCTTCTTCTTCTTCTTCTTCTTCTTCTTCTTCTTCTTCTTCTTCTTCTTTCCCGCCTTTTCCCCTGACAGGGACTCAAGGCAGCTTACAGTTAAAAAATTATTTCATTCCATTTATCTTTGGAAGGTGTTGTACACAATCCCTTCCCTCACACATTATTTTTTTACAACAATCCTGTGAGATAGGTTTGGCGGAAAGGTTGTAATTGGCTCAAGGTGACTGGTGTAGATGTGTATATGACATCTATGTGTGCGGCGAGATCAAACGCCGGAGAAGCTTCCTGATGTAGAATAGGGTGTCCCTATTTTCATCAGAGACATGTTGGAGATTATGATGTTTATTCCCTGTTTTGGGCTTTCTTACATACGTCTGACTGGCTTTTGTCAGAAAGTGGTCTGGATGAAAGCTTGGTCCCATTTCATGTGGGCTTCTCTGAAATTCTAAGGGCATTCTGAGCTGTGCTGATATTGTTGAGACCGCAAACTAGGTTGTTTTAAAAACAATAGATGCTCGTAAAATCCTCTGCTTTCCGTAATTTAACCTTGAAGGAGTAGGCTTTAGAACTTGGTTATCACTCTTCACTCCACACGCTGATATGAGACTGCCTTTTTCCCCCAGGGGAGATTATTTTGTTTTGGGTTCAAGAAGCTGTACCTCTCTGTTTGATTCTTTATTTTGTTGTTATTATTTTTTAATACGATTTTCATAATGTATTATAATAAAGAAAAACAAACCAATCTAAACAGAAACAAAGGAGGGAGAGAGAGAGGGGGAGAGAGGAAGGGAGGGAGGGCGAGATGAAAGAAAGAAAGAAAGAAAGAAAGAAAGAAAGAAAGAAAGAAAGAAAACAAAGTCCTCTTTCACGTGTAAATCTTAACTTGTCCCACACAGAGAAAGGTGATTCCTCCCAGCTCTCACCTGAGAACTTCCCTTTCTTCTTCCATCCTGGGAGATTTTCCCTTCCCTGCCTCTCACACAGGGGGACCGCTTTCTGATATGGCTAGATGAGCTGCCCATTAATTGTTCTCTCCCACAGGTAACTCATCTGTGCTGGGTTCCCGGAGAGCCATATATAGTCCAAGCATCAGAGGATAAAACAATTAGGTATGTGAGCGCATGGGAGTGGAGACCAAATTGTGCACAAATCCAGCTTTTCTGGCTCTGAACCCAACTTTCTGAAAATTTTGCTTTTGAAATTTGAGCTGCAGGGTTCATCGGCACAGGATCCCTTGGAGCTGGTGGGTGTAGCAGACCTTGCAGTTCTTGCCAAAACTCGTGCTGGCGGGGGAGGGGGGGCTTTCCCTGTGTACACCTGGTGGGGCTAAGCTTTCCTCTGTAGCAGAGCTGAGCCCCAGGACTACCACAAGATGTAGTGATGGAAACAGTTTATTTGCTGCAGTGGAATACAGACAAATAAAAAACATCTTTATAGCTGAACTTCTCCCCATCCAAAAGCTTTTTTTATCTGTAAGGTAAAGGGTAAAGGGACCCCTGACCATTAGGTCCAGTCATGACCGACTCTGGGGTTGTGGCGCTCATCTCGCTTTATTGGCCAAGGGAGCCGGCGTACAGCTTCCGGGTCATGTGGCCAGCATGACTAAGCCGCTTCTGGTGAACCAGAGCAGCGCATGGAAACGCCGTTTACCTTCCCGCCAGAGCAGTAGCTATTTATCTACTTGCACTTTGACGTGCTTTTGAACTGCTAGGTTGGCAGGAGCAGGGACTGAGCAACGGGAGCTCACCCCATCGCGGGGATTCGAACCGCCGACCTTCTGATCGGCAAGTCCTAGGCTCTGTGGTTTAACCCACAGCGCCACCCGCGTCCCTTTTTTTACCTGTAGCCATCGGTTAAAATCTGTTTTGATTTTTTTAATGACATAGTTTATGTTTGTAATTAACAAAATCTTCCATATGTGTGTGTGTGATCCAAATCCCCAAGCATCCAACCGGCAAATCCCACTAGGGAACTACTGTAAACACTTTTGGGGTATAAATAACAAAGCTCATCTATTCTGACTAAGTCAAACTGAGCTGCTCCATAGGCTGCAAGGGTGGTTGTTGTTGTTGTTACATGCCCCAAACCTTTCACTGGCTTGTACAAAAGTCTTTTTTTTTTCATTTATTGCCAGAGGTTATACTGGGGAAGAAAGATAAATTTAAAACGAGAATAAAATCGCATCCCCGTCATTTTAATCTGTTTTGGTGCTGCTCAGGACTGAAGGGCAGTGGGCGGCCTCTAGCCAGACCTCTCGGGCCGCTTTGGTGGGACGAAATGTCTTTGGGCCAGCCGGCCACCTTGAGCCCTTTCACGTGCCCATTGCTGCCCCTTTTGTTTGTGACAGGATCTGGGACAGCCGGGAGCTGCGTGTGGCCCACGCCTTCCCTGCCAAGCAGCATATCCAGACGTCCTGTGATGTCAGTTCAGACGGGCGGTACTGTGTCAGCGGCAGCAGTGGCTCTGGCGGTGAAGGCTGTGAGGCCACGGTGAGGTCACCACCAGCTGTGGGCTGAGGCGGGAGCGCTGAGCAGTGGTGGTGGTGGTGGGGAGCTTGAACCGCAGAACTGGAGAGGGGGAGACAGGACCCAAAGGGGCATCTTCCTAGCCCAGTCCCCCACCGAGCCTCCCTCTCTGGCTCCGTAAAGGGTCTCTCAATATGGCAAACTTCCAAAACAACCCGCAATGTAGCCACCATTGCTTCCTCAAAGGTATCCTGCTCATTGGCGAGGATTCCGGTGTCAGGGTTGAAGCCAGATGCACAAAGAGTATACCGTATTTTTTGCTCTATAAGACTCACTTTTTCCCTCCTAAAAAGTAAGGGGAAATGTGTGTGTGTCTTATGGAGTGAATGCAGGCTGCGCAGCTATCCCAGAAGCCAGAACAGCAAGAGGGATTGCTGCTTTCACTGCACAGCGATCCCTCTTGCTGTTCTGGCTTCTGAGATTCAGAATTTTTTTTTTCTTGTTTTTCTCCTCCAAAAACTAGGTGCGTCTTTTGGTCTGGTGCGTCTTATAGAGCGAAAAATTCGGTAAATTTGTTGCTTAGCTTCCAATGGCCTGGTCATTGTTTAACACTTTCCCTCATCAGTGAAAAGAGAGGGAGAGAGTCCCCTCCCTTTGGCTTCCAAACCTAAAAAGACAGGGTGGGCGCCATCGGTGGGAAAATGGCTTGGCAATGCCAGGCCAAAATGGCTGGCAAGGCTGAGTTTCCTCTGAGGGAGTTGTTGCTGCTGACCTGGTGATACTTTGCAATGTGCTAATGCCTTTTTCCTTTTGTTGTATTGTGTTTTACTCATTAAAAGCTGCCTTGCAGGGGAATGTCCCTAAAGGGCACCTTAAACATCTAATTTTTAAAGGTAAATATTGCCCCTCTGATTGACGTTGGAGACCGAAGTGTGTTTTCACTCCAGCTTTGCAACAAGGGAAAGCTCAGTGGCGGAGACAGGAATGAGGTTTGGGAGGGGTATGGCTTCACCACTTGCTCTTCCTTCCAGCTCTGGGACCTGCGGCAGGTGAAGTGCCGAGTGCGAGAGTTTTGGGGCCACTCCCAGACCACAGCATCCTGCATCTTCCTCCCTCGGGGCCTCGGGGCCTCCCCGGCCATTGCCACTTCGTCGCATGACTGCACAGTGAGAGTGTGGAGCCAGGACTCTGGAGGTAGAGCGCTCAGCTCCTCTTGCTGGGGGAGAATTGGCTGCAAGGGCTGCCTTGCTAGATCAGCAAAGCCTGAAGGAAGCAAACACATGTTCTTTCACAGACACTTCACTTAAAGAAGTGAAGGCCTGTAGTAATGGCGGGGTGGGGGGAAAAATCTGTAATTCACATTCTCTATCTGTTAAGTCCATCTATATCTGTGCTTTGATTTTTGAAGTTTCCTATCTTGGACGGATGAAAATACTCACTGGAAGGTGATGGGCAGAAGACAAAGGCCCCTTTGTGAGGGGCAGGGTAGAGAGGATCTCACAGGGTGGGAGACTGAGGGAAGAGGGGGAAGCTGCCAGGTGAGAGATGGGAGAGCTCATTTTTCTGTGTGTGGAATAAGGGTTAAGATATCATTGTGATAGAAGGCCTGGTATTTCTTTTATTTTCTTTTTTCTTCTTTATTTTCTTCTGATGCTTATTCTTGCTTCTTTCCTATTTGCCTTCTTTAGATTAGTTTGGCTTTTATTGTACATACCTCATGTTACGTTTTTTCATGTTGCCTCCCGCGGCAACCCGGAAGTACCGGAAAGGGTTACTTCCAGGTTTTGCCGCTCGCGCATGCGCAGTAGTGCTAAATCACACTTCGCGCATGTGCACAAGCGCCAAATCGCACCACACACCTGGGCAGATATGGTGCTTCAGGTTGCGGGCCTTTCATGTTGTGAACGGGCCTCCAGAACGGATCCCGTTCGCAACCAGAGGTTGCTGTATAGTATGTTGTATAGTATGTTGGAAATTCTTGATAAAATTGATAAAAAGGAACCGACAACAACAACAAAAACCCTAATGTGCAGACCGAGGGGGGGGGTGTGTGTGTTCCAAACAAGGAACTTGAGGATTTGCACGAGGTATAGAGGAGGGTATGACTGAACCCTGCATAATTTCACCATGCACAACGTTACACACTTTTATAATGCCCTCCCCTTACTTGCCTTTTCTTGAAATGAAAAAGTCCCAAACGCTGCAAGCTTTCCTCACAGGGGAGTCTCTCCCCCCCTTGGTCTTTTTGGGCACACTTTTCTGTGCCTCCCCCAGTTCTAAAATATTCTTTGTAAGGTCAGGTCAGGTGACTAGAACTGGACACAGTATTCCTAGTGTGAAATTTTTTGGGGGGGGGGGTTCCCTGACTGGCCAGCCTTGCAGCACCGCATCTCATTTCCATGCCGTGACAAGCTTCACCTGTTGAATTTCCACTTTTGGGGTGGCTGTTTGCACAGCCCCCCAAACATTTTGTTGGGCATGTGAAGCAAAGCTGGCCTGACCCTCCACCAAGAGAGGACGAAGGCAGATATTCTCTCCCCGAACACCAGCTGACTGCCTCTTTCTTTCTTCTCCTAGCCTGTGTGGCTACTGCCTGCCTTGAAGGAGCCGGGGCTCTGCCTTCGCTGGCCGCCTTCGAGAGCGGCTCGCTCCTCTGCGCCAGCTCCAACTCTGGGATTCACTTGCTGAAGTTTAGCTCTGCAAAAGGAACTGACCTCCAAGAAGTGGCCAAGTTCTGAACCCCAGAAACCAGCTTCCATGTGGCGTTGGGGAGCAGCCTTCATGGGACTGTTTGGCTGAAAGCCTTCCATGCTGCTGTGTCAGGGAAGAAGGAAGTGGCACACAGATGGGGGTGCCTGACCGGAAGACTTCACAGGAGCTGCAGCAATAGGACATGGGATCAGAGCCCTGCTAGCAAAATTGTAGCTCTGCTTAATGGGTTTAGCCACACCCAGGTGTATAAATGAGAAAGGAATGGACAGTGGAGCTCCTAAAGTGCCCTTCGCTCACTATTGTGTGGGGATGATGGACCAGATTTTGTAGAAGCACTTCGTGTTTGTGCATTTGTCATGTCCTGTATCTGAGCCAGTTTTTTAAATATATATATATATATTTATAATTCCAGTAGTTCTCAGGGCATGCACATAAGTGTTTATTCACACACACATACCCCAATTTTATTTTATTTTTGAAACATCTCACTCTTCAGACCCCAAAATTTCCCAGAACAGCTTATGGATCACAACAAACAAATCAGTCACTGCCCCTCAGGGTTACAGTTCTTAAAGGCATGGCATAAAAGGAAAACAGATTTGGGAGGGAGGAGGAAAGAAGCAAGTTCAAGTTCTTAATGGCAAGTTCTTCTAATAACCCGCGAGCGTAGGGAAAGCTCAAGGGCAGGAGGCAGAGCCGCAAATTGCTCCCTCCTCTTCCCTCCTACAGACCATGCAAGTTGGCACCCATGTGTGGTGGCCACATGGCCCCTGCCTGCCTCCACCTCTCTGTAGCCTTGCCTGGACTCTGTGAAAGGAACGAGGCATGTGTGTGGCGGTGAGGAAATGCTTTCTTCCAAGGTCTTTCTGTGCGAGGTCGCTGCCGCAGTTTGCTGTTGCAGCCGCAGGAAAGCTCTTGTAAACGTTGACCTGCAAACTTCTGTGGCTCAGGACCCCCAGCCATAGCTTGGTCTTTCCTCAGAGCCTGGAGCTGCAGGGAGGTGGCCACCTGAGATGGGAGACACATTTGGCACCCATGGGTGTCTGCACGCCACTCCTAGGCAAGTGGCCCACACATGGAGGGACAGGACACAGTAACTCAAGGCAGGGAGGAGTCCTTTGGGCTGGCAGCTGCTGACAGGCCTGTTTCTAGCCCTCATGGTGGAAAAGGCTTAAAACAAGTGGGAAGGAGGTGGAAAGACTGAAGAGCCTGGAGGGGGTGGCTTGAGCTTAACTTCCAGGAGCCTGAGGTGAGGGGCCCAGGCTGGAGGGTCCTGCAGTTTTGACGCCACCACAGAATCACAGAAAAACATACAATCTGCCTGTTTCCACAGACTGCAGAATCCAGTGTTTTTGGGTGGATTTTAAAATGTGCTTCTTTTTGTTCCTCTGGTCCACTTGCCTCTGTAGGGCAAAGTGTTCACTTAACCCCCTTAATCTTAAACTTCACCACTCACTTATAATGAGAGAGAGAGAGAGATGTGCTTATTTGCATATGCAAATAGCCACCTTACCCAAAGCAAGTGATCAGCCTTGCACTGTAGCTGATAGAAGGCAGCCAACCACGCCCAGCTCAGCACTGCAACCTCCAGCATCAGCGCTGCAATCCAAACATTAGGGCTGTGGACAGCAAGAGCCCCAAGACCATCAGGGCAGTGGCACAGAAGAGTCCAGGATAGTGGTCCCACAAGAGGCAGCACGTTTCCCAGCATCTGGATACGGGGTGGGCGACAACGAGCTCCCTGGGGTCAGACCCTCGGGGCGCGGCAGCCTTGAGCAATTCCAGGGTCACAAGCACCGCAAAGGCCTCTTCTTCTTTTGCATTCCCTGGCAGCTTCCTGCACCAGCACAGACGGAAGCCGTCCAGCCAGACCTCCTGCACCTCCCTCATCCACGGGGGGAACTGCTGGACGATGTCCATGTTGACTGGAAGCCTGGGGACACCTCCGCAGGGTAAGGGGACGCTCCCCCTGCAGAGCGGGCACTGGAAGCTCTGGCTTGACTTGAGGAAGACGCACATCCTAGCCAGGCACTCCAAGCAGAAGGTGTGGGAGCAAGGCAGGAGGCGAGGGGCCCTGAAGACATTGTCGAAGGAGAGGTAGCAAATGGGGCACTCCGCTTCAGATGCCCCTTCTTCCACTGTTCGGCTTGCAGCGGTAGGAGAAGGATCCGTCGCTTCCGCCTGCCCCTGGCCAGACCGGGAGCCACTTTCCACAGAATTCAAAACCTCCATAGGGATAGACTTCCCCACCTCACAGGTCCATGATTCCTGGCTTCCTTGCTGAGGGTGGCCTCACCAACCCTAGTTTGATGATGGGCTCAGATGAGAACCGGAGCCTCTGGAGTTTCTCATGCTGGTGGGACCCTGGCCACAAGAGTCCTCCAGGCTGCTTGAAATCCTGCGGCCACTCCAGACTCAGAGGCCACCTCTGGGAGGGAGCTCTCAGCCCTCCTCCCAAGATGGGCTCCTGTGCATCTAGCCAGTGAGACTGGGCAACCAGCCTTGTGTTTGACACCTTCCCTCCCTCCTGTGTGGGCAGTGAGTCCTTCTGCTTGCTTAGCAACTGGGGCTGGGCAGGGCTGGCCAGCCTGGTCTGGCAAAGCAACAGCAATGGGGGGTATCCCTTTAAATGCTGACGCTCCCTGCATTTGTGTGTCCCTCCCAGCCATTCCACCTCTGCTGCCCAACCTGTTCTTAGCTACACACCTCCTTGAGTTATGTTTAATCTGCAAACAAAAGCTTTTGTTAAGTTGTGGGTGAACATATCAGACGACACAGTGATTCTTCAAACAGCTCTTGTTTATTCACAGGCCAGAACAGAACTGGGCTGAAGGGTTCCGCCAGCCTGCTTATATAGAGCTCCACTACAAAAGCAACAGTAACAACTTTCTGTAACTATCCAGTCACTGAATGTCACTTTCAATTCCTTATTTGCATATGTGGACCTGAGTGAAAACTATCTACAGTATCCCCCTGCTGGCCCAGGGTGAGAACTTCAATACATAACACCTTTGTCCAGGAAGTGACTGCATGCCCTGCAAGTGTCCCGGTTTTCCAGGGACAGTTCCGGAATTACGAAAGCCATCCCAGCTTCTGATTTGATCCCAGAATGTCCCTATTTTCCCTGCCAGCACTGCCACTGGCAAAATCCAGGAGGAGGAGGAGCTGGTGCTTGTCCCAAGGGATGGTGGTTGCAGTGTTGGACTTTCTTCGCCAACCGAGTTTGCGCAGTGACTGGGGCGATGGAATAAAAACTTCCCTGCAATATTTTTTGCTTACTTTATTTTTAAATAATAACCGAACAGCTGCAACTCACCGCTCTACACCAGCCACTACCATACAAAGCATTTGGTCAACTTGAATACAGTTTTCAGAATAATTGATTACCCTATCACATCGCTGCATTCGGTGCAGTAGGTAAACTTCCTCTAATTAGTTAAATTAAGATACCTCAGGTGTGCTGCCATGCAGGTTATAATTACAAACACACACCTCTGAGTAGCACCACTGACCACCTCAATATTAAGAAAATCTAACATGCAGCAGCGAGGGAGCATCCCATGACCTCTTCACGGTTGCTGCTGCTAGCCTCCTCCTTAGGCAACTCGTAGTGGCTGCTATAGAGCGGGCAAGGAGGAGAAGCTGCCCCTTTCTAAAATATATATATTGGTGTGTGCTTTTCCTGGATTAACTCATGAGGATCATCTAGTCCAACCCCCTGCACTGCAGGAATCTTTTGCCCAATGCAGGACTTAAAAACTATAAGGTATAGCATATTTTTTTTCACCCCAGTGACTTGGATGGGTGAGAAAATACAGGACAGCCATTTTAATCAAAATTTGAGATGTATTAGTTAATAAAAATATATATGTCTGTCATGGAACAATATGGAAAAATATATATATCTGTCATGGAACAACCCCATTGAAGGTCACAGGGGCAACCCAAATCTTGTTGCTGGATGTGAAGGGGCCCTCAAAACAGTTCAAGCTTCAGGGCCAAACTCCATAGCCTGACTCAGTAGAAAGCAGTTTCCTTTGCTCGTATATTACTCTTGCAGTGGGACTTGCATTCTTGCATTTTCTGGGTTTGTGCCAGGTAAAGAGTCCGAGACGTTTTCTCAGGCCTTCTTTTTAAAACTTGAATTGATGGGGATTGAATTAGGGAACTTTAGCATGCAGAGCTGATGCTGTACCACAGAGCCAGCACCCCACCTAAATCCTAAAAGGGAGGTAAAAATAAAATAAAATAAAGGCTCTTTAATATTTTGTGGCACCTGAGCTTTGCCATGTAGTAACACTTCATGAGAATTTTTTATATGAAACGCACTGAGTACAAAGACTGCATTGTGTATGAACTCTTACATCTGGCAAGGAATGTAGAAGCATCATTATAGCTTTGAATCCATTTGCAATTGTAATTCATGGAAGTGACTTGCTGTGACAGCCGAGGTTATAAGTACCTTTTATGCTCTTAAAAACTGATTGCCTTTCATATCCCTAAATCTCTTTGTAGATTTTCCACAAGCATTTTATTCTCGCTCTATGCGTGCGTGTGTGTGTGTGTTTGAGGCAAGTTCTTGACATGACACTGCAATCGCACATGTCGCCATAGAAACCACCTGTGGGACAATTTTGGGGGGATATTTTTTTGGGGGGGTTGGGTTTTTTTAAAGTGATGTGGACGTAGTTGCATTTGATCTTGGAGACCGCTTTTGGTTAATGAACAATGAAGAGAAACAGCCTATAATTAAAACACCTTCACTGCGACATTTTAATGATGGCCAATTAAAATGATGGTTTAATTTTGGCTCACATTCATGTTAATTTCCTGTCCTATAAGGAAGGTCAGTGTGCCATTGGTTAAGACTGCAATCCTGCAGCCAGTGACCTAGGATTAAGACCCACTGAACTTAAATGAGCTTAGTCTGGAGTAAATATGTGGACGACTGTACTCTTGGTAAGATAACAAGGGAGAAATATTACCCTGCAGCAAAAATTACTGGGGAATTTTGGATGCCAGGGACACCAAATTTGTGCAACCTTCTCCAATGCAGTGCCCTCCTCTCTTTTTTTGAACTACAGCTCCCATCAGCCTCAGCAAGCATGGCTGTATGGCAAACGTTCCAAGTGTCTCTATTTTCCAGGGACAGTCTCGGATTTACAGAAGCTGTCCCAGTTTCTGATTTTATCCCAGAATGTCCCGCTTTCCCTTTTGATGTCCAAATTTGCATCAGAGAAATATGGGTATTATGGAATTATCTGACTCCCAAGCCATCTGAAGGCAGCCCTGTATCGGGAAGTTTATTAATATTTAATATTTTATTATGTTTTAATATATGTTGGAAGCTGCCCAGAGTAGTGGGGCAACCCAGTCAGATGGGTGGGGGTATAAATATAATTATCATCATCATGAAATTGTTGTTGTTGTTTAGTCGTTTCCGACTCTTCGTGACCCCATGAACCAGAGCACGCCAGGCACTTCCACTGCCTCCCGCAGCTTGGTCACACTCATGTTCGTAGCTTCGAGAACACTGTCCAACCATCTCGTCCTCTGTCATCCCCTTCTCCTTGTGCCCTCCATCTTTCCCAACATCAGGGTCTTTTCCAGGGAGTCTTCATAGGATGTCCCTATTTTCATCGAAGAAATGTTGGAGGGTATGCAGCTAGTAAGCGTACATTTGGATGAGGCTGCAAAGGGCGTGGAAGGGCCCAGCCACCGTGGTAACGCCCTTTTCTCCAACCTATGGGCTGCAGCCAAAGTCAGCCACATTCAGACTACCCCAGTGACATTAATGGATGTGGCTGACTTGGCTCAACTCTGACTACCGCCCTATGCATTTGCTGTTTCTAGTTCCACATCTTCAGAACCAAGTAAAATGACACTTTTTGCATTAATTTGCATATGCAAATCAGTGCTGAGAAGGACAGCATGCTTGCTGCCTGCACCCCACATTTCAGCTGGTCCCCGACCCTTTAAACCCCTTTCCCCCCAAGCTGGTTCTCCATCCATCCAATCCTTCCTCCCTTTGCACAGGTGAAAATGAAGCAAAACATCACTTTGCGGGCTCCAAATCAAGGCGAGAGAGAGAGAGCGAGAGCGAGAGCGAGAGAGAGAGAACGCGCAGACCTCCGCGTCATCCGATTGGCTAAAGCGCCGCTAACCGCTCTCACGATTGGCCGGCTCTTCTACCCTAGGCCCGCCTCTCCCTCTCCCTCTCTTTCCTCCCCTCTTTGGCCCTGGCAGAGGCGGAGCAACTCGTGATTGGCCAAGCGGCTAGCGTGTTGTGATTGCGCTTCCGTGCCGAAGAGCTGGAGGGGAGGAGTAGAGAGTAACCCCGGCCTCCGTCCCTCCCATCCTTGCACACGTCAAATAGACGGCTGCCTTGGCTTGATTGACGGCGCGAGGGCTCTCGCTTGCGGCCCCGCCCTCTCCTTGCCTGTGTGGCTCTCGCGGGAAGTCGGAAGGGGGCGGCGTCTCCTCGCCGAGGCTGCTGCTGCTGCTGCTCTCCGCGCGCGCTCATTCACTCTCTTTCTCTCCTGCTGAGTGGCTGCCTGGGCCGGGCTGCCCCAGAGGAGAACGGAGGGGAGCGGAAAAAACCCTGTGTTTCAAGGACCCGTCCGCGCAGGTAAGAGGGTGAGGCGGTAGGGCAGCCAGTCAAAAGTGAGGTGCTGTGTTTGTGGGTGCGGCGCCCTTTTCTCCCCTGGAAGAGCCAAATGGGGTGGGTGGGTTGGAAGAAGGAAAGGGGTGGGTCTCCCTTTTGCCTCCTCGGGAGGGGTGTCTCCACTTTTGGGGGTGTTTGGGGAGGGAGGTCTTCTCAGTATTTGGGGAGGGGGTTAGAAGAGGCCAGCAAGTCCAGGAAAAGATTGGGGGGTGTCTGTGGGGGGCTTGCTCTCTCCCAGTAACTTTCCTACCTTATGCGTTTGAGGGACAGTCCCCCCCCCCTTTTTACTATAGGTGGAAGTTGAGGGGGGTTCTCTTTCCATTCCCTCCCCTAAAATTATATATACAAATGAGAGAGAGAGAGAGAGAGGAGGTACCTTTTTCTGAGAAAAAGGGCATTTGTTTTCTTGGAGGGGTGCTCTGCCCACCCCCTTCATAACAGACACGGTTAGGGTCTGGCCTTCCTTCTGGGACTGGGCTGGACCCATGGCTGCCCCCCAATGCACATCAAGCACAGCTGGCCTTTGTTGAGCTCTTCCCTTTCCTTGCCCCAGGAGTCAGGGGGTTTTTTTTGGGTGCTTCTAGATAACTCTTTTTCTTCCCCTCAGGAAACATGGTGGGTAACAGCTGTGTTAGTGTTGGCTGTGTCAATGTGCAGGTAGCCCTTTGCAAAGTGACTTTGGCAAAGGGAGGCAGGAGTCTGCCCCAAGAGCCTTACAATGTAAAAAAACAAAACAAGCCTCAAAATATGTTTCTTTCAGTGCTCTGCCTGACTCTAGTGCTAGGGCACCCAACCTGTTGCCCGTTAGCAGTCTTGGACTACAACTCCCATCAGACGCTGGCTGTGCTGGAGTAGACCTTATGGCTGTGCTGGCTGACACTGATGGGAGTTGTAGTCTACAATGGCTGGACAGCACCAGGTTGGGGAAGACTCCTCTAGCTGTGATTGATGTGAGGTGGTTATCAATGGCTACTAGCCATGATGGCTATGCTGTGCCTCCAAGGTTGGAGGCAGGAATGCTTCTGAATACAGTTGCTGGAAACCATAGAAGGGGACAGTGCTCATGTGCTCAGGTCTTGCTTGCCGGTTTCCCTTTGGGCCGTCTGGTTGGCAACAGGATGCTGGACTAGAAGGGGCATCGGCCTGATCTAGCAAAACTCTTACATTCTTAAGGTGACTGCAGAGATAACAGTTTTGGTCTGGTAACAGCCAAAAACTTGCAGGTTTTTTGTGGTGTGTAGGAGAAGGAGATATGTCAGGGTTCAATATGTCTGAATGGGCAAATCCAGTGGCTAGCAAGATTTCCATCCACTGTGTCCTGGCCTTGTATGATTCTAGCTGGAAGGAACACTTTGAATTTTGGGGTTGCCTGGGACTTTATTTTTTTGGTAGTCTCAGTTGCACCCGTTGCACTGTCTTTGAGTCTTTGAATGGATACTCTATCTGTTCCTTTCCTTTTCCATGTGAAGTTCACATTTCTTTGGCTGCAGTCTCTGAGAATTTAGATTCGAAATGGAGAGCAGAGCTTTTGGAATTTCACAGAAAAAAGATGTTGTCCACTTGGGATGTTGATGCTCGCATCTTTGTTAAACAGCTGGGTTTATGGCTGGTGCATTGTGTGGCCTAAAGGATGAAAATTTAGCAACCCTGAGAAAGGTAATTAGCAAAGCATATGGAAGAATTTATGGTGCATTAGTAAACTGGAGTGCAGATAATTTGCAAGCCTGACTTAACTAGGTATGAAGTGATGCGCACTTTCTGGGGGTTGTTAACTTGCAATCTCCAAGGTTGCCCACCTGGCCAAAAGAGCTGCGCCTTTGTGTTTGTTTCACTGCTGTGCAAGTGTAGTCTGGGCTTGGGATCAAGTTTGTGAATAGCTCTTTGTGTGGTGCCAGCACCTGCACTCTCAGGACCGAGGCAGCAAAGCAAACCTTGTGAAAAAATGGTGTTGCATGAGTTAGCTGGAGAGGAGCTGTTTGAAAAACAAAGGCAGCTCTCCTGGTCTTAATTTAGCACCTATTACCAAAAAACGATGCCAAGTATTCTTTGGGGAGCCGTGGGTGTCACAATGTGGGGGGGGGATGCGGTTTTATAAAGTGGCGCTGCTGTCCAGTGTTGGAAATGCTGTGAATGGTCTGTATTGTAGGTGACGGCAAGGTGTGCTTAGGTCTTGCATCTTTCCAGACTTGTATGGGGAAAGTATTTCCATGTAGGAATAAGAATTCCTAGAACTGGTATAGTGTGGCACAGTCTTCATCAACCTGGAGCCTTCCAGATGTTTTGGATGACAACTCCCATCAGATGCAGCTCAGCACATCCATATTCCCTTCAGATGTAGCATCATACAGCTATGCTGACTGGCAGTGTTAGAAACTCAGATAAATAAGCTAATTGCCAAATGGCACCTTAAACCTAAGTTATGGTCACTACAATGAAATGTCTAGGCACCTTTTGTTATTATTTTTATACCACTTCGTATTTTAAAGAAGAAAATCTCAAAGCAAATAAAACAAATTCAAGCTTCAAGGAAAATATTTCAGACCCTTTTTAAAGTGACATTTTGCTTTCCCCTTATTTATTTACCTACTTAATTTATATAGCTACCCCATAGCGGAAGTACTCTAGGAAGCCAGAGATCAGGTTTAAATCTCAACTCAGTCAGGAAGCTCACTGGGTGACCTTGGGCCAGTCACAGCCTCGTAACCCACCTCAGGATCGTTGTAGGGATTAACTGGGGGGGGGGGCATGTACACCTTGGAGAAAAAGATGGGATATAAATGCAGTAAATAAGCTCTGCTTACCTAGGGTTGCCATATTTCAAAAAGTGAAAATCTGGACACAAAAGTTTTTGTTTTTATTTTATTTTTAGCCAAAGTTGCTTTTTTCTTTCCTTTTTCAAAATCTCAAATTCAAATTTCTGACTGCTGTACTCTGGCTATGTCTGGATGTACGGCAGCCTTAGCTGAAAGGGCCAGCCAGATGGAGATGTCAGTCGCCAGCCCAGCATCCAGAGATCCAGTTGCACCCATGCCCATTGCAAAATGTGCCTGGCACCTAGCTAATTTCTAACATTGGTAATAACCAAGATGCTGACAGGGGAACCTTAAGAATCCCTAGTTGAAATCTTGCCTCTTGCATGTGCTTACTAGGTTTGAGAATAGTAATACCTACAGTGCTTTTGAGGTCACATTTGATAATATACACAGAACACTTTGAACATGTTCAACTGCTGTATAAATGCTAAGTACTATTAATAATGTGGCACCTATGTGTTGATGGCAGCGCATTATCATTCTGCACCAAAGAATCTCTGAATTTGGGCATTTGTGGCTTCTCAACACATGTGCACACAGCAAGACTAATCAGAGGCAGTTTCATTAATATTTCTTACATGAAATTGCCTTTGCAATTTGAGAGCCAGTGTGGTGTAGTGGTTGCAGTGTTAGACTATGACCTGGCAGACGAGAGTTCAAATCCCTGCTCAGCCACAAAGCTCACTGGGTGACCCTGGGCCAGTCACTGCCTCTCCGCCTCACCTACCTCACAGGGGGGTTGTGCGGATCAAACGAGGACTTGGAGAAAGAACCATGTATGCCACCTTGAGCTCCTTGGAGAAGAGGATATAAATGCAGTCAATAAATTTGCTTAAGCAGTTTGCTCACATATTGAGCGGTACCCGAATACTTATCCTGGATGGTGGGAAGCACAGCCTGAGGAATTCAGGTCTCCTCTTCCTCCAGCCAAAATGGGTCAGTGTCGCTTTGGTATTTCTGGAAATACTTGCTGCTGTGCTTTTCTTGCACAGCTAATTGATAAATGCAGGGCTTTGTCCTGGAGAGAACTGACAGCAAGCAGTCTATTCTCTTGTTGCTGGTTGATGCTGGCTTGAGAACTGAACAAAGCACTTTAAGAAATATATAAAATTTTGCGCTAGGTGTGATGTCGTTTGCCGTGATGCTAGTCTAGAATCCTGGCCGAAAATGACAATCTCCTTTAACTAGGCATGATGTGAACAGTGGTTTGATGACTGATTTAGCCATTGATTGGCAGCAAATCATGCTTTTTATAGGATGAAGAAACAGCGCCACAATACCTGCATTATGATAAATGTGTTGTGATAGAATTGCACTGCCTTGTGGCACCCAACATTAACTCCAAGGTTCTCACCCCTGATGTTGCAGCCCATCGTCCTCTATATTTCTGATTCAAGTCTTCCTGTATTCACATTGTAACGCAGCCAAAACTACATCACCCTAACACAAGGGAGGCAGCACTGAAGACTCTGGTTAACCTCAAGGTTTCCTTAATAAGGAAAGTCTATAAGGGGGAACTCCAAAACAGCAGCATAAGGCAGGGTAGACAATGTGAAGCCCTCCAGGTTGTTTGGACAACAGCGCTCATTAAGCTCAACCAGCACAGCCAATGGGCAAGGATGATGGGAGATGTAGTCCAAAATCTCTGGAGGGCAGGACCACTTTTGGCGTAAGGACTCCATGACATGGAACGTTGGCTGACTAAGAGGGGGAAAGATGGGAACTGGGTGGGAGGGGGATGCAGTGGAGTAGGCTGGAAAAAGGAGGAGAGAAGTTACCTGGATATTAAAAGGATAAAATAGACCCCCTTTATTGTCTAGGTAGGTGAATTCCAGAGGTGGAAGTGGGAGCTACCTATAGACATGAGTAGACAAATCTAAATATTTTAATATAGCTTGGGCTGGGCATAGGGGTCAACCTCACAACACAGAGCCTCCCACCGACCAATAAGAACCAGCTCTGTTCCATGGGTATAGAATACTGACTGACTGTGGGGAGGAGCAGGGATGCAATGAGGCAACTGGGTCTCTGAACAAAATCATGGCATGCTGCAACATTTTGTTGTAGGATCCAGCTTCACTTCTGTTGCCCCAGTGTATGTGGTGCAGAGTCACTCCTTAGCAACCCTCCTTGTTCCCTCTACTGCACACAGACTCCATGACTGCCTTTTGACATTATTTATTATTGTTGTTGTTGTTACCATTATTATTATTAGATAAAGGTAAAGGGACCCCTGACCATTAGGTCCAGTCGTGGCCGACTCTGGGGTTGTGGTGCTCATCTCGCTTTATTGGCCGAGGGAGCTGGCGTACAGCTTCCGGGTCATGTGGCCAGCATGACTAAGATGCATCTGGCAAACCAGAGCAGTGCACGGAAGCGCCGTTTACCTTCCCGCCGGAGTGGTACCTATTTATCTACTTGCACTTTGACGTGCTGTCGAACTGCTAGGTTGGCAGGAGCAGGGACCGAGCAATGGGAGCTCACCCCGTCACGGGGATTTGAACTGCCAACCTTCTGATCGGCAAGTCCTAGGCTCTGTGGTTTAACCCACAGCGCCACCTGTGTCCCCATTATGATGATGATGATGCACACTCACACGTCTGTTTCTTGGCCTCCTTTGACACCTGATTCTCTATTACCATTGTGGACCGCTCTTGCCATTCATCTCTTTGTCTGGCTAACATAGCCTGTGAGCTCTCCACCCTCCACTGCAAGGCTTGTGTGTGTCTTATGTACAGTGTCTAGCACACGGTGCTGTATAAATGTTAAACTGCGGCAGCACTAGAAGGTTAGCAAATGGGCTTCTTAGTCTTTTAATCTGCACTCCGTTTTCTGCCCTTGGCGTGAGATGCGAGACAAAATTAATGTACCGGCTTCCGTTTTTCAGGAGGAAAATACACACCAGTCGTGTTAACAGGTGTGTCTGGTGAAGCTTCAGTGGCTCCCTGATGTTTGCATTAATATTGCAGCCTCTGTGGACAAGCTGTAGGTTAGCTAAAGCACACAGCAGGGTTTAATAAGACGTGGTAGGAGAGAACTTTGCGCAGGCCATGGTGTTGTGCAGTTTATTTGCAGAGCTCAAAATTAGCCGAGGCCCTATAATGATTAGCAGCTGGCCGATAGCCCAGAAAGACGCACAGAGCCTGGATCTGGCAGCCCTTGGCAGTAATTTTCTGCAAGACAATTGTCCCTTAGCTCTTTTTATTATCGGATCGATTCTTTGACAATAGCACTTCTGTTTACAATGCTGATTCTATCAGGGTGCTTTCCGTAGTGTGGCCGGGTGTGACCTGGTTGCTCTCGTAGCTGCACATCTTGTTTTCAAACCTGGCCACTTACCTTTCTCTTACTAGACTCCCCTTTCTCAACAGTCCCCACCCCCTGCAACCTGTCTGAGCTGAACGGAGTGTGGAGCTGTGTCAGTTTGCTATGTTCCACATCCACTTGCAGGCAGACGTTCTCTAGGTCATCCACTCTGCTGCAAACAGTATGCTGCCCCCTCTAATCAATTTGGAGTCCTCTAGGCGCTGGTGCAAACAAAGCCTTGCATGATGCAAAACAAGCAGAAGGGTTGGCTATACTGGACTGGATCAAGTGCCCATCAGGTTCAGCACTCTGCTTTCCAATAGTGTCTAGCTAAGGATACTCCTGGAGAACTTTCAAGGAGAGCATGATGGAGATAGGCACTTACTGTGAGTCCCTAATAAGGCTGGGCAATACCTGGTTTTCAACAGCATGATATATCACCAGCTAAATACCACAATATACTGATATCACCATGTCTGAAATAAGGATGGAACGATGTAGAGGCATTGGCTGGCTTCACAGTTTTTCCCACATTGTGATTTTTGCACCGCGCATGCGTGCACACCCCCCCCCCCCCATGATTCACAATATATTGCCAGGTCAAAAACAATGAAACCGTTACCACGTTTTGGGACGATAACCAGCCTTAGTCCCTAGCATCCATTGTGCAGGACTGTACTACCTTGTATCTGGGAGTTCTGCCTTGCTATAGTGGCTAATTACTAGACTGCTTTTGTGCTTGAATCCTGCTTATTGGTTTCCTACAGGCAGCTGGTCTGCCACTGTGAGAACATGATGCTGGACTAGATGGGCCATTGGCTTGGTTGTAAAAAAAACCCCTCAAAGCGGTTTACAAAAGATAAAACAATAAATCAAGAAAAAATCACAACCCTGCTTTAGATTGATAAACTCACAGAGGAATCGGTTTGCTAGCTTCAGTTTTGTCCAGTAGCCAGTCAAGAGAACCTGTGACCAACCAGATGTTGTTTTTCAAGGTACCAGGTTTGTTTTGCTGCTAGAGGGCTGTGCTCGGTTGACGGTCTCAAGTTGTGTCAACCTGTTCTGCAGTAACTCTTCTTTTTGTAGTCATTATTATTTCTGCAGGAATAATAAGGTCAAATGAAAATCTGTGCAGAGAATGGAATTACAAACTAAGCCAAGTAGCAGAAATAATAAGTGATTACTTTTCTGGTGGATTTTCCTTTAGTGCAGTAAGCATGCCTAAGAATCTGTGCTAAAGATAGCCTTCCACAATCCTTTTGGATGGAGATAATACATATATTAATGATTGCAAGGATTATGTACGTGAGGAGCTGGGGGGGGGGATACAGGGAAACCAAATAAATTGGTTTATTTATACAGTGAGATCACAACTTATGCACATTTAACTTGTGCGATTGCAACCTTGCACGGTAGAAGGCCAGCTGGTTGAAATTGTGCAATTTAAGTGCACACAAGGCAGAGAGCTGTTTTGCATTGGGTGCAGAAAGAGCTTTTAACCTCTCTGGAGGTTCCAAGGGGAAGGGCCCTCTCTACAGGTTAGATGGCTTCCAGTGGCTTCCTTTTCTCTCCTCTAGAGGAGACGAACCAGCAACAGAAGGGGACAGGGCTGGTGCGGTAGACAATGTTGATAAGCCCTCTTCCTCAGCCTTCTGGAAGTTCCAATCCTTCTAAACAAAGACAGTTTTTGGCACCTAACCAAACTCCCCAAAACAGCTTTAGCAAATAGCTTCTTGGTTATAATGCCTTAATGCTTCCCTTTCCCACTTCCCCTTTCTCCTTTCTGTTTAGTCCTATCCGGAAGTCTGTGTTATCCATCCTCCACATCTCAATCTATGGGACTAATCTCCTACTCTCTCCCCAGCATTGTCTTTGAATTGTAAGAAGCTTTTCTCCTTTTTAAGGCATAAATCTCCTCTTTATGTTACCTTCTCAGATGAGGATGCTTTTCCAAACAACATGCAAGGAGAATAAAATACGAGAACCATTTTCTTACCTCTGCGTTTTCCGCTCTCTTGCCAACAGAGAAGCGAAATCACTTTATTTTACAAGGAACAGCTAGGCTTCATGGAATCGTAGAGTTGGAAGGGACCCCAAGGGCCATCTAGTTCAACCCCCTTCAATGCAGGAATCTCGATTAAAGCATCCAAGACAGATGGCCATCTAACCTCTGCTTGAACACCTCTAGTGAAGGAGAGTCCACAGCCTCCCGAGGGAGTTGGCTCCACTGTTGAACAGCTCTGACTGTTCTTCAGGTGAACTGTCTCTGAATTGTAATCAAGAGCTGAACCTGCCCTCTTTCCCTGCCACAGATATTAAGGGACACCAACTCGCCTGGTTAAGGAAAGGTGATTCTGTGTAGATTTGTTGGCCATACTGAACACTTTACGAATCTGCTTTCTTCCATATAAGTATTCTCAGAGCCTTGGAAAGCCCAGAGAGTTGAAAGAAGTGGGAAAGAGCATCACTTTTCCAGCAATCTCCTTCAGTCCCACATACAGTTCAAGGGATAATAAAGTAACTGCCTCCCCACCTCAAGACCAAGAGGGTTAGGGGGAGAGAGCAAGTAGGGGGAGCTTAGAGGCTTCTTGGACATCAAAAGGAGACTTCAAAGGTGCCGTTGCACCTGCAGAATCCACAGTTGTGGCCTTGGGCTGTGGATTTGAAGCAAGCAAAGATCATGCATTAGTCAGCTCTTGCAATTTCTCTTCATCTCCGTGCAACCAAGTGGTGACTGTTAGAAAGAGCTGCTTTGTTAGTGGAGCTTTGCTAGAGCCTTTCATTGAGGTTGGGTGACTTGTGGAAATTTGTTTGGGCCAGCCTTTATGGTGGCATGTCCTGCTGTCACACTTGCCCAAGCCCTGATTTTTAATTGTAGATGCTTGGGACACCTTTATGCTTGGACAAAATTCATAACGCTAAACCTATTTGATATCTTACGAAACTGAATGCCGGAAGATCCAAGGCAGACAAAATTCATGCAGCACATAGTTAAACTATGGAACTCACTTCCACAGGAGACAGTGATGGCCACCAACTTGGATGGCTTTGAAAGAGGATTAGACAAATTCACAGGAGGAGAAAGGCTATCACTGGCGACTAGCTATGATGGCTATGCTCTGACCACAGCCATGCTTCTGAATAGCAATTGTTGGAAACCACTATAGGGGAGAGTGTTCTTGTGCTCAAATTTTGCCACAGGCATCATGCTGGTGAAAACAGGATGCCGAACCAGATGGGCAGTCTGCAGCAGGCCCCAATTATATTCTTACAAGCGTGTGTTTCTGACTTCTGTATGCCTGGAGTTGCCACCTCATTATTATTAATGTTAATGATTAGTATTTCTAACAGGTAAGAGTCAAACTCCTAATCTGCAGCAACCTCTTCTTTAGTATCCTGGGAATTCTTCACTGTGTTCTTGCCCCTCTAGCTACGGCAAACCCGAGAAGCTCCCTGGCTGGTACTCAAAAGAAGCGCTAAGCTCCATTCCAACACAGATGCTGCCGCAGCTTTTTATGAATTAAATAGTAACATGTCTGCGACGGGCTCGGACAGCTGGCTCCGGGCTTTAGTTGGGTTTGTGAAGCTGCCTTAGCAAGTGAGGAGGAGCGAACTCCCAGCCTGCCACGGGGGGCATGTCCTGTTGGTGCAATGATTAATGCACGATGGTGGATGCCAGCGCATCTTGAGTCCTAGGTGGCTGTGTAAAGTAGGTCAGCTATTTTTTAAGTCATGATTATTTTATCAATGTTCCTTTGTAAGGGGGGGGGATAATGTGTGTGTGTGTTTGTTTGAAAATGGCAACTTCATTAGCGATCAGCACAACAGCAGCGCTGCTTAAATGGGAAATGGGTGCTTTCCTGTCTCTCAGTTTCCACATGTGCTATCCAAGCATATATTTTATTTGCGGCATTTAAAGCCCACCTATTCCTCTTAGGGGTGCAAAGTGGCATACCTGTTTTCCACACCCATGCACCCCATAACAACACAGAGGCGGTGACTGGCCCAAGGTCACAAAGTGAACTTCATGGCTGAGTAGGGGTTTGAACCCTGGTCTCCCAGGTCCTAGTCCAGCACTCTAACCTGTACAGTGGTACCTCAGGTTACATACGCTTCAGGTTACAGCCTCCGCTAACCCAGAAATAGTACCTCAGGTTAAGAACTTTGCTTCAGGATGAGAACAGAAATCGTGCAGCAGCAGCACAGTGGCAGCAGGAGGCCCCATTAGCTAAAGTGATGCTTCAGGTTAAGAACAGTTTCAGGTTAAGAACAGACCTCCAGAATGAATTAAGTACTTAACCCGAGGTACCACTGTATGCCACACTGGCTTTCCAGCATTGTTCTGTTGTGATTGCAAGCACGTGGCAACACTGAGGAGCTTGGCACTGAAGTCTTAGAATCACAGAATCATTCTTGTAGAGTTGGAAGGGACAACGAGGGTCATCTAGCCTCACCCCCAGCAATGCAGGAATCTTTTGCCCAACGTGGGGCTCAAACCCACGACTTGGAGATTAAGAGTCTCATGCTCTGACTGAGCTATCCATCATGAGCCGTCTTACGCCTGTTTACTCAGAACCAGGTCCCCACTGTGCACAGCATCAACTACAGCAAACACGGCCAATGGCTAGGGATGATGGGAGCTGGTAGTCCAACAACACCTGGAGGACCATATGTCCTGGTGCGTAGGATTGCAGCCTTAACCTCCAAAAGCCTTTGAACAATTCAGTATTTATTATTATTATTTAGAGCCTCTGCATCCCATTCTTCAGCTGGAAAAGTGGCTCCTGGTATGATTTACATGCATAGTTTGTGAAAACAATACAGTCTCTACGCACCGGCTTAACAGTCTAAAAGACACGGCATACAAGGTGAGAGGGACAGGGAGGGAAGAGGGGAAGAAAAGCAAACTCTGGTATCAGTCCTTAAAAGCTAAATGGTTCTTATAATCAGCAGGAATGGAAACAGTTCAGTGGCAAGAAGCCCAGCATGATTGAGCGGGCCTTTCAGTGGCACAGATGGAGGTCAGCCCTGCTTCCCATCCTTCCCATCGAAGGCAGCCTGCTGGGATGGCAGCTACCAGCTCCTTCCACCACAACCTTCTGCCTCCGAATTTGGGAGGCTTTCTCACTGAATTTTCAGCAGGCAATTTCATTCTCTCACCCTGCCCTGAAACCTCCTCCTTCTGGGCTATGTTTAGAGGAGTGGTCCCCCCCCCCCCCATTTGAGGCAGAGGACTCATTAAAAATGCAGCGTTTTCTAGGCCACGAATCTCGCTGTTTTACTCTGGAATTAGGCTTCTCAAAGCAAATCCTTTTATCTGTTCCAGCTCAGCAGAACAAGGAACATTGGATGCTCTCATATTTTGGGAGTGCTCAGGACTCTTCCCCCCCCTCCGCTTTTTCAGATGGCAATGAGATTTGCTCAGCTTGGAGATCAGCTGATGCCTTGTCAGGCTTGGTATTTAAACTAGACAGCAGCCTGGCATCTGACTGGCTTCCACACCTCCTGCTTCTGTCTGTCATGTGTGAACCTGGACACATTTCCTGTTTAATGGATGCACTGCTTAAGTGATTAATTCTCGGAAGTGATTGGGTATGTTTCCATTCGTTTTCCCCCCCCAGACTCTGGCGGAAACAGACTTTTCGGTTGTCTGCTCAAAACCTTATATTCAGGGCTCAGTGCAGAGTTCTACATTTTATTCAAGAGCTTTTGGTTCTTGTGGCTGTACCAGGGGGGTGAGGCATCTGCTTCATGGAGGAAGAGGGCTATCAATGACTACTAGCGACAATCGCTATCCTCTGCCTCCACAGTTGGAGGCAGCAATGCTTCTGAATACCAGTTGCTAGAAACCGCAGGAGAGAAGGGTGCTCTTCTGCTCAAATTCAAAATGAGCCACTTAGTCCAGCATCCTGCCCTTGAGACTGACCCAGAAACTCCAGCAGGTGCAGAATGCCGCGGCGAGACTCCTTACGGGGTCCTCGCAGCGGGATCACATTCACCCGGTGCTATACCAGCTGCACTGGCTCCTGGTGGAGTACAGGATCAGGTTTAAGGTGCTGGTTTTAACCTTTAAAGCCCTATACAGCCTAGGACCCTTGTACCTACGGGACCGCCTCTCCTGGTATGTCCCACGGAGGACCTTACGGTCTTCAAACAAAAACATCTTGGAGGTCCCGGGCCACAGGGAGGTTAGGCTGGCCTCAACCAGAGCCAGGGCTTTCTCAGCTGTGGCTCCGATCTGGTGGAGCGCTCTGTCACAAGAGACTAGGGCCCTGCGGGACTTGACATCTTTCCGCAGGGCCTGCAAGACAGAGCTGTTCCACCAGGCCTTTTTCCAAGGCACAGTCTGACCCCCTCCTTTGGTAATCCTCACAGAACTCTAGCTCAATGGTTGCCATGAATTTGATTTTGAATTGATTTTAAAATGAATTGATTTTAGAATGTTGTGTTACTTTTATTGTTGTTAGCCGCTCTGAGCCCGGCTTTGGCTGGGGAGGGTGGGATATAAATAAATAAAAAAATATTATTATTATTATTCCATTCTCACAGTTGCCCACTAGGTGCCCATTATGAGAAAGCAGGACCCAAGCGCAACAACAACTCTCCTCTTCTGTGGTTTCCAGCAGCTGGTATTTAGACGCATTACTGCTTCCCAGCTGTGGAGGCAGAGCACAGCTATCATAGCTAGTAGCCATCAATAGCCATCTCCTCTATGAATTTGTCCAATCCTTTTTAAAAGCCCATTTAGGTTGGTAGCCATCACTGCGTCCTGTGGGAGGGAGTTCCATAGTTTAGCTATGCGCTGCATGAAGAAGGACTTCCTTTTAACTGTGCCGAGTCTTCCAACTTTGGGGAAAGCTGTTTTGGGTGGGTTTTAAGTAGGCAGTGTTTGTCAGCTGTGAGGTTCTTTCTCCGCGGACTTTTATCGACTATGTTGTACAGAATTTGTTGGTGTTCTTTGGGAGCGCACACACAAACGCACACCCTCTTTAACTCTGTTGGCGGCCTCTTTATTTTAATACGTAAGCTGCCTCAAAGGAATTTTCATCTGGAAAGGTGGCATTGGGTTGTATTAGATCTGAGCCACGAATATTTGTACAGGGTTTTCGCAGGAAATTCTGGAGATGGGCTTTATGGCTTATTTGAATGCATAATCCTGGGCTGCAGATGTAAACTCTCCCCCTGCCCCCGCCTCCTCTGTTCTAGAAGACATTAATGGGCTGGCCTTTAGCCTCTGCTAGCTTTTAAGAAGTTTGGAAGGTATTAGCTCCTCCAGTTCTTCTTAATTGTCTTACACTTTGAATTGCAAAAAAAAAGTGCATTCTTTAAGTCTTAACTGAGACCCCGAGTTTCCATTTCAAAAAGTAAGTCTCCAGTCCTAGGAAGGAAGTTGTGGGGTTTTTTTGTTAGTGCTTTTTATGGTGCATTCTTACTATATTTGTTTTTTGATGAATTTTCTGTTGGAATGGCAGGATATAAATATTCTAAATAATCCATTGTGTGCCCTTGCATGCTGGCACGGAGCTTGGTAGATTCTACATTTTACTTCCTAGAAATAGCCTAGATGCATTTTCATGGCTAACGTCATTACTGAGTGTTAGCTCACGCGTACTAATTTAAAGCAGGTTGTATTTCAGTTGATTGCTTGAACAACCAGATAGCTCTGCTGTGCTATACTGCCCTGTTACAATTCTGGAGCCTTTCCAATCTGGGTTCAGGCCCAATTTTGAGACTGAGACAGCCTTGGACAGGTGGAGTGTGCCGGTTTCTGCTGGACCCTTCGATAGCTTGTTTTTTAAATGGCTCTTCGGTTGGCAATGGGGGGGGGGGGCCCTGAGAAATGGGGAAGCAAATTTTGGACCCACACTAGAAACTACAGCTGGTGCAAAATCTAGTTCCTTCATAGACCATTGCATTCCAGATCTGTATCATTTGTAATGGCTTCCTGTTCGTTTCTGGGTTCTATTAAAAGCAGTAGGACAAGGAAATTTGGAGCACTTGCTTCCTCCCACATTGTGTGTGTCCCTTATTCAAGTAATGTTTTACTTTGAAGATCAGTGGGGGGCACAGGCACAGCCTGACCAGCCATTGGGTGCCCTGCCACCTCCACCAATCGTGAAGAAGTGCTGCCCATTTTGGGCATGTTCATGTCCATTTGGGGTAAGATATCACCCCAAATCTGTGCAACTTACCCAAAATGTGTTCCGATGGCAGTGCTGCTTCTCCAGTGTTGGGTTCAGCAAGGGCTCACAGCAATGGCAGGAGTAGGTAGGTGGCAGCACTTTTTGTTCCACTTCAAGTGGTAAAATGGGAAACCCCGCTCCAGGGCACAGGAATGGGTCTTTTGGTTGTCCTTTTTTCAGAGCCTTGGTATTAGTTGCATCCGTTTAAACTTCCCTGTAAGCCATCTTCTGTGCTCTTATAAGAGCTAAAAGGGGAGGGGTATGTCATTTAAACAATTCTGCAGGTTTCTCCTCGTGCCTTAGCCTGGAATCCAAGCAGAATTAATGCTCCCTGAAAACTCATTGGCCATTTCATGAATTGCTCAAGAGTATGGGTAGGCAAATTAAGGCCCAAGGGCCGGATGCAGCCCAATCGCCTTCTAAATCCGGCCTGCGGACAGTCCAGGAATCAGTGTGTTTTTACATGAGTAGAATGTGTGCTTTTATTTTAAATGCATCTCTGGGTTATTTGTGGGGCTGATACGTGCTCAAGAGGAACAATAATTACAACTCCTTGGGGTTGATATGATTCAACCATTAAGGGATGACAAGGAGTCTCTCCCCTAAGAACATAAGATGAGCGTGCTGGATCAGACCAGCAGTCCATCCAGTCCTGTTCTTACAGTAGCCCACCACAGTGTTAGAAATTAACCAGGCGCATTTTGTTTCTGGTGCTGGTCCAATTGCGACTACGTGGAGATTTCTGGGCACCAGGTTGGCAACCACAGTTCAAAAACCTCTTCCTTAGTCCATAGTTAATTCCATTTCCACTGTATATGATTCTTCTCCTTGCATTCTCGGACAAGTGAATTGTTGTAAGAGCAAGCTACAGTCAAGCAATGTAGTTGAGACCATAGAATCGTAGCATTGGAATCATCTGGCCCAAGCCCCCTGGCGAATAGACATTCCATTATGGCAACCATAACCTAGATTTAAGCTGCCATTTGGCACCATGTCTGAGTTTCTGACACTGCCCACCAAATGCCAACTATGGGAAACCTACAGGAAGGATCAGAGGGCAGTGGCAGCTGGCATGTAGAGGCATAATGGCTCCAACTTGAAGGCTGGACATAGCCTTTGTGGCTAGTAGTCACGAATAGCCATCTGGACCCTGAATTTGTCTCTCCTTCTTCTAAAGTCATCCAGGTTGGTGACTGTGACTGCCTACTCTTGGAGAGAGTTCCTGAGTTTAACTGTGCAGAGCGTTCAGCTTCATTGGATAGCCCTGAGTTGTAGCATTATGAAAGAGAGATGAATTTTTGTTTTTGTTTTTTGGCACTTCTATCATGTCTCCTTTGACTCTCAAAAGATCCCTTCCTCCTCCCGACTGGGGCCCCCTTTTAAAGATCTTTGACATTTCTCTTCCAAATGGAGTGGTTTTAGGTTAGATGGGAAATGCAGGCGGGGGAAAAACAACTACAGTTGCATTTTGCTGTACTGTATTAAAATTTAAAGTGCTTTTTGGGTTCTTACGGTTGGAAGGGTGCTAATTAATTCATGATTTCACTAACAGCTAAAGTGTTCGAAAAGTCAGCTTGTTTATGGTTTCTGAAATCTCATAGACTGTACGAAGTTGAGAGTCAATTGCAGCATGAAGTTGCAAGTGGGAAAAACTAGTTGAGGCTTTGGGGCACTTCAGTTTCTGACTTAAAATAAATACCGACCCGTGATTTGTTTTTAAAACTAAGTTTCTGGATTGTGGGGAAAGAAGGTTACTGGAGAATGTCTCCTCTGAGAAAGTAAAGGAAAGGAGCTGGATTTCTGGAAAGTGTCAGCTGTTTCTGAGAATGATGTATGTGCAGCTTTTAAAGCCATTTCTAACACATCTTGGAATGCCTCGCTTAAGTGTGATATATGCGGTGAACTCTTCTCTTAAAAGCCTTGTGCAACGTGGCATTCACACCAGTAACAGGCACGACCTCCATTTCAACTCCAGCTGATTTCAGGCACTCAGACAAAATGTCTTTTAATTATGGCGCTTTCTACCCTGGTGCTGGGGACATTTTGGACCTCCCGATGTTGCTGGACTACAACTCCCATGATCCCTGACCATTTTCTGTGCTTGCTAAGCCTGATGGGAGTTGTAGTCTGGCTGGCAGCATCTGGGGGTCCAGAGGTTCTCCACCCCTGCTCTGTACCAAATTGGGTTCCATGATGGATGAAAGGTGAGCCATTAATGTATGGAAATAAGACATTCTTTGAAAACCAGCTCCCACTGATACGTTTAACGTTCTTATCATAGCACTGTGTTTTCAGGTTATATGCCGCCTTGTGATGTTTTATATGAAAGCATGGCTTTAAAATATTAAAATAAATAAAAGTTTGCTGGGTTCGATCTGGCCCAAGGTTAAGCAGTGACTAGTACCAATTTAGGCAAACAAATTGGGGAGTAGTTTTTCCTATCACATGTCTGTAATTCCTGCATTTTAGGGGGTTGGTCTAGATGACCCTTTGTGACCCTTCCAACTCTACCATTCTATTATCCTATGTCCAAATCCACCCAAGCCTGCTTAACTTGTCTTTCCACAAGTCTTGTCTACTCTTATGAGTTTCTGACCCCTGCCTTACAGCTGGTCAACCAGAGCTGAGTATTGTAACAGTGGAAACATATCATATTAACTCTCCCAACAATGCGTAGGAGCTACCTACTTTGGGCACTGGGGATCCAGATGGAATTTATCTTCAGATTTTGCCCCGAGTCTCCCATTGTTAACATGAGAATATAAAGAGCCTAGCCGAGGCATAAATGAAACCAGGGCTTACAAGATCAAGGAAAATGAATGTTCTTCTTGGTAGAGAAGCCATCTTTGCTGGATGAATATCCAAGCAATTATGAACTCTGCTTCTCCCTTTGATATATTTTTCATGGGTGTGAAAGCTACCTTCTACTTAGAAGATTTAATTGGATTCTGTCCATACAGACTGCTTGAAACTGAACTCTCTAGTTAAAAAGAAACATATCGTTGCCCGTGTAATAAAATAAAATAAAACCAATGTATTTCAAAGTAAGCTAAAACCAGTAACCTCCTGGTTTTATCTACAATGCTGTGATCTGATAAGTAGATCTTAATCTTTAGCTGCACAATTTATTGGGAACTTGGGTCCTTTGCAGGGCCTTTTAAACGGACGGGACGTGTGCAGGAGATGTTCCTGGCGGATTATAGGCAGAGTTTTTCCATGTCCTGTCCCTTGCCTTGTAGATAAAAGGCTTTCCCTCTCTCTCTTGCAAAGTTTCTTCCTTCTAACAGAAAAACGCTGAGGACTGGACCAGCAGACTGAGTCACTCTTTGCTTCTGATGGCTTGAGCTTCACAAAGCGAATTGTGTTTCTTCTGGTCTGTGTGTGCGTATCTTCCGACAAAGCAAATCCTAAATTGGATTAGACTCGAAATGCTGCCTTTCCCCTCATTTTCAGGGAGAAATAGAATAGGCAGAATCAAGCTGAACATGGGGAAATTGTCCTCTTTCCTTTCCCAGTCTGCCACCCAGCCGTTAGCGGAAACTGTCCAAGGGCACCTGAACCATTGTTTGCTTGAAGGCAGAGGGAGCATAAAGGTTTTGATTCTAGTTGATTGGAGTCATCTAGCTCAGTATTGTCAACTCTGGCTGGCAGCAACTCGCCAGGGTTTCAGACAAGGTTCTCTCACATTTCCCTACCTGGAGATGCCAGGGAACATTTTGCATGCAATGCAAGCACTCCAGGACTGAGCTCCCCACCCCAACCGAGAAAGGGGGGGGGAGCCTTCAGGTGGGGAATATCTGTGGCCCTCCAGAGGTCTTTAGACTCCTATCATTCCCGGCCAACCAGACTAATGGTCAGCAATGCTGGAAGTTGGAGTCCATCACTATCTGGAGGGCCACAGATTAGCTATGGAATCCAGGTAATCTTGGCTTAAGGTGTCTTTTTTGGGGATGGTAGCAATTGATGATGTGTTTCTCTAGTGATGAATTTTTCACTGAAAGCTAAAGATGGTTGAAAGAATGGGAGCATGTTGGGGGAATGCTTTCTTATAGCAATGGAAAGAGAACTCTTTTTTTTAAAAAAAGTAACATCAATCACAATTGTGTGTCTTTGGGGAAGATGTTATACTGCTGGGCTGTAATCATTAAAAACCCACATATCAGTGTTTACAGCAGCTGAAGCCTCTTTTTCCTTGGTTCTGTTTCTTTGCTCCAAATTATATAAGAAATGCTGTAAAAAAATATACAAAAAAACAAACCACCAAACACTGGGTTGTGAGGATTTTTTTTATTTTAATTTTAATGGCTGTAGCTTTTTCTTTTCTCCAGCCCTGGAAGAGAACCTTAACAATTTAATGGTGCCTGATGCACTAATAAAGATGCCTGCGTGGTTACGTTTAATCCTTTAAAGAGCAGAAAAGAACACTGAAGTTATCAGCATTCCAAAAGCAAGACACACAGACTTAAATATATGCAAAGCCTCAGAGAGGCTGGAGAAATGTACTGTGTTGCAGGAAGATCCTGACAGCCCCCTTGCATCTTTTTGCAAAGTGAGATCTGAATTATTAAAGCTGCCTTTGTTTATTAAATTGAGCCTCTAGCAAAAGGGTTAAAGTGGAGAAATGGCACATAGACTTTGACTATATTGGGCATAATTTTTAATGGGTGTTACACTTTGTGTGTGTGTGGTGTGTGTGTCTATGTGTCTATTACTACCTTAGGGATGTTTCAACAAGATGAGAAGAATGCATTTTGCATATAGGAAAATGGCAGCAATTTTGCCGCCTCGAGTGGGGCAAGATGGTGAAAATAGACTAAAAAAAAAGAGGTTTTGTGAAATATGTTCGCACACCCATCCAGGTTTTTGGAATGAGGTTAATAAGTACAAAATAACATTACTGAAAGTTTGTTTTCCAGTTCTGTTCTACTTTAGATCATTGGGCTGCCTTCATTTTTCTGTAGTTTCAACACTGGAGCATGGAATTCTCTTTTTGCAGTCCACTTTGTGACATATAATTTTTCCTCTCTGCTTTGCACACCCCACTTCAGTTTTTTGCCCTTGTGCCTTGAGAAATATGCAGATGATGGAAAATCTTGGCCATTGCAGGGGCAGAGGAAGGACCTCTCCTTTACTTGGGATCTGCAAACCAAACTTTTTCAGGCTCCATCTGTTCCTGTGCTCAGAAGTAGAAGAGATGAGGATAACTTGTTCCAAGAGCAGAGAGCTTGGCCCGACAGGCTTGTGTTAGTTTTTTCTTTGGTTTTTAAATCTCTCTTCCCCACCACCCACCCTTTTTAAAAAAAATAAAAATAAAAAATGTAGACTTTTGAGTGGAACTCTGTAACTGTTTATTTAAAGCAAGAATCCTTTAAATATGGTGGGGGATTTGAATCCAGTGTCTCCCAAAACGTTTAATGAAAGCCCTGTCTTTTATGACACCACCGGGCAGCTGCTGGGATTAAATCTTCAATTAGGTAGGATTGCGGCAGGCCAAGCAGATTAAACTCCTTTGCAGCTGAAGCAGCTGCCTTGAGGAAATGACATTTATGCGCTTGATCCCTTTTTGAGTTCCCCGTGTCAAGCCTTGAAACATATCAGCGGGGCTGCCTTTGAGAGCAGAAGGGAGCCGCCGCTGCTGCTGCCGAGGAGGAGGAGTTGCAGACAGCAAAACACATATTCGGGGGATCTTAACTATCTTTATTTATTTTTATTCCCCCAGATGGTTACTGGAAACCTTCTTAAAAGCTTGGATTCAGAGATGCATTAGTGTTTAGAGGCCTCCTTTTGACTTAAGGTAAGATGGTCTTAATCAAATCATCCTCTGGCCGTCTCGGTTTTTGTCTGAACTCCCCCCCCCCCCGCCAGACTGGACTGGAGATGCTCTGAAATCACATAGGATGGCCCCTCCTGCTGCTTGGCATTTAAATAGTTAATGTTCATTCTGTGTTAATAAAACTTTCCAGCTGCTTAGGTCATGTGGAGAAGGAGCTTGTGGTGGAAGGAAGGGCAGGCTGATAATCCACATGGAGTTATAGTAGTGTGATGATACTGTTGAGTTGGGGGTCTGTTGTGCATATAATTCAGAATCGCCTTGTTTGTTCCATAAGCAGATTTGCAGCAGGGAGGGTGGGAGAGAAGCACGGTTTGCAACCCCCCCCCTTTTTTAACACGTGCTAACTGGTGAAATTGATGGTCTAGGCAGGTAAGCAGCAATTACAGGTATGCTGCAACATGCAATTACTGATTTCCCTCTTGCGACCTGAGAGCCTTCCTGAACCAAACGTGAATCTACTTGTTCAGGTTCATAAGTGTTAACTGTCCAAAATCTCAGTTTAATTGCTGCAAGGCTAGCAATGGGATTGCAAGGTAATGTTCCCTTTTAAAAGTTGAAAATTTCGTAGGGCCATCCGTATTACAAGACCACCAAATTTAAACAAAATGAAACATAACAAAGCATGAAGATTCTTGAAAGCGTATGAGCTGTGATTACCATTTCTAGAGAATTAGTTGTCTTTGGCAGTTTTTTAACCACAGAGCTTAACTTGAGAGAACTGCTTATAATGGTGTGGAGGAACCTTCCCCACAAGAGTCTAGGAAGCGAAATTAAAACACTGAAGCTAGGCAGTGTGGTTTCAGATGTCAGTTCAATTCCCTTCCATGTTTATAGCTTAATAGGAGGATGGGGTTGGAAGCAGGAATTAAGACTGACAAAGAAACTCTTTAATCTAATGTCCCATATGATAGCCTTGTCATTTTCTGTTTAAAATCTCCAATGTGTTTATTTTTCTTTTCAAAATTGGATATTATTATTTTTTAACAGGGCATTTTAAATAGTGACCTTGTGTGGGCAGAATCAACACACTTTCTGTGCCCTGTGAAGCTGTATAGCATTGCCAAATAGCTTATGTTTTTAAATGTTCCAAATTCCTTATTTTCAAAAGGAGAAAAGTGTGATACATTTGTTCATCTTAACTGCTTGGCTAAAAAAGTAATGAAGTTTTTTCCTGGAAAAACAGTAAATCGTTGTTAGAATTAGAATTGTGGTGTTCACCTGCATTCCATACCTGAACAATTCAGCCAGTATTTTGGAATTTTTCATCAGGTACTTGCTATGTTCTTTGCGGAAGAATCTGTTTGGGTTCAGACTTAGCATAATTCCAAAACATCAACTGATCATGGGCTTCATATTAACCTGCAACAAACAAAGTTCCAGTATGTGTATTTAATCTGCAGACAAACTCCCCCCTCCCTTCTGCTGTAGGTTTAAAATGCATCCTATAAGTGCATTTTGCAGCCTGCTTATGGAGCCTCAATTCTGAGGTGTCTTTTGTGGATGAAAGTGCTTGCTGATCTGAATTTCGAAGGTTGATGAAATTAAACTGCAGGAGGACTGATGGCAATCTACAGAGCTTTAATGTTATGGCATTATACATATTTAGAAGCGGATTGGATTGAATCCCACTGAGGGAAAGCAGTCTTATTCATAGACCCCTGTCCTGGGCATGCTTTTTTTAAATAAAAAAGCCTGATGGATATGCTCAACATTATGATGAACGTGTTGCTTGCTGAAAATCATTTTGCTGTCAAAAGGACCATATCAGAGACTTGATTGCCTTAAGTGTAGTCTTGCGGGGCTTCATTGAGGGTGGGGGAAAGAGAGAGGGGAGGGGAGGGATGATTGCAAAATCGCAATGCTTTGTGTAAACTGTTCTTGCCTTCATGAATTATTCATTTAACCCCCACCCCAAAGCATCAGACTGCTTGCTATATTGCAGAATTTAATACATCTTAAGTGACACTGAATTTGTTAATATGGTGAAGGACGAGAACACGGGCTAGTTAAAAATATCTGTGCCCAGCATGCAGCAGCAGGGAAGAAGGGGTTGTTGACTTGAACTGAAAAGGGTATAAATATGTACTATATATGTGTGTGTGATATATCTGCATGCCTAATATTTTTGCCACAAGCAAAAGGATAGATTGGGTGTTGTTCTTGAAAGCTTTGAGCAGACAACTTGGATGGCTTTAAAAGAGGATTGGACATGGCTACCCATGACTACTAGCCACAATGCTCTGCATCTATGATCAGAGGGGTTGTGCCTCTGAATACCACTTACTGAGAACTGCAGGTGGACAGAGTGCTGTTTGACTCATGGCTTTCCAAAGGCATCTGGGTGGCCACTGTGAGAACAGGATGCTGGACCAGACGTGCCTCTTTTAGCCTCATCTTAGGCAAGGCCAGTGCTTCAGTGAGGCAAGGTGAATAAATTTGCCTAGGGGGGAAGATCCCATCCCTGCTGTTGTGCCGTTGCCAGCTCTGCCAGGACTTTACCTGTGCCACAGATCCCTTGCCCTCGCTGCTGCTGAGCCCTCGCCGCTGGCATGGCAGTGTGAGCACAGCTGTGGGCAAGGGTGCAATTGTAGTTACAGGGCTGGCAGCAGGGAGGGAGCCCGGATCTACAGGGTGAGGGGGCTGGCGGGGCATTTTGCCTGCACTGTGAAGGCACCCCAGGCTGTTCCTGGTCTTATGTGATGGTACAAGTGCTCGATGGATTGGGGGGGGGGTGTCAGCACTGTCCCCATCAATGTGGCCTTGGTCAGACCACACCTGGAATACTGTGTCCAGTTCTGGATGCCACAGTTTAAGAAGGATATTGACAAGCTGGAAATGAGGGAAGAAGATCACAGGTCT
Source organism: Podarcis pityusensis (assembly GCF_964106645.2). Taxonomy (NCBI): domain Eukaryota; kingdom Metazoa; phylum Chordata; class Lepidosauria; order Squamata; family Lacertidae; genus Podarcis; species Podarcis pityusensis. The sequence goes on along the minus strand of NC_138039.1, from coordinate 27,264,995 downwards.
GGAAACCAAGCCTTATGAGGAACGGTGGAAGGAGCTGAGTATGTTTAGCCTGGAGAAGAGGAGACTGAGAGGAGATAGGATACCCATTTTCAAATACAGTGGTACCTCGGGTTAAGTACTTAATTCTTTCTGGAGGTCCGTTCTTAACCTGAAACTGTTCTTAACCTGAAGCACCACTTTAGCTAATGGGGCCTCCTGCTGCCGCCACGCCGCAGAGCACGATTTCTGTTCTCATCCTGAAGCAAAGTTCGTAACCTGAAGCACTATTTCTGGGTTAGCGGAGTCTGTAACCTGAAGCGTCTGTAACCTGAAGCGTACGTAACCCGAGGCACCACTGTATATCAAGGGCTTTCACGTGGAAGAGGGAACAAGCTTGTTTTCTCCTACTCTGGAGGGTAGGACTCAAACCAATGGCTTCCAAGATTTCAACGAAACATCAGGACAGTAGGAGCTGTTTGACAGTGGAACAGGCTCCCTTGGGAGGTAGTGGACTCTCCTTCACTGGATTTTTTTTATGCAATGGCTGCATGGCCACCTGTCCTGGGTGCTTTAGTTGAGATTCCTGCTTTGTAAGGGGTTGGACTAGATGACCCTATATGATCCTGTGTTTTCAGAATACCACGCCCTCCATCCTTGATGTTGCGTCCAAGTGCTCGGAAATGGGTCTCCTTGCCTCTTGGGTGCCTTCATGTTGCAGCTGCTACAGTCAGCCAGAGGCTTCTCATGGCGTGGGGTGCCATTCACAGGCTTCTGTGTCAAATGGGGCTTAGGAAACCAGCAGTTGATGTGCCAGCTTGCAGCTTGTCATTAGAATTGGCACTGGAGGGAAGGTTATCAAATGACGTTTCTTCTGCCCCCAAATGCGTGGTGAAGAATCTTCACTGGATGTTTTTAGTTCTGGATACATTTCAGTGGTTAATCCACACTTTCCCGTGCACTATGAAATCCATGCTTTGCTTAGGCTTGTGTGCAAGGGATGTCTAAATCCCTTCCGATTGGCTCCAAAGCCCGGAACGTCCTGTGGGTGGGGCGGCCGGGTTGGCGCTTGACCTGTTTGATCCCATTTTGGAGTTCTGAGATTCCAATCTTGGTGTCCCAATTAAAAATAGATTTATTGGAAGAATCTATTAGCATTGGTGGCATCAGTTTCTAAATAAGCTCGCCCACCTGTCACGAGAGCCGAGCAGACTGGTAACTGGGGAGTTGGCCTGGATAGGGAGGCTGTTTCACTGGGGAAAGCTGTGCTTTGAGTCGGGTGGCCAAGGGGTGGAAGAAGAAGGAGGAGGAGGAGAGGAGGTGGAGGAGGAGGAGGAGGAGGAGGAGGAGGAGGAGGAGGAGGAGGAGTTTGGATTTGATATCCCGCTTTATCACTACCCAAAGGTGTCTCAAAGCGGCTAACATCCTCCTTTCCCATCCTCCCCACAACAAACACTCTGTGAGGTGAGTGGGGCTGAGAGACTTCAGAGAAGTGTGACTAGCCCAAGGTCACCCAGCAGCTGCATGTGGAGGAGCGGAGACGCGAACCCGGTTCACCAGATTACCAGTCCACCCCTCTTAACCACTACACCACCCTGGCACTCTGGACTGGGAGTCCGGCACAATCCTCCTTAAAAGGGAAGGATTTCGCAAAGATAGGAATATAGGAAGCTGCCTTATTCCAAGTCATGCCAGTGATTCATCAGATTTGTCTTATACCCATGGTTCCCATGTGAGCAGTACTGACCCACAGGGATCACCCAGAGAGGCATGAAAAAGCAAGCGGGTAACGGGGGGGGGGGGCTCTGAAGGTGTGACCCTCTGAGTGCATTGTTCACTTTTTTACAATTGACCAAGCCAGAGCCTAGAGCGAAACACCTCCCTTGCTTCATATTTAAAGTTTTAGTGCTGTTGGCAATATCCAAGCTACAGTATTTCCTTTGGTCACATTTGTTTCCATTCACAATTCTGAGTTTGTTGCTACTCACAGCAAGGTCACAAGATAGGGTAGTGGAGGAAGAACTAATTGAGCTACAAAATGACATTGAGCTGAAGCCAAGGTTTAAGAGTTTTGGTTGCAGAAGGGGAATTTCTGAACGCTATCCTGCACTATGGTCGGTGGTTAAGAAGCTCCTTGTTGCATTTCCAACATCATATTTGATGAAATGTGGTTTTTGTGTGGTCATCCGACTTCTCTTCAAGCAAAGAAATCAGCTGCCAATTACTAAACATGGTGATTTAAGACTCCTGCTAAGTTACTTTAAACCAGACGTAGGGAAACCTTTATCACTTCAGCAAGCCAACCTTGGACATTAAGAATTTACTGAAGTAGTTCCTAAATGTGGTATCTAAGATTCTTGCTAAATAACTATCAGACTTGGAAATGCTGGTATCAATTGATCAAGTTCATCAGTTTTGTTGAATTAAGTAAGCCAAATACTTTCAACTGGATTTTAAATAAATGTGCAATTAATTGCTATTGTTCTGAATGGTATTGTGTTATTATCTTCTTAATGGGTTGTGCCAAACACTATTATGAATGATGTTTTTATAGAGAAGGGCAGGAGCTGTTTATGGAACCAAGGGTGACGGGGTTGCCATTAACAGTTTGGGAACCACTAAATGACAGCGGCTTTTCAAGATTTCGGGCAGGAAGCATTCTTACCCCTACCTGTTGATGCTGGAGATTGAAGCTCTGCCACTGAGCTGCAGCCAGATGCAGAGGGGGAGAATAGATAGGTGCAGGTGAAACAGTATTGGCGATGTCTGAACAAGCAGAGGCCAAGGAGTTAGCTGTAAATTTAAACCAGCATCATACCACTCTAAGCAGCCATGGCTTCCCCCTATATAGAATCCTGGGAACTGTAGTTTGCTAAAGATGTTTAGAGTTGTTGTGAAGCCCCTGTTCCCCTCACAAGAGTGACAATTCCCAGAGTGGTTTAACAATCAGTCCTCTTCCCCAGAAAACTCTTGAGAACTGGGAAGGGGGAATAGTGCCCTGCTAACAACTCTCAGCATAAGATAGTCCAGAGAATTGCAGAGCTGAGGCTCGTATCCATGAGCTCAGCTTCCGTTTCCAGCAACCCCTCACTCTTCTTCTCACTTTCCTCTTCCTACATTGTGGAATTCCTGCTTCTCTCTCTGCCACACTCTTAAAAAACTGTTGTTTCTTCTCCAGGCTTGCAGATCGACTCTTTGCAAACGGCTTAGAACACATCACTCATTTTCTTTCCTTCGGCATAAAAAACAAGTCTAAGCAAGACTGTTCCAACATGTGTGCCTGGAAATTTCCACAGAGACTAACTCGTTGTCTTGCCTCATGGCTTTGGCTCAGCAGTTTCCCTGGGAAGGTGGGAGCCTGTCTGGATTTGCAGGGGCAGCGTGCAGGCTGACGCTCCTCCTGCAGTTCTTCTGCAAACTGCCACGCCGCTATATTTCTGGAATGAGAGAGATTCTTAGCACAAAGAGCCTGAAAAGAGCAGTATTTGAATTGGGGTGGGGAATCCTGTCTTGGTAATGTAAGGCAGCGCTGCTTCTCTGAGATGAATGGAAGCTCTTGCTGTTAGTCAGAGACTGGTGTTAGGACCGGAGTCCTGTGCATTATCAGCCCAGATAATGGGGGCACCTAATAGTTCAGGCGCTTATAAGAATGGAGGCCCTGTTGTAATGCTGTAGAATTTCAAAGGAAATTCACTGAACCTATTAGGAAAGACCAAACATTTGCTATGATGGTGGTCCTATATGGAAAGACCAAAGGTTCGCCCACACATAGCTTTGGCGGTGATGGTTCCTAAAACCAAGGGGAGAGGAGGGAGGGAGAACCAACTGATGAAAAGCTCCCTTGGCTGGAGGCTATTATTAACTTTCTGCATAGCAGCCTTTTGCAGGTTCGTTGTCACTTGTTGGAAGGCAGGACACATTTTGAAAGCAACTCTGCTAATATTAACTCCCCAACCCCAATATCATTTCAAGGCTGGCTCTTCAAAGTAGTTTTTCCCCCCCCCCTGGTACATTATGAAAAGAAAATATTTATGTATTTATGCTTTCTGAGTTGTCAGCAACTCTCCCTATACAGTTCTTTTTTCTTTTTTTTTTACAATCAGCATTTTTCTCTTTTAGAAAGGTCATCCAGGCCGGCATATTTATTCACAATTCCCTGAGGACTTGAAACTTATCTTCCCCGTTTTGGAAAATCTAGTTTGTTTTGCTGGACCAAGCAAAGCTCAAGCCAAATCCTTCATCTTCCATAGGAGTTGCCATTGACTCCCAAGTGCAAGCAGGTAGTGGTGTTCAGCATTTCAGTTATTTGTACATACATAGCATAATTTTTGTACCACGCCCTTTCTGGGATAGAATCACAGATGGCCTAAAAATACTTTTAAAAATTAAAATAAAGCAGCTGCACAAATAACCATAGTTAAAACATATCAGATGCCATCGAACAATCTCATAGCAGAAGCAGCAGCAGTAGCAGTAGCAGAAACTATACTGGAACTGCCGACGTTCTGTTTGGTAGACAGGAGCTGGCTTCTCTCTCTCTTAGGAACATAACGTGAGGTTGGCTGCTAGAACAGACCAATGGCCCATTTAGTCCAGCACCCTGTTCTCAGAGGCCAACCAGATGCCCCAATGGGAAACCCACAAGCAGGACCTGAGTGCAAGGGCCGTCTCCTCTCCTGTGGTTTCCAGCAATTAGTATTCAGAAGCATTGCTGTCTCCAGCTATGGAGGCAGAGCATAGCCATTGTGGCTAGCAGCAGCCTTTGATAGCCGTCTCCTCTGGGAATTTGCCCAATCCTCTTTCAAAGCTGTCCAAATTGGTGGCCATTGCAGCCTCCTGCAGGAGTGAGTTCCATAGTTTAACTGTGAGTTGCATGATGAAGTCCTTTCTTTTATCCTTTCTGAATCTTCAGCTTCACTGGATGTCTCTGAGTTCTGGTGTTATTTGGGGGCAGGGGAACCCTGCCTTCCTCCACTTTCTCCATGCTGTGCATAATTTTACAAACTTCTGCCGTGTCTCCTCTTCTCCAATGAACAAGTCCCAGTCGCTGTAACCTTTCTTCGTAGGGGAGTGACTTCATCTCCTGGATCATTTAGGTCTCCCTTTTCTGAACTTCCTTCTCCTTCTGCATGCCTCCTGCCACAGAGATCTGCCTGCGGCTCTGCGGTTTGAGCCTCGCCCACGACAATCTGAGCTCCAAAGGGCTTGTTCTCAGCAAGCGGTTAAACTTTAAACTGCTAAATTTTAATGCTCCCAGATTTTTTTCAGCTGCACAGAGGAGCTGTTCCTGCAAAGTCTGGGTGTGTCAGCGCGTTGGAGCTCAGCTTACTCCAAGTTCTGTGCACCTAGTCATGGCTGCGCTAATGTAGAGTTCATGACTAAATCCTCCTTTTAACCAGTTGGCAGCTGATCAAGACTCCTCTCTGTGTGTGTGTGTGTGTATGTGTGTGTCTGTGTCCCAACCCTTGCTTCATTTCAAAGTTATTTCTGGAAGTAGTCCTTCGGCGTTTGCATAACTCCATGTGTGTCGCTCATGGGCATATTTGCTAAATGGCGAGGCAAACCTCTTTACTAACTTTCTTAGCTGGAGGAGTTTTAATTAAAAAGCTGCACACAGTGATGGATATGGTGCATGCACGATGGATAAACTCTTGTATAATTTCTGAGAAGTTTTCGGGCTCTCCTGCCAACAGGCGCATTTATAATTTCCCTCTTTCTTTCTTTTTTGCCCAAAGTAATATTTATGTGATCAAGATTACAGATGGAGACGTCACCTTGTCTGTTCCAGCACATATTTTTGCATGTATTTTTGTTAGGCTAATGATGCTCTTACGGGGGGTCTATAGAGCGGTCGTTAGGCATTGGTTTCTGACGAGCTTGCAATCCCCTCCAAGCTTGCAAATCGATGAGCACTACATACAGTGCAACACTTTGCCTCCTCCAGGGGAAAAGGGCAGCAGGCTTAGAAGTGATCAGGTTAGCTCTTTTTCTTTTTTGCCAGTAAGCAGTGGTAGTCAGGAGCAGGGTGCCAGTTGTTCTGGGAAGAGGCATCGTACTGTGAACAAGTGTGTTGGCACAAGCTCTCGAGTTCTTCCTCCCCTCTGCATCATTTAATATAGATAATCCACAAGACGAATAAAACTACCTTCTTTCATTGACAGAAAACCTACCTTAGCTTGGCACTGATCTTGGCGGATGCAAGTGGGGGCACGTCTGGATTTTGCTTTTTCTCCACCATTTTGCCAGTCCTAATTTCAGTTCTCCTTACTGCCACATCAGTTTGCATTAAAAAAAAACACACACAAAAATTCATCAGTGCCAATTTCCCCGAGTAGAATTTCCCTATCAACATTTCAGTGCAGATTATCCAAATAATTTTTTTACATGCAGTTTTGCCTAATATTCACATTTCCACCCAAACATTTTTGCATGTTATTTTCACTAATATTTGCATTTTGTGCGCAGTTTCCCCCCAATTTATTTGCATCTTTGAACTATATTGAATAAAAATTGAAAGTGTGAATTCTGAAGGATGGCTGTGTTTATGTTTGCATAGTTTCAGAAAATGTGAATGCAGACTGAATATGGGTTTTTTTCTCCCATCTCTACAATGTAACAGAAGCATTCATTGACAAATCACACTCAATCTCTCTCAAGTGGAGTTCCCACAGGTGTCAGAGATGCTGGAGAAGGGCCATACAGTAGCACAGAGCATCTGCTTTGCATGCAGAATGTCCCCAGTGTCTCCAGGTAGGGCTGGGAGAGCCCTTGCCTAAAACTCTGGAGCGCTGCTGCCAGTCAGTGTAGACAGTACTGAGCTAGATGGACTAGTGGCCTGACTCAGTAAAAAACAGCCTCCTGCGTTCTACATTAGCCTCGGCACCTTAACCCACGTGAACTCTTGCCTACTGTATCATTTACGGAATTTCTGTACAGTGGTACCTCTGGTTACATACGCTTCAGGTTACATACTCCGCTAACCCAGAAATAGTGCTTCAGGTTAAGAACTTTGCTTCAGGATGAGAACAGAAATTGTGCTCCGGCGGTGCGGCGGCAGCAGGAGGCCCCATTAACTAAAGTGGTGCTTCAGGTTAAGAACAGTTTCAGGTTAAGAAAGGACCTCCGGAACGATCATGATTTTATTGCAATGATTTAAAATGGTTAGGAGGTTGGGAAGGCACTCACACCAAAAAATTACGGTGGATGCCCATACCTTTCTCCACCCTTGAGGTGTGTGGATACTCAGTGGTCATCCAGGAGTAACTGAATGCCTACCATCTGTTTCAGCACCTTGCCCTAAAAAGAGGATATTGGGATCCTCGCGAAATCTTCTGGGTCTAGAGATGGTTTTTTCAAGGTGTGGCCTCCCAGCGCCCCCTGCTTCAAGGTACCTGGGACCCCACCATCCCTCCCATTTTAGCAGAGACTCCTGGACCAGATCTTATCCCACTCCATCCCTGCCCAGCGAAATAAAGCAAGCCACGATTTACAAGGTTCTTTATATTGGCTGTAAATATGTATTTAGAATTCTTAAACAGCTACAGTATTTAAAAAGATCTGTGGGCTATGCTGCCTGGCAAAGAGAGACAGCTTTTGGATGCTCTGCCTTATTACTAATTTCTGGATGTATTGGCCTATAACGGATAGTGGTAATTATTTGCAAGTTCCAGCGGTATGAATTATAGCAGCTCTTTTTATTAAAATGACACTTCAGTCATGAAAAATAATCATTCCATTGCTGGTGGAAAATTGGGAACGCTTTTAATTGTTCCCGAAACCTCTGCGATTACTGCAGAAGCAAATCTCACCGTAATGTAAAAATCAATAAAAATAATGCAATTTGTATCTGAGCGGAGTGCTTTAAGAATTCTTGATGCGCAGAGCACTTACACACGATCTAGCAGCCACGGGGCTCTGAATTAAGCGAAATCCATGGGCTTTGGAGGAAAAGGGGACCTGAAATGTATCAATTCTTACAGCAGTTATCTTTCTCATGCCTCTTATCCCCCCCCCCCGCCAAAAAAATACTTTATAAAAAAAAACACCTCCCAGTGTGCAAACAGTGTAAAGAAGTCTGCAGAAAGAGATAATTAAATGCATTGGCATGAAACCGTGGATTATTTTTCTTTTAAAAGATTGGCTTGCTTAGGCTTCGTAACTCTTCCTTCTCCAAAATCCTCACGACGGGTAACAGTGCCTAAAAGGAGGTTTTAAAACATCAGATTTGAAAATTAACCAGACCGTAATAACAAATTGACCGGGTGGTTTTAGCTCACCCGCTAAAAGTATTTTGGAGAGGATGTTACAAATGCTTCTCCTACAGTATATTCTCAGGGATGCTTACAGCCCTGTAATGTAGCCTAATATTATCCCCATCCTTCAGGGTGGCAGGAGGATGCAGTTGGGAGGCAAGCCCTGTTCAAATGACCACACCTTCCCTCTAACCCCTATGGGGTGGGACACAAGGTTGCCCCCATCAGTGCAATGTCAGAAAATGTAGAGCTGCTTGTGTGTAGTGCCTCCCCATTTTCTGAAATTGTACCAAATGTGCAGGTGTTGTGAATGGGCCTGAAAGGTGCCGCCTTGCTTCCCTCTCTCCCCCCCTTCACTGACTACATGCAAGCAGTCCTTGGCTGCATCAATGGCAGTCTAGTGTCCAGATCAAGGGAAGTAATGGTTTCACTCTATTACACCTTGGTTGGACTACACCTGGAATGCATGCTGCAGTTTATTGATAAGCTGGAACGTGCGCAGAGAAGGCTGACTATAAAAGGGGTCTGGAAGGCAAGCCTTTCTGACGGTAAGACCTGTTCCCTTGGAAGGTGGTGGATTCCTCTCCATTGGCAGTTTCTAAACAGAGATTGGCTGGTCATCTATCAGGGCTTCTTTAGTTGTGATTCCTGCATTGCAGGGGGTTGGACTAGATGGACCTTTCTGGTCCCTTCTACTCAACAATCCTATGATTCTGTGCTTTGTCTCCAAAGCCACTCATAGACTGCTGGTGCTGGCAAAGGGATCTGATTGTGATTTTATTGGTATAGCACACAGGTGATTTCAGGAAGTATCCAGCAAAGTACAACCGTACCTTGGTTCTCAAATGTAATCCGTTCCGGAAGTCAATTCGACTTCTGAAATGTTCGAAAACCAAGGTGTGGCTTCTGATTGGCTGCAGGAGCTTCCTGCACTCAAACAGGATCTGCGTCAGACGTTCAGCTTCCGAAAAACGTTCAAAAACTAGAACACTTACCTCTGGGTTTTCGGCATTTGAGAACCAAGGTCCGACTGTACCTCTGTTAGCACAAACATTTTTGTTTATATAGTGGAACTGCCTCTCCTCTCCCTGTGTGCCCTTCCTCAGATTTGTTGGTGGGACAACCTAGCACAGATTTTGAGGTTGTGCAGCAAGAAAGAAGGGGGCATTCCTTTGTGCTAACAGATCTACTTCTGTGGGATCCTGCCCTTCTTAATCTCCACTTTATTATTTTATTACTTAATGCATTGATATCCCACCACTGTCTCCAAGCAGCTCAAGGCTGTGTGCATGGTTCTCCCCCTCCTCATTTAATCCCCACGACAACCCTGTGAGGTCGGTCGACTAAGAGGCAATGAATGACCCAGGGTCACCCAGTGAGCTTTGTGGCCAAGGGGGGATTTGAACCTTGGTCTCTCCCTGGTCTTGGTCCAGCCCTCTAATCACTACAACACAGTGGCTCTCACCCTTGCACAGCTGTGGGTGGGGAGGTACTGTGCCTTGATGGCAGAGTACAGGATTTGTACAGAGAATGTTCCAGGCAAAATTGTCTACATTGCTAGCAGGGGAAGACTTTGCTCAAGACCCTGGGGGAGAGCCGATCCTGTTCTGACTCAGGAGGGATTTGCATGTGAAAGGTCTGAAGCTTGCTCCACAGCATCTCCAGGTAGACTTGCCAAAGCCCCTTTTCTGAAACCCTGAAGAGCAGCCACCACTCAGTGTAGACCATGGGTAGGCAAACTAAGGCCTGGGGGCCAGATTCGGCCCAATTGCCTTCTAAATCCAGCCCGCGGACGGTCTGAGAATCAGCATGTTTTTACATGAGTAGAATGTGTGCTTTTATTTAAAATGCATCTCTGGGTTATTTGTGGAGCGTAGGAATTAATTTTTTTCTCCAAAATATAATCTGCCTCCCACAATGTCTGAGGGACAGTGAAGCGGCCCCCTGCTGAAAACGTTTGCTGACCCCTGGTGTAGACAGTACTGAGCTAGGTGAACAGAGATTCAGTAGAAGGCAGCTTCATCTGAATGTCATTTTTCAGTGGATTTCAGAGCAGCCCTTAACGCTGGAGGTTTGCAGGACCAGCTGCTCTTCAAGGAGTTTGTCTCCCCGTCTCTCTCCAATGGCAATGGAGATTCCCACAATGGAGGTGACTCCACCCTGTAGTTTACTCATTCTTAGGAGGCTTCTGTAACCTCAGGCACAGGGGGCTGGTTATTGATTGCTTTTGATGCCTGTCTCTCCCGCCCCCCCCCCCAAACTCAAATGCAGCAGGACGTGCTGCAGTATCACAGCTGAGCATCTTTTGAGCAGCCTGTAAACAAGCCTTTTGTTTCCAGAGATTTCCAGGCAACTTCAAGGTTAAGATATTGAGCTGCTAAGTAACTCCCACACATTCGATAAATGCCACCTGTAATATTCCTGGAGGCAGGCTGGAATCTCCGGTAATGTATTCATTCCCCTTCCTTTCTGTTTAAGTGACAGCTGTCATTGCAGGGTGCGTGTGCCCATCCCAAGCAAGCCCATTCGTTGAGGTTACCTGAGGCCACGATGCTAATCCCCCCCCCCTCCTCCAGCGGCTGGCTGTTGCTCCTTGAGTAATTCTTGGTGCTTTGGCAGCTGCTGCAGAGAGAACATGGTGGCCTTATTGTTTGCAAGTGACTAGATGTGCATGGAGGTGTTTAGAGCATGGGGTGAGCTTAACCAGAATGTAAGAAGAGCCCTGCTGGGTCAGGCCAGTAGCCCATCTAGTCCAGCATCATACTGGCCAACCAGATGCCCCATTGGGAAGCCCACAAGCAGGATTCGAGTACAAGAGCCCTCTCCCCTCCTTTTGGTTTCCAGCAACTGGTATTCAGGGGCGTTGCTGCCTCCCAGCTGTGGAGGCAGAGCATAGCCATCCTGGCTAGTAGCCATTGATTGCCTTCTCCCCCTGAATTTACTCAATCCTCTTTTAGAGCCAGCCAAGTTGGTGGTCCCTGTGCGAGTGAGTTCCATCATTTAACACTATACTACATGAAGGGCTTTCTCTTTTTTGATCTGTCCTAAATCTTCATTCAGCTTCATTGGATATCCACAAGTTCCAGCGTTATGAGAGGAGAAAATCTTTTCTCTATCCACTTTCTCTGTGCAGTGCATATTTTTAATAAATTTCTTGCACGTTGCCTCTTGCCCTTTTTGCATGCAAAAAGTCCCCAGCGCTGCAACCTTTCTTCACAGGGAAGTTGCTCCACCCCCTTGATCGTGTTGGCTGCCCTTTCCTGAACCTTTTCCAACTCTACAATATCCTTTGTGAGGTGTGGCGAAAGGAATTTCTCCCATCAGCTGTTTAGATAAACCTGGAATGAAGCCAGCTGAAGAGGAACCTACATCAATGTGTAATGCCCTCGAGATGTTTTGGTTTACCATTCCTGTCACCCCAGCTGCCCCACGGGTTGGGGGGCTTGCATCTGAGCTCCCTCAATGGGCCATTTTGGCAGGCGAATGGAACACCCTACTCCTCAGTCACATGATGTCATGGCGACGCCCCCTTGGGTTCCCCCTTGAAAGGCAGGTGACATGGTATACATTGAAGAAAGCACAGAATAAGCGTTATAAGTAGCAATAATAGGTGCAGCTTTGCACCCCTTGGAGGGCAGTTAATGAGGTTTACCAAGGCGGCTGTTTGGGGACTTGCGCCTGGTCTATAAATAGGGGTGCAGTGAAGCTGACGAAACAGCGCTAAGGTCTTTCATCTGTTGCGGAGACTTCCTTCATCAATCTCCGAAGCAACAATGTGGTGCTTTGCTGGCTTCAAGGGGGCCTCGTAATGCATTTGCAAGCAGCTGGCAGAGTTTGGCGTTCTTGTTTGTGCCATTAGCAAAAGGGGGTGGGGGGCTTAATAGTCTAATCCATCTGGAGAGCAAGTAGATTTATTAGGCTCCACACTAAATGGGCTCATAATTACGACAGCCATTTCCGCTCACTCCCATTTCCCACCCCCACCCCCCAGTACACAAACCAACGTGGTTCAGAATCTCACAGCAAGGAGAAAATTGCACATACTTTGCAATTTTGACAAGGATTAGAACCTCCAGCCACTTTTTATATGATTTGGCATTTTTTTTTAATGACACATACAACAGAGCCATCATTTTCAAGATCCCTGGCAAATCTGGAATCATATTTGCTAACCAGATAACACTTATACAGTATTCTTTACTTGAACTTTGTTCTTTTAACCTATGTGCAACTGTACTCATTCTGTGCGCTTATAGTTTTGTTTTTCATCTTTTAATTTTCACCTGTTGTTATCCCTGTCCTCTTCTGTTTTCTATACGTTATAAAACGAAATAAGAAAAACTTACAAACATAAATAAATAAATCTCACAGCATGTTAGATAGGCAGCGACTGAGTTCAAAGAAAGTCTCCCATTTGTCTGAATACTTTGTGGCTCTGTCTGCACAGAGGTCCAGTGTTTTGAGTTGGGCACCCCCGATTTGCACTTTGTGTTTCTCAAGGTGACTGGAGTCTAGCTGTGGTGGTTTGGAATTGTTCACGTTCACTTTTAGCAATAGCTCAAACCACCCCTTGAGATCTAGACTCTGGGAAAAGAGCATTTCAATAGCATTGCAGATTTTTTTACTTTTTTTAAAGATGCCTCAGACGGGAGTTGGCAACATTTCACTGGCCCTGAATTTATACACCTCGGGCCTAATGTCTGTTGGAGTGCGATCTTAGTGCAGTGTTAATGTGTCCCATGCTGGCTCTGTGTATGTGAATGAATGAATGGGCTCGAAATGGGCATTCAGCAGAGTGCTTTGACAGAGCAGGTGGAGGTTTGCCAGAGGAGCAAAATGGGTCTACCTGGGAGGAGGGAATTTTTCACTGTGGAAAAGGGTTGGGCAGTTTTGCATCTTACGCAAGGGCTCCATTCCCAGGGTTCTGCATATATGTAAAAATTAGTATAATCAAACCGCTCCTGGGAAGCATCCCTCGCCTTCTGGAGCCAGCCACTGAGTGGGCCTTGCCCCCCCCCCCCCCCAAGCAAGGCAGAGAGTTTAAAAGCTCCCTTTTTCTTTCTTTTTTTGCACTGGGTAGCCCTGGCACAAAAATAGCTTTTAAGCTTTCTGCCTCGCTTGCATTTAACTTGCAGAATTTCAGCCAGCCTTCCACCACATGTGGTTGAAAGTGCGCAAGTTAAATGCATGTTAGAGGCGATCGTACTGTACTCTGTTTCTGGCAAAGCAGTCTCAGTTCAGTCTTAGATCTATGGTCCCGTTTGCCAACCTTCTGCTGCCCAGATGTTTAGGACTACAACTCCTAGCAGCGCCAGCATCAACAGAGTGTGCTGGCTGGGGCGGGGGAGCTGATGAGAGTTGCAGTCCAAAACATCTGGAGGGCACCAGGTAGGGAAAGTGGCATGTTCCAGTTCAGTTTTCTGAGGTTAGTCCTTCCACACTGAGTGCCAGGCACACCAGCCCTGGTCACATTTCTCTTCCTGCAGCCCCTTCTGTGCCCATCAGTCTGTCCCCACAGCTTGCGAAAAGAGACCAGAGATGTTGGTCTTCTTGGGTTTCCTAGCCTTTAGCAGAGGCAGCCATGAGGTTTGGAGAAAGCAAAGATTTTTCTGACAAATCAGCATATGACTTTAGGAAGCTGTGTGTATGGCTAGGTCACCAACAACTGAGTCTGGGCACACAGCAAAAAACAACAACACAACCCCACACGCACACCAAAGGAAGAAGCCTGAATAAATGTCTCGCCTGCTGCTTGTTGATAACTTGTGATGTAGGGACTCAGTATTGAAATTCACAATGATTTCTATTAAGGAAAAAAAATTCAATATTTGGTAGAGATCTGCTGATGTTTCACTTTTAAATTAGGTGCTCGAAGGGACCTCTTGCTAACGACTGCGTTGGATTGCCATCACAAAATTGCAGAACCATTCCTGGGCACTCTGTCATTCTGCTAAACAACTTATGGGTGTTTCTTTCAAATGCTACACAGATGGAATATGGCTAACAGCCGTAATTAAATAGTAAATCTGTTCTAAAGAGTCAGCCAGCACAGAAAGCCCCTACGTAGATTCAATTATCGTAACTCTGTTCATTTGTATTTGTATGGTATTATAACTTTTTTTCTTCCTCCACTGCACAAAGAAAATCAGTGCATTGTTTAAAATTCTGCTCTGGGTCTTTATCAAGTCAAGATGCATTTAAAATGCTAGCTGCAGAAAGATTAAAAGGCAGATTAATTGTAAATAAGCCATTAATTAGGCATTTGCATTCAAATCAGCGTTTTTTCCTTTCCAGAGAGAAACAGCTGAACACTATTTGGATATTTTAATGCCCCAGGAGTTCATGCGAAATCATTGCATAATCTTGCCTCCTGTCTCAAGCTCTGGGCAAAGCTGCCCCAAGACACTTTGGTACCTGAGGAGGACCGCAAAATAGTGCCCCCCTCCCTACCAGGGAAGAAGGAGGCAGGGAAGAGCTACATCAGGAACAAGGGGACAGAAAAATCTGCTCCTGGGGATGTTGGTCTCACCTTGCCTCATGGGTGGGTTGGTCCCTGCCCTGGGGCACTGCTTCCAGTTAGTGTGAACCAGGTGTGGTGAATGCTTGGCCTGCCTGATGCTGCTGAATTACAATTCCTATCAGCCACACCAAATGTGGCCAGGGATGATGGGTTTTGTAATGCAGCAACCCCCGGGAAGCCAAAGATTTCCCACCCCTGGTGTAGACAGTTCTATTGAGCTAGCATTTCTTTATTGCATTTATATCCCACCATTTCCTCCAAGGATCTCAAAGGTGGTGTACAAGTTTCCCCACTTCTCATTTAGTCCCCACAACAACCCTGTGAGGTAGGTTGAGATAGCAGTGACCAACCTGAGATCACCAGTTGAGCTTCGTGGCCAAGTGGGGATTTGAACCCTGATCTCCCAAGTCCTGGTGCAACACTCTAATCATGATGTTGCATTGGCTCTCTACGTGTGAAAACACACACACACACACACACGGGAAAAGGACAGGGAGGGAAGAGGAAAAATGCAAACTCGGACACCCATTCTTAAACAGCTATTCTTACAATGACCAGCTGGCACAGTTCAGGGGTAGGAGGTGCCTGATGGAGCTGGGCTTTCGGCAGAGCTGATGGAAGGAGACCTGCATTGTGGTTCTTCCATGATGCAGTTGGAAATAACTTGGGAGCATTTCTGTGTGCTGGGGTAAAATGAGTCCCTTTGTGTACTTATTTTTTTTAAAGCATCCATGCATGTGCGAGTCGCTTGGCGAATCCCTTAATACTCAGGCTTGCTGAGAGCAGTGCAGATATTGGGAGGATGAGGAAGGAAATGCTGCTTTGGACGGACCCTCCAAGTGCCAATCTCCCATTCCTAGGGCTTCTGCATGTATCTCTCCTTTGCCAAGCCCCCGGCTTGGTGGCCTCTGTGTTCATTTCAGAGCCAGATTAGACTGGCCCAGATTCTTGAGAGTAAACAAGGGCCTTATCTAGGTGTAGCAGAAATCCCTGATCTTTGCATTTAAAGGCTGGTTTTTCCCCCCTCCTTGCATCCAAAAGAACATTGTGGTGAGGTGCCTGCAGAAACATAGACTCTTTTGGCTGTTCATTTTGGAAACACTCTTTAACGTCTCCCTTTATTTTTAGCCTTAAGAAGCTGCTCTGGTGTTTTGCACCACCTGAATTGCCTCCAGTGGATCACTGATAGGTAAATAAGGGGAATGGAATCTTTTTGCCCGATCCATATAGCACAATGTGATCTGTAGGGGAGCAGAAGAGCTTTACAAGGCGGGGAGCATCTAACATTCATTCTACTCAAGGTAGGCCTATTGAAGTTAACAGACCTAAGTTAGGATCGAGACCCCATCAGCATGTAACACCTCTGTTCAGAGATCTGCAGTGGTTACCTGTTTGCTACCAAGCCATGTTCAGGGTGTTACTATTAGTATACAAAGCCCTTAACTTGGAGCCAAGATCTCCTTACCCCAGATGGGCTCACTTGACCACTCTGATATGGGGAACTGTCACAGTTCCGGGTACCTCATAATATTGGTTCCGCATTTGTAAGAAACCAATTTTGTTATTGTGGCAGCGCAAAGACCTTGGAACTCCCTGCTTGTTGACATCAAGCAAGTGTCTTCATTGCACTCTTTCAGGAAAAACAACAAGTCTGCAAGTTGATTTTGCAAATGGAGGCTCTGGTTCGGCTATAACCAGGCACATCGCCCAAAGCCAAGTATCTCTATTTCTAAGTTAATTTCTGGTAAATTCAGCATAAAAAACCCCAGAACCCTTGCACAGCTTTTGCTGACCAAACACCTTTGCCTACGATTCTGGCATGGCTGTGACGCACACACAACCCTGTGATGAACTCATAAATTCAGCTCCCTCGCTCTCTGTCTCTGATATATGCTAAGGAGGGCAATTGCCTCCTTCTTTGAAGTGCTAATGTAATTCTGACAGTGGCCGCACATTGTACAAGCTGTTCACCATCTCATTTGCCATTAAGGATGCAGGTGAATGAGCCCTAAAAAAGAAAGGGAAAAAGCAGGGTGAATTGTCACTGGCGTGGGATGGTGGCAATAAGCCTGGAGATGTTGTATCTGGAACTAGATGAGAGCAGAAAGCCAGCTGCAGCAGTGAATCACAGAGGTGTGGTAGGGGCTCCTCTCCCTCCCTGTGCCCTGCCCCTGTGTTGCAGTGGCCTTGTACCTGCAGGTCCATTGACTAGTGTCTCCTACTCGGAAGGGTAGCACCTGTCCTGCATTTCAGACAGGAAGTCTTTCCCAGCTGCACCTTGAGATGATGGAAGCTGAACCTGGGACCTTGTGTATGCAGCTACCCAGTGATGACCCTTCCTGCCAAAGAAGTCCTAGTTCTTCTCCTTCTTGTGGTTCATTTATGTAGCACCATCCATGCACATTACTCTGTACGCAATTAGAATAAGACATTCTATCCTAAAGGGCATGCAGTCTGCATAAGAACCTAAGAAGAGCCTGCTGGATCAGGCCAATAGCCCATCTAGGCCAGCATCCTATTCTTGCGGGGCCAACCAGAGGCCTCAATGGGAAGTCTGCAAGCCCTCTCCCCTCCTGCGGTTTCCAGCAACTGGCGTTCAAAAGCATTTATGGCTCCAACTGTGGAGGAAGAATGTATCCATCAGTAGCCCCCTCTGCCATTTGTATAACCCTCTTTTAAAGCCATCTAGCTTGGTGGCCATCACTGCCTCCTGTGGGAGTGAGTTCCATAGGTTAGCTACGTGCTGTGTGAAGATGGGCTTTCTTGTTTATCAGTCTCGGAACAGGGGTCAGCAAGCTTTTTCAGCCGTGGGCCGATCCACCGTCCCTCAGACCATGTGGTGGGCTGGACTATGTTTTTTAAAAAATGAACGAATTCCTAGGCCCCACAAATAACCCAGAGATGCATTTTCAATAAAAGCACACTTTCTACTCATGTAAAAACATGCTGATTCCCGGACCGTCTGTGAGCCGGATTGATAAGGCAGTTGGGCCGCATCCAGCCCCTGGGCCTTAGGTTGCCTACCCCTGGTCACAAACCTTCCAACATTCAGCTTCATTGGATGGGTCCACCGAGTTCTATGTCTAAAGCAGTTGATCTTGAGTTCCAGGGAAATGTACTGGCCACAGAACCATAGAGATGGAAGGGACCATGATGGTCATCTAGCCCAACCCCCTGCAATGCATAAATATTTTCCCCCCAATGGGCTCAAACCCACAGCCCTGATATTAAGAGTCTTATGCTTTATCGACTGAGCTAACCATGCTATCAATGCATTCTGGGTTTTTTCTTCTTCTTGATTAAAGGCTGCTAATGCCTGGAACATATTAGGGTAGCCTTGCCTGGCTGATGGGAATTATATTCCAAAACATATGGAGGGGAAGCCTGTTCAGAACCCTTCCAGGCTCCTCCAGGAAACCTAGAAGTCATATTTCTTATTCCTTGAGTGTCTGATTTTTTTTTTAATAGGTGAGCATACAGTCACATGAATGTGGAAGCACATCCATTGCCCTTATATATTATAAATTAAAAGAGATGACTCTGAAAGTGCTATTCTGATGCCTGGGTCTCTCTGGGTGCTTTTCCTGTTCCTTCAGTTCTTCATCTGTGTTTACACTGCAAGGGTCTTAACTTATTTAGGGGTGGAGCGAAGCCAGTGGAGAAACAGTGGGCTGTTTGTTGCCTGCGTGTTGCTGTTTCCTGCAAACAGAATAGTTAAAGAGGATCTGTTCTTCCTTCTCCTCCCTTGAGCGCCACACCACACACCTCCAAACAAGAAGATTTCTCATCTCTCATCGGCAGCCATCACAGCTGGATGCTGGAAAACAAACAAAATCCCTGAAGCCCGGGCCTCTAAGTGGGATAAGTAACAAAAACAACAACCCAAGCAGTCTTCAATATTTTAAAAGCAAGCCCTGGGAAAGAAAGAGAAGGGTGGGGGAGAGAGAGAGACTCTAAAGGAGAAACCATGAGGGAATCAACTTAGGGAAGCTTTGTCAAAGTTTTTTCTGCTTCCCATCTCGCTTTTTTTTATCTTCTCGTGTGAGCAACAAGGTTATAGAGAATTGCACTCAAGGCAAGATGTGTAGGCACATAACGATACATAGAAATCTGGCAGTGTTATCTCCTATAATGTAGCTCATGTAACTAAATTCAAAATGTGTTTTATATTTTCTTTTCCTTCTCTGGAGGTGGGATGAGAGACAGCAGCAATTTTTTTTAGTGTTTTTAATTCTTGTTGGTATTTCCGTAAGAGTGAAATTGGTGGTTTTTTTGTTTAAAGAATTAGATATACCCCGTATTCTTCAACAATATGGGACGTTTTCCTTGTTAAGTGTGGGTGGGAGCCAACACAGTGTGGAATTGTGAAATGAATGAAGGGTAAACCAAGGTCCCATCAACTTGAGACTGGCGAGATGTTACCTCTCCGATGGGGGCAGGTATATATCCACTGATGTCATAGCCCGAACTTCTCTTCCTTTGAGGTGAAAGGATAGCATGTAGATGGTTGCTTTCATCACTTTCTGTCTTGGGTAGCAGGTGGTATCAAATCCGCCTCAGTGTCCTAGCTGGGACAGTGTAGAGTAGTGGTTAGAACCCAAAGTGGGTGGTACTGCCCCCTGGCCCTGGCAGGCAATGGGTTTAGGGGGCAGTAAGAAGCAAGGGGATGGCAGTGGGGCTCTGGAGGTGTATATGACTATCAGGCTTTGTAAAGCCGGTATCACTGGAACAAGTTCATCAGTTTTGTTGAATTGATTACACTAAGCAATTTTAATTGGGTTTTGAATAAATGTGCAATTAACTCTTACTATTTTGAATCTGATTGTTACTGTCTTCCTTAGTGGGCTGTGCAAACTGCTATTATAAATAATGCCTTTTACGGGGGAAGGGAGGGGGCACTATGGAACCAAGGGGGCAGTGGCCTGAAAATGTTTGCGAACCTCTGCCCCTTTTGGACTAGGAACTGGAAGACCAGGGTTCAAATCTCTGCATAGCCATGAAGCTATGACCTTGGGCCAAGCAAACCATCTCAGCCTAAAACCTATCTCGCAGGGTTGTTGTGAGCATAAAATAGGGGGAATAATCTATCAACTGCTTTGGGGGGGGGCAGGGGTGTGAGGTGGGATATAAATGTAATAGATAAAGCTCAGATTAGCAAGCAAGCAAGTGTAGGGCACACTGTTAATGTCGTGAGCAAGATCCCAGCATAGAGGGCCGCTAGTCTAAGACCCACTGTGTGTTTGAAATGGGTCAGGTATTTCTTGCTGTGCTTTAGCAATGTGTGGACCAGCCCTAGCTTGGATGGTTTCCGCAAGAGGTCAAGAGCCTCTGATGAGAGTTTATCTTGCCCCTTCTATGTGCTCTGGATATCATCTTGCTCTGTGTGGGAATGGAAGCAACTCTGGGTCTTTCCAGGACAGCTGTGAGGCAGACACACACACACACACACACACACACACACACAGCAAATTATGCAATGGTTATCTTGCCTGAAGCAGTGCATTTTCTTCCAACACCTCCTTCATCACCCTTTCCAAAATAGCTTGCCAAGTTGCGTCCCAAGTACATATTTTATAGCTTGTGTTGAGTTGAAGATGTCCAATTGAACCTTAAGTACCTATTTAAGTCACCGAGACAGGCCAAATAAAGGGTCAAGTGGGGAGATGTAGTTGTCGGCACGACAGAGCTCAAACAGGGCTCCGTCCAAGGGGCTTTGGTTCCTTTCCCAATTCAAGGCCACCAGCACAAGAGTCCCTCTTGACCTGCCCAGCACCCTTGGTGTGAATTGGCAAAAGCGCAAGCCAGCTAAGTTCCACCCCTCCGCCCAGATCTGCGGAAACTCAAGGCTGGAGAAACTGTTTTCATTGCGGGAATGGCATTGAGGACAATGGCGTTTCTGTCTAAGCAGCCGCCTTGTTTGCCAAAGAGAGGGAGCTTTTCTGGGCATGCTGGCGTTTGGTTCAGCCGGTTACGGTGTTTATCGGTGCTTTTCAAATTCCCTGTGCTTGAGGAACCTTTTCTGCCTTGATGCACCTGCCATCTTTGTTTGCCGTGGAACATCTGTGCATTTTTCTTCCGCCGATAGCCATCTGTGCTGTAGCGTTTAAGAGTCTCGTACTGGGACCTGGGAGAGACCAGGGTTCAAATCCCTACTTGGCCATGAAGCTCACTAGGTGACCGTGGGCCATTCATTCACTCTTGCCCTAACCTACCTCGCAGGGTTGTTGTGAGGATAAAAGGGGGCGGGGAGCTATGTACACCACTTTGTGCTCCTTGGAGGAAAAGTGGGGTATAAATGCAGTAAATAAATACTGAATTTAGGGTCAGGTTCTAGGCTTCATGGACTACTTGTGCAGAAAACTGGACTCTCTCTCTCTTGCATCCCTCTCATGCATTTGCAAGGGAAGTTGGGTAGCAGCAGGTTGCCTCTTTCCTAGATAAGCTTC
Source organism: Podarcis pityusensis (assembly GCF_964106645.2). Taxonomy (NCBI): domain Eukaryota; kingdom Metazoa; phylum Chordata; class Lepidosauria; order Squamata; family Lacertidae; genus Podarcis; species Podarcis pityusensis. The sequence continues at coordinate 27,243,801 of NC_138039.1, read as the reverse complement.
CCTAATGAATTTCCTGTTAGAAACATAATAACTGCCCTGTTAGATCAGGTCAACAGCCCATCTAGTCCAACATCCCGCTCTGACAGTGGCCACTCAGATGCTCATGGGAAACCTACAAGCAGGACTTGAGTTGTTTCCAGCAACTGGTATCCAGACGTTTTGCTGCCTCTGGCTGTGGAGGTAGGACATCATGGTTGCTGATAGGCCTCTTCTCCTCCATGAATTTTCCTATTCCTTTATTAAAGCCAAGTGGGTGGCCATCCCTGTCTCCTGCAGGAATGCTATGTGATAGCTCCGTTGCTTAGAGCGTGGTGCTCATAACGCCAAGGTTGCAGGTTCAATCCCCATATGGGACAGCTGCATATTCGGGTTGGACTAGATGATCCGCAGGGTCCCTTCCAACTCTATGATTCTATGAATCTGTGGAGGAGCGAGTTCCATAGTTTTAACTACATACTGTGCCTCTGTTGTTTCTCTCCTTCAAAACGTTCAAAGTAAGTGACCTTATATGTGCTGGCTGTGGCTCCCCCTTATCCTCCCCAAATATCGAGGAGGTGTCCAGGTCCCCGTTGGCAAATCCTCCGAATGTGAGGTTGCCATGTTTCAAAAAGTAAAATTCCTGACACTCGCGAAGTTGTTGAAAACACCAAAATTGTTGAGCTTTTGTGGGAAATCTACCTCGAAAATAGTAGGTTTTATGCTGCTTCTGCTGCTTTTTCCATCATGTTGCCATACATCCGGGTTTCCCCTGACATTTTGCCCTGGGCGCCATTTTTAAGCCCCCAAACCAGGACATGTCAGGAGTTTTCTTGACGTATGGGAAGCCTATCGGAATGAAACCTCTGGCCCTTCTTTGTTTGTTTCAGGTATGGTGTGAATATGCGCTGCTTGGCGACCCGGGTCAACTATAAGACTTTGATCGTCATCTGCGTTCTGTTCACCCTGGTCACGGTCCTGCTGTGGAATAGATGCTCCAGCAACAGGGCAGCCCCACCCTTCCTGCGTAGCCCTAGCAGTGCCTTCCGAGCGGACGGACTGGAGAAGCGAGTGGCCGCTTCGGAGAGCAACAAGGATGTGAACGGCCCGGCCAAGCAGCAGCAGCAGAGTGAAGAGGCCTCCCCACAAGAGCAGCAGAAGGCGCCCCCTGTGGTCGGGGGCTTCCACGGGAACAAGGCGCTGGGGCTGAAATACGAGGAGATCGACTGCCTGATCAACGATGAGCACACCATCAAAGGCAGGAGGGAAGGGAACGAGGTCTTCCTGCCCTTCTCCTGGGTGGAGAAGTACTTTGAGGTCTACGGGAAGGTCGCCCAGTACGATGGGTATGACAGGTTCGAGTTCTCCCACAGCTACTCCAAAGTGTACGCGCAGAGGGCGCCTTACCACCCGGATGGCGTCTTCATGTCTTTTGAGGGCTACAATGTGGAGGTCCGGGACAGAGTGAAGTGCATCAGTGGCGTCGAAGGTGGGTCTTTCGTTGCTCTTCTTCTTTGCAGGGGAGGAAGGGGAGCTTGTGGCCCTATAGATACTGTTGTTAGACTGCAATTTCCATCATTCTTGATGATTGACTCGGCTGGCTGGGGCTTTTGGGAGATGCTCCACAGTTACTACATATCTGTGAGTAGTAGAACCTGACTTTTCAGGACATGATTCAACTTGGCCACGGAATTCACATGATTCCGTTTGTGTGCTATCGGGTTGCTTTTCTGAAAACAAGCAAACAAAACAGATAATATCTATCTTTTCTATTACCTACAAGCATTCCTAGATGATAAAGCCTATCTTGCATTTTAGTAAACTATTTTAAATCATTTTCCAAATCTGTTGCCTTTGGGGGGAATGCCCTTTTCAATGTAGCCTGTTATCTGTCCTGCTTATTATTATGAATCTCCTTTTGCTTACATGTCTCAAGGCAATTTGCAGACATATCTTGGCGACCTGGGAAGCTGCCTTATACTGAGCCCAGACCATTGGTGCATTTAGCTCAGTACGGCCTACACTGACTGGCAGCAGCTCTCCAGAGTTTAAGGGTTCTATTTCCGGCCCACTTGGAAATGCCATCAAGAACTGAACATGGGGTTTTCTTCAGGCAAAGCAGATGCTCCTATCGCTAAGCTAGGGTTCGTACCAGTATCATAAAATGATATTGGAAACAGGTTTAAAAACTACACAGAATGAACACCTGATCTTAAAAAGCTTGTTGAATCAAAAGGTTTTCAATTCCCGCCCCCCCTGGAAATTAGAGATAGGGTGTGCCTGTTATATCTCATTAAGTGTACAGTGGTACCTCAGGTTAAGTACTTAATTCGTTCCGGAGGTCCATTCTTAACCTGAAACTGTTCTTAACCTCAAGCACCACTTTAGCTAATGGGGCCTCCTGCTGCTGCCGCACCGCCGGAGCACCATTTCTGTTCTCATCCTGAAGCAAAGTTCTTAACCCGAGGTACTATTTCTGGGTTAGCGGAGTCTGTAACCTGAAGTGTATGTAACCCGAGGTACCACTGTATAGCTAATAGATAGGATTTTACACTGGAAACCTCTTAGAAGCAGCTTGGCAATTAAGTAGTATATAGTTTTATTATTATCAATATTAATGTATATAGCCATAAATAACTAAAGAGCAACCGTTTCTAAAAAAAATATATTCCTGGCCTGGTTGCCTGCAGGAGATTTCTTATTCACCCCAGGCGACTACTTGCAAGCCTAGTCTGGTGGGATCACTTCTTCAGCGGAGAGCCTCTCCTGTCAAATAGATTGCAAGGCAGTGAAGGAGTTCATTTTAGGTTTCCTCCTGTCTCATTCCCACAATGTCATTGTGTTGTCTGGTGTCCTGTGACCTGGAGAATTTAATCATGTCATCTTTCTAAATTAACAGCTGCAAGCGAAGCTTTTATAGCAGGCGTAGGGCTGGTGCCTCTCTCCCGGATCCCGAGGCCTGCGCCTCTCGCAGAGACCCCTCTTCATTAATAAGCAAAGCATCTTTTAGCATTTGAGATATTACATAGCGCTCTTTAAATAGTTCCCCTGGCGCTTTTGCCCTTCAGGCAAACACATCCATCAAGTGACTATCACAGACACTTATCGGCATTATGAAGTGCGGATGATACGTGGAAATGCATTTTCTTTAATTTTGTTTCGGTAATCTTTCTGTCACGCTCGGTTTGAGGCATAACCGCTCTCCGAGCTAGACGCTGCTGTGTTAAGGGGAGAAGCCATTGTTAGGCCTAAGCCTGCAAGAGACTTCAGCTGGTGGAGCTGACGGTGGGTGACACTAGATCTGCCTCGAGGGGAAAGGCCTTCATACCTCTGCGGTAGACCCACCTGCTCTGCATGCAGAAGGTCGCAGGGTCAGTCCCTGGCAGCATCTCCAGGTGGGACTGCGGAGAGCCTCTCAGCTGAAATCCTGGAGTGCTGCTGCTGGTCAGTGTAGACAATACTAAGATGGATGAACTAGTGGCGACAGAAGGGTAAATTACTTTTAGATCAGTTGTCAGAGTCAGGCTAAAAGTGCAATCCCCACTGAGTGGAGTGGGATTGACAAGTTGGCTTGTTTCAGGTTCCACATTAGCTGGCACTCACTTGCTATTTTATGAAGCAAGCTGGGCAGGATTCTTCCCACCGGACTTTATTTTATTACTTATTCCATTTATATCCCACTTTTCCTCCAAGGAGCTCACAGCGCTGTACATAATTCTCTCCCCCCCCCCCATTTTACCCTCACAACAACCCTGTGAGGTGGGTTCAGCTGAGATTGAGTGCCTGGCCAAGGTCACCCAGTGAGCTTAATGGCTGTGTGGGGATCTGATCCCTGGTCTCCCAGGTCCTATTCCAGGACTCTACCCCAGTACACACTGGCTTTCAAATAGACATTGGTTGTGGTGGGATTCAAGCCTATGCCTCCGACGATACTCTCGATATTAAACTTTTAAGTATCTAGGTAGTCAGGTATGAAAAAGGGTGTGTTCATGGTTCTCCTGACTTAGTGCAGCCTTCCTCTACCTTATACCCTCTGGAACTACAACTCTCATCAGCCCCAGGGAAGCATGGATGCAGTCCCACCAGCCTCAGCATCATACGACTATGTTTGCTGGGGCTGATGGAAGATGTTGTCCAGGGCATCTGAAAGGCATGCAATGCCAACAGTAGCTGGTTCCGCTGGCAAATGTGTCATGGCCCTAAAAATGTTGGCGGCCCCTGGAGTGTAAAGGGTTACTCTAGCGGTTTCCAAAGTGGGTGGTACCCTCCAGGAGTGGTGGTGGTGGGATTCTCTAGGGGGCCACTCAGAGGCAAGGGGGTGATGGTGTGTCTGTGTGTGCGCGCGCGCGCGCTGGAGGTGTAATTGTTAACAAAATGTGAAAATCTGGTATCACCGGATCCAGTTCATCAGTTTTGTTGAATTAATTAAACTAAATGGTTTTAATTGGATTTTGAATAAATGTGCAATTAATTGTGAGTTGTGCAGACCTGTTTTCTGGGTACTGCTTTTTATAGAGTAGGGTGGGGGGGCACAAGGGATGAGTTTATGGAACCAAGTGGCCTGAGAAAATTGGGAACCACTTTGATAGAGGGGAAATAAATGGAGGCAGGACTAAATTGCAGGATCAACAGAATCCCACATGTTTTTACTTGGTAGTCTTCAATGGGGCTTATTCCCAGGAAAGTTCGTACAGAACTGCCCAATTCTTAGGTGCAGTTCTATATTCATTTCTGGATCGTGGAAACCACTGCTCTGAATTAAGCGTTTAGTAGGGTGAGGGGCACTGGGGATTAGAGCTGGGTGATATATTGGTAAATTGTCTGAAACTGGTATGGCGTTCAGATCGTGATGTATTCCCAGCTCAAATTGCCGGCAGACAGAGGAAGAAGCAGCTGAGATACATTCCAGAACATTGTGATAGATCAGCATACTGATATATCTCAGTGTTGAAAACCAGATATCGCTGGCCCTGCTGGGGATGAGTTTATGGAGCCAAGGGGGGCGGTGGCCCGAAAAACATTGTGAGCCATGGGGTTAGTCTGACCCCACAGGGCTCTTCTGCTGTGCTCACATTCATATGCTGTGTCTTCTGCCCCTTGTCACAGGCGTGCCACTCTCGACGCAGTGGGGGCCGCAGGGCTACTTCTACCCCATCCAGATTGCCCAATATGGGCTCAGCCATTACAGCAAGAATCTGACGGAGAAGCCTCCTCACGTGGAGGTGTATGAGACGGCTGAGGAGAAGGACCAAAACAGCCACACTGCAGACTGGACGGTACCCAAAGGCAGCTCTGTCACGACGATGCTGGACAAGTCCAGGTTCACAAACGTCAAGCAATTTGTTGTCCCAGGTGGGTCAGTTCAAAGAAGACGGTAGGTCTGGCCGGATCCTGCAGGGCTTTTCTTACGTTCCTGTGACATAGGGTGTGGCTTTATATAAATACACACATTCACTTCTCCATTATTCCATTTCTTTTCATGCTGAAAGGTGTGTGCAGGGGGAAACATTCCCCCCCCCCCCAAGAAAATTAATGATTATATGCAACATTTCTTTTCTCTCCCCCACACCCAGAAAATTAATGATTATATGCAACATTTCTTCTCTCCCCACCCCCACCCCACCCCCGGTTTGCTTTGTATGAAGACAGGCTCATTAATAGGGGCATAATGTATTTCCCCCAACTAATCAATAGCCATTAGAATTAATGAGTCCATTACTTTAAAAGGCAACGAAGTAATTTTAGTCAGCGCCTTAGGCTGGGGTCTCTAAGGCGAAAGCAGTAAAAGTCTCCCTTCCCTTTGTAGTCAGTGGAGCATCCAGGAAGGCTGGATCTCTAAGCTGTGCTCCTCTCCCACTTCATCAGCCGCGGAGTAATCCTTGGGCTTCTCAGAGGCCAGTGTGGAGCAGGATGCTGGACTTGGGGGTGGGTGGAGCTTTGATCCAGCCCAGCAACCAAGCTGGACTTGATGGGCCGCTGGCCTGATCCAGCAGGCTCTTCTTATGTTCTTATTCGCCAGAAACATCTAACTGGCCGTTGTGGGGAACAGGACCTTGAACTGGACAGAGCTCTGGCTTGATCCAGGGTGCCCATACTTGCATTTGTAACTAATTAATAATGAACAGAATCAAAGTTGAAATGCTAATTTCATGCTATTGATTCGAATGTCCTTGGCAGTGCATGAGAACAGGCGTTGTGGCTGGCAAGCTGCTTTCTTGATGCCTATCTGTCAATACTTTGGGGGAAAAGAAAGATCCGTCCTGTGTTGTAGTTTTGCTCCATAACCAACCCCTTACCCTTTGTATTCCCCGTCAGAAAACTCCGAGGGCGCCTCTCTGCAGCTGGGGAACACGAGGGACTTCATTATTTCCTTCGACCTCAAGCTCATCACCAACGGGAGCATCTCGGTGGTCCTGGAGACCACAGAGAAGAACCAGCTGTTCCGCGTGCACTACGTCTCCAACACCCAGCTGATAGCTTTCAAGGATAGAGACATTTACTATGGCATCGGGCCCAGGACTAGCTGGAGCACGGTCACCCGAGACCTTGTGACCGACCTGAGGAAGGGGGTCGGCCTCTCCAACACGAAGGCCGTCAAGCAGACTAAGATCATGCCCAAGAGGGTGGTCCGCTTGGTGGTGAAAGGGCACGGCTTCATCGACAACGTCACCATCTCGGCCACGGCCCACATGGCGGCCTTTTTCGCCGCTAGCGACTGGCTGGTGAGGAACCAGGATGAGAAGGGTGGTTGGCCGATCATGGTGACCCGGAAGCTGGGGGAAGGCTTCAAGTCCCTGGACCCCGGGTGGTACTCTGCCATGGCGCAGGGCCAGGCCATTTCCACCTTGGTTCGGGCCTACCTCTTGACGAAAGACCACACGTTCCTCAGTGCGGCTCTGCGGGCCACGGCGCCTTACAAGCTCTCCTCAGAGCAGCGTGGCGTGAAGGCCGTCTTCATGAACAAGCACGACTGGTATGAGGAGTACCCCACGTCGCCTAGCTCCTTTGTCCTGAACGGGTTCATGTATTCCCTCATTGGGCTGTACGACTTGAAGGAGACGGCGGGAGAGAAGCTGGGGAAGGAGGCCAAGCTCCTGTACGAGCGGGGCATGGAGTCCCTCAAGGCCATGCTCCCTCTCTACGACACGGGCTCAGGGACCATCTATGACCTCCGCCATTTCATGCTTGGGACAGCCCCGAACTTGGCCCGGTGGGACTATCACACCACCCACATCAACCAGCTCCAGCTCCTCAGCACCATCGACGAGACGCCCCTGTTCAAAGAGTTCGTCAAGAGGTGGAAGAGCTACCTGCGAGGAGGCAGGGCGAAGCACAATTGAGCCCAGCTCACAACCAAAATGGAGTTTCCCCCCGTCTGCGGTGCTTGGCAGCCGCCATCTTTGAAGCAGAGTGAAGGTGGTGCCCAAACCCTCTGTGTGCGTGTGTGTGTGTGTGTGTGTGTGTGTGTGCGTACTTGTGTTTTGTTTTTTTGAACAGACTCTATTTTCAAAGAAGTGATCCTTAAAACTCATCTTTTTTAAACGATTGCATTCCAGCGGATGAATCCTTTATAGAGTGGGGAGGTAAAATTACAAAGCAGGCATCTGATCAAAGGACAAAGTTTAGCGAACTTGTTTACTTTTCCACAGCGGTCCATTATGGTACTTGTGCATAACAGAAAATGTTTTCGGGGGGGGGGGTCACAAAAGCTATGATGGTTTTTATAGCCCAGTATTGGTCAGAAAAAAGTAGAATATGGCCTCTCTCTTTTTTTTTTTCTTTTTTAAAATGGATGGGTGCAGAAATGGGATTTTCACTTGGGGATGGAGTGGAAAATAGTGTGCCATGCCAGAAATCTCTCTTAACTCTTATCCCAGAGAGTGGGTGACGTCTTTATTTCATTCTACATATATTTCCCTTTGGTGGGAAATTTCAGAGCAGTTTGTGTTGAAATTCTGTATATTGCGAAATACTTCACACCTCCAGTTTCTTTAAAGATGTACAAATGGGATTAAAAAAACCAACACCACACAATTAGTGGTGAGGATTCACTGGGAATTTCTGTGAAAACTGCGTGGCTACTCGGGAGAGCTGGTGCAGGGGGTGTCTGTGCCTAAGTACCACTCCCATTTCCTTGCACAGGGACCTCCCAGTGGGCAAGTTCGAATGTGTGTTTTTCTTACTCTGTTCCGTAAGCAACCGACCATTACACGCAGGACCAGCTGTCAGCACAAAAACGTGGTCACCTTCTCTCAAACTGGTTCTACCGCCACCTTTTCAAGCTGGGCCAATCCCTTTCCTTGCTTCCAGATGAGCTGAGACCTCTTCTGGTGAGAGCGGGAGGCTCTTTCCCTCCTGATCATTTACAGCAGGTGTGGGGAACCTTTGACCCTCTGGGTGCTGCCGAACTACAACTCCCATCAGCCGCAGCAAGCATGGCCAGCGGCTCGGGGACAGAGGAAGCTGTCGTTCAGCAACATCTGGGTGGCCAAAGGTTCCCCACATCTGGTTTTTACAGGGTTTCCTTTCCATGTAAGCCATTCTGTCCCGGGGGGGGGGGTTCAGGCCCTGTCCTTCTGGTGTTTGGGGTGCCACCCCCTACCACCCCCAAGCACTGGTTGTGCTGGCTGGAAGTTGTCCCCCAAAACATCTGGAGGGCACCTAGCTGAAGAAAACTAGTCTAGGGTACTGTTGAAACCAGGTACAATTCATGTGGGTGAGGGGGCCAGAAATAATCTTTTTAAAGTGGCATTCTGTTTGAACACTGTGGAAGTTTTTCTGCAGCAACTCGCTCTTGAAACTGCTACTGGTGGTTGGAGGGGAGGTTTGTTTTTTTTTAATGGTTTATTTTGTTTTGGGGAAGTGAAATGAGTATGTATTTATATTTGTCTGTCTGTAAGTCATTCCACTTCTGCCGGCACCATGGTCAACAGCACTTGTTTTGAAAAATTCATTTTTTTTCATTGGGATCACAGATATTCATTTGGCATTTTTTTCGCCATTGTGAAAACTGGCCAGGGGCACAGTCTGCTGGGAAGCTGCACTTGAGAGAGATGGGAATAGATGCCTTTTTTTCTCCATGGACCAGCCCTCTCTTTCCAATACTACTGTATCTTCCAGGCTTGTTCAGTGGAGCTTCCATTAAGGCTCAGGAAGAGCGCTAATGAGGTGGTGGCTCGATTCTGGCTTGGAAATCCCCTTCCCAGGCTTAGAAACTACGTCTCTCACAAATGTCTTGTGCTGTGCGGTATACCCTGCCTTTGGCAAACCGCACTCCCCGTTTCCAGTTGCTGAGAAGTTGGTAGTTGGAGAAATCCAAGCAGGAGACCCTGCAGATTAGGGAGGTCTAATCCAGACCAGAGGTAGCCATTATTGGACTCCAGTTCCCATCAGCCCCAGCCAGCATGGCCCAATGGCCAGTGATGATGGGAGTCAGAGTCTCAACAACACTCAGAGGGCACCACGTTGGCTACCCTGAATCCAGAGGGGCCATGACTTACCAACCCTGCTGCGGCTTTTCATTTCAGTAGGCACAATTGCTGCTGGTAGATGCTTTGGCAGGCTGCCTGAACTTGCCCAGAATCCCGTGTCATTGGCAGCTTGCCCCTCTGTTCCTAATGCCGCGCTCAGATATTCAAATCCCACACTTGTGCATTTCAAGGAAACCAGGCGTTTCAGCTTGGCCATTTTTCTTTGCTCGCCTTGCAGTGCATACAGAAGCCTGCACTATCGCTTTACTGGGGAAAGATGTGGGCCGTGGTACTCTCAGATGTTCTGGGCTATAACTCTCCCCCCCCAAAAAAAATCTGCATGGCACCAGGTTGGTGAAGCTTGCCCTGAGGCACGCTGGCCTGTTGGTACATGAGAAGAACATTTGAATTCCTAGGTGCTGGCAACACAGTTGTACGAGCCAGGGCTCCTACATAGGTCGGCCTCCACTTCCACTGATCTTGGTAATAAGCTGTTCTAGAGGGGCCCCCAGATTCTTCCAGAGCAAAAGTTTGGGTACAGCTGTTGCTGACTGCATGTGTTTCTGAAGGGGGGGGGGACTAGAGTGTATGCAAACTACCAAGAGAAAAATTGGGGCATCTGAGGAGTCAGGAGTTAAGTGGGGAGGGAGTAAATTCAAGTCCCAGAAGAGAGAAGCCTTAGAATTCCAGTTCTCTTTGAGAACGTTGGTTTCTGTGCTGATAGCCAGCATATTGAACTGCTCTCCCCAAGCCAGTCGCCTCCAGATGTTTTGGACTATAGACAGCCTCAGCATCATATGAATGTGCTGGCCGGTGCTGATGGGAGTTGTAGTCCCTAACCTCTGGAGAGCACCAAGTTGTGGAAGGGCTGGTCTGTGTTGCGATGATACCAAAGTGGTCGATTCCAGGGCCTCTTTCCTCTCTAGCAATTGCTTCTGGATGTGAGAGTGAGACCGTGGCCAACCAGATTTGGAGCAGCCAGCACAGACACCTTCGGGGTACTGTTTGGGTGGCGCGTTAGTGCCTTGACCATGCGGCCATAACTTCCTCTTGCAATAGGAAATGAGTATATTTGTGGCTGGTTGATGGTTCTGTGCTTATGACTCACTGTGGCACTCCCAGGGCTTCCAGATTTGCGTAGGCTTGTCATATTCGTTGGCCCGAGATTGGCAACTGGAGGAAGCTGGTATTTGGGAAATGAGTGCTGTTCTAGTTGGCACTCAAATTGGCAACCAGCTGTTCTCCACGTGACCCTTTCACTAGCTGCTCATGGTGGGTGTGATAGAGGTCAGGGAAGCAGAATCTCAGGTAGGCTGTGTTTAGTGGAAATTGGCTTCTGAGAAATAGGGATCTTGATTATTTTAGTACATTGTCTTTGGCCCAGTATGGACAAAGCAGGTTGTATCCAACTATGTCATACTCAAGAGTAAGCCCATTAAAATCCGTGAACTTAAGTGAATCATGCCTGCTGCTTTCAGTGGGTCTCCTCTTGTCGCTCAGTTGGATACAACCCAATCCTCCTGAGCATTTAAGGATGGCCAGGTGTCCTCTCCCCAACCCCTCAAAGTGCAGAGTGGTCCTCATTTCCTTTTTCAGAGCCACGAGCTGCTCGGCTTCTGAACATACAAAGATTTATTTCAAACCAGAGTTTGGAGCTGATCAGCAAACTCATTCAAGATTATGTGCTAGTTTTGGTGCCGATCCAACACATTGCACCATGGTTAGCTCCCAAAAGGGAAAAGTGTGCGTGCATCAGGGTGGGAAGTTCACAAGCGAGCAGGGAAGGGGATTACAAGAGCCCCAGCAGACTCCCAGTTTCCTTCCTTTGCAGGTGCCACATCTACATTGGGCCCCTGGGCTATTTCTTTCCTCGTTTGTATACATGGGGTGTGAGGGGTGGATGTCCAGGTTGCTGTGTCTGGAGGCCAACTATGAGCAATGAGGGAATTCCAAGGAGGCAAAACCGAAGTTTAGTATTGCAAGTTCTCTATTTTTTTATTTTAAAAAGGTAGGGGACAAGAGATGTCATGAATATGGAGGCTAATGTGTTGAAGTTCACAGAGCGAAGCCAATGCCTTTTGTTCCTGAGTAGACACGACCCTTTCCCCCCCTTTTGCATTATTGTGCGACACACAAGCACAACTGGTGTCGAGTTTTTCTTTACATCCTTTTGAGGCTTCCACTGAAAATTGCTGCTTTTCGTCCACCTTGCAATTGTATTTCTGACCCCCCCCCCTTTTCTTTTTCATTTCTTTCCTTCCCTTTTTACATGCGGGGTTTGAACCATGGGTTTAAATATGCAATAAATTGTTTACAGGATGCCCTTTGGAGGGCAACAAGTCCTTTGTAAAGCTGTACAGACTTTGTGGGTTAAGCACAATGTGCACAGGTTAGTTTTATATGGGGCAAGACATGATTTTTTGCAGTGGGAATGGTCCTATTATGTTTATATATACATATACATATATATATATATATATTAAAAAGTAAACCGATCAACTTTGTGCTTCATGTAAAGCTGCTTTATAAAATTGTAAAATAAAGAGTTTTTAATCTTACGCTGTCACTTGGTGTGCATTCGTTGTGTCAAGAGAGGTAAAAGCCCCAGACTGAATAGAGTCTTAACGGGAAAGCGGACTTCGGAACCAGACGCTCCAACCTTTTTAAAAGGTGGATCAGAGGACGCATTTAAAATCCCGTCATATTTTGCAGCATAAAATGGCTTTTGCTGGACTCAAGAGAATGTCTTGTGTAGACACAGAAACTGATTCCAACGCACTGGGTCTTGGTTCTTTGTAGCAGTCTGAGGTTGCAGGGATTCTAATATGTGTTGTTATGTTTGCACCAGTGTCTCATGAAAGGGGAGCTTTTTAGCTCCTGAGAAGTCTTCTCGCCCTTGGTTGCCAATCACAGTCAAAGGAGGTAAGTCTGAGGATCAACTCCTAGGGTCACCCTGGAGAAAGCACGTGGGAAGATCGCTGAGCAGTTGTTGTGCATGGTCCAAAGCTAAGCCTTTAGGAACACTGAAAACAAGGTGCTTCCGAATCAAGAGAATGGCATGCAAGCTCTATTATGTTCAGAGGAACTTCAGGGAAAACACATCAAGTCATTCCAAAGCAAGATATTTGAGCACACCCCATCAGTTACCCATGTATGTGCAGAGGAAATCATTGATCTAACTGAAAGGCAACACAGGCAGATCTGTGTTGATCAATGCAGTGCAACCCTAATTATTATTGTATAATTAAAAGATTATACAGTAATCTTAAAAGGTCATAAAATCTCATAAAGGGGGCATGGCAGTGAGGGTGTGTGGCTGACTATTGTGAAGGGACCCTGCATTTCTGAACTCGCCACTAGGCTACTGGCCACGGGATCGTACTTGAGGTAGCACTGTGAAGAAGAAGAAGAGGAGTTTGAATTTAATATCCCGCTTTATCACTACCCAAAGGAGTCTCAAAGCAGCTAACATTCTCCTTTCCCTTCCTCCCCCACAACAAACACTCTGTGAGGTGAGTGGGGCTGAGACACTTCAGAGAAGTGTGACTGGCCCAAGGTCACCCAGCAGCTGCATGTGGAGGAGCGGAGACGCGAACCCGGTTCCCCAGATTACGAGACTACCGCTCTTAACCACTACACCACATGTGGATTTGCTTGGATGCTGGACTATGACCAGAAACATGCATTTGGCCCTGAAACTCAGTGACCTTAGGCCAGTCACTATCCTTATCTGGCTTAGCCTAGCTTAGCTAGGAGCAGCCAGAGTGGTGTCAGGCTACTTGGGACTACAATTCCCATCAGCCTCAGCCAGCACGGCCAATGGTCAGGCATCATGGAACTTGTAGCCCGCAACATCTGGCAGATCCAATAATGTTGGCTACCTCTGCTCCACAGGGTGGTTTCGAAGATAAAATGGCAGAGAGCCATTGCGTGCTGGTTGCCCTGAACTCTTTGGAGGAAGGGTGCAGATAAAAATGTAAACCCTAAATATTTAGGAGTTCTTTGCTCTCTGCACAAGGGAGCTGTCAAAGTGAGCATTGTACTTTTGAGGGGCCGCCATTCCGCTTTGTCTGAAACCCGCCTCCACGACGAGAACACAAATGTCTCTGCCTCTCTGGGTGACAATATTGATTTTCATCACTCTTGGCAATTTGTTAAGAAGGTCTGCATGGAAAATTGAAGGGAATTTAAATATGTTGTCTTGGTGATGAATCTGAATGTTTGCTGCTCAATTTGTGGTGAAAGGAGATACATTTGCCATCTGCTGGGAATGATTGATGGCTTCCATGACTAGCTTTGGTGCTGTCAGCATGTTAAGCAGCTTGCCTGTTTAATGAATTGCTGCCCCAACTGGAAAAATGGGAGGACTTCTTTAACAGAGAGAGAGAGAGAGAGAAGAAGAAAAAAATAGTCCTCATTCTTAGGATTTGGGCACCGCTAGTTTTATGCACACGTTTTTAACACATCTGTCCAAGCTTTTCCGTATCTCATTCAGATGTACCCTAAAAATGTAGTAACCACCCAGGTTCCCCACTAGGGTGGGAAATTTGCAATGTAGAGTGAAGTGCTGGCGAATCATAGAGTCAGAATTATAGAGCTGGAAGGGACCCTGAGGATCATCTGATCTAACCCCCTGCAATGCAAGAATATGCAGCTGTCCCATAGGAGGATCGAAACCGCTACCTTGGTTTTAATCCGCACCATGCTGTAACCAACTGAGCTATCCAGATGATGGATTTAAAGTGGTTTAATGAAGGGACGTGGGTGGCGCTGTGGGTTAAACCACAGAGCCTAGGGCTTGCCAACCAGAAGGTCGGTGGTTCAAATCCCCGCGATGGGGTGAGCTCCCGTTGCTCGGTCCCTGCTCCTGCCCACCTAGCAGTTCGAAAGCACGTCAAAGTGCAAGTAGATAAATAGGGAAGGTAAATGGCGGGAAGGTAAACGGCGTCTCCGTGCGCTGCTCTGGTTTGCCAGAAGCGGCTTAGTCATGCTGGCCACATGACCCGGAAGCTGTATGCTGGCTCCCTCAGCCAGTAAAGCGAGATGAGTGCCGCAACCCCAGAGTCGTCTGTGACTGGACCTAATGGTCGGGGGTCCCTTTACCTTTTAATGATCTCCCTTCCCAGAGATCTGGAGATTTTCTGTGAGGTTGATAGGAGGGGGATCACCTAACAGCTCAGCCTGGAGATCATGAGACACTTAATTTCAGACTCATGGGTTCGAGCCCCACGTTGGGCAAAAAGATTCATGCATCGTGGGGCGTTGGACTAGATGACCCTCGTGGTCCCTTCCAACTCTGCCATTCTAGGAATTCCCATCACTCTTGAGAAACTACAGGAGGGTTGGGATACATGAGCCTTAGGGTGTCTTCCAACTCAACAATTCTATGATTCTATAGTTCCCAGGGATTTTTGGGGGGGGGGTAGACCTGAGCGTTAAATCACCCTTCACTTTTGCACACCTGACTTGCAATGTTGGTGGCAGAGGCCAGCAAAAGGAATACAGTGGTACCTCGGGTTAAGAACTTAATTTGTTCCAGAGGTCCATTCTTAACCTGAAACTGTTCTTAACCTGAAGCACCACTTTAGCTAATGGGGCCTCCTGCTGCTTTTCTCATCCTGAAGCAAAGTTCTTAACCTGAGGTAATATTTCTGGGTTAGCAGAGTCTGTAACCTGAAGCGTATGTAACCCAAGGTACCACTGTATTGGAAGCTTCCCTTATACTGAATCAGAAATTCATTCCATATAGTTCAGTAGTTTCTACACAGGCTGGCAGCAGCTCTCCAAGGATTTGCACAGGAGCCTCTCCCAGCCCACCTGGAGATGGGGATTGAACCTGGGCCTTCTGCATTCAAGGCAGTGAGCTGTGGCCCTTCCCTAATGGGTCTACCTTGATGTCACTGTCGGAGGCAGTATGCTTTGGAACGCAAACCGCTGGGAACCGCAAGAGGGGAGAGATGTTGCACTGTGGGCATCTGGTTGGCTACTGTGGGGGAAGGATGGTGGACTAGATGTGCCCTTTTGGAACTCATCCAGCAGCCAGGCTCTCCAGTTCTTACCAGGGAGGACAGCAAGCCCCTCCAAGGAACAGCCGGATGATGCACGTTGGTTGCTTCTGGTCAGGTCATCCTTTTGGCCAGTCTTCCCCAAACTGGTATCTTCCAGATCTTGTTGGACTACAGCTCCCATCAGCTCTGCATGGTGCCATGGCTGGTGGGAGCATGGCATGGCCTACTGGAGTCTGCCACACTGGCTACCCTTGCAATGCATTGGCCCTTTTTTCTTTTTGCCAGCATAATATTATGCTGCCCTCGGTGGCAGGACCAGGGGCTGCAAGTGTTTAGCATCCTTGCCAAGCTTTCTTCACCTTTGATGCTTTCTGCTTTGGTCTCCTCTCCCTGGCAGAGTTGTGCTGGTGACATGCCAGCGTAGAGTCGTTCTCCACCCCACCCCCTCAAAAATGGCACCTCTTCAAGACTCGTTGGCACCAGACACGACTTTGCCAGCTGGGATCCTGCAGCTCCCCAGCTGGGTGAAATGCAGCACAGGGTTTTTTTCTTTATTGGTTGCTCAAAATGTATATCTTGCCTGGACCGTGAATAGGATTAAAGAACCACCCGTGTTCTGTTTACTTCCAGCTCAGGGAGCTGAGCTGGTTTATTTATTTATTTAGCATCTTTTAGGTTTGCCACATCTTGAATGGAGGACATCAGTGGGTTTCTTTTTTTGGGGGGGGGGGGGAGAAGGGATTGACATAACTGGCGACTTTCCAGGCCGTTGGTAGTTTACAAAACCAGTTTGGGAAGCCACTCCTTCTCTCCCCTCACCCACCCCAACTCTCTCATCTGCCTTGGATTAAAACAGCTGTGCAGGCAGACTGAAGCCAAATGTATTAAATGCATCTTTCAATAATATTTTTAATGCGTCACCATCAATGTGTGCAAGCAAAAGAGATGGGTTTGGGTTGCATTTATGGAATTGTAGAGTTGGAAGGGACCCCAGGGGCTATCTAGTCCAGCCCCCCGTCATACAGGAATCACAACTAAACAATCCCTGACAGATGGCCATCTAAGGCCTGTTGAAATTTATGATCCGAAATTGGTCGTGTTTAGCAACTTCAGTGGGTCTGTTCTGAATAGGACTGGCATTGAATAAGCACTCTTTGTTGTTGTTTAGTCGTGTCCGACTCTTCGTGACCCCATGGACCAGAGCACACCAGGCACTCCTGTCTTCCACTGCCTCCCACAGTTTGGTCAAACTCATGCTGGTAGCTTCGAGAACACTGTCCAACCATCTGGTCCTCTGTCATCCCCTTCTCCTTGTGCTCTCCATCTTTCCCAGCATCAGGGTCTTTTCCAGGGAGTCTTCTCTTCTCATGAGGTGGCCAAAGTATTGGAGCCTCAGCTTCAGGATCTGCCCTTCCAGTGAGCACTCATGTCTGATTTCCTTCAGAATGGAGAGGTTTGATCTTCTTGCAGTCCATGGGACTTAGGAGCTTGAAATCCAAAGTTTGACAGCAAGGAGAAGCCAAGGCATTGCAGCCGCCTGTGGGAGGGAGTTCCACAGTTTGACTATGTGAAGAAAGACTTCTCTGTCCTGAATCTTCAAGTGTTCAGCTTCCATTGGCTGTCCACAACCTCTAGGAGAGAGGGAGAAAAACCTTTCCCTTTCTCCAATGCCACCTAAAGTTTTACTCTCGTGTCATCTCTCACTCGCCTTTTCTCTAAACTAAAAAGTCTTGAATGCTACAACGTTGTGCCTTCCAAGGACCGGCGGACACTGTGCACGCAGATCGTTGTTCTAAGTAAAGCACCTGTCTTCAAAACATAAGTGATGCACTTTCAGCTTATGCTTGGGGGCCCAACAGAGACAAACTGCCCAAACAGACAGTCTGGCCCTAAATGTTGGGAGCTGGTCGCGTTCCATGCCCTTTCCCTCCAGATGCCACAGGGCAGAACTCTCTGAGCTAGCAGACCTGGAAGCCACCCAAGGAAAACTGGAGCATGGGGATATCATTGCTGCCCAACCCTTCAAGTCAGGAATGGGTGTGGTCAGCACGCTTTAAAAAAGAAAGAAAGTTGTGGTTATTGAGTTTTCAAAAAACAACATGCAAACAAGACGAACAGTAACAAGACAACGTAGCTGGGATTCCTTCATTGCCGGGGGTTGGACTGGATGAGGCTTTGGGTCCCATTCCAATGATGTTATGACCAGATGCAGCATATTACTGCAGTTGGGATAAAACAAGCAGAAGCTGCAGCACACTCTAGCAGGCATCATAACAGAATAGATTCAGGGCAGGGGCATCGGTAAGGTTGCCTCGCCATGCAGAGGCGTGTGTCAGGGGCCATGCAGCCCCCAATTTATATACAGTGGTACCTCAGGTTACAGACACTTCAGGTTACAGACTCCGCTAACCCGGAAATAATACCTTGGGTTAAGAACTTTACCTCAGGATGAGAACAGAAATCGTGCGGCTGCAGCGGAAGGCCCCATTCGCTAAAGTGGTACCTCAAGTTAAGAACAGTTTCAGGTTAAGAACGGACCTCCAGAACGAATTAAGTTCTTAACCCGAGGTACCACTGTATATATAATTCATGTAAATGGAGGCCATACAACACCAAAATGGTCTCATTTGGTAACCCCTCTTAGAACCCTGGGAGAAAACCCTGTTTCAGTAGTTGAGGCAAACGAAAGGATTTATTTTTAAAAGGCCCCTGAATTTTTTTTGCGGGGGGGGGGGAGCCTCAGAGGTTTTTGACTCCTATACTTGGCATGCCCAGTCTTTTAGGCTCAGTGCTTCCTGCCTTTTGCCCCCACCCACCCCAGCCAAAAAATAAAATCCAAGCTCCTGACTGGGTGGGGGCACAGTGCATTTGACAAATCTCCACCCTCCCATAGTTCTGTCCTCCATCTTTGACACCTCCCCTCCCACCAAACCTGTCCTCAGCTTTCTATCTCTGGCAAACTCTGAGCGTGACAAAGGGTTTGTTGGCAAGTGGCAATTGGGGGTATTTAGGCCCTTGTTGGTTGCTTGTCTCACTTTTTTGTTTCGTTTTGAGGAATGTTAAGAGCCAAACCAATCTGGGGGCTTTGCTGCCCACAAGGAGGAGGATTCATGCAACACGTTGGCGATTAATATACACAGAACAATAATTAGACATACTTTATCAACCTTCTGAGAAAAATACAAAACATTAAACAAAGCCACAAAGTCTTGCGAACCAGACATAATAAGTTTATTTTAGGCTGGGTAGTTCGCAAGTCTTTGTGGCTTTGTTTAATGTTTTGTATTTTTCTCGGAAGGTTGATAAAGTATGTATAATTATTGTTCTGTATATATTAATCGCCAACGTGTTGCATGCGTCACACTACTATCAGCAGCACAGGTTGCATTTTTCTAGCACAAGGAGGAGGATGGCTGTCTCATTTTCACCAAATTCAGGGGAACCTTCTTGCTGGAAGATTCCAGAAGCAGAGAAAGGAAAGTGCTTCTTTACACAGCAGATAGTTGAACTGTGGAACTCCCTCCCACAGATGGCAGTGATGACCACCAACTTGGGTGGCTTTAGAAGAGAAGTTGACAAATTCCTGGAGGAGAAGGCTAGCCCATGACAGCTGTGCTCAGCCTCCACAGCTGGAGGCAGCAATGTTCCAAATCCCAGTTGCTGGAAACCACAGGAGGAGAAAGGGCTCTTGTGCTCGAATCCTGCATGCGAGCTTCCCATGGGGGCATCTGGTTAGCCACTGTGAGAACAGGATGCTGGGCTCAATGGGCCACTGGCCTGATCCAGCAGGGCTTTCTTCTTTTTTAATAATAATATTTTATTCTTTTTTTCCATATAGGAAGTTACATTTGTTACCCAACAATTATATTCCAATTCAACAAAACTAGTGGCTTCCCGTTCACCCAACGTCAACGTTTATAACTCAGATCACATACAATTGCTTTTTAAGCTTCCATCTTATCTAATTTCACCCTCTCTAGCGTGCCTCTTAATACATTCTGCTATTTTCTTATACTTCAAACCCCGCTGCGATCTCCTCATATGGGAAATAACTTTCTTTCACAGCCTAGAAAGGGTTACCAGCCTTCTTTAAAAGATTCAGAGTTTGTGTCTTTTATCAGTGCCGTCAATTTTTGCCATCGCTGCATATTCCAAGATCCTCCTTGCCGGGGATACTAGACAACGAAATCCCAAAGGAAGCTTCAACAGTATTTATGTAGGGGACTACAGCGGCCAGGATTCTCTGTGCACAGAAATGGAAGGAAGAATGGTTGATGAAAATCTAGGAATATGCAGCAGGAGTCTTCTTATGTTGTTCTAAGGATAAAAGTTAAAGGGACCCCTGACCATTAGGTCCAGTCGTGGCAGACTCTGGGGTTGCGGTGCTCATCTCGCTTTACTGGCTGAGGGAGCCGGCGTACAGCTTCCGGGTCATGTGGCCAGCATCACTAAGCCGCTCCTGAAGAACCAGAGCAGCACACGGAAACGCCGTTTACCTTCCCGCCAGAGCGGTACCTATTTATCTACTTGCACTTTGACGTGCTTTCGAACTGCTAGGTTGACAGGAGCAGGGACCAAGCAACGGGAGCTCACCCCGTCGCAGAGATTCGAACCGCTGACCTTCTGATTGGCAAGTCCTAGGCTCTGTGGTTTAACCCACAGCGCCACCCACGTCCCTGTCCTAAGGATGCAGGAGATTTTTTTTAAAAAAGCGAAATGTTTCTGCTTTTTCAAGAGGTGAGCTGGCCTGGACCTGCACAAACCTCCAGCTGTGGTTGGGGTCACCTTGTCGCTCTTCCTGGGCGACTGGCCTGCTGTTGGTGAGCGAAGGCCACCTTTGGGCTCCCTGTTTGTGTCTATCCCAATCAAAGCGCCAGGCAGGCGTGCTAATCTTCCGCCTTTGCCTCTGCACCGCTGTTGCTGAGGGACCTTCTGCATCGCCTGCCGGGCGCTTAAGCAAGAGATGAGCTGCTTAGAGCAAATTAAACATTAATGCTGTGTCTCTGACTCCCTTGTGCACCAAACCCCATTGATGTCGCGCAAAGTGCCAAGCAGATGCGTTCCGCCCCCTCCTGGGGAATGCTTTGCATCAGCCACAGAGGGTTGGGAGGGGGGCTGGGGGTGGGAAGGTGGCTTTTCCAGGGGACAAAGGGGATCGTGGTCAAAGTTGAGTACACCCCAAAGGGTCTGGGGAGGGAAGATCTGCCAATAAGTTCTTCCCCACAAGCTCCAAGGACACTAAGAGATCCTGTTGCTCTAGAGGGGAAGGAGAAAGTTCATTCATTTCACATTTTAATGCAAGTCTACCTCATTTGCACATCCGGGAAAACAGGCACGGCAAGCCAAAACGCAGGTATCCTTTGAAATTCATGCTTCTCTGAATTTTGCAATGTGGTTCTCCAAGCAAAAAAGTGTGCACCAGCTGCATATATTAGGGGGAAATGTGCATAAATGCAAATGTGTATTATAATAGGGGGAAATGCTTGTGAAAAAAAATATATATCAAAAGCACTAGCTAAAATGCTGGGGGATTTTCGTGAGCGTGTGTGTCGGTCTGAAACGGATGCAAAAACGTGGCAAACAGAAAATTAGGGAAATGAGGAAATGAGAGAAACTGAAACAGACAGAGGTGACATGATGGAAGTGAATAAAATTATCAAACGGTATGGAGGAAATATGACAGTGGAAAGCTTTTCTTTCTTTCTCATAGCACTAGAACTTGAGGATGTTGAATGAAGCTGAACGTTGAAGGATTCAAGACAGACTAAAGCAAGGGCTACTACTCACTGTGGAACTCACTCCCACAGGATGTCCACCAATTTGGCTTTCTTTTTTTTAATAAAAGTTTTTATTAGCAATTTCAACATAACAAAGTATAAAAACATATCAATTCCTTATTCCCCCCCCTTTTCCCCACCCCCATCAAACCCTCCCCCTTCCCCTAGAGACTTCCCTCAGCTCCTCTTTCTGATTTCTCAGCACATATTACTCTCTGCATGTTATAAAATTATACATTATCTATCTACCATTTTATCAACCAACAAATTTGTGTATGTTTATTCGGAACCTGCCAAGGAGTTCAATTCATTCTATTGTCTTTTTAGATAATTTGTAAATCTCCCATTCTTCCTTAAAATCACAGTTGCCCTTGTCCCGCAGTTTGTATGTCAATTTAGCCAACTCTGCGTAGCTCATCAATTTTTCTTGCCGCTGTTCTTTCGCTGGGATTTCCTTGTTCTTCCATCCTTCTGCTATCAAGACTCTTGCCGTTGTCGTAGCATACCACCAACTTGGCTTTCAAAGAGGATTAGACAAGTTCATGGAGGATCACGTTATGAATGGCTACTAGCCGCAACGGCTATGTTCTACAGTACTTCCACTGCGGGACATAGTATGGATTGGAAACACCACTTGATGGGATTTCTGAGTGGGGAATGTCTTTTTCAAACTGCTCTTATGCTTGAGTCCTGCTTGCGGGCTTCTTCCCTTTGGGGCATGTGCTTGGTCCCTGTGAGAACAGGATGCATGGGCCACTGGCCTGATCCAGCAGCCTCTTCTCTATGCCCATAGGCTTCATGTTCCATTTTGTTCACTAGAAAGTTTCTGCTTTTACTCATGGACACGAATTCAAAGTGGCTTGCAGTTTGCACTACAGAGGAGCAGGGCCTTGCAGAGCCAGGCAGAGGCCTGGGCCAGGTAGATAATGTGCCCCCCATTTTTTTTACCCTGGGAATAACTGAAGTCTTATAAGTAAGTAAGTATATAAATAATTTCCCCAAAAGTTATGCTGACAAATAATTTTATTTCAAGGCTTGAACCGTATCGGCATATAAAGACAAAATGGAAAATATTGATACAGTGGTACCTCGGGTTACATATGCTTCAAGTTACAGACTCTGCTAACCCAGAAATAGTGCTTGAGGTTAAGAACTTTGCTTCAGGATGAGAACAGAAATCATGCTCCAGTGGCGCGGCAGCAGCAGCAGCAGCAGCGGGAGGCCCCATTAGCTAAAGTGGTGCTTCAGGTTAAGAACAGTTTCAGGTTAAGTACGGACCTCTAGAATGAATTAAGTACTTAACCCGAGGTACCACTGTATACGATTGTGAATATGCTGACCGAGGCACCCTTTGGAATTGGAGGCCCTGGCCAAGTAGCCCATATGGTCCCCCCTCTATCTGGGCCTGCAGAGGAGAGAAGCCCTCCGAACAACCAAAATCAGTTCTGTACTTTAATCACCTACAAAGGAAAGTGAATTGAGCGTAAAAACAGGGGAATCTGAAGCCCCACAATAAAGAGCTTTTGTTGGGTGGAAAGGGTCTCAGCAGCTGCCCTGAGGGGCTTCAAGGTTCCTTGCTTTGGTGGTGGTCCATGGGCTGGCAAAGGGCCATAGCCCAGTGGCAGAGCATATGCCCTGAAAGCAGAAGGTCGCAGGTTCAATCCCAACGACGTCTCCAACAGAGATGGATTTAGGGCATCTCTACTGGTTCCCCTGCACAGGATGCAGAAGCCAAGGGGGGATGCCTTCCTACCTCCTTCCCAAAGCCTAGATAGCGCTTGCCCAGCTTTGGAAAGGAAGAGGGGGAACTCTAGGACCTTTCCAGAGGTTTTGGCATTAAGGGGCTTTGGGTTGGGGGCAGCATCCGATTTTGGACTTGCACAGGGCGCCATATTGCCATGGTCCTCTGCTGTCTCCAGGTCGGGTTGGGAAAAATTCCCTGAATTTAAAACCCTGGAGAGCTGTTGCCAGTCAGTATGGAGAATACTGAGCTAGATGGACCGACAGTCTGGCTCTGTATAAGGCATCTTCCTAGGTTCCTAATCACCAGGACTAGAATTTTAACTTTATTTTGGGAGGAAGGGCCATGGCTCAGGAACAGGGCCTTGCAAGCGGAAGGCAACAGGTTCAATTCGCCAGCAGCATCTCCAGTTAGGGTTGGGAGAGACTCCTGCCTGGAAATCTGGAGAGCTGCTGCTGCCAGTCAGTGTAGACAATACTGGGCTAGATGGACCAACAGTTTGACTTGGTATAAGGCAGCTTTCTCTGGTCCTAGGAAGGAGATTCCCCTCCAGCAAGCGACTCGGGTGCCTGCTGAATATCAGGCCAGGCCAAAACAAAACACCTCTGCCGATCCCCCCCCCCCCCATGGTGGAATGACAAGAGGGAGAAGTGGGGAGAGGGAGAGGCTATTTCAGGGTTGCTCTGCATCCAAACTGCTGGCCTGTGCCTTTTTTGGAAGCTGAATCAAACTGCTGACTGGGCAGGAGCCGGCAGCCCTCGCCTCAGCAACTGGGCAGCCATGCAGCAGCAGCTCTCAGAGAGGAGAAGAGGGCCAGCAGGCCGGTCTGCAAAACATCTGGGCATCTGGGACACGACAGGAAGGGGCTGCTCCGGAGGATGGGAGGTAAGGGGGCACAGGGGGCCTGGGGGTTGAAGCACCACCACAGGCCTCTCCCAGGACTCAGATGGAGGGGATGGGGGAACCCCAGCCAGAGCCCGTGTCACCAGTGCATGAGAGACAGTGTGGTGCAGTGGTTAGAGTGTCAGGCTGGAACCTGGGAGAGACCAAGGTTTGAATCCCCACTCAGCCATGAAGCTCTTGGGCAGCCAGCCACGGCCTCGCTCAGCCTAACCTACCTGGCAGGGCTGTTGTTGTGGGGATTAAATAATGAGGGAGAGAGAAACATGTCCATCCCCTTGAGCTCCTTGGAGAATAAGGAGGGATATAAATGCAAGGAAAAAACAAATAACTAGCTGTCCAGGGCAGCTGTTTATCAGCTCCATCTGGTACGCAGGCTAAGACCCTACCTGCCCGCGGACTGTCTCGCCAGAGTGGTGCATGCTCTGGTTATCTCCCGCTTGGACTACTGCAATGCGCTCTATGTGGGGCTACCTTTGAAGGTGACCCGGAAACTACAACTAATCCAAAACGCGGCAGCTAGAGTGGTGACTGGGAGCGGCCGCCAAGACCATATAACAATGGTCTTTCAAGACCTACACTGGCTCCCAGTACGTTTCCGAGCACAATTCAAAGTGTTGGTGCTGACCTTTAAAGCCCTAGACGGCCTTGGCTCAGTATACCTGAAGGAGCGTCTCCACCTCCATCGTTCTGCCTGGACACTGAGGTCCAGCGCCGAGGGCCTTCTGGCGGTTCCCTCGCTGTGAGAAGCCAAGTTACAGGGAACCAGGCAGAGGGCCTTCTCGGTAGTGGCGCCCGCCCTGTGGAACGCCCTCCCACCAGATATCAAAGAGAAAAATAACTACCAAACTTTTAGAAGACATCTAAAGGCAGCCCTGTTTAGGGAAGCTTTTAAGGTTTAATAGGTTTTTGTATTTTAGTGTTTTGTTGGAAGCCGTCCAGAGTGGCTGGGGAAACCCAGCCAGATGGGCGGGGTATAAATAATAAATCATTATTATTATATTATTATAACTAGGAAAAAGCCTCCCCACTCCTCCTGCAAAGAAAGCTGAGACCCTCCCTCAGCATGACGTTTCCCTGCTTCCTTGAGACTTCCCTCTGCATAAGCAGCAAACCTCCTTAGAGTTATTTATTAAATTTATATGTGACCCGTCATCAAGAGACCACAGGAAGAAGGCAGAAATTCTAGAAGGGAGGTGTGCAAAAAGGTTTACCCCACCCTCGCATATCTGGGGGGTGAGATATGGATCTTCAACCTGCCAGCTGGTTTGAAACCAGGGCCTTGCGCTGTCATTTAGGGCTGTTGCTAGGGATTTGCAAGACTCAGGCCTGGCGGGGGGGGGGGGGGAGAGATATGCCCACCAGGCCTATTTACATAACATACGCCTATGCTGATTTCTATGTACAGATGCAAATTTCAGCCAACTTCCAGAAGAGGTGGGGAGACCCCAAACTGTGGCTCTTAGTGCTGGGGATGATTCAGAGAAGCATATTTTTGAGCTATGAGGTGTCAGGCAGGTTCTCTGGGGCCAACACCCTGTATGCGGATTGGACATCCACCAATTAAGATGTTGGGTGGGTCGCTGGGGGTCTTAGCAGCCCTGCACTTTATAACATCTACAGCTTCCTTGACAGCATTTTCCCCCCTCAAAAAAAAAAAGATTTAAAATTCAGGGGAGAAAGGAGCAAGTGATGGGGGGGGGGCAGAGACATCTGCTGAGGGTGCTTGGGCCTGCTGAACCCCTCCTCAGCCATGCACCGCTGTTGGCACAATGGCACAAACGGGAGAGGGGACGGGGCGCAAATGGAGCTTGACACCAGCTCAGAACTGCTGTACACAACACCTGAATTGTGCAAGTGGTTGTTTTAGAACCACAGAACCGTCGAGTTGCAAGGGTCAACTGGTCCAACCCCTGCACCCACCCACCCGCAAAAGTGGCTGCACTACCGGGGGGGGGGGGGGTGAAGCATTGGGCAGCTGCACTTCTCGCTTGAAAGAGCCAGACCAGCATTGGAAGTTAATGCAGTCCTGCAAAGCCCCCCCAAACTCCATTCTCTTTGTGGTGGGAAGGGAATGTGCTGCGCAACGGCGCCACCTGGAGGGCGCCTGGGTGGCGACACGGTCCCGGAGCTAGGATTGCAAACGGGGAAAGAGCCGGAGTCTGCGGCAATGCGCGGGGCATTTTTAACAGAAAGGTGGCATAATTAAGAAAGAATAATGAATGGCAAGGGCACAGGGGAGATTTGTTAGGCTTTGAAGCGGGCACCCCCTTGCCATTACTGCCCGTGGGTCAGCCCCAGGCTCTCTCTCTCCATCACCTCGAGGACCAAACTAAGAACACAGGAAGCTGCCTTATTCCTGTTGGTCCACCTATTTGTCCTTGCCAAGTTTGTTTGTTATTTATTACATTCAGGGCCGGCCCACCCATGAGGCAAGGTGCCTCAGGCAGCAGGATTCACCAGGGTAGCAGATTCTGATGTCAATCCTTCTTCCCTCCTTGTTCCACATGCAGATCTTCCCTCACCCCTTCTTCCCTGCCAGGGAGGGGTGTGTGTGCCATTTTGGGATCCGCCTCAGGTGCCAAAATGTCTTGGGCTGGCCCTGATTACATTTATATTCCACCTGTTCTTCCAAGGAGCTCAAGGTGGTGCATACGTTTCTCCAACTCCCCATTTTATCCCCATAACAACCCTGTGAGGTAGGTTAGGCTGAGAGTGAGTGACCGGCCCAAGGGTCACCCAGGGAGCTTCCTGGCCGAGTGGGCATTCAAATCCTGGTTGCCCAGGTCCTAGTTCAACACTCTAACCATTACATTACACTGGTGTAATGTTGGTGGTACACATCTTACAACAAGAAGAAACTGAGGCTTTCGGTCTGGCCCTGGCCCTGTGGAACTCTCTGCCACTAGAGATTCAGCCAGTGCACTTTCTGCTTCTACTTTTAGGCACCTGCTGAAATGTTTTCTATTCCATCAGGCTTAGGCAAGCAGGCAATGGAGAATACATCTCTCCATAAGCGTTAGCTGGTTTCTGATTTAAACTTTGTTATATCTAAATTGAAAATCCTGCACGGATCTCCTTGGGAAACCAGTTTCAAGCAGCTTCTGAGAGGCCCCCCAAGGCTGTTATGGGGCAGGATCGGTCCAGGCCAGCCTGGTCTGGCACAACCGAGTCTGGCTGACGTGCAATGAACTCAGCTGGTGACTGTGATGCTTTGCCTCGGGGTAAATGATTGATCTGGCCTCCCGCTTATGACTTTTCTCCCAGGCACAGGACGGGTAGAGTCTGTTTCTGGGTGCACTTGGAGGGGGTCACTCTAGGGACACACACAAAAAACCACAAGATCACTGAATATGGATTAGAAGCTCCTCAGGCCCTTACCCTGGGCACATACAGAGGAGGGGCTTCAGTACCTTGCAGAATTCCTTATTCTTCCCCACAAAGGAGAAGGTTGTGTTGCAAGAGCCTGTTTGCTAGCCTATATTTCTTATTTGGATTGCAGAATTTGAATTTTTTCCTGACATAATCTTGGTATGTAATGTAATGGAGACCACAAGCTGTCCACCCCCAAGAGTGAAGTTGAGCCCTGTAGGGTGACCCCAAATTCTCAGCAGCTGAGATTGAAACAGCAAAGATGTCAAGTCATTAATCCCTCCTAAAAAGATAAAAAAAATTATTTTATTTTTTGGCTATGAGAAAACCAACTCACAACCGAACTGGGTGCTGGGGTTACAGTCTCACATTTGCAAAAGCATCTTGTTTATTGATTTCAAAACATTTGCCTATCAGGGGTTTGTAATAAAACCTCGAAGCGCTTTACAAAACAAAAAACACCCCAGACTTTAAAACTGCCAATGAAAGACAGTTCAAAACAAGCATTTATAAAGTTTCAAAAGATAATTAAAATCAACGGCAAACAGAAAGATCAAAATGCATGCCTGCATTCTCCATGCATGGACAGGGTTTGCTAAATGAAGATGTTTTTAGCAGGCACTGAAAAGAGTACAGTAAAAGCACCTGCCTGGTGTCAAGAGGCAGGGAGTTCCAAAGGCTGGGTGCTCCTACACTAAAAGAACAATTCCTTGCAGGTGTGCTATATGCCTGAGAGCATCTCCCTCTTGAAGGGTGAGGATACTCAGCATGCTGGCTGACGGGTGGTGCGGCTGGAAGATATAACAGCAGCAGCCTACCCTGCAATGTTTTCATTTCCCATCATGACTAGTTGCACAAAGCAGTCCAGAACCAAGGTTCAAATAATCCTGAGCAATGTCACCATCAATGCAGGGGTCCATTGCTCTGATTGTTGCAGGGCGTGTGGGGAGGGAGAAGTGGCCCCCACCAGAGCTGGGCCTAATAAGACACAACAACCACCATCACCACCACCTGGCTTTGTTTCGTGACGTATTATGCCCATGCCCGCCGTTGTTGCTGCCTCTAATTGCTTCCTGTGGATTTGCCTTGAGTCCTGCTGATCCAAACAGCCTCAGGTGTTTTGCTTTAATTGAACCATCCTGAAATCCTGCACAGGTTGCAGAAGTCTACGAGCCACCCTTTGCACCCCACATGGGCTTAGACGAACAAAGTGGCTGGCTTGCCAGGAGATGAGACCAGGAAGACGGCCTGTAATTGGCAGCACCTGATCTCTTGCTTTGGCGCTTTGGCAAAGGAGGAGGGATCTGAAGGGAGATGCAGAGGGGAGAGAAATATCTACCCCTGGATTTCTCCAAAGTAGATGGCTGGGGTCTCAAATGACTAGAGACTTCCACCCACCCACCCACCACAGCTGATGCCTCCCTAGCCATGCTTCCACAGAAGCAATTACCACTCTCAAGTGCATTCCCTAATAGAATCATGGAATTATAGAGTTGGAAGGGATATCAAGGGTCATCTAGCACAACCCCCTTGGCAAAGCAGGAATCTCAGCTCAAGAATCCCTGACAGATGGCCACCCAACATCTGCTTTAAAAAGTGCTGCACCAACAAGCACAATACAACCCCTCTGCAGCGCCACAAATCCAACTTAACGGTGTATGATTGGAAAATGTCGATCACTTTTACCTGGGCAGCTATCTTTCCACAAGGGCCAACATTGATGCCGAAATCCACTGGTTGCGCTCCCTTAAATCTGCCTCTGGTGGGACAGGGCGAGGCGGGGCTGTCCACATTCTCTTTCCTACACCACTCTTTGGGGTGCAGCAACAGTAGCAGCAACAGCAAAGGACTCCCTTTGCAGCTGGATACTGTTGTGAGGTGAGCAGTGATTTCTGGCATCATATGCAAGGTCGGGGTTGAGGGGAGATATTTTCCAGCCCGAGCAGCCTACTGAGGGCCGCACTCCAGTAATGTCTGGAACCAGAAGCAAGAGGTGCGACTCAAAACTTTGTTCAGCTAAAAAGTCAGAGGCTTCCAGTGCATACACAACTCTCCACCTTCAATTCAGGCAGGGCACAGGCATGAGTGCAAAAAGGCCTGGGTGTGCCCTGGAAAGAGCCAGGTAAAGAGGTTTGGAGGGCCACAGTCAGCTCCCATTCCTGAGCTTTCCCACCTCAGATGTAAAGGGTTCTGTTGCTATCCTGAGCCTGCTTACTTGGGAGTAAGCCACATTCAGTTCAATAGGACTTGCTTCTGAGAAGACATGGTTGGATTAATGCCCCAGTTTCTGTTTGTGGCGAGTGAGGTGGGAGGATGCTTGAAATACTTTTAGGTAGCTCTGACTTTTTTTAAAAAGCAACCATAACCAGGAGCAAGCCCTCTGCTTTTGCAGCTTAGCATGAGACATGCCATCTCCCCACTTCTTGTGAGGCCAAACCAGCTGGTTTTCAGCTCTGAACTGGAAAGACTTGCTTTCGCTTGTTTACGCCCTGTATGCAAGTCCTACTGCTGCAAGCTTTGGCTAATTTGCTGGCCTGGGGACTCTTTAACTGAAGGAGCATTTGGGGTGGGGAAACCCCAGCACACTTTAAAAAAAAACAGCAACCAACCCAAAAGGCTGTCTCTTTCCTTTAATTGCAAATACAACCAGAAGAAAGGAGTGGCTTCTGGAAAAATCTGGTCACATTCTTCAACCTGAGGAGATGGCCTAGCTCCTGTCAAGCCTCCCTCCTCTGTCTAGGCTAAGAGCTGGGGACTGACTTTCCTTTCCATCCCACGAGAGCATTCCTCTGAAGCTGGAAACCAGAGAAGGAGCAGCAGCAGCAGCAGCAACAGAAGCAGCATCGCCTCCCCCCCCCCATGCCTTTGGCAGAGCTTGGCTGGCAGAGGTAAGTACTGGACTCTTAAATTTCTAAACTGGGATTATGACCTCCCGAACTCGTTCCTTCTAACCCTAGATTTGTGGGGGTTCGGTAGGGGTCTACTTAAGGTCACCAGATGCAGCGGTGAAGAGGAAGGGGTAGTCTGCAATTGCCTCCCCCCCACATCTGCTTCCCGCAGATAGTACACTAGAAGCATTGCACAGGAGCCAGCTCCTAGGGTTTGAGGTTCCTTCACACACCCCAATAAAATATTTGAGGGGGGCAGCCTCCTCCAAAGTTGATGGGCATTGCTATTTAAATGGTGTGCATGCACAGTGTCTTGTGATCATTTATGCAGGGCTGCCCCCCCCCACAATATTTTATTCAAGTTGGCACCCCTGAGACAGTGCTTAAAGAACTCAGAGCACAGATCCAGGAATGTGAATCTATATGTTCAGTGGTACCTCGGGTTACATAAGCTTCAGGTTACAGACGCTTCAGGTTACAGACTCCTCTAACCCAGAAATAGTACCTCGGGTTAAGAACTTTACATCAGGATGAGAACAGAAATCATGCAGCAGCGGCGCGGCGAAAGTGGGAGACCCCATTAGCTAAAGTGGTACCTCAGGTTAAGAACAGTTTCAGGTTAAGAACGGACCTCCAGAACGAATTAAGTTCTTAACCCGAGGTACCACTGTATAGATGCTTCTGGGAAAATGATGGTGAGTCGGTGGCTGGGGTCACCGATGTTTTGCAGTCTGCCCAGTTTACAAAAAGGGGTAGGAGACATGGAGCCCAGGGTGTAAGACCCGGGTCTTGCCCCTGCTGTGCTGCTCTCTAACAACACCCATATATACCACACCTGCTGAAGTTCCTGCTTCAGTCTACACACATGTCGAAGGCACCTGTTCCCTTCTTCTGCTATACTGATGATGTGCCTGGAGCCTTCATTATATTGTTACAAAAGTTGGGTGCCTGCCCCTCTCACTGCCAAGCGGTGGCAAGAGCCCATGGGGTCCCAGGCACACGCACAGGGTCCGTGTCCCTTTGGAGACTGTTGTGCTTTAAGAAATAGGGTTTGTTCACCTTCTTACAACTTCAGTCTGCATGGAGGAAGTCCAGAGGCAGCAGCGCAAGCAACCTTCAGGCTGCGCCTCTCCAAGATAGATCTACCCGTCTCCTTCCTCCTTCCTCCTCCCAGAAAACCCCTGCTCAAAACACACACCCTTAAATGTGTGTACCTTAAAGGTAAAGGGACCCCTGACTGTTAGGTCCAGTCGTGGCCGACTCTGGGGTTGCGGCGCTCATCTCGCTTTACTGGCCGAGGGAGCCAGCGTACAGCTTCCGGGTCATGTGGCCAGCATGACTAAGCCACTTCTGGCAAACCAGAGCAGTGGACGGAAACGCCGTTTACCTTCCCGCCGGAGTGGTACCTATTTATCTACTTGCACTTTGGGGTGTGCTTTCGAACTGCTAGGTTGGCAGGAGCAGGGTCCGAGCAACAGGAGCTCGTCCCATTGCGGGGATTCAAACCGCCGACCTTCTGATTGGCAAGTCCTAGGCTCTGTGGTTTAACCCACAGCGCCACCCACGTCCCCGTCCTAAGGGAAGGGGGGAGTTATAGTTTTGCTGTTTTGTTTTAATTATTTACTAGTTTCATCCTGTATTTTATTCTGTGAACCACCCTGAGATCTTACGATGGAGGGTGGTATAATAATAATAATAATAATAATAATAATAATAATAATATTACAGGAAGAACCCTTCTGTAAACTGGGGCTAGCCCGTTTCATACTGCAGTTATACAAATCTATGGCACAACCACAATTGGCATACCAGTCGCCTCAGCTGAAAAAGGATATTGCAGAGTTGGGAAAGGTTCAGAAAAGGGCAACCAAAATGATCGAGGTGAGGGAGCGACTCCCCAATGAAAAAAGGTTGCAGCGTTTGGGGTTTTTAAATTTAGAGAAAAGGCAAGTAAGAGGCGACATGATAGAAGTTTTTAACATAATGCATGGTACAGTATTGAGAAAGTGGAGGCAGAAAAGTTTCCCTCCCTCTCCCCTAACACTAGGACTCACAATAAAAAAATTCCTTCCAGTAGCACCTTAGAGACCAACTAATTTTGTTATTGGTATGAGCTTTTGTGTGCATGCACACGAAAGCTCATACCAATAACAAACTTAGTTGGTCTCTAAGGTGCTACTGGAAGGAATTTTTTTATTTTGTTTCGACTATGGCAGACCAACATGGCTACCTACCTGTAACTAGAACTAGGACTCACAGACATCTCAGGAAGCTGAGTGTTGGAAGATTCAGGGCAGATAAAAGGAAGGACTTCTTCACGCAGCGGATAGTTAAACTATGGAACTCTCTCCCACTGGAGGCAGTGATGGCTACCAGCCTAGATGGCTTTACAAGACGAATGGACAAATTTACAGAGCCAAAGGGCTATTGATGGCATCTAGCCATGATGGCTGTGCTCTGCGTTCACCACCAAGCCAGATTTGAGATTGTAAGCTTCTTGGGAGCAGAGACCTGTGCTCCGGTATCGTTTAAAGTGGCAGGCATGTTGTTGGTTCTCTATAAACAATCAAGGATAAGGGAGGCGAAACAGGAAAGAGCTTGTGACAGACTGTTTGGGGGGAGAGAAGAAAGGGGCTCAGCAACAGCAGACAAGAAAAAGAGACAGAGGAGAATGAAAAGGAGAAGAGCCTCAGCATCAGTACCGCTGTCCCTCACCTGGTGCCCTGTTTTTTGGGGGGCTGATGGGAATTGTAGTCCTAAACATCCACAGGGTACCAGGTTGTTGAAGGCAGCTCCAGAGTCTCTCAAAACCCTGCTGCGAGTCACCTTAGAATCATCGAATTGTGGAGGTGGAAGAGGCCCAAGGGTCATCTAGTCCAACCCCCTGCAGTGGTGATAAGGGCAGGTTCAGACATGGAGGCCGCCGTTTGATGATGGCTCGACCCTAAGTATGTGAACTGACTCCACTGAATGGCTCTGTTGAGCCTGGGAATGTTCTTGGTGGTGGTGGATTCTTAAATCACGTAAGTCGCCCTAAGCGGACAGTCCTCAGGGGACAAGCGTGAAGGTGTGAACCAGCCCTGAGTCCCTTGGGTGTCCAGAACAGAGGCTGAGGGTCCAGCCTGACGCTCGCTTTCTCTGGCTAGTGGAAATACAGTTCCTCATTCCTTTGGCATGCTAATCATTGGTGTTGCCTGGGCAAAGAGGACAGGGACAAAAGTAACTTTTTATTTTATTTTTGGAAAAAGTTTGCTGTGCTTTAATTGGGCTGTCCGTCTTGTTTTCACTGCATGTTAATTTCGTGCTGTTCATGTTTTGCAACTTGCGGAATGGTTAAAAAATAAATATTGAACTGCCTTTTTGCAGCATCTGTAAATTTCCACTTGCTTAGACTAGCCTGGCCAGTTGCTGCAGTATCTGAAGGCTGGTCAGAGAGTTCTGTTCTGTTGAGCCATGCCCCTTCCCCCCAAATCATGTAAAAGGGGTCAGGGGCAAAGCCATCCTTCTGCCACAATACATAGGCATTTGCTCTTAGGTTCCAGTTGGAAGACTAGGGTAAAATAGCTCCCTCTCCAAAGAGAGCTGCTGGTGGTGTAGTGGTTAGAGCACCAGACTAGGACCTGGGAGACTCAGGTTCAAATCCCCACCCGGCCATGATTCTCACTAGGTGATCTTGGGGCAGTCACCTACTTTCAGGCAAACCTACCTCAGAGGGTTGTTGTGGGGGTTAAATGGAGACTAGGAGCTTGGAGACCAGAGTTCAAATCCCCCACTTGGCCATGAAGTTCCCTGGGTGACCTTTGCAGCTGGTCACTACATCTCAGCCTCGCCTACCTCACAGGGCTGTTGTGAGGATTAAATGGGGAGGAAGAGACCTATGTATATCACCTTGGAGGTAAGATGCAATACAGTGGTACCTCATGTTAAGTACTTAATTCGTTCAGGAGGTCCATACTTAACCTGAAACTGTTCTTAACCTGAAGCACCACTTTAGCTAATGGGGCCTCCTGCTGCCACCGCGCTGCTGGAGCACAATTTCTGTTCTCATCCTGAAGCAAAGTTCTTAACCTGAAGCACTATTTCTGGGTTAGCGGAGGCTGTAACCTGAAGCATATGTAACCTGAGGTACCACTGTATACAAAAAGTACATTCCTTTTTCCCAAGAAGAGATACCCATGTTTTTACTACATGTTTTTAGGATGCCATTCTTGATAGAACTGATCTGTTGTTCTGTTAACCTTGCAATTCCTGGGGGTCTGGATGATGACCCTTTGGGTCCCTCTCAGCTCTACAGTTCTATGATACTATGATTGACAGTTTCTTGGGGAAGTCACTTAAGGTCAAACCTAGGCAAGGACCTTTTTTAAGGTTTTGCAAACTCTTGCAGTTGACTGGCAGAAAGTTCTGATGCAACCAGAATCCTCTGAGTCTACTAAGACTTGGTTAATCCAGGAAGGAACAAACTGTTTATGGGGCAGCCGAGAGCAACTCATCTCTGGCCTGTTGTTTTCCTGGCTCCTTCTGCCTGTTGAATAATATCCCCGAGAGAGAGGATGTTGCTAAATAACCTGCATTATGAAAATGGGGTTTGACTGTATAACTTGGCAGAAGAGACAGCAGTTTCGAGCAACGCAAGCTGGCTAGGAAAGTATGTCTCCATAAAGCGGCCTTCCCCAAACAGGTGCCCTCCAGATGTTTTGGATTTGCAACGCCATCGGTCCCAGTCAGCCGCTGGAGCTGCAGTTCAAAACATCTGGAAGGCACCAGGTTTGTTTGTTGCGTCTGAGCATGGATGGAGGGAGAAATTCACAACAGTTTTCCTTGTACAGCAAACCTTTCTGAAACAATGCATGGACCAAAACACAGCCGTCCTTGGAAAGTCACACTTCTCCGAATTTTGCAATGCGGTTTTCCAGCCAAGCCATGTGAGCAGAAGAGTGCATCTCCAAGGATAATGTGTGCATAAAAATGCATGTATTCTACGTGGGCAGCATCATTGGGAAATGGTGATAGGCCTCCAAGAACACATAGCAGATTATGGGATGATATCTTCGTACAAAAACCGAAATGGCATAAAAGTGAAATGTCATTAAACAGACATTTGGTGCTTCCGCTGGGGGGGCGGGCAGGATTGTTGAATATTGATCTTTGCTTCTCGTATAAATAAGTGAAAACAATAAAATATTTGAGGGGGGGATGCATATATATCATAAAGATAGCATACCTGAATGCAATATATGTAGGGAAATTGCTTTGCCAAAATGTGGAGATTAGGAGACAGTCATAGGGAAATTCTGGTGCATTTACAAGAGGGCTTAAGAAAAATTCACAGACTGGTGTGGAAAGGGGAGAACTCAGCTTGAGATTGCAAAAACTGAGAAACTGGAGTGGACAGCTTTACCTGGAGGGGCTTAACCCTAGCAGCGCCAGCAGCAAGCCGCGAGGTATACATAGTTCTGTCCTTGAACCACCTCGAAGCAGCCGCACCCTGGGAAGTTGCCCCAGAGCTCTTCCTGGTTTCTTTCTTTCCTCCCTGCCCTTCCTCTCTCCTGCCACTCAAGTGAGGCATTTGCAACCATCAATGTTTAAACTCCTTAACCAGACTCTCTGCAAACTGCTGCCGGAGGGGACCATCTCAGGGAGGCTTGCCAGGAGCGACTCAGATCGCCTAGGAGTACAGTGTTTTCAGCGGCATTTGGGAGCCCATCTGGTGGCTTGCAGCATAACTCAAGAGAAGATCTAAGGCGCTGCTTGATTTTCAGAGCTGGATTTGCACAACGGCACACAGCATCGTCAAGTAAGACATTAACCTGGTGGATTTGGGCAGGTGCCTGTCAGTGGCCGCGATCGGCTGCTCCTTGCTACCTTTCAGGCCGACCTCAGAAGCATTCTTGTTTCTGATTGTGTTTAATTGAGGGGGGTAGACTAAGGCTGTGTACGCATTGCCAGCTTAAAATGCCACAAGATTGTTCTTTTTCCGCATAAAATTGTGGAACTGGAAGGGACTCAAAGGTGCATCCAGTCCCACCCAGCCGCTGTGAGGGTGGTAAGGATGTTACCTATCATTGTCAGCCTTATTGATATATCCCATAAATTCACAGACTGTAGAAATGTAGAGTTGGCATAATAATGATAACAATAATTTATTATTTATACCCCGCCCATCTGGCTGGGTTTCCCCAGCCACTCTGGGTGGCTCCCAGCAGAATATTATTATGAATAATAAGAAAGTGATAAAACATCAATCATTAAAAACTTCCCTAAATAGGGCTGCCTACAGATGTCTTCTAAAAGTCAGACAGTTGTTTATTTCCTTGACATCTGATGGGAGAGTGCTCCACAGGGCGGGCGCCACTACCGAGAAGGCCATCTGCCTGGTTCCCTGCAATCTCACTTCTCACAGTGAGGGAACCACCAAAAGGCCCTTGGATCTGGACCTCAGTGTCCAGACTGAATGATAAAGGTGAAGACACTTCTTCAGGTATACTGGGACCCTGAGGGTCATTTAGTTCAACCCCCTGAAAAGCACATTTTTGCAAAGAAATTCTTCCTCACTATAATGCGTTCCTCTGCCCCCCCCCATTATATGCATCTTTATGCACGCTTTACCCAAGCAAGTATATGGTTGCATATATAGGGAGAACTGTGCTACAAAATTTGGAGAGCCGTGAATTTTGAAGGAGTGTGGGGTTTCTACTCTGATATCATTTTGCAAATCAGGGAACTTTGCCTTTAAGTGCAAACTGAATCAAATCCCTACCAGCAGTCAACTTAGATGATGTTTGTCTGCACCAGCCTCTTTGGAATCACAGGGAGTTGCGTGAGATTGCGGCTGTTTTTTCCCTGCTTTGCAAACCATTTTGAGCAGCCTTCCCCACCTTGGCACAGCTGTTTGATGTTGTTTGGTGTTGGTGGGAGTGCAGCTGCCCTTGCTGGAGCTGATGGGAGTCCAGAACATCTGGAAGGGCACCAGGTTGGGGAAGGTTGTCTTTGAGGGTGTGCACAGCAGGGTTTGGTCCGAGGCTGGTTCTCCGCTTGAACAATCTCATCTTTGGTGCCACATGGGGGAAGTCGTAAAAAGTTACTCATTAACATCTCCATTATTTACCCAGAATGTTGAACCTCCTTGCAGGTGCATAACATTCTCCTTTGGGTGGGTGGGGAGGATGGATGCCTGAACCCTTGCTTTATCCTTGTGGGGAAGGCAGGCAGGCAGACAGGCAGGCAGGCAAGTGATCCTGTGTCCTGAACGACCTGGCGGAAATATTTAGCATCCAGAAAGGGTGGGGAAGGCAGTGTGCTTCAGCAGTCAGGTGGGGCTTTGTGTCACTGTGTGTTTTGCAAGATTCACACACTCTCTTGGATACAGGGCGTACGCTGGCATGTTGAGATAAGCCGGGAGGGGGGACCTGCACGGTCACCAAGCCAAACATGAACACAGTGGCCTGCAGGGATGTCTCTTGCCAGACGCAGCAGGGAAGGTATGTAGCTGTGCCAGACAGCAGCTCCTGCAATTTAGAGGGGAAGGGGACAGGAGCCCATCGCGGTGCAAAGAGCCAGACTTTTGCCAGAGTTGGGGTGGGGCAGTAAATTTAAGGAGCGGTGGTGGCTTTGCTCCAGACCTCGGTTGCCTGGCCAGTAAAGGAGTTAAGCCAAGAAAGGAGTTACTGGTAATTTATTTCATGAAATGTATTCATCGCTGGATTGTAAAAAAAGAAAGAAAAGGAAACTAAAAGAGAGAGAGAAAGATAAAGCAAGACAGTATCCACAAGAAAAATTAACATTAAGGATTTAAAACTTTCAGAAAGTTAAAATAACAATAGGCTGAAAACGTATGAGCTAAACAAGAAGGTTTTTAGCAGGTATTGAAGAGAGGACAGTGAAGGCAACTACCTGATATCAAAAGGCAGGGAGTTCCACAGTCTAGGTACTGCCACATTTCAGTTGCAGTCTCCTGTCGGTGTGATAAGGGGGTTGTCTCACTCCTTATACAGGCGTCCCACCCCCTTACGTGCGATCGATTCATGTGCGATCGTGTATATGCAGGGTGCCGGGAAATAGATAATTTAATTCAAACTGGGAATGGCAGGAGAGAGCTGGAGAGTCCTCATGGCTTGCAAGGAGACCCTTCCCAGAGCCTGAAGAGGACATCAATGAGGGCGGACGAAGCCCTGAAGTGACCTGAGGTGCAGCGGAGCTTTGTTTAGGCTGCTCAGCTTCCCCACCTAGTAGCTGACGTCCGGGGTAGCGCAGCAGCATTGGCTGCTTTCCCATGCATCCTCCAGCCTCCTGCCGGCACCGGAGCTCTAATTCTAGTTATGGATATTTTTGGATACAGTATTTTTGGTTCCGGATTGGAGAGAGATCGGCAGAGAGGGCGCTCTCCACTTACACGATTTCCGCTTATGTGCGTGGGGGTCTAGAACGCAATCCCCACATAAGTGGGGGGATGCTTGTATATCCATCTGATCGCTTCGCTCTGTGGAAGAGAGTCTCTTAACAGGGAGTATCTCACCGGGAAACCGTGTCTGTGGTGGCTCCTCACAGACCTCTAGCCCAATGGTTGCCATTAATTTGATTTGAACTGATTTTATAATGAACTGATTTTAGAATGCTGTATTATTTTACTGTTGTTAGCCGCTCTGAGCCCGGCTTTGGCTGGGGAGGGCGGGATATAAATAAAATGTTGTTGTTGTTGTTGTTGTTGTTGTTGTTGTTTTGGGGCTCCCTCCTGGTGTATATCCAACAGGGTCCATTTTTAATGTCCTTTTTGCACCTGGTAAAGATGTTCCTCTTTCAATGAACCATGTGAGCCAGTGTGGTGTAGTGGTTAAGAGCGGTAGTCTCGTAATCTGGGGAACCGGGTTCGCGTCTCCGCTCCTCCACATGCAGCTGCTGGGTGACCTTGGGCCAGTCACACTTCTTTGAAGTCTCTCAGCCCCACTCACCTCACAGAGTGTTGGTTGTGGGGGAGGAAGGGAAAGGAGAATGTTAGCCGCTTTGAGACTCCTTAAAGGGAGTGATAAAGCGGGATATTAAATCCAAACTCTTCTTCTTCTTCTTCATTTAAGTGGATTTTTAAAATAAAGAAAACCCTCTCTCTGTATTTGTATTGGTCTTAACATTGTTATATATAAAATCATTTCAACAGTCCAAGTTCACGGTGTTGCTATTAGTATATCAGCCCTTAACAACTTTGGACCAGTTTACCTATGAGATCACCTTACACCCACTTGACCACTAGTGGAACTAGCTCTGTTACGCGTGCTATATAATACCTGTTCCACATTTGTAAGAACTTAGTATTTGCTGCAGCACCTCCCTGCCTGTTGATATCAGGTTAGTCATCACTGTCCTGCTAAAAACGCTTTTGTTCAGGCAAGCCGACCCAGATGCTTAGAAAGTCGATGTGAGTTTTAATCTGTTTTTAGTCTAACTTTCTGAGACTCTTTAGTTTAATCAGAGATAATTTTATTGTATCTTTTTCACAAACCGCTTTTAGGATTTATTTCTCTTTTCTTTATTTTACAATCAAGCGGTTTATAACTTGTACAAAATACAATCGTACCTTGGAAGTCGAATGGAATCTGTTCCAGAAGCCCGTTCGACTTCCAAAATGTTCGGAAGCCGAAGCGCAGCTTCTGATTGGCTGCAGGAAGCTCCTGAAGCCAATCGGAAGCTGACAAAGCTTCCGGCGGATGTTCGGCTTTCAAAAATAGTTTGCAAACTGGAACAGACACTTCCGGGTTTGCGGCATTCGGGAGCCAAAACGTTCGAGAACTACCGTATTTTTCGTTCTATAGGGCGCACCGGCCCATAGGACGCACCTTGTTTTTTTGGGGGGGAAATGAATAAAAAAAATTATTCCCCCCCCCGCCGCGGCTGCCGCCCCAAGCCTTGTGCACACCTGCAAGAAGCACGGGGCACCCTCCGGAGGGCTCCGCGTGCTTCGGGCTGCAGGCTACCGCCCCAAGCCTCGCGCGCTCGGCGGGACCTCCTGCCGGGCGCGCAAGGCTTGCAGACACTCGCCCGAAGCACGGGGAGCCCTCCGGAGGGCTCCCCGTGCTTCGGGCGACAGGCTGCTGCCCCAAGCCTCGCGCGCTTGGTGGGACCTCCTGCCGGGCGCGCAAGGCTTGCGGACACTCGCCGGGGCTGCAGGCTGCTGCCTGCAAGCCTTGTGAGCCCGCGGGAACTCCCACCGGGCTTGCAAGGCTTGCGGATAGCTTCCTGAAGCCTGGAGAGGGACAGGGGTCGGTGCGCACCGATGCCTCTCGCTCTCCAGGCTTCAGCGAAAGCCTGCATTCACTCCATAGGACGCACACACATTTCCCCTTCATTTTTGGAGGGGAAAAAGTGCGTCCTATGGAGCGAAAAATATGGTAAGCTGTTTGAAATCCAAGGTACGACTGTAATAAAATGAAGAGAACATGTTCTTATCGTGCAGTTGCTTTGAGGTGGGTGTTTTCTTAAGGAAGCGATTGTTAAATGAAATAAATATTGATGCTGACCTGCTTTCCTGGCTTGAAGTGGGATTGAGATGCACCTTGAAATTGGCTGCCAAAATACTGGCATCTGCTTAGGCTCAGGCTATTCAGGAAATTCTTGACTGGCCACACTTACAAGAAGAGAGGTGGGGTAAATGGGTGCAGGTGGCCATTATAGAAAATGGGGGCGGGAGGAAGTGGGTTAAAAGAAATAAAAGAGGTGAAGGATAATAGCAGGCTGAGAAAAGGTGTGGCCAAGTTATGCATTTTGTGGATTCTTCCTGCAGTGAATCAACACCTCCCTTTTTAAACAGTCCTCTTCTGCAAGGAATTTCTCATTGCCTAGGGAGAGTTCAATGCAGACTTCAAGGGCTCATCCTGGCTGCGTTTTGGTCACTGCATGTGAGAGAGAAGAGAGACTCGTATTGCCTCTTAGCATCCTGGGGTAGTAGCTTGCCAGGCAGTGAGCTAGAACCAGAGGAATCAATTTCTACAGCAAATCGCAGCTCATGTGCTACAGAAATTCAGGGTAGGTAAGAAGGTTGAGCTAGGTTTCCACTTATGGAAATTTTGGGCAGGCAAGAAGAAGAGACGGGGGGGTGGGTTGGTATTTTCCACATGCTTTTTACAGCTAGTTCTTGGGAGTCACCATCCAGCCCTCAAGATACAGCTTTGAGGTCATTTTCTTCTTTAAAAATGGGCTTCCTCTTGAGTTGATCCCAGCCAATCAGGAATCCTGTTGGGAATGGAATGCCACAAAGCTAGCACAGAGCAAGGGCAGTTTTTCCTGCCCTTATTCTGAGCAGCCTTTTTTACCCAGTTTTTCTGGCTCTTCTCTAAAAATCAATCTAAGGAGAGGTGGGTGGGAAACGCATTTTGCACCGGCTGTTTTGATTTGATTGTTTCTGCATCTTGTGCACCTGGCAGTGCTTCCATTCTGCTGCAGTTCATCTTCTACCAAAAAGACTACATTAGTATGTCTGCTGCGGCAAAATTATGTAACTTCAGCTCCCTTTTCTATTTTTGTCGGAATTCTCCGACATCTGCGCTGTGACTGAGGGCACGTATTTGTATCTCTAAAGAGGCCTGGCTCAGTAATGTCAGGATATACAGTGGTACCTCAGGTTAAGTACTTAATTCGTTCCGGAGGTCTGTTCTTAACCTGAAACTGTTCTTAACCTGAAGCACCACTTTAGCTAATGGGGTCTCCTGCTGCTGCTGCGCCGCTGGAGCACGATTTCTGTTCTCATCCTGAAGCAAAGTTCTTAACCTAAGGTAATATTTCTGGGTTAGCGGAGTCTGTAACCTGAAGTGTATGTAACCTGAAGCGTATGTAACCCGTACATGTACCACTGTATAACCCCATCTGAACGCCTCCCACAACATAGGTGAGTGGTGAGAAGTGAAAAAAGATTGGTTTGAGAAAGGGTGTTTTATTGTTTTCCTTTGTAAATAAGGACTCGGGATTCCCAGGCTCTCACAATCCCGAACGCCTCATTTTGGAGAGGTTATACAGTGAAGGCTTGACATCAATAGGCAGGGAGTTCCAAAGTGTAGGTGATGCCACACTACAAGTTTAAGTTCTTACAGCTGTGGAAATGGGTATTAGGTGGCACCCATAAAAGTGCCAGTTCCACAGATTGAATCGGCAAGCAGTGCGGTTCTCTAAGAACCACACAGAACTGTCAGTGACTCTTCTGAGATACCGTAATATAATACTTTGCTGTGATCTGACCTGACTCTGCACTTTGTACGCTAAAGCCCGTGTTTGTAACTACATTCTGTTACGTAGGTTGACTTGAAGTTCATAAAAAACCTGAAACTGTTCTTAACCTGAAGCACCACTTTAGCTAATGGGGTCTCCTGCTGCTGCCACGCCGCTGGAGCACGATTTCTGTTCTCATCCTGAAGCAAAGTTCTTAACCTGAAGCACTATTTCTGGGTTAGCAGAGTCTGTAACCTGAAGCGTATGTAACCTGAAGCGTATGTAACCTGAGGTACCACTGTACATACAAACAGAATTCTGTGACCTGAGAGCATGTGTTTCTATCCTCTGTGTAAAGCCATGCCTTCAGCCTGTGAGTGTTCATGGAGCTCCACTCCCTGAATCTAAGCCTGAGGAGAAGCTGCCATGTTTGCAAAGGGTCAAAATATGGAGTCCAGAAATTCTCTGGGGCTGCGTGCAGATTGTGTTTGGTACAAATTGCAATGTGTTGGTTGGGGAGAGCCACACAGTAGCTTGAACCCTCTCCTTAAGTAGTGGGGCTGCTGCCACT
Organism: Podarcis pityusensis; assembly: GCF_964106645.2. NCBI lineage: Eukaryota > Metazoa > Chordata > Lepidosauria > Squamata > Lacertidae > Podarcis > Podarcis pityusensis. The sequence continues at coordinate 27,200,909 of NC_138039.1, read as the reverse complement.
TGAGTTTTATGCCTGGGGAAGTGACTTTGGGGGGGGCACCAATCCTAACCCTCATTGGTTCCTGTACACTTGCTGAGGCCCATCTCTCGATCATTTTCATTCCTATATCAACCTCGTGTGCTGTCTCTTTCCTTAAAAAACGCCCCCAGGTATCCGTGACAAGTCTGAACGGAGGCGCCGATGAAGACTTAATCCAACCTGCCTGTCTCTCAGGTGGGAAAGTTCTTCCCAGAGGAAAACTCTCCGCCCAGATCAGCTCGTGACCATGAACACCATCCTGAGTTTGAAGCTTCCCCGGCTGCTCAACACCGACCAGGTTCCCAAAGTGAGTAAAGGGGGTCTTTGCAACATGGGTCTCGTGCAAGGCGAATGCCACCCTGGGTAAGGCAGTGTGGCATAATAGTGTGACTAAGGAACGCGGGTGGCGCTGTGGGTTAAACCACAGAGCCTAGGACTTGCCTATCAGAAGATTGGTGGTTCGAATCCCCGTGACGGGGTGAGCTCCCGCTGCTCGGTCCCTGCTCCTGCCAACCTAGCAGTTTGAAAGCGCGTCAAAGTGCAAGTAGATAAATAGGTACCGCTCCGGCAGGAAGGTAAACGGCATTTCTGTGCGCTGCTCTGGTTCGCCAGAAGCGGCTTAGTCATGCTGGCCACATGAACCGGAAGCTGTACGCCGGCTCCCTTGGCCAGTAAAGTGAGATGAGCGCCGCAGCCCCAGAGTCTGTCACGACTGGACCTAATGGTCAGGGGTCCCTTTTCCCTCTACCTTTTTGACCTGGGAGACCAGGGTTCGAAACCCCTCACTCGGCCCTGAAGTTTGCTGGGTGTGACCTCAGGCCAATCACTGCCAGTCTAATTATTATTATGATAGTTTTTTATTAGAATTGACGATGGTAAGTAATAATTATAATGTTGGGACTTCCGGGTTAGCGCCATCGGCGAATGGCGGAGTTCCTCCGACTGGAGGAAATGGCTCCGTGGAAACTGGGTCTTCCCGCCGCGGCGAAGGTGGGGACCCGCTAGAAATCCCAGGCGGAGGAAGCCTGGGAACGTGGGGTTCGGCAGGGCACCAGGAGCGCCTCCCCTACTCACGGGGAACCCCATTTCGGGGTTCCGGAGTGAAGTGGGGTGAGCGGCGCGGTGCTGCGAACTGATTGCTACTTTCACGGAGTGAAGCCGCACAGCTATTGCCGGAGAGCGCTGACTTTTTCCTGTGGACAATTGGATTTAAAACAAGTACCCGTGAGTAGAAACGGAAAATTGGATCAAGAAATACCCTAATTTGGCACCGAAGCGGGAAGGTTCAAACAGGAAGTCCGCCTTCCGCTTTTTGTACATAGACTGAAGCAAAAACCTTGTAAGCTAAAGTCCGGAAAGTTGTTAAAAAAGTCTAAATTTCCTTCATTTATAACTACTAAAACCCCCTTGGAAGCAGGAGAAAAGGGGGGGGGAATCTTTGTTTAAGCCTGCAGGAGAGGAAGTGAAGAAAGATAAGCTTCCACCGTCTCAAACCTGGGAACGGGGGGTCAGAGACAGAAATTGTTGGAGAGGTTCACTGACTGTGAATGGAATACTTTGACAGATAGCTAAAGAAGAGAAATAAACTGATTCCAATGTTGCCTTTTGCATTCTAAAGAAACAAAAGATCTGAAAAATGAAAGTAATTTTCCTTTGTTGGACTTGCCTTAAAAAGATGGATACAAATAGAAATTGTCTCCTCTAGAGGGAGCTTGTTAAATTGTTGCTGCAGTCTACTTGAGGACTCTACAGCTGTGAGATTAAGATCGTGGGACCAGTCCTTCTGACCTCGAAAAAATGAGCTGGGAGGAAGTTTTGGTGCTTGCTTTATGCAAGACAAGTGCTTTGTTGGAACAGATGCATGAGAAGATGGATCTGATGAATGAGAAAATGGATTTGATGACTGTTGTGGTCAATAACTGTGGACAAACAGGGAATATTGATACAGAAACCATTCAGGGACCAACTCAGGAACCTGTATTGATGGGGCAAGTGCAGAAGATAATGGAGGAGGTTGCGGTTGCACCTCAAATAATACAAATGGAGAGATCCGAGGCCCTGCAGGAGCATAAGCCGCTGTCTTTGAAGATTGAAGTTGGAGTGGGCCAGGGGGAGTCTGGAGCTGAGGAGGTTCTTAACTTCGGAGGGACTTTGAAATATGCTCTTAAATATTTTTTGGATTACATTGATGACTGTGGGGAGTGGGACTGTGGGGAATGGGCTGGTTTGATGAAGGGAGATGGAGATAATCTTGGGCTGGAACCTCCCAGAGACCTACTCCTCAATGAGAAAGGAAAGAAATTAAGAAAGAGACCAACAAAAGACAAGGAAAAGTGCAGGTATAAACAAGAAGAAGAAGATCTGCAGAAGGGACATGGAAGAGACTTAAGAGCCTCGGATATAAGATTACTGGGTTGATGGACTAGATGGAATGGACAGTAAGGACTGACATGACCCGAGACCAGGAAGAAGAGACGCTGGATGAAGATTGGAAGAAAATTTCTAAAGAAAAATTTTTATTTAGGGAATTAGCCTAAAAGTAATGAATATTAGGGAAAATGTTGGAATGAAACTATATGGCTTTAGTAGAAATGATATAAGGAGTTATGTATAATTGAGTATTAAGTTTCAAGCTCTAAGGTATTTTACGGTAAGATAAGGTTAAATAAATTAAGGTAATTTGAATAACAGAATATGGGGAAAGATGGAAAGGATTTGTTGAATTGATTAATAGGTTAAATTGTTAAGATAAATTATTCAATAAAAATTGAGAAAGATGGAAAGAATTTGCTGAAATAACTAATTAAACTAGAATACAAAAAGGGAGGTGCGAGGAGGTCAATGAAACAAGCAAATGGAAGTTAAAGATATGTAACATGGGATTTGTGTCTTTTTTTGTTCTTTTTTATTTTTTTGCTGTATTGCTGTATTGGTTTTTATGCTTTGTTTTCTTTTTTTCTTCTTTTTTATGTACTGTAGTGTTGTTTCCTATTTTTTCTTTTTTTCCTGTAATTCTGAAACTTTTAATAAATATTCCTTTTTTAAAAAAAGTAATAATTATAATGTTATTATTAGTACCCTGCCCATCTGACCGTGTTGCCCAAGCCGCCTACATCACAGGGTTGTTATGGAGATTAAATGACAAGGGGAAGAACGATGTGTGCCGCTTCAAGCTGCTTGGAGGAAAGGCGGGATGCAAATCAAACAACAACAACAACAACAACAACTTTATTTATATGCCATCCACCTGACTCGGTTGCCCCAGCCACTCTGGGTGGCTTTCAGCAAAGTATTAAACTACAGTAAAACCTCAAACATTAAAAACTTTCCTATAGAGGGCTGCCTTCAGATGTCTTCTAAAAGTCAGAGAGTTGTCTATATTATTGGTTTTATTTAGAGCATATTCTTCCCACCCTTCCAGGAATTCTGGGAACTGTAGTCTGTTTGGAGTGCTGGGGATTGAAGCTTTGTGAGGGGTGAACTACAGTTCCCACAATACTTGGAGGTGGGAATATGCTCTAAATGTAGGGTGGGGTGCAGCTTTAATTTCCATCTTGACTGGCCACATGGTATGGAACCAGGATGGTCTCAATTCTCTTCCCTGCTGCATCATCTTCTTTAAAGAGGGCAAAGCTCCAAAGTGGGGCTTGGAGGAAGCACCAGCACAGCACTAGCAGAGGCAGACGTGCCCCAACCATGGGGCAAAGTAAGGCAACTGCTACAGGTGCTGGAGAGGAGTGGCGGCAGGCCCCATCCCCAGACTGTCCTTTCTAAGCCCCCTGGCCACCCCCCTCTGAAATATACTCGGAGTCAAGAGTGGATTTCATGCTCTTTATTCAGCTCATAATGGTGAGGAGGAATGGAAGTTCCCCCAGAATGTCTGCTTTATATTTACACAATGGCCCCCATGTGATTGGCTAATTCCGGGATTCACCTGTAGGCCAATCAGGTTGCAGATTCACTTGCACCTGGAGCTGGATTGGGTGGCTCCTGTGGGCCAATCAGACTGCTGCATTCTGGACCCTATTGTTCTAGGACCAATCAGACTGCTGCATTCTGAATCCTATTTGTTATGTACTGAGTTGAATAGGATCCAAACTGTAGCAGTCTGATTGGTCCTAGAACAATAGGATCCAAAAGGCAGCAGTCTGATTGGTCCTAGAACAATAGGATTCAGAATGCAGCAGTCTGATTGGTCCTAGAACAATGCAGCAGTATGATTGGTTGGCAGGAACCACCCAATCCTGCTCCAGATAGAAGTGAATCCACAACCTGATTGGCTTACAGTAGAATTCCAGAATTAGCCAATCATGTGCAGCCCATTGTGTAAATAATGTATATAAAGCAGATACTGTGAGGGGACAATTATTCATTCCTCCTCACCACTATGAGCTGAATAAAGAGCATGAAATCACTTTGCGACTCTGAGTATATTTCACTGGCGACGAAGGTGGGATCCCGCTGAGCTGACTGCCACACACAGCACCGCAGCACCGCCAACTGCCGCACCGCTGCCTCGCACCGTGTATCCAGGCTTCAGCTCCGGGGCACAAGGAACGCAGAATGGCAGCCAACAGCAGCTTCTCGCCATTCAACCCAGCATCTGGAGACTGGGAAGCGTACGCCTCCCGTTTCACCTTCCTCCTAGAAGCCAAAGGGGTCACCGACGAAGAAGACGCCAAGAAGAGGGCGATATTCTTCAGCGTCTGCGGAGAGGAGACGTTTGAAATCGCCCGGGCTCTCCTTGCGCCTGAAGACGTCGCTACTGTTCCATACAAAACAATAATGGAACAGCTGAAGGGGCACTTTTCGCCGCAGCCCTCAGTGGTGGCTCGTCGAAATGCCTTCTACGCAAAGCGGCAAGCCCCTGGGGAAACCATAACTGGGTTTGTGACCTCTCTCCGCCAAGCCGCCCGGTTCTGCAACTTCTCAGAGCTGGAGAACATGCTTCGTGACCGCCTCGTCGGTGGCCTGAAGGATGAGAAGCTGCAACGGCGCCTCTACGCTAAGAAGGACCTAACGTTCCAGGTCGCTCTGGAGGAGGCCCTGGCAACAGAAGCTGCCGAGAGGTCGACCCAAGAGGCACGGCCGAGCCTGCCATCCCAACCGAGGGTCCACCATGAAGACCTCACCGACGACTCAGGATCCGACAGGGAGGAGGTGCACCGAGTACAGCAGCGCACTCAAGCAGCGCACAGACCACAGCTGCCTCGACGAGAAGGAGGGAACTGCGCAAGCTGCGGGGAGAGTCACGAGAGGAGGACCTGCCGTTTCCGCAACGCAGAGTGCAGGCAGTGCAGAAAATCGGGACACATCGCCCGGGTGTGTCGGGCTCGGCCCACCCGACACCAGGCATCAGATGACCAATCCAAGAGCCCCAGGTCCCGGGGCCCAACGCACCAAGGCAACTCGACGGAGCTCACGGACTTCCAGGTATACCAGTTGCCCCACCCCAACGTAGAGAAAATTTATGTAGAGGTACAGATAGAGGGGGCCCCATGCCGCATGGAGCTTGACACGGGTTCAACTCTATCCATAATCTCGGCAAGGACCTTAAGGAAACTGTGTCCCACTGGGGGTCCCAAACTCAGGCCGGCCCCATTCACCCTCCGGGACTTCCAGAAACGTAAGGTCCCCACAATGGGGGTGGGGACCTTCAGGGTGCAATACCGAGGGCGGACGCGGCAACTGGACTTGCTTGTGGTCAAGGGCCCCTACATTAGCTTACTGGGATTGGCATGGTTTGGACCACTGGGGCTAGCTGTCACCGGGGTGAACCACACTAGCTTACAAGTGGACGTGGACGCCATATGCAAGGAATTTCCAGGGGTTTTCGATGGGAAATTGGGACAGTATACGGGCCCCCCCATTGCGCTACAGCTTGACCCCGCAGTACGACCGGTCAGGCTCAAGGCCCGCCGGGTCCCGTTCGCCTTGAAACCCCGTATAGACGAGGAATTGGACCGACTCGTAGAGCAAGGAGTGCTGGAGCCGGTGCCTAATGCTCCCTGGGAAACCCCAATCGTCACACCCGTCAAGCCTAATGGTTCGGTCCGCATCTGCGCAGACTACAAATGTACCATAAACAAGGCCCTCACGGCCCACGCATACCCAGTGCCAGTGGTCAGCCATGTCCTTGCCACCCTGGCTGGGTCGAAAATTTTTGGCAAGCTGGACTTGGCCCAAGCATATCAACAGCTGCCAGTAGATGAGGCCACAGCAGAGGCACAGACGATTGTGACGCACAGAGGAGCGTTCAGGGTAAAGCGGCTGCAATTCGGTGTCAGCGTGGCACCAGGCATATTCCAGAATATAATGGACTCTCTCCTTAAAGGGATTCCTGGCGTCACCCCCTTCTTCGATGATGTGTTGATTGCCGGCCCCACACCAGAGGAGTTTGAGGACCGCCTCCGCACCGTTCTGCACCGTTTCCAGACGGCGGGTCTCAAGGTGAAGCGGGAAAAATGTCTACTAGGAGTGCCTCAGGTGGACTTTCTGGGATTTATGGTGGACGCAGAAGGGGTCCACCCGACTGGGGACAAGGTACGGGCCATTTGTGATGCCCCAGCGCCCAAGAGCAAGACTGAACTTCAGGCCTTCTTGGGACTATTGAACTTTTACCATTCCTTCCTTCCCCACAAGGCGGCGGTAGCGGAGCCCCTACACAGACTCCTGGACAAGCGGGCCCCTTGGGTGTGGGGCCAGCGCCAGGAGGCCGCATTCCAGGCAGTCAAGGACTTGCTTGTCTCAAACTCGGTCTTGGCACACTTCGACGAGAGGCTGCCGGTGGTGCTAGCATGCGACGCCTCACCCTATGGCATTGGAGCTGTCCTGGGGCACCAACTCCCGGATGGAAGAGAGGTACCGGTGGCGTACTTTTCCCAGACACTCAACACAACCGAGCGGAACTACTCGCAAATCGACAAGGAGGGTCTGGCAATCGTAAAGGGAGTAAAAAAATTCCATGATTTCTTGTACGGGCGGCCCTTCACCGTGGTGACTGACCACAAGCCGTTGCTTGGCTTGTTTGCCCCCGAAAAGCAGACCCCCCAAGTGCTGTCTCCTCGCGTCCTCAGGTGGTCAATTTTCCTTGCCAGCTACCAGTATGCACTGATTCACCGACCTGGGAAGGCGATGGGCCATGCGGACGCCCTCAGCAGGCTACCACTACCGGAAACAGGCCCTGACCCAGCACCTGCACAAGAGGTTATGAGCCTGGAGCTGCTTCCCGACCGCCCCATTCAGGCACAAGAAGTTGCACACCATTCCAAGAAAGATAGGGTCATCTCCCGGGTCCTGGACTGGGTGTGGAGGGGATGGCCCAGCAGCAGCCCCGGGCCAGAATTCGCCGGCTACACAACCCGCAAACATGAACTGTCGGCCCACAAGGGGTGCCTGTTATGGGGAAGCAGAGTCGTTGTTCCCCAGCCCCTCTGCAAAAGGGTCCTCACAGCCCTACACGAGACACATCCAGGGGTAGTAAGAATGAAGGCCCTTGCCAGGAGTTATGTGTGGTGGCCGGGGATCGATGGAGAGATAGAGGCCTGGGTCAAACACTGCCAGGCCTGCCAAGAATCCCGCCCAGATCCCCCAAGGGCCCCAGTCCAGTCCTGGGAGTCCGCCCGAGCACCATGGTCACGCCTGCATGTGGATTTCGCTGGCCCCTTTCAGGGGAAAACATTCTTCATAGTGGTGGACTCCTACACCAAATGGCTGGAAGTCGCACTGGTACCGTCCACTTCCACGTCCGCAGCCATCCGGGTACTACGCAGGCTGTTTGCAACCCACGGGCTCCCTGACACTCTCGTCTCAGACAACGGGACTGCATTTACGTCAGGAGAATTCCAAACCTTCACAGCGCAGAACGCCATCCGCCACATCCGTTCGGCGCCGTTCCACCCTGCCACCAATGGCCAAGCAGAACGCATGGTGCGGACCACCAAGGACACCCTTCGCCGCATGACGCAAGGGGACTGGGAGTACCGCCTTGCCACATTCCTTCTAGCACAGCACAGCACCCCCAGCTCAACGACTGGCCGGAGCCCCGCTGAACTACTAATGGGTCGGCGCCTTGCAATCAGATTGGACCGCCTTCACCCCGATAGAGCTCAGGATGAGGTAGTGGTGGGGGAAGGCAGGAACCCCCGGACCTTCGAGGCCCAGGACCCAGTGTACGCAAAGAATTTTGGGGCAGGCCCAGCATGGGTACCCGCCACAATCACCAGGGTCACTGGCCCCGTGTCGTACGAGGTGCTAACGGATGGGGGGCAATGCTGGCGCCGCCACTGCGACCAGATACGGCGACGATTCCCGGGAGAAAACCAGGAGGAGGACAGGTCAGAGGAGTCCCAAGGGAACAGCGGGGCAGTGAGGCCCATAGAGCAGGAGGGGCCAGCAGGAGAGGCAGAATCAGTAAATACAGAGAGGACCCGTGAGGCCGAAAGGACACCGGAACCAGAACCACGACTGAGCGAGCCGGTTGCACCAGACCAAACAGCCGCATCACAGCCAGCATCCTTGGAACACGAGCCAGAACCCGGAGCCCGGACCAGGGAACACCCCAGGCCACAACGCACACGTAGGCCGCCGGCATACCTTGAGGACTATGAATGCGACCTCCCGGGCAGGACTGGAACTTAGAGGGGAGGGGTGTTATGTACTGAGTTGAATAGGATCCAAACTGTAGCAGTCTGATTGGTCCTAGAACAATAGGATCCAAAAGGCAGCAGTCTGATTGGTCCTAGAACAATAGGATTCAGAATGCAGCAGTCTGATTGGTCCTAGAACAATGCAGCAGTATGATTGGTTGGCAGGAACCACCCAATCCTGCTCCAGATAGAAGTGAATCCACAACCTGATTGGCTTACAGTAGAATTCCAGAATTAGCCAATCATGTGCAGCCCATTGTGTAAATAATGTATATAAAGCAGATACTGTGAGGGGACAATTATTCATTCCTCCTCACCACTATGAGCTGAATAAAGAGCATGAAATCACTTTGCGACTCTGAGTATATTTCACTATTGTTCTAGGACCAATCAGACTGCTGCCTTTTGGATCCTATTCAACTCAGTACATAACTGAGGGCAGGTGTATGTATGCTCCCTGCCTCCCTCCACCTCCCCAACCGGTCCTGCTGCCCCCAGATGTGCTGGAGGATGCACTTGGCATCTCTAGTATTTGAGTGAGCTTCATCTGACAGTCTGCTCGGCTTCTGTCTGAGGAAAGGCTGGGGGGGGGGGTGTCATGCCATTTTGTCCTTCAAACCAGGCTGCAAAATATTTATCCATTTATTTCATCGAATTTATACACCGCTTGATTCTTAACAAAACAACAACTAACAACCTCAAAGCAGTTTACAAAAAAAAAAGATAAAGCCATACAATTGTCACCAGGAAGAATTAACGACAAGAATTTAAAACTTTCAAACAGTTAAAATAACAATACGCTAAAAACAGATTTTAAAAGTGCATCAACTTTCTTAAAACCCGGACAGACATGTCTAAACAATAATGTTTTTAGCAGGTGGTGAAAAGAATACAATGGTGTCAATAGTCAAGGGAGTTTCAAAGTGTGGGTGCTGCCTCACGGAAATAACTCGTTCTTACAAATGTGGAACGGGTATGACGTAGCAGCTGTGAAATGCCAGTTCTGCCAACCGAAGCGGTTGTGTGGGCAAGGCGACCTCAACAGTCTTGGCCAGTTGTGAGAGGAAGGGCACCTTCTGACCATGTTTGAACACATGCGGTGCCCACTGAGGTCACAGCCCTCACTTGAAGGAAGGTGGGCAGCAGGAAGACTGGGCTGGACCTCTGCCCAAGAATCTGCCCCAAATACTGCCAGAGCAGACCCTCCAAGTGTCCCTTTTTCCAGGGGCAGCCGCAAATTTACAGAAGCCGTCCCGGTTCCCGGTTTGATCCAGGAATGTCCTGCTTTTTCCTTGGGCTGCCCCCATTTTCATCGGAAAAACATTGGAGGGTATGGAGTTATGCGACCCCCGAGCCAAGGAGATAAGTAACTATACAGTGGTAACTTGGTTCTCAAACTCAATCCGTTCCATGAATCTGTTCGACTCCTGAAACTGTTCAAAAACCAAGGTGCGGCTCCCGATTGGCTGCAGGTGCTTCCTGTGCTCAAGCGGAAGCTGCGGAAGCCGCGTCGGACGTTCAGCTTCCTAAAAGCATTTGCAAACCGGAACACTTACTTCTGGGTTTGCAGTGTTCAGGAACCGATTTGTTCAACAACTAAGCCGTTCAGCTACCAAGGTACCACTGTACAACCTTTAGAAGACATCTGAAGGCAGCCCTATATAGGGAAGATTTTTTTAAATGTTTAATGTTTTATTGTGTTTTTATATATGTTGGAAGTCACCCAGAGTGGCTGGGGCAACCCAGTCAGATGGGTGGGGTATAAATAATAGAATAATTATATGTATTTAGGATGTCCCTTGTTTCATCGGAGAAATGTTGGCACATATGCCAGAGCAGACTGTTCCAGGCCAGAAGGAAACCCTGGTTTGGACATAGGAAGCTGCCTTACATGGAATCAGACCATTGGGTCTATTTGGCTCCACATTGTCTGCACTGACTGGCAGCAGCTCTCTAGTGTTCCAGGCAGGAGTCTCCCCCAGCCCTACCTGGAGCTGCCGTGGATTGGGGCCCTTCTGCCCGTGAGGCAGATGCTCCATGACTGAGATACAGCTCCTCCCGTGACTCTGCGTGAACATTAAGTTCCATGAGCCAGTAACTCTTGGAAGAATTTCAACCTCCCAGGACATTTGGAGGCAAACATGAAAGTCACCGCAGTCTACCCAAGCAAGTTTCAGCATGAAGCGAAGTTGGCACTGTGGGCCTTAGGTCCCAGCTAATCCCGGGAGCGGCTTGCTTGTGACAGAAAAGACCTCTTGAGGTGTTGGTCTAGCTAGCCTATTGAACTTGCTTTGCTTATTCATCGGTGGCTGCTAGGCAGGAGACGGTCACACCCATACAGACTGAATTCAGCATTCTCCATTTCTGTTCTGCGGAGTACTAGCTGCCACTTAGATTTGCATTTGGCGTGGCTTTCTGAACAACGCCTTTCTTTTTCTGAGGGTCTCATGAGGGCACATCGCATGCCTACAGACCTGGGGGGGCTCCTTCGTAACTGAAAGTAGGGTCTGGAGAGGAATGGACAGATCTGTCCTTTTCAATTTTAAGTTGATATTATCCCATTTTTGAATTATGATGATGATGATACTATAATTCAGTTATACCCTGCCCATCTGGCTGAGTTGCCCAAGCCACTCTGGGTGGCTTCCAAAACATAAAAACATAATGAAACATCAAACATTACTAGTAACAATCTGATCCAACATAAAAGTCACTATAGCTTTAAAATAAACAACTTATATCAAACAAAGCAACAATCCATCAGAATCTAATAGTAAACAGTAAAATTAAACATCAGCAAATAATAATTAAACAGTTCAACCACAGTAAAGAATTACCAGTCTATAATCAATAAAAGTAACAGCAAATCACAATGCATAAAATACCACAAAACATACAAAACCATGTAAAAGGATCAAACTGAGAAACAAAAGGGCACAACTTATAAAACTAATTTTTAAAAATATCCCTGAACTCTCTTCCCAGCTGCTGCTTCTGCTGCTCTTAAAGTCATAGCCTGGGAAAGACTGGGTGGGGAAAGGTAGGGGGAACGCCATTGCCTGATGAGGAACAGAAAGTCTCTCTCCCCTCACAAGTTGGCAAACCTCTCTTTTTAAAGCCCATGTAGAAAATGGTGCAGATTTTTGCATGTATTTCCCCTGATCCAATCCATTTTTTTCAAAGTCATTTTAATTAACGTACACATTTTTTGTAAGCACTTTTCCTCTAATACTTGCTGTTTAAAATATTTTAATGGCTTGTGGACTGCATTGCCGCATTTGGATAGCTTGAGACTTTGGAGGAAAGCTATATTTTGGTTCAGGAAGTACAGATGAGTAGATTGCTATTAAAAATGTGAGCCCAGTAAATGCCACCCAACTGCATGTGGCCCACAAAATTTTATGCTGCGAACAACGTGCCAGCCTTTTCATGTGCCAGGAGACGCTTTGCTGTGTTTTCTTCAACAGAACTAAATGAATCCCTCTCAGAGATTAAGCCCCCCCCCCACCGAAATCTACAACACTTACCTGTGAATACAACTACAGTGGTACCTTGGGTTACATACGCTTCGGGTTACGTACTCTTCAGGTTACAGACTCCACTAACCCAGAAATAGTACCTCAGGTTAAGAACTTTGCTTCAGGATGAGAACAGAAATTGTGCTTCAGTGGCGTGGCGGCAGCAGGAGGCCCCATTAGCTAAAGTGGTGCTTCAGGTTAAGAACAGTTTCAGGTTAAGAACGGACCTCCGGAATGAATTAAGTACTTAACCCGAGGTACCACTGTACAGTCTTAATGAGCGATCACGGAGTCCAGCAAACAGAAAGAACTTTTATTATAAGTTTTGTTCATAATTGTGGTGGTGGAGACATCTGGTGGACATTTCCGAAGCAAAAAGACAGCGGCCAGCTTGAAACACCTGGCCTGCGTTTTCTAGGCTCTTTACATCAGTGGTTCCCAAAGAGGGTGGCACTGCCCCCTAGCAGATGCTGGGATTCCCCTGGGGGGTGCGCGTTGTGCTAAGAGGCAAGGGGGCGACAGGAAGGCACTGGAGGTGTAAATGACAATCAGAGGTCCTGTTTGCAAAAAGCTGGTATGACTGGATCAAGTTTATTTTGTTGAAATTAAACTAGTTTTAAAAAAAAAGTGCAATGAATTGTTACTGTTTTGACTTTTATTGTGTTCTTATCTTCCTTGAAGGGTTATGCAAACCACTATTCTGACGAGTGGTTTTTGTGGAGAAGGGTAGGAGTACAGTTTATGGAACCAGGGGTGGGGTGGGGTGGGGTGGCCCTCAAAAAGTTTGGGAACCAGAGATCTACACTGCCTGTTCACTCTGCATCCAGGGCGCTGGTTACACAATGTAAGCAGCAATCTGGATCTATTCTGTTGTTTCTTATGAAATGCTGCATTTTCATGTGTTTCTACCCAAACCAGCTGTGATCCAAATTGAGACAAAGGATGCCCTGGCTGCAACTTAAGTTGGGAATGGGTGCACAGTCCTAGTTTACGTTCTTTGAAAGCTTTTAATCAGCCTTCAAGAGCCCACGAAAGTTGCAAAATTAATCTCCAGAGGTCCTGTTTGCAAAGCAGGCATCACCGTGCCTTTGTTGTTGTTGCTGGAGCTCCCTAGCCCCCTTCTCCCGCTTAGGACTATCGAGGTTGGCTGTGAACTATGCAAGTTGTAGCAAATTTGGCTCATCTCCAGTTTGTTGGCTGTCCTCCTGCAGGTTTTCCGAGAGAAGGGCATTCTTTTTGGGTACCGTCACCCAAGAAGTTCGGCAACAGATTGCATTGTCAGCCTTTTCCAAATGACAAATGAAACTGTGAATATCTGGACGCATTTTCTGCCTGCCTGGTATGTGATGATCTGTCTGTGCACTTGAAATATATAAAAGAAGGAGCTGTGTTCCTTGACAATGGCCTCAAAGGAGCTGTGGGCTTTTGATTTAAGGGGTGGGACGTGGGTGGCACTGTGGTTTAAACCACAGAGTCTAGGGCTTGCCGATCAGAAGGTCGGCGGTTTGAATCCCTGCGACGGGGTGAGCTCCTGTTGTTCGGTCCCTGCTCCTGCCAACCTAGCAGTTCAAAAGCACATCAAAGTGCAAGTAGATAAATAGGTACCAGTCTGACGGGAAGGTAAACGGCGTTTCTGTGCACTGCTCTGGTTTGCCAGAAGCAGCTTAGTCATGCTGGCCACATGACCCGGAAGCTGTCTGAAGACAAACGCCGGCTCCCTCAGCCTATATACAGCGAGATGAGTGCACAACCCCAGAGTTGTCCACAACTGGACGTAATGGTCAGGGGTACCTTTACCTTTACCTTTACCATTTCATAAACTCATAGAATCATAGGATTGTAGAGTTGGAAGGGACCCTGAGGTTCATCTAGTCCAGGGGCCGGCAAACTTTTTCAGCAGGGGGCCGGTTCACTGCCCCTCAGACCTTGTGGGGGGCCGGACTATATTTTGAAAAATAATATGAACGAATTCCTATGCCCCACAAATAACCCAGAGATGCATTTGAAATAAAAGCACACATTCTACTCATGTAAAAACATGCTGATTCCTGGACCGTTCGAGGGCCAGATTGAGAAGGCGATTGGGCCGGATCCAGCCCCCGGGTCTTACTTTGCCTCCCCATGATCTAGTCCAATCCCCTGCAGTGCAGGAATCACAGCTTAAAGAATCCCTGACAGACGGGCCTCTAACCTTTGTTTAAAAACAAACCACCACCTTCCAAGGGGCTCCGTTCCACTGTCAAAGAGCTCTTACCGTTCAGAAGGTTCTTAATGTATAGTTGGATTCTCTTGTAATTTTAATCCATCACTTTGGGTCCTGCCCTCTGGAGCAGCAGAAAACAAGCTTGCTCCATCTTCCATGGAACAGCCCTGCAGATCATTTCTCAGGGTTCATCCACACTTCCTTTTGTGCCATGCTAGGCACAGGTCTGGGATTTCCAGGTCAGTCTCTGAGCGGGGTCCCCCCCCCCTTTCCCCCAGAGATCCCATGTTTTACTGCTGAATCGGAGACCCCATGAACTTTGCTCCATTCAGTGGTAAAACATGGGTTTTCCTGGGGAAGGCAGTGGAAGAAAAAAAACCTGCTTGGACACAGATTTGGAAATCCCGGACCTGTGTCTAGAAACGCAGGACAGAATGCAGCAGCCCCCCCCCCCCCAATCAAGTAAATCAATACAAATAATTAACTAACTGAAGTTCCGCCCCCCACAACATACGCCCATGTGGATGAGCTCTTAGAAAGGTACCTGCAGTGGCATCTCTCTGGGCCAGTCTGGATGACAAAACCTCCTAATTATGGATAAAGTGCATAGAGAAAAGTTGCTTTCTCTCTTTCATAGCACTGGAACTTGTGGACACGCTATGAAGCTGAATGTAGGAAGATTCAGGCAGAGGAAAAAAAGAAAGGTTGTCCCCACGCAGCACAGAATTAAACTATGGAACTCTCTCCCACTGGAGGCAATGATGGCCACAAACCTAGATGCCTTTAAAAGAGGATTGGACAAAGTCACAGAGGAGAGGGCTATTGAAGCTGCTAGCCATGATGGCTATGCTTTGCTGCCACAGTTGTTGGCAGCGATACTTCTGAATGCCAATTGCTGGAAACCAAAAGGAGGGGAGAGGGCTCTTGTGCTCGAATCCTGCTTGTGGGCTTCCCATTGGGGCATCTGGTTGGCCAGTACGAGAACAGGATGCTGGACTAGATGGGCTACTGGCCTGACCCAGCAGGGCTCTTCTTACATTCTGGTTAAGCTCACCCCATGCTCTAAACACCTCCGTGCACATCTAGTCACTTGCAAACAATAAGGCCACCACGTTCTCTCTGCAGCAGCTGCCAAAGCACCAAGAATTACTCAAGGAGCAACAGCCAGCCGCTGGGGGGGGGGGGGATTAGCATCGTGGCCTCAGGTAACCTCAACGAATGGGCTTGCTTGGGATGGGCACACGCACCCTGCAATGACAGCTGTCACTTAAACAGAAAGAAAGGGAAATGAATACATTACCGGAGGTTCCAGCCTGCCTCCAGGAATATTACAGGTGGCATTTATCGAATGTGTGGGAGTTACTTAGCAGCTCAATATCTTAACCTTGAAGTTGCCTGGGAAGCAAGATCCTGCTTGCTGGTTTCCCACGGGCATCTGGGTGACCATTGGGAGAACAGAATGCTGGACTAGATGGGCCCTTGGCCTGACCCAGCAGTCTCTTCTTATCTTCTTAAGGTAAGCTACAAGACTATTGCTGCTAGCTGATTGGCTTTTCTGCTTTCTAGGTACTTCCTATGGAAGCTTTTGGCCTTAGTCTACGCCTTGGATGTCTGGAGGGACTCATACACCTGGCCCTTTCTGGCTTACATGGTCACCTGCTGCATCTACCCGCTGACGTCCAGCATCGCTCACACGTTCAGCACCATGTCCAGCAGGGCCAGGCATATCTGCTACTTCTTTGATTATGGTGCCCTCGCCCTGTACAGCTTAGGTGAGGATGCGAGCCAATGTATCAGAGCCTTGACTTGAGGTGTGTTCCTTTTGCAGCAGGGAGATTATTGCATTTTTCCTAATGCGCAAACCGCAGCGTTTTGCCGCCAAGAAAATGTGTCGTTCCCCACAGAGGGCACCACAGCTGTGGCTCCGAGTGCTGCGGAGAATGTGGTTGCCTGTGCATCGTAGGAACAGAGGAAGCGACCTTGTAAGTAAGCAAAGCAATTTGGGCTTGTCCACACTTAGAAAGCACAGGGTCGAGTGGTTTCCTTTTTGCCCCGCTCCTTCCCCAGGGAAAAGCCGTTCTTTGGTGCTAATTCAGAGCAAACATCAATCTGGACAAAACCCAAATTGCTGTTTGCTTCAATTGAGCTCTAAAGAGTGGTTTTTCCTGGAGGAAAGCAGCAGGACAAGAGGAAGTGAGGGCAAGCCCTTAGTCCATCTAGCTCAGGACTGTCTACACTGACTGGCAGCAGCTCTCTAAGGTTTCAGGCTGGGGTCTCTCCTAGAAATGCTGCCAGGAATTGAGCCTGGGACTTCTTAGTTTGTGAGTGGTCCCATTTTGGTTAGAAAAAGATTGCCATGTGCCACACAAGTTTAGCATTGGGGGGAAGCGGTGAGGTGTCCGTGGAAACGCAGGTTGTCTGATAGAGTTGTGGGGTCTGCTTTATCCCTTTAGGCTCCGCCATTGCTTATTCTGCCTACGTTTTCCCTGAAGAATGGATTGGCAGCACATTCCACCATTACTACGTCGCCACTGCTGTGCTCAACACAGTCGTGGGCACAAGCCTTTCCTGCTATTCCAGGTATTGACAGCTTCCTCTCTGCAATGGGAATGCAGCTCGGAATGTGCCATCCTGGGTTGGGGAGAATAATATTTATTCTGGAACTGAGTCAGTTACACTAGAAAGCAGCCCCCCCCAACGAAATATATATTTATTTTCTATTTCAATAGCACTATAAATATCAGACCACAATTCCAATCAGCCCCAGCCAGCAACCTTTGCCAACCTGGTGCCCTCCAGATGGCAGTGACCTCCCATCATCCCTGAAGGGCTGGAGCTGAAGGGAGCTGGAGACCAACAACATCTGGAGGTGTCATGTTAGCTAACCCTTACGTAGATGGTGATTTCCTGTGTAACACAAGGAAATAAATACAGTGGTACCTTGGGTTAAGTACTTAATTCGTTCTGGAGGTCCGTTCTTAACCTGAAACTGTTCTTAACCTGAAGCACCACTTTAGCTAATGGGGCCTCCCGCTGCCGCCATGCCGCCGGAGCACGATTTCTGTTCTCATCCTGAAGCAAAGTTTTTAAACCCGAGGTAGTATTTCTCGGTTAGCGGAGTCTATAACCTGAAGCATCCATAACCTGAAGCGTATGTAACCCAAGGTACCATTGTATAGGGCTCCCACCTCAAGGGATTTTATGATATGTGAGTAGTGAGGGAGGATGGTACCTGAATAAATTCAACACTCTGGGCTGGACTTGATGCTGCCTCTCTGATCCACCTCATACATGTCAGGGGAATGACAATAAGCCTCCCCCCCCATCATCTAGTGTGCCCACCACATTTCTGATGAGCCCGGTTGAGGGTGATGAGGTAGCATTCAAACACAGGGAAGGAGGGAGATCACAGCCTGTCAGAGGTGGTGAGCATACTGAGTCGGGTGATGCTTTGTTAAGATTGGATCAGGGAGAAGCACTGATATATACTCATTTTCAAAGTGATGAGGCTGGTTTGCAGGTGGTTAGAATAGATCAGCCTTTCTCAACCTTGGGTCCCCAGATGTTTTTGGCCTACAACTCCCATCATCCCTGACCACTGGTCCTGTGAGCTAGGGATCATGGGAGTTGTAGGCCCAAACTTCTGGGGACTCAAGGTTGAGAACCACTGGAATAGATGATGCTTTGGGTCCCTTGCAACTCTCCAATTCTATTATTTTAATTAGGGGGAATGTACCTTTTTTTAAAAGAAAAAAGTCAATACTTGTGGACATTGCCTGCATAATCAGAACATTAAAGCCAACTAGATGGCTTTAAAAGGGGATTAGACCCATTCATGCATGGGGTGCCAACTTCGATAAAATATTGGGGTGGTGGTGGTAAGCCCCACCCTGCATAATTGATCACGACATGGTGCACACACCCCATTTGAATGGCAATGTTAATCAACCTTTTGAGGGCCTGGTCCTCTCAAATATTGTAGGGGGGGCACGCGAAGGGACCTGAGCCTATAGAAGTTGGCTCCTATGTTCATGGAGGAGAAAGCTGTTGATGGCTATTAGCTACAAAAACTATGCCTCCACAGTTGGAGGCAGCAATGCTTCTGAATACCAGTTGCTGGAAACCGCAGGAGGGGAGAGAGCTCTTGTGCTCAGATCCTGCCACTGGGCTTCCCACTGCAGCATCTGGTTGGCCACTGTGAGAACAGGATGCTGGACAAGGTGGGTCATTGGCCGGATCCGGCAGACTCTCCTTATATTCTTATTCAAAGCACTGAGTTAGGCTAGACTGGCAATAAGATACATGCCATTTATACAAGTATTTATTTCTGCATCCAAGCATTTTTCTCATGTGAACTTACTGTGTGTAACCAACAGGCTCGGCCTTCCCTATTTCCATTATAAGAGTGGCGGCATAGAAAGGTAACATGGGCCCCTCTCAATTGAGGTGTAGATTGGAAAGCAGGCAGGAGACACTAACAACCAAAACAGTGATTCCACCTAATTGACGACAGTTGGTGGCTAATAGTCAATATGTCACCCATGTCAATACGGACTCTTAATTGGGAACAAATCAGTCTTCTTCCAGTACTAACCCAGGTGCCTAATCAGTGATCACAGTGGTGGTGGTGATAGCTAATATCAGCAGCTGCTTAAAGGTGCAAAGGGAAAACAAGACATTGATAATGATAATGATACATTTCTGAAGGCTTCCTTTTAGTCCAAAGGTCAGCTGGCTTTGCTACATTCTTTGGCATGTACTTTTCATTTTAATTTTCACTTTCTTTGCCCACATCCTGCTGGTGACGCTCTGTCCCGTGTTTTCCATGCATTCTGCCAAACAGATGACCTAAATCAGGATGAAGAGGCCTTGGATTGATGGTTCAAAATTCAGGCTTCATAAAGCAAGTTCCAAGCTTCCATCATAGAGAACAGTGAAGTGAGGATTTTTCTTAGGCTACATGACTTTTGGCCTACCCTCAGTGAGGGGTGGTTTGGATACATCCTGTAATGTAACATGTTTGGGCAATTCATCAGTTGGGAAACTGCTCACAGGTTCCGTGATATGCCAAAATTGCACAACTGAAGTGGATGTAGGGTTCTTGCACAATAAACCCACTTTTTCTTTTTTTAAAAAAACAACCATATTTTTTTGGCTAAGAAAAGTGACAGGAGTCCACACTAGAAAGTGTGGTATAACGGCAACATCATATAACTTCCGTGCAATCAGATCAGAATTAACGTTAGATTAACAGTGTTTTATAGAAACAGAAATCTGGGTGACGGCTCAACAAATGGGTCATCTGTAAGAGCTCAGTGTAAAATGAAAACAACCAACCACGCCCACCAATAATTAAAATTATTTATTTGAGTTCCAAGTATTTTCTTTGGCCTCTTGTGGTTTGAGTCTTCCCTTCTTTATAAGCTTGAATCAGTTGAGTTGAACGAAGGTTTCCTAACCACCTGAGCAGAAAAAGTCATTGGGGCTGTGCACAGTATGGATTGGTCTGTGCCTAGGCAATACGGGCATAGCTTTAGCATTTTGGTGCCAAGGCAATGCCATTTTGGCCCCAAAGCATGCAGGTCTTGATGGGATACACATCTAAGTATAAGTAAATTGCAGAAATTCCCTCTGTGTCATGTGAGGATGTGGAAAGCTTTGATAAGAATGGGAGACAAAGCCAAGACCCATGACTTACACACTCTGTGTTCTGCAAACCAGACCTGTGCACTGTGCTCATTCACATATATGTTTTCAAAATTTATTCAGGTTCAATGAAATGGAGCAGCCAAAGTTCAGCAAAACAATTCGCACATTCGCCTTTGCTCATCCTTACGTGTTCGACAGCATCCCTCTCTTCTACAGGGTATGTATGGCTTTAAGAATAGTTTCCCTCAGTCTGCTGTGTTTTTATACACAACATAATGCATGGCTGCTGAAGGGTGGTTCTAGGCTGCCACCCTTTCCTGCGAATAAGGGGCCTTCCTCATTATTTCCCATTTAATCTGAATTTGTCCTTTCCATGGAGAATCTGATCAGAAAACGAGTTAAGAAGCACACATACAGAAACAGTAAATCCAGATTAAAAGAATAAAAATATGGGGTGACCTTTCAGAGAGAACGATATTATGTGGGTGCTGAGAACGACTTCCATGCATGAACAGTCAGCACTAAATCCACAATAAGCTGCTGTGCCCCAATCCCTATTAAATTCAGTGGGGTTTACATTGTGAGTAGACAAATATATAGTTGTGATTATGCTGGAACTTCTAGACTTTCCTACAGTTTCTGGAGGGAGGGCACCATGCTGGCTAAACATAACTGGGCTAAACAAGGAGCTTATATTGGCCTTCCACAACTTGGTGTTCTCCAGATGTTTTGGACTACAATTCCCACCAGCCCCTGCACATTATGGCTCTAATGGCAGGGACTGAAGAGAGCTGTAGTCCAAAGAGCCTGGAGGAAACCAGGTTGAGGAAGGTTATCTTATGCTTTGCTTTCTATGCCACAGCTGTACTTATGCGCTGCAAGAAGTTGCACGGAGAGCGTAATTCCAATCCACCTCAAGCACACTGTCTTTGCCTGCCTCACCTGTTTCCTTTTTGCGACACACCTGCCGGAGCGGCTGGCCCCTGGACTCTTTGACTACATAGGTGAGGACAACAAGGGGCTGCTCTCCCCCTTGCAGGCCCCGCTGAAATGAATGGGGTGGGTGGATTCCAGCAGATATTGGCAACTGATAACATAAAGGTGGCTGTTTTAATCAGCTATTGTGGCCACACCTGAGAAAGGGAATAACAGCTGCAAGGAATTGAGAGCAGCCCTGTTGGAGGAGAGCAACTTGTTCTGGATTCAGAGAAACAAAGAAACCACTTCAAAGTCATTAGGATGCTTGGCTTATAATCTCCCATCCACGGGCAAGTGAAAAACCCCAGAGTTGGGCAGCAAGACACTTTGTATAATAATCCTAATTATTACAGAACAACCACCACCACCAGCAGCACAATGCATTGTTAAATCTATTACCTGCCCTTCGGCAGTAGGGCATGTTACAACAATTTAAAATTCAGTAATAACAACTGTTAAAACAAATTGCAGTCACAGGAATGAGTCATACCCTCCAACATTTTTCTGATGAGAACAAGGATGTCACATTCCAAAATGATAATTTTACCATTTATACTCCACACATCTTTTTGGGTTGCCCCAGCCGCTCTGGGTGGCTTCCAACATATATAACAACATAATAAAACATTAAACATGTAAACAACTCCCCTATACAAGGCTGCCTTCAGATGGTTTGGGGATTGGACAACTCCATACCCTCCAACATTTCTCCACTAAAAATAGGGACATCCTAAGGAAAAGCGGGACATTACGGGATCAAATCAGAAACCAGGAAGACATCTGTAAATTGGGGATATCCCTGGAAAATAGGGATACTTGGAGGATCTGCTGCAATTCACAATAACACTGCATGCATCTGATGAAGTAGCTTGTAGTAGCCCAAAAAAGGTTATTCCGTAGTAAACTTCGAGGGACCATAAGACTCGTTGTTGATTTTACTGCAAGGGAGGGATTGTGCCCCCCCATGGAAATACTGAGTGTTGTATTCTTTTGATCTCTCACAGGGCACAGTCACCAGCTCTTCCACATCTGTGGGATCATTGGGACCCACTTCCAAATGGAAGCCCTTCTGGTTGACATGGCCAACCGCCGTGAGTGGCTGCTGGCTCCATCCTTCTCTCAAAGCTTTGGGTCCCTTGCAGCTGCCATCATTGTCAATCTTATCATCATTGCTGCTTTCTCAACGACGCTTTATTCCATGCCAAAATTCTGCAGGAAAGGAAGCAAGCACAAGGACTAACGCCTGTTGAAATCAAAATGAAATGAAATTATATTGCAGTTAACAGTAGCCGTACAACACAAATTAGAAACTACTTCAAATGAGGCTTGGTGAATATTATTTGAGAAGTGACTTAAATGATTCTTTTTTTATTATGAATATGATTTTGTATTGTGGTTTTTCTACAACTTGAGCTGGAAGACTTAACCAATTTGGGACGTAGCTTTTCATTTGTTGATCCTGATTGACCATTTAGAATACCAAGCTGCAATTCTGAGGACTCTGTGAGAACTCTAAATAACTTCAGCCACTTAAGTTTGTGCCAGATTATTATTTTTAAAATAGTGATTGCAATTTAACTTAATGTGCCAGTTTGCACTGATAACATTGAAATGTTGGCCACCTTTCATGCCAAAGCAGCCACAGTGGCCTTTTAACATAATTCCATGCGTTTTTATGCTTTATTTGAAATGACAAGCACATGTAACATTCCTATCACAAAAAACTAATGTACATACCTTTCTAATTCAGAAACTTGCAATGAAATAATATGAGGTTTCTTTGAAATTATATATATTAAGAAGTTTATATTTTTGTAAATAGCCTCTGCTGGGGTATCACACAAGCACTTTTTGGTAACAGTAAATGAAGCTATTGTGGAATAAATGCCCTTTTGAAAGGTACATTTCAACCTGCACCCAAAGATTTTGCTCTTTATTTTAAAGCATCCTTTACCAAGCTAGTACAGACGAAACATTTAGAGGGTTCCAGATCAGCAAAGTTGAGAGCTCACTTTAAGCTCCCGATTGTCCCTGTGCAGCTGTTTCTGTACCTGTGTCACATCTGATGTTACATATGATGTCAGGTATGAGACTGGTGGATTTGTGGCAATGACCTCATAGGCAGAATTGGGACTCATGCCAGGCCTAATTAGGCAGTGGGCCAGAGGTTCCCCACACTTGCTGATCCTTCAGCCTCTGAGGTGTTTGGAACAGAGTCCTCCAACCCATTTATTCATGATTTGCCACTTGCTCTTCACCTTGACAGTTGGTGTGGGTTTATTGACCAAAGAGTAGAGAGGAAAACACTGTCCAAACCAATCTTCTCCCAAACCACAGTCACATCTTGCTTGGTTCAGACCTCAACCATGGTTTAGTGCTCAACAGTGGTTTAGCATTGACTTACCCATTGTGGTGCCCTCCAGCTTCCATCATCTCTGACCATTGGCCTCCAGCTCCTATTATCCTTGACCATTGGCTAAGGCTGATGGGAGTTGCGGTCCAACAGCATTTGGCAGGCATGCTGTTGGCAGGCATAATTTTAGCATAATGAGAACAAACCACTGCAAGTATCAGGCTTGTGCTCTTTTTCCTCTCTTGTTCATGTGCGGGGAAGCTCGAAAGCTGCTGTTTCCAGTTTCTAATAAACTGCAGTTTCCCATTCCTTCCAAACATGGGAAACTCTGGGGGAGCCCAGTCAGATGGGCTTCTTCTTCTTCTTCTTCTTCTTCTTCTTCTTCTTCTTCTTCTAACTGTGCTTAGTTATCAAAGACCCGAAACCACAGTTTGATCTGAGTTTGTTTCAAGCTGGCAGCTATGGTCACCTCCAGGCCTCCTAACCTTGTAAAAGCTCTGACATGGTGGGATAGAGAAATGTGTGTTGATGTTAAAAGGTAAAGGTAAAGGAACCCCTGACCATTAGGTCCAGTCATGACCGACTCTGGGGTTGCGGCGCTCATCTCACTTTATTGGCCGAGGGAGCCGGCGTACAGCTTCCAGGTCATGTGGCCAGCATGACTAAGCCGCTTCTGGCGAACCAGAGCAGCGCACGGAAACGCCGTTTACCTTCCTGCTGGAGTGGTACCTATTTATCTCCTTGCACTTTGATGTGCTTTCAAACTGCTAGGTTGGCAGGAGCAGGGACCGAGCAAGGGAGCTCACCCCATCGCAGGGATTCGAACTGCTGACCTTCTGATCGGCAAGTCCTAGGCTCTGTGGTTTAACCCACATCGCCACCTGTGTGGTGTTGATGTTACTTTACACCAAAAACAACAAAGATTCTTGTGAAGCATTTATCATAGTATATATGTGTGTGTGTGTGTGTGTGTGTGAGAGAGAGAGAGAGAGAGAGAGAAAGCAGACCCTCCAAGTGTCCCTCTTTTCCAGGGACATCCCTGATTGACAGCTGTCTCGGTTTCTGATTTGATCCTGGAATGTCCTGCTTTTCCTTAGGATGCCCCTATTTTCATTGGAGAAATGTTGGAGGGCATGGCCTTATCTGACCCCCAAGGCGTCTGAAGGCAATCCTGTATAGGGAAGTTTGTTTTATGTTTTTATATATGCTGGAAGCTGCTCAGAGTGGCTGAAACAACCCAGTAGGAATATGTGGGTTTTAAAAAGTAAAATTATCATTATGAAATGGGACGTCCCTATTTTCATCGGGAGAAATGTTGTGTATATGAGAGGGAGGGAGTTCACTTCTTTATCATCGCAGCAGTCCCTCTTGAGTCTTTTTTACGTTCATAACCAGATTTGCGCATCTGAGGCCTAGCCCGCTTCCTTAAGGCCTGAGCTCGCTTGGCTTTCCCGTTTCCATGGAGACGGGGCGGTTGGTCTCCCTCCCTTCCCGCGCTGCTTTGTGAGGTAAAAAACTCGCGCCACGACGCCCCACAAAGAAAGAAGTGCCAATAAGCAAGAAGGCGGCGACAGCAGAGAAGGAGTGAAGGCTGAGGCGGCGAAGGCCGCTGTCCTGTCCACGCCCCTTCCCTCCCTAGCTCCATCCTGATTGGTTGGATTTGAATAACAGCGGGTCGCGCAATGGATGCTGGGAAGCGGGAGGGAACGTTCAAACCGAACCTTCGCCAAGAGGGCTGCGAGAGGGAGAAAAAGAAGGACGAGCGGGGCGGCCTCGGCGAGATGAAGGCGGCCGCGTGAGTGACCCGGGGCGGGGAGGAGTGGCGCCTAGTTAGAGGCTCCCCAGCCCTTCCTTTAAAGTTCTCCCTCCCTTCCTCTTTCCCATACTATTTTCCTCGAACAAAAGCGCCCTTCTATCGTGCAGATTCATGTCTGAGATACTGTACTTATCTGCATTTATTATCTCTCTCTCTCTGTATCTATATGTCATAAAATGTATATGCTGCTTGATTGCAAACTTTGTTAAACGATCTGCAAATGTATAAAACAAAAAAAAAAAGGGTATAAACAGTTAAACAACAATTTAAAACGTTGAAAAAAAATAAAAAGCAGCGACAGATTAGAATACAGACCACTGTTTTATGTATCTGGGTAGACTTGTCTAAATTAAGATGTTTTAAAATATACACACATATGTTTATATAGATAGTTGCCTATTATTATTGTACAGTAATTAATTAATTGCCTTCTAAAGCACTGTCTCAGTGAGATTTACAGATATGGCTAGCAGCAATTTGAAACACAAAATAATGAACACATTTAAAAGACTAAAAATTGCTTGTGTGTATATAAAATCTCTCTGTGTGTGAGAGAGGGAGAGAGAGATACCCAGTTCGTATCTGTTTTAGATTTGAACTGATTTATACATGCAATGTTTTTAGCACTATTACCTATGTAACTGTTCTGCTTAAGTAATTACATTGAAAATTGCTTTGGGATGCCTTGTGAGAAGTGATTCATAAATGAAATAACATTGAAAAAATTCTCAGATGCGTATGCATATAACCTCTCTCACTCTCTTTGTAACCTGTATATCATTTTATATAAATAGGGTAGGTTATACATGAGAGGTTCTCTTGTATTTGTATTGCTTGGTAGCAGGCTGCCTTAACAGGAGAGATTGGAAGCTGGGCTGTTTCTGGCCCTGAACTGTTTCTGTTTTAGCTAGCCATAGTAAGAGCTGCTAATAGACTTATAAGAATTGGTGACTGAGTTTGTTTTATTTCCTCTCCTGTCTTTGTTCCTCAATTCCTTTTGTGACATGTATTTAATACTGTAAGCTTGTAGGCAGAGACTGTGTTTTTAGTAAGCTGCTGTAGGAGCCTTTTTGGCTGAAGAGCAGGGTACAAATGCTCTAAACAAGCAACTACATAATCTATGCATGCTACTTAACTAAATCAGGGGCATATCTCTAAACTGTGTTACAAAAAAGTGTTACTAGCTTTTTCCAGAGTGACAAATGCCAAAGGAAAAAAGGTTAGATTCTTATACAGTAATGACCTTCAACTTTATGCACTTCTATCATTTATAAGCACTGTGATACTAGGATCATACAATAGTTAAAAGCAACAGGTTCCTGCCATGAAATGCTGGTTTAAAATAAGTGATGCTCCTCTCCAGACGTCATCTGTGTCATATGAAGGCAGAAACATTCCAGAGTCTGACTTCTTTCCTTTGTGCTACAAAATTGGGAGCTGGGGAGGAACAAAGCAGTTATGTTTGTGAAGCCATCCTTTACACAGGTTAACGTTAACATGTGAACCAGCTCACTATCTAATTTTTAAGAGCACAGGAGATGATGCTGGCAGAGGCCAGAAGGGATGAATGTGCCTGTTAACCAGCCACCTTGACTACCTTTTCTTTTAATAGAGTGGAGGGATATAAACAAAATAAATGTGTGTGCTCTGCTGTTCCTCCTGTCTCTAGTCTCCTCTGCGTTTGAGATTCTTTTTTTTACATGGACTCCAACTCTAGCAGAGCATTTAAGACTGGCCTGGAGTCCATTCTAGATTGCCTTTAGCTGAAAGCCACAATATTGGGGAAGCAGGGGTGTGTGGGATTGCACATCTTCTAAACTGAAATGCTCTGCATGTGATATTTTGTTTAAGTAGCATTAGTAGTGCAGTGCCTTTCTGCCTTAGCTGTTCTTATCAATGAAAACTATTTCACATGGCTTGGGGTTGACATGGTGACTTGAAATGCGCTCCTGCATTGTTGTCATACTGATCCCAGAGCAGTCAGGTTATTTGTCCCCTGTGTGCCTTGGTTCTTGGTTGACTTGCCTGATGATTTTTCTTTCTTTTTTTTCGTTTCCAGGAAAACCAAAACTCCAAGGAAGCCTGGGCAGAAAAATGGATCTAGCAACAATTTGAAGGACCCTGTTGGGGTAAGTGGCTGATACAGAGGATGGGCATGGGATGTAAATGCAAACCTCATATGATGTGTGTGTTTTTTTAGATGAATAGGTGAGATCCTCTGACAGCAGACAAACATAGGCAGAGTCTGTAAGCAAATAAGGGCACAACTTCATGTTTCCCTTGAATATTCTCTCTTCCACCCCTTATCTTCTATGAAAATTAATTGGGGTATCAGTCAGAGGTTCCCTTCACAGCTTTGCTACTTTTATTTACTTCTATCCCACATTTTCTGATCATGTGGGAATTTGAACTTTGTTCTCCTAGGTCAGGGAGATCCCACCTTGGATCCTTTCACATAAATACATCAATGGTTAGACTGGTTTAGGTATATAAACATGTGCTAAAAGAATAATGGCCTGTGATGACAGCTGACCTTTAACCTGGCTGATCTTTCTGATGCTACAAGATGCTCGTTAGTTTTGTCACACAGTCCTTTGTGAGAGCAATAAGTGGAAATATGTTTTAGGTTTTTTGTCTGTGGTAGACACTGATTCCCAGCTACATTAAAAATTTTGGATTTCTTTCTCTGTGGGAAGTCCTCACTTCCAGCCCTGAGGGCAAATTTCTTGGTTTGCAGAAAGAAATTATTTTAATGATAGATCCAAGGAAATTGATTTTGTTGTTGCCTCTTCTCCTTCCATCCTTTTCTTATTTCTTGTATTTGGTTGTCAGTTCGATGTCTGTCAGTCAACATTACGTGCCGTTCAAGCTGTTGGAAGCTATTTTTGTGTGGTCCTCTTTAGGGTTCTTTCAGAAACACCTTTTATATTTCTGCAAACCTTGGGTCCCTCCCCCCCAGCCTGCTGATACCTTCAGCCTTCTGTGTTGGTGCTTTTGTTTTGGCTACCTAGTGGTGGGCTCTTTTCCTACTAAAATGGGGGCGAGTGGTGGAAGTTTCATTTATCTCACCTGCTAGGCTTATTAAGACTTGGAATCTGCAAGCTGTGACATTTCTAAGTACTTTTTCCTCAGGTGTACTGCCGGCTGCGCCCACTCAGTGTGCCAGACCAAGAATGCTGCGTAAAAGTGATCAATACCACGACAGTCCAGGTTCACCCACCAGATGGATACCGAATTTTCCGCAATGGGGAGTATAAGGAGGTAAAGCCTGCTGGAAAGTGGCCAGCAACCAGAAGCTGAAAACTGAGGTTCTGTTGAGTTTAGGTTTGGATCTGCTTTATCCTTTAACGTTTGCCGGGAACTTTCTTCCCTGGAGGACAAATTAAAGCTTTGTAAAAGGCAAAACTTGTAATGAGAGGACAAGTGCCCCTCTCATGGGACATAACAAACAGCTCCTCTGCATCAGACCAAAGGATGGCCTAGTCCAGTAGCCCACAGTGTACAACCAGATGACCCTGGGAAGCCCGCAAGCCGTGCGTGAGAAAAATAGTAGTCTACTGCTTCTCCCCAGCAGCTGGTAGCCAGAGGCTTGCTGCTTCCTTTGATTATGCTCCACTACTGCTTGAGATGGGGAGCTAATAGGATCTTGGGGGAAATTAGAGTAAAATGTGTTTATTAGGAATTAATATGCTGAAGCAATGCTAGACATCCTCTATCAGACATTAGGCAGGAGTCCCAGTATCTATTTTTAGATGTCTATTGAAAACCTTTTTTTAGTTCAGCAAGCCTATCTAAATATAAATTATGTGTATTTTTAAACATTTTACTTCTTTTATCTCTGTGTTATTGATGGTTATTTTAGATTTGCTTGTTTTTCAAAGACCTTTGCTGATTTTATCTGCATTTTAGTGATATTTTTATTACATACCGTGCTTAGAGTTTTCTGAGTAAACAATATTTTTTTTCTAAATTAATAGAAGCAAGACATAATTTGAGGTCTAGAAACAGCAGCAAAGTGATTGCTTGTTGCTTCATAACAGTTTGTTGTCTTCCTCTTCAGGTTCAGTATTCATTCAAAGAGGTTTTTAATGTCGGTGGGACTCAGAAACATGTGTTTGACGTTGTTGCCAAACCTCTAGTGGATGATCTGATTCATGGGAAAAATGGTACGAGAGGATAGAACATTTCATGCTCTAGCTGATATCTAACTACTGATCTCTCTTTTTCTAAACTTGCTTCATTTCCTCCTGCACATTCTGCTATAAATGCCCAAATATTGATTAGGACCTACTTTATTTTGTACTGATTAAAAGCATATATGGTTTGGAGTATCTTCAGCCCAACTACACCTATAATAGATAATCCAATCTTAATTGAATAAAATACTTCATTTTGTGGAGGTTGGTGAAGTTTAAAATGCTTTCTTCATAGCTGCACCTAGATTGAGGAAATCTTTATTTGAAACTGACATCTGTTTTGACCCTGCTGGGCAGAAAAAGCTTTTTAAAGTTTGTGTTTCTCTGTTCTGCCTGCCTCTATTGTATTGTTTGGATAGTATGCATTTCGTTGTAAGCCAAAGTGTTTTTTGTGTGAAACAGAAGGATGAAGTAGACATTTGCCTATAAAATATGTTCTCTTTGACTCCTAGGCCTCCTTTTCACATACGGTGTCACTGGGAGTGGGAAAACTTACACCATGACTGGTTCTCCTGGTGACGGTGGCCTGCTTCCTCGCTGCTTAGACATGATCTTCAACAGCATAGGATCTCTGCAGGCCAAACGATACGTAAGTCTCTTCCTACCAAGTCTTGGTGTGTAAACGGTTTTGTTGCCATTGCCAAATGCTTAACTTATAAATCATTGAATGAACAGGTTGGGATGCATTGCATTTAAAGACACACAATGTAGGTAGAGAAGAAGTCCTGAAAGGCAGGGTAGCCCCCTGCAAACCACTTGGGTGGAGTTCAAAGGGTCCCTTTTGCACTTACTGCTTACTCTGTAGCTAATAGAGTTTGTGCTTCTTTTTGTAAAAGGCAAACTGAGATGAAGGGGAAACAATCAACAGCAAAAGTTCAGCATATTATCTGAATCAGTGCTCCCCATCATGAATGTTAGAAACTTTCGTTGTTGGTTGGACAGGCTTGATTATTAAATTTCTTTCCTGCCCTTCATCATAAATGTGAAGATGAGAGCCAGCACAGGGTATGCCAGGGTTCAAATCCCTCAGCTACTTGAAGCTCACTGGGGAACCCTAGGCAGTTGCTATCTCTCAGCCTAACCTTCCTCACAAGTTTTTTGTGAGGGTAACATAGGATAGGGAGGAGTCAATGTACGCTGCCTTGAGCTCTTTGAAGGAAAAGTGGGACCTAAATGTAACAGATAAACATCAAATCAATGAGCTTGGGGTTTGTAACAACAATTTAAATAAAATACAGTGAGATCAACTCTCCCCATTCCCAACTCTTCCCACTTTTAACCCATGATTAAAATATAAAACTACCAATATCTCACATACCTGTCTCTGTGCAGACCCAACAGAATGACAAAGTATGACAGAAGAGGGAGGTGTTCCAAAGGTGTGGGGCAGGGCTATCACTAAGAAGGCCCTGTGGTGGGTCATAGCCCCTGGCTTCCTTCAAAGACTGAATCAGCATTGCCCCTCCCCACCCCAGTTGATCTTAAGGTCCAGGCACGTGACTTTTGAAGGATGTGAGTTTGAGTAGAAATCTTCAGCTGGTGTTGGCTGTCCTTCCTGCTTCTCAGGTCGAGAAGGTCAGGTCTGAGATAGCAGAGACCACTGGCCAATAGCCTAATTGTGACACTATTAGTAAAATAAAATTGCTACTTTTCTCTTGGAAAGACTTACCTTATTTCTGAAAACCTTTTACCTCAGGTGTTCAAGCTGGATGATAAGAATGGGGTTGAGGTGCAGTGTGATGTCGATGCTTTACTTGAACGTCAGAAACGAGAAGTTTTTCAGACTCCAAAAACTCCATCTAGCAAGTAAGTAGGAATGGGCGGCTGGGACACCCTCCTCCCATCAGGGACTGCCATAGATCCATTGTCGAATATATCAAAATTTCAACTTGCTGTGCTATTTTTTATTTTAAAAGCAGGCGGCAAATTGACCCTGAAATAGCTGATATGATCAATGTCCAAAACAACTGCAAAGCGGAAGAAGTTGATGAAGACAATGTTTACAGTGTGTTTGTCTCCTACATTGAGATCTATAACAACTACATCTATGACCTTTTGGATGAAGGCCCCTTTGACGCCATCAAACCAAAGTGAGTAAACTTCCTTCAGCCTGGCTCTCTGAATCTGACAGCTAACCAGATTATAGCTACATGGAATGTAAGTGACAGAATTGTGGTCTGGTGTTTCGGATTCCAAAAAGTAAAGTTGGAAATAGATTCCAGATCTGATGGTTTATGCCTTGGGGAACAAATGGATTGTGTCTGTTTCCAGAACATTGGGCTGAGGTAGTATTGAGGAAAGGTTTCTGTAATAGTGAACATTACTGTGAAGCAGTGTCATGCTTACAGATGCATTGCAGAAGTCAGCTTTGGTACCAATATGGGTCTTACCTAGCCTTGGCGTAGGCACTATTCTCTTCGTCAACATTTCTTCGACATCTTTGGTCAAGGGTTATGCAGAAGCATCACTGAGCACACTCCTTTTTTCTGAGGCTGGCATTGCCCACAAACAAAAGTCTTCCAAACTCTGGTGTTTGCTGGCTGCCTACATAGGAAGTAACCCCAAAACAGACTTTTAGGAATGTTCCAAAGACATACAAATTCTGCCACAACTTCACCTAAAAGCCACAGGCATACATTCCAAAAGCAGAAAATGTCTTGGGAAAATGCTCTGAAAAGGGTTGTGTAGTGGAGAAAAGGCAGTGTGGGCCTGTAACACTTGTAATTTCTTTGCTAGGTGGAGCAGCTGTGGCACTCCAGTGCGAAGTGCTGACTTTATGTATGTGCACAGGTTATATTTTCCTCTTGTTAATGTGCAGTTGGCTGTTTTGCACTTAGTGAAACTGGTGTGATGTCTCCCATTGGCTTTTCTTCCCTGCAGCTTGTTGTTGATAGCTGACATGTACCTGAGTGTTTCCCTCCCTATATGAAGTCTGAATAGCTTGACCTTCCCTCTCTTTCCCTTCTTGCCTGAATAAGCTAATCCTGCATGGCAGCTTGTGCTGTAGCTGACCTTGGTGTGGTTAGTTTTTGGCTTCCCCTTGCTAGCAATAAGTATGTTGGTGCTGGGCAACTCTCATTGACACCCTCACTCTTACAGACTTCCCCAGTCCAAAATTCTCCGCGAGGATCAGAACCACAACATGTATGTTGCAGGATGCACGGAGGTGGAAGTCAAATCCACAGAGGAAGCTTTTGAAGTCTTCTGGAGAGGTAGGAAACTCCCTGGGCTCCTCCAAAGTGCTGCCCTTGTGGCAGAGGACTGCCACAGAGGAAAACATCTGGCACAGAGCTTCCTGTTCCTGTTCGTTTGAGCCCTGATAGGATAGAGGGTTCATAATGTTCAGTTCTTTGTCTTCTAACAGCAGCCAGGCAGGTGCCTATAGGAAGCCCAAGCAGCAGGTCACAAATGCAACAGGACAAGCCCCACCCTGAAAATCAGTTGCTGAGGGTGGGGGCAATACCCAGTCCTTGTGAAAGCACAGTTGGCATAACTAATTGCCATTGATTGCATTATCCCATGAATTTGTCTCACACCTTTTAAAAGCCACTTGAGCTAATTGCCCTGTTTTGTGTTCATGCATTTTCCATAAGTCACACTTTGTGTCTAGCACTTCCTTTTTTCTGTTCTGTATTGACTGCCATTGAAATTCATTGATTAACCCCAACTTCCAGATACAGGAGAGGGAGAAAATCGTTTCTGTGTCATTTGCAACTTGATAAATCCCCCACATCCTCCTCAAGCTGTCACTCACACAAACAAAACATCCCTCCCCAAATATATCAAATTTTTCTCCTGGGGGAAAAAGGGTCTCCAAGCCTTGCCCCTTTCGGCTTCCTCTTCCTGTATGTTTTTCTAGCTTGGACCACCTTCAGCTATGGCCCCCAGAACTGTGTGCACACCACAATGCACCAACACCTGGAATGCTATTGATTGCTATGTGTTCAGTCTCTGCTAGATTAAAGGACTTTTTCCTGCTTTCTATCAAACAGGCCAAAAGAAGAGGCGCATTGCAAACACTCAGCTCAATCGTGAATCCAGCCGTTCCCATAGTGTGTTCCTGATCAAACTGGCCCAGGCGCCACTTGATGCCAGTGGGGATAATGTTCTACAGGTAAAATCAAGAGGTGCTAAGGAGAGCACAGCTTCTCTTTTCTCTTCCCCAACCCATTCCCAAAAGGTAGATCCATTAAATGACTCCCATCTGATAGCCAAGGTATGGGATGTGGAGCTGGTTATAGATCTCCAAACCAAGGCCTTGAAAGAGCTACTGCTCTTTCCAACTTGTGGAGGAAGATTCTTTTCTCTCATTGTGGTTGTTTCTTTATTAAAACTATGACTCCTTCCCTTCTCTTGCAGGACAGAGAGCTGATAACCTTCAGCCAGTTATCTTTGGTTGACTTAGCAGGGAGTGAGAGAACAAACAGAACCAAAGCAGAAGGGAACAGACTACGGGAAGCAGGTAGGGGTTGTGACTTCCTTGTCCAAGCTTTGCCACCCTTTTGGGGCATGAAAACAAAATCTAGCCCCATTCATGAAAGCTTTCCATTGAAGCCCGGTGGGAAACTGTATTCTCTGATAGAGCAAGGAGGGCATTTCAGTTCCTTTGGGGTTGCCCCTTCTACCAGGAGTAGGCGGGGCTAACTTGGCCCAGACTGTGCCCTGCCTTGTGACTACAAAGGAGGGTCTCTGTCCCCCCGCCCTCTTTTCTCTCTAGATCCCCTCCCTTAGCAGGGACTTGGGTCATTTTCACAATCAGAGGGTGGGGATTGCTTCCCACCCTCTAGCTTATCAAGAAGAGAAATGGCAACCTCTGCTGCAATGGATTTAAGCCAGGAGCACTGCCAGCCTGTCTCTAGTGCTGGTGGGCTGGCTCTCTTCAGATGTCCCAAGCAACAACTAGAGTGCAGCTTGTGTGTGCCAACCCCACTGACAGCGCTTCTAAATCCCCAATAAATGTCCTCCTTACTCTGCCAGAGAAAACAGGCTTTTCTTACTGTGCTTAGGAGAGTGAGCAGAGCATTTGACTCACCCTGCTAACCTCTGATTCTGCTTTGTCCTCTTGGATGATTGGCAAGTGGCAATGATGGGCAGGTTAAGGCCATCAGGGACGTTTTTCCTTATGCCTTTCTTAAATGGAGTTTAACCAGAATAATGGCTTGTCACAATAGCAGCCTGTGATAGATTTTCTGTCTTGGAGAAGGAGCTGATAAAAGGTTTTTCCAGTGAACTTGAGATCCCACAGCCTCTGAGGGAAAACCCTTGGACAATATCAGTGGACTGAAATAAATGAAACTGGGCTTTGATATATTGGCTGATTAATGGCTGATTAATGCTGTACAAAAGGTTCTCTTCTGAGTTTCAGGATGAGGAAGCTGACAGTTCAATCCCCTGGACTGGGTGTATTTAAGAAGACATGGGCTGGTTGTAGGCTGGTTGAGGGCAGACTGAGATTGTGGGGCAGTGCCACATTTGCCCAAACTGACTAGCTCCACTTCAGTCCAGTCTGAGAGGGCCTCCTGGTGGGCAAAATACATAGAAAGTGCCCTTTACTCTCCTGAGAGCAGGAAATTTAAAGTATGAAAATGTCCCTGTTTCTTCAAACCATGTCTTGTGACCAAGGCATGGTTTGGGGTGAATAATGGGCTACACCTTTCCCTCTCCCCTCCAGGTAATATTAACCAGTCCCTAATGACGCTGAGGACCTGTATTGAAGCCCTGCGGGAGAACCAAACTTATGGGACCAACAAGGTGTGTGGTTGCTCCCCATTTCTGTGGGTCTCCCTCTCCCCTGGCAGTCTTTCTTCCTGATAACTTTTTTCTTCTTTAGAACTTAAGGACTTTTTTCTTCTTTAGATGGTCCCTTACCGAGACTCTAAACTAACCCATCTCTTCAAGAACTACTTTGATGGAGAAGGCAAAGTGCGCATGATAGTCTGTGTGAACCCAAAGGCTGAAGACTACGATGAGAGTTTGGTAATCTAAATCTTCTTTGAGCTTCCTTGCTCTCATCTTGCTGAAACTGGGATGGAGGGGAGGGCTACCTTTATTTATAAGATCGACCCAAACAATGAAGCACAAACCTGTTCTGTAGTGGAACTACCTTTTAGAGCAGAATTAACTTGTGCTGTCTATTATAGGGTAGGTGGGAGGGAGAGAAAATAATGTGAAATCCTTAGATCTTGCATACGCAAATCTGTTGGTGTGTAATTAGGCTTGACTAATGTCTCCATTTCCTGTTTAATTGTGTTGTAAAGTACCAGATCCTACATACCCCCATATATCATTATTTTGTAGCAAGTCCTGCGATTCGCAGAGCTCACCCAAGAAGTAGAGGTTGCGAGGCCTGCTGAGAAGCCAGTCTGCGGCTTAATCCCTGGTCGACGGTTTAAGAACCAGGCCTTTCGGGAGGAGCTCTCACGGCAGCTGGAAATCCGAGGTGGACCAATTGATGGAGGTAAATCACAAGAGGCTACTTAGAGTGCCCAAAGCGGCATTTATCAAACAACCAGCAACATAGACCTCTCATTCTAGTTTATTCAACTGTCTTAATCTTTCCTGCTTTGTACACACATACACAGAACTGCCTGAACATGGTGTTCTGGACCTGTGTTCTCACGTTCAGTGTTAGCTGGGTAAGAGCAGCAGGAGGTGTGTTGGAAGGAAAAGGGTTAAACTACCACCGTTTTCTCCCCCTCCTCTGCTGCAGAGCCAGTCCCTTCTCACAGAAGGCATCAGGGTATTGTTGCACTTCAGCCACTGTATCATATGAGGTTTGGCCTAGAATATACGTGTGTGTGTGTATTAACCCTTAAGGTCTTTTTTGTGGTTATCTTGATAGGCGTGCATTTGAATTAACAGAGTGCCCTGTTCTAGCAACCCTCCATGCACCTGGGATCCAGGCTCTGCACAGAGCATCCTGGCAGCTGTTCCTCCTGTTGGGAGCTTGCCAGAGCCTTGGCCAAGACATGTTCTTGAAACAGCTGCTTCATTGTCTCTTGCAGATCGGGAGCGGTCTATCACAGAGGTGCTGCTGCAGAATTTCCCCCCAATGTCTTCCTGCGAGCTTCTGGACATCCATGATGACCAGACCCTTCCTCGACTGATCGAAGTGCTTGAGAAACGACATCGCATCCGGCAGATGCTGTTGGAAGAGTTCACCAAAAATGGTGAGCTGTATGACTCTCCTGGCCAAAAGTAGTTATGCAGGCAGCTCGGGCGACTTCTGCCTTGGAGTTAACTGACCTGGTGCCCTCCTGTTGCTGCTGAAGTCCACTTCTTATCCTCCCTGGCCGCTGGCTGGGGTTGAAGGGAGTTGGAGTCCAATAATAGCTGGGGGGCACCACACCTCAGCTATTCCATTTTTTAAAAAATTCATCTTACGAACACAAGAAAGGGCCTGCTGGATCAGGCCAATTGCTCACCACGTCCAGTATCCTTTTCTCACAGTGGCCCAACCAGATGAGTGTGGAAAATACTCAGAAAGATTTGAGCCCAACAGCACTCCCCTTCTCTGGTTTCCAACAACTAGTATTCAGAAGTATTGCTGCTTCCAACTGTGGCAGCAGAGCATAGCCATCATGGCTTATTCCCATTCATAGCCTCCTCCATGAATTTGTCTAATCTTCTTTTAAAGTCATATAGGTTGGTGGCCATCCCTGCCTCCTGTCTGAGTGAGTTCCGTAGTTTAACTGTGCGTTGAAACACTTTATTTTATCTTTCCTGAATCATCCAACACTCAGCTTCATTGGATATCTAGGCATTGTAGTCTTCTTGCTTATACAGTTGTGCCTTGGTTCTTGAATTTAATCAGTTCTGGGAGTCCATTCAACTCCCAAAACGGTTCAAAAACCAAGGCGTGGCTTCCGATTGGCTACAGGAGCTTCCTGCAGCCAATTGGAAGCCACATTGGACGTTTGCTTCCAAAAAAAGTTCGCAAACACTCACTTCCAGGTTTGTGACATTCGGGAGCGGATTTGTTTGACAACTAAGACATTTGACTACCAAGGTATGACTGTAGTTTTAATATATCAGATTCTAAACAGGAATGCCTTATTTTCTGACCAGAAGATGCAACTGGTAGTGAATTATCCTAGTATCTACCACTTGAAGCACTTTGATATTTTCTTCTCCTCTGGTTTCTGTCACATGAGGGTTTCCACATACTTCCCATTTTACAAATGTGCTTCCACATCTTTGGAGAGATTCCTTCATTTTATTAGCATGCCG
The DNA here is from genome assembly GCF_964106645.2 of Podarcis pityusensis. Taxonomy (NCBI): domain Eukaryota; kingdom Metazoa; phylum Chordata; class Lepidosauria; order Squamata; family Lacertidae; genus Podarcis; species Podarcis pityusensis. Next base: position 27,163,301 of record NC_138039.1, on the reverse strand, counting down.
CTTTTCCACAAAGAAATCATTCTCAAAGCAGTTTACAACAAAGAAAACAGGAGGGCATTTTGAAGTAAACACTGCATTTCATAGTAACATGGCAAAATACGATGGTGGCATATATAACATACAAAAAATATATAAATATAACAAGATTATATAAACAACATCCATCCTCTTAAGGGCAAAAATGGTAAGGGAGCCTTATGCTTTTACTCTGGTCTTAGAAACACACATCCCATGCCGTTGCTCCCATGGGATGACCCAGGCTTCCCTGGCGAGTTGGCCTAATCCAGTCAGTAACGCAGATTGCTTTTTCTTTTGTTGCAGTGCATTCTGTCAAGGGGATGCTTCAGGAGCTTGACTCCAGTATCGTCTCCAAGGAGAACTATGCACAAGTTAAAATGGCCGAGAGAGACAAATTTATAGCAGCCCAGAAAACTGAGATCGAACGCCTAGAAAAGAAAGCAAAAACTCTGGAATACAAGGTTTGGGTTCTGTGCCTTTATGTTCTTTAAGCATGCGGCCTATTTCGCATAAGTCTAGGAGTGCAGCATCTCAGGCCCAGAGGCCAAATGCAGCCCTCCAGCATTCTCCATCTGGCCCCTAGGATGCTACCCAGGACACACCCCTGTTAACTCTGCTCCTTGAGGGTGTTTGCCTGGCTGGAATTTGTCCTTAAAACTTGAGAATGCCATGTGTGTGCATGGAGAGAGAGAGAACTCTCTGGTTTTTGTATGGCTGGAGTGTGGCCTGTGCATAAGAGTCTCTATGGTTCTGCCCACCACTGACTGCTTCCCTGCTGCCCACAGGATGGAGTGCAAAAGGATCCCTGTTCTCCTCCCCCCACCCCAGTGCAAGTGGGAGTCTTGTAACTTGCTGAGCACTATGCTAACCTAGAAGTTGCAAGTATGATAGCTTTTTTGCCCAGCGGTGATCATTTTTGAGGCTGTCATCTTGAAACAGGGGTGTCCTCTTAGCTCGTGCCTGACAGCTTCAAATTATGCACGTTTTGACTTTCAATTGCAGTGCAGGTTCTTTCTTTGCCCTCAAACCTCCCCTCTATTATGGATGTAAGGGTGGGTGTGGATATGGAAGCATGGGGGTGTGAAAATGAAGTTTTGGTAACAGAAAGTGGACTTTGTCTTACCAGATCGAGATATTGGAGAAAACGACAACAATTTACGAAGAGGAGAAGCGCAACTTGCAGCAGGAGCTGGAAAGCAAGAGCCAGAAGCTGCAGAGACAAGTTTCTGACAAGCGCCGCCTTGAAGCACGGTTGCAAGGCATGGTGACGGAGACAACAATGAAGTGGGAGAAGGAATGCGTAAGTGTTGTGTGTGTACTGTTTTGGAGGCAAGCTGCTTGAGGCACAATCCTAATGCTTCCAGGCAAAAGTTCCTAGGACCCTTCATATTGAGTCAGACCATCGGTTCATCTAACTAAGTACTGTCTACACTGACTGCCAGCAGCTCTCCAGGGTTTCAGTCTTTCCCAGCCCTACTGGACATGCCAGGGGTGGAAGCCATGACCTTTTGTATGCAATGCAGATGTTATGCTACTCCCTGCTCCCTGTCGTTTTACCATGAGTCAGTGCTGGAGATCATTTGAGCCATTCCCTGCTACGCATTAGGGGTTTTTGAATGTTTTATGTAGTTTTTATGTAGTTTTATGTAGTTTTTCAATTTCGTTGTCCTGCATGGGACAATGACAATAAAGATATCATCTATCGTATGAGAGCTGGCAGGAAAGGGTTAATGCAGTCCGCCTAGTTCTCTGCTCTGCCTCCTATGCAGAAGGAATTGAGCTGTTGGACTCCTGGCTAATTCGGGAAGCTCCTGCTGATCTATGTGGTCCGCTGCTTATTTGTGTGCATGAGATATATTGATTTTTGTTCCTGGTTTTTGTGTTTGTGTGTGTTTCCCCCCTCAAGCCTGACCAAGAGAAAGGTACTTCTTTGAGGACTTTTGTTCGTTCCTTCTCTTCCTCCCTACCATGGCTGCAAAGGCATCCTTGGGTGCCTGTACCATGCCCAGCAGCTCACAGTCTCTTCTCTACTGGGACAATATGAAAGGGATTTGAGGAAGTCTGCATGTCTGTATGTCCCAAAAGCTTTGCTGACTTGAACTCTCTGGTCCAAGCAAAAGGGGATCCTATCTACCCCCACCAAGGGCCCAGGGAATCATTCATCTGTGTGATTGTGGTGTCCATCCCGCAGGAAAGACAGTCTTTGTGCTGCTGCTCAATACCTGCAAGGCTCTTTGGGGGGGGGGGGGGGACATGTCCTCTTCCACGGGCCCATAGCATCTTCTCTTCCTGTGGTTCTGTCCGGAGCCCTTCCTAGCACCACTTGGCTCTCTCTCTCTCGCAGGAGCGGCGGGTGGCAGCCAAGCAGCTGGAGATGCAGAACAAGCTTTGGGTGAAAGATGAAAAACTGAAGCAGCTGAAAGCCATCGTCACGGAACCCAAGGGCAGCAAACCCGAGCGGCCTTCTCGGGAGAAGGATCGGGAGAAGCCCCTGCAGAGGTCCCTGTCGCCTCCTCCAGTCCCTGTAGGTTGTCTTTAAGTGTCTCTTATGTGTGTTTGTCTGTGCGTCGGGCAGAAGCATTAGAGAAGCTGAACTGTTGAGCCTGGGAGGCTTTCTGGGGCTAGGGGATTTTGTAGTCCAGTAAGGGAATTTGGCTGCGAGTGCGCCGAGTCCCTGCCTCTGTTCCCTGCTTTTGTTCTTTCCCCCAAACCCTCTGTAAATCTGCTTAATTCAGACCGGTAGATCTGGGGGCCACGGTGGGTGTCTGCCTGTGCCGGAATCTGGGGGCTGACTGACTCTCTCTTCCCTCTCCTTGTTTGCTAACTGCACCTCTCTTCAGTTTTCTAGTCCCTGTGCCACTCAGCTCCCTAACACCACCAACTTGCCTGCCGCAAGCCAGCCACAGCTGCACAGGCGTTCTAACTCCTGCAGCAGCATTTCGGTGGCCTCCTGCATCTCGGAATGGGAGCAGAGGACGCCTACTCAGAGCAGCAAGCACCCCGGCGGTGGTGGCAGTGGTGTGCCCAAAGGCAGGAGTAGACCTCAGGAGCTCCAGCAAGCTAGGCACTGTGCCATGTCAGACAGAAGGCGAGGCATGTGCTGGACCGGCGCCCTCGAGGTCCCCAGCGCTAGAGAGGCTCTAGAGGTAGAAGAGGACCTGTGCTGCAGGGTTAGTGCTGCTCCTCCTAGCTGGGGCTTGACGCTGGGGTGAGCCTGGCATAGTGGCTCAAAGGTTGCCTTTCTCCATCCCCCGAAAGCCATGGAGAGCGCAGCAAAAGCAAAATCGTGAGAATACAATATATAAGAATTAAAAGAAGCAGTAAAAATAAAAATTTAAAAATCAACGTGCATAGTTAATCTGCTATCTCCCACCTTCACCTGCACCACAGACACACTGTGGACCACCTGAATTAAGCTCACAGACCATTTGGGGACTTAATTTTGGAGCCCAAACAAAACCTTTCTAGGAAATGGATTCTAGCCAGACTCTGCTTGTCGCATGGCTGTAAGCTTTCCCGCATCTGGGGCTGGGTAGCTACTTTTAATTGACTCTCCATTATAAAGATCTGAAATATGTTGTATGCTAGACTTCTCAACATGTAAAACCTGCATCTTTCTTGCTTTAAATTGCTATGAGGTAGCTTTCCAAATAGTTGAAATCTCTTTCAGTTGGGATTGTTTAAAGCACACACTTAAATCTGTTGCCAGCCAGTCCCAAACACATGTCAGCTTGCTTAAACGTCTTCAAATAGTGAGATCAGCCTGTCGATGCAAATCAGCTGTAAATCAGAAAACTTATACTGTACTTGCCTCCAGTCAAGAGTTCTTGATTTTCTTTCTCTGCGTCAATCAAGGGCAATCAAAACTTTGGAAAGTGCATCTGACAGGCTGCAGTGGTGTTTGTGTCACACTGTGTGAATCTGCACCCGTCTTTCCCATTAGCCGTGCTGATGAGAGTTGTAGTCCAGAAGGATATGGGGCACCAGGTTGGGAAAGGTTCTTCTAGAGTCCTGGGGTGCTGGGTGGACCAGTATAACTAACAGGCCAGTTCCATGGAATGGGGCAATGGTCACTGTGGGCAACAAGGCCGCTACAATGCATTGTTGTAGGCTTAAGCATAGGTGACCATGGAGGCAAAGTTCATGGGCTGTAGCTGATGCTACTTCAACTCAGAGTAGGCCCATTGGCATTAATGAGCTTCAGTGAGTCATGCCCAATAACTTTAATGAGTCTACTCTGAGTAGGACAAGCATTGGATACACCCCTATGAAATCTTATTACTTAGGTTTTCCGGGATGTGAGGAATGTGGGGTTGCCCCATGGTTGAGCCACCTGCCCCCATCAGTCCTCACCATTGGCTATGTAGGTTGGAGTTGATGGGACTTGTAGTCCAACAATGTGGAATGCCAGAGGTCCCCCACCCCTTGCCTTCCCCTCTGCCCTACATCAAGGGCTTCATGAGAAAGGAATTATAAGTGCATGGAGCTGCCCAGGCTATTTGTCCCTCTAGCCCAGAATGTGCTCTAGTATGAGAGGGGCCTTTCCTGTCGCTTCTAGTTTGGCCCACCGAACAACCAATACCATAGATGTAGTCCTGGGCCTTCTGCATCCAAAGCTCTTGAGCTACATGGTCCATCCCCAAGCTGGTCTTCTGGGTTCCTGTTGCTCTATAGCCACATTACACAGCTGCTTATGGTGGCTCCCACTGACCACATGTCCAGCAGTCATGCTAATGGGAGCTGTGGTCCAAAGCATTGGAAGATTCACAAGCGGGTGAGGACTGTCCTGGGAAAACCTGGTGGCCAGGGCAGCTTGTTGGACCTTATAATGGTGATCAGGCCTACTTGAGAGCAAAGGTTACCTTGTCCCAACATTTCTCCTCCCCATTCCCTGTGTGGCTGTGAAACAGCATTTTACCTCTGAAGCATTTAATCTCAGTGTCCATCAGCAGGGCAAAAGGCAAAGAGGCAGGAACATTTGATGCTCAGCCAACTTAGGAAATCTTTGCAGGTGGGGGTGTTGCATTTGTCTTGTCTTTTGTGTGCGTACTTGAGTTGGCCTATTGGAATTGCAGAGTTTTGCCCATGGACTGACCCCACCGTCCTTGCCCCCAGCCTGGTAATGTGCCTGCGTTCAACACTGTTGCTCTAAAATCAAGACTACTTGTTATCCTTTGCTCTTCCTTTTCCATCTCTTCCACCCTCCCCAAAATACTACGATTGCACCTATAAGATTTATGCATGACACTGAAGGGAAATCTTAAGTGTTGGGGATGAAAATAAAGTGACTAAAGATTTTGAATTGCTTTGTTGACTTGGCTCTCCAAAGATAAACTTGGGTGAAATTTGCTGCTCATCCCCTCTGCATCTCTCTCTTCCTTTTGGGACCCACTTAGAATGCTCCGCCAGTTCGCATCCGGCACAGGCGCTCTCGTTCAGCTGGGGAGAGATGGGTGGACCACAAGCCTCCCTCCAATGTCCAGACTGAGACAGTCATGCAGCCCCACGTCCCCCACTCCATCACAGTGGCGGCTGCCAACGAGAAGGCCCTAGCCAAGTGCGACAAGTACATGCTGACCCACCAGGAGCTGGCTTCCGATGGGGAGATTGAGACAAAGCTCATCAAGGTAAACGGGGCCAGCAATCAAGCAGGCAGGCAGGCAAGGGAGCTTTCCCAAATGTGTGCCTGTTTTCTAACAAAGTCCTCCAAGCAAACTTTGAGGCTTGTTGGGCTGCAAAGCAGCTGAACTCTTGTGGGGCCATTAGAATTTTACACATTTAGAGCAGAGGGGCGTGTGGAGAGATGCATACAAATGACAGTCGCATATTGCGCACCATTAACTGGCATGATTTCAACCTTGGGCAGTTGAAAGCTGGCCGGCTGAAATCCCAGAAATTAATTGCATGCAGGGCAGAGAGCTCCAAAGCTCCTTTTGCACTGAGTTTTCCTGGCATGGAAAGTGCTTTTTAATCTCTCAGACTTGCTTACTGGGCTCGGAGATGCCCTTGTGAGATCTCACGGGAACTCAGATGGCCCTGCGAGATCTTGTGAAAGCATCCCAGAGCTTGGCAAGAAAGGCAGGGATGGTTGCCTGGGGGCAGTTTAGGGGTATGTTTTTAGCATATACGTGCCCTTCCTGGAATGCAGCCCCCCCCCCCCCCAAGATGTGATTCTACTGCATCAATTTACATTTTCACTGCCTTCAAACCCAGGCTAGGCTTCCTAGGCTGGTCTGGCCTGATCTATATATCTGTAAAAATGGAGCACAGTTAATACAAGAGTGGGAACCTCAGCTGCCCCCCTCACGATGCAAAGAGCTTCTTCACTGTTCCTGTCTTATAGGGTGATGTTTACAAGACCAGAGGAGGTGGCCAGGCAGTCCAGTTCACAGAGATAGAGACCCTGAAGCAAGAGTCTCCAACAGGGTGAGTTTTCTAGCCCAGATTTCTTGCCCTCTTAAAACGCACAGAACCAAGATGTCCATTCATGGGGCTTCTCTTGCTCCTGGGAGTAGGGGGAGGGCCCAGTGAGACTGCTGTAACTTAGTATCATGACATAAAGTATTTATGTTTAAGTTTTTAAATACGTTGTAAGACACTTGGAGAACTCTGTGTACCCAAGGCTAGTAAATAATATGAGGCAGGTTCCTGCTGCAAGGCCAAGAAGTGCATCTCCCAGTGGATTTGATCAGACTTGAAGTTTTCAGGGCAGGATCAGATTTGATGAGCAATCCTTTAAACTAACGATTTGCTTTTTCCATATAATGCAATACAAACATAGAACTATCCTTAAAACAGGCTCCATTTGAGATAAAGGTATAAAAATACTCAGTAAACAGACAGAAAACATGGTTGTCAGAAAATGATGGCAGTCTTGATGTGGGGGGCAGGTATTGCTCCCCCACCCGTTAATCTGTGACGAGTTCACCTAACCTCTGGACAGGGGGTTTGACCTTGAAGGCCTTGGCTTGTGAACCAGCCAGGTGCCCTATTGTGGCTTGCTTCTATCAGCTGGACACAGCTTCCCCTCAACTGATGTTCCTTTGCTTCTTCCAGCCGCAAGCGAAGATCGTCTCCCTCCAGCCGTTCACCTGCAGAGGAGGGTACAGAGTCCGAGTGGACAGATGTAGAAACAAGAGTAAGTTCTAGGGAGGCCCTTCTTCGTGTGCCTCCTCCACGAGAGATCCAGAGTGTGGCCATACGAGAACGGGCCTTTTCTGCAGTGGCTCCCTGTTTGTGGAAGGCTCTCCCCGGGGAGGTTCGGCTGGCACCTTCATTATACACCTTTAGGTGCCAGGCAAAAAATTTCCTCTTTAACCAGGTCTTTGGCTGATTGCCATTTTTAAAATGTGCTGTGGAAGGGGGGATTATTGGGTTGTCGTTTTTATTATGTGTATTGTGATTTTATGTTGTAAATTGCCCTGACAGGTATAGAGCAATATACAATTATATCTTTTTTGTTATTGTTGTTGGTGTTATTATTATTATTACAATGGTACCTCGGGTTACATACACTTCAGGTTACAAACTCCGCTAACCCAGAAATATTACCTCGGGTTAAGAACTTTGCTTCAGGATGAGAACAGAAATTGCACAGCAGCGGTGCGGCGGCAGTGGGAGGCCCCATTAGCTAAAGTGGTGCTTCAGATTAAGAACAGTTTCAGGTTAAGAACGGACCTCCGGAACGAATTAAGTACTTAACCCGATGTACCACTGTATTAGTCCTGGTGTAACCCAGGGTGGGGGGGTGAGCAGCAAAGACTGCTTCTGAGTTGCCTCTTGATCCCATGTGGTCTCTCTGTGTTTCTCTGTCCAGTGTTCTGTCGCAGTGGAGATGAAGGCAGGCTCTCACCTGGGGCCTGGATACCAGCACCACGCTCAGCCCAAGTATGTTTCTCTCTCCTTCTCACCCCTCACTCCTAAATACTGAACAAGGCTTTCTGCTTCCCTAAGCTTGTAGCTTTGTGTTCTTGAAAAAGCTGGGTTTGGAACCAGAACCAGGCTTTCTGCTTAGGGCCTGAAGACGGAACAGGAGCTGTGCCTGGGAGATGCTGGCTTTGGGGTGGGGGGCAGAGGGGGCAGAGTTTATTATTGAGGTTTGGCCTCTTGCAGATAGGTGCCGACCAAGCTGTGGAAGTGATCTCTTCAGCTCAGGGGACGAAAACATGGCAGTTTTACAAGACATGTTAACAGGCAGGAAAGAGGGCATCAGAGGTAAAAAAAGAAAAGAAAAAGTTACTGAAAGTTCTGAGTGGGGAAAAGCTATCATCAGGACCTGGAGAAACCTCTAAGGTAGTGCTGTGTTTGAGTTACAGAGAAGGCAGGATGTTCCTTAGGACAAGGAAGCCTGCTCATACTCTGCACCCCCTCCCCACAGTGGCTTCTGGATTTCCTTGCTGGGTGTTGCTCACATATATTTTACAGGCGCACAGGCTAGAATCCTTTTTTGTCCTCTGTGGGGTGCCAAATCCTGCCCTGCCTTGGGCAGTTGCTGCTCCCTACGTCGGCCCCTCCTAACCAATTGGCTCAACTGCAGAAAGCTTTTCTTGAAGGTTTTGTCTGCTGGGTAGGGGTGGGGGAGATGTTGGGATGTGACGGCAGCTCCTGGAGCCAAAGGGCCAAAAATAGCCTCTTGCAGGAGTCTCTGCGGGGGCATCAGGAGGTTTTGGGGGCTGCCTCATCGCAAGGGGCTCTGCTTGTGCGCTGAGAATTTTACATCGATCATGACCTTCCAACTTTGGTATGTGTGAGGGATGACCACAAACCTTTCTTTCCTTTGCAGGCGCAGAAAACCATGAACTATTGGAGATTCCTTCTAGGACTTCTTTGGCAAAGGGATTATTTGCAGGCCTACATATGCTAGGCAAGGAAAGAGCCAAATATATAATAAAAGTACATTTTTTTCCTTTGGCTCTCTTCTGTTGTGGCATTGAAGAAGACAACCTTGTTTTGTTCTGTTACCTCTTGACTGGATACAAGACTCCCTTGCATAGGGCTCAGCTGTGTTCCTTGCCACCTTTTTTGTCTTCTTATGGGTATTTTTATGAGACTGTATTAAAAATGTGCTGCTATTTATTTAGCTGTCCTGATGCACTTTAGAATGATCTTGACGCCTGTTTAGAATGGCAGTCCTGCCCAAGCTTTCAGCTGGGAATGGCTTTGTCCTTAGACTGGGAGCATCTGTGCCCCTGCAAACCGGTGGAGAAGGCCTTCTCCTGCCAATGTATTCTGAGCAGTGGGAAGGATGGGGCTCTCGGCGCTGGCTACCTTCTCTCTTTGTTTTGTTTGCTATGCATGATTGTAATGGGGCACGATGAGTAGACATCTGTGTAGGAAGGTGACTATATTCACGTGTGATATATATGTATATTTTAAAGGGCTGAATTTGCCAATAAATTTTCACAGCATCTTGCATTCTGTTTTCTTCCTTGTCTACTTCTAACATATCTGGCAGTACTTTTAAAAAAGCTTTCTCCCCTCCCATTGACGTCATCGAGACGGAAATGGCCACAGCCCATCATCTGGGGTGAAGTTTGTGTTGATAAAACAAAGGGGCATTTGATGTGGCATGACTTTGTTCTCCCTCTAACATATCCAGGATTGGCCCCAGCTGCCGGAGGAACTTGTAGAGCTGGAATGGAAAAGGTTCAGAAAAGGACAACCAATACATTCAAGGGAATGAACATTCCCTGATGAGGAATAATTAAAATACTTGGGGCGTTTTAGTTTAAAAAGGCGAGTACATGCTAGAGGTGTATAAAAACTACTGGTGGTGTGGAGCAGATAGAGATTTTGATCTCCCTTTTTCATAATGCTTGGACTCCCAATGGGCTCATCCAGCGAAGCTGAATTTTGGGAGATTGGGGACAGACACACATCATGTATTGCATTACAATTTGATCTTGTGCTGGAGTTCTGTTCCAGGTATGGTGTGTAACTCCCACCGTGCCAGCATGCTCCTGGGGCTAGTGCACCGAGTGGTACTTGCCTCCCCAAGTAAAGCAGAGGGCTGTTAAAACACTACCTTGCTTCCTGGGTAAGTCCTGCTCAGTGCGTGGCCTCTGGGATGCTCTTGAGGCCACCCAAGTTCCTGCAAGATCTTGTGAGAGCACCCTAGAGCCCGTGTGCTGAGCAGGACTTGCCTGGTAAGCAAGACAGACAGCTTAAAAGCGCTTTCCACATAGGGAAAACCCAGCACAAAAAGCTTTTAAGCTCTCTGCCTTGCATGCATTTAATTTACACAATTTTAGCCGTTTGGTTTTCAATTGTGCATAAGATGCAACTGATGTATTTACTCATTGAATTCATATCCCATCTGTAATGGTTCTAGGGGTTGCTCGTGCGTAAATCGGCGCCACACCTGGCTGGGTTGCCTGAGTGAACCCTTTCTGTCCGGACAGCCACTTGCCCGTGGCTGTTTCAATCGCTGGCAGAATCCGTCAGTGGGCGTTTCTTGAACTTCTTCCAGCAAAGAAGTTCTTTGACACTGAGTCTCCGCCTACTCTCCCTGCGCGGAAGCCTTATGCGCAGGGAGGGTGTGGGCAGTGGAGGACCCGTGCTCTCCCCGCTGGTCCCCGGCGAGGAGTCATGGAACCACCTCGCCGATTCCCCCATCTGCCCCCCTTCTCCACTGGTGCTACGCTGATTTCCTTCCCCAGAAGATGTGCTGCTTCTCTCCCTCCCGGGACGCTCTCCAGAATCCCTCTGGAGCCCTCCCTCTCCCCCTGGCTCCGATGGCAGTTCCCTGATACCACCCTTCCTCTGGAAAGGAGCCTACAGTAGCAAACAGATACACAGTTTGAAAAGGAAAATAAAAACAGTTATGACATTCTAAAAGCAGTTACTGTTAAGAACATTCTTCCACTCAGTGATCTTGGGTTTGCCAGGAGCAGTCTTCCTCAGCCACCCAAATCCTGGGTGAACAGGAATGCTTCCAAACTCCTGAAAGTGAATAATTATGGAGACAGGTGCACCTCACTGGGGAGGGTATTCCACAACTCGGAAGCCACCACTGAAAAGGCCCTGTCATAAGTCAGCACTAACCGGGCATTCCTACCCCTTACGTAAAACAAATTTGCTGCCATAAAATACGGTGCTAGTCACTAACTCTGATGGCTTTAAAAGGGCATTAAATTCATGGAGCATATCAGTGTTGTTTGCAGTTATTCTTCCTATGGTGTTGGAGGCAGTAAGCTGAATATATGCAAGAGAGTGCTGTTGTGCTCAGGTCCAGCTTTTGGGCTTCCCAGGGGCATCAGGATGCTGGGCTTTTGTTTGATCCAGCAAGAGCCGCTCTTGGGATTTACCCCATGACCAAGGCAGAGGAAGAAATGATGAGATTTTCCTTTCCTGCTTCCTCTAACCTCAACCCTTGCTGGTCCTATTTGCATTTTTTAAAAAATTGCAAAAACATATTTCACTTCATGCCTAGTTTAGGTTCCTCTGCCTCCTTCTGAATAATAATATCCTAAAGTAGGTTGGAGATGCTACCTAATGAATTGAGCAGAAGAGGCCATATAAGCTTGCCTAGTAGATTCCACTAGAGGACAGCATCCACCTAAAAATGAATTGAATAAAGCTGGGTTGGTTTCCTGCTTTGGGTGGTGTATGTCGCATGTATTTTTAGGCAAGGTGCTTTCAGATCTCGGCATCTGAAGGCTCTCTTAACTCTTAACTGTGTTACTCTTAACACAGGCTACACCAACCTGGTGCCCTCCAGATGTTTTGGACTAAACCTCCCATTAGCCCAAATAAGCTGGCTTGGGCTGATGGGAAGTGTACACCAAAACATCTGTATTTTTTGGTTTTTGGAAAATAAAATAATTTAAGACAAAACATCTGGAGGGTGCCAGTTGGCAAAGGCTGAATTGGCATATGCAGATTGGTGTCTGTTTCTTCACCTGAAAAAAGGATATTGCGGAGTTTCAGAAAAGGGCAAACAAGATGATTAAGGGGAGGGATCAAGTCCCTTTTGAAGAAAAGTTGCAGTGTTTTGGGCTTGTTAGTTTAGCGAAAAGGTGAGTAAGAGGCAACATGATAGAAGTTTATAAAATAAGGCATGGCATGGAGAAAATGGATTGAGAAGGGTGTTTCTACCTCCTAAAACTAGAACTTACAGACTGCTTTTTTTCTTTAAAAATGTTTAGAGGTACTCTCATTTTCCTACTCATTGAAATACTGCCCCTCAATGAGGCCAACCTTAGATTCACAAAATGTTTAGGGGTATGAGTACTCCTGCGTCCCGTCCGTCCCCCGCCAGTGAAAAAGCACTGCTTGCAGACATCCAGTGAAGCTTGAATGCTGGAAGATTCAGGCCAAATAAAAGAAAGTGCTTCATGTAAGACATAAAACCGTGGAACTCACTCCCACAGGAGGCACAGATGACCACCAACTTGGATGGCTTTAAAAGAGGATCGGGCAAATTTATGGAGGAGGGGTTCTATTGCTGGCTACTAGCAACATTGGCTATGCTCTGCCTCCAGAGCTGGAGGCAGCAATGCTTCTGAATATCAGCTGCTAGGAACCACAGGAAGGGAGAGGGCTCTTGTGCGAGTCCTCCTTGAAGGTTTCCCACAGGCATCTGGGTGGTCTCTGAGAACAGGCTGCTCGACTGGATGGGTCATTGGCCTGATCCAGCAGGCTCTTCTCATTTGTCTTGGACTTCCCTGTGCCCTTGTCAGTACAGTGGTACCTCGGGTTAAGTACTTAATTCGTTCTGGAGGTCCATTCTTAACCTGAAACTGTACTTAACCTGAAGCACCACTTTAGCTAATGGGGCCTCCTGCTGCTGCAGGAGCACGATTTTTGTTCTTATCCTGAAGCAAAGTTCTTAACGTGAGGTACTATTTCTGGGTTAGCGGAGGCTGTAACCTGAAGTGTATGTAACCCGAGGTACCACTGTACTTAGCAACTCTCCTGCTCCCACTCTCAACATGTCCTGTCTTCCTCTTCTTTCTTTTTGAGGAATGCCGGCCAAGGTGCCTTCCACTCAATTAGAAAACAGCAAACAAAGTAAGAGCCGTTCTCTCAGCTTCCTACCTGAAAAGGCCAGAGTGCAGCCTCTGCTCCTATTGGTTGCATCACACAGCAGCCTGGGTGCCTGTTCCTTTGCCTGTCTTGTTCATCCTTGCAAAAAGCAGCAGCAAAAGTGTTTACCCAACAAAGATTTCTCTTAAGACACACAATTTACTCTGCTAAGAATGCTGCGCATTGGTTATGGGAATAGATGTTTGTTATTGTCTCTGCTGACACTGGAGGGTGGGGAAAATGAAAGCCAACACCTGTGTGTGTGTTTTCTGCATGTAGTGTACTGCAGGGGTGATGCTAAGCGGTTGCATGTCCTGACCTCCCTTGGCTAGAGGGGAGCTGGGTGGATATCTGCACTTTTCCATAATTTGCTTCCTTTGCAAAAGAGGCTACCAGTTTTTCTGTCTGATTCTCAGGAACCTTAATGTCTTTTTAATAATTTTGCTGATACCACCTTTTTTTGCAGTAGCTGATATATGGGAACCAAACCTTGTGGAAATGATGGTGATTCAGCCTGATCTCTAACAATCCTGAGTTGCATTAGATGCCCAGAAGAGCCAGATGGGCCTTTTCAATGGGAGACAGTCTCTAAGTCATAAGCAGTCTGTCAGGTGGGTTCTTACGTGTAAGAGAAGGCATCTAGTGACAGAAGGGCCAGATCAGGGTTTGGGTTCAGTGCCTGACCAAATAATACTAGAAGCAGCAGCAAAAATCCTTTGTCAAACCCCCATGGGCTCATCACATTCCCTTTGATTACATTGCTCTAACATGCTGCAGCCTCCCTGCCTGCTGGCACTTCCTCATCCTGATCTGAGCTACTGCATGATGTTTCCCTCCCCGCCCCCATTGGAAAGTGGGCACCTGGGCAGGCTGCAGCGTTTGGGAACTCCTTGGGTATTCTTGTAACCAATGGAAAAGCAGGGGGGATCTTTTTATTAATAGTTGAGAGCATAAATGGCCGAAAGCAGCTGTGTAGGAGGTACTATTCATTGTTTTGTCCATGTGGTCAAAGCCAACAAGCTGTTTCAAGGTGGTGGTGTGATCTTTCTTCAAGAGATACCCAGACTACGGATTCAGACATGATGCTTTTCCTCCACAGAAGTCATTGCTCTGGGTGTCTTCCATATGGGGGCTGCAGAGAGGACCACCCTGCCTTAAACCCCTTAAAGCTACAAGTGCATGGACTGCTCCCCCCCCCCACTTTGCTGCATTGAATTTTTTTTGCATAATATTCTGTACACACCCACACCCCAGGCAGTTAAAAAGCTTCTGCTTTTAAAACCCCAGCACGCCATTGAAGGCGAGGCAATCTCTGCTTATTAATCATTTCAACCTCCAAAGCAAACGGGATCCCAAATAATATAAGTAATTAACTTTATCTTGTTGACATGGCTGTTTATAACACAATGTCAACACTGGCTCTGCCAACATGGCGGAGTTGCTATTTACATAAACGGAGGGCTGGAGACAAGAGCCAGGTGGGGCTGGGGCAGAAGGAGACGACGGTCTGGTTTATGGATCAGGCAGACAGTGCGACTTACCTGGTGCCTTGCAGAGTCACTTAGTTCTCCTGGTGGGCAGATTCCTTCAGGATGTTATGTTTTTTTGATGCTGCTGATCTGATGGATCTCATGTATTTTTGCATGTTGGGATGCTTTTTCTAACTGCCTCGTAGGGGATTCCCCTGCCTGCCGGGGGGGGGGGGGGAGAGGACATAATTAATATTTGTGTGGTCCCTGAGGAGGAAGTTTGGCAGCCACCAGCAATGATTCTTCAGGGGACTGAAACTGGAAGTTTCTGCATGCGGTACATTTCTGAGCACAATTCAAAGTGCTGGTGCTGGCTGTTAAAGCCCTAAATGGCCTCGGCCCTGTATACCTGACATAGCTTCTCCACCCCCATCATTCAGCCCAGACACTGAGATCTAGCATTAAGGGCCTTCTGGTGGCTCCCTCACTGCGATAAATGAAGCTACAGGGAACCAGACAGAGGGCCTTCTCGGTAGCGGTGCCCACCCTGTGGAACACCCTCCTGTCAGATGTCAAGGAGATAAGTAACTACAACCTTTAAAAGACACATAAAGGCAGCCCTGTATAGGGAAGTTTTTAATGTTTGATGTTTTATTATGCTTTTATATATGTTGGAAGCTGCCCAGAGTGGCTGGAGCAACCGGGTGGGTGGAGTACAATTATTATTATTATTAATTATTTTTTTATAGTGGAATAGGAAGGACACTCTGCTTATGTACCAAGACTATCTTTTCTTTTTGCTTTCTGTGTTTGAGGCCTGTGTCCTTCAATTTTTTAAAAGCCGTATTTACAGTATGATGAGCATCTATTCCAAAGTGGATTCCTCAAATCCCCAGAACTTTCTCTTGTATACTGAGGCCTTTAGTCCTCAAGATGGCACAAGACTTTGTTGTTGTTGTTGCTACAATGGACAAACCCTTCTGGAAATCATGGACTGTATCTATTCCCCCCTCCCTCAATTTATACATTACACACAACCTGGTATTCACCCCTCCCCCTTTATAACTTGCTTAGCCAGGAAAGGCTTCCCAAGAACATCATGGTGAGAGTGGAGCTTTCCAATCAATTTTGCTTTTATTGGTGGGTGAAGGGCTCAAACCAAGCGTCATCTCCTTAAGTGATGAGGGTGTCTTCACTAAGGCCATTGCTGGAAGTCATCATCATGGTCCTCTTTCAATGGGCAGCTCCCATTACCATGGACCATTGGTCATGCTGCTGGAGTAGCTGATTGCAGTTGGGAGTCAAGCAACATGCTGCCTTTGCTCCTTCGGGAGGAAGGGCAGGATATAAATTAATGGAGCCCCCCCCCCTTGCTTTTATGCCTGGGTGCACCCAAAAAGCTGGGTGTCATTTCCCAGAAAACAACAACTCTAAACTTGGCCTAAGCACTGTAAACTAATGCTTGAAGAGGCTTTACATTCACCAGAGCTCCCTGGACCTTTGTCCCTGCCTGTGAAAATATTGACTCTGCTAACACCTCCGTTTTGTTCTCTTGTTCATGCAGACAGCAGCTAAGTGCTTTGAAAACAAAGATTGCATGTTTCGGGGAGGCGGTAGGGAGGATTGGACAAGGCCTGAAATCAAACACTTTCCAATAACAGAGTAACTCTCCTCCACTTTGTCCTTCATGTTTGCCCTGCCAGAGGTGTGTTCGTTGGCTGCCTTGGAATTTATTAGGTTCTCGCAAGTGAGGAAGTGGTAGCAAGTCACAGAGATTGGAACACCATATTTCCTGTTAAAAGCCTTCTTTGCCTTCCTCGCCTGTCTTCCAAGGCTCTTTCTGCACCGGTGTTTTTTTTGGGGGGCAAATTCACTCCTGGTTAAATTATTGCAGGTAATTTGTCATGGCTCCAGACCAGGACTCCTTGGAAGTGGGGTCCTCTGGAACCTGCAGCTCATAGAATTATGGAATTATAGAATTGTTAAACCAAAGGGTCAACTGGTCCAACCCCCTGCAGTGCTAAAGAATCCCAGACAGATGGCTATCCAACCACTGTTTCAAGACCTCCAGTGGAGAAAGTCTGTTCTACTGCTCTTACTGCCAGAAAGTTATTCCTTTTTTATTGTTAATATTTTATTGAAAATATTTCAGTTAAACAAAATAAAGTGGGAAACAAATCAAAAGGAACAAATAGTGCATTGGAAACAAACAAACAACTGTAATTCTATAAGTATCTAATACAATGGTATATATATGAAATTATTGTTCTAATACATATGCAATTATTTATAGCTTACGGTGCCTTTTATAAATGTTTTCCAAATATATTTGTCCATACGCAGTCTATAAGCTATCCATTCATAAATTGCAAGAGTTGCCATGTTCTCTATCCATTGACTAAAGGGGGCCATATATTTATCTTTCCAGTGGATCAATATCAGTCTTTTAGCTGTAGTGAGGACGCAAATAATACATTTATGCTTACCAGTTGTCAAATGCCATGTTGTAGGTAGATAATTTAAAATAATATTATCCTCTGACAATATTAGCTTTCCCCCAAAGTAATATTTATACAATCTAGTACTTTCCCCCAAAGCTTCATAAGCGTTGGACATTGCATAAACATATGTTGCAAAGAAGTATCCAATAACATTTTGTCATAGATAGTCCCTTTCTATACAAAGTTCAATAAATTATAAATATTATTTTGTTATTGTTTAAGATGCCATTTAAAATCCATTAACACCTTTCTTACAGAAGCGAAAACATACATTGTCTAGGTAATATGGGAACCTCCAATTCATTATATTGTAATAATAATAATATTTTATTAATTAATTAATTAGTACCCTTCCCATCTGACTGGGTTGCCCCAGCCATTCTGGGCAACTTCCAGCATATATAAAAACATTGTAAAACATTAAACCTTAAAGAGCTTCCCTATACATGGCTGCCTTCAGATGTTTCCTAAATGTTATATTTCCACAGGGTGGACGCCACTACTGATAAGGTCCTGTGCCTGGTTATTCCTCTTGTTTAGTTGGAATCTCCTTCTTTGTCACTTGGTCAAGTCCTCCCCACGGGAGCAGCAAAACACAAGCTTGCTCCATCTCCAGATGATAGCCCTTCAGATATCTGAAGATGGCTTCCATATCTCCTCTCAACTCTGCTCTGCTGCAGGCTCAACATGCCCAACTCCCTCAGTTGTTCCTCATAAGGCTTGGTTTCCAGACCCCGTATCGTTCTGTGTGGGTCTGTGAGCCCTACGAGTCTGCCTTGTGTCCCCTGAGCCCCAAGGAGACACCTCTGCTACCAGACTCTGATGGATGGTCCACGGACTCTTCAAAAGAGCTCTGAGGAGGGGTCCCCACACCTGACAACCCTGCTACACTGAACACAAGAACAGCCTGCTGGATCCAGCTAATGGCCCATCTAGACCAGCATCCAGGACCATGGATAGCACTCCTGCAGCAGAAGCCAAACATCCAAGTTGTCTCAGCAGAGTCTTGAGAAATTAATTGACTGAGTTGTATCGGAGGGCTATAAAACCAGGTGCTCATGAGAAACCCTCAAGCAAAATCAGAGCAGAAGAGCCTTCTCCCCTTCCACAATTTCCAGCAGCTGACTTCAGAAGAAGGCACTGGCCCTTTCACTGGTCAGGAGGCAGCACTCAGGGATGCAGTCTCCATGCCACCCACCTAGCCTTACATTTATTGGTTGGTTGGTTGATTTCCCACCCTTCACTCTAAGGTCCCAGGGCAGGTCACAGCATTAAAAATAATATTAAAAATAATTTAAAACAACATATAAATCTCAGCCCATTTCTCCAAGCAACTTGGACACTTGGTCTACAGCTGCAGGAGTGCTACCCATGGTCTTGAACCTCAACCTTCTTCCCTAAAGCTGTCCTTTGCCTTGCCTTTCTGCCTGCCAGGGGGACCAGAAATTACCTGGTCCATCTAGCTCAGTATTGTCTACACTGACTGGCAGCAGCTCTCCAGCATTTCAGATTGGGTTCCCTCCCAACCCTACCTGGAAATACCAGGAACTGAACCTGGGCTCTTCTGCTTGCAAGGCAGATGCTTTTCCACTGAGCTATGGCCGTTGCCCACTACTAACTCCCCCTTGCACAGGCCATTGGCTCTCCTCTGTGGTGGCCATCCCTGTACACCCCAACACAATTTTGGTAGCCCACATTTCACCCCCTAGCCTGCCATCCACCGATGTGCTTCTGGCTCAGTGCATTCACAGAGACTCTTCTGAACCATTGCTCTTATTTGATGGAGACTATGGGAGTGGCGCTGTGGGTTAAACCACAGAGCCTAGGACTTGCTGATCAGAAGGTCGGCAGTTCGAATCCCTGCGACGGGGTGAGCTCCCGTTGCTCGGTCCCTGCTCCTGCCAACCTAGCAGTTTGAAAGCACGTCAAAGTGCAAGTAGATAAATAGGTACCGCTCTGACGGGAAGGTAAATGCCGTTTCTGTGCACTGCTCTGGTTTGCCAGAAGCAGCTTAGTCATGCTGGCCACATGACCTGGAAGCTGTACGCCGGCTCCCTCGGCCAGTAAAGTGAGATGAGCGCCGCAACCCCAGAGTCGGCCACGACTGGACCTAATGGTCAGGGGTCCCTTTACCTTACTGCTCTTCCCATCTTCCCATGCTCAAAATGGCTCAGCCACCCCCACCTTCCCTCTCCTGCAGCAGTTCCAAAAGGACGCAGGGTGGCCGCTTGGCTGTGCTTGGGGTTTCCTCCGCCACCTCGGTCTCCCCGCAATCCGAGCCGTTTATAGCAAATGTGTTTGCTTTGTTGCCGAGTTGCTTGCAACGCCTGCCAGCAACCGACACACCAGCTGTTAATTAGAGCTTAGCTTTTATTGCCCGAGTCTGCTGTGTTGATACGGAAAATGGGAATAAAAAAGTCATTTTGCTCATTGTGATGTGAAAATAAACGATGCCTCGTTGCTTTGATTAAATAATCTACTTATCCGGCCTGCCAAATAGCCTGAGTGTAGGCAAGAGCGTTGGCTTCATCTCCTGGCATGAAGGGTCAGAGAGAAGAAGGAGGAATCTGGGGCAGCAACATTGGGGACTCCTAAACCCACATCCAGAAGTACTTTTTGCCTAAAGCCCCTTGCCAGGCAGGATATGTCCAGTTTACAGCAACTCCTCAACTGGATCAGAGAGGACAAGGGCATCAGAAGACACTGGCTTCTGGATCAGACCAAAGGGGGCCCATCTAGTCCAGTACTTTATTTTCACCATGGCCAACCAGCAGGACATTATGGTGGCATCACCCTCCCTATCTATGGGACTGCCTCTCCTGGTATGCCCCGCCCAGAGGACCTTAAGATCCATGAATAACCATAGTTTAGAGGTCCCGGGCCCTAAGGAAGTCAGACTATCCTCCACCAGGGCCAGGGCCTTTTCAGTGATGGCTCCGACCTGGTGGAAAGCTCTGTCTCATGAGACTAGGGCCCTTCAGGATTTAACCTCCTTCTGTCTGGCCTGTAAAACAGAGCTATTCTGCCTGGCCTTTAATTTGAATTCAGCCTGATATTTTATTTCCCTTCTCTTCCCTCCCCCTCCCCTTTTATGAAGATCATCCGCTCTGAGACCCCACAGCTAATTCTCCCCTGGCCGCCTCGCTGGCCCAAGTAGGACCAATTCAGCCAGCTAGCCCTGGGGATTATCTAACTGATTTTTGAATTTTATTGTTCTTCATGTTTTTATACTGTATTTTATGCTGCTTTTATAATTAAGTGTTTTAAAGTGTTGTTAGCCGCCCTGAGCCCGGTTTTTGAACTGGGAAGGGCAGGGTATAAATAAAATTTATTATTATTATTAGCAATTCCAAACAACTGCACTTCCATTGCAAGCAATGCTTAGTTTGGGGAAGCTTTCAATGTTTGATGTTTTGCTGAGTTCCTTTATAGTCTGTGGGAAGCCCCCCCCCCCCACAGAGTGGCTAGGGCAATCCAATCTGATTGGCGGGGTACAAGAAAATTATTATTAACATTATTAACTATGGAACTCACTTCCTCATGAGGCAGTGATGACCACCACCAACCTGGATGGCTTTACAAGAGGATTAGACGAATCCATGGAGGAGAGGACTATCAATGGCTACTAGACATGATGGTTGTGCTCTGCCTCCACAGTCAGAGGTTGCAATACTTCCAAATACAGTTGTTGGAAACCAGAGAGAGGAAGATTGTTCTTGTGCTTGAATCCTGCTTGCAAGTTTCCCACAGGCCTCTGGTTAGCCACTGTGAGAACAGGATGCTGGACTAGATGGGCCTTGGGCTTGATCCAGCAGGCTCGCCTTATGTTCTTACATATACCAGCGGTAGCACTCTCCCCACTTGCAATTTCAGCTGCCTCCACCACCACCACCACAGCTTAGTAGTCACTGGCAACCTTGTCATCGGTGAATCTGTACAATTCTTCTAAGTCACCCAAGCTGGTTGCCATCAGATATCCTTCAGGAGGGAACCAGTCCATTGAAAGGACAAGCAAACCCTGAAGCCTTGGAGAACATCTTCCAGTGCACACTGGCCCCAGATTAATCAGTCAACCTCAACCATGGCTCTGGTGGGACATCATGTGAAGGGGAGGTAGATGGATTCTGCAGAGCTACCCCAGACCCTGTTGAAGAGACCCCCTTGCTTGCCTCCCCACCCGCCCAGCAATCCCATAGCTAGCAGCTGGATCTCACCCCAATTCCACACTCTTCCCCTTTGCCCTGGAGGACCCTGAATGTTGTCTGTGCCAGCAGGTGAGGAGAAGAGAGGCTTTCATGAGGACATTCTGGGGAGGAGGAAAGCGAACAGGATGTGCCAAACTGAATTTAAAATTGGAAAACGGGGAATAGAATTAACAGATCCATCCACACCTGGTGTCCCCTCTGTGATGTTGATGATGATGATGATGATATACAATAATAATTAATAATAATCTATAATTTATATGCCACCCATCTGGCTGGGCTTCCCCAGCCACTCTGGGTGGTTCCCAACAGAATATTAAAAACACCAGGAACTGCCAGAAGGCCCTCGGCGCTGGACCTCAGTGTCCAGTCTGAACGATGGGGGTGGAGACACTCCTTCAGGTAAACTGGGCCAAGGCCATCTAGGGCTTTACACATCCTGCCTCTTTAGCTCCCTTCATGCAGTTCATACACTTCTGCACCAGAAGATGTCAGTGTGGTTTTTCAAATGTGTGTTTGTGGATAGTTCTCACAGTGGTTTCTTTTGGCCCTGCTTCCTTGAAGGCGAGGAGCAAATGAGGGCATTGATGCCTCCAGATCAGAGTTCACCAAGGGAGAGTCTGTGATTTGGCCAAGCACAAAAGTTGGCATGTCTTTGCAAGGATCCTGGCAATGTGCTGATATTTATTGTTTATTTATTTCATTGTGTGTCTATTCCACCTTTTCCTCCAAGGAGCCCAAGCTGGTATACGTGGTTCACCTCTCCTCATTTAATCCTCACAACAGCCTTGTGAGGTAGGTGAGGCTGAGCGGCAGTGACTGGCCCAAGGTCAGCCAGTGAGCTTCATGACTGAGTGGGGATTTGAACCCTGGTCTCTCAGGACCTAGCGCACACTGTTTCAGTTTGTTGTGGGTTTGTTTGTTTTTATAGTACTTTAGGTTAATTGCAAGCCACATTGGAAGGTTTCATATCTTGGAAGGCAGGCGAGAATTAATTGTAATAGGCAACAACAATAATTACTCAGTTTCCCCTTTTCCTTCCTTGTCCCTTGTTCTCATCTCACTGACATCTTCTCCAGCTTTATTTGCATGATCACCTCCTATTGTGGAAATGTCATTTCTTTTATCATCCATCCATTAACTAATTTTTATACTGCACATTCCTGCACAATATCTGACACAAGGAAGTTTTGTATTTTCAGCTCCAACATGGTGTGAGTGTTACACAGCCAGGAAAATGTTTTAAGAAAACCAAATGTGTTCTGGAGCTTGGATATATTTCTCTTCCTTGCTTTCTCTCAGGCATACTTGCCGGGCAAAACCTCTAATGAAGATCTCCTTACGGTGACTTTTCCATTAGTTACACTCCTGCAAGTTGGACTTGTTTAGCTGTGATTCCTGCATTGCAGGGGGTTGGACTGGATGACCCTGTGGCACCCTTCCATCTCTACAATTCTATCATTCTGTGATTGTAAAAAAAAGGTAAAGGTAAAGGTCCCCCGACAGTTAAGTCCAGTCGTAGACGACTCTGGGGTTGCGGCACTCATCTCGCTTTACAGGCCGAGGGAGCCGGCGTTTGTCCGCAGATAGTTTTTCTGGTCATGTGGCCAGCATGACTAAGCCGCTTCTGGCACAACGGAACGCCGAAACCAGAGCAGCGCACGGAAACACCGTTTACCTTCCCGCTGCAGCAGTACCTATTTATCTACTTGCACTTTTTGGTGTGCTTTTGAACTGCTAGGTTGGCAGGAGCAGGGGCCGAGCAACGGGAGCTCACCCCGTCATGGGGATTAGAACTGCCAACCTTTTGATCAGCAAGCCCAAGAGACTCAGTGGTTTAGACCACAGCGCTACCCGTGTCCCTCTGTGATTGTAGGGACCAACTAAAGGGCAGAGGCCTGGAGCCTGAGGTTTTACGGCTCCTGAGTCCTATGCAGAGCTAGAATTTCCAAGGCCAGGCCAACCAGACCAAGATTGCCCATTTTAAAAACAATACAGTGGTACCTCAGGTTAAGAACTTAATTCGTTCCGGAGGTCCGTTCTTAACCTGAAACTGTTCTTAACCTGAAGCACCACTTTAGCTAATGGGGCCTCCTGCTGCCGCCACGCTGCTGCTGCGTGATTTCTGTTCTCATCCTGAAGCAAAGTTCTTAACCTGAGATACTATTTCTGGGTTAGCGGAGTCTGTAACCTGAAGCGTCTGTAACCTGAAGCATATGTGACCCAAGGTACCACTGTATTGAGCCTTTCTTCTCAGTTTGGGGCATCTGTGAGCTCACATTGGATCCCTAGTCCACTTGGCAAGCATTCTTCCTTGGCATATCCTAGTGCTGCTCATTCAGCCCTCAATTTAAGTGAAAATTATTGTTTCCCCAAACTTGCTGCAAGGTGGGGCACCAACACCCAGTTAAACTTTTTTGCCTTCTGGTCTTGCTGATGAGAGTTTTATCTCACTGGAGATTTGAGACTTTGCAGTTTATTATCAGGTGAAACATGCTTGATGCAACTAACAGATTAATAGAGAGGAGTTGGGGAGTGTGTGGGGGGGATGTTTAGCAACTGACTGTGCATGTCAAATATTAATTATGTTTCATTTCATATGTAGATGAAGCAATCAGCTGTATAGCGCCGAGATAATGCTTGCGTCTGGACTTGTTTTTTGACCTTGAAAAGGCTGCATGGCTCAGAAATCAGAATTCATATCTTAATTATACTATGTGCCCGGAGTTAACACGAACCCTTCCAGGAGATAACAGGGTCCGTGGTACTGTACAGACTTTGCCTTGAGATCATAGCTTTCCGCTGAGCACCCTATAATCTGTTTGACCTCGGTGCTGACAACAGCAAAGTTTTTCTCAGCCTCGTTTTTTGAATAATGGGTGGGAGGAGAGCCAGGGCAACTTCATTAAAGTTGCACTTTGCGTGCGGAAGGTCCCTGACTCCATCCCTGGCATTTCCAAGTGGGGGCTAGGAATGCCCCTTGCCTGGAACCCGGGAGAGCTAGAGCTGCTGCCAGTCAGTGTTGGAACACAGAAAGGAGATGTAGAACACAGAAAACATCTGGAGAGCACCAGGTCAAGGAAGGCTAGCCTATGCAGTAGCAAGGCTGACCCGATGAAAAGTTTAATTATAGCTGATGCCCGCCCACTAGGCAATCCCACCAACCCTTTTGGGAACCACTGGTGGTAGAGAGTAGGGGCAGGGAACCTTTTTCCAGCCCAAGGACCACATTCCAGTGGTAGGCAAGGCCAGAGGCAAAAAGGGGGTGGACATACCCTCCAACATTTCACAGACGAAAATAGGGACATTTCTCACTCCCTAAAACTGACTTCCCATTTTTGGTCCCTCCCACCCGCAGAGCATTTCCTATCAGAAGAAGGGCAAGTGGTGCCACAACCACAACACCATTTTCCAATATTACATTCCAGTTGCCACATTTGCCCATTAGTTTGCTTTTTTCAAAACGTCCTCATGATTTTCATTTTCTCATTTTGCAAATATTTTAACGAAAAAGCAAAGTCTTGACATAATCAAGCTGCATTTCCCTCGACTTCCCTCCCTTCCTTTCTGGGGTTACTTAGTTTATATCTTTTTGTTACTGCATATCCAGTTCAAGCCTATTTACTAATTTCCCCTTTGTAGTCCCTTTTAATTACCAGGTATTTCTTTCTGTGCGTGTTTATGTTTTAAGTTGTTTACAGTACATCTTCAAATTGTCAATAAATTTTCCCCATTCTGTTTTAAAAAGTCTCTCTTCTTGGAGTGGATCTACAAACAGAGGAAAAACGCTATAAATAAGTCAGAAATAAAATTGTTATAACGAAAGAAAAAAATGCCATGTAAAATTGCATATAACACATTTAAAACACTGCTTTTTTCTTACTAATGTATCTGAATCCTTGGTTTCTTATTCTTCCAGTAAGTTTCGCCATTTCTGCATACTCCATCAGTTTTAATTGCCACTCCTCCTTCGTTGGAACTGTTTCTTCTTTCCATCTCTTGGCATAAATCATTGAAGCAGCTGTAGTAGCGTACACAAATTATTATTTTCTTTTCTTTGGGTATCTCTCCACCGATTATACCTAAAATAAAAGCTTCTGGGTTGTTGTTTTTTAAACAAAAGCTATCTTCAACATTTTTTCCCCCAACTCATTATAAATCATTTCCCAGAAAGCTTTTGCTATCTTACATGACCATCAAAATGTCCTCATGAAAGCCTCTCTTCTTTTTATAGGGTAGGTAGGAGATGAGCTTATGGAACCCAGGCAGGAGGCAGGGCTCAAAAAAATTTGCAAATCTAGCCCAACGCTCTAACCATGATACCTCACTGGCTTAAAAGGGCGATGCTGTATGTGGCATGGTAAGAGTCTGGCAGTCCTCCTTGCAGTTTAAAATAAAATATGAGGCCGAGGGTTTGTGCATGTGCTTCCATCCTCACATGGTGCGACCACGTAATGCTTGCAAGAAGTCTGGGAGGTAACTTTACCCAGCAGGTCACGGGGATGGCTGCAATTCCAAGGCATAAGCTAAGCCTGCCTTTAATTACCTTGGAGAAAGCATCTTGATCCATGCACGATTAAATATTCATTCTGTATAACTAGACGGTTTCGTTGGATGCAAAGCCATATGAAATTTAGCTGGCACAAAGCCCTACCACCCAACACATCTAATAAATTCTTTGCGAGGCCTTGTGGCTTCAAACCAATCTTCTTTCCCTCTCCACCCCACCCGCTTCCAACCTACTTTCTCGATCTTATTTAATTTTGATAAATTTCTCTCTCTCTCTCTCTCTCTCTCTCTCTCTCTGCCTCCTTCACCTTTATGTCTGAACAATCAGGGCACATATGGGATTTTTTAGACAGGAGGAAATGACGGAATCTGGGCTAGGCCTGGGAAAAATAAACAACCAAATTGTTCAGCGAGGAATAGAGGCAAGAGGAAAATGTGATTCTCTCTCTTTCTCTCGTTTTCACAAGCGTTGCCAGCTAACTACTTTGGCAGCCAGAGCCACGGATAATAATAATCAAACCTCTTTTTAAAGTCAAGGCAGAGCTGAGGTAAATATTTGTATAATATTTTATTACAATCTGAATTTGTTCCTTGATTGAGAACATTTCCTATGGACGGGCCCACTGGAAAATCAAATTGATATGTAATTGAAGTTGCTGGGATTTGTATTTGTTTTTTAACAAGGGATTCTAGCTGGGCTGCCTACAGAATACCGGCCGAGCCTCTGCGAGTATCAGGGCAGATTTCAAATTGCACTGCTCTTGGAATGAGAGGCAAAGAGGTGGGGGAAAGCCCAGGTAGCTCAGTAGATGAAAATCTCATTTTATACTGTTGTGGGTTTGAGGGGTCAGTCTGGATGATGCCCCAAGCCCCCTTCCAATTCTTGGGGTCCTGTACCCAGTACTCTGTACTTGGGGTCCTGTACTTCAGTTAGAAGAAGAAGAAGAAGAGTTTGGATTTGATATCCCGCCTTTTACTCCCTTTAAGGAGTCTCAAAGCGGCTAACATTCTCCTTTCCCTTCCTCCCCCACAACAAACACTCTGTGAGGTGAGTGGGGCTGAGAGACTTCAAAGAAGCGTGACTGGCCCAAGGTCACCCAGCAGCTGCTTGTGGAGGAGCGGAGACGCGAACCCGGTTCCCCAGATTACGAGACTACCGCTCTTAACCACTACACCACACTGGCTCTTCAGTTAGAATTTAACTGAAGATTCTGTTGTTTGAACTAGTCAGTTTCTTTGTAAGACAGCGACCTGAGCTGGCCACATAAGTGTCCTCATCAACATCCCAAAAGAATTAGCTAGGCTGTGAGAGCTGTAACTGAGTGATGATGCCCTTCATGCTAAAGGGTGGGCCTTTCCTCTACCTCCCTCACCTAGCTACTAGGTAGAAGAACAAGAGCCAGAGTAGATGCGTGTGAGCTGGAAGACGGCTTGGAAGCTGGAGCCATAGAGACCTGCTTGCTCTGTGCTCCTATGCCGCAACTAATGGAGAAGCAAGTTCTGCGGGGGGGGGGGGGTGTTAGTGCTATGAGCCCTTCCAGCTTATTCTCAAGTTGTATATATGAGTAAGTAAAACCATATATCCTAAAGACACCACAGTCTCTGTTCAGTTGTGGGTGAACATATCAGACGACACAGGGATTCTTCAAACAGCTCTTGTTTATTCACAGGCCAGAACAGAACCGAACTGAAGGGTTGAGCCAGCCTGCTTATATAGAGCTCCAGTACAACGCAACAGTAACCACTTTCTGTAACTATCCAATCACTGAACGTCACTTTCAATCCCTTATTTGCATATGTGGACCTGAGTGAAAACTATCTACAGTATCCCCCTGCTGGCCCAGGGTGGGAACTTCAGTACATAACAGTCTCCTCATTCCAAGGAAACTGAACCTGCGTAAGTGCCTGGAGCCCCTGGGTTCTCTCGCCACTCAGAGATTGGGATGGCATGTACCAGTATAAGAAGGTCCCAGGGTGAATCTCCGATGGCATCACCAGGTAGGACTAGGGAGGACCCGTTGGAGAGTGTGGAACAGTACTGACCAATAGTCTGGCTCAGTATGCGGCAGCTTGTTCCTGAAGAGCCAGTGAGGAAAGACTGTGACAACCCACTTGTTTTTCTTCTCTGTAGGAAATTATGTTCATGTAGGCTTTTCCTGACGTGACCTGGGTTTGGGGTGTAAAAAATGGCGTCGGGAATTTTGCTGAATCAGCAAAATGTCAGGGGAAACCCGGATGTATGGCAACGTGATGGAAAAAGCAGCGGAAACAGCTCAAAAAGCTTTGAATCACTATTTTTGGGGTTAGGTTTTCCCAAGAAAGCCCAACAATTTTGGGGGCTTCTTAAAAAAAAGTCCAGGAATTTTACTTTTTGAAATATGGCAACCCTAGTTCATGGCAAAGTAAGCCTCTCTCTTTTTGCAAAATTCTGCACAGGCAGAGACCCTGGGAGATGAAAGCTCAGTGGAATATCTCCATGTGACCTTGATCCTCTAAGGCAATGAAGACAACTTCTTCTTCTTCTTCTTCTTCTTCTTCTTCTTCTTCTTCTTCTTCTTCACATTTCTACCCCACCTTTGGTTCTTCCCCTCCTCATTCAATCCCCACAGCAACCCTGTGAGGTAGGTTAGGCTGAGAGGCAGTGACTGGCCCAAGGGTCACCCAATGAGCTTCAGGGCCAAGTGGGGATTTGAATCCTGGTCTCCGAGGTCCCCGTTCGACTCTCTAACCACTACGCCACACTGGCTCTCATCAATTCTGCCAGGACGCTGCAGCGAGAATGATGGGCAGATTTCGGAGACCTGACCCACAGAGCCTAGGCAGAATTCAGCCTTGGCAGATTAACTGTTGGGCCTGGGCTCTAGGCGTTATAGGTAGGGCTGCCTTTGAAGATGGTTCTGAAACTGCAGAGGACCAAAGTGTTGTGATACCACCTCTAATGGTCTGCCTCTCCCCCATTTCATACTAACCAATCTAACCACTACACCACCACTGGCTATCCTATGGCCTCTGGTTGGGTTTCTAGTGTGTGTTAATGAGTCTGCTTCACTTACATCTTCTGGTTGGCAGTGAGAGGTTCCTGTGAGCTCCTTCAAAAATAATTTGCTTTTCAGAGGGGTGGGAAGTGCTTGGGAAGCATTATATTTTTACTGGTGTGTGTGTGTGTGTGTCCGTCCCTTGGAAGTGAGCACACACACATCCACCTGAAGCAAAGAAGCTTCCTTTTGAATTTGCTTACGTGCAAATTGAGGCGCCCTTAATGAGGCAGCCAAGGCTGGCGGATAAAGCACAAAGCCAATTAGCTGTCTTGGAAAAAAAAGAAAAAGAAGAAAAAACCCGACGTGTTCATTAGCATGAAAATAAAGCCAAACTTTTAGAAGATAATTGCATCTCCCTTAAAAAAAAAAAAAGTATTCTTGATCTATGACAGTCTCATAAATATGCATTCTTATATAAATACTCTTCCTGAAGGCAGGAATATGTGCCCCAGAAATATTTGAACCATTTCAGACAGTGACAAAACCAAACCGAAAGAAATTCTTCTTCCTTTCCTAAGCCTCTCTCCCAATATGACAAAATCATCGGCAACACAGCCCTGTCCTTGAGTACCAAGCAGGGGGAAGGGCTGCAGTTTGGTGGGAGAGCATCTGCTTGGTATGCAGAAGGTTCAATCCCTGATGCCATTTCTAGGTGGGGTTGGCAGAGATCCCTCGCCTGAAACCCTGGAGAGCCTCTGCCAGTCAGTGCAGGCAATACTGAGCTAGATAGGCCTGACTCTGGAGAACTCAGCAGCTTCCTATATACAGTGGTACCTCAGGTTACATACGCTTCAGGTTACATACGCTTCAGGTTACAGCCTCCGCTAACCCAGAAATATTACCTCAGGTTAAGAACTTTGCTTCAGGATAAGAACAGAAATCGTGCTCCGGCGGCGTGGCAGCAGCAGGAGGCCCCATTAGCTAAAGTGGGGCTTCAGGTTAAGAACAGTTTCAGGTTAAGAACGGACCTCTGGAATGAATTAAGTACTTAACCCGAGGTACCACTGTATGCCCATTTTAGACTTCATACAGCACCCTCCAGCCTCTTCAGGAGAACCTGTGTGGTGGGCCTGGGAGACCTGGGTTCAAATTCCCCACGCAGCCACAAAGCCCACACTGGGTTTCATGCTATCTCTAGCCCAGTTGGTAGAGTATGAGACTTTTAATCCCAGGTGTCATGAGTTCGAGCCACACATTGGGTGAAACATTCCTGCATTGCAGAGGGTTGGACTAGATGGACCCTCAAGGCCCCTTACAACTCTACGGTTCTATGATTCTATTCTGTGCCTAATTTACCTCATAAAGTTGTTGTGCAGATAAATGGGTGAAGTGTGTACACACTGCCTTGGAGGAAAGGTGGGATATAAATATAATAGTAAATAAAACCTTGTGCCTTCTATAGAGTTCCGTGGGCGGGCTGGCGTCTCACCCTGAGCCGAATTGGGCTGACTGTTTCCTCGACTCCCTCATGAAGCTGTGCTGCATCAGGAAGGTCTTGAAAAAAGAGAGGCAGTGTGTCTGGAGTGTTGGAGACCAGGGTTCAAATCTTCCCACTGGGCCATGAAGCTCTCTGGGTGAGCTTGGGCCTCTCAGCCTGACCTACTTCACAGGGTTGTTGTGGGGATTAAATGAGGAGAGTTGAACTGTGGATGCCACCTTGAGCTCCTTGGAGGAGTAAGGTAAAGGGACCCCTGACCATTAGGTCCAGTCGTGGCCGACTCTGGGGTTGCGGCGCTCATCTCGCTTTATTGGCCAAGGGAGCCAGCGTACAGCTTCCGGGTCATGTGGCCAGCATGAATAAGCCGCTTCTGGCGAACCAGAGCAGCGCACGGAAACACTGTTTACCTTCCCGCTGGAGCGGTACCTATTTATCTACTTGCACTTTGACGTGCTATCGAACTGCTAGGTTGGCAGGAGCAGGGACCGAGCAACGGGAGCTCACCCCATCACAGGGATTCGAACTGCGACCTTTTGATCGGCAAGTCCTAGGCTCTGTGGTTTAACCCACAGCGCCACCCACGTCCCTCCTTGGAGGAGTAGGTGGGATATAAATGCTATAAATGATTATGACGCTGATGTCAATAGAAGGGAGCTGATGGGAAATGAAGTCCAAAACATCTGTAAGATGGCAGGTGGACAAATGTTAAGTAGCTGTTAAGATGTCTGGCTTGGTAGCCCATAGTAAGACCCTCCTCCCAGCTTGTTTCCATGTATTTCCCAGCCTCAATCTCATCTTTCAGTTGTGGGTGTCAACACCGACACAGATGCCAAACCAGAAGTGCTTAAATAGACTTTCCAAGTGAGGGGGCGGAAAGCCATCCTGCAGTTCTCTTTCCTCTTAAGGTGTTAAGTGCTGAATTCTCGGACTCCTTTGCAGAACCCAAACACTTAAAAGATTAAGCCGGGAGAAGATCTGGGCATGAGCAATTGACGGCTTCTGTTGTGAGTAGAACCACCAAGAAAAGAAATATAACTTAGCTTTCCCCTGGGGCTTTGGGCATGACGTGTGAGAGAATTGGCCTGTCAGGCACAGAGTGGGAGTGGGGTGAATATACCAACAGCAGGAAGAACCCTAGATGGATATTGGAATGGCTGCTTAGCAAATGCTAGAAGATGGGCATTCGCTTGCTGAAAACTGTGGCATAGGGCAGGATGGGAAGGGAAGAAGTAAATCATGGACTTGTAAAAAGGTAGGGTTGGGAGAGAACTGAGGGGTCATCTAGCCTGACCCCCTGAAATGCAGGAAGTCCCTTGTCTTAGATCTCATTGAAGAGCATATTTTCACCCCCTTGCTGTTAGTTTGCTCACTCCCCCCAAGTATTGTAGGGGGCGAAGTAGATGACCCTTTGAGCCCCTTCCAGCTCTACAATTCTATGATTGAGGACTGAGTCACAACATGTACATGTCTGCAGACAGGCGGTGCCTTCTTCGCTCAGGCCCCTTGCCACTTGGAAAGCATATGCCAACATTATCTCAGAAGCAGAGGTGAGAATACGCTGCCTGGCACTCAAAACACAGCTGATCAACAGCCATATGTATGAACTGAGTAACCGTTTCTTGCAAGGATCCCAGGCTGTGCACACACCATATGTCTGAAGTCCACACACCCAAGGATCCTGGGGACTGTAGTTTACCCCTCAAAGAGCTACAATTCCCAGAACCCTTAAACTACAGTTTCCAGGATTCTCTGCAGGGCAGTGGGAGTCTTTATTCCCTGCTTCTTTGGTGTTCAGGGTGCTGCCTCTCTCTTCACAGACATAATTGGGTTTGGCAGCTAAATATAATAGCCAAGCACCTGTTCCCTGCAGCTGTCATGAAAGCCGCTGCTAATGGCACCAGAGAGAGGCCTGAGGGATTGGTTGCAAATACTCTTTGGGCAGCAGGTGCCGGGAGCAATGGCCGGCCTGCTTGAGCACTCTGAAATACAAGCAGCTAATGGGTAACCCAGGACGAGGGAGATTGGAGGGCCTAATGGAGGGGATTAGCAAGGACCCGGGCTGGGAAAGGCCACAGTCAGGCCTTCTTCTGAGGCTGTGACGGCCATTTTGGAAAGTGATCAAAGGACGGTCTCTCTCTGACAAGGGTCTGTCATCAGGAAATCACTGTCCACAGCCAGCCAGCTGGGTGTTAGGGACTGTTCCGTATGGGTTAGGGATGGCAAGAGCTACTCAGAGCTCCTCTCTCTCTCATGCACACACGCAAACACACATCTCTTGTCTCACGAATACATTATCTTTAAGCAGATTTATAGCAGAATTCCTTGAGTTTATGCATCTGAGCACAGAATGAACCTTTAACTGACAGCACTCTCCCACCCTGGCCCTGCTATCACAGTGGAGACTACCTCCATACAGTGGTACCTTGGGTTAAGTACTTAATTCGTTCTGGAGGTCTGTTCTTAACCTGAAACTGTTCTTAACCTGAAGCACCACTTTAGCTAATGGAGCCTCCCGCTGCCGCTGCACGTCTACTGCGCGATTTCTGTTCTCATCCTGAAGCAAAGTTCTTAACCTGAGGTAATATTTCTGGTTTAGTGGAGTCTCTAACCTGAAGTGTATGTAACCCGCGGTACCACTTTATTATTATTGGGCATTTGAGAAATGGTACATATCAAGCTCTATGCTTGGTGCTTCCCCATCATAATAACATAAGCATAGCCTGCTGGATCAGGCCAATGGCTCACCTAGTCCAGCATCCTGTTCCCACCGAGATGCCTGTGGGAAATGAGCAATGGTGGAAACAGAGGATAGCATAGCCAATAGCCCTCTCCTCCATGAATTTCTCTCATCCTCTTTTGAAGCCATCCAGATTGGTGGCCAGCACTGCCTCCTGAGGCAGCGAGTTCCATAGTTCAATTTTGCACTGTGTGAAGAAGATTTTTCTTTTTTAAAAAAATCTGTATTGAATCTTCCAAAGGTCATCTTCATGAGATGCCCACAAATCCTGGTGATATGAGAGATGAAAACTTTTCTCCATCTGCTTTCCCCATGCCATGCATAATTTTAAAAACTTCTATCATGTTGTCTTCTTCTCACCTTTTCTCTAAACTGAAAAGACCCAATTGCTGAAACCTTTAGTCATAGGGAAGTTATTCCACCCCCTTGATCATGACTCTGGAGGAGCCAATTTTGCCCAACTCGTTGGCTATTCAGGGCTCCACCACAACATGGAGGATGTTCCCTAGGGAGGGCAGTGTGGGGAGGAGTCCCAAGCACTGTTTAGAATAATATAATTGTAGAATTGGAAGGTCAATGAGTCCACCCCACCCCACCTGTCTCTCCCTTCATCCCATCTTCCCTGCCTTGAAAAAACAACTTGGCAGAGGAGTTGGGATATGTCAAGTTTGATTTCTCTCTGTTTTCTATTTCTCCTATTTCTAGTCTTAGGTTCTACACTTCAGCTTGTGATTTATTTATTTTTTAAAATAAATTCTCATGGAAGTTATTCATCATTTTATCACGAATTTCTCCTGATTTGTATGCAATTTTGTTTACCACGTGCATTTTTGCAAAACAATTTCTCCTGGTATAGTGCATGTTGATATTTTCACTAATACTTATATGCATTTTAATGCACACTTTATTCTGGTAGGTGCATTTTCCTGCACATTGTTTGGCCGAAGAACTGCATTGCAAAAATCAAAGAATTGTGAATTTTGAAGGAAGCCGTTTTGATTTGTATAATTAGACAGATTAGATCACCTCTTGTTTAAACGCAGACTTCTTCAAACTTTTGTCCCACCCACCCTCACAACTCCTTCCTTGGCCACCTCAAAAGTAGGTAAGCATGAGGCACCCCACCGATGAGAATTTCACTGGAATGTTCTTTCCCTTTTGATCATTTTGGAAAGCAGTTTCTTTTCCCATTAATTGATGGAGAACAGTTTTTTAAAAAACCAACAAGAGGGACTTTTCAGAATGTGGTGCTTCTAAAGACAATTTTCATAATAATATGTTAATGATAAAATGCAAATGTTTATGTATTGGCAACTCCTGGAAGATTAATACGAAACTCCGAGGTAATCGTGCAGGTATTTCTGTAACCAATTTCTCAAGCGTCGTCCTCTTTTGCATGAATACTCCCAGTCCCTGTTGCATCCTGCATTTATCTCTGTGCCTTTGAAAAGGAGATGGGCGGCTGGGAAACTGAGCTCGGGGAACACAGGGTGAACTCTGTTGCTCCGATATAAAGTGCCCTGTAATTCTATATGTGGACAGGATGTTGGCTTAACATCGTATCGGCAAGACAAGCCTTCCGGGGGGGCCGTGGCTTTTAACATGCTGCTGACAGAGAGCAAACAGGCTGCCCTCTTGATCCAGGAGGGCTTGGGTTTCTCCCCCATCCATCACTCCCATAATAGCCCCGAGGACAAAAAGGGTTCAAAGACACCCAATCCCCAAATCTTGGGATAAACTGCAAGCACAGGGGGATGAATTCCAAGATTTAAATGTCCCTTAAAAATGAGTGAAAGTGATCTCAATTCTGGAATTATAATGAATTCTGGTGACATTTAAGGGGTGGGGAATGAGTATTTACACCGTTGTTCCCTGAGGGTCTTCATCAGTTACCACAGCCTTAAAAAGATTCATAGGATATATTATGTAGCTTATCAAGAATCAGTGCCTGAATTTGTTTGTTTTGCTGTTCTTGGCATCTGTGAATTTCAGTTTCAACCAGTTTCCCATTTTTTTCCCATTGGAAAAAAAAGAAAAAGGAATATCGTGCAGATAAACAAACAAACCAAAGAGCGTTGCAGGCGGGGGGAGGGAGTCTTTGCCAGCCATATCAGCAAAATCCAAAGGCTCCTTTGCACAGTAGCTGTAGTCAAGAGGTAAAGTGCCCAAGGCTGGACACAATGTGCTTAAAATGTCATTATCCCTCTTAACAGGAGTAACGGTGTTCTGTTGAGTAAACCGTCTGTTTGCTTTGGAGTCAATACAATGGCTGGCCGGCGGGTTTGATGAATGGTTCAACGTACATATAAGTCACTTATTAATCCACTGTGACAATGCAGACCGTGCTTTTCCCATGTTCATTGTCTAGGGGGCATCCTGCTACCATGGAGCCTCTGTTTCCACAGATTACACTTACACACACATCTCCCACGGCATGTTTCATAAACAGATCCCTCGGATTACGATCAGATAATTTCGATTTGAATGCTGTTTGGACAATGGGACCATGTGATGATATTGAATGCCCTCATCCACCTCGACTGGCTGCGACCGGCACCTGAACCTGTCTGGCTTGTGCATCCTAAGTAGGAGGAGCTTCGGGGCAGCGTGGGAGGGGTTGGTTAAGGAAGATCTCGCCCCACCCCCAAAAAACACTCTGGAGTGGTTGCTGGCACATGAGACCACATGGCACAATAAGTTTGTCAGTCTTTAAGATCCAAGAACCGTAGTTGAGTTGGAAGGAACCCCAAGGCTCATCCAGTCCAATCTCCTCTACAATGCAATGAATTGCAGCTAAAGAATCCTTGACAGATAACTGTCCAACATTTGTTTAAAATCCTCCAATGCCATCATCGCATTCTTGGTTCTTCAAACATTATCTTGACCCGTTGTAATCTGTCCTTGTTTTAGCACCAAAACAAGAGCAATCTACCTGTGTCCCCATGAACCAGACCTCTGGATTTAGTAAGTTAAGCATTTAAAGCTTACTTAGCAGTGTGTGGTCTGGTCATTACGAGAGGGGTAAAGGGAGGGAGACCAAGAGCTTTAAAGCAGACTAAGTGGGATATGCAAACCTATTTTCCACTCTGAAAGTGATTTTTACTCTGCTGGAGGCTCTCTCACCCTAGAGAGTGTGCAGAGCCCTGCCTTTTGAATCCAGGCACCTACATTTTCTTATGTTAATTACACACATGTGGGTCAGATCTATTTTCCACCTCCAGGGACCCCGCACCACTTTCCTAACAACACTCCTGCAAGCTATTGAGTTTGTGTAATGCTGCTGTTGTTCTTGTTGTTGTTTGAAGGGTGGGATTTGGCTGAAATCCGAAATTAGTTTAGTAGATTTCAATAAGGGACCACCTTCCTCCCTCCCCTCCTCATTTCAGAAACTCTTTGAGAGGTGAAAAGCACATAGTTATACTATGGAACTCACTGCCACAGGAAGCAGTGATGGCCACCAACTTAGATGGCTTTAAAAGAGGATTAGACAAATTCATGGAAGAGAGGGCTATTGATGGCTACTCACCACAATGGCTATGCTCAGCCTCTACAGTAGGAGGCAGCAATGCTCCTGAATCACAGGAGGGGAGAGGGTTCTTGAGCACAGATCCTGCTTGCAGGCTTCCCACAGGCATCTGGTCATGCCCCTCCCCCACTAGATGGGCCATTGGCCTGATCCAGCAGGCTCTTTTTGTACTAGCTCCTAGCCCTGGAAAAAAAAAGGAGACCCCTCCACTATCTCAACGATTATTCATTTAAATGTTAACCTCTTGACTAATCTGCCTCATTCTCACTGGAGACCTCTTTCGCTATCTGCATTGCAATGTTTATCCCCTGCAATTTCTGAAAGGATAAGAGGACCATCAAGCTTTTCCTAGTTAAACGCAACCCTGACATTTCAGGTAATCCAGGCGCTGGCCTCAAGCTGCTCTTTGCCCGCTCTCCTCTCTTCCTCCCTCACAATGATTAACTTTGCTATCCACACAACAAGGCCTGGCTAATCTCTGCACTGCAAATACGGTTGTTAGCAAGAGCAAGCTATAATGAGCGCAAAATGCAACCCTTCCATTTAAAACACAGCCTATCTGTAAGCTCAGGATGAAGACCAAGAATGTACGATGCCTTAAGAGGTCTTCTGAGAATGGAGATGCCAGCGATTGAAACTGCAGCCTTCCGCATGCAGGGCAGATAGATGCTCTACCCCTGAGCCATTCTCTTCCCAGAAAATGGGGCTTAAGCTTACAGCCCCTGGCAATTTTCCTGCACGTGTGAGCTAATCCTAATGTCTGATGTGCTGCATCCCCTGCTGGACTCGCTTCCCTTGGCTTGGGACCGCTGGGGCAGGTCTGCAGGGCCTGCTCAAATTTGAGTGGGTGGCATTTGGAAAGTAGCTTTTCTTAAGGACGTAAGAAGAACCTGATGTTTGTGGGGGGTGGTCTTGGGCTACTTCTGTGATGTATGATGTTTTGTGGGGTGGTCTTGGGCTACAGGGTGGGCAATTTAAAATGTCTATATAGGGGCAGGCATACCTTTGTTCTGGGTCCTCCTTTCTCCTTCGTGTTGCAACAGTTCAATAAAGATCAGGCTTACTAGCTGCTTTGCTTCTCAATATTCTCTGGTTGGCCTCTGTTATTTTCTCCTGCCGATGGATAACCTACAAAGGACTCTATAAGGACTCTTGTGTCCCCGAGAAGGGAATAAGGGTAGATTTTGTTTACAACAGACACCTGGTTGGCCAACGTGAGAACATGATGCTGGACTAGATGGGGCACTGGCCTGATCCAGCAGGCTCTTCTCATGTGGCTATGTTAACACCGAGATGACTCAGGGTGGTGGGAAGCCTCTCAGGAAGCCTCAGTTAATTTTTATTGCTTCATGGATTTAAGGATTTGGAGGAAGATAAATTCCACGGAGCCCTCCACTGCCAGCTCACCCGGATAACATTTGCATGCTCTGGGTGTTTGCTGCCTTGCTGATCCCTCTCAAATTCCGCTCCCTGTTCAAACTTTTTCCCCCTCCACCTTGCGAAGGATCAGTGGCTACATCAAAGGTTACGTGAAGGTTGTCCACATTCCTTCCGAGCTGTTTGCACAGCCCTCCAGTTTGCTCTGCTAACACCCCAGGCAGCTCTCCTTGCAATCGCTCTGTTTGCCCAGCATTAGGCCCCTGTTTGCCCAAACACCTCAGAGAATCCGAGGGGGGCGGGGCGGCGGGCTTTCTAAACATTGGGTCCCATCTGTCAATCAATAACACCAATCAGTTTCCTGATACAAACAGCAAACTCTGCCAAAGCCAATATTTGCCCAACTTTTACTAACTCTTTGTGTGTCATTGGGTTTGGCTTTTTTTTTTTTTAAGCGTAAAATGCATCTGAGCAGACGTTTTGTACACAGAATTGTCCTCGCTTAATGGTTAACTCTGGGCAAACAGAATGTATGATTTCAGTTAACGGAAGGGGCAAAAAAAACGAGAAGGGGGGGGAAACAACAGGGATTTTTATTGCCACCTTTTAAAGAGGAGAAGAAAGGACTGGGGGAGGCGATTTGCATAAATACAGGGGTTGTTATCTGTTACCATAGGCAGCTATGAAAAAGGGCAAGAAAAAGGACTCCATTGAGTCAGCCGTGTACACACCCAGCCCCACAGGCTCACCTTTGACTGGTGTGTGTTTCAGGTGATGTTTATGCAGGCTACAGACCCATAAACCCACTGATGTCATTACTGTGGAATGGGAACAGCACAACACTACAAGATCCATGCACACATTCTGCAAGGGACAAAGTTCTCCACGGTCTGCCTTGGGAGTCCAGGGGTGCCAACTTGAATAAAATATTGGGGGGGGGGAGAGTTCCAGGTAAGCCTTGCCCCACATAATCAATCACAAGACAATTCATTGGAGGTTTTAAGCTGAGGTTCCGTGGCCACCTGTCAGGAATTCTTGAGCTGTGATTCCTCCATTGCAGGGGGTTGGACTAGATGACTCCAGGATGTCCCTTTCAACTCCACAGTTCTATGATTCCATGACTTGTTTACAGGCTGTGCTTCAGTCTTTGGCTTTCTTCCTCCTTGCCCCCTTTTAAGTTCTTAACATTTCTTCCGTGCCTTTTCAATATCCCTCCTGGAGCTCGGCTTGCGTCAAAGCGATTAGATCTCACAGCCCCCCTAAGGATGACAATACTGCTTGTCTTGTAAAGGTATTTCTTTATTATATCATTTCTTTATTTTTGCTGGAGGTTTGTTCAGAGAGAGAGAGCGTGCTTCTAGCAGCTCAGTTCATGTTTAATTCATTATGTTTTGCCAAGAAAAGGAAAACCCAGGAAGAACTGGGCCAGATAATGATCTGCCAAGAGGTGTGTGTGTGTGTGTGTGTGTGTTTAATATATCACGTTTTGGTAATCAAATAAATCTCCTTTTGAGATAAATGTCAGAAGTATTTTAAAAGCTTTTCTTCACAGGGAAGGAGCCTTTCGCTGAAAGGGGCATCAAACAGTCATTTTCACAAGGAAAAGATCCCTTAATTGGGTCTGACAAGGATGGAGAGAGGAAAGAAGAGATACCTGAACAGCAGCAACCCCCAAGCTGGTGCTTGCCAGATGTTTTGGGCTGTGGTTTCCATCAGCCCCAGCCAGCTGTTTTCTTCCCCTCTTGTCTAAATGCCAGAACTTGAACTGCCCTGTGATCACCCTCTTAAATTTTGTAGGGAAGGTAAAATCAGCAGGAGGCAAACAGGTTGAATCATAGAATTGCAGAGACAGCAGGAGTTGTTTAACGCACCGCAATGCAGGGGTCTTAACTAAAGCATCCATGACAGAACAGCCAACCAACCTCCAGCTTAAAAACCTCCAGTGAAGGAGAGTCCACCACCTTCTGAGGGAGTCCGCGCCACTGCCAAGCAGCTCTTACCATCATAAAGTTATTTAGTTCAGTGTTAACTAAACTTAGGTCTCCAGCTACTTTTGGACTACAACTCCCATCATCCCTAGCTAGCAGGACCAGTGGTCAGGGATGATGGGAACTGTAGTCCAAAAACATCTATATTATACAGTGGTACCTTGGGTTACATACGCTTCAGGTTACAGACTCCGCTAACCCAGAAATAGTACCTCAGGTTAAGGACTTTGCTACAGGATGAGAACAGCAGTGGCACAATGGCAGCAGGAGGCCCCATTAGCTAAAGTGGTGCTTCAGATTAAGAACAATTTCAGATTAAGAACAGACCTCCAGAACGAATTAAGTTCTTAAGGTACCACTGTATTACATTTATATTCAACTTTCTCTTCAAAGAGCCCAAGGTGGCATACATAACTTCCCCTCCTCCTCATTTTATCCTTACAACAACCATGTGAAGTAGGTTAGGCTAAGAGACAGCAACTGGCCCAAGCTCACACAATGAGCTTCACAGCTCAATCAATGGTCCCAGGGTGGGGGTTATAACCATTTTAGAACACAATGGGCAGTATCCAGCTAGTGTATCCCATCCTTTCAAGGATTTCCGCTTGTGCAATGGAACTTCCCCCTCTCCTCCCCCTGTGCCCTCCCCAGATCTGCTCTGGAGGTTTGGGGGAACCCCTAGAATAAATTTAGTCGGTGCATGGGAGGAGGGGCGGGAAGAATATGTGCAAATTCTTGTGTTGACGAGACATGATAGTTGTTCAATATTCTATTAGAATGGGACTCAGTGCTGCCGCTGCGACCAAAAATTGGCCAGGAGGGGACCAGCAGGCGCTCACACCTCACTGGTAAAACTGTGGAGATTCTCTTGGTCCCCCAAAAAGCCAATACTTAAATTCAAACAGAAGGTGGCGCTAGATGAAAAATGATGGCTTTTTGCCCTCCCCACCCCCAGCTTCATGCTCCTTCTTTATTGGAAGAAAAGATTGTTGTACTTCTGATAGCATCAGAATGGTTCGCGTGGAGGGGGTTGGGGATCTGCAGTGATAGGAAGAAGAATATGTGTACAGTGAACATCTCCCCATCCACTAACTTAGAGTGGTGGGCCATTATTTATTCCAGCCTTGCCCTTTCCAAATGCTGGCAAGCACATTTATTTATTAGAATCGTAGAGTTGAGAGGCGCCCCAAGGGCCATTTAGTCCAGCCCCCTGCAACGCAGGAATCCCGGCTATCTGTTTACTCGACCTATTTATTAGCAATGCCCCTCATTCCCCTTGAAGCCAGGAACTGTTGCCACTGCTGGCGATCAAAATAAATAAGGAAGCCCAGAGGCTCCCAAAATCTTACTAGGTTTTATGGCAGTCCAAATGTATTGCTTATTTATTCAGAAGTGAACCCTGTTTAAATCAGCGGGGCTTTCAGCCATGAAATATTGAAATGCACAAACATTATTGACAGGCCCAGTGCCGTCAAATGAATCCAAATAGAGTAGTGCAGTGATTGCCACTTTGCCGCTAAATAACCTACAAATATGTGGTCTCTAATCTACTGAGCTTGGGAAGGGAGATTCTCTTCTCTCCATTCATGGAGCCTCTGCTTTGCATGGAGAATGTCCCAGATTTGGTT
This sequence comes from Podarcis pityusensis, assembly GCF_964106645.2. Classification (NCBI taxonomy): domain Eukaryota; kingdom Metazoa; phylum Chordata; class Lepidosauria; order Squamata; family Lacertidae; genus Podarcis; species Podarcis pityusensis. The sequence goes on along the minus strand of NC_138039.1, from coordinate 27,121,841 downwards.
CCTGGCATCTCCAGGAAAAGTGGCTGGGAAAAGCTTCCACTGGAAATCCTGGAAAGCCACTCCCAGCTGGTGTCAACATTGCTGGTTGACATCCATCTGTCTCGGGAGACAGCGGAGGAGCGAGCCTTTGGAACTGTATATATTTTGCTAAGAATTACATAACATACCCTCTAGATGGAAACCCAGGCAGATGGGCGGCGTACAAATAAAGTATTATTATTATTATTATTATTATTATTAATTATTACATTTCTCTGATGAAAATAGAGATGATGATGATGATGATACTGTTTATACCCCCCATGTGACTGTATTGGCCCAGCCACTCTGGGTGGCTTCCAACATGTATAAAAACACAATAAAACATTAAATGTTAAAAAAAAACTTCCCCATATAGGGCTGCCTTCAGATGGATCAGGAGTCAGATAACTCCATACCCTCCAACATTTCTCAGATAAAAATAGGACGCACTAAGGGAATGTGGGACATTCCGGGATCAAATCAGAAACTGGGATGGCTTCTGTAAATCTGGGGCTGTTCCTGGAAAATAGGGATACTTGGAAGGTCTGAAAACATATACAGTGGTATCTCTGGTTAAGAACTTAATTCGTTCTTAACCTGAAACTGTTCTTAACCTGAAGAACCACTTTAGCTAATGGGGCCTCCTGCTGCCACGGTGCTATTTCTGTTCTCATCCTGAAGCAAAGTTCTTAACCCGAGGTAATATTTCTGGGTTAGCGGAGTCTCTAACCTGAAGCGTATGTAACCTGAGGTACCATTGTAGAAGGTTTTGGGGCTCAAAGCCTCCTTCTGGACTGCTTGTTCCCAGTAATCTGAACTGTCTGTCTCCCCACCCACACCCTCCCAGTCATCGGCCCTGAGGATAGATATTGGTTGTGGCTAATATTGTGCGTCGATTTCTGGCTGTTTGTGTTGCGTGGGTACGCAGGGTGCCACCACAACCTGTGGTTGTTTGAACTAGCGGGGAGCGTCCATGCCAGCATGAAACCCAACAGCTGTACTTGAGCAAGTCCCACCCCCATGATGCACCGCTCTCACCCCCTCCCCATCCTAGGGACCATTATGGCACTATATCCTACATGGGCCTGATGGATTGGTTTCCCTGTTGTGCTCTGTGTTATCGCAGCCCTGTTCTAATGCTAGTCAAACATCATGGTGAATAGCCCAACTCAATGGCAGCCGTGTCGGGCTGGAGAGTCAATATTAGCTGAGCAAACAGCGCAAACAAAGAGTTGCTATTTGCGTAGCTATGAGGAGCTGTGTGCTTTTGTCACCAAACAGGCCACTTGGAAATTTCGTGAAAAGGAAAGCTCAGAATTCTCTTGCTCAGCAAATGCTCTCTGTCAGGGTTAAAAACAGGCTGGGTTTTGTTGTTGTTGTTAAGCAAGTATATTTAAGGTCAAGACTGGTTCCCATGCTTTCATAAGAGCCTGCAGGATCAGGCCAACGGGCATCTTGTCCAGCATCCTGTTCTCACAGTGGCCAACAAGATGCCTGTGGGGAACCCGCAACCAGGATTCGAACACAAGAACCCTCTCCCCTGCTGCGGTTTCCAGCAACTGTTAATCAGGAGCATTGCTTGCTTGGTAGAAGGCGAGACTCTGAATCTCAGGGTTGTGGGTTCGAGCCCCACATCGGGCAAAAGATTCCTGCATTGCAGGGAGTTGGACTAGATGACCCTCGTGGTCCCTTCCAACTCTAAAATTCTATGATTCCATGATTCCAACTGTGGAGGAAGAGCCTAGGCATCATGGCCAGTACCAACAGAAACAAATGACAAGCATTAGGGAAAGCTTGTCATTTGGAGTCACCAAATGGAGTCACCTCTTCATTGGAAGTTTTTAAACAGAGTTTAGATGGGGATTCTTGAGCTGTGATTCCTGCATTGCAGGGGTTAGACTAGATGTCCTTTGGGGGTCCCTTCCAACTCCACATTTCTATGATTCTATGCCCATCTGACACATTGTTCCCTGGGTCCCCATATGGGTGGCAGAAGGGCTGTCAGGCTTCCTGATATTCAGTCTTACACACATGTGTGTGAATCAGCAGCTCTACAAATGTGCACATTTCAGCTTCAGAATTCCAGCGCGGTGGCCTTGTCACCGAGGAAGCTCATTTACGGTGCAATTATGGCAGGAGTCGGAGGCTGTTTGGAATAACGAAGCCCCCGTGGCAGACGCCGTTGCATTAATTTTATTTATCTCGAGTGGGTGAGTGGGAACGAGTGGCAGAGGCAGAAAAATAATTGTTTTGCTTCTAGGTCACTGGGATTGCTTATCGGGAGGGATCTCGGAGGCGCTGCTTTCCCCGGCAGAGAAGAACGCGATATGAAATGCAGGAGGCACAGCCGCGGTGCATAAATAGGAACATAATTTCTGAAAAATGGAATTAATGAGGCAATGAGGTTGTCTTAATGAGTGCAAGGTCTGCTGTAAATGTCACCGCGCCAATGTCTTCATTGTAAATTACCGTATGAATTTCTGAACACCATTTTGAGAGGCAGAAATGAGTCGTGGGGTGGGGAAGAGGAAGGAGAGGCTGCGAGCGCATTGGGGGGTCAGTTTCCAGGAGAGGGACAGGCAAATGTGCTGTGAAATTGGGCTCGCTCCCCAGCCCAGCAGGATGGCAGGTACAGGGCGGCTGTGTGTGCTGTGTGTAGTTAAAGGTAAAGGGACCCCTGACCATTAGGTCCAGTCGTGGCTGACTCTGGGGTTGCGGCGCTCATCTCGCTTTATTGGCCAAGGGAGCCAGCGTACAGTTTCTGGGTCATGTGGCCAGCATGACTAAGCCACTTCTGGCGAACCAGAGCAGCGCACGGAAACGCCATTTACCTTCCCGCCGGAGCGGTACCTATTTATCTACTTGCACTTTGTGCTTTCAAACTGCTAGTTGGCAGGAGCAGGGACCGAGCAATGGGAGCTCACCCCATCGCAGGGATTCAAACCGCCGACCTTCTGACTGGCAAGTCCTAGGCTCCGTGGTTTAACCCACAGCGCCCCAAACAGACATGACACATAAGGGAAAAGGGATGGGGAGGGAGAAGGGGGGAAATGCAAGCTTAGGCACTGGTTCTTAAAAGTTACAGTTCTTCTTAGGAGCAGCTGGGATGGAAATGGTTTGTGTAACCTATGTTTCCACTGCTTTTCATTCCGAATTTTAAATTTTAACCTGTCCTGGGACCTGCTGGTGAAGGGCGAGTAATAAATTTAAGGATGATGATAATGCTGCCAGATGGGGTGACAGGCAGTCAGGAGATCCATGCAGAGCTTCGGTGGGCTTGCGCTTTCCATCCAAACATCGGGGATGGAGGATGCAGGATCAGGGCGAGGCGAGGCGAGGCGGAGTCTACGGCTAGGAAGTGCACACCTTCCACTTGTTCAGTGGTAGCTCATTTCCTTGCATGGGAACTGTTGGATAGGGGCCAAGGGGTATCACCTGGTTTGCTGTGACCTATTGGGATAAAGAGGAATACCTAGGTGCATAGTCTACATTGGGCCAGAACCATGAGGTACCAGATTGAGAGTGGTTGCAGGCATTTTCCCCATTTCATTTATTTCATTTGCTATATTAATATCCCACCTTTCCTTCAAGTAGCTCAAGGTGGTTGCGTGGTTCTCCCTTGCCCCATTTTATCATCACAACCACCCAGCGAGGTAGGCTAGGCTGAGAGTTACTGGCCATTTATCTCATAGTTCACTGCAGCAAAATCAGGCCACTAACATAAGGTGGTGGACTCTCCTTCATTGGAGGTTTTTCTATCAGGGATTCTTTCACTGTGATTCCTGTGTTGCAGGGGGTTGGACTAGATGACCCTTGGGGATCCCTTCTAACTCTACAATTCTATGATCTTATGATAATTTATGCATAAATTACATTATCCCACCCCAATCCTTTTAGTGCAAGGGAAACGGAATGCAAAAGAATGAGTGGGCAGGGGGAACATAATGTATTTTATATTGTTTGTGGATTGGCAGCAACAACCATCCAGTCTTTACTGGGCTGATTTCCGTTCTGGATGGGGGATGAATAAGCAAATATTGACAATTTCTGCTCCCATTTCTCTTTTCACTGAATTCTCCGGCACTTCTCCTTGAGGAGTCTCATGGGGAGAGAGGGCATTTTGCAGAGCAGCATAGATTAAGTTTGCTCGCCCTATTGATCTGAACTGAAACTCCCATTTTCCAAAGCCAGTCCCATGCCTATTCAAGGACCCGATACAACTTGACTTGGAGGAGGACAGCGCCAGTTGCTGCGTCTGGATTCGCACTCGCCTCTTCAGTTAGCATTCCAAAGGAGCATGTGCTCATTTGACTGATGCTCTCTATCTCTGGAGCTGCTCCTGTGAAAAGTGGCTGTGCTTCTAAGGAAGTCAAAATCTTCCTTTGGGTGCCAAAACCTTCTTTGATGCAGCTATAAAACAAACAAGACTCCTTGGGCTCTCTCCTCCTCTTACCCTTTCAACAAACAGCCTGAGTCAATGTTGGCGCTTTTGCCACCTTCAGATGCATAAAATGGCTGTAGCTTCCTTTTTGGATAGAAAGGGCGCCCGTCAACGCCCTGAAAACGAGCCAGGAAGATGACGATTCTTTTCTTTTTTCCAGGCAGGTGTGGTCTAATCAAAACATGTAAGTGTTTAATTCCTCTCATTCAGTTGAAGAAGGCAAATGGCAGGCCTGGCACACTGCTCCTCCTCTGCTCCGACAAGCCCAGTGAATTCCCCCTGTGCTTCCGGTGAGTGACTGGCCATTTCTGGGTTCCCTAAGCAGAAGGAGGGGCTGATGGCTCTGGGCAGCTAAAGCACTGCCCTGCATCCAATTGACGTGCTTCTATTATTATTATTATTATTATTATTATTATTATTATATACACCGCCCATCTGGCTGGGTTTCCCCAGCGACTCTGGGCGGCTCACAGAATATATAGATGTTACATACTAAAACATCAAACATTAAAAACTTCCCAATACAGGGCTGCCTTCAAATGTCTGATCCCTATGGATTAGGGATGCCGGAATCTGTCCAATTTGAGTTTTCTCCATTTCTCATTTTTCTGACTTCAAATTCAGGTCTTTACATTGCCAAATAGTTAAAAATTTAAAAAAGATCCCCATTAAAAACCAGTATTTCAGTGCAAATTTCATAAAATCATAAAGTTGTAGAGTTGGAAGGGACCTCAGGGGTAATCTAGACCAACCCCTGCAATATTTGAATGTACATGTTATTCTGCCTAATAGATACATTTATTATTATTTTTGCAAAGCATATTGGGTGGAATTCAACTCAGTTTTACTCAGAGCAGACTCATTGAAATTAATGGACCTAACTTATTTAAGACCTTAATTAAGTCTATGCTAAGTAAAGCTTAGTTGAATATCACCCAATTTCTCCTAAAATAATGCATTTTTGTATATTCACAATTATATGTATTTTTATGCACACTTTAAGTAAGGGTATGCATTTCTGCACACATTACTTGACTAGAGAAATGCATTGCAAAACAGCCCTGGGGCTGTTAAAGGATAGCTGTGTTTCAATTTTCATATTGCATACATGCAAATTAGATAGCTTCCTCTTCACAAGCAAACTGAATCGAATTTCTCCCCCATCCAGGTGTTGCTGGACTACAACTCCCATCATCCATGGAGACTGGCCATGCTGGCTGAGGCTGATGGGAAATGGAGTCCAACAATATGGGAGGGCACTAGAAGCCTGAAATAGCATCATGGGGTGGTGGGGATTTCCTTCACCACATTCATCGTCATAAAAATAAATGCTTCTTTCACATTTATTCATTCATTTTACCTAACAGAATTTGCATGCTGCTTAATTGTAAAAACCTCTGAGCAGTTGACATAAAATACAACCGAAACCTATAGATAAAAGTCAGAAATTAAAAACAAGATAAAATCAGCCTTGAGGTTTTAAAACTGCTTTGAGGTTAAAGTTATCGCTGTTATTTAATAAACAAATCATGCATATGAGGTTTCACTTTTCCTGAAGATGTTTTTTTTAAAAAAAACAACAAACCACCAGCAAGGAACTTCTGTTGCTTGCAAACAAAGGTTTTGCAACTTCCAGACATCCCTCTGTGGCCTCCCTTCTCTTAGGCCAATTAGGAGGTGCCATCTGCCCAGCGTCTGTTTGCTTTCTGAAGAAGGAAATGGGGTAAAAAAATCGACAAAGGGCTCTCTCTCCCCCATCAAGAAGTGTCAGCCTTTTGTGAAGATGTTTGCACTCAGCTTACATGTCAACAAACTCTTAATCTGCCTGGTCTGGCAGAGGGAAAGACAAATATTGATTCTCCAGGCTCACAAGATGGCCTTGCCATTGTTTTCATGTCAGCGTGATCTCAGGAGGTTAAGGAATGATTTTGGAGGTTCTCTGGTTTGGGCTTGTAGCCAACCAACCAAGTTCTACTCAGAGAAGACTCATAGGGTAGAATCATAAAATCACTAGGGTCCACTAGGGTCATCTTGTCCTGTCTCATGCAATGTAAGAATCTTTTTGCAAAAGAAGACAAAGTTCCACCCAGAGAGGAATGGCTGGTGAAGATGATGAACTATGCCGAAATGGCGAAACTGACTTGGAAAATCAGAAACCAGGAAGAGAAGAATTTTAAGAAGGACATTGTGCATCTCTACGCATCTTCCAGTGCCTGAACTCCAGGGATGGTGGCTGCAAGCGCAGCTCACCCTGGCATCATCTCGCCTCGCAGAACTGGCTTGGCAATGATGCCAACCCCACAGCTGCCAAGTTGGGACTTGATGGGCAGGAGTAGCACGAGTGGCTGCTGAGAGAGAAACTTGGCAGCGGGCGAGAGGCCTTCTGAGTGGCGTCTCTCGGGTATGTTTAGCCTCCCTGCCTGAGAAAGTGAAGAAGCCCCAAGTCGGCAAATGTGCAATCTTTCCTGGAGCTATTTATAGAAGGAGATGATGAGAGACAAGCATCATTCAAGGAGTGAGGGTGCCGGGAGGCGGGGGGGGGGGGGAGGAGAGAGAAAGAGAAACAGAAGGGGAGGGAGGAGTGCGAAAGGCTGGCAGCTTCCTTATGGCTCAGCCCAAGTTGCCATCAGCCATCGAGGCACCTCAGCTGTCAATCTGCATCTGCAATCTGGCTGCATGTGGGCCCCATCCACAGGAAGCAGGGTGGGGCTTCGGAGATTGGCATGGAATGAATTTAAATATAAGTATTTATATGAATTTAAATATTTATTTATTTATTTATTTATTTATTTATTTATTTATTTATTTTGGAAAGGGCATGTGCTTCAATGGCACACATGAAAAAAAGAAAGAAAGGACGGAAGGAAGGAAGGAAGGAAGGAAGGAAGGAAGGAAGGAAAAGAAAATGCAGGTTTGGGTTGTTTTGGTCACAATTCCTGAAAGAATTATGATTATTGGTATTGGGAGCAGGGGTAGCATACCCTCCAAGTGTCCCAATTTTCCAGAGACAATACCAGAATTACGAAAGCCATCCCAACTTCTGATTTGATCCTGGGGTGTCCCTGTTTCCACTGCCAGCGCCATAAATGCTGAGCTCAGGGAGGAGGATGAGCCAACACTTGTCCCAAGTGACGATGACAGCAGTGGCAGAGGCTGCCAGGAAGCATCCCGTTGTCTCTCTCAAATGACAAGTAAGGCGATCCCAGCAAAATCTCAGGAAGAACTTTCTGGTGGCAAGAGCCATTCGACAGTGGAACAGACTACATCAGAAGGTGGTGGACTTTGCCACCTTGGAGGTTTTTCAACAGAGGTTGGGTGCTCATCTGTCAGGGATTCTTTAGATGTGATTCCTGTGTTGTTGTGGGGGTTGGACTAGATTGGGGTCCCTTCAAAATCTATGATTCTATGAAAGCTGGCTTTTGCTTACGAAATGCCCTCTCTGATGTCACAGCCTGGCTTGCAAGACAAACAACTCACATTCCATGGTGGGAAAAGACTTCAGATGCAATAATTGTGGCCTAGAGTTGGCTGTTGAGATGTGGAGTTTGGGAGGGGAAGATAGGCAGAACATGTGAAAGCTATTGATCTCAGAGCATCCGTGAACACGCTCTTATTAACCAACAGTAAATCTCAGCTGCTTTATAATTAGGTTGCTTCCTTCCCTTTGAACTCTCATCGCAAAGAGCCATTACTTAATTTGGCTGCCGTGATTTATATCTGAGAGGAAATACTAGGTTTGCTGGCATCACCGCTTACGCTTGAAAGGGTGTTCACATTTGTTGGGGTTTTCTTCCCCAGGGAATTGTGTTTCTCTCTGAAGCTTTTGTTGTGTAACCTGTGTGGGATCACACAAACATACCCATCGCTGCCCCGGGGGCTATATATTGTCAGTGGTGGTTGCCTTTGGTGGAACAGAAGACTGTCTCCCAGGATCAGAGCTGTGATCCAGGGCACGTCTACTCTGCAAATACGAACCGGTTTCAGATGTGTATCACTATCATATCAGTGCCATCGGAACAAACTGCAATCATGTTAATGTTTGCATTGCAGTAAGATGCAGATCACTCCTTTCTGCCTATGTTGGATTTCTGGAAATATGGCTGAAATCAGGGGTTGCCAGAATTGGATGTGGTGGTGAGGAAGCTGAGGCTCATTTGGGTAAAAGGGTTGCAAAGGTATATGAGGGTAGGATGGAAAGGCAGTGTGGTGTAGTGGTTAGAGTCTTGGCGTTGTAAGTGGGAGAGCCAGGGTGACTTTGGACCAGACACTCCCTCTCTCAACCTAACTTACTTCACAGGGCCATTGTGGAGATTAACTGAGGAGGAGAAGAATCAGGTGGTTACCTTGAGCTCCTTGGAGGAAAAAGTGGGATATAAATACATAAATAAGGTGGGGAAAGAAGCCTTCTTCTTCACACCAGAATGGTCAAAGGGCTGAAGCAATTCCCCTATGAGGAAAGAGCACAACCTTTGGGCCTTTGTAGCTTGGGCAGGGGAAGTCAACAGCAGCAGCAGCAGCAGCAGCAGCAACAACAACAACAACAACATTAATAATAATTTCTATGACGGCCATCTGACTGGGTTGCCCCAGCCAGTCTAGGCAGCTTCCAGACAAGTAAGGAGGGGACATAATAAAGATGTCTAAAATTATGTGGAGACTTCCTGTGGGCATCTGACCAGCCACTGTGGCTACATTCACACTACACACTTAAAGCATCACTTTGAACTGACATGGCTTCCAACCAAGGAATTCTGGGAACTGCAGTTAAGTCATTAGGAGGCCTCCTATTCTTCCTCCCAGTGCTACAATTCCCAGAGTTCCCAGTGAAGAGGAATCAAATGTTGAACCACTCTGTGGAATTGGGTTGCCTGACAACTCTCAGCACTCTTTATTTTATTTTGTTTTATTTATTATTTATACCCCACTTCTCTCCCCACACACACCCCAAGGAGCTGAAGGTGATGTACACGAATCTTTCCCTCATTTAATCCCCTCAACAACCCTGTGAGGTAGGCTAGGCTGAGAGTAAATGACTGGCCCAAGGGGAGCTCCATGCTTGAGTGGGGTTTGAACCCTTGACTGTCCCAGGTCCTAGTCTGAAAGGCAGGAGGCACTTCTTTCGGTGCCACACTCTCACAGAAGGCCGTTGACTCGTGTGAGAGCATGGCACCACAGCAAACTCCAGTGCCAGCTGCTCCTCTTCCCCAAGTTTGGCAGTGAAGGCGGTGCTGGAGGGGGGGGGCGGAATGGGACATTCTGGGATCCAATCAGAAGCCAGAATGGCTTCTGTAATTCCTGGGTGTGCCAGGGAAATCAGGATGGTTGAGGAGTATGCACCACACTAGCCCTGACAGTTCCCAGAATCCTTTGGGGGAAAGCCATGACTGTTCAAAGTGGTACAATAGTCCTTTAAATGTATGGTGCGAATGGGGCCACTGTGAGACTAGGATGCTTGACTAAAAGGGGGTTCTGTTTAGATCTTGCAGCCAGATTTCTCTCCTCTTCTTAGCCATGCACTTGCAAACAGAACTGATATGAGTTTGGGGAGGGTTTGAGATCACGGGCTTGCTAGGGAAAAGTTCAAATGGATCATCTCTCGAGCCAGGCATGACTAGTTGGGGGCCTCCCGCAGCTCTTCACACGTTGAAGAAGAGAGCCTCAGGCACGGCTGGCTCCAGGAGTCTCTCAGATGTTTGTTTTAAAATTTCAACGCTGCCTTTTCCACTTCAGTCGAGATGCTCATGGAAAGTAAGGGATGGGATTAGAACAAAATTCAGAGTGAAAAAAAAAAGTGACATAAACAATAAAACAGCTGGTGCAGTGTAGGAGTTAAAGTGTCGAACTAGGGCATAGGAAGGACCAGGGTTCAAATTCCCACTTGGCCAGGAAACTCACTGCATGACTTGGGGTCAGTCACTGTCCTTTGCAGCCTAACCTACCTTGCAGGGCTGTTATGGAGATAAAATAAAGCATACCCTCCAACATTTCTCCGTTGAAAATAGGGACGTCCCCTTCCATCATGATAATTTTACTATTTATACCCCACACGTATAGCATAGCCACTCTGGGCAGCTTCCAACATATAGAAAAACATAATAAAACATTAAACGTTTAGAAACTTCCCTATACAGGATTGCCCTCAGATGACTCGGGGGTCAGATAACTCCATACCCTCCAACATTTCTCCAATGAAAATAGGGACATCCTGAGGAAAAGCGGGACATTCCGGAATCAAATCAGAAACCGAGACGTTCCTGGAAAATAGGGACACTGGGAGAGTCTGATAAAGGAGGCAGGAGAGGACTATGTCCGCCACCTTGAACTCCTTGGAAGAAAGGGGGAATATACTGTAGGTGAGAAATAAATGCAATAAAATAAAAAAGTAAATAAATTATGACTCTACCCAGACTACCCAAGCCTCTTGACACCCTAATCTTTCCTCCATCTTAACCAGGATTATTTTTTCTTCCTTGTGAGAATTAATAGTGTGTGTGTGTGTGTGTGTGTGTGTGGTTGTAATAGACCTTGGTTGCCCTTGGCAACTTTGTCGGAGTTCACTTGTCTGTTCACTTCTCTCTAAATCTTCCTTTTTCTCCCCTTCGGGCTCTTTCCTGTCAGGTCGCAGCCCAGGAAAAAGTCAACAGAAAAGAGAAAGAACAACAACCCTGTAGCTGACACAAGAAGGGCTTGGTTTCCCCAGCTGCCCCTGAGGATTCTCGCATCACCTCTGCTGTTGACAGATGGCTTTTGCTTTTTGCTTTTGAATTTTGTGTCAATGACTTTCCAGTGACTGGAATACATTATGTTCTCGGGTCCCGCCCTGGCTCTCGAGATGCTTTTAATTTGTAGGTTTAAGCTTAAATTCCTCGACGGGTGCCAACTTTTCTGTTTGTTTTCCTCGGGAGCGCTTTGCACTATGGGTTTCGGTAACTGTTAACCGTTGGGGGGCATTAATTGCAGCTCCCGAGGTCATCTTTCAGAGCTGACTTATATTTCTGTCGACACCAGAGTTGCTCCTCGACGACCTGCCTTTCTGCTGCGGCGCAGCTTTTTTTTGACTCCTGTAATTACCCTCTGAATTTAAGCTGATTATGTCGACTTTGGAGGCTGCGTGTTTGTTTAATTCATCCATTGCTGGGTGTTTGCACAGCAGCTCCACAAGTAAACACAAAACTGATTGCGCATCTCTCAGAAAAAAACGGGTTTGCCCGATGGCTGTTTCCCCAAAGATACAGTCAAGTAAACAAGATGAGTTTCTCCAGAGCTGGCTGGTATCTGCTCTCTTTCACAGCCGTGTGAAATGTCAAATCATGCAGGCTTTCTGCAAATGTTTCCAAATGGAATCACCTAAAAACCAGCTACTGCCTCCAATGAGCCACCTCCTGCTGTTGACCAAACCGCTTTTGATGCCAAGGAATATTGTTTGATGGAGGAAGGAGCCGGGCTCGGAATGTTGGCAAACAGTTCGGCTTCTGTGTGTAAAGTGAAAGGTCTATTGGGGAAAAAATGCCTTCAAGCAGGGCTGTGCTGAAACAGGACCTCTCATTTCTCGATATTTTTGCTCCCCTGAGAAAGAAGCTTCTGCTTTTTCTCCTCATTCTCAGAGACTTTGAAAATTTCTCATACCCTCCAACATTTATCTGATGAAAATAGGGACATCCTGCTTAATAATAATGATAATGATAATGATAAATTTTATTATTTATGCCCCACCCATCTGTCTAGGTTGCCCCAGCCAACATATATAACATGCAGCTTCCAACATATATAAAACATAACAAAACATTAAACATTTTAAAACTTCCCTATACAGGACTGCCTTCATATATATTCTAAAGTTTGTGTGGTTCCTTATCTCCTTGGCTTGGGGGTCACATAAAAGCTCTTTACATGCAGGGTAACCCCAAGCAGACCTGGCACAAGAAGAGCTTTTGTCTCCACCTTGCTTGGATTTACCTTACTCAATTTCAACCAGCCTGCTTTCAACCACGTATGGTTGAAATCACACAAATTAAGTCGCACATAAGCTGTAACCATACTGGATATTATTTAAGACTATCAAATACTATTATTTAAGACTATCAAATCAAAGAACCTTTTAATGAGGGTGAAAGAGGGGAGCGCAAAATATGGTCTGAAGCTCAACATCAAAAAAACAAAGATCATGGCCACTGGGCCCATCACCTCCTGGCAAATAGAAGGGGAAGAAATGGAGGCAGTGAGAGATTTTACTTTCTTGGGCTCCATGATGACTGCAGATGGTGACAGCAGCCACGAAATTAAAAGACGCCTGCTCCTTGGGAGAAAGGCGATGGCAAACCTAGACAACATCTTAAAAAGCAGACACATCACCTTGCCAACAAAGGTCCGTATAGTAAAAGCCATGGTTTTCCCAGTAGTGATGTATGGAAGTGAGAGCTGGACCATAAAGAAGGCTGATCGCCGAAGAATTGATGCTTTTGAATTATGGTGCTGGAGGAGACTCTTGAGAGTCCCATGGACTGCAAGAAGATCAAACCTCTCCATTCTGAAGGAAATCAGCCCTGAGTGCTCACTGGAAGGACAGATCCTGAAGCTGAGGCTCCAAGACTTTGGCCACCTCATGAGAAGAGAAGACTCCCTGGAAAAGACCCTGATGTTGGGAAAGATGGAGGGCACAAGGAGAAGGGGACGACGGAGAATGAGATGGTTGGATGGTGTTCTTGAAGCTACCAGCATGAGTTTGATCAAACTGCGGGAGGCAGTGGAGGACAGAAGTGCCTGGCGTGCTCTGGTCCATGGGGTCACGAAGAGTCGGACACGACTAAACGACTAAACAACAACATCAAATACTCAAAAAGTAATCATCAGTTTGGTCCAATGATCATCAGTTGGGAAATGCCTGGGCCAAGAAGGAGATGTGTTTAGTAAGTTTCTGAAACATGCTGTAGATAGAACCTCCTAAATGCCAGAGCAGAGAACACTCCAGAGATAGGAGCCACCACAGAGAAAGCCCTGCTTCCATATTGCCTGTAGGGAGCAGCCTGCATGCCGTAGCAAGGTCGGCAGAGCCTCCTCGGATTATCTCGGTGATTGCACAGGTATGTATCGGGGAAGGGAATCCACTAGAAGGTATTCTGTGCAATTGGTATCTCTCTCTGTGCGGGGGATATGATTTTGCCCCTTCCTCTGGGTTGATGTCTGACTCCCTGGAGGGGGTTATGGCACACTGGCAGTGCATCATAAGGACGCCACAGGTTTGAAGTCCTGTAATAGCACCTCTGCAAGCAAACTCAACAAAGCTTTGATGTATTGCGATGATGCATTATTGGGACAATGGCAGTTTGATGCATTGCATTAAAGCATCATCAGAACAAAGGCACTTTGATATATTGTGGAAGCGTCTTGGCGTATTATCTTCCTCTGCTGCCGACGGGATGGCCTCTTAATGTATTTTCAATAATACATCATTAGAGAGACAGACAGTGCTTAATTTCTAGGAGAGCGGCTGGAATTGAGTCTCCTGGAACAGAGTCGAATAGTGTTCTCCAAAATAATGCTCCTCTGATTCATTTCAGAGACACTTGTGCAAGAGGACTTTGTGATGGTTTTGCCCCCTTAATAAAGGGGTAGGGGTCCTTTTGGCTATGGGGGCCAGTTCTTTATCTGCCCCCACCCCGTGCACCAACTGTGACCTATATTACCTATAAAGTCCTAAATGGCTTGCACCCAGGCTCCCTGAAATTTCGTATCTCCCTATAAGAACCTGGCCAGGTGTTAAGAGCCCCAGGTGAGCACCTTCTCTTGGTCCCATCACCATCAGAGGCATGGTTGGTGCTGACATGAGAGAGAGCCTTTTCTGTGTCTGCGCCTATGTTATGGAACTGTAGAGTTGGAAGGGACCTTGGGGGACACCTAGTCCAACCCCCTGCATGGCAGAAATCAAAGCTAAACAATCCTTGCCCATCCAACCTTCAGTGGAGAGTCCTTCCTAAGTCGCCCTTTCCACAGCTGAGCAGCTCTTACACCAGAAAGTTCTTCCTAATGTTTAGGCTTCAGGCACAGCCCTCTGGAACATGAAGCACAGATAATTTGTGTGTTGTGGGTCTCTCTCTGAAAAGGTCTAGCGTGGCCTGGGAAGTTGTCATAATTGATGGGACCTGTCAAGGAGGTTCCAGGGAGCCCCTGCTCCTGAAAGTGGCAAAATGCAAAGTCACTGCTGCAATCCAGTTCAAACTGGACCTATCTGACTGGGATCTGCTGCTGTAGAGTGTAGATGTTAAGTTGTGGGTGAACATATCAGACGACACAGCAATTCTCCAAACAGCTCTTGTTTATTCACAGGTCAGAACAGAAGTGAACTGAAGGATTCAGCCAGCCTGCTTATATAGAGCTCCAGTACAACGTAACTGTAACAACTTTCTGTAACTATCCAATCACTGAACGTCACTTTCGATCCCATATTTGCATATGTGGACCTGAACTATCTACAGTATCCCCCTGCTGGCCCAGGGTGAGAACTTCAGTACATAACAGTACTGCTCTTTTGGACACCCTTTGCCAGCTTGGTACCCTTGAGATGACTTTGTAGGGTTTTGCCAAAAGTTGTCAAACTTTTCTGGGCAAAATCGCAAGAAATTGAAGTTTTGGGGCTTTATGAGTTCAATTAAAAGTGTTGGTGCTGACCTTTAAAGCCCTAAACGGCCTTGGTCCAGTATACCTGAAGGAGCATCTCCACCCCCATCGTTCAGCCCAGAAACTGAGGTCCAGCTCCAAGGGCCTTCTAGGGTTTCTTCTCTGCGAAAAGTGAGGTTACAGGGAACCAGGGAGAGGGCCTTCTCGGTACTGGCACCCGCCCTGTGGAATGCCCTCCCATCAGATGTCAAGACAATAAACAACTACGGTATTTTTCACTCTATAAGACACACTCCTTCCCTCCTAAAAAGTAAGGGGAAATGTGTGTGTGTCTTATGGAGCGAATGCAGGCTGTGCAGCTATCCCAGAAGCCAGAACAGTAAGAGGGATTGTTGCTTTCGCTGCGCAACGATCCCTCTTTCTGTTCTGGCTTCTGGGATTCAGAATATTTTTTTTCTTGTTTTCCTCCTCCAAAAACTAGGTGTGTCTTATGGTCTGCTGCGTCTCATAGAGCGAAAAATACAGTATCTGACTTTTAGAAGACATCTGAAGGCATCCCTGTTTAGGGAAGTTCTTAATGTTTGATGTTTTATCCTGTTTTTAATATTCTGTTGGTAGCCGCCCAGAGCGGCTGGGCAAACCCAGCCAGATGGGTGGGGAATGAATATTATTAAATCACCAAAAACGGCACTGCCGACATGGGTTGCCATGTGTCCGGGTTTTCCTGGACGTATTTTTGGGGAGGCCGATTTCCACCCGGACACGGTTTCCGACAGCAGTATACTGGGTATGTCCGGGAAAATCCGGGCCTATGGCAACCTTCATTTTTGACTACAATTCCCATCAGCCCCTGTCTCCAAAAACACTTGGAGGGCACCAGGCTGGCCACTTCTGCTCCTGCAGAGCTCATGCCAAGCCCATAAATTTATGCCTGATTTTCTCCAAACAAATTCAGAGACCGAGAGTGCGGCAAAGCTGCTACGGAGGGCTGCCAAGAGGAATCTATCTCAGAAGAGGCGCTGTGGGAGCGGCGCTAATACTTTTGGAGATTGAAATGCCGCCCATGAAATTACAGATCATTTATCATCGCCAAGCGCTTTATGGAGAAAAATGGTTATTGCTTTTTAAACACTGGTGATTGCAGAGAAATTCTATCTAATCTTGCCTCTTTAATATGCATCTTATGAAAATGTCCGCAAGAGTGAGAGTGGGGTAGCAGCAGCAGAGGTTTTCAATGCGTGTTTAAATGCAAATATTTGCTTTATACAGTTTATTCCACTGAAACCTTGAAACCGTCCGGTGTCAGAATTTAATCCAAACTCCATTCTTGCCGCTGAAATAGTTTTCTGTTGTTCTGTTGGGAGGGAGGTGTGATGTGCTTAGAGTGCCAAAACTAGCACTTGAAACGTTCATGGTATTTTTTTTAGGTCAGCGGCCACACTTCCTTGTGGCCAAGCTTCTGGCAGCCATGGAATCATGGAGATGGAAGGGACCCTGAGGGTCATCTAGTCCAACCCCCTGCAATGCAGGAATTTATTGCCCAACAGGGGCTTGAACCCATGACCTTGAGATTAAGAGTCTCATGTTTTGCCAACTGAGCCATCTCAGCCAGCCAGGTGCCAGCAGTGGGTGGAGCCAGAGCCTAAAGTGGGTGGAGCCAGATATGAATTTCTCCACCTCCAATGCAAAGAAGCAAGTCCAGGGACTTATTCAAGCAAAGACAAAAGGCCTTGATGATGGGGTGGAGCAGTGCTGGTGAGGGGTGTGGCCATGGAAGGGTTCATGGCTCAGGGAGAGTCCTGAGGGCCAGATTGAGGTCTGGAGAGACATTTGTCTCCCAGGCCTAGTTTCCTACCCTGGTGCAAAAGACTCGTGGGGGAAAAAATCTATTGAACATGTGCAGAGTTCTTTTCTCTCATCACTTCCTGTCCCAGGGTCTGCACATCTAGGAGTTCAGGAGGTTGGGGCCTTCCAAAGTACAAAGGGGGGGCATATAATAGACTTCTATCTAGAAACTTTTCTTAGGTCAAACTCAGCTAATTCCCACCTTGTTGGGAAAAAACACAACCATCCATCAGATTTCAATCTTCGCTGAAATTTGCAATATACTTTTTGACTCAAAAATGAACCCAAAGTATGCGTTTCAGGGTAAAATACATTTAGAAATACATACGTTGAGATAAAATATGTATTTGTCAGATGTCCTGCCATGTCCTAACACCCCCATGGAACTCCAGAACACCAGGAAGTCTCCCTTATCTTCAGAGCCCCTCCCTCCCACTGAGTTTGGGACTCTGGTGGGCTCCAGTTTGGGGAAGCGGGGGCTTAGATTAATCTGGGGGCAAATGGGCTGGAGAGAGGAGCACCTGATTTCTCACCTGATACCCCTTAGGCTGGTGCTAAAGTGTGTTCCTCTGGGCTGCAAAAAGAAACATGAGAAATTCCTTCCACTGCAGAGTTCTCCCCATCAGTTTATTTCCTGTATTCAGTAAACAAGGATCTCCCACAAGCTAAAGTTTGAAGGTGTCACCATCCATCAGAGGCACTGAGCTTGGAAGAAAATGCATTAGGCTTTTCCTTTTTAAAGAATAACAACAGCAAAAAGGTGTTGTTCTTTTGTGGGGTTGGTTTCTCTCTCTTTTTTTTTTTTGGCTTGGGTGGAGGAAGAAATCAACTCTGGAAAAATGCTTCTCAAAATGACAGCAGCCCCAAGCACCCCTTGATGGGATGGATAGCAAATGTGCAAAGTTAAACTATGGAATTCCCTGCCACAGGAGGCAGTGATGACCACCAAGTTGGCTTTCAAAGAGATTGACCAATTTATGGAGAAAAGGACTTTTGACGGCTGCTAGCCATGATGGCTAGGGACGCGGGTGGCGCTGTGGGTTAAACCACAGAGCCTAGGACTTGCCAATCAGAAGTTCGGCAGTTTGAATCCCTGCGACGGGGTGAGCTCCCCTTGTTTGGTCCCTGCTCCTGCCCACCTAGCAGTTCGAAAGCACATCAAAGTGCAAGTAGATAAATAAGTACCGCTCCGGCGGGAAGGTAAACGGCGTTTCCATGCACTGCTCTGGTTCGCCAGAAGGGGCTTAGTCATGCTGGTCACATGACCCGGAAGCTATATGCCGGCTCCCTCGGCCAATAAAGCGAGATGAGCACCGCAACCCCAGAGTCGGTCACAACTGGACCTAATGGTCAGGGGTCCCTTTACCTTTACCTTTAAGACAGGATTTTGGAAGGGAAAAGACAATGGGGAGGTTTCCCACTTTGACCTTGCAGAGAAATAATTGAGGTCAATTTGTTCAGGACTTTTTTCCTGTGGGGTTCTCAGACATGTGGTTTATATATTTATGTACGTGTTTGCTGGGTACATTTATAAACATTTCTTACATATCTAAGACCTTAAAATTCTTATCACACTATTCACTACCTCCACAATTGGAGGCAGCAATGCTTCTGAATACTAGCTGTTGGAAACCCAGGAGGGGAGAGGGCTCTAGCACTTGAATCCTGCTTGCAGCTTTCCCAGAGGCACCTGCTCAGTCAGTGTGAGGAACAGGGTGCTGGATGAGATGGGTGACTGGCAAGACCTAGACAGCATCTTAAAAAGCAGAGACATCACCTTGCCAACAAAGGTCTGTATAGTTAAAGCTATGGTTTTCCCAGTAGTGATGTATGGAAGTGAGAGCTGGACCATAAAGAAGGCTGATCGCCGAAGAATTGATGCTTTTGAATTATGGTGCTGGAGGAGACTCTTGAGAGTCCCATGGACTGCAAGAAGATCAAACCTCTCCATTCTGAAGGAAATCAGCCCTGAGTGCTCACTGGAAGGACAGATCCTGAAGCTGAGACTCCAAGACTTTGGCCACCTCATGAGAAGAGAAGACTCCCTGGAAAAGACCCTGATGCTGGGAAAGATGGAGGGCACAAGGAGAAGGGGACGACAGAGGACGAGATGGTTGGACAGTGTTCTCGAAGCTACCAGCATGAGTTTGACCAAACTGCGGGAGGCAGTGGAAGACAGGAGTGCCTGGCGTGCTCTGGTCCATGGGGTCACGAAGAGTCGGACACAACTAAACGACTAAACAACAACAACAACAGTCTTGGCAAATCCTGCCACAGGTGTTAGAGGCCAACTGCTGGCTGGGAAGGATCCCTACCGCCCCCTCCCATCGTCTGCCACCCCAAAGAAACAACATTTGTTGCTCTCTTCTCTCCACAGCGCCACCCCCACCCCTCGCTGTGTTCCCTGGCACATCATGCAATGCGACAATGAATATATATTGACCTTATTATAGCAGCCGGCTGCTGGTGCCAGAAGCAGGCAGGCATACTTTGCTCAAATTAAAGCTGTCAGCCTGTAATTTATGGTTCGTTGCAGGAGAGGAGCTCTGAGGGGAGAGCTGTGGAGCTGGGGAACAGGCAGGCAGGTAGGAAGATGAACCCTGGGGGGAGGTGGGGGAAAGATCTCGCTAATGATGCCATGCTGGCGTTCAAGTGTCATCTCTCTCCTGCTTTTGCACATCTTTCAAACCGGCTCCGTTTGCTGGAGGTGATGTTTTGCTCCCCTCTTGCCCGCCTCTCCTTGCCTTGGGATTGTTTCTCCCCCCCCAGAGTTAAATTACTGGTTATACCTGAAAAGGATGAAGTAGGTGTGATAACAGAGGGCTAGACAGAAGTTGTCTGAAGACAATGGGGTAGCTTTGTGTCTTCCAGCCTCATAATATGGTATCGTTTTCCTAACAGAGCTAACAGGCTTGTCAGATTAAGATTCTGTGGGTGGGAGAGAGAGAGAGAGAGAGAGAGAGAGAGAGAGAGAGCGCAGTCTTGCTCAACCTGTACAAAAGGAAACGTCAAGTCTGTTCCTCCACCTACTTTTGCATGTGGCCCTGTCAACCCTCGCACACAGCTCCTGACAGGGGGAGCATAGCCCCATGGCTGACAATGTTCCCCCTGTGGGGCGGGAAAAATAAACATAGTTCACCCGTGTGGGGGAATTAATAAAAGACTTGGCTGGATCCCTAGATCCTAAGCACAGGGCTAACCACACTCTCCAGCAAGACAGAGCCCCCAGCTGAGTATTAAAATCCTAGAATCATGCAGCACAGTGACGCAAAAAGGAATACAGGCTGTTAGACCTTTTAAACACCCCATTTAGTCTGCTTACAGAGCTTCCCCTCTCCACCTTTCTCACAATGAACAGACCACACTGTTAGCAAGTTTAAATGCTTTACTTACAAACTCCGAAGGTCAGATTTGTGCATTATTCCATGCAGCAGCAAGAAGAACACAGGTAGAAATCTTGGGTTTACAAAATACAGAAAAATATTTCTGAGCGCGTGGTCTGGGCTTGAAGGAGTCAAGCCCAGACATGTTGCCTGGTCAGCATCACGTGGTGGAAGGGAAAGAAGTAAGAAGCTTCACTTCCTTCTTCCCTGGAAGTGAGGGGGCATGAACTGCCTGAGTCCAGGAATACAGATCTGTAGTCCTAACCCCTTCATGCATTAACTAGCCCTAAGCTAGTGGGTGGGGGGAATTTGACTGCAATTTCCCCACCCCCACCCTTCCTCTCCTGGCAGATAAAGGCCCGCAGTGAGAATTTCAGGGATTCCTTGGGAATGATATGTTAAACTTTTCTGATCATTTCGAATGTTGATATTCCAGTTGTTCTGTTATGACGAGCCCAGCTGCGCACTGCCGGTCAGATCTGCTGGCAAGGGGCCTTTCTGAAGGGTATCTCCATGGCTACCTATGAAAGGATTACAAGAAACATTAGCATTATTTATTTTTAGGTCACCCTTCCCCCAACTTAGTGCCCTCCAGCTGTGCTGGCTAGAGTTCACTGGCATAGCCTGGGGGGCAGGGAGGGGCAGCTGCCGCCTAAATCAGTAAAAATCAATAAAAATACATAGCAAACTGAGGTTCTGCCCCCCCCCCAACAAAAGGCCTGCCCCTCTCAACAAAAATCCTGGCTACACCTATGCTGGGGTTAATGGGAGTTATAGTGCAAAACATTTGGAGGCCACTAGGTTGAGGAAGGGCATTCCTTGATGGGTAAGGTAAAGGTAAAGGAACCCTGGACAGTTAAGCCCAGTCAAAGGTGACTATGGGAAGCAGCATTCATCTCGCTTCAGGCCAAGGGAGCCAGTGTTTGTCCGCAGAGTACATTCTAAAGCACAGCTGAGTACAACTGGTTTGGCAAAGACATTCTATGCTTGAGCCAGACCCCCAAATTCTTATGCAATGTACAATACTGAACATGATTTCTGAAAAGGATGAAGGTTGGCTTGGGTTCCATTGGAGCCCCCCTGCAATGAAACGGCTAGCACAGTGGGCCGACTCCTGTGGATTGACCTCAAAGGGATGCCATCAAAGTGTTTTTAGCTTTTGGGAGGCATAACTCTGGGAGTCACCTCAAGGATGAGGATGCTACCTTCATAGACCTTGTTTATGCCCCCCCCCAAGCTTGGGTGAATATGTTGCTTGGCGAAAGAAAAGTTTCTCGTCACGAGAACTGCACTGCCAAATCTATGTGGGTTTTGAAGGATGGCGGTGTTTTGGTTTGTGTATTCCTTCAACAGTTATGAATGAGGTAAGGTAAAGGTAAAGGGACCCCTGACCGTTAGGTCCAGTCCCGGACGACTCTGGGGTTGCGGCGCTCATCTTGCTTTACTGGCCGAGGGAGCCGGCGTACATGTGGCCAGCATGACCAAGCCACTTCTGGCGAACCAGAGCAGCGCACGGAAACGCTGTTTACCTTCCCTCCGGAGTGGTACCTATTTATCTACTTGCACTTTGACATGCTTTTAAACTGCTAGGTTGGCAGGAGCAGGGACCAAGCAATGGGAGCTCACCCTGTTGTGGGGATTCGAACCGCCAACCTTCCGATCGGCAAGCCCTAGGCTCTGTGCCTATAAATGCAGAATGAATCAGGTTTCTCTCTCAACCCTGCAACACGCCAAGCATCTATAGTAGACGTAGCAAGATGGAGATGACTTTCTAGAGGATGGGAAATCAGCCTAGACTCCAGCAGAGTCAAGCAGGGCTGCTTTCCTTTCCCTGATTTATTAATTAATGTATTACTAGGCTGAAACAAGCATTTGTTTTGCTCATTGAGGGATAGCGTGAGATGGCGCGGACAGTGGTGGCGGCGGCGGCAGCAGCAGGGAGCTGAATGACCTCAGCATGGAAGCATTTTTATTTTCTCCTTCCCCTAGATGTAGGACAGCGTTCTTTTTTTGCGATTAGCACCTCTGAGCAGGAAGGAGGCTGGGCCAGCTGATGGTGGCTGAGTGGAACAAAAGAGATCCGGGAAGCAAACTGAGGTCACGCAGTCTTCTTGACAGCCCTATTTGGACGCCCAGGAATCGGTGGCCCGAATACCTGCGACTGGAGGCCTGGAATAGCGTGAGGGACGGAGTGGAAGGAGACACCCTCAGCACATTGCAGGCTGAAGAAGCAGAGGAGAGACCCATGGCGAAGGGCAGGCTCTGGCATTCTTGTCCATTTCTAGAGCATCGAGCAAATTTGGATGGTGGGGTGTCACCATGATCCCTGCAAGAGCAGCATAAGACGGCTGTTTCGCACGTTACACAGAGGCTAGGGTGGGTTGACCGCAAGAGTGTGTGCCACAAGTGCCTGCAGCCCATCCTGGCTGTGTGTTGTTGATGGAGTTTGGGGGAAGGGTTGTAGCTCAGCGGGAGAACATCTGCTTTGTGTGCAGGAGGTCCCAGCATCTCAAGGTAAGGTGGGGAATGTTCTGTTATAAGAAAAAACTGCTCCTTTCCCCTTACAGGGTACCCAAGAGCCCGTATAGAGTCCTTAAGTGGGTTCCCTATTGGCAGGAGAAAATAACAGAAGCCAACCAGAGAATATTGAGAAGCAAAGCAGCTAGTAAGCCTGATTTTTATTAAACTGTTGCAACAGGGTCCTCACTCATCACATGTAGGAGGAAGGAGGAACACAGAACAATGTTGCGCA
The DNA here is from genome assembly GCF_964106645.2 of Podarcis pityusensis. Classification (NCBI taxonomy): domain Eukaryota; kingdom Metazoa; phylum Chordata; class Lepidosauria; order Squamata; family Lacertidae; genus Podarcis; species Podarcis pityusensis. The sequence goes on along the minus strand of NC_138039.1, from coordinate 27,098,785 downwards.
AGCCCTTAAATAGACTTTTGAAATTGCCCGCCCTGTAGCCCAAAACCACCCCACAAAACATCATACATACATCACAGAAGGAGGCCGTCTACAGCAGAGGAGGCGGTCTACAGCAGAAATCCTGTTTTGCCAGGATACCTGACAATGGTCACTGATTGCTTTACCTGGGCAGTCTGACCATTCTTTTGTGATGGTTAATAGTTTAGTTCCTGAAACCAGGTCACAGGCTCACCCTATTCATACACAAATATGCCCTTAAGAAGGATTTGTAAGCAAAAGACAATGGGGGGAGGCTTTCCCATTTCCTTTCTCCTTGCAGAGAAATATTTGAGGTCAATTTGGGAGAGTCAAAATGGCTTCAGGATTGCTCTCCTGTACTGTTTCAGACACATGGTTTATATACTTACGTATGTGTTTGCCTTGTAAATTTATGGACATTTAATTTTTATATTTGAAACCTTAAATTCTTCTAACAGTTCCTTTCCTGACACCCCAGGGAGTCATTGCTATGTAGACCAGTGGTTCCCAAACCTTTTTGGGTCTCTGCCCCCTTGGTTCCATAAACTCATCCCCCCTGCCCCCTGCCCTATAAAAGGCATTATTCAGAATAGCAATTTCCATGACCCATTAAGGAAGGTAATAGCGCAATAAAATTCAAAACAGCAACAATGCATTGCACATTTATTCAAAATCCAATTTAATTCAACACAATGGACAAACCTGATCCAGCGATAGCAGCTTTTCAAAGTCCGATACACCTCCAGCAGGCTTCCTTAACTTGCAAAATGCTGCAAGGTTGCCACAGGTTTGGAGGGGATTCCAGATTTCGGGGCTTGCAGTTAACGAAGCTCCTCCAGCACCTCCTGCTGCCTCTTAGCACCCCCTAGGTGATCCCACTGCCCCCATGGGGTTTCCCCATGCATTTTGGGGACTCGCTAGCATAGACAATTCTGAGCTAGATGTTCTCTTATAAGGCAAGCTACCTTTGTTCCCTCTGCTGCTCCCAATTGAACAGCCTTCCCCACCCTGGTGCTTTCCAGATGTTTTGGACCACATAAGCCAAAGGCAACATCTGGAAAGCACCAGGTTGGGGGAGGCTGTTGAGGAAGACGTTGGCTTGCGAGCTCTGGTTTGATAAGTTTGTCTGGTTGCATTTTTAAGTGAGCACTGAAAACAGGCCTGCCTGATGGAACTCAGGCAGCTGCCTTACCCAGAGTCAGATCACGGGTCCATTTAGCTCAGCATTGTCTGCACTGGTTAGCAACATCTCTCCGGGGTTTGGGGCAAGAGTCTCTTCCCAACCCTGCCCGGAATGCTGTTGGGGATGGATCCTGGGATCTTCTGCATGAAAGCCAAGGGCTGTACCACTCAGCGATGGCCAGACCCTAATGGTGGGGTCAGCTCTGCAAGCCATCAAGGGGGGAACATTTCTTTACGCATAAGCCGCCACCCCCCTTTATTTTGGGAGGAAGGCGTGCAGATTTTATCTCTGTGCTTTATTTCCCTTAGAAACAGCCCAAGCCTTGATGCTCCTTCCTTGGCTCCTCAGTGGCCCAATTCCCTCCCCAGCGTCTAAGGCAATTTGACAGATTTGGCAGGGTGGGGTCAGCAGCTAAATAAAGCTGCCATTCTAGCTGCATTGGATAAATGCACCCTTTGCTCTCCCCAGAAAGCTATTTGCAAGTCAAAATGTGGCACAGGGTGATCTCGAGCTGTCAGCAGCAGAGGGGTTTTTTGTTTTGTTTTTTGAGACTGCGGCTCATGGCCAGCTCAGCAACATGCTCAAGCCCTGAACCTAAAAATAAGGAGGCAGCAGGGCCAGGCTGTGGTTTGTGGCAATGGGGGCGGGGCAAAGAGCAAGCGGCGATTGACAGATGCCTGAGCAAAGCTGCCTTCAGGTCCTTCTTCAGAAGCACAACAACTGAGTGTCTTCCTTCTGGGCTGCAATTATTGCTTCCATTACCTTCGTTTTAAAAATATCCTTGGTGTTTGCAGATGTTCACACACTTTCACATCATACACCTGCGGTGTGGGGAGTAACAGATGGGCACACAGAAAAGTGGGTCCGGCAAACCCTTTTGGTTGCAAAGAGATTTAGACATCACTGCTGCTTGCCCCATGAGTAGAACCTGTTGCTCAGGGGACACCTTCAGAAATATGAATAGGCACCTTCTTGAGTTCAGGTGGCCTGTGCCTGTGCTGGATTTACACAATAAGCTAAACAAGCTATAGCTTAGGGCCCCACTCTCTTGGCCCCCCCCCAAAAAAAAAATAGGTAAAAAGACCTGGATGTACATTTCCAAAATATAAGATAAAAAACAAATAAAATAAAACCTACATACAGCAACAGTGTTTTGTGTTGTGTAGGCTCCTATGATGTAAGTAAGGGGCCCCGCCTGCTAGCCTGCTCCCTAAAATATCACTGGTTTGCTCATTAATTGATAAAATACATATTTTGTTATCTGCAAATGGCTTTAGATACCTATTAGGTCCATAAATTACCATATAGTATATATTCAATGCAAAAAACAGTGGCAATTTGTTGTTGACAGCGGACAGCTGCACATATAAAGGGCCCCATTGCCTTCAGTAGCTTAGGGCCTCATCAAACCTAAATCCGGCCCTGGGCTGTGCATTTACTTGTGGCAGGGCACCCCTACAGATTTGCATGCTCTTACCATGTGCAGGGAAGTGGTGAGTTGGTTTTCTTTTCCTTTTCTTTTAAACTACCAGCCTGAAGTGACATCGTCCCTGCTTGGCACCTAATCATGCAAGCCCACTTTTCCGCTCGGGGGTGCATTACAGACATTCAAGTCTCCTCTCTACCATGCAAGGAAAATCAGCTAAAAATATGCCCAGGGAGGCAAGCTGAACGAAACCGCCTTTGCTCTTTGATTAGGGGCCTGTTGTCTGTGTCATTATTACCTGCTCCAAAGACTGCTCTTGCACACTGTGGTGTCTTTCTCATTCCAGAGAAAGCTTTCCCATTGCTTGCCTTCTCCCTCTTTCTGCACAGGCTACCAAGGCTTTAATAGGGTGGCCTCGATGCTCTGCAGTGATTTACAGGGGAGCAATTCCATAAATGGTTTCAAACTCCCACCGCCCCCAAGATTTATTTGCTTTCCAGCTAAAAGCCATCCAAGCTGGTCCACCACGTATGCTGCTTAGGTTAATGATGCTATTTATACGTAAGATAAATTGTTTAATGGGCAGGATGCCAGGGTTGCTGTTTAGTTTGACGCTAATGTCTCCTAGCAGATTTTGCTATATATCTGAATACCTAGATTTTGCTAGGTATCTGAAGAAGTGTGCTTGCACACGAAAGCTCATACCAAGAACTAACTTAGTTGGTCTTAAAGGTGCTACTGGAAGGATTTTTTTATTTTGCTATATATGTTATAGATACATAATCCTGCTGAAAGTTTGCTCTCCCTGCACAGAATATCAAGAGCGGGGAAGGTTTCCCCAAGCTAGACGGTGCCCTACTTCAGAGTACTTTGCACTACCAGGAGATGCCTCTAATTCCCTATTAATAATTCCCTTTGCTTCTTCTCCAGCCTGGTTCTCAAAGGGAGGAAGAGGCGAGCAAGGCACAAAACAGAATGTTCACGTCCGATTTCCAAAGTGTGTTTCCTCACAAACACTTCCTTTTCAACCTGCTTCCTTCTAGGATTTCAGCCCATTTTCTCAGTCCTTCAATTCTCTTGGTGCCTTTTTCATATCCCCACCACCACCAACCCCCTTTCCACGGAGAATTTTACACCAGTTTTTGTTTTCGTTGCATTGGCATTTTGCCAACAGGGTATTCCCCTCCCATGCCCCGACTCCTTCTTTCAAATATAAGAGCCCGGCTGCTGGAACAGGCCAAAGGGGGACACATCCAGTCCTGTATCCTGTTCTCACAGTGGCAAATCAATGAATAATAATAATAATAATAATAATAATAATAATAATAATAATTTATTATTTATACCCTGCCCATCTGGCTGGGTCTCCCCAGCCACCCTGGGCGGCTTCCAACAAAGTATTAAAATACAGTGGTCTGTTAAACATTAAAAGCTTCTCTAAACAGGGCTGCCTTCAGATGTCTTCTAAAAGTCTGGTAGTTGTTCTTCTCTTTGACATCTGGTGGGAGGGTGTTTCACAGGGCTCTTATATGCCACTACCAAGAAGGCCCTCTGCCTGGTTCCCTGTAACTTGGCTCCCCACAGTGAGGGAACTGCCAGAAGGCCCTCGGCGCTGGACCTCAGTGTCTGGGCAGAACGGTGGGGGTGGAGACGCTCCTTCAGTGTACTCTCCCTTCCTGTCGTTTCCAGCACCTGGTATTTCCGCCTCTGACCATGGACGCAGAGCATACCTATCATGGCTAGTAGCCATGGTTGGGCCCTTTTCCAATAATTTGCCCAATTCTTTTTCAAAGCTATCCAAGTTGGTGGTGACGCTGCCTCCATGTCATGAACTGGCTGGATGCAGAGGGGCGTGGGGTGGGAGGCACCATCTGGGGAACCCCCAAGGGAAGAAGACTCAGAGCTGGGGGATTGGTGGTAGGATGACAATGAGTGGTAAGAGGGAACATGAGGCGTTCTGGGCTACAGTCGCATAGCTGGGGGTGGGTGGGGATGCATCCTGGGAGGCAGGGGCAGTTGGCAGGCCCCCAGCTGGCTCCAGCCCACTGGCCGGCAGCTGGGCAAACTCTGGTTCTCGGAACAGCATCAAAAACTGTGACTCAAGCCTCAGAGACCTTTAGAGACTGAGCACGCAAGCCAGCAGCGATAAGAACTCTTTGCAACGGAAGGGCGGACAGAGGCATATGTAAGCATATTTACAAGCATTTATTCAGCATCAGGACAAAGGAAAAAACATGTCTGCTTCCATTCATGTCCAAGCAAAAACAGCATAGGCAAAATCTATATACAACGGAAGTTCCCAGCAGACTGTGCTGGAAGTAAACAGACATGTGACATACAACAACTCCACATGCCTGTTCTAAAGGTGGAACGGAACTATATCCTAACGGGGCACACTGGGTATCTTGTGTCAGGCGGCAGAGGAACTGTTATGTACTGAGTTGAATAGGATCCAAACTGTAGCAGTCTGATTGGTCCTAGAACAATAGGATCCAAAAGGCAGCAGTCTGATTGGTCCTAGAACAATAGGATTCAGAATGCAGCAGTCTGATTGGTCCTAGAACAATGCAGCAGTATGATTGGTTGGCAGGAACCACCCAATCCTGCTCCAGATAGAAGTGAATCCACAACCTGATTGGCTTACAGTAGAATTCCAGAATTAGCCAATCATGTGCAGCCCATTGTGTAAATAATGTATATAAAGCAGATACTGTGAGGGGACATTTATTCATTCCTCCTCACCACTATGAGCTGAATAAAGAGCATGAAATCACTTTGCGACTCTGAGTATATTTCACTGGCGACGAGGATGGGATCCCGCTGAGCTGACTGCCACACACAGCACCGCAGCACCGCCAACTGCCGCACCGCTGCCTCGCACCGTGTATCCAGGCTTCAGCTCCGGGGCACAAGGAACTCAGAATGGCAGCCAACAGCAGCTTCTCGCCATTCAACCCAGCATCTGGAGACTGGGAAGCGTACGCCTCCCGTTTCACCTTCCTCCTAGAAGCCAAAGGGGTCACCGACGAAGAAGACGCCAAGAAGAGGGCGATATTCTTCAGCGTCTGCGGAGAGGAGACATTTGAAATCGCCCGGGCTCTCCTTGCGCCTGAAGACGTCGCTACTGTTCCATACAAAACAATAATGGAACAGCTGAAGGGGCACTTTTCGCCGCAGCCCTCAGTGGTGGCTCGTCGAAATGCCTTCTACGCAAAGCGGCAAGCCCCTGGGGAAACCATAACTGGGTTTGTGACCTCTCTCCGCCAAGCCGCCCGGTTCTGCAACTTCTCAGAGCTGGAGAACATGCTTCGTGACCGCCTCGTCGGTGGCCTGAAGGATGAGAAGCTGCAACGACGCCTCTACGCTAAGAAGGACCTAACGTTCCAGGTCGCTCTGGAGGAGGCCCTGGCAACAGAAGCTGCCGAGAGGTCGACCCAAGAGGCACGGCCGAGCCTGCCATCCCAACCGAGGGTCCACCATGAAGACCTCACCGACGACTCAGGATCCGACAGGGAGGAGGTGCACCGAGTACAGCAGCGCACTCAAGCAGCGCACAGACCACAGCTGCCTCGACGAGAAGGAGGGAACTGCGCAAGCTGCGGGGAGAGTCACGAGAGGAGGACCTGCCGTTTCCGCAACGCAGAGTGCAGGCAGTGCAGAAAATCGGGACACATCGCCCGGGTGTGTCGGGCTCGGCCCACCCGACACCAGGCATCAGATGACCAATCCAAGAGCCCCAGGTCCCGGGGCCCAACGCACCAAGGCAACTCGACGGAGCTCACGGACTTCCAGGTATACCAGTTGCCCCACCCCAACGTAGAGAAAATTTATGTAGAGGTACAGATAGAGGGGGCCCCATGCCGCATGGAGCTTGACACGGGTTCAACTCTATCCATAATCTCGGCAAGGACCTTAAGGAAACTGTGTCCCACTGGGGGTCCCAAACTCAGGCCGGCCCCATTCACCCTCCGGGACTTCCAGAAACGTAAGGTCCCCACAATGGGGGTGGGGACCTTCAGGGTGCAATACCGAGGGCGGACGCGGCAACTGGACTTGCTTGTGGTCAAGGGCCCCTACATTAGCTTACTGGGATTGGCATGGTTTGGACCACTGGGGCTAGCTGTCACCGGGGTGAACCACACTAGCTTACAAGTGGACGTGGACGCCATATGCAAGGAATTTCCAGGGGTTTTCGATGGGAAATTGGGACAGTATACGGGCCCCCCCATTGCGCTACAGCTTGACCCCGCAGTACGACCGGTCAGGCTCAAGGCCCGCCGGGTCCCGTTCGCCTTGAAACCCCGTATAGACGAGGAATTGGACCGACTCGTAGAGCAAGGAGTGCTGGAGCCGGTGCCTAATGCTCCCTGGGAAACCCCAATCGTCACACCCGTCAAGCCTAATGGTTCGGTCCGCATCTGCGCAGACTACAAATGTACCATAAACAAGGCCCTCACGGCCCACGCATACCCAGTGCCAGTGGTCAGCCATGTCCTTGCCACCCTGGCTGGGTCGAAAATTTTTGGCAAGCTGGACTTGGCCCAAGCATATCAACAGCTGCCAGTAGATGAGGCCACAGCAGAGGCACAGACGATTGTGACGCACAGAGGAGCGTTCAGGGTAAAGCGGCTGCAATTCGGTGTCAGCGTGGCACCAGGCATATTCCAGAATATAATGGACTCTCTCCTTAAAGGGATTCCTGGCGTCACCCCCTTCTTCGATGATGTGTTGATTGCCGGCCCCACACCAGAGGAGTTTGAGGACCGCCTCCGCACCGTTCTGCACCGTTTCCAGACGGCGGGTCTCAAGGTGAAGCGGGAAAAATGTCTACTAGGAGTGCCTCAGGTGGACTTTCTGGGATTTATGGTGGACGCAGAAGGGGTCCACCCGACTGGGGACAAGGTACGGGCCATTTGTGATGCCCCAGCGCCCAAGAGTAAGACTGAACTTCAGGCCTTCTTGGGACTATTGAACTTTTACCATTCCTTCCTTCCCCACAAGGCGGCGGTAGCGGAGCCCCTACACAGACTCCTGGACAAGCGGGCCCCTTGGGTGTGGGGCCAGCGCCAGGAGGCCGCATTCCAGGCAGTCAAGGACTTGCTTGTCTCAAACTCGGTCTTGGCACACTTCGACGAGAGGCTGCCGGTGGTGCTAGCATGCGACGCCTCACCCTATGGCATTGGAGCTGTCCTGGGGCACCAACTCCCGGATGGAAGAGAGGTACCGGTGGCGTACTTTTCCCAGACACTCAACACAACCGAGCGGAACTACTCGCAAATCGACAAGGAGGGTCTGGCAATCGTAAAGGGAGTAAAAAAATTCCATGATTTCTTGTACGGGCGGCCCTTCACCGTGGTGACTGACCACAAGCCGTTGCTTGGCTTGTTTGCCCCCGAAAAGCAGACCCCCCAAGTGCTGTCTCCTCGCGTCCTCAGGTGGTCAATTTTCCTTGCCAGCTACCAGTATGCACTGATTCACCGACCTGGGAAGGCGATGGGCCATGCGGACGCCCTCAGCAGGCTACCACTACCGGAAACAGGCCCTGACCCAGCACCTGCACAAGAGGTTATGAGCCTGGAGCTGCTTCCCGACCGCCCCATTCAGGCACAAGAAGTTGCACACCATTCCAAGAAAGATAGGGTCATCTCCCGGGTCCTGGACTGGGTGTGGAGGGGATGGCCCAGCAGCAGCCCCGGGCCAGAATTCGCCGGCTACACAACCCGCAAACATGAACTGTCGGCCCACAAGGGGTGCCTGTTATGGGGAAGCAGAGTCGTTGTTCCCCAGCCCCTCTGCAAAAGGGTCCTCACAGCCCTACACGAGACACATCCAGGGGTAGTAAGAATGAAGGCCCTTGCCAGGAGTTATGTGTGGTGGCCGGGGATCGATGGAGAGATAGAGGCCTGGGTCAAACACTGCCAGGCCTGCCAAGAATCCCGCCCAGATCCCCCAAGGGCCCCAGTCCAGTCCTGGGAGTCCGCCCGAGCACCATGGTCACGCCTGCATGTGGATTTCGCTGGCCCCTTTCAGGGGAAAACATTCTTCATAGTGGTGGACTCCTACACCAAATGGCTGGAAGTCGCACTGGTACCGTCCACTTCCACGTCCGCAGCCATCCGGGTACTACGCAGGCTGTTTGCAACCCACGGGCTCCCTGACACTCTCGTCTCAGACAACGGGACTGCATTTACGTCAGGAGAATTCCAAACCTTCACAGCGCAGAACGCCATCCGCCACATCCGTTCGGCGCCGTTCCACCCTGCCACCAATGGCCAAGCAGAACGCATGGTGCGGACCACCAAGGACACCCTTCGCCGCATGACGCAAGGGGACTGGGAGTACCGCCTTGCCACATTCCTTCTAGCACAGCACAGCACCCCCAGCTCAACGACTGGCCGGAGCCCCGCTGAACTACTAATGGGTCGGCGCCTTGCAATCAGATTGGACCGCCTTCACCCCGATAGAGCTCAGGATGAGGTAGTGGTGGGGGAAGGCAGGAACCCCCGGACCTTCGAGGCCCAGGACCCAGTGTACGCAAAGAATTTTGGAGCAGGCCCAGCATGGGTACCCGCCACAATCACCAGGGTCACTGGCCCCGTGTCGTACGAGGTGCTAACGGATGGGGGGCAATGCTGGCGCCGCCACTGCGACCAGATACGGCGACGATTCCCGGGAGAAAACCAGGAGGAGGACAGGTCAGAGGAGTCCCAAGGGAACAGCGGGGCAGTGAGGCCCATAGAGCAGGAGGGGCCAGCAGGAGAGGCAGAATCAGTAAATACAGAGAGGACCCGTGAGGCCGAAAGGACACCGGAACCAGAACCACGACTGAGCGAGCCGGTTGCACCAGACCAAACAGCCGCATCACAGCCAGCATCCTTGGAACACGAGCCAGAACCCGGAGCCCGGACCAGGGAACACCCCAGGCCACAACGCACACGTAGGCCGCCGGCATACCTTGAGGACTATGAATGCGACCTCCCGGGCAGGACTGGAACTTAGAGGGGAGGGGTGTTATGTACTGAGTTGAATAGGATCCAAACTGTAGCAGTCTGATTGGTCCTAGAACAATAGGATCCAAAAGGCAGCAGTCTGATTGGTCCTAGAACAATAGGATTCAGAATGCAGCAGTCTGATTGGTCCTAGAACAATGCAGCAGTATGATTGGTTGGCAGGAACCACCCAATCCTGCTCCAGATAGAAGTGAATCCACAACCTGATTGGCTTACAGTAGAATTCCAGAATTAGCCAATCATGTGCAGCCCATTGTGTAAATAATGTATATAAAGCAGATACTGTGAGGGGACATTTATTCATTCCTCCTCACCACTATGAGCTGAATAAAGAGCATGAAATCACTTTGCGACTCTGAGTATATTTCAGGAACCAAGAAGAAGAAGAAGAGTTTGGATTTGATATCCCGCCTTTCACTCCCTTTAAGGAGTCTCAAAGCGGCTAACATTCTCCTTTCCCTTCCTCCCCCACAACAAACACTCTTTGAGGTGAGTGGGGCTGAGAGACTTCAAAGAAGCGTGACTGGCCCAAGGTCACCCAGCAGCTGCATGTGGAGGAGCGGAGACTCGAACCCGGTTCTCCAGATTATGAGACTACCGCTCTTAACCACTACACCACACTGGTTGCCAGGAATGGATAAGACAAGGAAAAGTCCTTACCACCTGCTTCTAAGGCTCTCTGGGTTCTGGGAGATGGTGGGTCTGGAATGTTTTCTAGTGACAACGTGTCAGCCAGCTGTTCTTGCTCTGCCTCCTTCTCCTCTCCCATTATTTCCCACCTTTTCCCCTCATCTTCCTCTGAGCTGTGATCTCCCTCAAACCCCTGTTGTAATTCTGAACTTCTCTGGAAGGGTCAGGCTAGAGAGGCGGTCTGCACCATTCCTCCTCTGCCCAGTCCCTAGCATCTTGGGGGCAACACGCTGTGCCCAAGGTGACGCCCAACTCCAGGAGCCCCAGAGCACGGTGTGCCACTCCTAAAAGCAGCATGGCCCAGGGCCGTGCTCTCAGGGCACCAAGAGGGCAGCTGAGAAAGACTCTTCTGGGAGTGATGCGGTGGGCTCTGGGGCCTGCAGGCACCACTCCACCCGAGAAAGGAGCCTGGGGGTGCCACCGCCTGTCACCTCCCCCTCAGCCATCCTCCAGCTAAGGGGTGGGGGGGGGCAGGCTCCCTGCAGCCTCTGTGCTCTCAAAAAAGCAACACGGGCCTGCAGGGCATCCGAGAAGAACGCGGCAGCTCAGACGATGGGATTCCAGCAGCATGCCCTGCTGATGGGATTCTGCGCACTATCCCGGGCACCCAGCTAGCTATGCCACTGCTGGGCTGGAGGGTACCTTTAATGCAACTTTCATTCATTTCATTTATGCACTGCTTAATATGCTTAATATGTACTGCTTAATATACCTGAAGGAGTGTCTCCACCCCCATCATTCAGCCCGGACACTGAGATCCAGCGGCGAGGGCCTTCTGGTGGTTCCCTCAGGGCAAGAAGTGAGGTTACAGGGAACCGGGCAGAGGGCCTTCTTGGTAGTGGTGCCCACCCTGTGGAACGCCCTCCCATCAGAGGTCAGGGAAATAAACAAGTATCTTACTTTTAGAAGGCAGCCCTGTTTAGGGAAGTGTTTGATGTTTTATCATGTTTTTAATATTCTGTTGGGAGCCGCCCAGAGTGGCTGGGGAAATCCAGCCAGATGGGTAGGGTATAAATAATAAATTATTATTATTATTATGCAAAATCCCTAAGTGGTTTACATAAAACACAATAAGATCATTTTTAAAAAAGGAAAGAAAAATCTGCATTGTATCCAAAGCCACTCATCAGTAAAAACAGAGAAACCCTATCAATAAAACATTTGGTTAAATATCCATAAATAATAAAACACAGCAGTGTGATGAATCTTATGACTAAACATTCAGAGGAAGTTTCTGACAAGAAGAGCTGTTCAAGAGTGGAACGGGCTCCCTCGGAAGGCGGGTGGACTCTCTTTCGCTGGAGGTTTTTTAAACAGAAGTTGGATGGCCGCCTGTCATGGATGCCGTAGTTGAGATTCCTGCATTGCAGGGGGTTGGACTAGATGACCCTTGGGGTTCCCTTCCAACTCTACAATTCTATGATTCCCCAAGGAAGGTGGCTTGGGGGGGGATTTGATTCGGTCTGCACAGAAAGGCGAACCCACTTAGCTGACACTTTCCCCCCAAAAAATACGCAAACCGAAACAAAACCACCCTTTGAAATTTTTGTAAACTACTTTGAGGTTTCATTACAACCAAGTGGTACAGAAATGGTGTGAAAGAAATAAAAAAGTCATGCTGCATTCCCACCCCACCCCAGGTAATGATGCAGGAGATACCGAGGTCCGACTCTTGCAACCACCCCTTTCTTGTTGGCCACTGGAACTGTACTGTCTTCCAGCCTGAGGTTTGCACCAAGAGCTGCGGGGTTAGGGCTGTAGCTCAGATATAGTGTATCTCCTTTGTGTGCAGAAGGTCCCAGGTTGAATCCCAGATATATCCAGGTAGGGCTAGGAAAGACACCTGAAAACCTTGGAGAGCCACTGCCAGTCAATGCCGACAATACTGAGCTAAATGGATCAATGATCTGATGTGGTATCAAGCAATTCCCTGTCAAACTCTCCCCCCCCCCCAAAAAAATTTTTTTTATTAGTTTTCCACATTTATAACCATTATAACATATAAAACACACAAAACAAAACACATTACAATACTAAAAAATAAAAAACCACATATTCCTACTTATATTCATTTTAAATTCCATTGTTAAGTGACCTCCTCAAATCCCCCCTTACTGAATTTCATTATGTCACCTTGTAACAGTTCTCCCAAACATCTTTCTAAATAATTAGTTCCTTCAATTAACTATATTCAACTCTTTTCTTATTGTCTTAAATCCATATTTCTATACCACATTCTTATTGTTGTCCTAGGCCTGTTTAGTACTTTTAAGAACCTTCTCAATTATCTTATATTACAATATTTAGCTAAATAGTCTTTAAATTTCATCCAGTCTTCTTGGTATTCCTCGTCTTTCTGTAATTCCCTATCAAACTCTTAATTCAGCACCATGTGGACTGAAATATTGCCAATGCTCTAGGTAAGAGTTTCTGCTAGGCATGCAGAAGTCCCTGGTTCAATCCGTCCCCCCCCCATCAGCATCTCCAGGTCATAGCTGTCAAGTGTCCCTTATTTGAAGGGACAGTCCCTTATTCCAGCGCCATGTCCCGCTGCTGTCCCTTATTGATGGATGTCCCTTAAATGATGTCCCTTAAATTTCAACGGAAGCAGCTCCTCTCCCTCCCTCCCTGCCGGCCAGGGAGGAGGAAGGGTCCAACTGTGTTGCTTGGCTGTGTTGCTCACCCAATAAGAAGTCTAAGAACGACTGGGGGGTGGAGCTTGCATGCCTTGTGTGTGGCTAGTTAATGCAAGCTGAGGGGTTTTTTGAATGCTGGACGCCATTTTGTTGCACGTGCTGCTGCAAACTTTGCAGTGCAAAGCCAGGCCGGGGAGCCATCTTAAGTTGAGGCTGCATAGGCCTTGTGGTGCATGTGATTCAGATTCTATTCAGTTGAACCTCTGGTTACAAAGTTGGTTGGACAGTGTTCTCGAAGCTACCCAGCATGAGTTTGACCAGACTGCAGGAGGACAGGAAGACTGGAGTGCCTGGAACAGGTGAGGCTGCAGGTCCTTTATTTTGGCTGCTGGTCCCTTATTTTCAAATCTGTAAGTTGACAGCTATGCTCCAGCTAGGGCTGAAGACCCCAGAGGGCTGCTGCCAGTCATGTAGACAACACTGAGTTAGTTGGACCTGGCATAAGGCACTATCCCCTCTGTTCTGACACCGGCCCATTTTAAACTTGAATTCCTTATTGCCCCCAAGCCAGCTCTCTCCGGGACCCTTCAGGCTGTGAACATTCGCTACGAGCTGGCTGGCATCTCGCCCTGAGCCAAATTCAGCAGGCTGATTCCTTGACTCTCTCACAAAAACGGCATTTCATCCAGCAGGTCTTGAAAAAAAATCTTCTGAAGGCCTGGGAGGAAGTGGGCTTGTGTGAGTACATTCCAGGCCTTGAGCTCTTCCCAAGTTGCGGTTTTCAAGGCTGCACCAGAAAGGATGACTAGGCTGGCTCCGAATCCCTCGGCTCAGACCACAGAAACCTAAATCTCAGTGTTGTTTTAATGCAAGGTTCAATTTGATACTAATTAAGCCAAGATCAAAATATTATCTTAAGGGTTACCACCGCATAAAGCTTGCAGAGGTGGAAACACTCAGCAATGGAGCGTTTTTGTACCAACTTTTTATTGCATCTTTGAGAAGCAGGCCAGAAACAAGCCTGTTGCAAAGATTTATTTGTGGGTTAAGAGGCTGGATTTTTAAATATGACATCTTTGGTATGCTAGCTGCTTGTTGCCTATAAATCTTAGCTAGTATTTCTTAGAAAGCTTTTCATGCCAATGACTTTTTGGCATCCTATAGCTTTCCTTAGCAGCTGTCTTTCAAGAGATTGAAGTGTTTCAAGGTTTGAGGTGGAAGATGATGAGGCAAACTTTTAAGATGTTTCATAATGATGGGTGGTTTTAAAAAAACCAACAACTGCCAAATCATACACTTTCCTAGTGTATTAAGGAAGAGCTTCCAGCCATCTGCTTGCTGTCAACCAATGTTTGTCTGGCATGGGATTTTACGGCATTTTCCCCATCTAACACTCCCATTTTTACAAGTCGTTGACTGAACTTCATAAATGTCAACTTTCTCTGTAAAATTGCAAGGAAATTCTGATTTAGGAGATTTCGTCAACAGTGAGTCGCCCTTTTTCTTTAATCAACTGGAAATGGAGATCCAAAAAAACAAACAAACACAAATAAACTTGAACTGAAAAGCCGTTATTTGAAATATCCTAGGAGGAACCGGAGCGTGTTTTCCTAACATAATTATTCCCAGGCACGATCAAACTTCTTCAAGCCCGAGTCAAGCCCCAGCTCAAATTAAGACCAGCTAAATTGGAAAAAGATGGATTATGGAATGGTTATTTATCCAGGGCAGAAAGAGTGTTGCAAAGTCAAGGTGTCCATAATTCCTCCTGGCAGCTGAGGCTGGAGAAACATTCCACTTGTTTCCTGTCCCCCCCCCCCAAAAAAATATCCTTTGAACTGAAATGCCTGGTTTGTTTGATTTGATTAGGAATAGTGGACATTTTGATTCCAGAGCATGAGCAAGCCTGTGCAGGAGATTCAAAATGGCGCCGGGGTGGGGGTGATGCTCATGGGAAAATGATTGTGTGTCGAGGCTAAATCCATGGGTTGCTGAACTCAAACCTGGGCAAGGGCCTCCAGCTCCAGGTCTGTGATGGGGTGGAGAGACACAGACCCAGGGCCAAAAGTGGCTCTTCATGCATCTCTAACCAGCCCTTGCGAGTCTCCCCAGACCATTGCTGCTGGCTTCCTCAAGTGCTTTTGCCCTTGAAATGGGATGCTGCTTCTTGCTTGCCAAGATGGAGGTGTGTGTGTAGAGAGAAACCTTTCACTTTTGCCTGTCTGGTATGTAGCCTACAGTATAAAGGTGAAAACTGTGGGATAAGCAGCTTCATGTAACCAACATGCTTAAGTCTAATTAATACATGAAGGGGTTAATACCATAGAGTAAGCTTTTCTGCCAGGCCTGGTGTGGTCACTTCCCCTTACCTTGGGAGGAAATGGACAATCAAGCCTATTGTTCACCCTCCGACCTACCAGAAAAGCTCAATATATGAGGTCTGAGTTGGTTCTGCAGCTCAGATGACATGACTCTTACAAGCCACTCTTGAGTTCCCATACCGATAATTGAGGAACAATTTAGGGCAAATATCTGCATGCCCTTCTGTGGTAAGAGGCTGTAAGGTCTGGGCTCCTAAGGTCTTTTGGGACATTGGAGGATCCCATCAGGAATGCAAACGGGAGCAGACATTACCACAATTTGCGTGTTTGCCCGAGGTCAGGAACAGAAGTCAAGTGAATTCAAGCAGTATTCACTATCACTGGTTTTTTAACCCGCAAATATCACGTAAATAATCACATTATTTTCTGCATTGTTTTTGATATTTCTCTTCCACTGGAATCAGCCATGTTATGTATATAGTTATGTTATCTTATGTACCGTATATAGTTATGTTATGTATATGAATTAGTTATTGTGTTAGCTTTAGCCATTGTGGATGAAAAGACAAACGTCATCCACTGGTGCAGTCAAATGCAACAGGCAGGGGGACATCCAGCCAGTGTAACTTCCTGTTCCACTGGTCTGGAGCTCCTCCCCCAGCATGTGACCTGGGAGATGGGCGTGGCCCTGGCTCACTCCATAAAAGAGTCGAGTCATGCAGCCATTTTCTCAGTATGTCTTGATCATGGATAGGCAAACTAAGGCCTGGGGGCTGGACGGGCTAGGAATCAGCGTGTTTTTACATGAGTAGAATGTGTGCTTTTATTTAAAATGCATCTCTGGGTTGTTTGTGGGGCATAGGAATTTGTTCATATATTTTTTCTTCAAAATATAGTCCGGCCCCCCACAAGGTCTGAGGGACAGTGGACCGGCCCCTGCTGAAAAAGTTTGCTGACCTCTGGTCTTGATCACTCTCTTGTCTTGTTCTTTTGCTGCCATGCTGCTCCCCTGCCACCATTTTGTTATCTCAATGTAATTTTGCTGTCTGCTGGCTCTCAGCCAGCCGCACATGAGTTCAGTCTCCCTATGAGATGAACTCACAGTTTCTTTGTGTAACTACCAAGTAAAGTCTGCCTTTCAGGGATCATATTGTGAACTGAAATGTGAGTAAATGCTTTGTTGCTTTACTCAGAAAGACTCTTGTGTCTTTATTCTTTTAGGAGGGATGAAAGGGACACCAGGAAATAATCTTAACTAAGAGATTCAAATGAATCTGCAAACTGCTTCCAGCTATATTGAGGGGAATTTGCTCTGCTATATCACTTCACTAGTGTGAGTGAAGGAAGGATAATACTTATTCAATATATCCTTTCCTACTATCCTTAACATTCCCACAAGTAAGAGCTGTTCAAGCGTGGAACAGACTCCCTTGGAAGGTAGCAGTCTCTCCTTCCTTAGAGATTTTTAAGCAGAGATTGGGTGGCCATCTGCCAGAGATTCTTTAGCTATGATTATTTCACTACAGGGAGTTGTACTAGGTGACCCTTGTGGTCTCTTCTAACCTTATGGTTCTATGATTGGTTTGAGTCCTGGAGTCCCTGTCAGGTTGGAGAAAAGGGACAAGTGCTAGGGGGGAGATCATAGAAGCTGCACCCCATTACTGGGTAGCAAGAAGGTCATGAGACACACATTCATGCTTCGGGACCCAAATTCCCCAGAGCTGAACCCAACCCATCTCCACTGTTCACGGCCCACTTGTGATTCGGTTCCTGTCTAAGCATTCCAGATCACAGCCTGCTCATTCCTCGAGGCCTAATTATCTATCATTTCATGTCTAGGCCTAGGAGGCTTTTTAAGCTGTGTGGAAAATGTCAGTCATCCTGGTGGAAACGTAACGATCCCAGTATCCGTTTCATTTTGGCAAGGCTTGGCGACGGCGGACACGACTGGAATGGCGCGTTAATGATCCGAGCCGTGTGGCGCAGCTAGTGCGGGGCCCTGAAAACCAAATTAATTGGGGTTACAGCTGGAGCAATACCCTTCGGAATAATTAAGAAGTCAAACCAAACTTGGAGCAAGTTGGGCGGCTGCACACAGGTGCCTAATTGCACTCTGGAGTGTGCTTGCACGCCATCTCAAAAGGTAGCAAACGGAAGAGAGGAGGAGAGAGAGAGAGAAGAGAGAACATAGATGTCTGTACATATGTTTAATAAAGGGATCGGAGGAACCAAGGCAGAGATTGCTGGCTCATTTCTATAGAGCACTAGGAATGAACATAGACCACTGCCCTGTTTCCAGTGTGGGTCGCCGAGTATCTCCTGGTTGGTGGGATTCTGGCCTGAAGCAACAAGGAACAGAGGGTGTGTCATAAGGAAAATGAATGGATATTGATTTATATATATTTGTAATTTTTTAATATTTTAGTAACTTTGTATTACTGTGACATTTTTTATACAGTGGTACCTCAGGTTAAGTACTTAATTCGTTCTGGAGGTCCATACTTAACCTGAAACTGTTCTTAACCTGAAGCACCACTTTAGCTAATGGGGCCTCCTGCTGCTGCTACACCGCCGAAGCCTGATTTCTGTTCTCATCCTGAAGCAAAGTTCTTAACCTGAAGCACTATTTCTGGGTTGGCGGAGTCTTTAACCTGAAGCGTATGTAACCTGAAGCGTATGTAACCTGAGGTACCACTGTATGCAGCTGTATGTAAGACTTCGTTTAAATTGTCTGTTGTTTCATTTTTCTGTACACCACTTAAAGACATTTTAAATATAGAAATTACCGTATTTTCGCTCTATAAGACGCACCAGACCACAAGACACACCTAGTTTTTGGAGGAGGAAAACAAGAAAAAATATATTCTGAATCTCAGAAGCCAGAACAGCAAGAGGGATCGCTGCACAGTGAAAGCAGCAATCCCTCTTGCTGTTCTGGCTTCTGTGATAGCTGTGCAGCCTGCATTCACTCCATAAGACGCACACACATTTCCCCTTACTTTTTAGGAGGGAAAAAGTTAGTCTTATAGAGCAAAAAATACGGTAAATAATCAATCAGCATAAGATGCAGGTGGAGCAAGAAATGTTGGTTTACTCAACGCACCCCTTTCTGACTTCCATCCAGATGAGCAAAAAGCACCATCAGAGTTCAAGGACTTCTCTTAGCCAGTCAAAATCGCATCAGGAACAAGCATAATTTTGTTCCAAGGGAGTGGAGGGGGAAATGTCAGCGGGTTCTTCCACTGCTTTGGCACTCCCAGCATGCCTGTGATGGGCACCATTATTTATTTACTCTCCAGGAAGCCAGAAGCTGGCAAACATTTCCTGTTTGGAGGGTCTTTCTCCTGCCCTGAGCCCAGTCTTTGTGGCACCAGAGCCTGCAACATGCACTCCACATTTTGCTTGTTCTACTCTATAAAAACGCTTTCTGAATCCAAGGAAATGGATTTTTAAGAAGAAAAGGAAAAAGCCTCCAGGATGTGTGTGTGTTTTCACAGGTTCCCTTCTTTATTTGTCCCTAATCCATCCCACTTACGATGCCTCATGTATCCTAAGCTCAACATCTGGCTCCCATCACACCTTCTGTCAACTCAAAAGGGAATAAAAAGACCCAAGATGGCTCCCAGATGCGGAAGGCTTTCAGCATCCCGTAAGGGTCCAGGTTGATGGCAGGAGGGAGGGAGGCCAAAGAGAGACTGCCTGTCCTGAACTAAGAGGGCTCTGCGGGCATCACATCTTCTCAGTTAAGGCTTATGTATCAGGGTGTTCCAAATGGGCTCCTGGGTAACTGTCTTTTTCTCATTGGCTGTAACCTCACATGGAGCAAACAAACTCTTCTCCAAGGGCAACGATAAATAAGCAAACTTATTTCACAGGCTGTACATGCCCGTATGGCACATCTCAAGATAAAACTGCTCTCTGAACGCTCCAATTTTTTGAAAGTCAATATTTAGAGTCTACAAATGGATAGAGTCTACTGTGGATAATCAAATGATCAGAGAGTTGGTGGCCTACAAAAAACAACAACACAGAGCTGATAATTCTGCTCCAGGCTAGAAACAATCGTTGGTAGTGATGCAGGAGAGTCCACAATTGGTTGGGGAGTGAGCACTTATCCTTACACCATCTTTCCAGGTTTTAAAAATGTGAAGGACCTGTTTGACCACTAATGCAGAGAGTGGACAGGAAGAGCTTTTCTTCGCCTTCTCACAATGTTAGAACTTGGAGACATCAAATGAGTGAAGCTGAACATCTTAATATTTGGGACGCATGAAAGAACTTCTTCATGCAGCAGCACAAAATGAAACGGTGGCTTTTGCTCTCACAGGAGGTAGTGAACAATATATTATTTTTCATAATAGTTTTATTATTTATACCCCGCCCATCTGACTGGGTTGCCCCAGCCACTCTGGGCAGCTTCCAACACATATAGAAACATAATAAAACATTAAAAACTTCCTGATACAGGTGATGGCCACCAACTTGGATGGTTTGAAAAGAGGATTGGACAAATTTGCGGAGGAGAAGGCTACCAATGGCTATGATATTGGAGGCAGTATGCCTCTGAATTCCTGTTGCTGGAAACTACAGGAGAGAGCTGTTGTGCTCAGATCTTTCCTGCGAGCATCCCATTAAGGCACCTGGTTGGCCACTTTGAGAAAAAGATGTTGGACCTTTGGTGTGATCCAATAGGGATCTTCTTTTGTACTTTTGTTCCTCTAGTGAGATGTGGGTCTAGACTAGAGGACCCTTCAAGATCCTTTCCAACTCTACAATTCTATGGTTCTACGAGAAGTAAGCTCCTGTGCTGTGGGAGAGGAAGCTGCCTTTACCAAACCGTCTTCTGAACTACTGCTTGCAAACAACCCATTTTGCCCAGGGCCGCCAATGAGGAGGTTTTCCTTGCATCAGTTCTAGACATAGCCTCCAACCTGCTATTTGACTCAGGCAGATTCCTGGGGATGTCTGAGCTGATATTTCCACTCGTAATGCCGTTCTATTGTGTTGAGGGGATCGTGAGCATCATGTCACTGTCACACTGGCAAAACCTCCAGTTTCGAAGTCCTTTGATATTTCCACTTGTACCCCCCCCGCCCTGTTCATCTCTTTGGCATTGATATAAATGCATTTATCTGAACGGAGAATCTGATTTCCATGGTTGCGTGCAAGACGTTCATTGTCTCCTGACAATGAGATAAAATCCACCAATTATGGGCTGTTGTAAAGTTCTTCTTTGACAGAGAAAGAGAGAGAGCTTTCTTCAGATGCCCACTGCCATATGTGTGTGTGTGTGTGTGTGTGTGTGTGTGTGTGTATGTATTTGTGTCAGATGAAACGGTTCTGTTTGCCTCAGGCCACTTCAGTCCACAGCAGGCAGACTCAGAGAGCGAAAGGGAAATATCACAGAGTGCAGAGATCCTCTCCGAGGCAAATGAATCTGTTTTCATCTCAAGTCTTCCTTTGATGTGTCAAGATGTTAAAGGCCTCCAGTCTTCTTTTCATACCTCTGTCCTTGTCAGAGGAGCTCCTTTTGGTCTCTGGATCTTTCCAACGCAGCCGCTGGAGAGATCTTGATGAAAGTGTACAAGCTCCCCCTCCCTGCCTCCCGCCAGGCCTTCGTGCTCCTCAAACCTGGGCAAGCAGTTATGAAAGAGGAAGAGACTTTCCATGAAGGATGTTTTCCCCTTCTTAAAGAGAGAGAGAGAAAGAAATGCATCCTGTCAGGTGATTTACATAGTGACTTGAGGCATTTGGAGGCACAAACAGGACTTGCAAAGAGATGGCGGGCGGCTGAGATTTATCAACCAGGGCCATCAAGTGGCTGGGGAATTTGGCTAGAGCAGCATTTCCCAGCCAAGGGCCATATGGCCTCCTGGAGGCCCCAAGGATATTCCAAGGGCAGCACAGGTAAAAATCGCATAAATGGGGGGCCAGGATGCTGGCCTGGCCAGGACAGCTTTCCTTTTATATCATCTGGGCTCGATGAGGCATGTCACCCTCACCTGCCCCGAGTCTACTCCAGCTGAGGAATCATACCTCCTCCCCGAACTAGCGAGCCCCACCTGGGCTGGGGGTCCTTGCTTGCCTTCCCTCGGAACTGACAGCTGTAAGTTCTGGAATCCTGAGGTCAGGGGTGGTAGGTCCTGTTTTGCCACTTGAGACAAAACAGGAAGTGCCACCCAGCTCTGCCACCCACCCACCCACACCCCAGTGTGGCTATGTCCTAGCCAGGCCGGTGTCATCAAGCACCAGGGTCACATTGATCAAGAAATACTTACAATCTCGTTTTTTAAAAATGGGATTGTATTTTTTTATAAATTATAAAAATTATAAATAAAACATGTTCTGCTTACAAACAGAACATTTAAATAGCTACCTTTCTATCGGTAGGACAGGGCGGGTCACAGGAAGGAAGGAAGGTCAGAAAAAGGTTGAGAAACACTAGTCTAGACCAGGCGTGTCCAACAGGTAGATCGTGATCTACCTGTAGATCACTGGACGTCTGTGGTAGATCACTGGCTCCCCCCACCAAGAAGCTCAACATCTTTGGCTCCTCCTAAGGAAAACTCAACAACTTTGACCTGAACCCAAAAAAATGGGCCGTTCCTCCTTCCTCCTCCCCCCAAAAAGCTCAATAACTCAAGTTTTTAACTCTGTAAGTAGATTGCAGTCTCTTGGAAGTTGGCCACCCCTAGTCTAGACCAACCATCGCTGACCTATTGCCCTCTGCCCTCGGCTGCTTTGGTCGACAACTGGGTGCTGGCTGGGGCTGATGGGAGTTGTAGTCCAAAGCAGCTGTGCGGGGGAGGGGGAGGGACACATCAACCTGGCAAAGAGGTGGTGGTAGAGGGTCTTTCCCCATGGGCGTAGGCAGGATTTTTTTAAGGGGGGCAGGCTTTTGTTAGGGGGGAAGAACCTCAGATTTGTATTGATTTGGGGGGACAGCTGCCCCCCAACCCCCCTTGGCAACGCCTAGGTCCTCTCCCCCCCCCCCCCCGAAATCCTGGAGAGGTTCTGCCACTCAATGTAGACAATACTAAGCAACATGAGCCAAGGGGATAAGGCATGAGACTTGACATAAGGCAGCTTCCTATGTTCCAATGGCAGCTCGCATCCTGCCCAGGACCTTTAATGAACGATCCTGCTTTCAGGAGGACTTACTTCTGAACAGACATAGTTAGAACTGCGCTTAACTTTTTCTCCTCCCTCCCCATCCCTTTTTCCTTTTCTGCTCTGTAAGCATGCAAGCAAGGATTATCTTTTTAAATAAATAAAAATTAAAAATAAATGATGCTTTAGCCACTCTCACTGGCAGCCTTTCGTACTGAAGAGCAGGGTGATTTTCCTTTCTTTCCTTTGGTACAGGAATAAATGATGGGTTAGCCAGGCAGTGCGGCAAACCAGTAAGATCAGAGTGGTAACCTATGTTATTGGGCTAACGGTTTATTTGATTTGATGTAATTTCCTAAAGACATTACAAGCCAAAGAGCTCCAAAGGGAAACGAGCCTTTGAGGCCAAGCCTTCCATCCCAGCTGCTTTTCATTATTCCGGGGTGACCACATTTTCCTACTTTACATTACCCATGTACGGCACATTCTGCCGCCTTTAGGATTTGCTGCCTTTTGTAAACACTGGCTCCTCCCCCCCCCAAAAAACCCCTTTTTTGTGGCTGCCTCATTAAAAAACAACAACACAAAACTTTAGATCTTGGAGGCAGGCAGTGCCTATTTGCATATGTATAAACTTTAATTTCCCCAAAACATGCTGGCTACCAGATGGGGAAGCAGAGAGGCCTCTGACGTTTATCTGAAAGCGGAGACATTTTCCTGTGTTCTTAACCTCAAAGGAAACTTGGTGGTTTCTAACCAGGCTGCCAGATCCTAACCTTAGCAGGGGTTTTTTAAAAAAAAGTTTTTTTGGGGTTTTTTTGACAGACAAATGTGGAGGGGGTGGGGATGTAGACGAAAGCTTTTCTCTCTTTTCCTTCAAACCAGATGGTGGAATGGAGTCATGAAAAGGCAGCCCTCCACATCTGTTTGCGTTGAATAAAAGGGGCAAGATTACCTACCAAATGCAAATAGCACTGCAGGGAAGGGGGGAGGGGCTTGTAATGACAAGGATCACAGTGAATGGGGTGGAATTTAACCCTTTCCTCCACACGGCAGTGCTTCTGAGGTCTGTTCTGCACCATCTTGGAAGTGGGCCTTTAGTGCAGCAGCAACCTCCCAGCCTTTGGAACTCCCTCCCACTGCATAGTAGGCATGTCCCTTCTCTTAAAAGGTACCCCTGCCCGTACGGGCCAGTCTTGACAGACTCTAGGGTTGTGCGCTCATCTCACTCTAGAGGCCGGGAGCCAGCGCTGTCCGCAGACACTTCCGGGTCACGTGGCCAGCGTGATGAAGCTGCTCTGGCGAGCCGGCACCAGAGCAGCACACGGAAACGCCGTTTACCTTCCCGCTATAAAGCAGTACCTATTTATCTACTTGCACTTAAGGGTGCTTTCGAACTGCTAGGTGGGCAGGAGCTGGGACCGAACGACGGGAGCTCACCCCGCCGCGGGGATTCGAACCGCCGACCATGCGATCGGCAAGTCCTAGGCGCTGAGGTTTTACCCACAGCGCCACCCGCGCCTGCTAAAGATGTTCCTCTTTCAACAAACCTTCTAAAAATTTACCCTGCCTTGGATTTGAAGTGATTGGACGTAAGAAGACCCATGGCCCATCTAGTCCAGCATCTGGTTCCCAAAGTATCTGAACAGATGTGAATGGTGAGAAACCAGGGAGCAAGATTTGACCACAAAAGCCCTCTCCCCTCTTGTGGTCTCCACCATCTGGAATTCAGAAGCATTGCTTTCTCCAACTGTGGAGCTAGAACATAGCCATTCTGGCCTAGTAGCCATCGGTAGCCCTCTCCTCCATGAATTTGTCTAATCCTCTTTTAATGCCACCCAACTTGGTGCCCATCGTTGCCTCTTGTGGGAGGGAGTTCCAAAGTTTAACTATGTGCTGCATGAATTGCTTTCTTCTATCTGTTCTGAATCTTCCAATGTTCAACTTCATTGGATACCCACGAGTTCTTCTACTATTACATGCTGCTTCTGTTTTTAAACTGTTTTTGTACGCATAATTGTTATTATTTTGTAAATTGCTTTGGGAAGCGATTCATAAATAACAACAAGCACAGCTCCTACTAGATCCTATTGCAAGTGGCTGTCAGCTTGGTTGAAAGTAGGCATGGGCTGAGCAGGATAATTCAGTCCAGTTTTTGCATCTCTGTAGATCTGCCCCAATTTCCATAAGGAGGATTGCCTAAAAGACAATCCCCAAAGTCCACATTTAAATTGAATGCACCATGTACACAGTTGGTGTAGTGGTTAGGAGTGGTAGTCTCGTAATCTGGTGAACCAGGTTCACTTCCCCGCTTCTCCACATGCAGCTGCTGGGTGACCTTGGGCTAGTCACACTTATCTGAAGTCTCTCAGCCTCACTCACCTCACAGAGTGTTTGTTTTGGGGGAGGAAGGGAAAGGAGATTGTTAGCTGCTTTGAGACTCCTTAAAAAGGTAAAGGGACCCCTGACCATTAGGTACAGTCGTGACTGACTCTGGGGTTGTGGCACTCATCTCGCTTTACTGGCCGAGGGAGCGGGCGTACAGCTTCCGGGTCATGTGGCCAGCATGACTAAGCCACTTCTGGCAAACCAGAGCAGCACACGGAAACGCCGTTTACCTTCCCGCCAGAACGGTACCTATTTATCTACTTGCACTTTGACGTGCTTTCGAACTGCTAGGTTGGCAGGAGCAGGGACCGAGCAACAGGAGCTCACCCCGTCATGGGGATTTGAACCGCCGACCTTCTGATCGGCAAGTCCTGGGCTCTGTGATTTAACCCACAGCGCCACCTGCATCCCTTGAGACTCCTTAGGGTAGTGATAAAGCAGGATATCAAATCCAAACTCTTCTTCCTCCTCCTCATAAAACACACACTTTTCAGTGCCTCTCCCTGTGAAATATGCATTTGTAAAAGTGTAACGTAGTATGTTTGTGCTTTTTGTGGACCAGCAGCCAGAGAAGTGTGTAAAGCAACTGAGAGATGAGTTCTGACACACAGGCAGGTTCAGGAACAGGATCAGGTTAGTACATTGCAAAAAGCAGACCAGACCAAACCTTCCTCCAATCCTACTTGAAAGTTCCATCCATGTTCTTCTTTTTGTTTGATGGTGAGAGCAAAAATAGAAGAAGAAGCAGACACAGGTTTCAGTTAAAAAAAAAAAAATGGCTTCTAATCCTTCTCGTAAATTAGTCTGTTGGGTGAAAGATGCTGATTAACTGAGAATGCTTCCCAATGGGTGCTTATTATGGGATAGGTGCACCTCCTGCATGCACACAGCATGCACAGGACATTGCTGGCAGCAGTGGTCCCTGTCCCACCCATTTAATCCAATACAGGTTTTTTAATTTATTTTTTAAAAAACCTATTTGCAACATCTCAATTTTGCAAATTAAGCACCTTGAATTTCCCAGCGGCGTAGCATGGGTTGTCAGCACCCGGGGCAAGGCAAGTAATTTGCGCCCCCTAACCCGGGGCAAGGCAAGTAATTTGCGCCCCCTAACCCCTAACCTGCCGCCGCTGCCAGCTTCTTCTTGCTGCTGCCTGGGCTGGTCTGGTGTGGTTCTCTCCCGCGCTCAGCGCTGCGCTGGGCGGCCGCTGCACTGTCCCTCCCCCAGATAGTCCCTTGCTCTCTCTCCGCACCGCACGCCTGGCACCCACCCCCTCCACAGTGGGCGGCGACCCAGCGGCTCCGATCGGATTCGCACAGCCAGCACTGCAGTGAGAGAGAGTGAGTGAGCCAGGTAGGGGCAGAGAGCTGCGAGTGCGAGTGCGCCCCCCCCAGATGTTGCGCCCGGTGCGGCCGGCCCCCCCTGCACCCCCCACACTACGCCACTGGAATTTCCCCCTAGAGAACATAAAAATATCACTACAAACCACCTTTTCTTTGTTTCCAGTAAATGGAAAAATACGCTTAGGATTTACAGGGGTGCCGAATGCGTTGCCATCAGTTTGCAAACATGCAAGCCTGGTTCATCCCTCCCTTTCAGTACATGCAGCCAATTTCCCCCATGTAGCCTCCCTCGAAAACATGAGCTCCCATTATGAACAAAAAAATCTGTCCTCCATTAATTCATTAGAAGCTGACAAAAGGAGCTTTGATCAGGCCTGTTTAAAGGCTTCTCGATGACACATAGCAGTAAACCTCAGCTCTTGCACCGGAAATGTCGCCATAACTCTTCCTGCTAAATTTGACGATAGGCCGCCCCCCTCATCGGATATTAATTGGCGCTTGAGTGCTCACACATGGTCTCCAGGCATGCTTTTGATCTGCTGTTTGAACTCTGGAGCTCGCAGAAGAACAGGAAATCTTGTACTTGTTCCGTGAATGAGGAAAGCCAACACTGGTGTGTGTGTTTTTTCATCCCAGGGATCAAAGGGTTATGGAAAGCAAGGAGGTAAATTAAGACTGTTTGGGCATCTACCAGCCGATGGGCTGGCTTTACAGACAAAGCGAGTGTAGTAATGTCTAAATATATATATCATTTCCCACAGATAGCCAGTGTGATGTAGTGGTTATATTGTTAGACTAGGACCTCGGTAGACCAGGGTTCTGCAGTCAGCCCTGAAACTGAGTGATCTTGAGCCACTCACTGCCTCTCAAGCTAACCTACCTCACCTGGTTGTTGTGGGGATTAAAGGAGGCTGCATCAACAGAAGTACAGTGTCCATATCAAGGGAAGTAATAGTACTACCCTATTCTGCTTCAGTCAGACCACACCTGGAATACTGTGTCCAATTCTGGGTACCACACTTTAAGAAGGATGTTGACAAGCTGGAACATCTGCAAGATGATCAAGGAGAGAGCTTCCAAACTTTTCATGTTGATGACACACTTTTTAGACATGCATCATTTTGCAACACAGAAATTCAGTTTTACTAGCACAACAGAGGTTAAACCACGGGTCAGCAAGCTTTTTCAGCAGGGGGCCGGTCCACTGTCCCTCAGACCTTGTGGGGGGGGCAGGACTATATTTTTTTGGGGGGGAAATAATAATGAACGAATTCCTATGCCCCACAAATAACTCAGAGATGCATTTTAAATAAAAGGACACATTCTACTCATGTAAAAACACGCTGATTCCCTGACCATCCGTGGACCGGATTGAGAAGGCGATTGGGTTTTGCAACACAGAAATTCAGTTTTACTAGCACAACAGAGGTTAAACCACGGGTCAGCAAGCTTTTTCAGCAGGGGGCCGGTCCACTGTCCCTCAGACCTTGTGGGGGGGGGCAGGACTATATTTTTTGGGGGGGGAAATAATAATGAACGAATTCCTATGCCCCACAAATAACTCAGAGATGCATTTTAAATAAAAGGACACATTCTACTCATGTAAAAACACGCTGATTCCCTGACCATCCGTGGACCGGATTGAGAAGGCGATTGGGTTTTGCAACACAGAAATTCAGTTTTACTAGCACAACAGAGGTTAAACCACGGGTCAGCAAGCTTTTTCAGCAGGGGGCCGGTCCACTGTCCCTCAGACCTTGGGGGGGGGGCAGGACTATATTTTTTGGGGGGGGAAATAATAATGAACGAATTCCTATGCCCCACAAATAACTCAGAGATGCATTTTAAATAAAAGGACACATTCTACTCATGTAAAAACACGCTGATTCCCGTGGACCGGATTGAGAAGGCGATTGGGCCACATCTGGCCCACAGGCCTTAGGTTGCTTACCCATGGGTTAAACTAACTCCTTTCCTGTCTAAGGAGGAGCTCAGGGAAGGTTCAAGCAACACACCTACACACTGCAGCCAATACACTAACATGTCACGACACAAGTTTCAAAAGGTAAGGAAGGGAAGAACCATGTACATTGCCTTGACCTCCTTGGAGAAAAAGGTGTGCAATAAATGCAATAAATATTAATGCTCTGCAGCCTATAAAACCTTTTTTGTTCATCTTTCATTCTTCAATATTTCTGACCCCCACCCCCTTCCCACCCCAGGACAGCAGGCTTACAAGACAGCCTTAAAATGACCAGGGGCCGGAAACAACGGGAAACGGCGACCAAAGGTAACAAGGAACTTATTAAATACTCCAAATGGAACCTGCTCGATCCCACCGTGCAGAAAACGTAATGGCATTGGGTAGCTTTAAATTGGCTGGCCCGTTTAATATCACAAATATGCAGGGGAAGAACATTTCAATGCCGCCATTGTTGCTCGCTCTGCCCTCTTGCCGTTTGCGTGCACGAAGTCTGCATTCCGTTTGCACCCACACACACGTCAGAGAGCCCGACAATCAGCCATTATGAGTGCAGAATACAGAATACCTCCATTGTACGAAAAGGGAAAGTGTTGGGCCTGTTTATTTTTCTGCCTCCCCATCCTGGACCAGCCGTTCTGCTGGCCTGCTGGGCTTGGCGGGGTGGGGGGCAGGGAGACGAAGTGGGGCAAATACCTTTGAACGAAACCCCACCATTCCAGGCAGTGTGCATGCTTTGCACACAGTGTCAGATCTCAGGATCCAACCCTGGGATCCCTACCGAGGGAACGTGATTGTTTTAATTGTTTCTAGAAGGTTTCTGTTTATATTGTGATTGAGGCTGGAGGTTTGGGTACAGCTTGCCTGAGAGGAGTTTTTATGGGGTTACGACAGACAGAGGGAGGGACCTCTGCATTCCCAGACAATCCTTGTACCTTTAACCTCTCCGCTTACTTCTCTATCTGCTAGTTTATTTAGACGGATACATCTTAGGTTGTGTCCCATTTACAGCCTCCTCCATCTCCTCCTCCTACCTCTCCTGCACCCCAAGATGAGAGGTAGTCTTTAACTATTCTCTGGGAGAACGAAGGATTCAAGCATGGCGGCCTTGTTCTTTTCTAGACTAATTATTTACATGAGAACTAGAAACCTTTTCTACCCAGGCTATGTATTTCCTGCAATAAACAGCTGCACTTTGGAACTCCCTGCCTATTGACCTTAGGCAGACACCTTTAGTGTTCTGCCGCCCAGAGTAGCTGAGGCAACCCAGTCAGATGTGTGGGGTAGAAATAAAAGCAGCACCTTAAATTGGGCTTGCACCACCACTAAGCCATGGCACAATGTTTTCCCAGAGAAGTGTAGCCTTAGGATGCTGCCCAGAGCAGTGGAAAAACAGAACTGGGTCTGGGGTGGAGGGTGGAGTTCTATAATTATTTATTACTTGTGCATCCCACATTTTTTCTCCAGCGAGCTCAACATGCAAAAATGCACTCCTATAAATATTTTGAACCTGCTCCTCCGTTGCGATTTGGGAGCATTCCAGGCAGATGAGGCTGGGCTCTCCACCCCCATGGCAAACCCACCGCAGCAACGCAGAACAACAAAGCCAGAACGCAACAGGAGACCCCGCGCAGAAATCGGAAGAATGTGGCTAGCTGCAGCTGACCCAGGAGAGGTCTTAAAAACTTTCCTTTCAACTGTTAAATTGTTGCGCTCAGCTGTGACCAACCCTGGCAAAGAGGCCCAAAGAGTCTGCTCCTTGTTATTCACCGTTTAAATGGAAGTGAAGGAGATTTATCTGGCTGTCTTGGGAGACAGCGGGATGATGCTGTTCCATGCTGCTTTGATAGACTTTGGCCTACCCCAGTAGACTTCGGCCAAACCTTTTCAGGCCGCCCCCTTCCCTGGCTCCATAAACTCATCCCCAGTGCCCCCTACCCTACCCTATAAAAAGCATCATTCAGAATAGCGGCCGGCACAAACCACTAGGGAGGATAACAGCACAATAAAATTCAAACCAGGAATGATTAGTTGCACATTTATTCACAATCCAAGTTTGGCTATTGATTCAATGAAATGGATTAACTTGATCCAGTGATACCAGCTTTTCAGTGTCTGGTAAACTAAAGGTAAAGGTAAAGGACCTCTGGACAGTTAGGTCCAGTCAAAGGTGACTATGGGGTGCGGCATTCATCTCACTTCAGGCTGAGGGAGCCAGCATTTGTCCACAGACACCGTTCTGGGTCATGTGGCCAGCAGGACTAAACTGCTTCTGGTGCAATGGGACACCGTGACGAGTGCCAGAGTGCATGGAAACACCATTTACCTTCCTGCCACAGTGATCATATTTATGTCTCCAGGGGACCCTTAGGTAACCCCCCTCCAGGGAGTGGAATCACCCACTTAAGGATTCACTGGCTTAGAATCACACTGCCTTCTTCCCCCATTGCTGGGGAAAGTCACCCACCACTTACCACAAATGGTAGAGCATACCCTCCAGGTGTGCCAATTTTTCAAGGACAGTCCTGGAATTACAAAAGCCATCCCAGCTTCTGATATGCCCCTGAAATGTCCCTTTGGCCCTCCAGATGTTCTTAGGCTCCACTTCCCATCAGCCCCAGTGGTTAGGGAAGAGGGGATTTGTAGTCCAGTGATGTCTGGAGGACCAAAAGTTCCCCAACCCTGGTCTCTGCTGGCTGGCTGACTGACTGACTGACAGCAGCTTTCCAGAGTTTCAGACCAGGCCTATTCCCATACCTGCTTGAGATGCTGAGGGACCTTCTCCATGGAAGACAGGTGATGCTCTACCACTGAGATATGCACTTTCCCAGATTATTTTGTGTTGCCTAATGAGACACATGGCCTGCCTCATTGGATCTGCCTGGGTCTGGCTAAAAAGACCCATTTTATGCCAAGGAATGGGGAGCCCAGCTCCTTAGGAGAGTACAGGGAAGGAAGCCTCGCACAACTTGGCTCAGAAGAGGCAATCCACTGGCTCTGTGCCAGGGATCATATTGCAGAGACTGCAGACAAGGATTTCAATTGCTTGCTGACACTGCTGGAAAATGTCACTGTGGAGTCAAGTGTTCTCCCTACCCCCCATTTTTTTCTTAGAAATGTTCTGATGACAAGCCAGTCTCTTTGGAAAGAACATTAACTATGATACACACTTGTGCTCGATTGTCTTTGGTGGTTCAGTCCACACAAGGCCTCAGCACTGCAGTTAGAGTCTTGTGAGGATTTGTCCAGAGCGGCTTTCCCCAACCTGATTCCCTACAGATGTTTTGGATCATAACTTCCATCAGCTCCAGAAGAACAGAAGAAGAGTCTGGCTGGAACAGGTCAATGACCTGTACAGCCCAGCATCCTGTCCTCACACTGGCCAACTAGATGCCTAGAGTGGGGAACTCACAAGCAGGATTTGAGCACAAAAAAATTCTCCCCTCCTGTGGTTTCCAGTTGCTGGAATTCAGCTGCATTGCTGCTTCCAATTGTGGAGACAAGAGCACAGCCATTATGTCTAAGGATCTGTTGATAACCCTCTCCTCTGTGAATTTGTTGAATCCTCTTTTAAAGGTTGGTGGCCATCACTGCCTCCTGTGGAAGTGAGTTCCATAGTTTAACTATGTGCTGTATGAAGACACAGTTTACCTTCCTGCCACAGCTGTACCTATTTATCTACTTGCGCTGGCGTGCTTTTGAACTGCTAGGTTGGCAGGAGCTGGGACAGAGCAATGGGAGCTCACTCCGTCATAGGATTCAAACCGCCGACCTTCTGATCGGCAAGCCCAAGAGGCTCAGTGGTTTAGACCACAGCGCAACCGTGTGCTCTGGTTTCTGTCACGGTGTTCCGTTGCGCCAGAAGCGATTTAGTCATGCTGGCCACATGACCCGGAAAGCTGTCTGCAGACAAACACCAGCTCCCTTGGCCTGAAAGCAAGATGAGCGCCGTAACCCCAGAGTTGCCTTTGACTGGACTTAACTGTCCGGGGGTCCTTTACCTTTTTT
Organism: Podarcis pityusensis; assembly: GCF_964106645.2. NCBI lineage: Eukaryota > Metazoa > Chordata > Lepidosauria > Squamata > Lacertidae > Podarcis > Podarcis pityusensis. The sequence goes on along the minus strand of NC_138039.1, from coordinate 27,066,670 downwards.
AAAAAAACCTGTATGAAGAAGAACTTCCTGAATCTTCCAACATTGAGCAATCGTTGTTGTTGCTTAAATTGCTATACCGTCCTTCATCTGAAGATCACAGGGCGGCTTACAATATAAAAACACAAAAACAAACACCATGGTAACAAAAAAAACCAAAAATAAAAATTTCAAATATCTTTAATACGGTCAATGACCAGGAAGCACAAAAGAAAAAAACAAACAAAAACCAATAACACAAACTCATTTTAAAAGCCATAGATTGTTCAGTTAGCCAGAGATCTGGGGTAAGAGGCATGTTTTTGCCTAGCGCTCAAATATATGTAACAAAGGCAGCAGGCGAGCCTCCCCAGGGAGAGCATTCCACAAACGTGGAGCCACCACAGAAAAGGCCTGTTCTCGTGTCAGAGGAGGCACATGAAAAAAGACTTCAGATGATGATCGCTTCCTCTCCTTTCCTTCCAAGGAAGATGACTGCATGTGTTGGTGCACAGCTGTCCAATGACACTGACCTATGATGACTAAGCCCGGGTCAATTTTTGAAGGATTTGTCTGCCTGGTGGCTGGTGAGACTTTGGGATCAGCCCGGTGTGCATCTTCACCTCCCCTGGTTTTATGAATCAGTGGGGAATCAAAGCAGCGGCTGCCGTTGACTCCCCATTACGGAGCTAGAAAAGAATGAGCAGCTCCAAATGCCATTATGATTAAGATCTCCTTGGAGCTGACAGCTAGAACTGATGGGGTGTGGAGCTGGCGGCCGCGCGCTCAACTGTTTCCTTTCCCTTTTTCTTTTTGAGCTGTCACTGGGAAATTGTAGAGTCTGACAATCATGTTGCTAATGTAGCAGCCCTAAGTGATGGAGATTCTCCTCTGCCCCCCCCCAGCAAAACACCATTCCCTGGTGTCACCACCTGGAGGGCTCTTTTGGAATGTGCATTATGGGATGCCTGCCAGAGGAGTAGGCACAGATAGGCCTTGAGGTTTCAAGCCCTTAACAACTTGGGACCAGTTCACCTGCGAGATCGCCTTGCCCCGTGTACGCCCACTCGAGCGCATCAACTGGTGGAACTGGCACTATTACAGCTGCCACATACGACTTGTGTACTCATTGTAGGATTTGAAAGGTTAACAGCAGTGGGAAATAATTCAGATATTAATAGGATGAAAGTGGGATGTTAAGTTACAATATGCAGCAGGGTAAGGGGAAATAAGGAAACCACAGAGGGATGGAGGGCAAGTTCACATGTACTAGAAAGATAGTTGGAAATTAAATATGTAATACAGTGGTACCTCTGGTTACATACTTATTTCGTTCCGGAGGTCCGTTCTTAACCTGAAACTGTTCTTAACCTGAAGCACCTCTTTAACTAATGGGGCCTCCCACTGCTGCCGTGCCGCCGCCGCGTGATTTCTGTTCTCACCCTGAAGCAAAGTTCTTAACCCGAGGTACTATTTCTGGGTTAGCGGAGTCTGTAACCGGAAGCGTATGTAATCTGAAGTGTATGTAACCCGAGGTACCACTGTAAGTGTCTGGAAATTCCAAATAAAATATATTTTTTTAAATACCTGTTCCGCATTTGTAAGAACTCAATCTTTTAGTGTGGCAGCACCTACACTTTGGAACTCACTGCCTATTAACACCAGGCAAGCATTTTCGCTGTGCTCTTTGCTGCTTTGCTGAAAACATATTTGTTTAGAGAAGCCTACACAGATGTTTAGAAAGCTGGTGCGAGTTTTAATCTGTTTTAGTCTATTGTTGTGTTAACTTTTCAAAAGTCTTACATTAATTTTTCTTAGTGATCATTTTGTTGCTTTATTGGTTTTGTAAACTGCTTTGAGCTGCTGTGCCACTGAGCTCTGGCCTTTCCTTACTTCCTACGTACCTACTGATCTTTCGATCTATAGCAGGGGTAGACAACCTGAGGCCTGTTGGCTGGATGTGCCCAGCTGCCTTCTCAATCCGGCCTGTGGACGGTTTGGGAATCAGTGTGTTTTTACATGAGTAGAATGTGTCCTTTTATTTAAAATGCATCTCTGGGTTATTTGTGGGGCATAGGAATTCGTTCATCCCCCCCCCCCCAAATAGTCTGGCCCACCACATGGTCTGAGAGACGGTGGACCAGCCCACGGCTGAAAAAGATTGCTGACCCCTGATCTATAGGTAGAGCTGGGGAAATCGCCTGCCTGAAGCCCTCCAGAGCTGCTGCCAGTCAGTGCAAAAGCTACTAAACTAGATGGATCAATGCTCTGACTCCATATAAGGCAGCTTGCTGTGTTGCTCTTAGGCAACCACAAGGCCTCTGGGATCAAGGGGTGTCAGAAATCCCAGAGAAAGGCACGAGTCCCTGGCTCCTTTCCAGTGGAGAGATTAATTCCTGGAGTGATTTGGTCATGTTCAGGTGCCACAAAGCGTCTTCACTTGTTTGCAGTAGGACAGGGTGTTCCAGCCAAGTATGGAGACATTCCGGCTACGTGGAAGCACTTTATGCATCATTGATGGGAAGACAGAACATGAGGCATCTGTTCATCAGCTTCATCTTTTGCAATGTGTTCTTGCTGTGCACAACCGGAGCCTGTAATTACAAGTGACCCAGCACTACACAAGGCGAGATGCATCAGATAGCTCTGAACACTCTTTTGCAGTCAAGGTAGTGTGTTAAGACCTGCAGGTCTTCATACCTGAGAAGCAGCCTTGTGTAAGATTGATAGATGCACCTCTGCGGTTCTTTTGTAACTTCCTGGTTCTTCCTCCTCCCAGCACCAAATCTGTAAACATCCCACTAAGGTTTGCACAGCACAGGCCTGGGATGGCAGAGTCGCAAGTCGGCTGGGTCCCCAAACCAAACGAGGAGTGGGTGTAGGTTAAGTAAAGGTAAAGGGACCCCTGACCATTAGGTCCAGTTGTGACCGACTCTAGGGTTGCGGCGCTCACCTCACTTTATTGGCTGCGGGAGCCGGCGTACAGCTTCCAGGTCATGTGGCCAGCATGACTAAGCCACTTCTGGTGAACCAGAGCAGCGCACGGAAACGCCATTTACCTTCCCGCCAGAGTGGTACCTATTTATCTACTTGCGCTTTGACATGCTTTTGAACTGCTAGGTTGGAAGGGCAGGGACCGAGCAACGGGAGCTCACCCCATCACGGGGATTTGAACCGCCGACCTTCTGATCGGCAAGTTCTAGGCTCAGTGGTTTAGACCACAGCACCAAGTCCAAAAACTTGATTGAATCAAGATGACTGGTGACAGTAAGGAGACTCAAATGTGGTTGGCGAAACTCCAGAGAAAGAGAGAAAACTCAAATTTAACTGCCAAAATGAGAGGTTCACATGTTGACACTGTTAAGGAAGTTCCAGCAATGTAAGGTCTTGTTTATGCACCACACACCTGTGAAGGGGTGGGCAGGTGGTGGATTGGGATCTAGTGGCAGATCTCTGAGTAATCTGCAGATCAGCAAGAATGTTGTCTGACTCTCAACTGTTTAGCAATAAGCAGCCACAAAATGAAATCAGTCTCACTCCCACTCTAAATTATATTGCTGAAATTGAGAAAGCATAGGGGAACAAGGAGTGTTCCATTTATGTATGTATGTATGTATGTATGTATGTATGTATGTATGTTTGTACACTGCTGTGTCATTACAATATATATCAAAGCAGTTGACAACAATAAAACCATACAATAAAAGCCATACCAAAGTTAAAACAGGCATCAATTCTCCATTGTGGAAAGATATACTTTTTTTAATTGCCTGCACAGGCCCGGCAGAACAGAATAGTTTTTAGCAGGTGTTTAAAAGTTGGCACAGAAGGTGCCTGCTGAATCTCTAGTGGCAGAGTGTTCCACAGGACTGGGCCAATGACATTAAAGGCTCAATTTCTTGTGGTTGGCAAATGAGCCTCACCAACTCGGGGAACGACCAGCGATACTCCTGCAGGGGAATCTCAGGTGGCTGAACTACGATATAAGGGTACAGACAGTCCTTATGATATCCTGGACCATTCAGTTGTGCTATTCAAAGCAACTCTGAATTTTAAACTCCTAACTGCCCATCTTTTGCACCAGCCTCCTGTTGGTGAATCCTGGTGTCCTAGTAAGAAACAAGCCTGTAGACCACTTATCCTTATACTAGTGAAAGGTGATTCAACAAGTTATAGGATTATCGGTTAAAGGAACCTGGTGGTGATATGTGAACAGAGGTTGTTGTGTTGAAATTCCCATTTAACTAAGATATAGCTGCTCTCCAAGGTGATATTCAGCTGAAGCTCCTGAGCCAACCTGTCATCAGTCAAACGTTTTTCCTGAGCTGCAGTTTTTTTGGGGGGAGGGGGGGAGTCTGACCTCCTGTGCAATTCAGGCATCCTTTAAATCTGTGCAATCTGTGCTGATCGCTTCCATTTCATTTGAGTGATTCACCAGCTCCTTAGCTGACGCCACTTCCTTCAAGATTGGGAAAGCAGGAACAGAGTGACAATCAGGGAAACAAAACGTCTCATCTTGGAGGGAGGCAAACTTACTGGAAAGAGGAGGTGTTTATTGATTTGCACTAACAGCAACTTGAAAGTGGAAGCCGCTAATTAAAGTGTTACAAGCCTAGATCTTCCGGGAGCAAGGACTCAGATGCTCCTGGAGAATGTCTCTGGAGTCAAGATGTCCAAGCCAAGGCTTGGGTACCCTTGTCTATAGTCGAGTAGCCGTTGTGTAACTCCTGGAGTGGCCTCCAGAGGCATTACGGGGGATCAGGTCAGGAAGAGACATACGAACATGCAAAGAGGATGCCGGATCAGGCCAATGGCCCATCTAGTCCAGCATCCTGTCCTTACAGTCGCCAACCAGATGGCCATTATGGGAAACCCGCAAGCAGGATCAGAGCGCAAGAGCCCTCTCCCCTCCTGTGGTTTCCAGCAACTGGTATTCAGAAGTACCAGTCTGTATTGCTGTCTCCGAGTACAGAGACAGAGCAAAACCATCACGGCTAGCAGCCATCAATAGCCCTCTCCTCCTTGAATTCACCTAGTCCTCTTTTAAAACTATCTAGGTTGGTGTTAGGAGAGAAGAGAAAGTTTTCTCTATCCTCTCTCTCTCTCTCTCTCTGATAACATTTTATTAGTTTTCCAAAAATAACAACAACAATACAAATACAAAAACAAAACAAATTGACTTCCCTCTAGTCCCTTCCTTGGTTCCATTCTTTATCAACATACCGCATGTCCATTGTTAAATTTTGAAACCCATTTAGATTACCTATTATCTGTTCATAACTAAATTACAAGTAATTTTAAAACCCTGCTATTGTACTGACCTGTGTACAATGCTTCTGCGTATATGCAATAAACTTCCATTCTTCCTTAAATTCATTGCCGTCTCTTCCTCTTAGTTTCATTGTCAATTTTGCCATTTCAACATATTCCATTAATTTAGCTTGCCAATCTTCTATAGCTGCGACACCTTCTTCTTTCCAATGTTGTGCTAATAATGTCTGTGTAGCCATAGTTGCGTACATACTGTAAATAAATTCTTTTGTGATTTTGGTAAGTCCACTACTGTACTACCTAATAGGAAAGCTTCTGGTTGTTGTTATTTACAAAGGTTATCTTAAACATCTTTTTCATTTCATTATAAATCATTTCCCAATATTTCTTTATAATTTTACAATCCCACCACATTTGAAAAAATGTCCCTTCTGTTGTTTTACATTTCCAACACCTGCTTCCGGGGTGGCGCCATCGGTAATGGCGGACTCCCTCTGATCCGGAGGGACTAGCTCTACAGGAATCGGGTCTGTTCCGCTACGGCGAAGCGGGGACCCTTGAAAAAATCACAGGCGGGTGAAGCCTGTGACCGTGGGACTCAGCGGGCACCTTTTGCGCCCCCCCCCCAATCTGCAAAGGAGCCCGATTACGGGCTCCGAAGTGAAGCGGGGAAGTGGCGCGATGCTGAGAGTCAACTGCTTCTTCCGTGGAGCGAAGCCGCACAGCCGTTACCGGAGAGCGCTACCTTTTTCCTGTGACAATTTGGCTACAAAACAACTACCCGTGAGTAGGTTAATTTGGGAAATAAAGGAGAACAAAGACGTAATTTGATACCGAAGCGGGAAGGCATAAACAGGAAGTCTGCCTTCCGTTCTTTGCAAATAGAGTAAAGCAATGAACTTGTAAGCTAAAACCTTGTAAGACGCTTGGAAAGGACTATAATTCTAACATCAAAACAAGCGATTTCCCCCCTTGGCTGCAGGAGAGAAGGGGGGAAAGGTGCGAACTGTATTTGCCTGGACTAAGATATAAATTTTCTCCATGCCAGGCATCCTTTTATAAACTTCTATCAAAACCCACTGGTTTCTCTTGCACTCATTCTTTGGCACGGGGAAGCATCCAGATCACAGCTCTGCCCTTGGCTCAGCCCTGCTTGAATATAGGCGCACCAACTTCCCGTTTGCTCTTCCTCAGGACTTCATGAAACTCCAAGTCACTGGATATTCACTGCTTCAAGATGTTTGAAATATCAAGTGGTATACAAATGCTTTTGTTCAAATACAGTGGAACCTTGGCTCTTGAACTTAATCTGTTCCAGAAGTCCATTTGACTCCCGAAACCATTCGAAAACCAAGGTGCTGTTGCTGATTGGCGCAGGCTCCCCGGAAACAATAGCCAACAGCTGCATCGGACGTTCGGCTTCTGAAAAATGTTTGAAAACCAGAACATTTACATTTTTCAGCGTTCGGGAGCCGATTTGTTCGTCAACTAAGCCGCTCGAGAACCAAGGTTCCACTGTATTTCATAAATATGGAGCTCCTTGAAGGAAAGGTGAGATATAAATCAAGAATAATAGACAGGAAAGTTGTGTCTCAGTTCGTACATTGTTTCAGGGAGGGCGAATTGACATTTTAATGCAAACCAAATTAATTTTAGCCTCCATCCTTTATGCTGGGGAGAAAAGGGCTGGGAGCATTTTCATTCCCCAGGCAAGATGAGCTCCTTGCTCTCTTCAAACCAGCAAAATATCTCCGCCCTCCTATAACCTTTGCATACCAACATTTTTCCCGTGTTCGCCTGTCACTTTTGAAGCTCAAATATGAGGTCCTTATCTTGTTTCATCTCCTCTGGCCTTAAAACGGAGACAAGACATGACACACACACTTTGCACCTCTTGGGAGCTGACAAGGGCTGGGGAGGGGGGTCTGCCACAGACCCTGACAATTGCCAGAGCTCCCTGCGCTTTATTGACCAGCTGAAGCCAAGACAACAGCAGCAGCAGCAAATCCCCTTGGCCCCAGAGCAGAGGGAGTGAGCAAAGGCAGATGTCTCTCTCTTCCTCCCTCTCCTGTATTTGCAGCTTGTCAGCGCCAGGCAGCTGCTCCTGTCTGCCAGTAGTCCTGTCAGTGGTGAGAGGGGAACAGGCGCGCATTGAGGTCAGGGTGCGGAGCAGATGGATGACGCAGGATTTATGGCTTCATCTTCCACCTGGAATGCCTCTGGGTTCCAGATTGGCTAATAAGAATATCAGGCCTCTCTTGCGGATAGGTCTGGGAGCTGTGTGGTTGGATAATTCTCTCCCTCCTTCCTTATTTATTGCATTTATAGTCCCTCCTCTTTCTCCAAGGAGCTTAAGGTAGCATATGCGATTCCCACCCACCCACAACAACAACCCTGTAAGGTAGGTTAGGCAGAGAGGAAGTGACTGGCCCAAGTATGATGGCTGAGGGCAGATTTGAAGCCTGATCTCCCTAGTCCCACACCCTAAGGCAGCGGTTCTCAACCTGTGGGTCCCCAGATGTTGTTGGACTACAACTCCCATCATCCCTGACCACTGGTCATGCTGGCTAGGAATGATGGGAGTTGTAGTCCAACAACATCTGGGGACCCACAGGTTGAGAAACACTGCCCTAAGGGTAAATCACTGGTAGGGGGAGCCCTATGATATACATAAAATCAGGGCACCCCCAAGGTCCCTGATGGGGTCATGGCATGGCCCTAGCCCATGCCCAGGCTTTGGACAGAATCCACATCCCGGATCCCTTTAATGGGACACCCTTAACGAGGAGGGGCAGGCTTAGGCTACACCCCCCCCCAAAAAAACCCAAGGCTTACCCAATGCCTAGCCTCACCAAGTTGTGACGATTGATACAAGGTAGGCAAAAACAAAATGGCTGGTGCCAATTTGCCAAGGGGGGGGGGGGATTCCTACCCAGCCCCATCGATATGGCAGTCAACATATGTCTATAGCAATGTCAAGTCATAAAGTAAAGGTAAAGGGACCCCTGACCGTTAGGTCCAGTGGTGGCCGACTCTGGGGTTGCAGCCCTCATCTCCTTTCCTGGCCGAGGGAGCCGGCGTACAGCTTCCGGGTCATGTGGCCAGCATGACTAAGCCACTTCTGGCGAACCAGAGCATCGCACAGAAACGCCGTATACCTTCACGCCAGAGCGGTACCTATTTATCTACTGGCACTTTGATGTGCTTTCGAACTGCTAGGTTGGCAGGAGCAGGGACCGAGCAACAGGAGCTCACCCCGTTGCGGGGATTCGAACCACCGACCTTCTGATTGGCAAGTCCTAGGCTCTGTGGTTTAACCCACAGCGCCACCCGCGTCCCTTATGTCGAATCATACCAGAGCTTTAAAAAGAGGGTGGGTGTGCTGGGAGATCCGGCAAAGAGGCGAAAAGGAGGGTGAACCCCTGACTGCACCGCAGTTTAAATGGCCACTGGCCATGCCCCTGGCTGTTCCGATTGGACAGCCAGGGGCATGATGCTGCCGGGAGTACCGGTGATGCAGGAGGCATCCCCCAGCCCTTCCGCCAGGTCACTGCGAGGCCCGGATGCCCTGCCGCAATGCCGCCCACTGGAGGAAGGTGAGGGACAGGAAAGGAACTTCCTTTATTCGTCACTCCAGCCAAAAAGCCTCCTAAACCTTTGCTGATGAGGACAGTGAGAGCCATGAAGAAGCTCACTGGTCTAGTCACTAGCTCTCAGCCTAGCCTACCTCACAGGGTTGTTGTGGGGATTTAATGAGGAGGGGGAGAATCACCCACGTCACCTTGAGCTTCTTGGAAGAAAATATGGCACAGAAAAATTGACGGGAAAGTGTGGGATAATAAAACCTGTTTTGCTGCCACTTCATTTAACCTCCTTGCAAACAAATTGATCAAGAAATGGGTCATTTGGTAGCATCCTGAGCTGTGCAGATTTGTGAGTTAGAGGTCTTTGCTTGAGCATCTTTTCCCAGATTGTATTTCTGCTTCTAACTTTCTTTATTCCAGCACCATGCTTGCACATCTGTGCCCAAAGCACACCCACAAATTCTCTTTCAAACTGACCAGGAGCAAATTGCATTTTCCACCAAAGACAGTCTTTTGCCTTTCATTGCTCCTGGTGCCTCTTTAACTCCCCACGCCTACCCTGCAACTGCCGCCTCCTTCTTGCTGAGCCAAAGGTTTCAAGCTCCTTTTCACAGTTCCTTGCTAAGACACAGGTCGGATAATTGGATCTTCTAAAGTTACAGCTTGGGCTGGGAGAGTCTGCCAAGAGCCAGCGATAAGTGACACAAGGTGCCCTTTGCAAAGCTGTCTGGAATGAGAAGGCAGCAGACAGAGCGCTGCTGGAGCAGGCCTCTGGTCTGGCCACCTGCTTTTGGGAAGTCCACAAGGCCTAGCCCCGCCTCTGCCATTAGTCCTCGTGATCTGGTCCTTGGAGGTAGACTGCCTCTCCACCTGGCTGTTCCATATAGCCATTGTACCTTGGTGCATTTGTTGTGCGGTCTCCTTGTTGACCGTCGGGTCTCTCAGGCTCAGTTTTCCCTATCTGGAAAATGGGTGCAACCATGAAAAAAGAAGAATCCCTGCCTGATAGGAGGATTTGGCCCCAGTATAAAGAGGCTCTGGCCAGACATTTCACCTGGTATCCATTAAGTGCTCAGCGCCAGCTGATTAGCAAGGAGCTTGAGATAAGAGGCTGCTGGTCGGGTGCCAAACTGCTCAAAGGGAATCTGAGATGATTATGGCGTTTGGTCGGCTGGCAAGCTGTCAAGGAGAGTTAAGAAAGTCCCGCCTGTCCTAAGAATTTGCCCAGAGCACTTGATGTGTCCAGCGGCAGCCCAAAGGAATTGGCAAAGGTGGGCCAAAATTTGTTCCCTTTGCCTCTCACGTTGCAGCAGACCAGCATGGAAAATGGAAGTTTGGCGCTGGAGGGGTCCTGCTGCCAAGCCAAGGAAGCCTACTTTGTATTCCTCATCAGGCAATGTCATTTCCATCTGCCTTGCCCCACCCAGTCTTTCCCAGGCTGTGACTTTGAGAACAGCAGCAGCAGCAGCAGCAGCAGGGAAGAGGAGTTCAGGGATTTTTGAAAAAAAAAAAAAGGTTTATGCAGTGCTCTTTTTTGTAAAAAATAAAATAAAATCTTTAGGGGTACTCTCATTTTCCTGCTCATACAGTGTTACCTCAGGTTACATACCCTTCAGGTTACAGCCTCCGCTAACCCAGAAATAGCACCTCGGGTTAAGAACTTTGCTTCAGGATGAGAACAGAAATCCTGCTCCAGCGGCGTGGCAGCAGCAGGAGGCCCCATTAGCTAAAGTGGTGCTTCAGGTTAAGAACAGTTTCAGGTTAAGAACAGACCTCCAGAATGAATTAAGTACTTAACCTGAGGTAGCACTGTACTGCCCCTTAATGAAGCCAAACTTGAGATAGACAAAATGTTTAAGGGTATGCGTACCCCTGTGTCCCCCCAGGAAAAAAAAGCACTGGTTTTATAAGTTCTGTGTCTTTGTTTCTCAATTTCATCCTTTCCCATGGTTTTGCATGTTTTATGGTATTTTATGCATTGTGATTTGCTGTTATTTTTATTGATTGTAGATCGTTAATTCTTTATTGTGGTTGATAAGTGGGAACTGTTTAATTATTATTTGTTGATGTTTAATTTTACTGTTTACTATTAGATTCTAGTGCATTGTTGAATACTGCTTTGTTTGATATACACTAAGTTGTTCATTTTGAAGTTATTGTGACTTTTATATTGGATCAGATTGTTACTATTCATGTTCGATGTTTTATTATGTTTTTATGTGTTGGAAGACGCCCAGAGTGGCGGGTGTGGTATAAATAATAATAATGTTGTTGTTGTTTAGTCGTTTAGTCGTGTCCGACTCTTCGTGACCCCATGGACTCCTGTCTTCCACTGCCTCCCGCAGTTTGGTCAGGCTCATGTTTGTAGCTTCGAGAACACTGTCCAACCATCTCATCCTCTGTCGTCCCCTTCTCCTTGTGCCCTCAATCTTTCCCAACATCAGGGTCTTTTCCAGGGAGTCTTCTCTTCTCATGAGGTGGCCAAAGTATTGGAGCCTCAACTTCACGATCTGTCTTTCCAGTGTGCACTCAGGGCTGATTTCCTTAAGAATGGATAGGTTTGATCTTCTTGCAGTCCATGGGACTCTCAAGAATCTCCTCCAGCACCATAATTCAAAAGCATCAATTCTTCGGAGATCAGCCTTCTTTATGGTCCAGCTCTCACTTCCATACATCACTACTGGGAAAACCATGGCTTTAACTATACGGACCTTTGTTGGCAAGGTGATGTCTCTGCTTTTTAAGATGCTGTCTATAATAATAATAATAATAAATAATAATAATAATATATGCCTCGCAGGGTTGTTGTGAGGATCAGCAGGCTACACTGCAAATTATGCTAGGATAGCTGTTGTGGATTCTCTTCCTGCTGAGTGTTTTGAATAGGGAATCTGGTGAGTTTGAGGCGCCCCCCCCCCCATTGTTTCCAGAGTGAGCCTGCGATCCTGTTTTCCCGGCCGGGTATTCTCAACCTAAGCTTGCTATTTGAAGCATCAGCAGTAATAAGTCCAGCTAATCCCAAGGAATGGCCAGGCGCAACACGGACTGCTACATTCCGACGGATTAAAATAGAGGCTGCAGCCTTCCGCCGCTTGGAGGGCGCCCAATTTTACCCGGGAACCTCAGAGCCGCGCCGAGCATGCTGTTAATTGCTGTTTTGCACAAATATAGCGTGCTTTAATGCTGACGCGAGTCACGGACTGGCAGATTTAGATCGCTGGTATCAACAGACATTAACGCCTCGCGGCTGTAAACCTGGGAAGGCAGCAAATGGGATTTGCCTGAGCCGGTCTGAACGCCCCGGGCCCTGCCTGTTGATCTGTGGCAGCTGACTGAGCATCGCCACTTCTCAGAAATGTGCTGCATCCATCAAAACTGGGAGCAGCTGGCAGGCAGCTACAAAGGTCATGGTTGCTGGTGGGGAAATACCTTCTCAGGACGCGCCACATTACTCAGCCGCGGATCAGCTGCGGGGGGGGGGGGGCTGCTCATTAAAGGAGCCTCGTCATCCCCTCCCTCCTTGCCGTCCAATAAAAGACGCATGTGAGAAGGACAGGCGAAAAGGAGGAACCACTTGCTCTGCCTCCCCGGTTGGAGGCAGCAATGCTTCTGAATGCCGGCTGCTGGAAGCCACGGAATCCTGGATTTGTGGAGTTGGAAGGGGACCCCTAAGGGTCATCTAGCCCAACCCCCTGCAACGCGGGAACCACAGGTGAAGAATCCATGACAGGTGGCCACTGGCCATAGCTGTCAACTTTTCCCTTTTCTTGCAAGGAATCATTCGGAATAAGGAAATTTCCCTTAAAAAAAGGGAAATGTTGGCCACCCAACTTCTGTTGAAAAAACCTCAAATGGAGAGGCCACCATCTTCCAAGGGAGTCTGCTCCACTGTCAAACAGCTCTTACTGTCAGGAAAAAAAGTCCTCCTGCTATTTCGTTTAAACAACTGTCAAGTTCGTAGGGATCCCTAAGGGTCATCTAGTCCAGCCCCCTGCAATGCAGGGGGGAGAAGGCTCTCGTGCTCAGGTCCTGCTTGCTGGTTTCCCACAGGCACCTGGCTGGCCACTGTGAGAGCAGGATGCTGGATTAGATGGGCCACTGGCCTGATCCAGCAGAGCTTTTCTGATGTTCTTAACATCTTCACACAGTGCAGAGTTAAACTATGTAACTTGCTCCCACAGAAGGCCAGTGATGGCCACCAACCTGGCAGCATCTCCACAGACTGCATCTCCACTTGACTGAAACCCTGGAGAGCAGCTGTCTGCCAGTGTTGACAGTACTGAGCTAGGTGGACAAGTGACCTGACTCAATATAAAGCAGCTTTGTATGTATAAAACAAAAAGTGTGTCCTGTGATTGCTAAGCTGGCTGGGGATGAGGGAAGTTGTAGTCCAAAATATGTGGAGGGCATCAGGTTGGGAATGGCTGTTCTGGCATGCTCAGGAAAAATAATGCAGGATAAGGTTGTGCAGGCAGAGACCGGCTCAGTCCAGGGCAGCTCCCATTTGAGACCCGCGAAGAGTGACAAATGGCTCAGGACTTGGACAGCCAAGAGATTCCTTATTGCAATTCTGCTGGTTTGCAGACCGAGGTCATGCTTAGTAAAATCTGTAGTTGGCTGAAGGGCTGTAAGTCACACTTATCTCATGAATCAGCCTAGACACCATGCATCACTCTGTGATCCGTGCTGAGAACAGGGTTTTGCTTTGTTTTTCGGTAAGGAAGAATAATAATTCTTTCCCACTCGCTCCGTTTTAGAAAATTGTGACCGAATCATTTCTCTTGAACAGCCAAATTCCTTTCCAAGTGGCCAAGACTAGAGGCAAGTGGGTCCCTTTAGCAGGAAAACACAAGACAGGTGTCTTGTTTCTGGAAGCTAACCTTACAATAGATACTTGACTCGTTCCACTGGAGCAGTGGCGTGGCGTGGCATGGGGGGGCAGGGGGGGCCGGCCGCACCGGGCGCAACATCTGGGGGGGGCGCGCTCGCACTCGCAGCTCTCTGCCCCCTGCTAAAATCCACGGGTTAGGGGGTGCAAATTACTTGCCTTGCCCCGGGTGCTGACAACCCACGCTACGCCACTGCACTGGAGAAAGCCTTTGCTGAATGCTTTACCGGCAGATGCAAAACAGAGGTGATTTTGAAAGGGGACGAATGTGTTTGTAAATAGCAGCCAGCAGGTGAGGAAAGAAGAATTGCAGAGTTGGAAGGGTCCCCCAAAGGACATCCATTCCAACCCCCTACAATGTCAGGCCTTATTGCTCTAACCACAGCACAGGCGGGCAGTGCAACCAATGCATTGCAGCAAAAATGGGGCGGGGGGGGGCGTTTGGTCGGATGGATGAGGTAATAGACTAGCAAGTGAGGGAGGGGCATCCAGCAGGTCCTGAAGAACAGGAAAGGAACTTCCCTTATTTGTCTCTCTAGCCCAAAAGCCCAAACACACCCAGTGGTTTATAATGTAAGCAGAAGTAGCTGGAGATGGTTAGTTCCTTCTGGCACTCTCACAAGACATTCCTGTCTGTTGGATTAAAGAAAAGTGCACAAGAAGAGCCTGGCTATGCTACTGGATGAAGTCAAGGACCCAAGTAGCTCAGCACTCTGTCCTCAAAGGGCTTCACCAGATGTCCATGGGAATCCTGCAAGCAGAAAAGGCAGAATCATAGAAGCTGGAGGGACACCCACGGGTCATCTAGTCCAACCCCAGGCAACGCAGGAATCGCAACTTGCAATTCCAGCAACTGGTACGCTGCATTTGACAGTGGAGGCAGAACACAGCCCATGCGGCTAGTAGCCATACATAGGAGCCTTCTCCTCTATGAATTTGTCCAATCCTCTTTGAAAGCCATCCAAGTCAGTGACCATCAATTCCTCTTGTGGGAGTGAGTTCCACGGCTCCCTATGGGATGATGGCATCATCTCTGCTCTAACGAGCTGTCCTGGAGAGGAAGAAGCTGCTGCCTGACTCCCAGGGGGCTCCTGGTGTGAAATGAGTCATTCTGCCACCCCTGAAGGCAAAGGCTGGCCTGGGCCACAGCTCAGCGCCTCTGCCAGTGTCAATGTGCTCATGGGCTAGTGATGCTCCCTGGCCTCCCTCCAGCTGCCAAGACACCCTCTCCACCCCCATTGCAGTTCATCTGCTGTTGTATTTCAGAGCAGGCAGTGAATTACTAAGCCTGGTGAGTAATGCTTTCGGAATCTATGTACTGATCTATTTGCAGTTATCAAGGCAGGGGATTCTGTCCAGACAGATGAAATTATAATTACCTTGTATCGACACCCCACTCCATTTCCATACTAAATGCATTCATTAGTAAGTGTTCAATGTGTGTGTTCTGACTGTGCCTGCCAACACAGCCGCCCTGATTTCCTGCGTAGATTCAGCAGCAGCTCTTTGCTTCTGCCGTGAGTCACTTTGTATAAAGTTCTGGGAAACAGAGCGCCGCAATCTTCTTTAAAAGAGAGAGAAAGAGAGATTTTTGGGAGAAGCAAGGCAAATGCGAGGGCAGAGTGCACCAGGCCTGAGATTTTTAAAGAAAGAAAATGTGCATTGTTTCGCTTTTACATTTATGCTGGAGAGCATTGTGAGGGCATGAACAGTAGTCTTCGATAACCTGGTGCTCTCCTGAAGCCTTGAACTACAACCCCCAGCTGCTCTTCAGCATCCGATGACCAGGCTGAGTGCTGAGAGTTCAAAACGTTGCTAGCCTAGAATAAAATTTGTGTGTACAGTCAGCTAATCTGCGTTGCTGGGATTCTAAGTGTTGCTTCTTTTCCTCTGCAGGTGATGCCCTAGATATGTGTTTTGCTCAACAGGTGCCCTGCCTATTTCCCTGGGCAAGGATGTCCTGGGTCTTTGCCCCACCAGATCTTGCACTAGGATGATGTGTGTCATCCACAAACCACCTGCCAAACTCCTGGAATTCCAACAAATACAGTCTGTACAATGCTCAAATCCCACTGGTGGGTTTCCCATAATAAGCACCTGGTCTTCCATTGTGAAAACATGATGCTGGACAAGATGGGCCATTGGTCTGATCCAGTGGGCTCTTCTGACGTTCTTAATGGTGCAAAACGAAATCACGCCTTTTGCGTGACAAATGGGCGGAGATTCCCAAATTGAGCATCCCTAGTAACTGACAGCCAAAAAACCGAAACCCGGCTATTTAGCCACCTCTGCAGCTCTTTAAATGCTACACAGTGCCACTGCAACAACCAGGCATGCTATCTCGTGACTCTGCCCTTTTTGGCAAAGTGCTCTATAGAATCAGAATTCTAGAGTTGGAAGGGACCGAAAGGATCATTTCATACAACCCCCTGCAATGCAGCTCTAGCGGAAGGTGGCTGTGGAACTTCAGACACACTGAGCATCTGAATCAATTTCAATCTTGCTCCAGGTTTGCTTCTGGTACAGAAATTGCCTTGTTCTCACTGGTGTAAGGCCGCTGAATGCAGGAATGCAAGAAGAGACCTGCTGGATCTGGATCAGTCGTTTTCCTTCTTCCAAGCACTCGGTCACTGATATGGAGCCACCAAGATCAGGCTGCCTTTGGCTTTTTGGGAGCAGCTGAGTCATCTTCTTGGGTAGGAGGGGCCAAGAAGATGGGAATCCTCCTCTATCTCTCATAATGCTAGAACCCAATGAGGCCATCCAACTAAGCTGGAAGATGGAAGATTCAGGACTTGACAATGCAGTACATACCGTAGGTAAACTGTGGAACTCACTCCCACAAGAGGCAGTGACTGGCACCAGCTTGGATGGCTTTAACAGAGGATGAGGCAAATTTGTGGAGAAGGCTATCAGTAGCTCCTACCCACAATGGCTATGTTCTATATCCACTGTCTGAGGCAGTAGACTTCTAAACACTAGTTGGCTGGGATCACAGCTAGGCTTTTGTAAGTTGGGAGACTTCTCATAGGCATGTGCTTAGCCATGGTGAGAGCAGGACATTAGAGGAGATGGGCCTTTGGGTAGATCATGAACTTTGAGTGAGATATATATATATATGTGTGTGTGTGTGTGTGTGTGTGTGTGTGTGTGTTCTTTTGTATGTATCATGGAATCACAGAATTGTAGAGCTGGAAGGGACCATCTAGTCCAGGGGTAGGCAAACTAAGGCCCGGGGGCCGGATGCGGCCCAATCGCCTTCTAAATCTGGCCCGTGGATGGTCTGGGAAGCAGCGTGTTTTTACATGAGTAGAATGTGTCCTTTTATTTAAAATGCATCTCTGGGTTATTTGTGGGACATAGGAATTCGTTCATCCCCCCCCCCAAATAGTCCGGCCCACCACATGGTCTGAGGGACAGTGGACTGGCCCATGGCTTAAAAAGGTTGCTGACCCCTGAGATTCTAGTCCAATCCCTTGCAATGCAAGAATAACAGCTGAACAATTCCTAACACATGATCACCCAACCCGTTTCAAAACCTCTGACAAAGGAAAGCCTACCACTTTCCAAGGGAGTCTGTTCCATGGTTGAATGGCACTTACCCATGGAAAGTTCTTCCTGATGTTTAGCTGGATTCTCCATTCTTGACACTTCAATCCCTTGGTTTCCTTCCCTCAGGAGCAGCAGAAAACAAGCTTGCTCCATCTTCTGTGTGACAGCCCTTCAGATATTGGAAGATGGCTATCATTGCTGTTAGTCCCTCTGGGAAGCAATGTGAGGTGGAGGTGATGAAGAAGAACCAGAACCAGAACCAGAAGAAGAACCCATTCTCAGTACTATTGGGAGAGCCACATTTCCAGCAAATGCAGGACGGAGGGAGGGAGGGATGAAAAACATCAACTGTGATCTTCAGATGCAGAGCAGCATATAGATTTCAATAAGAAGAAACAAATAATAACGACCAGGGTTTCCCATGGTTCTCTCCCTCTCTTCCTTTCAAGATCATGTGGCTTAGAGACCACAGTTCCTTTACTTGTAGGGAACACAGACTCAAGATGATATTTTTTTTGTTCCTCAATGCCAACCAATATGATTATTGCTTCCCACCTCTTGCTTTCCTAAATTGCTACCTTTACTTTTGCAATGTGTATATAATTATTCACTGTTTCCAGAACCCTGTGCCTGGCAAACCTCTGCTTTTCTCGGCATTGATTTCCACTCAGTTACTGTCAGCGTTTTGATTCAAACAGTATTTTAAACACACACGCACACAGACTGGAGAGAGGGAGAGAGAGAGAGTTATGAGTGAACAACATTAAGGTAGCAAGCAGCTTGTATGTTCTGCTTCTTGCTAAAAGAAACTCCAAACACACACACACACACACACACACACACACAGCAAGAAAACACTGGGAAGATATTCCTGGATTGATTCACATCCGTAGGGTAGCAGGAGAGCTCACTTTTTGGAATTGTAGAGATGGAAAGGACTCTGAGGGTTATCTAGCTCAATGCGCCACAATGCAGGAGTCACAGCTAAAGAATCCCTGACAGGTGGCCATCCAGCCACTGCCTGAAAACCTCCAATCGTCCACCACCTTCCAAGGGAGTCCATTCCACTGTTGAACAGCTCCTACTGTCAGCCAGTGGAATAGACAACCTTAGAAGGTGGTGGACTCTCCTTCGTTGGACGTTTCCCCCTTGAAATCTGGCCACATGACTGCAGACAATTGCTTTGGAGGCCTCGCCTCCTTTCCTCAGTTTAATTGCTCCAAGCGAGCGACGTTAGTCACTGTGTAATGTACCCGAGCAAGTGTGGGGTTTAATGAATCATACTAACTGTGCACTCCAAGCAATTAGGTAAATCTAGCTGTTAGTTAGTGAGGCATAAAATAAATTTAATCTCTCTTCTAAAAAATCAATTATAGTGCTGTAATGTATAATTCAAGTTTGGTCATGCTACATAAATTTTCTGTTTTTAGTACGTTTTTAAGCTGGTCGGGTTATTAGATTCCGCCATCCCTCTGCCATTGCTGGAGGGCATCTGGCAGCCTCGGAAAAGCAGAATGAGGAGTCTGTGCAATTGCTGTCCCTTTTTTTCGGGGGGCGATGGCCGATTCTCGTCATCTCTGGGGCCATTGGCTTTGAAATGTTTCCGAGAGAAAGCCAGCCAGCCAGGGTGCCAGCCAAGGCACGGTGATGAAGTTGTAAATGAATCGGAGCAAGAGAAAAACATCTGGAAGCCTCGTTAATTTAGGAGGCTGGAAGATGCTCTGGGTGCTTTTTCTCTCTTCCAACAGCCTTCGCTGCCCAGATGCTCTGGATAAGCAGAGAGTTGACTACCTGGGATGTGTCCACCCCCCCACCCCCCGCCTCCAACACACTTTACTCTCATGGCTATAAATGCAAAAGCATTTCACAGATGGCTGTTTTGATTACTTGTCAGCCGTAAGTGGCTTTTCAAGAAGGATTGCTTCATATGCGTCTATCAGCAGCTTTGTGCTATCAAAGGAGGGGAAGGAGCCTCTGTCTTAGAAGGCAGTATGCTTCCAGTGATAGCTGGGGGAGGGCTAGAGCCATCCTATGGAGGCTGCTGGGGGACATCTGCTTGGCCATGGGTAGGCAAACTGTCAGGTGTTCAGCCTACACTCAAGTTGGACCCCAGCAGAGACACATGCCCAACTGGCATGTTCTCCCCCTCCTGGTCTTTCGAGCTTCAAAAGCTTTCTTCAGCCTGAACATCACAGCGACCAATGCCTACAGACACCGGCACACTTAAGGATCCACAGAGTTTGCGCATCATGTGCATGACAGACCTCAGCAACTCAGCATTTTGTCTAATCCTATGACTGCAATCATGGAGCAGGAATTCTAAAATTAAGGCCCGGGGGCTGGATCCGGCCCAATCGCCTTCTAAATCTGGCCTGTGGACGGTCCTGGAATCAGCATGTTTTTACAGGAGTAGAATGTGCTTTTATTTAAAATGCATCTCTGGGTTATTTGTGGGGCATAGGAATTTGCTCAATTTCCCCCCCAAAATATAGTCTGCCCCCGCACAAGGTCAGAGGGACAGTGGACTGGCCCCCTGCTGAAAAAGTTTGCTGACCCCTGTGCTTGGCTATCAGAAAACTGAGGGTTAAGAATGCAAGAAGAGCCCTGCAGGATCAAGCCAGTGGCACATGTAGCCCAGCATCCTGCTCTCACAGTGTGCAACCAGGTGGGAAGCCTGCAAACAGGACCCAAGCACAAGAGCACCAGCCCCAACTCCCATGGTTTCCAGCTACTGGCATTCAGAAGCATTGCTGCCTCCAGCTGTGGGGGCTGAGCACAGCCATCCTGGCTAGTAGCCATTGATCGTCCTCTCCTCTATGAATGGGTCTAATACTCTTTTAAAGCCCTCCAAGCTGGCCATCACTGCCTCCTGTGGAAGGGAGTTCCATAGGTTAACTACATGCAGCATAAACAAGTACATCCTTTTATGTTATGCCAGCGCAGGCTTCTCCAACCTGGTTCTGCCCCCAGATATTTTTCATTCCGGTTCCCATCAGTCCCAGCTGGCATGGCCAAGGGTCAGGGCGGGCGAGAGCTGCAGCCGCCAACTTCAAGAGGTTGTCAGGCCAGGGAAGACCGAGCAAGCAAGATATTTGGTGTAATCCAGCATTGTTATGCCAGTTACTATCTACACACATCTGTGATTCAGAAGAGAGCTATGCCAGAGAGGTGGGTGCAATCACGCTGGTCTGTATACTGGTCTATATTGCTTATTGTCTGTTTTATTCTGGTTTGTATTGCTTGAATTATCCTGTGGTTGTCCCTAACCAGATGGTTGTATATTAATGCATTTAAAAGCAAACAAACACAAACACATCCAAAACAAAGAAGGCCAACCCCATTTCAAGCTGGTCTCCACGAACGTCAACATTATATAGAAACTGCATGTCGTACAAAGGCGAAATGTTCACGCATTGTGAATTTCTAACAATGTCTACCTTTGCTTTTCAAATGGCTGCTGCCTCAGGCAGAATACTTTAGCATGAAAGAGCAGTATTTGGGGTGAGGTCACCTCTCCACCCCCACCTCCACAGCCCCAACTTCTGATCACAGAAGAAAAACCACTTTGGGCTGAGATCAACTTCAGTGCTTTGGATACTAGTCTGCTTGCTTCAGTTCAGAGCTTTGGAAAGACTTTGGTCTGCCTGGAGCAAAGGAGTTTTTCTTTTGTAATCTTCTAAAGATCTGCATGTCTTCCCCCCCCAGTGAATATAATATAAAACTCAACAAATGCTGGCATATAATTTGTCCAAACCCTGAACAGCCAAAGACAGCTCTGAAGGCAACATGCCTCTGAAGAGTTACCCCAACACCTAAAATATTGCTCTGGAATTTAATTCATGCTCATTATCACTGTGAAGTCCTGCAGCCCAAGAGCCAGTCTCTTGCAGAAGAGATACCATGGACAGCACCCCTTCAGGACAGTAGATGACCTTTGTAGATTCTGAAGGGCAGGAAGAGGTGATGTCTGTTTGCTCTATCCTTACTTAGGGCTTATCCACACCTGTTTGCCCCACTGCTTCTCCCCCCACCCCCAAGAAATCCAATCTTAAGTGATGAATCAGACCAAATTGCAATGGGGTTTCCTTGCAGATTGCCCTAAATACAGTGGTACCTGGGGTTACAGACGCTTCAGGTTAGAGGCTCCGCTAACCTAGAAATAGTACCTTGGATTAAGAACTATGCTTCAGAATGAGAACAGAAATTGCGGGAGGCCGCATTAGCTAAAGTGGTACCTCAGGTTAAAAACAGTTTCAGGTTAAGAACGGACCTCTGGAACAAATTAGGTTCTTAACCCGAGGTACCACTGTACCACTAAACAGTGAGTTTTCCAGGCAAAACTGCTTGGACGCAGAATGAAAATTAACCCAGCAAATGCAAGCAGTGTTCTTTCAGTCTGCAAAATGATATGTAATTGATTACATCTCCCTCCCCTACCATTTGCATTGTTTCTTTTGCATTGAAATGAAAGGGGTGCAATAATAGAATGGCAATGCAACTTACAGTGTGGAATTTTGTCACCCTGGAAAGTAGGATGAATAATGCAGTTTTTGGTGGAAACTGAACTGCAGTGGAATGGAAACGGTGCTGCAGGTGGTAGATTTGATGCCTTCTTTCATCCCTATCTGTAATGCAGTAGAATGGCGGAGGCTTAGCCCTGGAAATGTCAAAGGCCCATTTTCTAAGGTTTCCCTGAGGATTCTTTTTGTGGGGTGTGTGTGTGTGTGTGTGTGAGAGAGAGAGAGAGAGAGAGAGAACATAACTCCAAACTAGCTAGTCTGGAGAAGAGAAGACTGAGAAGTGACATGATAGCCATCTTCAGATATCTGAAAGGTGTCACACGGAAGATGGAGCAAGCTTGTTTTCTGCTGCTCTGGAGGGCAGGATCCAAACCACTGGATTCAAATGACAAGAAAGTAGATTCTGACTACACAATTAGGACAACAGCCATTCAACGGTGGAACAGCCTTGAAAGTGCTGGACTCTCCTTCATCGGAGGTCTTTAAGCAGAGGTTGGATGGCCATCTGTCAGGAATTCTTCAGCTGTGATTCCTGCGTTGCAGGGGGTTGGACTAGATGACCCTTGGGTTCCCTTCCAACTCTAAAATTCTATGACTCTACCCAACATTCTGCCTGTAGCTCTTATGGTAACTAAAGAACAGAGAGAAGCCACAGTTCATCTGGAAGGCAAATTCCCTGTTTGCAAACTCCACTCAACCCAGTAGGTCAAAATGAAGGCTGCAGCAGAGCAGAAAAATGGGAAGCCTTCTCCATAAACATACATCCAACACCATATTGAAACCCGGCAAGATGTCCGCACATGGCATCAAGCGAAGAAAGAGAAAGGCAAGTCTTTGGCAGGTTTTTAAAATAGATGCGCACATGTTGAATCCACTTTAATTTTTAAATGCCTAAATATACATCATGTGTCGGCTTGATGCCAAAGAATACGCACTGCATATTTAATAGTTTAAAAGTGTTTATTCTTTTTTCCTACCACAGAGATCACACAGATACCCAGGCTGTCTATTTGACAAGATGGCTGGGTGAGGTGACTTTCTTTTTTTTTTAATTGAAAGAGCCTGCCAATTTCCCCGTAAGTCATATACAAACCGATTAAATTCCTTGTTGAGGAGTTTGTTGGTGACAAACACAGCCGGGGAAGAATGATTCCTGTGTGAGAGGTGTCCCCACCCCCCGCTCTCTGCGAAAGGAGGGGAAGATCAAGGGTTGCGTTTAACAAAATGAGCTGCCCTTTTATGTCTGCACACAGCCGTCCCTCCTAGCGGTAATTGTGGAAGCGAGAGAATATCGTTAAGAAATAACAAATAGCCTTGCAAGGCTCATATCCAGAGCTCAGCGCTATAAAACCTAATTAGAATCTGCAGATAATGATGGAGAGGCCTAGGCCCATCTGCATGGAACGCCAGCCTACAGAAAAGAGAGAGGGCGTCCATTAGGCTTGTTAGCAGGGAGAGAGCTGCTATCCAGAGCGAGCCCTGGGAAGGCCCTTTGACCCAGGGGCATGGCCCCTTTGCCCCTGGAGAGGAGAGGGGGGTGAGGGGGGAGGGAGGGAGAGGAGTAGGAGGGGCTTTCAACGCCCTGGAAGAAGTGCTTTCTCTGCTCTCATATCCTCCAGGAGTTGGATTCAGATATCCAACATATTGATGCAGCAGCAAAAAAAGCTAATGCTCTTCTAGGCTGCATTGGCAGAAGTAAAGCATCCAGATCAAGGGAAGTCATAAAGGTGAAGGGACCCCAGACCGTTAGGTCCAGTCGCAGACGACTCTGGGGTTGCAGTGCTCATTTCGCTTTACTGGCCAAGGGAGCCGGCGTACAGCTTCCGGGTCATGTGGCCAGCATGACTAAGCTGCTTCTGGCGAACCAGAGCAGCACACGGAAACACCGTTTGCCTTCCTGCCGGAGCGGTACCTATTTATCTACATGCACTTTGATGTGCTTTTGAACTGCTAGGTTGGCAGGAGCAGGGACCGAGCAACAGGAGCTCACCCCGTTGCAGGGGTTCGAACCGCCGACCTTCCGATCAGCAAGCCCTAGGCTCAGTGGTTTAGACCACAGCGCCAGCAGGGAAGCCATAGTACGACTCTATTCTGCCTTGGTCAGCCCCCCCCAACCTGGAGTCCTGTGACCAGTTCTGGGCACCAGAGTTTAATGAGGATGTTGACAAGCTGGAATGTGTGCAGAAGAGGGAGGCCAAGATAATCAAGGGTCTGGAAACCATGCCAGTTGAGGGTAGTTAGCCTGGAGAAGAGAAGACTCTCTGACAGTGTGCACCCAACCTCTGCTTAAAAACCTCCAACCAAGGACAGTCCACCACCTTCTGAGGTAGTCCATTCCACTGTTTAGTCAGAATCTGCTTTCTTGATATTTGAATCCATCAGTTTGGGTCCTCCGCTCTGGAGCAGCAGAAAACCAGCTTGCTCCCTGTGACAGCCCTTCAGGTAAGCTATTTGAAGACGGCTATCATATTACTGTAGTCATCATTGGGTGTTTGACCCCTGCTGGGATGGACTAAGTGGTCCCCAAATGCAGATGCTTCACCATATGGGGCCACTTTGCAAAAAACGGGCAAGGAGGTCTGTTGGAAGACTAATGTGGTATAGTGGTTAGAGGGTACAACTAGGGCCTGGAAGACCAGGGTTCAAATCCCCTCCTCAGCCATGAAGCTCACTGGGTGCCCTTGGGCCAGTCACTGCCTCTCAGCTGAGCCTACCTCACAGGGTTGTTGTGCGGATTCAATGAGGAGGGGGCACCACTGTGCATGCCACCTTCAGCTCCTTAGAGAAAAAGGTGGGATATAGATGCAATAAATAAAATAAATAAATTGGCCTGGATCTGAAAAGCCAGCATAAAAAAAGAGCTGTCATTCACTCCCCCTCCCCAGTGCATTTAAATTCTCTGACAAGCAGCTCATCATTAATACTGTTTGCCTAATTAACACATTTCTTGAATGACAGCAAACATGTAAACAGGTTTCACTGAGCAAACGGCTGTCTGATTAAAACTCCAGTCTGAGCTAATTATATGGAAATTTCTTCATTAGTTTCCTTCTCTCTCCACTCCCCCCTCTTATTCCACCAGCAGCCACTTGGGCTGCTTTCATAATCAGCCAGGATTGTCACTAGAGGCCAGGCTGCTTACGGGACCTCCTTTCCATTCCTCCCACCCCTCGTTTGGAAGATGCAATTAACTCCTGGTCCCAAGCTGGCCTGGGCAAACCCCATCGGAGCAAGGAGGGAATGGCAGGCATGCGCTGGGCTCTGCACGCCTTGGAGTTAACCAGCTGTGTGTGTGTGTGTTTGTGGAGAGCAGCGAAGCCCCCTCGAAATTGCAGCAATCTGCAATTTGCAAAGAAGAATCATGGTGCTGTTGTTGCAGACAGACACACCCGTGCTCTGCTCATCCCCTCCATGGCACAGCTCATGAGAGCACACCTACAGAGTCTTTAGCTGGGGTTCTGGCACTGCAGAGGGTTAGACTAGATGACACTTTAGGTACCTCCCAGCTGTGCAATAGTAGGATTCTATTATTCTACGCCACCCACCTCCTGAATACTACAGTCCCCAACGGGCTTTTGGGAGGGGAAACCACATGACAGCCAAGCCAACTTCAAACTGGTTTGAAATCTGTAGCCTTTTTAGAAATTAGTTTTCAATATAACTTTTAAAAATATATAACTAAATACATTGCCCAGCTCAACAGATGTATAGCATAAAGGTAAAGGGACCCCCTGACCATTAGGTCCAGTTGTGACCGACTCTGGGGTTGCGGCGCTCATCTCACTTTATTGGCCGAGGGAGCCGGTGTACAGCTTCCGGGTCATGTGGCCAGCATGACTAAGACGCTTCTGGTGAACCAGAGCAGCGCACGGAAACACCATTTACCTTCCCGCTGGATTGGTACCTATTTATCTACTTGTGCTTTGACGTGCTTTCAAATTGCTAGGTTGACAGGAGCAGGG
This sequence comes from Podarcis pityusensis, assembly GCF_964106645.2. Lineage (NCBI taxonomy): Eukaryota > Metazoa > Chordata > Lepidosauria > Squamata > Lacertidae > Podarcis > Podarcis pityusensis. The sequence continues at coordinate 27,040,917 of NC_138039.1, read as the reverse complement.
ACCAAGCAACAGGAGCTCACCCCGTCACGGGGATTCAGACTGCCAACCTTCTGATCGGCAAGTCCTAGGCTCTGTGGTTTAACCCACAGCATCACCCACGTCCCTTGGCATGTATAGCATAGATGAGGGCAAATTTTCATCTCTGGGGAAAACAATGTTCTGTAAACTAAAATTCCCCTCTGGGACACAGTCTGCCCACGGTAGTCTGCCACAAACTAGCCAAGGATGACGTTGGTTTGTCCAGGCTCCTAGTCCTCAGCTTCTCCAAAGAACCACTGCCCTGTTGGCATCCCGATTCAGGCAGTCTGCCCACCCCCAGTGCTCCTCTCAGCCTTCCTCTTGCAGCAGCTTCTCATAAGGCTCTCAAAGGCAGGAGCAGGTTAGCTGGAAATGCTCCTTCCATGGTGTTGCATTCGCTTAGTCCACAATATAAGAAGAGATTGCTGGATCAGGCCAATGACCCATCTATTCCAGCATCCTGTGCTCACAGTGGCCAACCAGATGCCTGTGGGAAACCTGCAAGCAGGATTCAAGGACAAAAGCACGTCCTCCTCCTGTGTAGGCAATGTGTGTAGGCAGAGCACATGCTCCATGACTCTGTCCAATCCTCTCTTAAAGCTACACAAGTTGATGGCTGTCACTGCCTCCTGTGGGAGAGAGTTCCACAGTTTAACTAGACGCTGTGTGAAGAAGTCCCTTCTTTGATCTATTCTGGATCTCCCAACATTCATACCTGGGATAGCTCAGTTGGTAGACCATGAGACTCTTAATCTCAAGGTTGTGGGTTCGAGCTCCATGTTAGGCAAATGACACCCATGGTCCCTGCCAACTCTAAAATACAATGATTCTATTATTTCAGACCCTCCAAGTGTCCCTATTTTCCAGGGACATCCCTGATTTAGAGAAGCCATCCCAGTTTCTGATTTGATATCCCTTTTCCTTAGGATGTCCCTATTTTCATTGGAGAAATGTCGGAGGGTATGTTATTTAGCTTCATTGGATGTCCATAAGTTTTAGTGTTATGTGAAAGGGAAAAAAGCTTTTCTCTATCAACTTTCTCCATGCCATGAATGGTTTTAGGCATGTCAAACATATTGCCTCTTATGCACATTTTCTCTAAACGAAAATGTCCCTGAACTGCTTTGTGGAAGCAACCGTGTTCCAAAACACCTGGAGGGCGCCAGGTTGAGGAAGTCGGTTCTCAGCATTGTCTCGCTGAGCCAGGCAGAGGTTGGTTGGTTCGGCCCACGGCAGGCCTGATGTAATGAGCTATAACAGCAAGGAAGAGCAATTACAGCTTTGTCTCGATCTGCCTCTAAGATCATCAGTGGCACCTCATTACTTTACAGATTGTTCGTGCTGCTGGCAGATGACGAGAATCCTTTTGGAATGTTAACACACACACACACACACACACACACACACACACCACTGTGGAAAAACACCCCCCACCCCACCCCACATAGGCAGCCTTTGCAACAGAGAGTAATTCCGGATGATAAATTATCACCAGTAGGTTGCAGCTAATTAGGCCTCTCTTTGTCCAGTCCGATGGCAAATAGCAAAAGAGGTGAAAGAGAGGGAATGTCAGAGGAATCCATGGGAGGTTTCCTCTGGGTGATCACTGCGGGAAGATCACGAATCCAAACAAGGATTGTTGCAGCGGCAACGTCATCTGTTCCCAAGATGTTTGTCCGATCAACAGCTGATATATTGCCATGGAGTGTGAAGGAAGGTGGCTTTGCTCCACACTGGTCAGCAAAGCTGCAGCCCAAGATTTGCAAACTGTGCTTTGTGTTATTAATCAGGAAGAACAAGCGCTCCCCAGGGCTACACCTCAGAAGCCCCCCCCCCCCGGTTCTCTCCCCGCAATCATTTTAACAACAGATAGTTAAATGGGACCTCGCGGATACTTTTAGTCTCCCGGTTGTTTTATTCACGGGTATTTTTCATGCTGCTTGTAACGGTTCTAATTGGCCCTGGGCGCTGGTGGGAGCAGCAGGTAATAAACTGAAATGAAGGAAATCAATACATAAAATAATAGCGAGGACCCTGGAAAGGATCAGATACGATTTTAATTGAAAAGCCGAAGCGGAGAGAGAGACTCGGAAGCCCAGCCACGTGCAGAGGAGATCATCCGCAAAGCTCTTCATCACCAGAGCCAGCAGGTGGCCATTATCTACCCAGGTGCTCCTTTAAGCAGGAGCCAGCCCACCCCTCCCTGTCCTCTGGGAGCCTATAGGAACATAGGAAACTGCCTTGCACAGAGACTATTGGTCCATCTAGCTCAGCACTGGTGACACTGGCTGGCTGTGGCTCTAAAGGATTTCAGGTGAGGGTCTTTCCTACCTGGAGGTACCAAGGAGGAGAGAGAGGTATCAATGGCCACTAGCCATGATGGCTCTGCTCTGTCTCCACAGCTGGAGACAGTGATGCTTCTGAATGCCAGTTGCTGGAAACCACAGGAGGGGAGAGGGCTCTTGGGCTCGGGTCCTGTTTGCGGGTTTCCCATAATAGGCACCTGGTTGGCCACTGTGAGAAGAGGATGCTGGACTAGACGGGCTTGTCTTACGTTCTTATGAACCAGAGATACCCTGCATCAAAGGATATGCTATCATTGAACCATGCCCCACAGAAGCAGGTGGCACAGTTGTTCTTGCCGATAAATTACAGGTGATGTGGCGGGCCAGGAAATCCTGTTGGCAGCCCTGCCAGGCACCTGATGGATGCTTTGGGTCTGAGTGCATTGCTGCTTCCAGGTCTCCAATGAGCTGTTCGTGTGACATGGTCACCATGCACCAAACAAGGCTGCAGTTGCAAAGTGTGCATCTGTGACAGTGTGAAAAGGTCAGATTTCTCCCACAGAGGGAGAGAGGGTGGCCACATATTGCACTTTACAGAGGACAGTTCTTTGTTCAGTGGAGTCATCCATCAGAAGGGCTTGCCCAGCCCAAGCCCAGTTTAAGGGGCGGGTGGGTTGAAGTACTTCACGCAGTGCATGGTTAAACTGTGGAACTCCCTCCCACAGGAGGCGGTGATGGCCACCAACCTAGAAGGCTTAGAAGAGGATGAGATAAATTCATGTAGAATTTGATGGCTACTAGCCAAGATGACAAGGGACGCGGGTGGCGCTATGGGTTAAACCAAAGAGCCCAGGACTTGCTGATCAGAAGGTCGGCGGTTCGAATCCCCACGACGGGGTGAGCTCCCGTTGCTCGGTCCCTGCTCCTGCCAACCCAGCCGTTCGAAAGCACGTCAAAGTGCAAGTAGATAAATAGGTACCCCTCTATCGTGAAGGTAAACGGTGTTTCCGTGCGCTGCTCTGGTTTGCCAGAAGCGGTTTAGTCATGCTGGCCACATGACCTGGAAACTGCATGCTGGCTCCCTCAGCCAATAAAGCGAGATGAGCACCGCAACCCCAGAATCGGTCACGACTGGACCTAATGGTCACGGGTCCCTTTACCTTTACCTTTAGCCAAGATGACTAATGTTTCCCTCTAAGGCTGGAGGCAGCAATGCTTACAAATACCAGTTTCTGGAAGCCACGGGAAAGAAGTGGGCTGTCGTGCTTGAATCCTGCTTATGGGCTTCCCATTGAGGCAGTTGGTTGGCCACTGTGAGAACAGGATGCTGGACTTGATGGGCCATTGATCCAGTGGGCTCTTCTTATTTTCTTAAGTTGCCCCTCAGGAGTAGACACACCTGGTCAGCACACTCAGTGGGCACACCGCTGCCTCATCTCAGTTCCAGCCTTCCCCACCCCATAAAGAGTTGTATTGTTTCTCTGTTTAACTTAGAACAATTATATCTAAATTTGCTTTGCATCTGTATAAATTCATAAATGCCAATTTTATGCAAATACTTTGCCTTTTTTTTGGGAACAATGCCTTCAGAGGTGTTGCAACCGAGCTCTCATCAATGTTCCAGGCAAAGTGACCAAGCACTTCCAGCAGATTTGCCAAAGGAAGAGAGAACTGGATTTTTTAAAAAAACCCGCAAGCTGAGCTTCCCACTGCAGCCTGGCAACACATAAGGAACAATCCCCCGCGGAGCTGTTGCGATTAGATTTCACCCTGTGGCATTATAAAGCCTCTTCCTGCCAGGGAAGGGCACACCGTCCATCTCCATGAGCCCCTCATCTAATTTAAGTTGTTTATCTTGGTGGCAGCAAGAAAATTAGAGAGAGAGAAATTAAATCACACTTCTGGAACTCTTGGTCTGGTTTATTACCCTCTTATTATATTTTCCTGAGTTGTAATACAGAGTTTTGTGCCCCGTGCCCTCGGCCTCCTTGCAAGTCTGCCAGAACCTTTTAACGGTGACCCAGAGGATAGCTCCAGCCTTAGACATTATTGCATTCCCACTTATTCAGTCTGGGTCTCGTTCTGGCAAATGCAGTCATCTTGAATTGTTCTCAGCAAAGTCTGCAGGTTTTCTCTTTTAACAAGTCTGCCGGGCTCGCAGAACACATATCAAGTTATAACGCTCATAAGTGGCCTGAGTCCATGGAAATGACAATATAGATGTCATCCTCTGTGACCCAGCCGTTCGCTCTGGCTCCATCCTTGATGCAGGGTTCTGGAGTGAAGCATTGTGGTCCTCCGAAGAATGGAGCTGGCTGAGATCCCACCATGCTGTCGTCGGATGTCAGTGGATTCACATAACCACTTTTCACCAGTTCAGACCTTGCGGCTCATCTGAATCCACCCCAAGGGGCTAGATAACCCCAGATAGGAATTGTTGTGGTGGTGTGTTGGCAGGGAAAGCAGCTGGGCAAATCGCCATCAGTGCAACTTTTTCATATGACATCACATAAGGACATAAAACAAGCCTGCTGGACCAGGTCACTGGCCTATCTAGCAATCTTCATAATCTTCTCAGACTTGTTGGAGAGGCTGTGGAAAAAGAGGCAGCTTACCCCACCTATGGAGGGACTGCCCACAGGTAGGGAGTTCCACAGTTTAACCACACGCTGTGTGAAGAAGGTCCTTTACTTTATCTGCCCTGAATCTCCCAACAAAAGTATCGGTCGTGATCCTTAGAAACACCCACCCAATGGCCGGCGGGCCATTAAGTGCCGTGGTGGAAGCCATGATAAAAGGCAGGCAAGGATAAGAGGCCGACGAGTGCAGTAAGGCATCCGTGCGGAAGGAGACGGCAGCTACGGGGCTGTAATGCTTTGCGGAGCGTGCTTAATGGAAATATCAGCTCGGGCCTGCGAGAGACGCGGCGTTCATGTATAATCAAATGAGGCTTTTCAAACACTTCTGAGCGCCCGCCATCTGCTCTGCTGCAATGTACTGGCAGCTCATTCCAAATCCTGGCTCGATTGCAGATTTCTGCGCCGGGACAGCCGTGCGAGGGTGGGAGGGGCGCTGCACTTCAGGGCAAGCAGCATGACGGTGAATTGCCCCCCCCCCCCTTTAATCACTTACGGTGCATTGAAGGTGTGTTGGGCTGTAGGAAGTGCTTTGTCAGGACTTCTCATGGATGACCCTCGCAGCTGGCCTCTCCTAGAAAGTGTCGATGGTCTCCAGGACTGGGCCTCCTGCACAAACACCCCAGGAGGAGTCAGTAATAAGATTCTTGCACAGGGAAGAACATCAGAAGATCCTGATGAATCAGGCCAGTGGCCCATGAACCACAAGCACGTCCTGAGCCCAAAAGCCTTCTCTCCTCTTGCAGTTTGTAGCAACTGGTATTCAGACACATTGCTGCCTCCAACGTTCTGCCATGGGGCCAAAAGACTTCCCTTCGTTTTAAATCAAGTTTCTAGTCCTCATGTTTCTCACAAAAGGCTTGATTTTAATAGGAAGCGCTGGGATGAGAAAAAAGGGGGGGGTGAGTCAGTGTTTTATTGATAAGGTGAGAAGGAAAAGAAAAGCAAGAATTAACAGCCTCTCTCCATTGGGTGTGGGACTCTGTGCAAGCTGAAGGCTTTGCTCCATTCTCTGTCCAAGTGGTTGACCAATGCAGCGTACACAAGGAAGGCATGTAAAGCCCTGAGAATTATGCAAAATTTTACAAGTAGCTCTCCTGAACTTCGGAGAAAACAAAGTAAAATCACACAGTTTTTCCTTCGGGAGAGCAAAACAGAGTCGATTAAGCTGATACAAGATGAATTGTCCCCTCTACTTCCTGTTTCAGACTGGTCAATAAATCTTAAAGGGGACATGCAAGAACCTAGGAACACAAGTCCTTCAATCAATTTGGCTCTAGAATTGGCCCTGGCAGAGGGTTTGACAAGATGACCATTGGGGGCCCTTCTCGTAGGGATTGCATTCCTCAGATTAGCATCACAGCCTTGTGAGGTTGCACAGTGCAGGACCCCTCTGTGGCAGACCACTCTCGCGAGGACAGGGATGCTGCAGGCACTGGGACCACATGCTCCTGCAGAGGGTGCCATCACTGCATTCCTTGGTCTTGCCCCACTCTGCCTCAGCTAGGCAAGGCTCTATGATCTTGGAAGGGCAAGGGCTGTCATTGAAACACCTTTCTAATCTTTGTGCTTTGTGCTTCCCTGCATGAGAAAATGGTCTCTGTGCAGCTGGCGTTCCCCCCTCTTAGTTTAGACTCCCCCATCTCCTAGCATCCTTTGGCTGTTCTGGACTGCAATTCCCATCACCCCCAGCCAGCATGGGAGCAGATGTGCTACAAAAATCAGTGCTTCTGTGTAGTGTAGTGGTTAGAGTTGCTCGACCTGGAATTGGAAGACCAGGGTTCAGATCCCCACTCAGTCGCAAAACTCACTGGGCCAGTCACTGTCTCTCAGCCTAGCCTACCTCACAGGGTTGCTGTGCAGATTAAATGAGGAGAGGGAGAACCACGTACACCACCTCGAGTTACTTGGAGGGGGGGAAAGGCAGGATATAAATGCAATAAATAAATAAATGACAGCATACCTGTAGGGCGGCAGGGCGGGGGAAGGCTGTCCTGTTGCATTTGGGGAAGTTCAAGCCAATGTGTTTTGGGGGCTGCAGGTGCTAAAAAAGCATAGAATGACAGGATCTTTTGTAAGGGACCCATAGGGTCATCTAGTCCAACCCCTTGTAATGCAGTGTGACTCTTTTCCTTTCAAACAAGACCAATTTTTGGGGTGTTGCTCTTATGGGGAAGTGGTTGGCCGGCTGGAAGTGACACTGAGATTAGCCAGGAAAAACTGGATTCTCCTAAGGAGCCTTCATTAAAATACATGTTCCATGCATTTTAATTTATTGGATATTCAGTAAACAGCTTTTGCTAATTAAGCTCCTGATTCACCTCCTTTCTTTCTCTCTCTCTCTCTTTGTCGCTCCACAAAAATCCAAGTTGGATTCCATCTTGCCAACAGCCCGGCTGATTTTCCACAAAGGGCGGGGCAAGGAGGAGAGACACACACAACCGCTTTGTGTCTCAGAGGTGTGCTCAATAACTCCCAGTGTAAACAGCGCTGAACGGTTTCGTCTGGACTTCATTTGATCATTGTCGCGGCTGCCGCCGCCACCACACAGAGATATTAAATTCATCTCTGCAGCTATTTATGGCTCCAGATAGCTGCCGGATTTGCATAGCATGTTCCTTAATACAAACAAGACTCTGAGTCCCAGAGCTTTTGTGGAGAATTCCTCACCGTCTGCCCTGTTCAGTTGTTAAATGCATTTATACAATTTGTTCTCTGAGCAGAAATCCCTGCCGGGAGGGACTCTATGTGCTCAGATAGCTTAAAACTGACTGGGGCAATCACTTGGATGCAAAGTAACAAGGGGTGAAAACTCCCAGGCAATTCTCCCACGTGGGGCTCCCATTGAAAAGGAGGTGAAATCCATACCGCACTCCTAAGGTTGCTCTGTGTTGTTCAACAACTGAAGCTGAACCTGTTGGATTTCCGTGGGAGAATTTCACAGATGATTTAGTTCATGATGAAGAACATAAAGGGAACATAAAGACCCCTGACAGTAAAGTCCAATCACGAAGAATTCTGGGGTTGCGGTGCTCATCTCGCTTTACAGGCCAAGGGAGCCAGCGTTTGTCCGCTTCTGCAGACAGTTTTTCTGGGTCATGTGGCCAGCATGACTAAGCCGCTTCTGGCGAACCAGAGCAGTGCACGGAAATGCCATTTACCTTCCTGCCGGAGTGGTACCTATTTATCTACTTGCACTGCGTGCTTTCAAACTGCTAGGTTGGCAGGAGCAGGGACCGAACAACAGGAGCTCACCCCGTCGTGGGGTCTTGAACCGCCAATCTTCCAATCGGCAAGTTTAAACCACAACGCCACCCGTGTCCCACGAAGAACATAGAATCCTAGAATTGTAGAGCTGAAAGGGACACCAAGGCTCATCAGGTCCAACTCCCTGCAAGGCAGGAGGCCTAGCTAAAGAATCCATGGCAGAGGGCAAAAAACTCTGCTGAAGGAGGGTCCACAACCTCCCAATGGAGTCCATTCCACTATCAAACAGCTCTTATCATCAAACAGTTATTCCAAAGGTTTAGTTGGACTCTCCTTTGTCGTTTGAATCCATTGGTTCAGGTCTTCCCCTCTGGAGCAGCAGAAAGCAAGCTTGCTCCATCTTCCATATGACAACCCTTCAGATATTTTAAGTCAGCTAACATTTCACCTCTCGGTCTTCTCTTCCAGGCTAGTCGTACCCAACTCACTCAACTGTTCCTCACTGGTTTGGTTTTCAGACCCTTGATTATCTTGGTTGTCCCTCCTTGGTGCACGTTCCAGCTTGTCAACACCCTTCTTCAGCTGTAGTGCCCATAACTGGACATAGGACTTCAAGTGGGGTCTGACCAAGGCAGAAAAGAGTGGTACCATTACTTCCCTTGAATGGGACGCTAGACTATTGTTGATGCAGCTTAGAATTGCATTAGCTTTTTTTGCTGCCGTATCACAGGGCTGCATCCAGGGCATAGAGACACAAGACTAGAAGGGCACTGACATCACTTCCTGTGAAGAGGAGCTCAGAGCTGCAGGGCAAGCCCAACTATGTCTTGGCTCTTTCCCAGTTTCCCAGTAAGAGACTTGGAAGGAAACAGTCAAGACCACCTTTGAAATACGACATGTAACTCCACTTGGTAACAAAAGTAGAAAGCGAAGAGTGTCTGGACAATGCCTTGGCCAGACTCTTCTTTTGCTCTGCCTTGGAATTCAGAGACGGATCTACAAATGCATAATATTGTTCCCCATGGTGGGGAGAAGGAGGAGGTTACTGGTCACAGTGCATTGTTGGACATGAATGCAAAGGTTGAATCTTAATCCAGATTTATGGTTTGGTTATGAGTTCAGATGTGTCAGGCACTGCAGAAGAACAGGCAACAGAGAATCCATTAAAAAGAAAAACCCAAAGCTTTTTGTTTCCTTCCACTAATTTAACAATTAAGAAACTCATCTCCTTTTGGAAAGGAGAACAAAAGGGCCTAACAGATCCAATTCCTGCCCCATCCTTCATGGAAAACCTGTATTTTCCTTGGGAAAGCTGTATTTTGTTATGCTCTGGGGGAGGTCTTTAAAAACTTGAACCTTGCAATGACCTCTGGTTTTAAATGAATACATTGCACTGAACTGGAAACTAGAACTGTATCAAAACTTCTCTCTCTGTGGTTTGAGTTGACTTCCTCCTCCCTTGCCAACAAACACTATTCATATCTTGCTCCCCCCCCCCCTTTTTTTTTTAATCAGTGTTTCTGTGGTTTTCAAAAGATGCAGAGCACTACTTGGCTGTGCTGGAGTCACTCACTCGGTGTACTTTTAATACTTCCCCTTTGAGGGTACATGGTATGTGCAAAATGTTGGCACACACACACACACACACACACGAGTTCTTCACATTACTCTCCGCTGCTTTCTCAACACCTGAGAGTTGGCCAACTCCCAAGGAGTGCGTTGCATGAGATAGGATCTCAGAGCACCAAAAGCACAGCAAGTTTCTCAATCTCTGGTGCAGAAAAAATATACATGTGTTGGAGGTTCCAGGAGTTGCTCTGGCTGAGATCTGAGGCCTGCCTCCTCTTCCCAGACTGCCCAGCTCCCACACAAGTAGACATCCGCTCTCTGGAGTTAAGAAAGCCATTAAACATTGCGTGTGAACCAACCCAGAACGGCTTCCTCCAAACGTCTGAGAAGTGCAAAAAGTCTTCAAGGAAGGGGTCACTTTATCTGAAATCTGACTCTCTGGAAGGCTACCTTGGAGGGAGTGTTTCAAGAAGCGGACGTTCCCTTCGCTGCCAAATGAGACTCAGACACACACACATGGATTTCAATGGATCTTGTGTTGGGTTCCTTTCTGAGCTCCACTTCTGTTTTTCTTTTTCTTTATGGCCTTGTAAAATGTGCCTGGACAATAGCTCACATTTATCCGGTCCGTGACAGACTGCCAGCTGGCAAAGCGGAAAGCGTCTGTTTGATCCAAGGGCAAAGCTACATGTTACACGGGAGGACCATGACTGGATTTCCTGAATTTAACCCTAGAATAGTAGAATCATAAGAGCTATAGAGCCGGGAAGGAACTCCAGGGTCATCTAGTCCAACCCTCTTCAATGCAGGAATCTCAGCTGGTTTCGCTCAGTTTCACATCATTAGAATCTTAAGCTCAGCTTGCCACATTTTTACACCAATTTGATCATTCTTTTTATTCATTTATTTATTTGCTTTCCTATTATATCACATCATCAACGCGTACTGTGTTGCAGTCATACATAAGGTACTAAGAAGGCATAGCATAAAAATAGAACATGCATAAATGAGTAATAGTGGTAAACATAATTTATTCCTCCAACTTACTTAACTGTTATACACCTTAACTTTTAAAAGGTTAGTGTTTCAGTCTGCATTTCCCCTAATATACATACTTTCCCCAAGCATTTTTCTCTAATATAATGCACGTTTCCATGTAAATTTCACCAAGAGATGCATTTTAGGCATGCATGCACTTTTGAACACCTGTTTTAATTGGATAACTGCACCTCAAAATTAGGAGACATGCTGATTTCAAAGGTAGTTGCCTTGAAGTGTTGCTTCAAGTAGCAACATTCAAGTTAGAGTTTTGGACTAGGACCTGAGAAACCAGAGTTTGAATCCCCACTCAGCCATGCATGGGCATAGCCAGGATTTTTTTTGGGGGGGGGCAAGCCTTTTGTTAGGGCCAGCAAGCCTTTTCTTAGGAGGGGGGCAGAATCTGAGTTAGTTATGGATTTTTATGGATTTTATTTTATTTTTATTGAAGCTTGCAGTGGGACCTAGGGCCAGTTACTGCCTCTCAGCCAAACCTACCTCACTGGGTTGTTGTGGGAATCAGTGGGGAGGGCAGAGAACCATGTGTTCAGCTGCTTGGAGGAAATGGTGAAATATAAATAAAATAAATAAACAAACGATAAGCAAACAAACCCCAATCACATTAAATCAACCCACTCAAAGGCTAAATAAACAAGGCAAACTTTGGCTCTAAAAGTTAATGGCAAAATGTCAGGAAGATCTCCATTGGGAGGGAATTCTATATTTGAGGCACTGAAACCAACGATCTTCTCTGGTAGCCAGTGATTTTACCTCCACAGGCAAGGCCCTCCAATGACAATCTTATGAAGCAATCTAGAATCTAAATTCAACCCTTGATTTGATCAACTCCAGGCACGGGTCTACAAAGAGGAGACATCTTTTGGGACCTTCTCTTCACCATGGCTTCTTCAGCTTCCAAATAATAGAAGCATTTAAGCAGGCAACTAGGCTTGAGGGGGCCAAAACACAACTGACCCACCAATTGTTCGTGCATTTTGAAGTGCGTGATGAGCTTTCTGAGGGTCAGAGCAGTTTGACTCCCTCAGAAGGTGATGGAATTTCCTTCCTTGGAGGTTTTTAAGCAGAAGTTGGATGGCCATCTGTCTGGGAGGCTTTAGCTGAGATTCCTGTATTGCAGGGTGGGGGGGTGGACTAGTTATCCCTCAAGGTCCCTGTCCAACTCTACAATTCTATGAAATAAGCAAGAAGTGCAAATATGATAAAGGTAAAGGTAAAGGGACCCCTGACCATTAGGTCCAGTCATGGACGACTCTGGGGTTGTGGCATTCATCTCGCTTTACTGGCCGAGGGAGCCAGCGTACAGCTTCCGGGTCATGTGGCCAGCATGACAAACCGCTTCTGGCGAACCAGAGCAGCACACGGAAACGCCGTTTACCTTCCCGCCGGAGCGGTACCTATTTATCTACTTGCACTTTGATGTGCTTGCGAACTGTAGGTTGGCAGGAGCTGGGACTGAGCAACGGCAGCTCACCCCATCGCGGGGATTCGAACCGCCGACCTTCTGACCAGCAGGTCCTAGACTTTGTGGTTTAACCCACAGCACCACCCGCGTCCCTTTTGCAAATATGATAGAGCTACCTTATAACAGGATCAGGGCAGTCTTCCTCCCACATCCCTCATTGCTAGCATCTTCTGGCCAAGTCAAAAGGTCCACTAAGTGGGATAAATTGTAAGGGCAGGACAGGAAACAGGTGGGACACAGCTGACCAGGAATGAAGCTGCAGCAGGGGAGGGGGGGAAAGAGAGGGCAAATAATTGCCTAAAATCCCTGCCTATCGAAGTTGTTAATCAAGCCTTCTCCCCGCCACTTTGCTCTGCTCCCTTTTCTTCTTCTTGACTCCAGCAAGTACTTTAACATCATCCCCCCCTCCTCTCCTTCTTCTTCAAAATTAAAGGGTGGGGGGAGAGACAGTGGTGGAACAGATAAGAGATAATTGCCTGGCTTTGACTCTGCCATTGATGTGAAAATAGGATTGGAATTACTCACTCTGGTTGAAAGGTTAGTTGAAGGTTATTACAGGGAAATTGTTATTCATACATTCCCCCCCCCGCCCCACCCCCTCCGCCTGCTCCCCCTGTGCTGCTGGATAGCCTAAAAGATTAAATCCACCGAGTGCATAATGACCCATCATGGCGGACAATGGAGGGGGAATCTCAAGAGACGCCAGATAACGGAACAGAGGGCCTGCTGAATAATTCATGGGCCGGCAGACATCCCTTGCTAACAGATTACATGCGGGTTTTCATTAGAAGGGAAACCATTTAAAGCAGATTTCAAAAAAAAAGGAGAGAGCGGGGGGGGGGGAGCTGATATTTCTGAAGAGAAGTGGAATTACCATAAGCATTTCTGCACGGTTTGTTTATGCCTTTATAAGTCAGCCTTTCCCCTGACCTTCATACTGAGGGAGGGAGGCCGAAAAGGGATGAAGAGAGGCCTTTGTTCGCAGAGGCCTGCATCCCATTTCAAGAGCCAGCGCGGGGATGGGCTCTCCTCCAGCGCAGGCAGAGATTTAGATGAATTCGTAAAGGAGAGGCCTATGGGTGGCTACTAGCCATGTTGGCTATGCTCTCGGCCTCCACGGTCATCTGAATATTGGTTGCTGGAAACCACAGGAGGGGAGAGGGCTCTGGGTTGCCTATGGAGGGATCTGGGTGGCCACTGTGAAGACAAGAAGCTGGACCAGATGGACCATGGGCCTGATCCATGGGCACTTCTGATGTTCTCGTGACTTAAACGGCACACACAAAATACTCCTTGGAGAAGGCAGACACTGAGAAACTCAGACCAGCCAAGGAAAGGAGGGTTCTGATCCGGTAAGGAAAACAGCAACCTGTTTATACAAATCCAGTCAGTAAGCAGGAGACGCATAATCACAGGGTTGTGGGTTTTAGTCCGAAGTCGTAGGGAAAGATTTCTACACTGAAGGGGCTTGCACTAGATGATCCTTGTGTGGTACCTTCCAATTCTACAATTCCGTGGCTGCATTTGGAATACTGGACGGTGGGGTTTGGGGGCGGAGGCTGGGACTTGTATGCTGACAATACAGTTGGGCTTGCTGTGGAAAAACGAGCCTGCATGAGGAGCAGCTGGTCCACAATAACACCCGTCTCGAAACAGCCGAGGTCTCTGAGGTCTCAGCACACACCATCAGTCACTGGGAGCTTCCTGGTTGCCCCTGACAGCAACTCTGACATCCGAGCCACAGCTCATTTCCTGCCTTTGCTGGAGTGGTAGAAATAGTCAGCCAACAAATCAGATCCCTCACAGAGGAGATGGGGGAAGAAAAACCAGTTCAGGAGTCTGATGGATGTTGCTTGGATGCAGCCCTTCTTTCCTCCACCAAAGTAGGAAGACTGGACCAGCTCTGATTCCTGCATTGCAGGGGGTTGGACTAGATGACCCTTGGGGTCCCTCCGAACCCTACAATTCTATGATTCTGTGACTGGCATAACTGAAGATGTTGTTTTGGGGTTGGGGTGTTTTATTACGGGGTTGCTGCTGTTGGTTTTTTGTATCTTTATTTCAGAACCTGTGATTTGTGTGAAAATTGTTGGTCTGGTTGCATATTTTTTATGTTTTATTTATTGCTTATGGCTACTTTTGTTATGTTATAAATGTATTTTTTTAAGATGTAAGCCACCTTGAGCATGGTTTGGGCTGTGTAAAAGCGGCATACAAATAAGATTATTTGTTGTGTTTGTACGTATGAGGGAGACGAGGGCTTTAGGCATCACAGACGAGTTCTTGAAGCCATGCTTTTTCAATAAGAAAGGAAGGATCTGATAATAAAACAAGTTGTTTTCTGAAAGAAAGACCCCCTGATCCTCCCAAGACATTTATTAAACACTCCTCATTTATTCCTGCAGACCAGCTTAAGCGCTTAATTTCAACGGAGCAGGTTGGTTGCATTATATTAAAGTCTAATTGTTTGTCAAACATGTGCTTGTTGGGAGTTAACCATGGCCTGATCCATATCTATTTGTTGTTCCATCGACCTCAACAAATACGTTTTAAGGAACTAATCAGCATTTAGTATACAGGCAAATGTTTATCTCCTTATATCTAAATGGAATCCTAATTAAAGCCACCCAGTTTGCATCGCTGCCTTTCCAAACTCCACATGGATTATGCTGGGCAGTTTAGCAGGTTGCCAGCTCCTGTTATTATTTGTTTATTACTAAGACCTGGGTGGGTGAGTTGCAAGGAGTTGAACTGACCCAGCTGTGCCCACCTGGGTATTCTGTGCAGCGTCAGCAAAGGCAGCAGGGATGGGGAGGGAAGTGAGTTGCTTTGGTCCACAGGACTTCCATCATCAGGAAAGTCCTCTGTCTTGGAGCTGGCCCACCAATGAGTCAAGGTGAAGCAGTTGCCTCTCAGGGCAGCAGTCCATACAGTAGTTCAATATATCCATAAAATACATCTCTAAAACCAACAATGCAAAATGTGCCACTGCAACCTTTTCTTGCAAATCCTGCTTGCATATGACAACCTGGAAAACACATAGCTCCTTTTTAGTGAAAAGTAGGCCCTGTTAGATAGGCCCATTGTGCTCCCATTTCACAGATAAGGGGATTATTATCAGAGGCAGTCACTGAACGAGCCCATAGGCAAAGACAGAACTTAAATGAGAGAATCCAGCTGGATTCCGTCAAAATTTACCTAATGCACAACATGGTTTTAAAATCCAATCCCAAAAGGATGTTGTTTGAAATGCTACCAGAGTACTGCAAAGCCATCTGATAATAACAGCAAGAGTTTGTGTGTGTGTGTGTGTGTGTGTGTGTGTGTGTGTGAGAGAGAGAGAGAGAGAGAGAGAGAGAGAGAGAGAGAGAGAGGCAGGCTTCACTTTCATCTTGCTCTGCTTAGCAACAACATCAAAAAGAGCCTTCAGGTAAAAGCTTTCATGTTCTTGGCTTCCATTTATTCTGCCTACCAGAAGCCCTTTCACAATATAACAGCAGTTGGTGTGTAACTCAGTCAGCATGCACTAATGCTTCTAGCGATCACAACTAAAGATTTCGGTTGAGAATCTGCTTTGGGAGCAGTAGCTTGAGTTATACAAGGAGGAAATGCCCATAAGTGTGCAGTACTGGAGTGATGGTGGGGCAGTGATGGCGGGTGGGAAGACTGAGTGGGGTGGGGGACACCAAAGCGGGACCCCCTCCCTTTTGGCCTGACCATCCTCCATTCCCTCTCTATAGCTGTGTACTCATTCTCAATGAGTGCTTTTTTTCTTTTAAAAAAAAAGTTTAAGGGTACAGTGGTACCTCGGGTTAAGAACTTAATTCATTCTGGAGGTCCATTCTTAACCTGAAACTGTTCTTAACCTGAGGTACCACTTTAGCTAATGGGGCCTCCCGCTGCCGCTGCGCCGCCGCCACATGATTTCTGTTCTCATCCTGAAGCAAAGTTTTTAACTCAAGGTACTATTTCTGGGTTAGCAGAGTCTGTAACCTGAAGCGTCTGTAACCTGAAGCATCTGTAACCCAAGGTACCACTGTACTCTCATTTTCCTACTTAGATTGAAATACTGCCCCTCAATGAGGCCAAACTTAGATTCACAAAATGTTTAGGGGTATGTATACCCCTGTGTACCCCCAGAGGAAAAAAAGCACTGTTCTCAAGGAATATTATATTTTGATGTTCTGCCTGCAGATAGAAAAATAGAGAACAGTTTTTCTACCTCTCTCATAACTCCAGATGTCCCAAGCATGCTGGAAGATTGCGGACAGTTAAAAGAAAGTACTATTTCACGCAGCACAGAGTTAATCGAGACAGGGATGGCTTTAAAAGAGATTCGGACAAATTCCTGGAGGAGAAAGCTATCAATGGCTGCTAGCCATGATGGCTCTGCTCTGCCTCCACAGTTGGAGGCAGCGATGCTTCTGAATATCAGTTGCTGGAAACCACAGGAAGGGAGAGGGCTCTTGGACTCGGCTCCTGTTTCCTGGTCTCCCATGGGAGCCTTGTTGGCCACTGTGAGAACAGGGTGCTGTACTAGATGGGCCATTGGCCTGATCCAGCAGGCTCTCCTTGTGTTCAAATACAGTGGTTCAAATACATGTTTAGTGCTCAGCAGGGCCGGTCCTATAATGAGACAGCATGAGGCAGCTGCCTCAGGTGGCAGATGGGGAGGGGACAGAGCTGTGAGTGCCATGTGGCCTACCCTGTACCCTTTATACTAGCCTGCTACTCTCAGCTGCCATGGAAGATACTTTCATTTCACCAGTATTGGAGTAAGGTTCAACTGCTCCTTCACTTGGCTTCCATATGTGCCTTGGCAGAGGGCACCGTCTTGTCCTTCGCCTCAGGCAGCAAAATCTCTTGAGCCAGCCTTGGCGATCAGAAGACAGAAAACAGGCAGCCTTGAGATCTGGTGGTGAGCAAGCTGGAGTGCAGAAAGGTTCTCAGTGCCAGATAATCTGTTTGATTATTTACTTGCATCCAACTGCATCACAGCAGGCCTATGGAAATCCATCCGTTTCGGTTCATCAGGGCCTGCTCTGATCATGACTCCTGCTGGATACACCCCAGGGATGTCTGAGCTGGAAAAAGAAATCCAAACTTTATGCTATTTTTAATCCTCAACTTATTTTGGATCAGATCCCTAATATAACATGAACATTCTGTTTCTCGTAGATGATAAACTAGGGGCAAGGAGACAGGTCTCTTGCTTTGCAGCCCTTTCTCTGAAGCAGTCTCCTGTTTTGAAGGGCTTTGCAGTCCAGAGCTGGGAATTCAGATTTAAGTGAGGGGTTGGCAGATATCACAAGGCTCCAGTCAGAAGCTAGCTAAGAGCCTGATCCTGCAGCACAGGGACAGATAACTAAGGAAAGAAAGAACTTCAAAATCATGTCACAAACCCTGCAGAGGAGGTCTGCCCTGTGTTCATAGCTTTCACCTCCACATGCTCCAGCAGTTGCCTTTTCTAAGTACACACTTCCTTCCCACAAAATTGTTCGATTTGGGGCATCGACTGGGCCACGGATGTGAAAAGGAAATGCTTCAGGAAGCCTGATCTGACAGCTGTGCCTTTTGCCTCGTGTTGCTTATTGACCTCCGGTTGTTTCCCCACCATCGTGGGAGACGGAAGATCGATGGACCGTGCAGAGTGGAGCACCTCATTGCCTCATCGACTGCGGCCAGAGAGACGTAAACATGGATCTCTGGGTGAACTTTGGAGAGTTTCTAATTGAAACATTAGACCGCTGCACCTCTGACACTGCTGGGGTTGATTTCGCTTCTCATTTAGAGCTGTGGTTTCCTCACACTGGCCAATGCACCGGGTTTTGCTCAACGTATTTTCTCCCTGCTGTGCTTCGCTGTTGCTTACGTTTTGGATTTTCCAACCGCCTTCTTCATCTGGGGTTAAAAATGCAAATGAGGCTTGTGTTTCCGCACTCCCCCCCCCCCCCAAGCAGCTGGCCAGGTGCATTTCAGTTCACAATCTCCTATTTCTTACCCGCTAATGAGGAAGCAGAGGGCGCCCGGGTGGTGCAAAACAGGATCTTCCTTCTTAATATATTTCGACTGAACTGCTAGGCAACCACAGGCAGGGAGAAATGAGCTCCTGTAAGCTTTCTCCACAGACTGATTGCTGGTTTCTGGAAGGCACCAACAGAAAATAAAAATCCCCATTCTGTCCCCATGCCGAGAGCTAAGTGTCCCTTTAAATAAGTTGCCCCATCATTTCTACTGCAAGACATGATCAAGAGGTCGCACAAGGTTGCAGGATCTGGCCTTCCGTCTGAATGCAAGTCTAGGCACATACCCTGCAACATTTCTCCAATGAAAATAGGGACATCATATTCCACAACAACAACAACTTTATTATTTTATACCCTGCCCCAGCCACTCTGGGTGGCTTCCAACATATATAAGAACATAATGAAACATTAAACAGGACTGCCTTCAGATGTCTTCTTAAGGTTGTATAGATACTTATCTCCTTAGCTCGGGGGTTGCATAACTCCATACCCTCCAACATTTCTCCGATGAAAATAGGGATGTCCTAAGGAATCAAACCAAATTCCAGGATCAAATCAGAAACTGGCTTCTGTAATTCCAGGATGGGACTGTCCCTGGAAAATAGGGATACTTGGTGGGTCTGCAGTCAAGCAGTAAAGAAATGGTGGAAAATAAATTAAAAATTAAAAATCTTGTTGGATTTCCTCCCACCCCCACCAGATAACAGTAGACAATATTTGCCTCCTGCCCACATTCCCATTCTGGCCCTTTCACAACAGGTGATCTACAGACTTATTTGATTGGATATTGAATGCCGCTAACCTGCGTTTGAAGCCCGACCAAAGGAGGGTTGTCGGGTTTTTTGCCAACATTAGTCCTACAGAGAGTAAGCCCATTGAAAGTTATAGGCAGAGAAACTGGGTGAGAGTTAGGAACAGTCCAGGGCTGGTGTGTCCTCCTTGATCACCTTTCCATGCTAATATTTTGTGCCACCAAGAACGTAATCCCAAACACAGTACAGCAGTTAGTGCCTCCTTGTTTGAAATTAAGCTGTCCTAAATCCACAAGAATGCAGGCAAAAAGAAAAAAGAAATGCAGATATGCTTTCTTGTTTTTTAAAAAATCTATCAACTTGTTTCTCCCTTTTTTTTTCTTTTCTTTTTTTGCAAAGCCTGTCATAATGAATCATAGCCAAGCCGTAATCCTTCGTTAGAGCATTCAGCACTAATTGCTGGCAAGGAGCCACTTGTCTCTCTCTCTCTTCTCCCCCCACCCAACCCTCATTTTAACAAAACATTTATGCATGAAAGATTTAATGCCAGGTATCAAGCATATCATTGTAAATTTGCCACTAATTAAGGCTAATTAAAATAATTAAATGGCTGCCGAGTCACAATGCAGAATGGAAATTGCCTCTGCCTTTTCCACGCACCCTGTCCTCGATTCAGATTCCAGTGCAAACATTTCCCCGAGTCCTGATTGGGAACGGCAAGTGTGAATGTGCTTGGGTGTGTTTGTGGGGACAGACGCTCTACCTGGAGAAAGGGTAGGTGTTAATGAAGCTAATATCGCAAAACGAAGGCTGTTGCTTCTTCTCAGTTTGGGAATATTATTTATTAAGGCCCTGTCTCGTTTGCCTTTTCTTAATTTGGAGGAAGTGTTGGAAACCAGACACTTCTGTCGCTCTGGGGAGAAGCCGGTCCTTGAATATTCATTACTCGCCGGGTTTTTAATCAAAGTCGCAGCCGACCCCTTTGCGCCACCAATATCTCGGCGATGAATAATTAATCCTCTGTTATTTGGAGGCCTGGAGTGAGGATGGGCAGGGCGGTGGTAGCGATGGACTGGCCTGCCGGAGATGCCACATGGCAACTCCAGATGTTTGGGGTCCGCATGTGCTCAGCTCATCAAAATGCAAAAACAACTGGCACCCAGAGCCCAGACCTTCCCGAGGTGGGCCATCTGGCAGGTGAACACAAACCTCTCAGCGTTGCAGGAAATGTGCTGATATTCACGCCACACAAGCCTGGAAAAACCTCGTTCTTTCGCCATAAAGACCACCATTGTTGTAAGCTGATTTCTTACCTGCCATTCGCCATGGTTGAGCTACAGCCACTGTGAAAATATTGTATGAAAAACAGTTAAAGGCAATCAAGGGAATCGGGTGAGTCCTGAACCAAGGTTTAAAATGCCAAAGGCCCAGAGAAAAAGAGGCATGTCTTCTGTATGTTTTGAAGGTGCCAGACATCTCTGTAGAACTCGCTCCCCACAGAGAATACCCTCTCCTGGTCTGCCATTTCCCACACTTCTGAGAGGGGTGCAAATTTTTCAAGTGTCCCTATTTTCCAGGGACAGTCCCAGATTTACAGAAGCCATCCCGGTGTCTGATTTGTTCCCAGCTTTTCCTTAGAATGTCCCTATTTTCATCAGAGAAATGCTGGAGCGTATGGAGACATCACTATTTTCATCAGGGAAACGTTGGAGGGTATGGAGTTATGTGACCCCCAAGCCAAAGAGATAAGTAACTATACAACCTTTAGAAGACATCTGACGGCAGCCCTGTATAAAGAAGATTTTTTAAATGTTTAATGTTTCATTATGTTTTTATATATGTTGGAAGCTGGCCAGAGTATAAATAATAAACTTATTGTTAATATTGTTAAGACACCCCTATTTTCTGCCATCAACAGTGAATGTTTTCCTGGGCACGGCTGTGCTGGCTGGAGCTGGTCGGAGTTGTAGTCCAAAAGTTATTTATCTATTCCAGGGTTTCCCAAACGTGGGTCTCCAGCTGTTTTGGACTACAATTCCCATCATCCCTAGCTAGCAGGACAATTGGTCAAGGATGATGGGAATTGTAGTCCAAAAATAACTGGAGACCCACATTTGGGAAGCCCTGATTTATTCCATTTACCGGTATATCCAATCTTTCCTCCAATAAACACAAGGTGGTGTACATTGTCCCACCCATTTTATTATCGCAACAACAACCCTGCAAAGTAGGTGAGGCTGAGAGAGGCAGTTACTGGCCCAAGGTTTAATGGCCAAGTGCGGATTTGAACCCTGATCTCTCCTAGGTCCTAGTCTGACACTCTAACCGCTATGCCACACTGACTCTCATGGGCACCAGGTTGGGGACAGCTGGTGTCTGCCAGGAGGGCCAGTGTGGAAGCCCAGCCTTTCTCAAACCTGCATGCTGAACGCTCTATCAAAATTTCATGATGAGTTTTAGTTACTGCCCTTTTGAAACTCAGCTGAAAGGTTACCTGTTATCCTAGATGATGCTCCTCCTTGTAATACACACTCTCTCTCTCTCTCTTCGTGGAATTGCCACTGTGGAACTGGAGATGGGGCTACTGGGGAGTGTTGGCAGCGTCATAATGGGGAGGGAAGTTTGTTGTGAGGACAAACTCAGCTGAGAGCCAGAAGTCTGTTGAGGTTGAAGCACTCCTCTTGAAACACAGTCTTGGGTTCGAATTCTGGGCTCCACCATAAAGTAGACTGGCTCAATGGCCTCAAGCCAACTGCTCCATTTCTCTGGCATGCCCCGTTTTTTCTGGAACACTTGGCAGGTATGTCAGCATTCCTACGCACCACCCCAATCTCTGAGTGGTGAGAGGAGTTCCTGGCACTTACCCATTTTCTGTTTCCTTGGTACGAAGGTTAGCAGAAACTGTTACCACACTGTTATAACACACCACACTGGCTCTTGTTCTCCTACCTAGCAGCTAGGTGAGCAGAGTGAGGAAACATCCACTCATTTGTTCTATGGCACAGAGCACCTTCTTTGGTTATGCTAATTGTGGTGCTTAATTTGGCAGCCAAAACCATCGCCTACATTACCAGAGACTGGTTCGACAAGCTTGCTCTCATACATTTCACCCCACAGATACAGGATCCCAAGAACTGGAAGGGACACTGACTGACGCCCAAACCCACAACAGTATTGCGCACACTGACTGACAGCAATAGCTCTCCAGGCTTTTCAGTCCTCCCTCCATTCTTTGAACCTGGGACCTTCTGGAGGTGCTCTGATGCCAATCTTCAGCTCTCCTCCTGCTGTTGGCCACAGGCCTGGGGCTGAGATGCAGCTGATACAGGCACTGCAAGAGACCCAGTTTAAACTTGCACAATAAATAATTGACTCTCCTGGCGAATTGCTCCCGGGCTTTGCACATCGCCTACCCTGTAATGGAGCACCTCCCACTTAAATATTGAAAGCCTAGGAAACTCACGGCTCCATCCTACACCCCCAGACTGACAAGCAGGATGTGAAAGAAAATGTGGATAGGACCAAAAGCATCCTTGATGAAGTGAATGCCTGTCTCAGGCTCCAGAGATCAGGGTCCTAAATACAAGGTGCTAAACTGGGGGTCCCAGCATGTTCCAGGGTGGACCACACAATGATGGGCACTCATTTGAGGTCTGTTTCATTGTTCCCTGAGCTGACAGGTTCACAGTCACCTTTGTGCGCTCTCTCAAAGAATCAGACTTCCTCCCTGTCCTCCTTAAATTATATTCGAACCCACCTACCCACCCACACTAGCAATAAAAATAAAATATGAACTGACTCTGTCTGAACTGCTGGTGTAGTCTTCTTGGGTAGCCTGTCCATTCTCATACCTATGATTTCCCAATGATTTCTGCACTACAGCAGGTTGGACTAAATGGCCCAATACTACACTTCTATCATTCTATACCCTTTACTGTTTGCATCTGGAATACTGCCATTGGGAGCGTAGCCTTGCAAAGGTAGCACACAAATAAATGACAATGAAAATGAATTTGTCTGACTGTCTTAACCTCTTGCGCTCTAGAAACTTATTTTGCCTGAGTTTGGAAGAATCTGGTTGCAGAGGGCAAGATGATCCAGTGGTATATATCCTGCCTACATTTCCTTGTGCTTCCTCCACTGGAAGTGAAAAGGATGCCCACCAGAGAAGGAGCTTTTTCCCGTGGCAACTCCCCATTTGTAAAATGGTATCCCCAATAAAAGGGACACGGGTGGCGCTGAGAGTTAAACCACAGAGCCTAGGGCTTGCTGATCAGAAGGTCGGCGGTTCAAATCCCCGTGACCTAACGGTCAGGGGCCCCTTTACCTTTTATCCCCAATAAAACACACCTGGTACTGATGTGGTCTGCTTTTTGGTGCCAGGCTAAGACATGCCCAACTGCCCAGGCTCTTTAACTTTGATCCCCCTGCTTTTCATGATGAGGGGTGGCCTGCTTGTGGTGTTCAACTTTTTAGTGGGGGCGGGGGAGTCACCCTTAAGAACATCAGAAGAGCCTGGCTGCTGGGTCAGGCCAAAGGGCCTGAGTCTCGTAAGGATTTTGTCCAGAGCAGCTTTCCCCAACCTGATTCCCTACAGATGTTTCGGATCATAACTTCCATCAGCTCCAGAAGAACAGAAGAGTCTGGCTGGAACAGGCCAATGACCCGTACAGTCCAGCATCCTGTTCTCACAGCAGCCAACTAGACTCAGTGCCGGATTTACATATAAGCTAAACAAGCTGTAGCTCAGGGGCCCACTCTCTTGGTCACCCCCAAAAAATGTAAAGGAAAAAAACAACTGGATGTACATTTCCAAAATATAAGATAAAAAACAAATAAAATAAAACCTACACACAGCAACAGTGTTTTGTGTTGTATAGGCTCCTATGATGTAAGTAATACAGCCTGCTAGCCTGCTCCTAAAATATCACTGGTTTGCTCACTTCTATACATAGGGTGCCTACATTCTGCATGGACTGGTTGCATGGCAACATGTGCAAATGGCTTTAGATACCTGTTAGGTCCATAAATAGAGGGATACAGGTGGCACTGTGGTCTAAACCACAGAGCCTAGGGTTTGCCGATCAGAAGGTTGGCGGTTCGAATCCCCGCAACGGGGTGAGCTCCCATTGGTCGGTCTCAGCTCCTGCCAACCTAGCAGTTTGAAAGCACGTCAAAGTGCAAGTAGATAAATAGGTACCTCTCCAGCGGGAAGGTAAATGGCATTTCTGTGCGCTGCTCTGGTTCGCCAGAAGCGGCTTAGTCATGCTGGCCACATGACCTGGAAAAACTGTCTGCGGACAAACGCCGGCTCCCTTGGCCAGTAAAGCGAGATGAGCGCAGCAACCCCAGAGTCGTTTGCGACTGGACCTAACAGTCAGGGGTCCCTTTACCTAGTTCCATATATATGCTACCATATAGCATATATTCAACACAAAAAATAGCGACAATTTGTTGTTGACAAAGGACAGCTGGACAATTTGTTGTTGACAAAGGACAGCTGAGGGCCCCATTACCTTCAGTAGCTTAGGGCCTCATCAAACCTAAATCCAGCCCTGACCAGATCCCTCAATGGTAAGCCAGCAAACAAGACCTGAGAACAAGAGCCCTCTCCCGTCCTGTGGTTTCCAGCAATGGGCATTCAGACGCATTGCTTCCCCCATTGTAGAGGCAGAGCATGGCCGTCATGGCTAGTAGCCATCACAAGTGTTGTCCTCCGTGAATTTGTCTCATCTGCCTCCTGTGAGAGGGAGTTCCATAAGAGCTGCCTACCTGCTGAAGCTCTGGGAGTGGCTGGACTCTGGAGACAGCTAGTGCATTACAAAACAAGACAGGTGGACTGACCTAAGAGATGGTTCCTGAGACCCCCAATCTTCATATCAGGCCCTGCATGATCATTCAACAGAGTTTCAGGTATCAGTAGCACATTTAACAAGTTAGGAAGAACGTTTGAAAGCTTCTATTAATTATCTTCATCATGTGGCTGTTCAGAAACTGTTAATTGCCTGAAAAATTTGACACACACACTTTTTGTCATCCTAGTCTTCTGCCCTCCCCCCCCCCCCCCGGAATAAAACCCAGGTTGTCTGTTTCCTTCCCCTCCCCCACCGCCTTGTTGAGACAAACCTGCTTCCAGCAGCTTAAAGTATTTGGTTTTTCTAGGATTATATCCTTCACCCTCCTATCAATATGAACCATTTTGCATTTCAAAAATCCTTCGGCAAACAGAGCCGGTTTGTCTTTTGTGTTTGCTAATTTAAAAACAAATATTTGCCTGCCAAGCAATACAGTCTCTTAGGATGAGCTATTAATAGGATAATTAGGCAGCCAGTAATGAAAAGGATTGCTGGTAATTATGGCAAGATTTGTTTTGGCATTTGAAGGCAGAAAAGGGAGGCTGGAGTGAGGAACATCTACCTTGAAGTTAATTAGCACGATTTGAAGATACCTGAAAGAAAAATAGGTGGCTGGTAAGGTCTTCAGTTATTTATTTATTTAATTTGCTTTTAAAGAGACTGCACAAAAATTTGCACACAATCTGGAAGGGAAAGAAAGTTCTGGCTTCTCAAAGGCAGGGTGCGGAGATCTTATGCCATTTATTTATTTATTCCCAACCTTTCACCCTAATGTCCCAGGGTGGCATTCAAAACAATAGTTAACAAAAAATAAAACAACTTACAACCATAAAAACAAGGTGGGCCCTAAAAACACATACCTGTAATGGAATGAAAGAGACTTTGCAGAACACTGGATCTCTTGGCTGCGAGAAACTTTATTAATCACATTTCTAATAACCACCCAGACCCTCAAAGTGTTCCTAATTTCCAGGGACAGTCCTGGATTTACAGACGCCATCCCAGTTTCTGATTTGATCCTGGAATGTCCCGCTTTTCCTTAAGACATGCCTATTTTCATTGGAGAAATATTGGTGGTTTTGTAGAATGTCCCTGTTTTCATCTGAGAAATGTTGGAGGGTATGGCGTTATGTGCCCCTCAAGCCAAGAAGATAAGTACTATTCAAACTTTAGAAGACATCTGAAGGCAGCCCTGAATAGGAAACTTTTTTAAATGTTTAATGTTTTGTTAGGTTTTCATATATGTTGGAAGCTGCCCAGAGTTTTTCGGGCAACCCAGTCAGGCAGGGTATAAATAATAACATTATTATTAGGTTGCCATATTTCAAAAAGTAAGAAGAAGAGTTTGGATTTGACATCCAGGTGTTTTGTTTTGTTTTTGTTTTTTGGGGGCCCCCAAGAGAGTGGGGCCCTAAGCTATAGCTTGTTTAGCTTATACGTAAATCCAGCACTGAGGAGGACAAGGTCCCTGCTGGAGTGTGGACCTTAGTCATGCCAGTTGTAGCCACCAACCTTGCCTCTGGCTGGGCAGCAGCAGCAGTTGCTATATCTGAGTCCACCCTGTAGGACAGATGGTTTGCTGTGAGGATTTGCTCTGCATTTGCCTGCAACCATTCCCTTCTCCTCTTTGCACCCACACTTGCCCTCCCTGAGCTGCCTGCCTGCGACGATGACAAGATGACTGGGGGAACCAAGCACATTCTGGAGTTTGTTGTTGTTGTTGTTGTTTAGTCGTTTAGTCGTGTCCGACGCTTCGTGACCCCATGGACCAGAGCACGCCAGGCACTTCTGTCTTCCACTGCCTCCCGCAGTTTGGTCAGACTCATGTTTGTAGCTTCGAAGACACTATCCAACCATCTCATCCTCTGTCGTCCCCTTCTCCTTGTGCCCTCCATCTTTCCCAGCATCAGGGTCTTTTCCAGGGAGTCTTCTCTTCTCATGAGGTGGCCAAAGTATTGGAGCCTCAGCTTCACGATCTGTCCTTCCAGTGAGCACTCAGGGCTGATTTCCTTCAGAATGGAGAGGTTTGATCTTCTTGCAGTCCATGGGACTCTCAAGAGTCTCCTCCAGCGCCATAATTCAAAAGCATCAATTCTTCGGCGATCCGCCTTCTTTATGGTCCAGCTCTCACTTCCATACATCACTACTGGGAAAACCATAGCTTTTACTATACGGACCTTTGTTGGCAAGGTGATGTCTCTACTTTTTAGGATGCTGTCTAGGTTTGTCATTGCTTTCCTCCCAAGAAGCAGGCGTCTCTTACTTTCGTGGCTGCTGTCACCATCTGCAGTGATCATGGAGCCTAAGAAAGTAAAATCTCTCACTGCCTCCATTTCTTCCCCTTCTATTTGCCAGGAGGTGATGGGACCAGTGCCCATGATCTTCATTTTTTTGATGTTGAGCTTCAGACCATATTTTGCGCTCTCCTCTTTCACCCTCAATAAAAGGTTCTTTAATTCCTCCTCACTTTCTGCCATCAAGGTTGTGTCATCTGCATATCTGAGGTTGTTGATATTTCTTCCAGCAATCTTAATTCCGGCTAGGGATTCATCCAGCCCAGCCTTTCGCATGATGAATTCTGCATATAAGTTAAATAACCAGGGAGACAATATACAGCCTTGTCGTACTCCTTTCCCAATTTTGAACCAATCAGTTGTTCCATATCCATTTCTAACTGTAGCTTCTTGTCCCACATAGAGATTTCTCAGGAGACAGATGAGGTGATCAGGCACTCCCATTTCTTTAAGAACTTGCCATAGTTTGCTGTGGTCGATACAGTCAAAGGCTTTTGCATAGTCAATGAAGCAGAAGTAGATGTCTTTCTGGAACTCTCTAGCTTTCTCCATAATCCAGCGCATGTTTGCAATTTGGTCTCTGGTTCCTCTGACTCTTCTAAATCCAGCTTGCACTTCTGGGAGTTCTTGGTCCACATACTGCTTGAGCCTTCCTTGTAGAATTTTAAGCATAACCTTGCTAGTGTGTGAAATGAGTGCAATTGTGCGGTAGTTGGAGCATTCTTTGGCACTGCCCTTCTTCGGGATTGGGATGTAGACTGATCTTCTCCAATCCTCTGGCCACTGCTGAGTTTTCCAAACTTGCTGGCATATTGAGTGGAGCACCTTAACAGCATCATCTTTTAAAATTTTAAATAGTTCAGCTGGAATACCATCACTTCCACTGGCCTTGTTATTTGCAGTGCTTTCTAAGGCCCATTTGACTTCACTCTCCAGGATGTCTGGATCAAGGTCAGCAACCACACTACCTGGGGTGTACGAGACATCCATATCTTTCTGGTATAATTCCTCTGTGTATTCTTGCCACCTCTTCTTGATGTCTTCTGCTTCTGTTAGGTCCTTACCACTTTTGTCCTTTATTATGGTAATCTTTGAACGAAATGTTCCTTTCATATCTCCAGTTTTCTTGAACAGATCTCTGGTTCTTCCCATTCTGTTGTTTTCCTCTATTTCTTTGCATTGCTCGTTTAAGAAGGCCTTCTTGTCTCTCCTTGCTATTTTTTGGAAATCTGCATTCAATTTCCTGTATCTTTCTCTATCTCCCTCGCATTTTGCTTGCCTTCTTTCCCCCGCTATTTGTAAGGCCTCATTGGACAGCCACTTTGCTTTCTTGCATTTCCTTTTCATTGGGATGGTTTTTGTTGCTGCCTCCTGTATAATGTTGCAAGCCTCCATCCATAGTTCTTCAGGCACTCTGTCCAGCAAATCTAAATCCTTAAACCTGTTCCTCACTTCCGCTGTGTATTCATAAGGGATTTGATTTAGATTGTATCTTACCGGCCCAGTGGTTTTTCCTACTTTCTTCAGTTTAAGCTTGAATTTTGCTATAAGAAGCTGATGATCTGAGCCACAGTCAGCTCCAGGTCTTGTTTTTGCTGACTGTGTAGAGCTTCTCCATCTTTGGCTGCAGAGAATAGAATCAATCTGATTTCGATGCTGCCCATCTGGTGATGTCCACGTGTAGAGTCGTCTCTTGTGCTGTTGGAAAAGCGTGTTTGCGATGACCAGCTTGTTCTCTTGACAGAACTCTATTAGCCTTTGCCCTGCTTCGTTTTGCTCTCCAAGGCCAAACTTGCTAGTTGTTCCTTTTATCTCTTGATTCCCTACTCTAGCATTCCAATCCCCTATAATGAGAAGAACATCCTTCTTTGGGGTCACTTCAATAAGGTGTTGTAAGTCTTCATAGAATTGGTCAATTTCAGTTTCTTCAGCACCAGTAGTTGGTGCATAAACTTGGATTACTGTTATGTTAAAAGGTCTGCCTTGGATTCGTATCGAGATCATTCTATCATTTTTGAGATTGCATCCCAATACAGCTTTTGCCACTCTTTTGTTGACTATGAGGGCCACTCCATTTCTTTTGCGGGTTTCTTGCCCACAGTAGTAGATATGATGGTCATCCGAACTGAATTCGCCCATTCCCGTCCATTTTAGTTCACTGATGCCCAGGATGTCAATATTTATTCTTGCCATCTCATTTTTGACCACATCCAACTTACCCAGGTTCATGGTTCTTACATTCCAGGTTCCTATGCAATATTTTTCTTTACAGCATTGGACTTTCCTTTTGCTTCCAGGCATATCCGCAACTGAGCGTCCTTTCGGCTTTAGCCCAGCCGCTTCATCAGCTCTGGATCTACTTGTACTTGTCCTCCGCTCTTCCCCAGTAGCATGTTGGACGCCTTCCGATCTGAGGGGCTCATCTTCCAGCGTCATAACTTTTATATGCCTGTTATCTTTGTCCATGGAGTTTTCTTGGCAGGGATACTGGAGTGGCTTGCCGGTTCCTCCTCCAGGTGGATCACGTTTGGTCAAAACTCTCCACTATGACCTGTTCATCTTGGGTGCCCTGCTCGGCATAGTTCATAGCTTCTCTGAGTTCTTCAAGCCCCTTCGCCACGGCAAGGCAGTGATCCATGAAGGGGATTCTGGAGTTTAGCCGAGGTCAAACGAATATTGAAATGCAAGCGAGGCTCTTCTGTTGGATCTCTGTCCACTATGAGTTAATGCCTTATCTTTAAGTACATTTGCCATGTTACAACCCCCCCTCACCCCCCTCTCTCAAAAAATATGCAGTAGCTGGAAGGATCTAAAAATGATTAATTAGAAAATTACATTTATATAACCCTTTAATCTGCATTTATAGGTTGCCAAGGGCAGAAGGTGAGGTAGGGGAATTACATCCAGATTAGCTTTGATCCCAAAGAAGCCGAGATCTGAGATTATTTTCCAAGAAAGAAGATGGAAAGTACGAGTAGTGTGCTGATTTGGGCAGGGGGTGGGGGTGTGCTGGGGAAAAAAATTAGGTTGCTCTTCTCATTTGTTCCTTAGTCAAGAGGAGGCTGGTTGGAGGGAGAGAGGGGAAAACAGCCTCAGGGATGCCTTGATCTTCCACAGTTTACTGTGTGGCCTGAGCAGTACTGGTTCCAAAAAACAACTGGGCTATAAAGCTTGGGAGGAGGGGAGATTACAGAAAAAGCTTATTTCTAGCTGAGCACGGCCTTCAGCTTCCTAAACAAAATTGCTTTTATTCTCCTCAACATGTGTTCAAAAAGATTAAAGAGCTGTAAGCTTGCACAGCTTAATAAGAGTGTGCATTAGAGGAGAAGGCCCAGAACAGCAGAACAGCCCACTCTCCGCTCTGGCGACGAGGATTTGGAAATCCTGTTTATTGAATTATAAAGAACCTTAAAGGATAAAGGATATTGAAGTAGGGATTTTAATATTTTGTAGCATTTGGGGGAGTTATTTGATCACAACAATCATTTAGAAAGTATTTTGCTTCCTTTTCCCTTACTTCCTTTTAAATAAAAGCAGGGAAGCCAAATTGACCATTAAGAATTAACGGGGGTGGAGGAGGATGCGGTGGCAGCGGGGGCAGGGAGGAGAGAATCCACTGTCCATGTGGCACTGGGCAGTGTAACAGTCCAGAGAGTGGCTCCTCAAAGAGAATAGCTCTCCCCTCACTCTGTCAGCACCAGGGCACAGGGTCAGGCCAATGCCCATCTAGTCCAGCATCCTCATACTGGCCAACCAGATGGCCCAATGAGAAGCCCACAAGCAGGATTCAAGCACAAGAGTCCTCTCCCCTCCTTTTGGTTTCCAGCAACTGGTATTCAGAAGCATGGCTGCCTCCAGATGTGGAGACAGAGCAGAGCCATCATAGCTAGTAGCCATCATAGTCCTCTCTTCCAGGAATTTATTTAATCCATCTTCTCCTCCTGTGGGAGGGAGTTCCAACTATGAGCTGCGGGAAGAACTTTCTTTTGTTTTCGAAACAACTTTTTGTTTACAAAACAGCTTACAGAAGTGTTTTTCTTTACTAAATTAAACCCTGTTTCATCTGTTCAGGTGGGACCCTGACTGAATAACGCTTCAGATGCTGGGAGGCAAGGCAGGAACGAGCAAATCTATCAATTTCCTTTCATTTCAGAGGCTTGTCATTTCTGATGTTTCCACACCACATTTCTTAAAAGTCCTCAGAAAGTTTCAACAGCGGTTTAGTGGGGATTTTTCAAGGCAATGTTGCCCAATATACACATTCCCCCTAGTAAGGTATATTATTATTATTTTGCACATTTCCCACTAATTTAGATGAGCACTTTACCCTAGCATATAAATGTTGGTGCACATTCTTTGTCTGGAGAACTGCATTGCAAAATTTGGAGAAATTGAGATTTGAAAGGGCAGCTGCGTTTCGTGTACTATTTCAGAAACCACGAATTAGGCAAATTGGCCTTTTAATGCAAACTGGATCAGATTTCTTTGCTGTCCCTGACCGTGAGGTGAAGGTGGAAAGCTCTCTTGACAAGTGCCCATGAGGAGCTGTCCAAAGATTTAATGAATTTTTGGTCTAGAAGGACTGGCTGGGGGGGGGGGGAAGATTCATATCCCTTAAAGAGCCACATTCCCTGTGTTAACTTACGCTGTTCTGCTGTATAAGAGGATTGTGCAGATTAAATGAAATCATGAGACATGCCATACAAATTACATCCCAAATCAGATTTTCTAGCAGAGATTAGAGGTGTGGGGCCCAGGCGGGGTGGAGGAAAAAAGAGAGACCGAGGCTGTGTAGCACCATACATTTGAAACACATCTCCCAAAGCATCCTGGGACTTCTCCCAAAGCATCCTGGGAATGGTAGTTTCCCCCAGAGAACTACAATTCCCAGTACCCATAACAAACTACAGCTCCCAAGGTTCTTGGGAGGAAATCATGCGCTTTATATTTATGGGGCATATGCAGCCACAGAGAAAAGGCCTCAGCTACAGGATTATACATTCTAAAAAAACAACAACCCAAAAAACCTTCCCCCTCATTTTATTTGTGTGCTTTTCCGTTTTCCTACCAAGCTTGGGGGAGCAGGAGAATCTCCACCAGCAGGGAGAAGTGGAGCGCTGCCTGTTCACACTCTGCATTATGCAAGCTCAACAGGGGGGGGGGAGCCCTTTAATTACATCTGGGCTCCAGATCAACACAAGCATCCTTCATGCTTTTAACAGATTAGGGCCTTTGACAACTGTCTGCTTCTCACACAGGGCATCTGAGAACAGAGAGAATTGTTGGGGGGGGGGGGGGAGAAAGCTGCTATGTGTCATGAACCTTGCCTCTAAGAATCTGGGGTGTGTGTGCTCAGCCTCCACTTTCTTTGTGTCTTTCTTTTTAAAATAATAATAATAATCCCTTGTGTGTCCTCCATTTTGGACCACTGAATGATGGATTAGAAAACAAAAAGACATTAGCAGCTCCCAGCTCTCCCACTTTCCTAATCCACCACAAACTGATCTCATTTTCAGGTGTGCTGCACTCTTCCTGCGACAATTAATTAGGGATCTAGTTCTTCCTCTGAACTCTGAAATAACTTGGTCATCACCATCATAAAAAATTTTTTAAAAGCCCAACCTAACATTGCATTTGTTCGTAGGAAGGACATTCACGCTTGCAGCAGCCTCAAAACGATTTGCTGCCTGATGAGAAGTGCTACTTATTTATTTCTTTCATTTATATCACCCACCTTTTTTCCTCCATGGAGCTCAAGGTGGTAGACATTGGTTCTCCTCATCTTCATTTAACCCTGTGAGGTAGGTTAAGCCAAAAGAGGCAGGAGACTGGCCCTGTGAGGTTCCTGGCCAAGTGGGGGATTCGAAGTCAAGAGTCTAACCGCTAGGCCACACTGTCTCACTGGAAAGGTGTGCAGAGAGTGTTGTGATAATAATAATAATAATAATAATAATAATAATAATAGTAATAAATTTATACCCCACCCATCTGGCTGAGTTTCCCCAGCCACTCTGGGCAGCTCCCAATCAAGTTTTAAACACAATACAGCATTAAATATTAAAAACTTCCCTAAATAGGGCTGCCTTCAGATGTCTTTTAAAGATAAGATAGCTGCTTACTTCCTTCACATCTGAAGGGAGGGCGTTCCACAGGGCGGGCGCCACTACCGAGAAGGCCCTCTGTCTGGTTCCCCATAACCTCACTTCTCACAATGAGGGAACTGCCAGAAGGCCCTCGGCGCTGGACCTCAGTGTCCGGGCTGAACGATGGGGGTGGAGCCACTCCTTCAGGACCGAGGCCGTTTAGGGCTTTAAAGGTCAGCACCAACACTTTGAATTGTGCTCGGAAACGTAGTGGGAGCCAATGCAGATCTCTCAGGACCGGTGATGCCTTTCCCTGATGCAAAGTGCTTAAAACACATACATTTTCTGTTTTCACAGGCATTTGGACAGCACAGTCATGAATATGTTTTTAATAAGTTTATGTGTTTTTACTGCTCGGTTTCATTCTGGTTGTAAATTGCTTCAGAACTTTTGCTGGGGGCGGGGTACGATTCACCAACCCAGCAAACCCAACCTGAATAACAATTCCATTCATATTCTCAGCAGGTTGGGACCAAAGGGAGGCCTTCACAATTCTGTCTCTGTGGGGCCTCTGTCCTGATCCAGAACATTTTCCCTGCCACTAGCTCCCAGCATAGAGCCCTCAAACTGTGCGCCCAGTGTCGCCACACTTCGGTAATGTGGGGAAAACCCTGAACTCTACATTTTGTCATTAGCTCACCTTATATTTTAGGCCCTTTTGCCAAACATCCTCCTGGCTCCATCCTGCTTGAAAAAAACTTGGCTCCTTTTGTGCTGTAAATCAGGGTTGCTACAATTTAAGCCCCCTGCTTAAATTTAAGCTGCCTCCCAAACGCTCTGCGGTGAAATTTACAAAGAGGCTTTTTAATAAGAACAGTCACACTGTGTGTGTGTGTGTGTGTAGTCAATCCTCAATGTCATTCGGTCTTGCTTCAAACCTCCCCCCGCCCGCCCCCTGCCCCTGACAACTCAGGTGGATACGCCTGCAAAGCAGCCAAAGATTTTATGAGGTTTAATTTCAAGGGATTTGGTGGTGGGGTGAGGCCGCTTCACCCTCCTATAAATCTATATGTGTATATATCAAAAATCTGCAGAAGGCAGTATATGGTGTTTCATTCACATATAACAGGTCCTCAGGCTGCAATCAATTAATGAGCACAATTGTGTCACTAGAGCTATCCCATAAATACAACAGAGGGCTTTGCCAAGTCCTTGGCTGGAAAGCTCATTCTTTAAAAAAAAAAAAAAACTTGGGTGGAATGATAAACCCAGTGTGTGTGTGTGTGTGTGTGTGTGTGTGTGTGTGAGAGAGAGAGAGAGAGAGAGAGAGAGAGAGAGAGAAATTTCATATTGTTCCTAGCACACACTCTTGGTGAAAAGATCATTATACAGCAGGAATATACAGCGAGAAATCTTGTTTTGTCTGTTGCTGTACAGATACGTCCCCCTTGGGATGTTAATATCCAGCCTCCGTGATGAGCATGGAGAAGATTGGAAGATGTGCAGGCAGCGCATCTTTTCAGCAGCCTTTCCCAGGGTGGTGCCTTCCAGATGTTTTGGACCACAACAGCTGTGTTATGCTGATGGCAGCCCAACCTGGGGCTGCTGGGAGTTGGAGTCAAAAATCCCCAGCTTGGGGGAGGCTGTTTTAGAGCAAACCGGGAGCGGAGAACCTGCAGCAGCCCTCCAGGTGTTGGTTGCCACCTGTCCTGTATAATACAGGATTGTTCCATATTTCAACATAAAATGCTAGGCCCTGTATTGATACAGTTTTGTCCTGTATTTCAGGTCTTCTCTCTCTTTCTCATTGTCAAGTTAGGGATCCTCTCCAAATGCATGAATTTGAAAGGGTGTGTGAAAGGTCCTGTATTTAAGCTCTGGGTAGCCAAGCACAGCCAAGTCCCTTTACCTTTACCTGGGATGTGGGTGGCGCTGTGGGTTAAACCACAGTGCCTAGGGCTTGCTGATCAGAAGGTCGGCGGTTCGAATCCCCGTGACGGGGTGAGCTCCCATTGCTCGGTCCCTGCTCCTGCCAACCTAGCAGTTCAAAAGCACGTCAAAGTGCAAGTAGATAAATAGGTACTGCTCCGGTGGGAAGGTAAACGGCGTTTCCGTGCGCTGCTCTGGTTCGCCAGAAGCGGCTTAGTCATGCTGGCCACATGACCCAGAAGCTGTACGCCGGCTCCCTCGGCTAATAAAGCGAGATGAGCACCACAACCCCAGTCGGCCATGACTGGACCTAATGGTCAGGGGTCCCTTTACCTTTACCTTTAGCCAAGCACAGACAGATTTACAAATCCATGTGTATGTGTGTGTACATGCATGTGCATTCATGCGCATGACAAATTCCAGAGGGGCATCCTATTAGGCTGCAATATATTGTAATGGATTGCTTTGAAGCCACTTCACACACACACCCCAACCATCCCGCCCTGTCCTGTATTTTGCAGAAATAAAGGTGGCCACCCCAGGTGCAGTTCCCATCACCTCTGGCCATTGGCCATGCTGCTTGGGGCTGGAGTACTACAGCATGTGGAGGGGCAAAGGTTAGCTGCCCCTGGAGGTTACTCAATGCTTCCTTCACAAAGGTACTTTGTTGCCTCCACACACACCCCAAAAACCTCAGGCTGCCTCCTCCTCCTCCCTTTCATTGCCTCCATCCTTTGACAAAGTGCCTGAAATGTATTCAGAGTCGAGAGTAGATTTCATGCTCTTTATTCAGCTCATAATGGTGAGGAGGAATGGAAGTTCCCCCAGAATGTCTGCTTTATATACATTATTTACACAATGGGCCCCACGTGATTGGCTAATTCTGGGATTCTCCTGTAGACCAATCAGGTTGCGGATTCACTTCCACCTGGAGCTGGATTGGGTGGCTCCTGTGGACCAATCAGACTCCTGATTCTGAATCCTATTGTTCTAGAACCAATCAGACTCCTGCATGCTGAATCCTATTGTTCTAGGACCAATCAGACTGCTGCATTCTGAATCCTATTGTTCTAGGACCAATCAGACTGCTGCATTTTGGATCCTACTCAACTCAGTACATAACAGTGCTCCAAACCTTTGGAAAATCCAAACCCATCATTTCCGTTCTGTCAGCTTAGCCTGTTAGGAAGCTGCCTTGGGCCACATCAAAACATAAACAAACGCCGGGCATGCACATCAGATTCCCCAAACTGAGTTGCTCCATGTTGCCAGCCATGCTCACCCCACCTCTCTCCCTTCCCTTTACCAAAGCAGAAAGCAATGGTCTTAAATGTAAGGACTCTGCCCCACACCCCAGCCTTCCCTCTAACAAATCCCACCAGCAGCTCTTGGACGCTCCTACTTCTCTGCAGTTTCATTGTTGATCCAGATCTGCCCGGAGCTTATAATTGACATTTAAATTACTCCGCAGAACAACAAATCAATATTTATGGATTGCTGGGCCAATGTGTTGGCCAAATGAGTTGTTCTGGGATTCCATCTCCCAGCAAAAAGGCCGACCAGGGTCAAGGTCAAGGCTTTGGCTAATGAGGAACCGAGGCCCCGTCAACAAACCACCAGACGGCATTTAGCAGGGATGGAGTTCCCGTTAGTCGTTTGGCATAACATATTACACTCTTTGTTCGTCTCCTGACTTATCATTTTTTGCCTTGAGAGCTGCTCAGCAGAGATACAAAGGCTGCTTTCTCCTCCCACAACAGACCACAAAAACTACTCGCCTCAGCTAAGACCAAGGAACTAAAATACTGTACAGTGGTACCTCAGGTTACATATGCTTCAGGTTACAGACTCCGCTAACCCAGAAATAGTACCTCGGGTTAAGAACTTTGCTTCAGGATGAGAACAGAAATCGTGCTCCAGTGGTGCGGCAGCAGCAGGAGGCCCCATTAGCTAAAGTGGTGCTTCAGGTTAAGAACAGTTTCAGATTAAGAACGGACCTCCAGAACGAATTAAATACTTAACCTGAGGTACCACTGTACTGCTTTTATTCCCTCTTTCCCTCTCTGTTCACAAGATAGCATGTCTACCCCCTGTTGACATCTGGAATAACTGCTACACTTGGGTATATTGACTGAATGTTTTCCTGTGTGTTCTTCATGGAGCTTAGAACAGATCTTACAACAACCTTGCAAGGTAGGCTGAAAGATGAGGTAGTGGCCTTAGAGTCAGGCCATTGGTCCATCTGGCTCAGAAAAAAAATGGCCAAATGGAGATGATGAAGTGATTCCCCTATTACGAAAGGTTGCTGCATTTGGGACATTTTCGTTTAGAGAAAAGAGTCACATGATGAAATTATGTATGGCACTGAGTAATTTTCTCCCGGAGAGAGGATGTTTTTCTGCATCTCTCCTAACACAAGAAGTTGTGGGCATCCAATGAAGCTGAAAGTTGGGAGATTCAGGGCAGAGAAAAACAAAGTCCTTCTTCATTCAGCAGTATGGAACTCACTTCCGCAGGAGGCACTGATGGCATTAAAAGAGGATTGGACGAATTCATGAATGAGAGGGCTATTGATGGCTGCTAGCCATGATGTCCATGCTCTGGCTCCACTTCCCACAGGCATCTTAACCCTAAATCAGCCTTTGCCAACCTGGTGCCCTCCAGAGGTTTTTGGAAATGTGAGCTGCTACAACCCTCAGCCCCAGCTAGCACAGGAAGGTCAGCCCTAGGAGACCTCAGGCCTCAGTGAGTATTGATGAGTTACATGAGAATTGGCCTCTGCCTGTGAAGGACGGGTTAGTCCTTCTCCTCTTGAAGAAGCCTTTGTCCCTGGAGAGCTGACAAGAAACAGCAAAAAACAGGCAGGATTTAGGCCCTCTTTAATTCCCCATCATTTTATAATCACCCCCCTGGTGGCACTGGCTGCTTCCAATTAACCCCAGAGATGCCCTTGACTTCTCTAAAAGTTTTTTATCAGCTGGTACAGCCAGAACCCCCAACGGCCAACCTCCAAGGAAAGGCGGGGAGACCCCAAAAAAACATTCCCTGGGAATCCAAAACATGCACCCACACTCACACCGCATTCAAGTCATACGGTGGAAAATTTCTTGAGGGTATTAAAAGGCAGGGAGGAGCGCTGCGGCTGCTTTTGAAGTCCTCTCTTCTCCCCTTTCCACATTTTAGGAGACCAAACGGAGGATGAAACTCCAATGACATGGAGGAATAATCCCCTATTCAGCCCTGAAAGGATTATTCTAATTACTTTGATTATTAAAAGATCAGACAGGTCCCTTTCTGCAATCCTGCTTCTCCTCCCCGCTCCCCGCACCCACCCACCGCACAGCCAAGCCAGCCTTTAAAAAAAGGGCTCTGCAGTGGGAATTGGAGAACGTCTTAAGTAAACAGAGAGAACAAATGGAGGCCGCCAGAGGCCCTGGGCAGCTCCTGTCTGCTCCATGAGCTGTCCGCCCAAGCGCTGCCTCGCTGGGGCCTGGGTCTTTTGTGAGCACCTCAATAGGTACTAAACAGGCCTTGAAATCGGAACTCTTTGGGGCTTCTCAAGTGCGCAGAGCGTGGCTGGCTGCCTCCTTTATCTCCATGGCGAGGTGGCGGTGTCAAGCAGAGCCGCCATGAATGAACCAGAGAATGGCGGCTTTCATGGCCGTCTATTTCCCTCCCCTCTCTCTGCTAAGCCTCCTCCCTCCTCCCTTGGGAGTGGAGGGGAGAAGAGAAGCACAGATGGTCTCTCCTGACCTGCTATTTATCATCCTGGCAAAAGCTTTCCTCCGCTCAATGCGGCGGAGCAGCCCATGGAAGGGAGCCTGTTTGTTTCTGCTGATGAGGACCGTCAATTTGCACAGCCGTCTCATTAGGCCTAAACCGCCAATTAATTTCTTTTGTTCTCATTAAACTGGCTGATTCCTAAACATTTCGGGCCTGGCAATGAGGGGCCCGGCGAAGAGCTTCAGTCCAGGAGGCAATAGCAGACACAAACGCCATACACTTGGCCAGCCCTCTGGGCAGCTGCACAGAGTCCTCACCAAAAAATGCCTCTGGGAGTTGGGCCCGTTGAATTTCTCAACTTTCACATTCCAAAAATGAAGGGTGCTGAAAAGTTGTAACATGACTTGGGAATTTCAAAAGCTATTCTGAGTTAAATTGATTCAGTGTTGTTTTGCATGGTCCATAAATTGTATAGAAATCATTAAAAATGACCGCCGAGTTTGCATTTAGGAAGGGACATTTCCTGAAACAATTCTCCTTTCAAAATTTGTACTTGTTCAACCAGGTAAGGTGTCCCCAAATGTGTATGTTAGGTAAATAAAGATCCATTTGTGAAAATTGCATACCATATTTTTCCGTGTATAACTCGCCCCCATGTATAAGACGACCCCTATTTTGGGGGGACAGCAACAAAAACCAATCACATGCCCAACTGCCGCTGCCAATCTCCTGCTGGCTGCTGCCACCAATCACCTGCCCCCCCTGCTTTCCGTGTATAAGACGACCCACAATTTTTGCCTATTATTTCCAAGGAAAAAATATCGTCTTATACACGGAAAAATACAGTACGTTGCTGCATTGGATTATGCAGAAAAATGTGTCTGTTAAGAAAAAAATATCACTAAAATGCTGGCAAATGTCCAGTGAGGACTTTCTTAAATAAATAAATAAAATTGCAAACAGGTGTGGAAATATGGAGAATGGAATGAGAATCGGAAGGAAATTGAAACTGACCGATTTGCCCATCCCTGCCCCCAACAGGGGAATTAGCTTTACGCTGCTCAAAGTGGCTTGTTAAAGGGACGGTTGGCAACTCCAGACTATTAGAATCAAAGAATCGTGGACCTGGAAGGGAGCCTAAGGGTCATCTAGTCCACCCCCCCTGCAATGCAGGAATCGCAGATAAATAAACACTAGCAATATTCCATAGGGCCCATCCTTACAGGGGGAGTTGCTAAACTAGTAATCTGCCAGAAGCCTCTTTTGGCACTGAGTGGCACATGAACAAATAAATAACTAAAAAAAATTTTTTTTGTCCAGTAGCACCTTAGAGACCAATTAAGTTTGTTCTTGGTACAGTGGTACCTCAGGTTAAGAACTTAATTCGTTCCGGAGGTCCGTTCTTAACCTGAAACTGTTCTTAACCTGAAGCACCACTTTAGCTAATGGGGCCTCCAGCTGCCGCTGCACAATTTCTGTTCTCATCCTGCAGCAAAGTTCTTAACCCATGGTACTATTTCTGGGTTAACCGAGTCTGTAACCTGAAGCGTCTGTAACCCAAGGTACCACTGTATAAGTTTTCGTGTGCATGCGCACGAAAGCTTATACCAAGAACAAACTTAGTTGGTCTCTAAGGTGCTACTGGACAATTTTTTATTTTATTTTTTATATTTTGACTGTGTCAGACCAACGCGGCTACCTACCTGAAATAAATAACTGTAAGGCAGAGATTTTGCAGCTCGGTTGTAGCTGGAGACAGAAAAGAAGGGTCTGAGTTTTTGGAAGAAGCAACTGCCTTTAATTCATACCCGCTGCACTGAAAGGAAAAAAGCCAAGAAAGCGTTTGTGCATCTTGGCCCAGAGAGCTAAGCAGCCCTCCTGAGTTGTAAGTTTATGGTTTCTGTTTCACGTCCTCTTTCCTCTTTCCTCCTTGCTTCTGCTGCAGCTAGTAATGGCTGAGGTTGGGGGGGGGGGTTTGATGTGGGGGGAGTATGGTTGAGGTTGTTAAGTAAAGGATCCAGTTTACAGTTTATAGCTGTGTCTGTCTTCCATGTAGCAAGATTTTTAAAAATAAAAATAAATTCTACTCTGCAGCATGAGTTTGGGAGCTATGTGGGAAAGCTGTCAAATGTGGGGTGACACCACATTTGGGGGGTTGTAAGAACTTGGAACCAGTTTACCTATGAGATGCCTTATATAACGCTCACTCGACAGATTTGATTGGAGGAACTGGCCCTGTTATAGGTGCCACATAATATCTGTTCCACGTTTGTAAGAACTCAGCCTTTTAGAGTGGTAGGATCTACACTTTGGAACTCCCTGCCAATTGACACCAGGCAGGCGCTTTCATTTTTTTCGGCACGTGCTAAAAAACATTCTTGTTTAGACATGCCTACTCAGATATTTAGAAAATTGTTGTGAGTTTTAATCCATTATTAGTGTGCTCATTTTAACTTTTCAAACGCTTTAAATTCTCGCTGCAAATTCTTCTTCTTGATAACATTACCGCTTTATCCTTTTTGCAAACCACTCTGAATTACAGTGGTACCTCAGGTTACATATGCTTCAGGTTACAGACTCCGCTAACCCAGAAATATTACCTCGGGTTAAGAACTTTGCTTCAGGATGAGAACAGAAATCGCGCGGCGGCAGCAGCAGCAGCAGCAGCGGGAGGCCCCATTAGCTAAAGTGGTGCTTCAGGTTAAGAACAGTTTCAGGTTAAGAACGGACCTCTGGAACGAATTAAGTACATAACCAGAGGTACCACTGTATTGTCGTCTTTACAATCAAGTGTGCAAATTGTATGAATTAAATAAATAGTCCAACCTGCTCTGTTCTGGCTGAAAATGTGACATTTGTAAACACACATTACAACACACCAGGAAAATCTCCACTCTTTCTCCTCCAAAGACAACTCGACCTCTATTTAGGGTTTTTCCATAAACTATCACCATAGCAGATTCAGAGAAAAGGGAGTCAGTGGGGTGTGTGTCTGTAGATTTCCAAACAGTGCCTTCCCCCTTCCCGCAAGGCCTTTCCACACCTCAGCAGAAGGGTTCGTGGGCTGCTGCATCATATACAAGGTGTGCCTGCCTTTGTGACATGCTCACATTGAAAGAAGATTCCACCTAAACATTAGGAAGAACTTCCTGACAGTAAGAGCTGTTCGACAGTGGAACTTGCTGCCAAGGAGTGTGGTGGAGTCTCCTTCTTTGGAGGTCTTTAAGCAGAGGCTTGACAACCATATGTCAGGAGTGCTCTGATGGTGTTTCCTGCTTGGCAGGGGGTTGGACTCGATGGCCCTTGTGGTCTCTTCCAACTCTATGATTCTATGATTCTATGATTCTACATTCCTGCTCTGGAAAACAGCCAAGCTCCCTGGGGGGGAAGCTGGTGACGTTAAGTGTCAGTTGATTATTGTTTTCCCCTGGATGGGTGAGATGATTTATGGTGTCACCATGGTATGGAAACCTGGGAAGGAGCGTCCCCAAGCAATGTGTCCCAAGTGGCCAAATTGATGGGACGGAGCAGAAATGGGGCTGTAGTGGCGATAAGAACCACTTTCTGCAGGGTGTGGGCCAGGTTGTCGCAAACAGCAGAGGAGGTGGTGACCAACTGGACTCTTTGCACACAGCTGTTGGACAGTGGAACGCACCACCTAGGAAAGTAATGGACTCTCCGCCATGGGAGATTTTTAAGCAGGTTGGGTGGGTGGCCTTTGGACTAGATGACCCTTGGAACCCCCTCCACAATTTCATGATTCATATATGCTGGCCTGCACACAGAACACAGCCCCCCTTTTCTCAACATGCTAGTTTTGAATTTGTATGGAACAATGTTCCGTTTTTGAGAAGCCTGTGTATAAAATCTTGCATAATTTCAATTCCAGTAATGCTCAGTTTGCTCCCATTTCCCCATGAAAACTGATGTGAGTTTGAATCTGTTACAGGGTTTCCCAAACTTGGGTCTCCAGCTGTTTCTGGACTACAGTCCCCATAATGCCAGACCACTGGTCCTGCTAGCTAGGTTCTCCTTCTGGTTCTCCATCCTTTGCCACCCTGACCACCCCCACCTCATCCTCCTGCAATGTCAGGGCCTGGCCATTTGCCTGTTCCTTTATCTTCTGAAGACCATTGGAGGAGGAGATCTGCCCTGTCCCCCGCTTTCATCTTGCTCAAGGTGCTCTATTTTTGGCTTCGACCTTCTCTGCTTTGATCTTTCTTTCCCTTTGATATCTGGTGTTTTTAGAAACATATTGACTTCCTAAATTCCTCATCCTACCAGGGACCAATGTGAAAGTCAGTTGGTGCCTTGTCCCCATATAAAAAACCCAAGCACAGCCTAGCAGATAATCTAACAATGGGGGAGAACACAGTTCAGATGCCTGCTTTGCAATAGCCCACAATGGATGGGCCAGAACCAAGTTTCACGAAACTAAAAATTGCTTGCAACCTGAATCCCTAACCCTTTACCCCTAACCCGAACCACTTCATCTAACAGTCATCTAGTCCAGCCCTGGCAATGCAGGAATCTCAGCCAGCGATTCCTTTAGCTCTGCCATTACGGCATGTCAGCAACCTTCAACCCAGCAAATAGAACTGGATGTGTTTGTTAGATGGAGTGTGGAATGCATAGAAATTCCCCCTGCCACTGCAGACAATGGCACTGCGCAATCGTTCATTATAACTCAATTACAGTAATTAAAACGGGTGGGATGCAGCAGTGGAACAGATGAAGTGATGGGGGGGGGAGAGACCAACAAAATTTTGCACGCTGCCATGTCGTCAACTCAAGAGAGCAGCAGCTGACGGCATGCACCAAGCTGCCTTCTGCCATCTGCTCCAGGATGCAAGAGTGGCAGGGCGGTGATGCTGCCATTGTGCACTCCACAGGGTTAACTTGAGGGGGACGGGGACAGGTGACATTAAAAGGCACAGAGGACTACTCTGCATAGAGATGCCATCGGGAGAGGCCGCAAATATCCATGCAGGCTGTGGATGGAGCAGACATTTCATCCAAAACGAAATGTGGGCCGGCCCATCTGTTAGGCAAGCAGTACCACAAGGGCGGGTGTCAAATCCTCCTGTGCTCTCAGACCACCTGCCTGCAGAGCTGCCTTCCACCCAGTTTGCTGACTGCCAGCAGCACTAGCCAAATGCAGAAGCTCCTCCCTGGGATCCCAAGAACCAAAGAAAAGGCCTGCAGAGTCCAACATCCTGTTCTGGCAGCGGCCACCCAGATGCCCCCCTGGGAAACCTGCAAGCAGGACCTGAGAGCAACAGCACCTTGGTCACCTACAATTCCCAGCAAGTGGTATTCAGGAACATCCCAACAGTGGAGGCAGAACCCAGCCACTGTGGCTAGGAGCCATTGATAGCCTTCGTCTCCACGAATTTGCCCGGTCCTCTTTTAATTTGCCCCATCCCGCTCCTCCTTGTGGGAGCAACCATTGCTGTGTGAAGCCTCCAGCATTCAGCTCCACTGGGTGCTCCCAGTTCTGGCATGAACAAGACTCTTCCCCATCCCTTTCTCCACTTCCTTGTTGCAGCGAAGCAGCCACAATAAAATGCTCCTCGAGGCCAAGGCCTTCGTCTGAGGAAGACTTCATTGTGGACGAGGTGGCTTTGGCGAGCGCTTGGTTCACACTGCAGTACTAGGGAACTTTATTATTTGCCTCTTCAAATGTGCCTGCAAGGCCAGCTTGCTCCAAAA
The DNA here is from genome assembly GCF_964106645.2 of Podarcis pityusensis. Taxonomy (NCBI): domain Eukaryota; kingdom Metazoa; phylum Chordata; class Lepidosauria; order Squamata; family Lacertidae; genus Podarcis; species Podarcis pityusensis. The sequence goes on along the minus strand of NC_138039.1, from coordinate 26,996,307 downwards.
GCCGGAGGAAGAACCCCATTCCATAGAGCAAAGCAAGGGCAATGTGCTTCCAAAGGCAAGCAGGAGGCGACAGGAAGTGGCCCACTTTACCTCATGAGGCAAATCTAGTGCCGGCCCTGACTTCATTGCTATTTATTTATGGCACCTTTTTCTTCAAGGAGCTCAAGGTGGTGTACGGCGTTCTCCCTCTCCTCATTTGATCTCCGCAACAGCAGCCCTGTGAAGTAGTTTACGCAGAGGCAGTGACTGGCCTAAGGTCACCCAGTGAGTAAGGGGATTTGAACCTTGTTTGCTCCCAGGTCTGCTACCGCACACTGGCTCTACTGAAGTCTCTCCAAGTCCATCTCTACAAGCACATTCTGAACAAGAGGGGGATGAATGTCCATATTTCTTTTGCCTCCCACGAGGCCTGGAGATCTTTAAATCCATCCTCACCAACATGGCTCATTAGCCATGGAATGTGGCTTGTCCGGTGCTTAGCCATCCACCTTCTTTCGGGGGTCCATGCCTGGTTTGGTGAAGGCTTCAAGCCTACACACAAACACCATCTGTTGACCTGCCCTCACAACCGTTTCCTGGAATCGCTTGAGCGTCACAGATCTATTCCCCCACTGTTGCCTGACATAACAACTTGTATCAAATGGAGCCACTGTCAGACTTTTTCCGGAAATGAAGCCTTAACAAGACACAGAATTGACTGGGATATTAATGACCTGTTATTTTAGAGCTTAGTGTCTATTGGGGGAAGAGTCTAGCCATGATGCTCGGAGAGTGTCAACGACTGCCAGGAATGGTAGGGATCCTGAAATTTGGACCAGGCACTGATCTCAGCTCTCCTCCTCCTCCTCCTGTCCCTCTGGCCACATTTCCACCATACATTTTTAGCACTAGAACTCCCCCAAAGAATTATGGGAACTGTAGTTTGGGCAACGGTGCCAAGTGTCGTTGGGAGACCTCCATGCCCTTCACAGCACTGCAATTCCCAAAATTCCCTGGGAAGAGGCCTTGACTGTTAAACCACTCTGGGAATTGTAGCTCAGTTTTGGAATACAGTTGTTATTTGAACTCTCATTGTGAATTCTGATTACACCTTTCCACTCGTAACAAATGTCCAAGGCAGCTTATATTAACAAAATTAAAAATGCAGGACTCTATCCTTCCAGATTCAGTTCATTAAAAAGAAAGAGATTATCCTGCAACTCGCCTTCCAAGTCAAGTGCTGAAACTCACAAGATTTACTCATCATATGCCAAGCCTCATAAAACCAAGGCCATTTTAAGCAAGCAAGCATAAATATGTTTTGCTCCATCCCATGTTATTTTAGAGTTGTATCACCCAACACAGAGCATCTTGAAGAGCTAAAAGCATCCTTAAAAAACAAAACAAAACATGATAAAGAGGAATTAGTGCTCCGAGTTCTCAAAAGCTGCAATAAGACCCAGAAGAGACATAGGCAGGAAGGGCCTTTGAAATAGTGGCAAATGGAAAATGGATTTAGGTTATCCATAAATTTAACCTTTCCAAAAGTGCTGACTAGGCAAAGGTTATAGCAGAGATGAATCCGCTCATAAAGGGCAGAAGACTGGAGGGAACTGGCGGATGCAACACCTTCTGCACAGACTGTGCCAGGAGGGGGACGCCACTCCCAGCCCACAAATCCATCTTCATTCCTTACTAAGGCTATTGGGGGATTTCCGGGTGGGGGCATCTCCCTGGCCATAGTCCCAGCTACCTTGTTCCTTTCCCACCTACAACTCAGGCTTCACCTTTCACTGTGGTATATTTTATTGGAAATGTGGGTGGTTGCTCTGCTCTTTCCTCTTCCAGCCGGAGAAAGTTCGGGAACCGCTGCTGTAGACTATTGAGCTAAATGGATCAATGGACTGCATAAGGCACCTTCCTGTGTCATCTCTAAAGCAGAGCTGGCCCTATTAGTAGGCAGAGTGAGGCAATGGCCTCAAGTGACAGATGGAGGGGGCGCAGCAGTGGGAGCTGCCTTCCAAAAAAAACCCAGGTTGACAAAGACTTGAGTACAGAACAGAAGAGAAGGCACACAATGGTAAAGGGCCCCCAAAGTTATTTGCTGCTGCTGCTGCTGTTGAACTGACCTGCATTGCAGGGGGTTGGAATAGATGACCCTTGGGGTCCCTTACTCCTCCACAATTCTGCTTGGATGCCAGTTGCAATTTAAAACCACCACCACAATCAAAGCACACCCGATCAATTTCTGTACCACCGCCATTCAGAGACTTCCCTTCCACTCCATCCGTGTTCCTAACTAGAGCTAAGGAACACCCCCACCCCCACCCTGAAAGGCCCAGGCCACCAAAGAAAAGAACAACCAGGAAAAGAATCTCTCTCCACTCCATCGTCCTTTATGCACCGGCATGGCCTTTAATAAAAACAGGTAGTTTTTTTTTCACCTTTTAAGCCATAGTGTTTTGTATTTTTTTTAAACCAGATCAAAATCAAAAATTAAAAAATAATCCATAAAAATGTGGTATAAAAATTCTCTTCCATATGCTACATTACAGGGCAAGATCTTCTGCTACACAAATACGTAGATTTTTTCCCGTGTTTAAATCTTATTTTCTCCTTTAGTACAAAAAACGTCAGGAGGGCGAGTCTCCCTCCTCCTCCTCCTCCCCTCCCAACTTTCACTTGATCCAAGAGGCTGGGAGAGGGAAGATTTACCAAAGCCACGCGAAACCCCCACTAGATGCCAACGCCACCCCCAGTCCCCGTCGCACAGAAATCGCTTCGTGTTAGTAAACTTTTTAAAAACAACAACAACCTGCATTTAAACGTTACCATCTCTATCACTTTTACTTTCATTGGAGTGTTTAAAATAAAATAAAAAAGCCCACACAAGTTGCTATTTTCTTTTTTTTTCTCTCTGGCTCCCTGAGCATATTGTTGAACGTTGCTTTCTTGAAACCCCTTCCTCAGCATCTAGGCCTGAAGGTCTCACGTGACAGGCATGGTGGGGTCCAAAACCTAACCGGACACGGACCTCTCATTGCTTCGCTCCAAAGACAGAAGTGCTTTTAAAAAATAAAAAGAAGAATTCCTATAGAAGATGGTGGTGATTGTTCCGTTGCTGCCGCCCATCAGCGGCTAAAGGTTGCAATCCAGACAAGGGCTTGGGTCTTGGAAAAAGAGACAGCGGATGCTTCACAGGTACGGCAGTAGAAGATGGGATGTCGGAGGGGAATTTTGCTCCCGCTAGGGGCAAGTGGTGGGTCAGCAGAGTGTCTCTACCAAATGAGTGTTTGGAGGGGGGGGCAGGAGAAGGATGGCCACCACCAAAACCAAAAAACCAAAACCCCAGTGGAATACAGTTACAGCAGACCAAAGTAAGAGGAGAAAAAAAAAATACACAGCTGGCCCCCGAGGCCAGAAGGAGTCCCCCACCGTATTAAAACTCGTCCGCTATTTACATTTCCCACAAGTCTTACAGAGAGACAAAGAAGGACGAGTCTCTGCCGGGAAGCAAATCTGGTCCGGAGTTTGCTTCCCTGAGATCACAGGCATGAGAACCAAGAAGTTAAAAACCAGGAAAAACCACAAGCCGGCTGAGGTCTCCGGAGAAGACGTTTGCAAAATCCCGCACAGTTGGACCAAGCGCCAAGGTCTCAATCGCCACCCGAGCAGCAACCCTAAGAGGGCGATGGAAGATCTCCCCCCGCCCCACAGCCAGGTGGCGCAGCTTCCACAACAGAGAGCATCATGGGAACGTGCTCAGGCACTCTCGCCATCTGCCTGCTGGAGTCCCAACCGCCGCCTGGTCGGATCGCAGTCTGCCTGGAGTGTGGTGGCCCCACAGAATCCCCTGGGCTCAGTAGATCACCTCGTAGACTGTGGCCTTCTTGTCCCCCGAGCCCGTGACGATGTACTGGTTGTCTGCCGAAATGTCGCAGCTCAAGACGGAAGAAGATTCTTTCGACTGGAGGCGGGAAAAGAAAGGGAAAGGGAAACTCAGCAGGGCTATAATCAGCTTCAGCAAACGCTGAGGGAAGTCAACATGTCAAGATCTAGCAATACTCAGAGACAATAAGGGTATAAGTGACGTATCAGAAACATGGTGGAAATGGTGAGGGCTCAATGGAACACAAGAGTTAAAACTGGGTTCCCCAATAAGGTTTGGGTTCCCAGGGTTAGACTGTACTGGTGGTGCTGTGTCGTTCTGGAAAGTGCCGATGGATGCAGATGATAGAACTGACCAACTACAGACACATCTGTCAATGCTGCTGCAATGGATCAAGCCCTCCCCTCATCTACAGGGCTTGCCAAGGGCCTCAAGGAGGTATCCTGCACCCTCAGGCTCTGTTTACAACCCTACCCCTTTCCGTCAGTCCTTTATCAACCCAGCCAATTCGCTTCAGTTCCACTTTGCCTTCCAAGGTCTGTAACAACTCACACCCCACTCCACCCCTGATCTGGTTACTCAAGTTAAATGGGGAAAGCACTCTGCTCATGCTCAGAGGTGCTATTTCCTGTCCCATCAAGTCACACTTTCCAGCTTGCATCTTGGCACCAAGATGGAATGGTAGAATCTGATCTGTGCAGACACACACACACACACACACACACACACACCCTTTCCATTCAGATGGCACCCAAGGCAGGATTTGGATCCTGGTAGCAGGAATGACCCTTACCTGGAATATGCTTGCTCCATAGGGAGTCCTCCAAGCGTTGAGGAGGTTATCTTTCCCGGTGCTCACAAACCACTTCCCTAAAGGCACACAAAGCAGAGTTTCAATTCTCCCAGGTCAGAAAGGAGGCCAGAATAGTGACAGAATCCAGTGACGTGATCCCCAGAAACCCTACAAAAATCTCAACCAGGAAATTCAGCTCTCAGTAGGATTTAACCTAGGAGAGGGAAGACTTGTGGGGTCTCTTTTTTTAACTAGAACCACCAAGAGTCAATGTGGCATAGTGGTTAAGTGTGTCAGATTAGGACCTGGGAGACCCGGGTTCAAATCCCCACTTAAGCCATGAAGCTCACTTAATGACTTTTGAGCCAGTCACTTAACCTCCCTCACAGGGTTGTTGTAAAGCAGCAAGGAGAATTATGTATGTCACCTTGAGCTCCTTGGAGGAAAAGTGGGATAATAATGATATAAAGAAATAAAAAAGGTCTACCAACCAGGGCATGGTACAAAAGGCGTAACACTTGGAATTAAATAATTCTGAGCCCAAGATTTTGCTTTTGGGGACTAGAACTGAACTGGACCCACAAAAACCTTCACTCCTGGTTCCCCCAAAGCTTCTTTCACTTCATAAGTAGAATTTACTCCCAGGGAATGGGGAGTCATTTACTTGTTGCCATTGTAAAACCATGGGAAATCCTTGCAGATCTACCACAAATCACCCAGAGATGGACTGGTTGACTCCAATTTACCACCTTGTCCACCACTCCGATCTAACTTTTGTAAATGACAATAATGGGTTCATACTCTCCTGCAACATATTCTATGACATCCTTCCCCAACCTGGTGCCCTCCAAACATTTTGGACCACAACTTGCGTAAGCCCCAGCATCCTAGGGCTGGCTGGATCTAGTGGGAGTTGATGTCCTGAACATCTGGAGGGCCCCAGGTGGGAAGAGGCTGCTCTAAGTCACAAGAGCAGCCACATCTCAGGTTCCACCATGGAAGGAAAGGAGGTAAATAAACAAAAGCAAGCCACTCCATCATGTCAAGACATGTTCTGATGTTGCTCTCCTATACCTCGTTCCTGCCACCCAACCAGGAATCTCCCCAGAAATTAAGGTAAGGAGCAGACCAGCATTCACCCCTCCCTATGGGGCTCCCTACAATGCACCTCCCACGATGATAAAATTGTCTCTTAGCAAGCAATATAATCCAAGCACCATTTTGGCAGCTGCTTTGCACTGAGTCTGTGGTTTATCAAGCCCAGTCCCCTCTATTTGGAAAGGGCAGAGGGCTCTCCAGAGTCTCAAAGAGAGAGAAGGGGGACCTTTCTTGGTGCAGCTACACTGAGGATTGAATCTGGGACATTTCAGACCCTGCAGACCCTTCCCCAAGAAAGAGGCAACTAACTCCGTTAATATTCTGGGCCCCTTACCGCAGTAGGCAAACTTCAGCGACAGGACACAGCTCTCGTGAAGGTGGAGCTGGTATTTGTCCGGCTTGGTGTGGTGGAGAACTTCCACGTTGCTGCTCTCCATGCCCACAGCCAGCCATTCACCTGTGGGGCAGTAGCCCAGCGAGAAGATCTGTGGGGAAGAAAGGAGAGCAGGCCTGAAAGGGGCGTCTCCTCCAGGAAGCAACCACACTTTGAAGTCTGCTTGGGAGGACACACACATACACTCAAGCTTTAAAATTCAATCCCACTGTATATGGCAAGTGGAAGGAAGAGAAGTTGCACACTGGTAAGAGATGGGGAACTGGAGGAAGAGGGTGTTGGGAGTTTCCATTCCACCTTTAGTAGCAGACATGGGATTGTAACGTGTCACATGTCTGTTTCTTTGTCTTGATTTATGATTAATAAATCCGTAGGTATTAGTATGTATCCACAGCCTCAGCCTCTTCTGTTTGTGCGGTTTACACTGCTACGTATAGTGTGCTCAAGTCAGCTAGCTTGAGTCGCTGATTTACGTCAGAACCAGAGGTTGATGGAGCTCTGCAGCGTGATGACTGAGAGGGAAATGATCCAGCTGGGGGCTAGCCAGCTGGCCTTTTGACCACCGGATGCTGACGAGTTCTCCACTCAGGGCCCTGAGGCTGCTGCACATTCAAGACCTACCTCCTTCAACACACCCCATTGGTAAGGAGGCAGCTCGTCTGGATCAAACCATCTCCTAACCCAGTGGGTCCCAAACTTTTTTGGGCCCCCACCCCCTTGGTTCTATAAACTCATCCCCAGTACCCCCTACTCTACCAAAAGCATTATTCAGAATAGCACTTTGCCCAACCCACTAAGGAAGGTAATAGCACAATAAAATCCAAAACAATAATTGCATATTTATTCAAAATCCAGTTCAAACTATTGAGTTTAATTCAGTCGACAAAATTGATGGACTTGATTCAGGGATACCAGCTACACCTCCAGTGTCATCTTGCTGCCCCCTTGACTCTTAGGCCCCTCCAGGGGGTGGTACAGCCCCACTTTAGAACCGTTGTCCTAGACAGATTTCCAGAAGAGTTTCCCAACTATTTAAGGGCTCCTTCTCAAGCACGGAGTGCCCTCTTCCTCCTTCAACTCTAGCACTTACTGGGGTGAGATCCCTGCCGTGGATCAAGCTGCTCAAAAGCTCAGCTGTCCCACAAATGCACTCCAAGTCAATTCTCACCAGTACCTGGAGCTGGGTGTGTGGGGTGATGTCTGCAATTGCAGGAGGAAAAGTAAATATAGGGGTGCAAAGGCTCCCCTTTCCTGGCCTTCAGAATTGGAGCACAGCCTAGCATGGAGAGGCTCCCAGCAGCAGAGGCTCCCCTTGTCGGGGTTGCACAGAAACTCCCCTGTCCCATCCACCGGGGCCTCCTTTCAACATCAGAAAGATGCCATCATTTCCACCTCAGCAGCAAGTTCCCAAAGTGCCCCATGAAGGCTCATGTGTGAGGTCCAGCTGAGATAGGGAAGGAACTCAGGTTGCCTGGACTGTTCAGCCTGAGGCTTGCAGGTCCAAGAGATACCACTATGAAAGTTGATAAGGAATAACACTGCCAAGCTTTGCTAGCGAGCACAACAGATGCTTTTGAGCTGTCTGTCCCCTTGTCCAGGCTTTTTCTCTGCTCAAAGCTTCCAGTTTCTGAGCATCCCAAGCAGAGAGAGATGCTGTTACACTCGGGTCCTGCTTGCGGGTTTCCCATTGGGGCATCTGGTGGGCCAGTGAGAGGGCAGGATGCTGGACTAGATGGCAGGATGCTGGACTAGATGGCCTGGTCCAGCAGGGATCTTGGTATGGTCTTCAGAGTTGCTTCTTAAGGAAGCCCTCCATCCTGAGCAGGGCAGTTCCTGGAGGGCTGCTGCCTCTAGGAGAAAAGGCTGAGGGAATCCCACAGCAGCTTACCTGGGAGGTGAAGTCGTGCTGCTGCAGCTGCCTGCCTTCCCGGAGGTCCCAGGACCGCACCGTGTTGTCCAGGCCTCCTGTCCAGAGCTTGGTGCCATCGTGGGAGATGTCAATACAGCTGGCCCCGTCCGTGTGGCCTTGGAATTGTCTGAGAGAGAAAACCAACATTCAGAGACATTTAGGAGAAGGGCTGTAAGCTCACCAGTGCAGGACCTGCCTTGCAAGCAGCAAGTCCTAGATTCAATCCCCAGAATCTCTAGGTAGGGAAGGGAGAGAATCTTGACTGAAAACCCTGGAGACCCACTGGCAGTCAGTGTAGACCAGGGGTTGGCAACCTAAGGCCCATGGGCCGGAAGTGGCCCACGGATGCCATTTAACAGGCCCCTGAACCAAGCTGCCCGCTCAGCGAGTCCCCATGCACTGCACTAAACCGACGCAGTGCGGTGTGGGGACTCTCTTCTGTGGCTTCAGAAATTGCTTCTGTGCATGTCCAGATGCCGGAAATTGTGTCTGCGGTGCCAGAAATCGCTTCTGCACATGCCCAGATGCCAAAAATCGCTTCTGCGCAGGCACAATTTTCAGCGTCAGGGCATGCGCAGAAGTGATTTCCAGCACCACGGACATGCGCAGACACGATTTCTGGCATCGCACTGCGCTGGCCCGGCCCATGGAGGATCTCCGCAGGAGTGATCCAGCCCATGCCCAGTAAGCCTTGCAAACCCCTGGTGTAGACAATACTGAGCTAGATGGACCAATGGTCAGACTCAGTGTAAGGCAGCTTCCCATGTTATAGTGAGAGGGGGGAATTTAAGCCTCTACTATCAGGGTCCCAAAGGTCCTTATCTCCAGCTTCCAGTTATTTGGGAAGGGAAGGCTTGATAGACACAGCTGCTGAGGAATCCTGCATTCGGGTTGCAGATAAGGACCTGAGCTGAGCATATTGGGGGGGCGGGATGACAACTTAGGAAGCCAGGAAGCTTAAAAGAAGTCTCAGAACAGAGGAAGGTCAGTCAGAGCACTGGGCCCAGCTAGCTTAGTGTAGTCTACATGACCCGGCAGCAACTCCCCAGGGTCTCAGACATTCCCTGTGAGAAGGGCCTGCAGGATCAGGCCAAAGGGATCCCATCAAGTCCAGCATCCTGTTCCCACAGTGGCCAACCAGCTGCCTCAACGGGACAGCAATAGACCCAAGCACAAGAGCCCTCTCTCCTCCTGTGGTTTCCACAACTGATATTCAGAAGCATTGCTGTCTTCGGCTGTGGAGGCAGAGCAGAGCCATCATGGCCTGACCTGGAGATGCCGGGGACCTTCTGCATGCGAAGCAGGTGCTCTACCCCTGAGCTGTGACCCTTCCCACTCTTCCAGAGCAAAGGGTGAATGAACATGGCGCAAGAATGCAGCTCTTTGAATCCCTTGGTTTCATTTGGACAGATGCTTCCTGCAGAATCTCCTTCCCCATCTACCCAAGATTTCTTTGAAAGCACTTCCTTACCACCAGGACCTTACTCACCTGACCAGTGTTTGGTTATGGAGATCCCAGACAGCAATGTTGCCGTCGCTGCAACAGGAGAAGCAGACTTTGGCGTCCGGGCTGATGGCCAAGGCGTAGCAGGCAGGGGCGGAGGAGGTCAGCTCTGCCTTGATCCTGGGGGTGGGGGAGGCCAGGTCCCAGATGGTGAGGGTGCTGGCCTCGCCCCCCACAATCAGTGTGCGCCCGTCCGGGAGGAGCTTGCAGGAGCGGATATAGTTGTCCCTGTTCTGGGGGCAGGAAAACGTAACGTCAATGAAACAGCCCAGCTTCTAACTCCATGCAAACAGAGTCCACACAGTTCAACTAGCTAACTTTGGGACATTTGACCATTCCAGATACATATAGGGGGATGTTCTCTTAAGAATTAAATATATATATATTCCCCAGAGCAAAATGGACTTTGGGTGCTGAGTTAGGCAGTTTGAGCAAAATATTAATTCTATTACCATAATCTGATTTTTTAAATTGAGACATGATTAATCAGAGGCGAGAATATTATTACGTTTTCACTTTTTGCCAAATAATATTGATTAGTTTTCCAAATTTTTAACAAATCAGTGCCAAATTACATCAAGTTTAATACAATTTTTCCAAAAAGGTGACTTCCGGCTCTTCGTCCTAGAAAATTATTACATTCTTGATATAAATGAATAAAGAAGAGGTTGCATTGAGCATGGTAAATGTCCTCTGAAATATATACCATTTCCAAATATAGCAAGCTTATATGTGACCCATGCAAATATTGCTATTGTTCATGTGCATTTATAATGTTTATTTACATATAAATCCATTAAAATACACGGAGAAACAAATGAAGGTGCAAAGAACCCAGGCTGAGTTCCCTAAGACTGGCTGCTGACATGGAAAATCCTCAATCGGTGGCTCAATCGGACCCAAAGACCAAAGGCTCCTTGGACTTGAGTGGAGGGTCGTCCATCCCCGCCACTTACCAAGCAATCCAGCTGGGAGATGGGGCTCTTGGTGCCAGGCTGGCTGATATCCCAAATCTTCACACATCCTTTCCCACCGGTGTACACGTGCCGGGTAGGGTTGCTGATGGTCACAGCACACACCACCTCGCCATGGCTCAGCGTGTTGATCTGACGGGCATGCCGGGGGATGCCGGGGCCAGCCAGGGCGTCGTGAGGAAATGGGACAGGTTGCATCTGCCCATCAGCACTCACGTGAAAGGAGTAGGCTCTAGGGAGGAGACAAAGGAAGGGACGCTGAGACTGGTGGTGGTGGAGAATGAGGGCTCTGAAGACCAGTTGCTGGGCACTGAGGTTGCATTCAGGGCCTGATTGCAGGTTTCCCACTGAGGCATCTGATTGGCCATTGTTTTAACAGAATGCTGGACCAGATGGGCTCCCTTTGGCCTGGTCTCAGAACCTAATTTAGATTTCTTCTTTTCCAGCCTAAAAAAGCTGATAGTGACAGTGGCTTCCATGAAAAGTTATGCCTCTATTTTAGAGGGAGTATATAAGTAACAGAGTTCAGAGGCATCCAAGGCAGGGGGAAGTGTAAGAGAATGATTTTAATCCTCAGGTTTCTTTGCAGCCCTTCATTAAAGCGTCTTGCACCATAGCAGTCTAGTCTTGAGAGGTGATGATAAGTCTAAATTCAACACTTATCTGCTATATCATGCTGGCTTTTCTACTCGTAGTCCTTAGTGTGCGTATTTGAAATATATTGTATAAGATACTGTTTTTTAATGTTTAGATGTTTTATTATGTTTTCACATATGCTGTAAGCTGCCCAGCCAGATGGGCGGGATATAAATAATAAAATATCATCATCCTATTCATCCAGCAGCCAGGTTCTTCTGATGCTCTTGTCTGCTACACCCCCACCAGTCTCCTAGGGCTGGTGTAGTCCACCCTTCCTAGCAGTTGCCAACTGATTTCTGGGTACAACTCAAGGTGCTCGGATTGGTGTTTAAAGCTCTAAACAACTCGGGCTCCAAATATATGAAAGACCCCCTCCCTCCCTACAGGCCTACTGGGAAGTGAAATTGGCAGAAGGGGCCCTCTTGGTTGTCTCCAGGAGATGACCTTCTTTGTGGTGGCCCCTAAGCTGTGAAACTTGCTCCCCACACAGGTGGCCTCTGGCACCTTTATTCTAGTTTTCAGTGCATCTCTTCACCCAGGCCTTTGAGGTGCACATTTTTAGCACCCCGCCTTATTTTTATGCTTGTTTTAAATTATTTTCAATATTGTGTTTTAATGCTGTAACTCACCATCGGGACCTTAGGGTGAAGGGCAGGCAATAAACAAAAATTAGCAGCAGTCCCAAGGATTAATTAAGACATCACATCGCCTAACTGTCGCAATGCTATGCAAGTGTGGATGGTGCCAAAACAACCACGAGGAACATCCCACGGGAACATCAACACTTCTGTTCCCTTTTCAAACCCTGCTTGCCTCTTCATTTGAGGAGAATGGGATTTCTGCAACCAGAAACCTCGTCACTGTGCTTGCAGCATTTTTTTTAGACCAAGAAAGCACCCAAAACTTCCACTGGTGCCTCTATCTGGCTCCCTTTCCCCTGCATGTTTATTTTAGACTTGGGGGGGGGGGGGTTCTGGTTTGGTTTTCAGACTTTTTCTTTCCTTTTTATTAATTCTGATTACGACTCAGGCAGACATATTAAGCCACTCTGATGAGCTCTTCCCTGCCGCCAAATTTACATGGGCAAGGAAAGGGTTAGGGTCTTCCTTAGAGTAGGCCCCCTGTCTGGAGATGGGTGGCAATTGGTTTTCAGACTTGTGGACTGAACGCTTTGGGGGAGAAGGTCGAAGGTCTGACTTACGGCTTCCCTCCGGGGATGGATGCCAGGCTGGTGGACAGGACGGGGGTCCTCATCGGCGGGTGCGGGTCAAAGCCAACCTGGGAACCAGAGAAAAGTGAAGGCATCAGGAGCCTGGGAAAAACAAAGATGTACTCTCACAGGCTCCCACAGAAACCACCCAGCAAAGTGCTGCTGACTAGAGTGGAAATTCAGTTCTCACAGAATTGCGGTCAGTTGGTTTTTTTCATGAGAGGAGGGGAGATAGTTAGGGAAAGACCCCTCCTCCAAGGCTAGAAAAATGAGCATCCAATTCTTAAGTCTGGGGGCTTTCCCCTTGTTCCACAGGCACTTCAGACCAACATAACATGGACTAAATGGCACAGAGAAAGCTGCCCTATACTGAATCGGACCATTGGTCCATCTCACTCAGTACTGTCTGCACTGACTGGTAGCGGCTCCCCAGGGTCCCTACCTGGAGATGCTAGGAATCGAACCTGGAACCTTCTGCATGCAAGGCAGATGCTCTGACCACTGAGCTACAGGGGCCAGAAATGGAAGAACTAGCAAACGATAAACTAGGAAGGTCCTGCTAGGCAACAGGCCCAGAGGGGCATCAGAAACTGCCTCAAACCATTGGCCCATATAGGGCCACTTTCACACTCTAAATTTAAAGCATTCAAATACCACTTTATATACAATCATGCCTTTCCCCCAAAGAATTCTGGGAGCTGTAGTTTGTTAAGGGTGCTGAGAGAGATCTCCCTCACAAAGCTACAGCTCCCAGAGTTCCCAGGATTGGTAGTTAACCCACCCCTCATCCACCCACCCCCCATTGAAAAAGGAGCTAAAAAGGTTTTACGTACAGCTCCAAAGCTCACCATTGGTGACCGGCCATAGGCAGCGGCAGCAGCGGCGGCGGCAGCCGTCATCTGAGGTGGGATGTTATGAAGGCTGGCGTAGGCCCCAGGGCTGGTGAGGGAGCCGTTCATTTCATGGTGCCCCATCATGGCAAAGGGGGTGGCATAGGAACCGGCGATGGAAATGGGTGTCCTCAGGGCAGATGCTGGAGAAGGAGAAAAAGGGAAAGGGGGGGTGAGTGGATCAATTACTTGGGGGAAGAAACGCTGACTATGGTCACCAACTTGGATGGCTTTGAAAGAGGATTGGACAAATTCATTGGGGAGAGTTGTCAGTGGCCAGTAGCCATAATAAATAACAACAACAGTTATTGTTGTTGTTGTTCTTTTATTTATATGCCACTCATCTGACTGGGTTACTCCAGCCACCCTGGGCGGCTCCCAAAATATTAAAAACACACAAAAAATCAAAGATAAAAAACTTCCCTGAACTGGGCTGCCTTCAGATGATCTTCTAAAAGTCATCTGTTTGACATCTGATGGGAGGGTGTTCCACAGAGAGGGCGCCACTACAGAGAAGGCCCTCTGCTTGGTTCCCTGTAGGTTCACAGCTTGCTGTGAGGGTACTGCCCAAAGGCCCTTGGAGCTGGACCTTAGTATCTGGGCTGGGCAATGGAAGTGGAGATGCTCCTTCAAGCCGTTTAGGGCTTTAAAGGCTATGCTCTGCTTCCACAGCTGAACACAGTAATGCTTCTGAGTACCAGTTGCTGGAAACCAAAGAAGGGGGGAGTCCTCTTGTGCTCTGGTCCTGCTTGGGGGCTTCTCTCTGGGGTCTCTGGCCACTTTGAGAAGAGGATGCTGAACTAGATGGGCCACTGGCTCATTTATATCTCTCACCTTTCCAAGGTTATGTACATACTTCTCCCCCCCCCCTTTATCCTTACAACAGCCCTGTGAGGGAGGAGAGGCTGAGAGGCAGCGACTGGCCCTTGGTCACCCAATTACATTCATGGCCGGGTGGTAATTTGAACCTCAGTGCCTTAGGTCCTTGCTCAACAGTCTAACCACTACCCCACACTGGCTGGTGATTTGAACCTTGGTCTCCTAGATCAGAGCTTTCCAAAGTTTTCATGTTGGTGACACACTTTTTAGACATGCGTCTTTTCAGTTTTACTAACAAACCAGAGGTTAAACTAACCCCTTTCCAGCCCCTGGAGGAGCGTTGGGAGTGTCTGTGCCGTGACACACAGTTTAGAAAGCTCTGTCCTAGTCCTACATTCTAACCACTGGCCTGCGCATTCTCTTCTGTGACAGGCTGCTCAGATTCGTAGAAGGAGGGGTGGAACGGCGGGTCAGACAAGCAGGAAGCTGGGAGTTCCCTGTCCATTCCACACAAACGCTAAAACCTAAGCCCTCTCTAGGCCAGTCTTTTAGCACCAAACATTGCTTTGCCTTGGCAGAAGTGGCAAACACCCGAACCACACGCACAACAACCCTGCGAGGGGAGCCACATACCTAAGGGATCCATTCCAGATGGCTTGCCTGGCATCGGCCGAAGGCCCGGGGTGGTGCTTGTCCCAGGCGTTGGGGCATCGTTCCTTGGAGTAGGGGTGTTGGACTTCAGCCCTGGGGTGGAAGATTTGTCGTTCTGGTGCAAAACAAGATTGGGGAAGATGGGTTGGCATCAGCAAGATCGATTCCACAAGTGCTTGTGGGGTCTCTTAGCAAACAAACAATTTGGGAGGAGGTTTTGGCTCAGTGGGAGTGCATCTGCTTTGCATGCAGAAGGTCCCGGATTCAACCCCCAGCAGCATCTCTGGGTAGGGCCGGGTGAGACCCCTCCCTGAAAAGCTGGAGGGCTGCTGCCCATCAGTGCAGACAGTACTGAATGAGCTGGACCAATCGTTTGACTCAATGGTCTACCTCAGGAACCCAATTCTGAGATCTGCCTCCATTTGACATTTTGGCAAGTTTGGCTTTCTGCTTTCTTCCTACGAAGGATCCTCAAACAAAGTCAGTCTTCTGCATTTGCTGAGATTCCCGAAATGAAGAAGACTCTCTGAGCAGAGCCACCCACCAAATCTGAAACCTCAAATAACTCAAATCTATGATCAAACCCCTCCTCAGTTTACTCCAAGATGGAGTTTTGAATTCTTCTAGTCAAATGTGGACTCTCCTATATTTCTTCTTAGCAAGCATGGAAAATTTTGAACATTCGTTCTGGCTCTTGCTTCAATGCAGCTCTTCTCAAATGCCAAGGAGTTACCAAACATTACACATCAAAGCATGTTCCGATCAGTAAAGCATTTCCCTGGATCCTTTGGGTGGGGGTTCTGTGCCCAGCGCCCCCAACTATTGCCCCAAGGCAAGCATGTTCTTTGCTTCTCCAGCACACAGATGGGGAACAAAGGCCTAGACTGTTGACTTTAAACTGGCTCGAAACGAAAGCTGCTTTCTGGACCAATGATCTGCTCAGCAAAAAATGGTCCCATCCACAGCAATTATTACCATGCCCTCTTCTATGTGATCAGGTCTATTGAATCGCTCCTGATCTCCACAGTCCGATTCATGCATTTATAGGTCACCTTTTCTTCCAAGGAGCTCAAGGTGGCAAACGTTCTCCCCTGCCCCCCTCATTTAATCCCCTGAACAACCCTGTGAGGTAGGCTAGGGCTGAGAAGCAGGGAGTGGCCCAAGGTCACCCAGTGAGCTGAATGGCTGAGTGGGGTTTTGAACCCTGGTCTGTCCCAGTTCCTAGTTTCATAGAATTGTAGAAATGAAAGGGATCCTGAGGCTCATCTAGTCCTGAAATGCAGGAATCTCAACACACGGTCCCCCATCCAATTTGAAACCATGCCAGACCCTGCTTGGCTTTGCAAATGTGCTAGCAGTTTTATTGCTGCGCCACTAGGTTAAAGACTCTAATCACTACACCAACGCTGCCTTTCTCTACATTCGCTCGTAAGCTGGACTTCTGCTCCTCCAGGGAGAACCAGCCCCACAGTCCACCCTCAGCAAGCATTCCCAAGAGGGCAGAGGCATCTTCTGCAAGGCCTTCACTTACATGGCCCAGGTCTTTAGTCTTGGAGGAAGGGGTGCTGCTGGATGAGGCCACCGAGGCAGGGCTGTTGGGGGCATCCTTCTTCAAGCCACGGGCTTTGTCGATCCCGTTCTCCGGAGGCGAGTGGGCAGGGCTCACCCGAGGCGTAGCAGGATCCTGGGGAGCAGGGAACACAAGGAGGCTGTTAGCAACAGGGGCACCATGGAGTCCCTTTGCCAAAGTAGGAAGGAGGGGACCGCAAAACACCCTAACATAACACATTTACTTGGTATACTAAAACATATTTACATGTGTGAGAGAAAAGAGAGACTTGCAAACTTATGAGACTTTAAAGACTTATTCTGAGGCACATAGCAGCATAAAACAAATTGCTGCTGCTCTCAAAGAAAAGTTCACTCTCTACAGTTGATAACAGACCTAACCGGTGCGGGGGGAGGGGAATTGCCTATTGGGGTGACATCCTAGGGTTCTATACTGCATTCACTCTTTCCAGAGCATTTTGGATGCAGCCCTGACCCCCCCGTAAAGCCACTGGATGCCCACAGCTTCTGCATCAAGAGATTATGCACTTAAAAGAAGCCTGGCAAATCTGCTCCATCTCCATATAAGGTTAATGTGGACTTCTTGTTTCAGACTGAGAGGGAGAGGGACCCTCTGTCGTACCTCATTGGAGACGTCCACCACCAAGTCATCACTCTTGTCACCGTCGCTGTCCTGAAACAAGAAGCAGTGACTCAGTTGAAAGACAGAAAACGCCTCCTCCTTAAAGCCTGCAAGGGCTGCCTAGGACGACACCCCCTTTGCCTACTGCGAAGTAGTGGATGAGTCATTATTAGTCCTGCAGCTACACTGCCCCTTGGCAAGATGACAGGTTTGCACTTGGGGGGGAAATATGATGTGACTCTTGCAATTGTCACAGTTTGAGGTTTGTCCCGTTATCATATGTGTTCTGTTTTTGTGAACCGCCCTGAGATCTATGGTCCTTGGCCAAAACAAGGTCAGATGGAGAGCACAACAGGGACCTGTAAGACTTACATATCGGCTCATGCTGTCCTTCTCCTCTGCTTTCCGCTTCTTGGAATCGATGCTGTAGTCGGTGGGATTCCTGTGCTTCTCGCTGGCTCTCAAACTCTCTGATGGGGAGATGGAGTTATTCTAGAACAGGAGGAGAAAAAGAAGAGAGGGTTGTGCTACCTGCTTGCCTCTTAGCGCCCCCCCCCCTTGTTATTATCTCCCCCTGCCCTGCCTTGAGGTGGTACCACCCATTTTGGGAACCACTGCCCCAAACCATCCCAAGGCAGAAAAGCACAACAGCACACAGCCAACTTGTGTGCACGTTTCAGACACATGAATTAGAAACTGTGCACCAATCTTAAAAGTGAGAAGCAAGTTTGTTTCGATTTGTGGTCCCTCGTCCCCTTTCTAGATCTAAGACTTCCTAGTGCGGTTTTCCCAGCCCAGTGACACCTCCAGGTGTTCTGGACTACGAAACCCATCAACCCCAGTCACAGCATTGATGCCAAGGGCTGATGGGAGTTGTAGTTCCAAACACCTGGAGGGTGCCGGTTTGGCGAAGGACATCCTGTCTCGCAGCCAAATAAATGTGCTTTTTAAAAGTTTTGCAAGTATGTGATGGCTTTATATGTTTGTATTGCTCTGAACTGCTTTGATGTATATTTTTATGCAAATAGTTTTATTAATTAATAATTGGGGGGGGTGGGAAGCTCAGGCTTAAACTTTACTGCCACTGCATGTTGCACACAGAACGCAATTCTGAAAACAGCTGCTGGCCTCTTGGCATCTCCTGCCTCTGTAGCCAAAATTACAGGCATTTTGTTTCTCCACACAACTCAACCCTCATCCCCCCCCCCCACCCGGCAAAAGCCTTTTGCTAAAGATAAAGTGACTCTAAGCCAGCCCCCATCCTCCCTTTCTTTCTCCTCTGAATGGGAGAAGCCCAGCAGTTCATGTTTCCCTCCTCGCATCCCCAATAAGCTGCTTTGGGGATCAACCAGCCGCCTTTTCTTCTCAGCCAGTCATGCTGAAAAGGCTCACGGTTCCCGAGGAAGAATCGCATTAGGGCCTCTGGAGGCACTGAGGCAGGCAGGCAGGCCACCAAGAATCTCCCCTCCTCAGAATACATCTATCTCGATATTTTTGCTGCTGCAGCAACCCAATTAGGAAATGTGAACAAAGCAACCTGGAGATGGATCTATGAGTGTCAAGGCCCTGCCCCCCTCACCCTAATTTGGCAAAAGCTGCATCCCCCAGAAACTCCCCCACCAGCCCCTTCATGAGAGCTTTCGGGGGAGGGGCTGCTGAGGACTATCTCCCCATGCCCTGTCATGGCTCTACCCTGTCATGGCGTCTGACACTCTGAGGGGCCGTTGGGCAGGAAATCAAAAAAGGGGGGGAACTTTGCACCTCAGGGGCATCCCCTCCTCCAGTTAGAGCTGAGAGGTGGAGAATAGCTACAAAGACCCCTCCCTCACCCTTCCTCATATTCAAAGGATGATGATAATGAGGGTTTGGGCCACTTCGTTCCTGCTCTCCTCACAGCCTCTCTTCCAACACAGAAAGGGTAAGCGGAGCCCTCATAACTGTAGCTGGAAGCTGAGCCCCATCAAGGACCATTAATGTCCAGATGGATGACGACGAGGGAGCAGGGCGGGGGGCCGCCGTCCTCAAGAAGCTGAGTTAACTGCCTGACCTTCCACGTCCCTGCCTCACACAACATAATCACCCAAGTCCTTCCCAAAAGATTAGATGACCCAAGATAATGGAACAGCTACCAGCAATGAAATTGCTTCCTAATTGCTGAGGGGGCTTCTCGCTTCACTCCCCCCCTCAATCCCCCAGGTCATCAGCTCAGACTGAACCGCTCTCGTTGGCAACGGTTGAGACAATATCAACAACAGCCAAATGGTTAGAAAAAGCAGTAGAGAAGTCAACCTAAATCAGTGGTTTTCCCTCCAGGGAATCCCACCACTATGGGCAACCTTTGCCAAACTGGTGCCCTCCAAGTATTTTGGACCACAGCTCCCTCCAGTAGGGATCTCGGATGTTGGGGGTGATAGGAGCTGGGTCCATAACACCTAGAGGAAACCAAGTTGGCAAAAGCGGATGCCAACCAAGCTGAATCCAATGATCTCAAGACCATGCAAGTGGCAGGGAAAGTCTAAGCAGAGTGGAATCCAAGGAAAACAGTGGCAGAACCAAAGCTCAGGGGTACAGCAGCTGCCTCGCATGCAGAAGGCATGAAGTTCCATGTTCAAGGGTGTCTCCGGATAAGGCTGAAAATGTCCCCTGCCTGAATCCCACGACAGCCCAGCCCAGATATTCCTGACTCTGGAATGGAGAAACGTTTTTCTGGGGAGTTGAAGTTTCTAAAACAGTGACATTTGATGGAAGGAGAGCCCAAGCCCAAGGAATGGCAAAACTCATCAAGCGTTCAATACAAAGATGGTGTGATGTCCAGAGGGGAAGAAAAGGGGACTTACTGCGCTGGCGTCCCGATCTTCCAGGAATGAAGGCCGAGTTGGCACGGAGGACGGAGGCAGCGGAGTTGAAAGGGAGCACAAAAAGAAGTGGGTGGGGAAGGCAGGGGGAAAGAGAGAAAGTCTTAAAATAGAACATCAACCCAACTGTTCCTTTGCACGTAGCGATCTCTGGTCTGGCTTGATAAAAAGCCCCGCTGGCCTTTTCATCTTTGTTCTCTGGAAGGAATCTTGGCCCAGACGGCAGCAACCCCCTCGCTCCTTTTATTTTATTTTTTGGCAAACAATTACTGGGCCAAACAAGCAGCACCACCACACAAGGGGGGAAAATGGAACAGACATACAAAGAGGAAAAAGGGCAACTAAAAAATAAATAACTGCAAAATGGTTTGTTGACACGTTTCTTTCCAAATCTGGAGGAAGAAACCCATTTCCTTCCCATGTTGGTCCTTAGACAGAGAGATTTCTCCGGCAACTAACTAGACGGCTGTTTTCTGTCAAGGGAAGAAGGCTGGAAAAGCCCTTTTGCTGGTGGAAGAGATCCACAGATCCTTTGGGGGGGGGGGGGATGTAGGAATTTCACTAGTCTGGGAATGGATTGAGACATGGGTGGAGAACTTCAGTCCCAGAGTGGCCCTCAATGCATTTCTATCTGGCCCCTGGTCACGCTTTTCCCAGGCCCTCTCCTGTCCTCTCCCTCAAGTGCATTTTCCTGCCTCAAGAGGATGGAGCTGTGGGCATGTAGAAACACCTGCCTTTTGTTTGGTTGGGCCAAGGGCACAAAAAGAACCACACCCAATTACTCTGCCCTCTCTTGCCTCTGGCTGCCTGCGAGAGGATGCTGCCCCTGAACTGATAAAGAGTCCAGCCCCCTGGATTAAGGCAAAAACATTTTGGGGAAACAACATGTCTACATTAATGCCACCCCCTGAGTTTCCCAGACTGCATATGTCCACACAAGACATTTAAAGCACATGGCTCCCCCTAAAGAATTCTGGGAACTGTAGTTCTCCAAGGGCCTGGGAACCGTAGCTCTGTGAGGGTTAAACTACAGTTCCCAGGATTCTTTGGGGGGAAGCCATGCGCTTTGAATGGATGGTGCATCCTTCCTGAATGGAAATTACATCCACAACCCACTTTAGAAGAAGGAGTTCAGAGGCCCGCCTGCCCTTTTCTCACCTCGGTGGTCCAGGTCGTGGTGGTTCTTCTCATCTTTCACCGTCAGGTGGGCTTGGCTCCCCAGTGCCCCGAGAGCCAGGAGCCCTGAGCTGCTCCCCGTGACTGGTGGGATCCCAGGTGGTGGCAGGCCCGAGGGGTGAGGCGGGAGCTGAACAGGGGGGCCGTGGGCCGCATGGGAGAGGTGTTGGGCCTGGAGCTGCTGCTGCTGCAATAAAGCCAACGGTAAGAAGCGCTGCGACGAGACCTGGTGCATCACTCTCACAAAAACCAAATCAAATCCAGATGGTCAAATTACATTGACAAAAAAGGAAGGAAAGGAAAACTTGAGCTTGAAAGGACAGTGGCTGCAAAGTTGGGAAACGGTTAGTACTTCAAGCCTTCATGCAAGAAAAAAATAAATACAAAGTTGTAAAAAGTTGCTTATGTACTTTTGGGCATCACACCCATAATTCTAGATACAACTGAGTTTACATTGTGTGTTTTTTAAAGGTGAAACAGTATAAAGGTTATGCACTTTGATACGTGCTAAGGATAAGCATTTATTGCCTTGAGTTTTACTGACAGTACTTAAAAGCTCTGCAATCTGGAATTCCGAGATTTGAATGGCAAACCTGGGCCAGGTTTATTTTTGGCTTTAGGCCTGGGGAATCAAACCTAAAATGAAACATTAAGCAAGTGAAAGTGCAGGCTGCGGAGAAGGGAGGGGGAGGAGAGAGAAAGACACAGAGAGAGAGACTTTCAACAAGAACTGCAAACCAATCAAAAGAAGAAGAGAATGCAGGCAAGATTAGGAACATAAGAGGAGACTGCTGGATCACTCAAGTGGCTCATCCAGTCCAGTTTCCTCTTCTCATAGTGGCTGACCAAATGCCTGTGGGAAACCCTCTCCCCTCCTGTGGCTTCCAGCAACTGGTATTCAGAAGCACAGCATAGCCACTGGTTTTTGTTTTGTTGCCGGCGACCCTGAAAGGATTTAGCATCCTGAAAGCCAGGATGATGGTGGTGGTGTGGTGGTAATAACAAGGTATGCAAACTTTCCCAATCCTAGCCAAGGCCAAAACTGCACCGATAGCATTTGCCTTCCTGCCAGAGCATTGGAAAACCTGAAGCTTGCGCCTGTCCTTAGTTAATTATCCCCTCCTTTCCTCTAGGAGAGTCTTTGTCAACTTGCTGCCTACCTCCAGGTGTTTTTCCACTGCCACTCCCATCAAACCCAGCCAGGCACTGGGGGGACAGGCCACACTCAATGCCAGGTAGTTAACCACACTCACTTGGGGCTCACAATCAGGGTGGCAAGAAAGGGGAGCACTTTGCAGTGCTTCAGTGTGTGTTAGCAGGAGTGTGGGGGGGGGGGTTAAAGCTACTTCCATTTTAAAAAATGAAGGGGTGATAGCTCCCCCGCCATTAGTTGCACATAACAGTGTGGTCTTGTATGGCATTATTTATCAGTATGCATTTAATATTAATTTACTTATGGACAGATTAATGTTTTTTGGGGGGTTGGGTTTATTAACTGTAGTAATATTAAACTTTCTCTCTTTTTAAGGAATCCAATCTTACTTATTTCACAAAATTTATATACCACTCGATTGCAAAAAAATAAAACCCTCACAGTGGTTTGCAAAAAAAAAAAAAAAAAAAAGATACACAGTGTTATCAATAAAAAGAATTAGCAACCATAGTTTAAGATTTCCAAAAGGTTAAAATAACAACAAACTAAAAACAGATTAAAACTCGCGTCAACTTTCTCAACATCTGGGTAGGCTTGCCTTTAAAAAAAATGTTTTTAGGAGGTGCCCAAAACAGTACAGGGAAGGTGTTTGCCTGATATCAGTATCTTGTGTGTTTGGCAAACCTGCGTAAGCTGAGACAAACAACATGAGCAAAAGTGTGATACGCGCACATGCATTTTCACCAGAGGTTTTTAATCAGAGGTTGGCTGGCCATCTGCCAGGGATTCTTTAGGTGCGATTCCTGCACTGCAGGGGGTTGGACTAGATGACCCTCGGGGGTCCCTTCCAACTCTTACCATTTTTCAAAAATAGAAACAAACCAAGGAATAAGTATGCAAGTGATCTCATGACAGCTGCCTGAAGCTAGGAACCTCTTGTTGTCCTGTCCCCTCGGCCTCCCAAGTTCATCTCAGCGGATTACACAAGATCACTTAACAGGGATCAGTTACCTCTATAGCACAACACAGGCTCACCGGCAGGGCAAAGGGGAGAGAGGGGGGGTGTTAAAGAGCATGTGCCAGATCCCTTTCATTTGCTGTGGGTCAAGGTGGGGTTCCTGGGAGCAAGGAGGTTAAATGATGCAGGGCAAGTTGAAAGCCTGGAAATTCTCCCTCCCTCTCAGTTTTGCCCCGATCTGGGTGGAAGGCTGGCTTGCAAGTCCGTAAAGCCAACTTGGGTGGTGGGTGGGAGCACTTATATAACGGTGATACAAAAGGATGCCATATGTTCAGTGTGCAGGGAAGAATTTCTGTTAGGATATGAGAGGTTACGGCCACCATATAAGGACGTCTGGGCAGATGAATATCTTGGTATGTAGAGTGGTTTTAATTGGATTATGTACATCCTGCTTCATGGCTTTGTTAACCGATTTAATGGTTCACCACTTGCATTAAATTTAGTCAAGTCTTCTAATCATTTCCAGAGCTACAAAGTGAATCCAGGGCTCGGTTTCAGAGGCTTGAAGCAAGGCAGGGGTGGGGAGGGACAGAAAGTCAACCGCTTTGAGGTTTCTCTATAATCAAGTGGCGTATAAATTTTATGAAACACACAGCAAACAAACAAATAAATGATTGTGCCCTGGGTGCACAAGGCGACTGGGAGGGAGGAGGAGAGCCAAACATGTGGTCATGTTGAGCATTACTCTGATGCTTCTGCCTTATGTGTTCTTTCTTCCAAAAAGGTGCAACGCTGGACAGAGATCCTGCACTTTCCTTATAGCTCTGAGTGCAGTGCAGGAACTGGCAAGGAGACACAGTTGTTGTTGTTGTTTAGTCGTGTCCGACTCTTCGTGACTCCATGGACCAGAGCACGCCAGGCACTCCTGTCTTCCACTGCCTCCCGCAGTTTGGCCAAACTCATGATGGTAGCTTCGAGAACACTGTCCAACCATCTTGTCCTCTGTCGTCCCCTTCTACTTGTGCCCTCCATCTTTCCCAACATCAGGGTCTTTTCCAGGGAGTCTTCTCATGAGGTGGCCAAAGTATTGGAGCCTCAGCTTCACGATCTGTCCTTCCAGTGAGCACTTAGGGCTGATTTCCTTAAGAATGGAGAGGTTTGATCTTCTTGCAGTCCATGGGACTCTCAAGAGTCTCCTCCAGCACCATAATTCAAAAGCATCAATTCTTTGGCGATCAGCCTTCTTTATGGTCCAGCTCTCACTTCCATACATCACTACTGGGAAAACCATAGCTTTAACTATACGGACCTTTGTTGGCAAGGTGATGTCTCTGCTTTTTAGGATGCTGTCTAGGTTTGTCATTGCTTTTCTCCCAAGAAGCAGGCGTCTTTTAATTTCATGACTGCTGTCACCATCTGCAGTGATCATGGAGCCCAAGAAAGTAAAATCTCTCACTGCCTCCATTTCTTCCCCTTCGATTTGCCAGGAGGTGATGGGCCCAGTGGCACCCCGTGGTGAAGGGGCTTGAATAACTCAGAGAAGCTATGAGCTATGCTGTGCAGGGCCACCCAAGATGGGCATGTCATAGTGGAGAGTTTTGACCAAATGTGATCCACCTGGAGCAGGAACCAGCAAGACACTCCAGTATCCTTGCCAAGAAAACTCCATGGACAAAGGAGACACAGTACCCGCCTCTATAGTTCTCCCTTGGCTTGTTCCTTCCAGAAACACGGAAGTTGGGGGGATACACCTTTTCTTGGGTGCTGCAAGAGACACATTCTCAGACTGATGCACCAGACAGGCCTCCATAGGAGATGTACCACAAGCTAAGTGGCAGAACATGTGCCTGGCATGCAGAAGGCCCCAGGTTCAATCCCCAACGGCATTGCCAAGAAGAACTGGGAGAGTTTCCCTGAGAGTCGCGGCCAGTCAGTGCAGACAACACTAAGCCAGATGGACCAAGGACCTGACTCGTTACATGGCAGCTCCCAGTGTCAAGAGAGCGCTGCTTCGGTCTGCATCAAGGGATAGGAGATAATCCAGGAAGTCTCTCTTGAGACTCCAAAAAGGCTCAAGGCATTTCAAGTGTTATAGTTAAGAATCTAAAAAGAGCCTACAGGATCAGGCATATGGCCCATCTATCTGGTCCAGGATCTTCTCACAGTGGTCTACCAGATGCCTGGAGGAAACCAGCAAGCAGGATTCGAGCGCAAGAGCCCTCTCCCCTCCTGTGGTTTCCCGAAACTGGTATTCAGAAGCATTGCTTCCTCCAACTATGGCAGCAGAGCAGAGCCATCACGGCTAGTAGGTTTGTCTGAACAAAAATGTCTTTAGCAGGCACCAAAAAGAGTACAGTGAAGGCACCTGCCGGATATCAATAAACAGGGAATAAGCATAAATCACTCCATGTATGAGATAAGCCAACAAGTGCAAGGTCGGCCAAGGCAATTGCTATGTTAATGGCCCAAGCCTAACTATAGGTGATAAAGGCATGTCAGCTCATGTGTCTTGTGCTGTGTGTCAAGGTCAGTCTTGAGAAGTGAGTTCGAGTCTGTACAATGTCTAGAATTGTTGCAACAATAGAAATACTTAATGTTCTGTATCTGCAAAGCCTACTAGCTATATGTATTTATCAACGTCCAGAACTGTGTTACTGAAGCCTTATCTTCTGCAGCAATAAACTATTTTGGACTTTAAGCTGCCTCTGTGGACAACTGCCACTACGTAAGATTCCCAACAGTTAAGGGCTTTATAATATAATAATAACACCCTGAACTTGGACGGTAGCAAATTGGCAACCAAGACAGATCTCTGAGCAGAAGTATAATATGCTGACAAGGCTCCCACTCCTGTCAGCCATGCATATATTTGAAATTTTGCCTTCTCCTCTCTCTCTTATTCTCACCACCACCTCAGTCTCCTGGGTAAGAGTCATTTCTTGGTTGGTCCTCAGTAAATGTGAAAGCAAGCTACATTTCCGCCTAAGCCAAGCGCAACCTTGTCAGCCTTCTGAGTCAGAGAGAGAGATCCACAGGAGCACAATAATTCCTGCTTTGGAGAAATCTGTCAGGTGGGCCATTATCCGCTCTCAGAGCTGAGAGAGGCTTGCACTCCATCTCATCCAGGAAGCAATTACCTGCTGGAGGAGGGCGGGGGTGGGGTGGGGGGTTCAGAGGCCTCCATTGTTTACCTAAATTGAATTCCAATATCTGCCTCTGGCTGCGGTGACCTGCCTTGCAGCCTTTGAAAAGAGGAGCCCATCCAAGCACACAGCAGTCTCCCTCGCCCCCGCCCCCATTTCATACTCTTCCCCCACACCAAGCAGCAAAGCCCCCCAAAACAGCATTCACACCATCCATTTAAAGCACTATGATGTCCCTTCAAACACTCATGGCTTCCCCCAAATAATTATGGGAGATGTAGTTCATTAATGGTGCCGAGAGTTATTAGGAGACCCCTATTCCCTCCACAGAGCTACAATTCCCAGAGTTCCCTGGGAAGGAGGGATTAATTGTCAAAGAACAGTAGCCCTGCAAGGAGCATGTGTGTCTCCTAACAATACTGAGCACCCTTAATGAACTACAACACCCAAGATTTTGGGGGGAGGAAATGTTCCACAAACATGGGGATACCACTGAGAAGGGCCGTTCCATTCTCTCATCACCACCCTTCGGGTATCTCAAGTGTGGCACCCTGAGAAGGGTCTCAGATTAAGACGATGAGATCTGGGAAAGCTCATGCAGTCAAAGACCTATAAAAGCAGAGCTATTTTTCTAGAAAAAGAGGTGCTGGAACTCCCTATAAATGCCTCCCTTGTTCGCTTATAATGGTAATGGTGCCCACCTGAGAGGTGCCCGTTCCGGCAAGTTCCGACTGAAAGAACAACAATGTGGCTAAGATATGAGGGTCCTGGACCCTCTTAAGACTTCATAGGTCTAAGAACAATTTGGCAGCCAGTACAGTCAGGACATAACTGGCAACGTATGTTTGGACTTTCTGGCCACCGTCAAAAATCTGGCTGCCAACAAGCACAAGCAGCTGTTTCCAAACAGTCTTCAAGGGCAGCCCAGAGTTTAACACTGGTAATCTAACCTAGACCTGACAGGCAGTAATCTAACCTAGACCTGACAGGCCTCTCCGTATGAAGTTGTCTCAAGGTATTTGGAGACTAGGGTGGTTGCGCCAACTGCAAGGCACCCAGAGGGGCAGCGAAGTGGGCCCCACCCACCACGAACAAACAAGGCCCATTCAAAGTGTTTCCATATGTCATCACATTCCTTTGTCTGCAATGAATGGGGAAAGCTTTGATCTGCACATTAAAGTTCCTCCACTCCAAAATACAGTCCCCCCCTCCAAAGGAGTCCTTTGCAGAGCAAAGCAGTCTTGTCACTGTTGCAAGAAGTCTATTTCCATGGGCCATTATAACCATGCAGGAAGAAGAGACACACACATAGAAAAATATGCCTAAGAAACAAGAAATTTGTTAAGGGGCAGAGGGATGGGGGGGGGGGGTTGAATCTGGTGTCATAGCAAGGCTGTTTTTTGACCCAAGGGTTCATCTACCTTCATTTTCACAAGCAAACATGAGAGAAAACAAACACGTAGAATTCCAAATACTACCATTCACAATCAGAAGAACTACAGCAGAAAAACAAACAGGAAAGAGTTCCAGGTCATGTCATGTTAGCAACATCAACAGGAACAAGAAGTTAAGTAACTAAAACATCCATTATTGAGGGAGGGACTCAGCTGAACAAAGGCAAAGCCCTGGCTTCCCTGTGACCTAAACCCAAGGGGATTCTTTCTTGCCCTGACTCTGCATCACTGGCAGCCAACATGGGACTCTATTTTGAACCACAACTCTCAGCAGGTGGGGATGATGGGAGCTGCAGTCCAGCAACACCTGGAGGGACAAAGTGTTAGCCACACCTGTGCTGCCTCAATGCATTTGGGAGGCTGTTTACCAAAGAACCAGGAATCAGCTCAGAAGCGGCAGGTGTTTTGAGTCAGCAAATAAAACCCAGTTAGATAGAGCCTGTAAGATCTGCAGCACCTCCTGGAGCAAGGCAAGGCAACGGAAACACCAAACTGCCCCAGTTCAACATCACACATTGCACTACAACGGCGAAACAGAGACAGAACAGACCTCAGCGAAGCCAGGAGAAGGGCTAGCAATTTATGACCATTTTTTAAATATGTGTGTGTGTGTGTGTGTAACACAAAGGAGAATGAACTCCAAGATTCTTCAGGAACGTTTTGAAGCAAAGCTTCCCATATTGCATCCTGCAGGATCTGCTGAGGAGCAAATAAAAAGGTAAAGGGACCCCTGACCATTAGGTCCAGTCATGACCAACTCTAGGGTTGCGGCGTTCATCTCGCTTTATTGGCCGAGGGAGCAAATACTCTGGGCTTAATTTCATAGTCTAGTTCTAGATTTGCCAGGCATGCAAGGAAGGTCGTCTTGCAAAGAATGTATATTTTTTTAAAAAACAAAATTCACAGAGGGATTTAAGTAAGGAAATAATGCATTAAATATATATATATTAGTGAATGCTTTTCACATTCCATTAATGCCCACATTTACTCCCTGAGGGGCAGGTCCCTGTTGGCACCATTTTGCATTAAGCCAGCCAGCCCATCTATGTCACAGCAGGTTTTCCCAACTGGGCCATGTCAAATTTGGCTGTAATTCCTGCACTGCAGTGGGTGGTGGAGGGGGGGCGGTGTCAAATTTTGGGCTCGCTTCCCCCACTCCTTGTGGGACAAGGCAGTGTGCAGCCAACAGATTCCATGTCAAAGCACTCTAGAGACCCACGTGGTATGAAAAGTTGGACCGCCCTGGTGTGGATGATGTTGAGCTACATTGGCAAAAGGGCCTGACTCTGTATAGGGCACCTGCCTCTTACAGTTTATCTGCACATTGGAGGTGAAGTAGCTCCGGGACTGGAGGGGAAGATGAGCTTGCTCCATCAGGCCCCCTCAACTGTCATCTGGGGGGCAGTCATTGCCTCAGATTGACGCCATGGGAGAGATTTGCTGGAGGCCCAGCTCTATTGGGCATCTTCTGCCCTTGAACTGCAGCAGCAGGTCATTCTAGAAACAAGTGTTCAGAACTTGGAGATTTCATTTTCCTCTTTCCTCCTTGTCCCCTTTCCCTTGAATGCCTTGTCTTTTTTGGATTGTAAGTCTGTGCAGGCAGGGGCTGCCTTGTTTGGGTCAATTGTATGTATGCCCCTCTGGGAGCCTTTTTGGCTGAAGAGCGGGGTACAAATGCTCTGAAAGCAGTGGTTCTTAAAGGGGGCAGTATTGCCCTCCTGGGGGCAGTGGGATTACTTGGGGGCACTAGGAGGCAAGGGGGCGGCAGAAGGTCACTAGAGGCATAAACAATTATTGGACTTTGAAAAGCTGGCATCACTGGATCATGTTCATCAATTTCATTGAATTAATTCAACTAAATAGTTTTAACTGGCTTTTGACTCAATGCACAATTGTCACCGTTTTAACCCGATTGCGTTACTGTCTTCCTTAGCGGGCTGTGCAAACTGCTATTCTGAATAATGCTTTTTATAGGGCAGGGGATGAGTTTATGGAACCGATGGTGGCCCCAAAAACATTTTGGGAAATAAATAAAGCACAGGATCACTCATGAGGCTGCTCAAGAGCCCAGCAGCCAAAAAACGGGGGGGGGGGCACATTATAATTAAAACCATGTGTGGGCAAGAAACAAGACAGAAGCTCTTTTTGCCCCAGCTGCTGGGAGAAATTTAAACCAGGCATTTGGTCTCCAGCCCTCTGGAGACACAGCAGCAACATGGGCCTAGCAGAGAGGCTGCTTTTAGCTCAGGGCAGCAGCAGTGTTGTTTGCAAACACAGCCCTTCTCTGAAGCCACGGCAGGGAGGGCAGGGCTGTCTCTGTTTACGGTAAATGGTAGGAATAAAGGGGTAATACACACGGTGAGAGGCAGATTGGGAACTCCACGTACCCCGATGATGGCGTTCAGCTCCGTCATCGTGACCTGCTTGGCACGCTCAACAGCCTGAGCCACTTGCTGTTGGTGCTGCGGGGACAGAGAGAGAGAAAGACTTGAAGCATCCTACATCCAAGGAAAATGCCGACAATCGAAAGGTACACCGGTTTGGCTTTACAGTGGTACCTCTACTTATGAACACGATCTGTTTCAGGGTGCCATTTGCACCCTGAAAAGTCCATAAGTAGAGTGCTGCTTCTGCACGTGCATGAAGCGCACAGATTGCATGTGCCAGTGACGAACCCGGAAGTAAACACTTCTGGGTTTGCCACATTCGTAACTTGAAAAGCCGCAACATGAAGCAAATGTAACACGAGGTATGACTGTATTTAATTTACAGCTCAACTTTTCCTCCAAGGAGCTCAAGGTGGTGTACACAGGTCTCCCTTGTCTTATTTAATCCCCACAACAACCCTGTGAGGTAGGTTAGGCTCAGAGAGGCTGGGACTGCCCCCCCCCCGGTCACATCCAATGAGCTTCATGGCAGAGTGCAAGGGGTGGAGATTTACCCTGGACCCTCCCAGCTCCTAGTTTGACACTCCCCACCGAGGGAATTCTGGGAACTACCAAGTCTGTGGGGCACCCCAGAGAATTCTGATAGCTAATTATCAGCATCGCCCCAAAGCCACGCTGCCAAGAACCCTCTGTGCAAGGAAGGCATGGTGATTAAAGCCAGATTTGTGGAGTGGATGTGTCCCAAAGGACTCACAAAAACAGAGGGGAACAGAGGGGAAGTGATGTACTCAAGAGATCAGAAGCTGCTTCTTAAGAACTTGGTCGTACATCAGTATTTCCTGTCTTCTGGTACGTTTCTCTAAGGAAAGGGGGCTGGGAAATCTTTTCAGGCTGAAGGCCACAATCCCTCTTAGAAAACTCTCCGAGAGTCATATGTCAACACTGGGTGTGGCCAAGCAGTCAAACACCCTCCCAGCCATTTTATTTTGGGGGGGTTAGAAAAAAGCATTTCATTATTTCAAGCCTAATTAGGGTTAGGGCAAGAGACTGTGGCTGCCCTTCAAAAGTCACATTCAGTGAGCTTCATGGCCGAGTGGGAAATCTGAACCCTCGTCTCCCCCAGGTTCTAGTCCTCATGTAATCCCCACAACAACCCCAAGAGGTAGGTTAGGCTGAGAGAGGCAGTGATTGGTCCAAAGTCACCCAGTGAGTTTTTGGGGTTTTTTTGGCCAATTGGGGGATTTGAACCCTGCTCCCTCCCAGATCTTAGGCCGACACTCTAACAGCTACACCACACTGGCTCTCAAAACTGGCTGCTAACACTGCTGTGTGGACAAGTCTCAGAGACGCAAGTCCATCCTCTGGGGAACTTGCAGGAAGCGTTTATTGGCTAAGAAAGAAGTAGCTCAGGATGGTATTGAAGCAAAATGGTGGGTCAACAATTATCCCACACTTGACCAAATTAAGTGGTGATTCTTCTGCATATCCACTGACCCATCACTGCATCAGTCCAGCCCTCCTGTCTGCAACCAGGTCTTTAAAATGAGAGGAGCATTTGGTCTCAGCCCTGCAGGGCTCCTCCACAGATTTGGCTTACTTTTCCCCCAGCAAAACCCCTTGGCATCCTTACCTCTTGCGACAGAAAAGGCATGATCTGGGCTAGAATGGTGTTCAGCCTTTTAGCAATCTCCGTCTAGAAAGAAGATAGGAAAGAGAGAGAGTGTCAATTTACCGTCATTCAGATACCATATTACAGGTGTGTGCGGTGGTGTGGTTTTTTTTTGGGGGGGGGGGGTAAGGGGAGAAGACATGATCCAGGGTTTAGAAGCAGCTGCAACAAAAGCTTTGCAACCCCTGGAACTGCATGCCCACATCCTTAGCTGAGATTCCTGCATTGCAGGGGGTTGGACTAGATGACCCTTGGGAGTCTCTTCCAATTCGACATTTAAACGATCCTATAATTAGTCAAGTTTCCAGTAACCCAAGGCCGAATGAAAAAGAGAAGTCTTTGGCTCAGCTGCCGTGCAGCAACTACAGATTCCATATGCATGTTTGTAACAGCAGCACTATGACTACATTTAAACCATACATTTAAAGCACTATGATACTATTTTAAACAGTCAAGCCTTCCCCTAGAGAATGCTGGGAGCTGTAGTTTTTAAAGGGTGCCCCCCTATTCCCCTCCCAGAGCTACAATTCCCAGAGTTCCCTGTGAAGGGGGACTGATTGTTAAACCACTCTGGGAACTGTGGTCCTGGGAGGGGAACTGGAATCTCCTAACACCAATCAGCACCCTTAATTACAGTTCCCATGATTCTTTGGGGGAAGCCAAAATTGGTATCACAGTGCTTTATGTTCCAGGCCTATTGCAGTATCCTGCAATTCTGTAGTTGGGTGGGGCAGGGTGAACAGGGCACAAGCACACATCAAGTTTCTAATCCTCATGAACCCACAGGTGAGCTTGGAAGTACACAGAGAGCATCTGGCGAAACTTCAGGACTCGGACATCCTTCACTGCAAATATATGCAAAATACACAAGAGCACTTCTTTATTTCAGGAGGTATTCAAGGATACCTAGTATTGGCACCTCTTTTGTTGTTGTTAAAAAGTATGGCACTTCCTATAACCACTTCATGGTGAGTACCGGCACCTATTTTTCGGGAGGGGGGGGCAGGAAGCATTGTACAAGCCTGTCCATTTCATCCAGGATGTAGAACCCAGGTTTTCCTAGCACAGAGGAAGCCTCCGTATAAGGAAGGGTTAATAAAAGACAAGCACTCCTGGACCAGGGCAGCTGTTAAAACAGTTCTGGGTTCCAAGGCAAACAAAATCTGATCACTGGCCAAGGAATCCACAAACAAGGCTAACAATGGAGGCTGGTCAAAAGCACACATTGGAATGGAATCAAATGATCCAAAATTCCTTTTCATAAGTCAGAGCAGCTTGTTATCAATAAAGCATTTAATTTTTAAAAATGATTTAACAACTCAAGACACATCTCCTGAAAGCCAAAAGGTCCTCTGTTCTTACAAGCTGCTGATTTTCCAGTGAAGGCTATCCAAACAATAT
Organism: Podarcis pityusensis; assembly: GCF_964106645.2. Taxonomy (NCBI): domain Eukaryota; kingdom Metazoa; phylum Chordata; class Lepidosauria; order Squamata; family Lacertidae; genus Podarcis; species Podarcis pityusensis. The sequence goes on along the minus strand of NC_138039.1, from coordinate 26,963,171 downwards.
CTCTTCTCCTCTGGACAGGAAAAGCTACAGCGAGCATGATGCATGTAGTAGAAACTATTTCTCCTCTAATGGGCTTTGAAAACTGTAGAGGAAGCCTCTGATTCCTGCATTCTACTACTCTTCCCCTTTCACAGAACATCAGCTGCAGGAAACATTTATATGCAATGTTTTAACGCTTGTTAGTTAATAATTGCTGCTCCCAGGATCAAAGGAGGGGGCACTATTTCCCCCCTCCCCCATAATATTTATATACCACTTGATTGTAAAAAACCTCTAAGTGGTTTACAAAAAGAATAAAACAACAATCTTGTTACTAAGAACAAAACACACACACCCAAATTTACAAACAAGCAATTAACTAAAAACACATCAGCATTCTGCATAAAACAAGAATGTTTTTAGCAGGTGCTGAAAAGAGTACAGGAAAGACCTCCCTGCCTGATGTCAAGAGGCAGTGAGTTCCAAAGTGTACGGTGCTGCCTACACTTCCAAATGTGGAATGGGTGTTATGCAACACCTGTAACAGCACCAGTTCTGCAGACTGAGGCGGTCGAGAGAGCATATATGGAGTAAGGGAGATTAGGCGGGCTGATGGCAGGAGAATAATCCTCTCTCTTCCAGTGTCATGGCAGCAAAGGGTTAACCAACAATGGAGTGAACAGCAGATAAACAGGAGCATTCCACCGAAATTTGATCTGCCATCTCCTCCTGCCCCCAATTAAAAAGTTCAGCTAGGAAGCAGCTCTGCATCTGCAATCTCCGGAAACCCCTTTTCAAATGCTTTTCTATTCTTTATTTCTTTGTCTTGGAGGGGGAGCTGAAATTTAAAGAGCTGGACCATATTGTTTTTAAAAGAGCATCCTGGAACAGATATCAGAAGCAAATAGTAACCAACCAACCTTTCCCCACTCCCCACCCCAAGAACAGGCAATCAAAAGGAACAGCATCCTGGTTTGCCCAGAAAGAGAAGCTTTTTTCCCAGTGGCACAAACCCCCAGGCACACACCCCTCACCCTACAGAGAGGCTCATAGGCAAAAGAAACAAGGGCTGCTCACTCCAGAAACCACTGCCAGCAAGACACCACAGAGTCCTGTGGCCTCTGAAGACAGCCTCTGCCAACCTGGTGCCTTCTAGATGTTTTCGACTAAAAGGTAAAAGTTAAAGGAGCCCGGGACAGTTAAGTCCAGTCAAAGGCGACTATGGGTTGTGGCGCTCATCTCGCTTTCAGGCCATCATGTGACAGCTTTCCGGGTCATGTGGCCAGCATGACTAAACCGCTTCTGGCACATGAAGGACCATGATGAGTGCCAGAGCGCATGGAAATGCTGTTTACCTTCCCACCGAAGTGGTACCTATTTATCTACTTGCACTGGTGTGCTTTCAAACTGCTAGGTTGGCAGGAGCAGGGACCGAGCAACGGGAGCTCACCCTGTTGTGGGGATTCGAACCGCTGACCTTCTGATAGGCAAGCCCAAGAGACTCAGTGGTTTAGATCACAGCGCCACCCGCACTATCAATGCCTCTTAGCCACGATGGCTATGTTCTCCCCCCACCCTTGGTCTGATCCAGCAGGTTCTTATATTCCTATGGACAACAGCACTAGGACTGATGAGAGCTGAAATCCAAAATGTCTGGAGGGCACCAGGTTGGCAAATGCAGCCTTAAATACACGATGGTTTTATTGTGGTGGGGGATTCCACAGGTTAGAGGACATCCAGCCAATCAGGGCTGGAGAAAATTCTAGGAGGATTAAGACAAGACTTGCTACATTCTCTCAGCAGCCTTAGAGTCACAGAATTGTACAATTGGAAGGGACCTTGAATGCAGCAACCACACCTCGACCGCTACTCTGGCTGGAAATTCCTCATGCTAAATCTTGCTACCAAATGTATTCCCTTCGCTCTGCTCCTCCCTTCAAGTCCCTCAAGGCAGCCCACAAGGATACGGAAGCCGTTTAAAATCAACAAGCAGGCCACGAAAACTCACAAAATTAAAAGTTATCATTAGAGGCAGCCTAAAAACTAAACACTGAGGTACTCTGGGGTCCCAGACAGGACGCAGATGGCCCTTTTGTCACAAAGCCTGAGTTGTAAATATTTCTGCCGTTGGCAAGGATTTCAGAAGCAAACTTTTGTTAGATTTTTGTGTGTGTGTGTGTGTGGCAAGGGGGGTGAGTGGAAACCTCCAAGTTTTGCGTTCCGAAACATGGCCTCACATCAAAGCTACACCTTCCCTCTTAACATCCAATTCAATAGTCCGTTTAAAAATATTTGTTCACTTTAGTTAAGTTTGACAAATGAAAAATTTAAAACTCGCTTGTCCCTGGTTAAGGCTGAATGAAGGCCTGCCAGGAGAGAGGAGGGGGTCTTGGAAAATGCACCTTCCTCATAAATTCACCCCATTCATCACAGCATCTCTGCCCCCTCGCCCCTCCCCACCAACCAACCTTAATTCATCACCCTCCCGTTTCCACAGCAACCCTAACCCCTCATTCCCCACTAGGACATTATGCAAATAGCTCCTTTGCCTGACCGCAGCTCTCTGCAAAAATCACAATGCCTGTGCCAAGGCAGGTCACATTCTGCTGAGTGCAGGAGCCGCCAATCACGTTGGCTCCACAAATTAACACTGGATAAAAGCCACACTTGGGAGAGGAACGGGCAGCTGCGGGTGCAGGCAGAGACACTGTCAAGTGAGTGATGGTGAACAAAGGCAACTTCAGCCCACTTAGGAAAAACAGATTCCATCAAGTGCAGTGAGTCCAGGAGCCAGGACCAGAATTCTTACCATATGCACAGAATGCTTACGAATGCAATTTTTGGCCAGGTCTGTGACACATCCCAAGAGATGGCAAGGAGGTGGCAGCAATCATTGGGCGTGATTTAGATAAAGTCAGCGCCAAGCAGGAAGGGTCATGACCCACTGAAAGGCAATTGAAAGCCTGTGTGGTGGTGGTGGTTATAGTGTCAGACTAGGACCCGAGAGACCAGGGTTCAAATCCCCACTTGGCGTAGTTCAGTGGGTAACCTTGGGCCAGTCACTCAGCCTAACCTACCTCACAGGGTTGTTGCGGGGACTAGGACCTGAGGAGACCAGGGTTCGAATCCCCACTTGGCCATGAAGCTCACCCTCTTTGTGCTGGGAGATGACGCTCACAGGAAAAGTCAATTTTTAAAGAAGGAACCTCTTTTTAAAAATATTTTTATACCAACTAAAGAAAGAACCTCTCAAAGCTTTAAAAGTTACCTCACCTCAAGACTGAAGAACAAACTCACTTTCTCTTCTGCCACACATGAGGCCAAACTCACCAGGGAAGAACATTTGGGGGGACAATCACAGCACTCAAAAGCAAGACTAGCTGCCTGCTGACTTAAGTCCATCTTGAAGGAACACGACCCTGAAAATCTCTCAAAGAAATGGATTCTCCAGCCTCCCTGAGTTGTTGCCAACTGACCAGATGCCCACCAACTCCACCCCATGTCCAAATCTTCAACTCTACATGCCTGCCACCCAAGCCTATTGCCCCTTCTGCTACCTATGATCTACACAGACTCGCCACCCTTCGTATCAGGGGGTAGACACATGTGGTGCCCATGAGGGGCGATGGGAGCAGGAGGGCAAGACAGGCAGAGGGCACCCACTTGGCTGGCCCACAGTCCAGCAAGCTGTGAAAAGGGAAACCCAAATGGTCAAGGGGAGGGAGCGACTATGCAGAAGAGGTTGCACTGTTTGGGGTTTTTTAGAGAAAAGGAGAGCAAGAAGTGACATGTTGGAATATTCAGGACAGATAAAAGGAAGTCCTCCTTCACCCAGCACATAGCTAAACTATGGAACTGGGGGGGGGGGGGCTTTAAAAGAGGGTTAGACAAGTCCATGGAGAAAGGCTATCATTGGCTACTAGGTATGGTGGCTGTGCTCTGCCTTCAGAGTTGGAGAAAGCAATGCTTCTGATAGCAGTTGCTGGAAGCCAGAGGAGGGAAGGGTGTTCTGGTGCTCGAATCCTGCTTGCGGGTCTCCCAGAAGAGGCATCTGGTTGGCCACAATGAGACAGGATGCTGGACTAGATGGGCCATTGGCCTGATCCAGCAGGCTCTCCTTATGTTCCTATTTCTGCCCGGTCAGCTCTTTAGACAACCCCACTGCCTTACCATCATTTTTTATTTGTATGCCGCCTTTCCACAGTTAAAAAAACAATGCTGAAGGCGGCTTACAGCATAACAAGATTTACATAATTACAAAAGTCATAAACAATAAATAAACCACATCAAAAAAATACACAACCAAACGGGAAACAATTTCCACATAAATCAAAATCTTAGATCTTATTGTTATTTTATTAGGTTTTTTTTTCAGCTGTGGGTTGTTCTTTGATATTGCATTTTCTGTTGTTGTTGTTGTTGTTGTTGTTGTTGTTGTTGTTGTTGTTGTTGTTTTATTTGTACCCCACCCATCTGGGTTGCCCCAGCGACACTCTGAGTGGCTGTTGTTGTTGTAACCTGCCCTGGGGACCTTAGGGTGAAGGTCAGATGATGATGATTGCCATTTGGGTGCTGAACAGTGTTCATCCATTTAGTCCAAGGGTTTCTGCTTGGGCAGCAGGACTTTCCCCTCTCCTCTCACTCGCCAACATTCTTCCCCACCCTTCCCAAATCTGCTCCAGAAGGTTGTGGGGGACTCCTTAAACATATTTAGGGGGGACGGCAGGAGAATCGAGCCCCCCAGGGGGTGAGCAGAGGGGTCACCAAGCACCTCTACTGACATTTGGCTTGGCAGAGCAGGCCAGCCAGCCAAGAGCATAAACGAGTTGAATTCCTCCCTTCCCCTTTTGGAAAAACAACAACACACACAGCCACCTATCTGCTTCTGCATACCACCCTCCAGTTTCCCAAGGGCAGTTTCTTTAAGGGCAGAGGCGGGCAGGGGAAAGGGATGGGGATGAGGCCATCCGCCCAAGTGCCTCCAGCATTTGTTGAAAGCAGAATATTGTCTCTCTAAGCAGATGAAAATAAGGTCCTTGAGCCTCCAAGCGGTTCTCACTCGGGGAGACAATTAGGGGCACTTCCAGCTGTCTAGCACTCGCTCAAGTGCGCTCTTCAACCAGGCTCTCAATGGCGTGTTGAAAGCTATTTGCGGCAGCAAAGCGTTATTAGCCAGGATGGAGAGCGCCGCTGATGAGAATTAAATTCAGGGAGGAGTGTGGGCGCGCGTGGGCGCAAACGGTTATTACGGATTTGCCAATCGCACGAGGCAAACGAGGCCGATTCAGGAGATAAAAATAAGGACGCCCAGCCAGGAGATTCAACAGATATTTGGGGCGGCAGCGAGGTGGGTGGGTGGGGGTTTGTAATGTGAATCCAGGCATCCCTGCCATTAACTAAAGGAGCCGAGCTAAATGGGAGGGGGCTCCCGCAACTTGGGGGATCTCAAGCACTTGGCAGATTCCTAGTATTATCTCTTAAGGAGATCACTAGCTGGAGCTGATGCAATGTTCTTGGAACCTCAAAGCAGAGAGGGCCGGGGGGGGGGTGTCACCAGCAGGTGCCACCAGGCTAAAAAGGCACTCTGGTTTGGACAAACAGGCCAAACCCTACGCCAAAGGATAAAAGTAAAGGTAAAGGGACCCCTGACCATTAGGTCCAGTTGTGACCGACTCTGGGGTTCCAGTGCTCATCTCGCTTTATTGGCCGAGGGAGCCAGCGTTTGTCTGCAGACAGCTTCTGGGTCATGTGGCCAGCATGACTAAGCCGCTTCTGGTGAGCCAGAGCAGCACACAGAAACGCTGTTTACCTTCCCGCCGGAGAAGTACCTATTTATCTACTTGCAATTTGTGCTTTCGAACTGCTAGGTTGGCAGGAGCTGAGACCGAACAACGGGAGCTCACCCCGTCGCGGGGATTCGAACCGCCGACCTTCTGATCGGCAAGTCCTAGGCTCTGTGGTTTAACACACAGCGCCACCCGCGTCCCCACGCCAAAGGTTAATGGACATAAATCTGACATCAGGAATCACAAGACAGAGAAACCAGGAGGAGAACACTTCAGTCTCCCAGGACATTCTATCCAAGATCTCAAAGTAGCTGTCATGTTACAAAAGAATTTCAGAAATAGACTGGAAAGAGAAGTTGCTGAATTACAACTTATTACCAAACTTAAAACCATGGAGAGACCTGGTCTGAATAGAGACATTGGATTCTTCTCGTTATACATGATAAAGCTACAGGTTTACCACACCTACCAGCCAATCACCCATTCCCACCACCCTTCTGAGTAATACCCCTCCCCACCCACTTACTATATATAAAGGTCTGGTGACTTTTGTTTCAGAGTACAGTGGTACCTCGGGTTAAGTACTTAATTCGTTCTGGAGGTCCGTTCTTAACCTGAAACTGTTCTTAACCTGAAGCACCACTTTAGCTAATGAGGCCTCCTGCTGCTGCTGTGCCGCCGGAGCACAATTTCTGTTCTCATCCTGAAGCAAAGTTCTTAACCCGATGTACTATTTCTGGGTTAGTGGAGTGTAACCTGAAGCGTATGTAACCTGAAGCGTATGTAACCCGAGGTACCACTGTATCTGAAGAAGTGTGCATGAACACGAAAGCCCATACCAAGAACACACTTAGTTGGTCTCTAAGGTGCTACTGGACAATTTTTTAAGAATTTTAAAAATATATTTCTACTGCGTCAGACCAACACAGCTACCTACCTGGCTTCCCTCTGCTCACCCAATTAGGCAGATACCATCTTTTGGCATTATTTTACCTATTTTAAAGCACAAGGCTTAAACAGCCATTTTAACTGCTACAATACAGCACAGAGTTAAAACTATGGAATTCACTCCCACAAGGAAGCTGGGATGGCCACCCATCTAGACAGCTTTATTTTTTTTATAAGATATTTATTGAAATTTTCAAAGTGTTACCAAGAAATAAAAGCAGTAGAAAATACAAAATAAAAATAGTTAACAAAGTAGAAAAAGAAAAAAAAACAAACCCCTTCCAACCATATGAATACAAATTCAAAAATAAGAAAAAGTGACAGAAAAAAAAATACAAAAATACATCACAAACAATTAAAAACATTTAAAAACAAATTCATTATTCTCAAATCCTCAACTGTCATTACCTTCTTTCTTTGACCTCCTCCTCCTCCCTTTCTTTGTATCCTAGTTATTAATTATCCCAGCAAATCCTTTCCATATTTCATAATATTCTGTTATTACATTACCCTAAACTGTTTTAATCTTATCTTTCTATAGTAAAATAAACCTTAAAACTTAAATCTTATCCTTACCAACTTCTCATAACCATAATATTCTTTCATAATTCTTTAAACATCTTTACTAAAGCCAAGCAATTTCATTCCAACATTTTTCTAACATTCATCAATTTTATAAAACAGTTCTAATGGTAGAAAAAAGAAATACAAACAGATCCAATCTTCATCCAACGTCCCTTCCTCCTGGTTCCGGGTTTTGTCAGTCCTTATTATCCCGTCGATCTAGTTCATTAACCTGGCAGCCTTATATCCGAGGCCCTCAAGTCTCTTCCATGTCCCTTCCACAGCTCTTCTTCATATTTGTAACTGTAATTTCCCTTGTCTCCTACTCGTGGTAACTCCAGCTTGGCAATATTTTTAACCCTTCTCGACAGATCAGCCCCTTTTCCATATTCAACACTGAATTCCATATGGTATTTAAAAGCATGTTTCAAAGACCCTCTAAAATTAAGAGCCCCCACAATCCCAAACATCTCACGGCCCATTGCCAGATTTGAAAAGTCCAAACATCCCAGCATAGGGGGGTCAATCCAGCCCCCCATTTCCAAGCCAAACCAAACTTTTTCTTTCCAAATCTGGCTTTTTCCAAGTTCATTTGTCAAATCCGAAAATTCATATTCCTGTTGGGCCTGTTCTGTCAGGACACACTCCTGATTTAATTCCTGAGTGGGCTCCACATATTTTCCCACTGTCTGTTCAAAATTTCCCACTGCCTGTTCAAAATCTCTAGTCGAAGTCGCCATCCAATTCACCTTCTCATGTAATTGTTCCAGTAGAGCATTTGTTTTATAGAAAGCACACAACAAAGCTTCTGAATACATTGTCCTGCAAGGTCAAATGCCTGTTCCCACGATTGTAATCTGTAACAGCTGCCGGCTCCCTGGAGTTGGTTACAGTTACACAGTCTCCCTCTAGGGGGAAAACTTCTATTTGTTCTTGCAACAAAGTTTCCCTTTTTGAGATACTTTGTCAATATTTGTTGCTTAAAGATGCGAAGGGAAGCAGTGGAATCGCTATGTTTCTCTTCTTTTAGCTATCTGTCAAAAACGCTTGTCTCTGGTCAATGAACTTCAAACGTCAGTCCTGACACCCCGCTCCAGGATCAGGACGGAGGAAAGTTACTTTACTTTAAACTCACTTTCAACAGTCCGAAAAAGATCCCCCTCCTTCTCCTGCTGTCGAAGGGGGGTTCAACAATTTTAAATGATGAAATCCAATCCTTTAAAGGTGATTTTCTAAGCTCTAGTTTACGTCTTTGCTTTATTCTGTCTACAGAAGAACAGAAGGCTGACTTCCTGTTTAGACCTTCCCGTTCCGTACCAAATTAAAATAGGTTTTTAAAATCCAATTCCTTTCCACTTGCAAGTCCTTATTTAATTTCTAGTTGTTCAAAATCTAAGTACTCACGGGTGCTTATTTTAGAGTCCAAATTGTCCCAGGAAAAAGGCAGCGCTCTCCGGCAACGGCTGTGCAGCTTCGCTCCACGGAAATAGCAGTTGACTCACAGCACCGCGCCACTTCCCCCTCTTCACTTCGGAGCCCGTTAGTGGGTTCCTTAGTGAGTTGGGGGGGGCGCTAAAGGTGCCCGCCGAGTCCCATGGTCACAGGCTTCATCCGCCTGTGATTTTTAAAAGGGTCCCCGCTTCGCCGTAGCGGAGAAGACCCGTTTCCCGCGGAGCTAGTCCCTCCTGTTCAGAGGGAGTCCGCGATTGCCGATGGCGCCACCCCGGAAGTCCTCCCATCTAGACAGCTTTAAAGGGTTACCAAAGAGCATCAATGGCTGCTAGCTATTATGGCTATGCTGCCCGCAGCTGGAAGCAGCAATGCTGAGTGCAGTTGCTGGAAACTGCAAGAGAGGAGAGGACTCTCGTGCTCATTAGCTTGCCAGAGGCAGGAGTTCTTGCACCACACAAAGGACCACTCACAGGCAGCTTAAACCTGCTGTGAAATTTTGCTTTAAGAGCATCCTTCAATCTGTCTGGATGTCTCCTAAGTGGAGACAAGTTGTACTTGATGCATTTTTAGGCCTTTTGGAGAAAGGCTCAGTGGCAGCACCTGCTCTGCGGGCAGAAGATCCCAGGTTCAAACCCCAGCAGCATCTCCAGGTAGGGTTGGGAGAGAGTCTCTGCCGAAACCCCCGAGAGTTTCCACTGCTACCAGTCAGTGTAGACAATGCTGAGCTAGATGGACCAATGTTCTGACTCAGTGTCAGCTTCCCATGTTCCCAACTTCTCCTAGTTATCCACTGCTCATCAAAGCCTCCAGACAGCCGCACCCGCTGCCATTTCCCCAAAAGAAATCTCCTCCGTTTTTTATATACTCAAAGACAAACATCCACCAAGGAACCCTGCGCTTTGCTCTGCCATGCTAGTCTGGAGGGCACAAAACAGCATGAATCATTCAAGCGTCTACCCGATGGTGTGCAGATAAAGCTAATACAGGTCACCTGAGAAGTCTGTTAGCTCAGAACCTCCTTGCTCAGCATCCACACCACTATTAGTGGCTGGGATTTACTTGCAGGAATATCTTGGCCAGAGGAGGAGCAACAGGGGTCTTTTCATTCAGGCCTTCTATTTAACACCTCCTGGCTGGGTTTCTTCAGTGTGTGTGCGCATGTGTGTGCGCATGCACACAAACACATATGGCAGCTTGTGTTAACAGCTGTTCTCATCCAGCGGCTAAATCATTTTTTTAAAAGATTGAACCCTTCTCTCTTCCCACTCAGGATTCACAAGTAGTAAAAGCCAGTCAATGACTAATCCTTAAACAGAGGCCATTCAAAGGCAGCCTGCAGAAAACCCGCCAATGTTTTCTCATTTGATAAAATTTATACACTGCTTGGCTGTTGTTGTTTTTTTAAAAAAAGCTCAAAGTAAGAGAAATTAACAATTTAAGATATTCCAAAAGTTAGCATAAGAATAGACTAAAAACAGGTAAAACTTGCATCCAATTTCTAAACATCTGGGTAGGCTCAGCTGAACAAAACTGTTTATAGCAGGTGCTGAAAAGAGGACAGTAATGCACCTGCCTGATGTCAATAGGCAGGGAGTTCCAAAGTGTAGGTGCTGCCACACTAAAATATCAAGTTCTTCCTCTTCCTGCTGTCTTAACAGTTCCACACTGGATGGATTGTGATGAAACACTACAAATCCTCCAATGCCGGCTGCGTGATGATAGCCTTACATTTTTATGTATATAGGAAGATTACCCTAGAATTCCTTGACTGTTCCCCCAGAATATCATCCCAGAAGTCATGAATTGCCAGATGGAATCCTTTGGGGATGAGCAAGTACTTGTATTACCAACAGACTAAAACACATACCCTGGATCACCATGACACTAGGAGCAGCTGAAACAAAGGAGATAGCAGTGTTGGGGCTCACTCCCACTAGGACTTCAATGGGATGTCTGAAAGCTTTCCATTTCTTATATGAATTGGGGATTGGTGAGGGGCTTTCCCCAGGCAAAGAGGAGTCCACAGGTGGTTTCCAAACCACCCTAAACCCTTTCAAAGCCATGGAAACACAGAGGAAGCAGAATTAAAATTATTCCCCAGGGGCTGCTTGAAACAAGTAACTGCTTTTGAAAGAGTCATCCCACAGACTTCAAGGGGTATTTTTTTTTAGTCAAACAGTGTATAAATTTCATGAAATAAACAAATCCTGCTCCAACTAAAAGAGGGCAATCTCACAAGATTAAGAGTGAAAAGAGTAAAGTATTTCTCTGTTGTCTAAAGACAAATAAGATTGGCAGCAAGCGTGTTTCCTTGGGGACAGTCATCCCCAAACAGGGAGGGCCACCACCAAAAAGGCCCATACTCATGAACCTCCCATGGAGGAGCAGGGGCACATGAATTCTAACACACCTTAGAATTAAACGGTTCTGACATGCTCAGCAATTATACAGAATGTCTTACATTCAAGAGAAAAATACATTTTTAACAAAGACTGGGTGAGGCTTTGTTCCCAGCCATCTCTAGACTTCTCAAGACACCCCAAACTGTCTTTGCTTTCATCCTGTCTTTCCTCTGCCCCACCACACCCATTGCAGGGACCTCACCCAACTATGAACGTTGTTCCATGGGGTCCCAGATCAGGCCAGGTGAGCACATAATGGACAGCCTCACACTTCTCTCTGACGTCACCAGGCAGACATTTGCCTTCAGATCAAACCCTACAAAAGCCATAGTCGCCCCAAACAAGTCCCATTAGACCAACTTTCTTCATCCTGGCCACTTTGCCCTCCAGATGTTCTGGATGAAAACTGGGAGTCGCCATCCAAAACAGCTGGAGGACCCCAGGTTGGCAAAAGCAGCATCAACGTGAGTGGATGGGCGCGAAGGCAAGGTGAGAGGAGAGCCAACTCTCTGCTACCAGCTGAGCCCAGCAAATCCTCTTCCCAACCTGCTGGAAGAGGCAAGGCGAGAAGGCAGATTAAAGGATCGGTTTTCCCTCCCCTCGCAATCAAGGCAGCTCATTTCATTTCGTTCAATAATCCTTAAAATGCCATCTCCAACCAAAAACATCACACAGACACATCGACTACAAAGCTGCCCGCCCACCCCCTCGCGCAGATATAAATCTGACATAATTACCAGCCAGGGAACCCAGCATCAAAAGGAGCCGTCCCCCAAAGCAAGACGTAGGCTGGGAGGGGTTTGCTTGCAGAGAGTGAATTATCCCCCCCCCAAAAAAAGAAGAAAAACAACAACCACCCAGCCAAATTGCCAAGTCTGAAGAGTCCCTCTCTGGCACTTTCTTCGCCTCCACAGGCCTTTCAAAGCTCGAAATCTGCAGCCGCTAATTTACGACTCTCTTAGAGGGGCGAAGATATAAAGCAGCAAATGGAAATAGGCCTTTAAATCAGGTTTGAGAGCAGAGTTCTGGAGGGCAGCAGCCACACAATCAGCGGGGGGGGGGGGGGGGAGAGAGAGAGAGAGAGAGAGAGACTCTCTCTCTCCACTGGGCCAGAAAGCTTTGTCAGGAAAAATACTAAAGTGTCTCTCAGTACCCTGGTTCAGTTGCCTGGGACAGCCAACCGAGGTATCAAGAGACTTTTGGGTATTTTCCCCAACAGCTTCTAAACTCTCCTTATTTCTTTATTGCAATGGTTAGTTGCTCTTTTGGTTGTAAGTGACTTGTAGAGAGTGGGGCACATGTTGAAGACCAGTTTAAAAAGCAGAAGAATACAAAAACCTATAAAGCGCAAGATCTCTTATGCCTTGGTCAAAAAGCCCACCTGGAGTCCTGTGTCCAGTTCTGGGCATCACAGCTTTACAAAAGATGTTAAGTTAGGACATGTGCAGAGGAGGGTTTGTTTAGCAGAGATACGATAGCCATTCTCAAATTATCTGGAGGGAAGATGGCGCAATCTTGTTTTCTGCTGCTCCAGAGGGTAAGACCAGAACCAATGGATTCAAATGACAAGAAAGGAGATTCTGGCTAATCGTTAGGAAGAATTTTCTGAGGGCAAGAGAAGAGGAATTGACTCCACTGGAACCTCCACTCCTGTTGTTGGAGGTTTTTAAATGGAGCTTGGATGGCCATCTGGCAGGGATTCCATCACAGCCTAAGAAGAGCCACTGGGTAAGGCCAGCATCCTCTCCCCACAGCGGCCAACAAGATGGCTGAGGTTAAATCACCAAGCAGGCTTCATGCACAATCTCCCCTCCTATGGTTTCCAGAAACTGGTGTTCAGAAGCATTGTCTGCCTCAAGCTTTGATGGCAGAGCGTAGTCATCATGGCTGGTAGCCATCAATAGCCTTCCCCTCCAAGAACTGGTCCAATTCTGTTTTAAAACCATCCAAGTTGCTTCCTGAGACTGTTTAACCATGCGGTGCATGAAGAATCAGGGAGCTGGACTAAATGACCCCTGGGGTCCCTTCCAACGCTACAATCCTATGGTTCTATGGTCCGCTGTTAAGCTCCAGCTCTTCCCCTCCAAGGCATCACAACTAATCAGGCCTGATCTCAATAACTTCATTCCTTGAAGTTTTGCTATCATGCGCCCAGGCCCTAGGCTCCTTAAGGTTTTAAGCTTATCAAGGAAGCAAATCGCATTCCCAAACAGCTCAGCTTGTTCTGCCCTTGCGGGGGAGAAGGGGGGGCGGGGAGCCATTAGAGTAAGACAGAAGTTGCCTCTTTGCCAGACAAACAGGTGGGGCTGCAATAGTCATTAGATGCTATCGCCTGGAAGAGGAGTTTAACTCTTTGCAAGCCAGTCACTCTCGGGGGGGGGGGGGGGGGAATGGTGGCAGTTCAGCCAAATTTGACTATGGGGTCTGAACTTCGACACTTTCAGCTGTAGGGGCTTAGGAAAGCATTCCAAATTCCCAGTGGTCCAAGTTTTTTTGGGGGGAGGGGGGATCTTTTACAGCACCCTTTGCCAACCTGATGCCCTCCAGTTGTTTTGGCCAACAACTCCATGCTGGCTGGGGCTGATAAGAATGGTTGTCCTAAAACATCTGGGCAGCACCAAATTGGAGAAGGTCATCTTACAAGCACCGACCAAATTACTTGTTTTCTGCTACTCCAGAGGGTAGGACCTGAACCAATGGATTCAAATGGCAAGAAAGGAGATTTCAAGTCAACATTAAGAGCAACTTTCTGAAAGCAAAAGCTGTTCAACAGTGGAACGGACTCCCTCAGAAGGAGGTGGACTCTCAGTCATTTGAGGTTTTCAACAGGGGTTGGATGATCATCTGTTAGAGAATCTTGCATTGCAGGGGATGAGACTAGATGATCCACAGGGTCCCTTCCAATTCTAGGATTCCATGACCACTTTCACAGTCTCATCTGCCTTGTATCCATCCCTATGTACGTACCACTGTCTACTCCCTTTTGGCTCTGCCCCTTCTTTAAAGAAGCAGGCATTCGGTGAGATTATGTAACAAAAAAGTGTGCCCTTGAACATATACAAAGTACATTTCTATCAACACTCATTTATTTCGAGGAGTACTAATACACTGCCCTTCACATCATCATCATCACAGAGCTATGTACACATATGAAACAAGGACAAACCTATTAACTATACCAAATTAAACTTACAACAATAGAAAAGCAACTTCCATAATCCAATCTTTCTGAGGGCACCATCCAAACACCCCCACCCCCCTGGACAATGTTCTAAGAGATAATTACAACTTTCAGTAAGACCTGGGTGCTTGACAACTTCATTAAGCATCAACTTCATTAAAACAACAAAAGTGACTTTAAACACAAAATGCTCCAGGTTTCTGCTAATTACTTTGCTGCTTTAAAAAAAACCACCTGTGCTATCCTGGAACAAAATTTAAGCAACGCGCAGTGAGGTTTCCAAAAAAAGAGAGCAGTAGGTAGGTCATTGAACTCTTCTGTTTGGTTTCTACCCACCCAGGTACACCTATAGCCAGGCTACAGTTTTTATTTATTTTAAATGAATTTTTAAAAAAGAAATCAAAACTACAGTAGCTATAAAAGTCTGTTATGTTAAACAGGTCAATGCTTCCAACTTTTGACCACAGCCCAGTCACTGCCAGTCAACTGATGGACTTGATGTGCTCTCCAACCCCACAGATCTCCTTATGCCAGGATCCCATGTGAACAGCACCCCACTGCCAATGGTGCATTCCAAGGTGCCAGCAGACAAACTACCTCTGCGATCCTGGGATCTCCACAACAGTGAGGTCACCAATGCATTGCAACGCGTCATGTGACAGAAACGGGCGTTGAAAAAGAGGAAAGTGCAACTTGGTTGGAGAAGGGGCAGGATGTGGATGTGCTGAGAGATGGGGGTGGAGGGAGTAAGACTGCTCTGGTGCAACACAGCAACCGCAAAAACACAAGTATTTGCTCAAAACCACAGTTGCGAAAGGGTCAGAGTTCCACAACTCCAAAGCCCAACGAAAACAAAGGAATTTGAAAAGCCAAATAAACGCCACCGTTGTGCACACCTCTTCACCTCCCACAAGTCATTCTGAATTGAGTCCAAGGGGGCAACATTTGCAGTGCCCTGATTTTCGCACAAATCTCCCTGGCAACAGCTTAACGCTCTCTATCCCCCAAGCCTTGTTCCTGAAGTAGCCGAAGAGAGGGAGGGGAAAGGCAACAGACCACTGAACAGGGACATAGTAAGCAAAGACGCTCACCTGCTTGTGCATTTCAATGTTCAAGCCATAAGACATTTCATAGTACTGAAAAAGAGAAAAAAAAGGGGGGAGAGAGATCTTCATTAATCATGCAATAAATGTTTGGAAGCATCCTGAATATGGTACCCAGTATCTCAAAGCGAAGCAGGAGGAGAAAAGAAAGGTTTGCCATCGCTTTGCAGGAGCCCAAGAAACGGCTGCAGCCGCAGAGTGTCCGCCCTGCTTGACATATCTTTAACAAGACGACAATGCTTTGACACGCCTGCCTCTTCTCCGAAAGCTGCTTAGGAGAGCTCTAGTCGTGAACTGCGTGCTCTCTGTCTCCTGGATGCAAGACAACCCACACAGGCTCTGGGGAGACATCTTGAGCTATTTCTGCGCTGCGCTCAACATCACAGCTCAAGGGTGTAACACACCACACATGTAGAAAGGCGCTTATTTGATAAGCAGCACCTGTCATTAAGGGATTTCAAAAAGCGGGATTGAGAAAACCCGCTACCTTTGACCAGGAAGGCCTACGTCCAAAAGGGCTCTGCCGGGATCCAAGTGTCCTACATTGATGAACACAATGTTTTTAATTGTTAATTAAAGGTTGTGCTGCACAGCAGCTGAGGATGGGGCAACACACCAGGAATTCACTGCATTGCTTTAGACATGCTCTCTCACCCACACCCTGATGCACAGACAATTTGACATAATACCACTCAACTCCCTTCTCAGATTGTTGTGAGGTTTACAATTTATTGAGTTTATTGCATTTATACACCTTATCCTCCAAAGAACTCAAGGTTCTCCCTCTCAACAACAACCCTGTGAGGTAGGTTAGCCTGAGAGGCCCATGACTGGCTTCAGAGCTGAGTGAGGAGTTGAACCCAGTCTCCCAGGTCCTATTCCAACACTAACCACTACACCACAGTAGCTCTCAAGCCCTTTCAATACACCAGGGACTGGCTGCATGCATGCTAAGCCGGGGGCATGTATATCTGTTATACGCACAAAGGAGGTAGGACCAATTGCACTCTGTGCTATATGCAACTGAGAAAAGCACAGCCAATCCGGACTTCTCCAGATGTGTTAGTCCACAGCACAGCCAGTGGAGAAGGGTGATGGGAGTTGCTGCCCACATAGCACATCTCCTCAGGAGCAAAATCCAGTGAACATTGTGGGTCTTATTTCTGAGTATAACCACCTATGAGCTGCATTTGTTACAGGGGGGCCCACAATCTGTCATTTGACGTGTGCCAGCTACAGGAGGCAAGGGGGACATTTTGGAAGCCGCAGACGCACCAGAAGTGGTCAACCTGTTTCAGGACTGTACCACTTTCCTCGGGTGTGTGTGTGTGTGTGTCTCACAGGCTTCAACCTCCTCCAAATATGAAACCAGCAAGTGAAAGAGAAACTGAATCTAGACCCCTTTGCCCGGGTGTTCTACATACAAGAATGTCTGCTGCTCTTTTAAAATGTGCAGGCTAGACCACCTCAGTGAGAACCCAGCTGAGAAAACGAGATGCCCTTGATCCAAGTCCCCTGCAGCCTTGCATTACAAACCCAGGGGGTTTTGGGGGGGGAGGCAGAAGGGGGGGCAAAACCTCATTTGGGCGTCTGGTGTGCTCATGAGGCTCCCAATGAGGTCAGACCCAACCATGCCTGGAAGGAGTAACATGGTGAATAGTCACTCAACTCAACTATTCTGCCATCTAGCCAGCAAGAGCCAATCCATCACATTTACCGCAAAAAAGGACCCTTTAAATGCCTTTGAGCTGCGTACGGCCGATCAGTTTCTGACAGCCATTCCCCAATACCTGGTTCTGCCAGGGTTATTAACCTCTGGCATTCCCAGAGCTGCCACAACCACAGGGATTATTAGCAACTGCAAGGACCACTTCCCGGAAAAGTCTTTCCTGTAGCAAAAGCAACAACTGACCACACACCGCAGCGATTAGGCATTTACACAGCTATGGGGACTCAAATCCCACTGGGGAGGCTGCACTGGCTACAGCTGGGCTGAGTTAACTCGCGAGGAGCTGAATCAAGGCACTTCCTGGGGTTGTGGGTTTTCTTCGGGGAGTTTCCTGCGGCAAAGAAGCAAAAGCCCAGGTCGGGCACCCACCATACCACCAAGGGCTTATAAACACTGTGGTTGTTCACATATGTCCGCAGGGAGCCAACAGCTATTATTTTTCAGATATGGAAAAACCTTTCATATTAGCGGAATATTCCATAGAAGAGCAGAAAGCGCTCAGGACTGCCTAAGAAAATCCTATGGACATGGGCCATTTAGCCAGGTGTGTTAAAGTGCTTCCCTGAAAGCACAAGGGCACACAAAGGTGGACAGGTAGAAAAGTGTTTGTGGAGCGGAATGGGACAGGAACCTCATATGAGACCCCGTGAGTTCTGAAAGAAGCCTTCCACCCAATGTTTTGGGTTACAACTCCAAGTGACCCAGTCTGGGTCAGAGAGGTCCGGTTTTCCCCAGGAAAACAGTCACCATCAAAGAGTCTCTCTTACCATCACGTAGTGGCGCTGCATCTCTGTCTTTTCATTCGCAAGCTTGTCGTACTCTACTTTAAGACTAGAAAAGAAAAAGAGAGAGGGTACCCGTCACAACTCAGAAGTCCCAGAAACACTCAAGTTGCTAACAAGACGGGCAGGGTGGGGTGAGGGGAGAGTCAAGGAAAGGGTACCTGGAAGTCACACCTTTTCACCCAGAAACCCTTCCTTCCCCATTAACTCTGCAGACATGCAAACTATGAAAAAGGATGCACTCTGCATATGCTCCAAGACACTTGATCCTTCACAGAGCCGATTCAAAACAGAGTCACAAGGCTACAGGTGAGTGAAGCACAGCTCTTGTGAGGCAAGAGACTTACTAGATTTTTTTTTTTTTTAATGAACAAAGTGTCACTGGAAATTCAGCAGAGCCTGAATTATATACACTGCCAATGAGTGGCATTTGTTCGTTTATTTACTGGAGATTGTGATAAAGTATTTTAAATCGGAGGTACCCTCAATGAAAAGGCAGCCTTTTTCTGACAGATGAGTTGCAAAAAAAATCTGAAGAAATAGGCTTGATTTTTTTATGCCTTACCGTCAGAGCTTCAAGTACAGAACCTGGAAATGGACCTGTCTTGAACCTCTTAATGATGTCAGCAAATTAAAAGCCAGAGAGTTGATATTGAGGTGGAAAGGTAGGGGGGGGATTAGCATGAAAATTTGGGATCTTCTTAGCAAATCCTCCCAAAAATGCCTAGAAGCTGTGCAGATTAAAACTCTCAGCTCTGAAATAACATGCCCAATTTACTTTTGGTGTTAAACACACAGCCTCTGACTGTGTGCCAGCAGGCTTTCTATGGAAGCCTGCTTGGGACTGCCTCTTATCTGAGAGTAAATCCCCCCTAAAATAAATGGGACTGACTCCCAAGAAAACCTAGATGGGATTGGGCTACAAGTAAGGAACCTTAAGAGTGCTTGATGGTACCACTTGGGGTGTTCCTTGCAATCAAAACAGCTTAGCAAGCGTTGGGGAAGAGGAACACATCTGAAGGCAAGGGGGTTGTTTTCTTCAGCTAAACAGCTACTAACTAGCAAAGACAACGTGCAGGAAATAAATGGATGTTCCTAGCAGACAGGGCTGCAAAACTCCTTTCTGGAAACTCCCCCAAATGTTCTTAAAGAAAGTGAAAGGGGGGGAGTGAGCCCCAAGTTGACAGAGAGTGGAGAACAATAAGCAGCCTGGATGTCAGCCAGCTCTGTGGTTTCTAAGACACTCCAGACCGCCTGCTCTTTTAACCCTTCAGCATCTGTTAGGATTAATAAGCCTTTCACCTTTGCAAGGTGGGAGGAAGGAGCCAGAGAAAGGTTACCTGTGGTACTGAGCCTGCAGGAACTGGAACTCGTCCTTAATCCTGTCGCAGGATTCGGCAACAGTGAATTTGAAGCCTGGCTGGCCAGGCTGATGGGGTGCCTGGAATGGGGAGAAGACAGCCCCCCCCCCCCGGTTTATCAGTAATTCCTCTGGGGCAGCAAGCCCATCATTAACACACACACACACACACACCCCAGCTGTGGGCACCCAAAATGCCTCCCACAGGACTGGGGGAGAAGTGCAAGTTACATGCTAATCTCCCCCAAATCCTTGCCCCCCAAAAAGCCTACATAAAAAGAAGTTGATAAAAATCTAGTCTTATGACACCAGGCTCCGCCTACAGCTCCCCCAATTAAAAGGGGGTGCTGCACAATTAACCAAAAATATAAACAAGGACCCCCCCCACAATTTTTTAAAAGCAGTAAGTTCTCTGTGACACCACTAGCAGGGGGCTCGATGCTCCCATTCCTCCCCCCCCCCCCCAGCCCCACATATGCACGCGGGCTTGCTGGAGGGAAAAGTGAAGGGGGGAGTGCATGGAAGTGTATGGGGGGAGGGGGGAAAGAGCACCACGACAAACCCCACCCCCCAAAAGGGCGAGTTCCCAAGCGGGCCCCAAGGGGCGCTGCTCCGTTTACACGCGGCTCAAGCCCCCAGGGCCGCGATCCGGATCAAAGGCCACGGGAAGGCCGAGCAGGGCGCCTCCCTCCCTGCCTCCACCCCCTCCCTCGACTCCGCCACCTACTCACCGGGTGCCTCCCTTGGGGATACATGGCCGGCCCCGCGATCGGAGCGACGGTCCCTCCGGAGCCTGGACAAAGGAGGCGAGCGCGGGCGCTTCAGCAGCCGCCGCCGCCACGGCCGGGAGCCTGACGCGCCTCCTCCTCGTCCTCCGAGCGCAGCAGCAGCAGCAGCGACGACGACGGCCGGGCTTCCCCCGGGTGGGCAGCGGCGATGGCGGGCGAGGGGGAGCCGCCGCCCCTTCCGGGCATCCTACCCCCCTCCCCGGGCTCGGAAAGGCTCCCCCGCCGCCGCTCGAGGAAGAAGGCAAGAGACGATCGCCTCCCTCTAACAACGGCACCCCTCCGTTGGTATACACCCAAGCGCGCGTTCACACGCACAATCCGCAGCTACTCCGAAGCCGGCGGACGGCTGGGCTTTCCTTTTTGTTAGCAGATCCAGCAGAAAAAAATCCCTCGGGCAGAGCAGGAGACGAGACAAACGCCGCGGAGTGTTGGAAGCGGGGGGCGATACTTCCTTGCAAATCCGCCCGGCTGCTCTTTCCCTGGCCGCCGGGGCTGCAACGATTTCCTCCTCGCTCGCTCGCAGGGAGACAAGAAAACCACACGAAGAAGAAAAACAAAGCCCGGATTGTTGTTGTTTTTCGTTGGGGGGGGGGCTCTCTCTCCTTCGCAGTAACTCCACCGAGATCCTCTCCGCGCGCGCGGAGCCGAGTCAGACGGGCTCCGTCCCTTGTTCTCCTTCCCACGGTCCTCCCCGTCGCAAGAAAGCGCAGCCGGATCCAGACGGGGTCGCCGCGGTCATGGAGGCGAAGAGAGCGGGGGGGGGGAGAGGGGGGAGGGGAGGTCGCTTCTTCAAAGGAGGCAAATCCTCAAAGGCTTGTAGCGGCGGCCCCCACCCCGAACAAGCCGCGAGCAAACGTCGTTCGGCACAACCCCCCCCCCCACTTCTCCAATCCGGCCTTGCAATGCCACCCACAGAAGGCGAGGCTCCTGCTGCTGCCGCCGCCGCCGCTGCAACACGAGAACTCCGCGTCGCGCTCCAAATAGGGGGAGGACCGAGAAAGGCGAAGCAGCAGCAGCAAACGCCGAGCAGAGAAGAAAGGAAGAAATGAATTGAAGAGCAGAGCGAGCTCTGCGCCAATCACAGCGCGGGGATCCCACGTGGGGGCCGCAGCCACTCGCCGCGTGATTGGTCGGCGCCCGGGTCGAGTGCGGGAGGGGCCGGGGAGAGGAGGAGGGGGTTGGAGGGAGGGAACCTCTCGGTGCCACCTGGCGTCCGAACCGGGGAAAGGGAGGCGAAGCGGAGCAGCGGACCCTCCCCCGATCTACCCCCACCCCCAACGCCGGGCCGCTTCCTTCCTTCCTTCCTCGCTGCAGCCCCCCTCCCCAGCAAGTCTGCCCCCCTCCCTTTTCCTTTTTTTCCCACGGCTCCTGCCCAGGCGTGGGGGGGGGGGGCTTCTCCTTCTCTGCCCGGGGATCATTTGGTTGCGGTTTGGGCTGATGATATAATCCGACGTGAAATGCCACAGCGCCCGGTGGGGGGGGGGGAGGCCGCTTCTGATGATGAGTTAGGAAGTTGTGTATGTTTGTCTGTAGACTTCCGGGGGCGGGCGGGGAAGGTGAGGAGGGAATAGCAACAAGAGAAGCGCCCCGCCCCATCCAGGTTTTGGAGTGGGGGTACAACGTGTTAGGCGGAGGAGAGACCATCGAATGCGAGAGCCAAGGTGGAATAATAATAATAATAATAATAATAATAATAATAATAATAATAATTTATTATTTATACCCCGCCCATCTGGCTGGGTTTCCCCAGCCACTCTGGGCGGCTTCCAACAAAGCACTAAAACACAATAACCTATTAAACATTAAAAGCTTCCCTAAACAGGGCTGTCTTCAGATGTCAGATGGCATAGCGATATAAGGGTATCGGACTACGAACCGCGAGAGACCAGGATTCGTATCCCCTCCACTGGGCCATGAAGCTCACTGGGCGACCCTTGGGCCAGTCATAGGCTCTCCAGCCTAACCTACCTCACAGGGTTGTTGTGAGAATTGAATGAGGATGGGGGAAAGAAAGTCATACGCCACCTTGGAGGGGTATACAAAGTAATAACACAAGAACTGCTGCTGCCGCTGCCGTCCTCATCCGTTCGTTAAGACTTTGTAGCGCTGCCAGATCTTGTTGCTGTTTTAGTAACAATGCTTTTAGGACAGGAGTCCACTTCTTCCTCCCGCCCCAGCAGTACAGACAGCAGAATTGTCTTCCCACGTTTTGGGTGCAGATAAGTATTGCAGCGGGATGGTCAGTTCTCACCGAAGGCCCTTGGCAACCTGGGTGTTGTTTTCAATTCATCAAATTTTCCTAGGAAGGGGACAATCCGGATTATAGCGGGGGAGGAGGGGAATAGATACCAGCTCATCCCACAATAGCCACCTGTCTGGTAACACCCTTTGATCTCTGAATCAGCAAACCTAACCTTCTGAACGGCGGAGGGCCTGTAGGCCCATTTTCCTCCGGAATCTAAAATGCCTTTGGAACTCCCTGCGGGTGTATCTAAACACCGACTGCGCTTCCGAAGCTTCTTCAAACGGGCTTAGCCTGGAATCCCTCCTGGTTGGGATGGGAAAGGGTTTTCATGCAGCTGGCCAAAGATGTTTTATCACCTTTAACTTAGGAAGGATTTGAAGGTTTTCGCTTTCCTCTTCTTGATTTTTCTATCCTGTTTTATTATTGTTAACTGTCTTGGACGGGCAAGCGGCCTAGAAATATTTCAACTCAACATTTTCAGCAGAATAACTCCACCCCTAAGCGATATTGTTTGGTTGTGTGCAGTCAAGTGACCACTTTTCTAGGGAAATTGAAGGCATTTCAAATAAAATAACAATTGAAGAAAAAAGACTGGAAGATGACCTCATGATACAATTTTACAGAATCATAATATTGTAGAGTTGGAAGGGGATCCCCAAGGGTAATCCAGACCAACTCCCTGCAATATACAGATACAATTTTTGTAGACTGTAATTCAAAGCGTTTGGACAGAACGGAAACTGAGGCTGGGTGGCCGGGCCCTCCACGAGGCAGAGGGGCGAGCAAGGTCTTGCACCCACTCGCTGTCTCCCAGGCCCGAGGCGACCCTTCCGTCGAGGCGAGGGGGATGCCCCCCCCCCACGAGGCAAGCGCGGTCCGGACAACAATCGCGGTGCTTGTTTCCGCAGCCCGTGTGAACGCGAGAGCGCTTTTCCCTCCTAATCTCATTAGATCTGCAAAGCAGCCCCAATTAGAAGCTATAAAACAAACAAAATCGCTTTTGTCATTTTAATGTTTTCACTTCGGAAGATTTAGGGCCGATAAAACGGTTGGCAGGGCTGCAAAGGGAGAGGGGGAGCAGTCAGGCGGTGGGAGAATTCCTGGGGGGCGCTGGGCCCGCCCCTCCCCCTGCCTTTGATGTGCCCACCAGCAGGACGGGGGGTGGAGGGGTTGCCTTGTGCTTTATGCAAACACGACCCCCCTCCCCCACTGCGCTACCTGTTATTCGCTCCCTTTTCTTCTGAAAGTCTGAGAGGCTTTGATGGAGCCTCCCACCCCCATGGGGGGGGGGAGGAAAGTAATTTCATTAAAGTCACACACTCGGCTGCACCGATTTGCAACAAAGCACCGCTCAGGCAGGCCCCGGAAGGGCCAGAAAGAAGCGTCAGCCTGTTGCTTGCGCCGGGCCGCCCCCTTTCCGGATCCGGCGCAGCAGCTGCGCGTGATCCCCAAAAAGCGGGGGAGCCGATAGCGGCGGTAACTACACCGAACCCCGAGTTGTTTCAGATGAACACCCTCTTGGCACGATCGTCCCGCGTCATCCCTAGCCGGGGTTCACAACGCTCTTTACGTGCCCCGGGATACCAATAAGGCGGGGGACTTGAAACGTGGACCTTTCAGGGGATTCTAAGCCACTTTTCCTCCGTGGTAGCAATTATGGGCCAAATGACAGGGTGCAATCCTAAAGTTGCGCGCGCAAAACTTAATTGCTGGAGTTGTGCGCCTAGATGTGTCTTGATACAATGTCGGCGATTCAAAGGCAGCACTGACTTAAGCCTCTCAAACCACGAACCTGCCTTGCAGAGCTTTCTTACACAGTGCCTAACACAAGAGTGC
Source organism: Podarcis pityusensis (assembly GCF_964106645.2). Taxonomy (NCBI): domain Eukaryota; kingdom Metazoa; phylum Chordata; class Lepidosauria; order Squamata; family Lacertidae; genus Podarcis; species Podarcis pityusensis. The sequence goes on along the minus strand of NC_138039.1, from coordinate 26,939,016 downwards.
CTCTGGCAGTGCGCAGAGTGCCTTTCCCAAAGCCAGGAAGCCAGGCTCTCTTGGGGGCTGAGCCCAGCTCTTCCTGGACCCCGAGGGTTGCCAACGCAGGGCACAGAGCACAGTCCAGCGGGCCTCCGGGAAGCGGGGCCGAGGGCCGTTCCCACGCCGCGGAGTTCAGCTGGAGCTCCGACAGCGAGACAAAGGGGAGCATTTGCATGCTAACGAAGCGGTTGCGGGGCCTCCGTTGGCCCTGGCTCTTGCCGGCGCATTTGCAAATTGCTGCTGCTTTTGTCGAGCATTTGCAAATGGCAATTGCTGCTGGTGCTGAAGGGGGCCCGCCTTGCCTTTGCCGTCCCCTCCTCAAGCCCAGGCTCGGCCCAGACGGCTCCCAGCTGCGGAGGAACAGAGGCAGTAATTAATTGAAGGAGAAACCCAGGCCAAGCTCCCGCCCGCCCCTCCCGGGCAGCGCCCATTAAGCACAAAATGGCTCCCCTCGCCTGACGTCACGAGGAAGGAGAGAGAGAGTGTGGCGCGAGCCCCGCCCCTCCTCGTCTTCCTTGTCCCACGTGGGGCGCGGTCATGTAAAGAAACGGGGCGGGGAAAGCAAACCACACGCGCGGGAGGGAGACGGGGAAGCGGCGCCCGGCCAATGGGGGGAGAGAGAGCCCTCCGTCGGCTCTTCATTGGTCTGGGCGCCTCGCCGCTGCCACTCCAAGCCGGGAGATCTGTCCGTCAAAGGCACGTGGGGCGGTCGGAGCCCGAGCGCTGACAAATAGGTTGCCTTTCCGAGACTGGCGCTCGCGGGTCCTGCTTGGAAAGGGCCGCTTAATTAGCTCTGAATGGCTTCTCCTTCCAGCTCAAACAATCTGTCACTACCATGTGGTAAAAAGGGAGCCGTGCATTTAAAAAAAAAAGAGAGAGAGAGAGAGAGAATGAGAAAAGAAAAAGGAGAGGAGGAGGGGCTAAATATCAATTTGATTTTATGCATCAAAGGGAGAAGCTTCTATTTAAATAATAATAATAATGAAGGGGCCGTTTCTCTCGTTTGCCGCGAGGAAGTGAAATGTGTGTGTGCATTTAAAGGAATTTGAGGAAAGGGGGAATTAATAGGCCACGTCCCCCCTCCCCTTTGCTAAATTGACCCCCCTTTTCTTAAACGGGGACTCAAATCAGAATTGCAGGAAAGGGGGTCTCTGCTTGCTTTGAAGTTGGACATGGTGGGGGAGGGGAAATGAGAATATGGAGGGACCCCCCCCCCGCAGGCGTTCTCTCCCTCCCCGGGCAAAACAAAAAAACAAAAGCCTCCGAAGCCCCCCTCCCCCCTGCAGCTCATTAGTCGCCCGCGTCTTCAGGGCTCCCCCCACCCGACCCGGGGACGTTGCCTTCTCCTCCGCGCCTCTAATTGGATCCGTTCCTGTTGCAGCCGAGTGGGCTCTCCAGGGTCGCAGGCCGCCTCCCCTCCCCCACCCCGCCTAAGCAGCCGGGCAGCCGCCTCGCGATTGGAGGCCTGCTGGAGCGCCGGGGAGCCGGCCCCACGTGGGACACAAGGCAGGCGAGGCTGGCACCGCACCGCGCAACAACCGCCCTCCACCCCGAGCGCGGTGGCGGCCAGGGAACTCCGGAATGGAATCCAGGAGGGAGACGAGGAGCTGGATCAAGTGGGGAGAAGTCCCTGAAGCTGGCCTGGTTTTCTGCATGGTTATCGTTGCGATTAATTTATTGATTAGGGCGATTTTCCCAGGAGATAATTTTAAAAGCTTTAAAGCACAAAAGCAGTTAATACACTTAAAAGAAGACAGTGTGGTGGAGTGGGTAGAGACTCTGGGCCATGAAGCTCACTGGGTGACCTTGGGGACCAGTCACTGCCTTTCTCGGCCTGTCCTACCTCACCGGGTTGTTGTGAATACAATATAGTGGTTGTTGTTGTTGTTTAGTCATTTAGTCGTGTCCGACTCTTCATGACACCATGGACCGGAGCATGCCAGGCACTTCTGTCTTCCACTGCCTCCCGCAGTTTAGTCAAACTCATGCTGGTAGCTTCGAGAACACTATCCAACCATCTCGTCCTCTGTCGTCCCCTTCTCCTTGTGCCCTCCATCTTTCCCAGCATCAAGGTCTTTTCCAGGGAGTCTCCTCTTCTCATGAGGTGGCCAAAGTATTGGAGCCTCAGCTTCAGGATCTGTCCTTCCAGTGAGCACTCAGGGCTGATTTCCTTCAGAATGGATAGGTTTGATCTTCTTGCAGTCCATGGGACTCTCAAGAGTCTCCTCCAGCGCCATAATTCAAATACAGTGGTACCTCGGGTTAAGTACTTAATTTGTTCCGGAGGTCCATACTTAACCTGAAACTGTTCTTAACCTGAAGCACCACTTTAGCTAATGGGGCCTCCTGCTGCCGCCGTGCAGCCAGAGCACAATTTCTGTTCTCATCCTGAAGCAAAGTTATTAACCTGAAGCACTATTTCTGGCTTAGTGGAGTGTGTAACCTGAAGCGTATGTAACCTGAGGTACCACTGTACAGAGGATGATGTATGTTGCCGTGAACTCCTTGGAGGAAAGAGAGGATGTGAAACGTAGCAAATAAATAAAATAAACCCTAACAAGAAGACAATGGTGGTAAAGACTCATTTCTCCAGGTGGGAAAGCCTGCCAGAACAAAAATGTATTCAATGTTAAAAATAAATAAAAATGTCATTTGTGTCCAGTGATGGCCAGAGAGAGAGAGAAAGAGAAACCACATCCTAAAATGGGAAAGACCAAAGAGTTATCGGGAGCAGCTCCAAGAGTTAACAACTGTGGTCGAATAAAGGTGTTAGTCCTCAAGGTTCCACAAGACTCCATGTTGGTTTCTCTGCAAAAGGCTCACAGGGCTACTGCCCGGGGCCCCACCCACTTCATCTCCTTTTGCCCCCATCTCCTAAAGACACAGTGCCCTCAAGATGTTGCTGGACTGCGACACACTTCAGCACTCCAGTGTTGGGGGACTATGGGAGTTGGGGGTTTAGCTTCAGGTTCTCCATGTCTGAGCTGCAGAAATATGGGGAAAGGAAGAAATATGGTTCTTGAGAACAGAACATAAGAAAAGCCTGCTGGACAAAGGCAATGGTGGGAAACCAGCAAGCAAGTTCTGAGCACAAGAGCACTCTGCCCTCCTGTGGTTTCCCGAACCATTTACTGCCTCAGACTATGGAGGCAGAGGATAGCCATGATGGTTGGTAGCCATCAGTAGCCCTCTCCTCCATGAATTTGTCTAACCCTCTTTTAAAGCCATCTCGGTTAGTGGCCCTCTCTGCCTCCCATGGGAGCAAGTTCCACAGTTTAAATATGGGGTGTGTGGAAAAGTACTTTATTCACAGCTGTACAGCACAATCCCCTGCATTGTTACTCAGAAGTAAGGTAAAGGTAAAGGGACCCCTGACCATTAGGTCCAGTCGTGGCCGACTCTGGGGTTGCGGCGCTCATCTCGCTTTATTGGCCAAGGGAGCTGGCGCTCAGCTTCCGGGTCATGTGGCCAGCATGACTAAGCCGCTTCTGGCGAACCAGAGCAGCGCACAGAAACGCTGTTTACCTTCCCGCCAGAGCGGTACCTATTTATCTACTTGCACTTTGACGTGCTTTTGAACTGCTAGGTTGGCAAGAGCAGGGACCGAGCAACGAGAGCTCACCCCGTCACGGGGATTCGAACCGCCGACCTTCTGATCGGCAAGTCCTAGGCTCTGTGGTTTAACCCACAGCGCCACCCGCGTCCCTATTACTCAGAAGTAAGTCCATGTAATGCACCACACACACCCTGGAAGTTTTTACGATGAGAGAGAGGAATCATTCAGCCCAACATGAGTTAATTGCTATTTTCTGTAGCATTCAGAAGGTCACCCATCCACCATTGCCCAATATTCCTGGATTCCTAAACTTTTTGGTCATGGACTGGAAAAGCAGTCAAAGGAATTCCAGAGTCAGCAGAGTGGCTGGGGCAACCCAGTCAAATGGGTGGGGTACAAATAATAAAATTATTTGAAAAGTAATTGTGAGGGATGAGTGTAGCACAGTGGTAGAGCATCGGCTTTGCATGCAGATGATCTCAAGTTCAGGAAAGGTTGGGAGGGGCCCCTCCTACAGCCCAGAGGACCTGCTGCCCATCAGTGTAGACAATTCTGAGCCTTGCATGCATGCATCCTGAGTGCAACTGCCAGAATCTCCAGACAGGGCTAGGAATGCCCCTTGGAGGGTGGCTGCTGGTCACTGTCAACATCACTGAGCTAAATCGACTGTTGGTCTGAAAGGATAAAATGCAGCTTCCTATATTGTGGCATCTTACAAAGACCTTAGCAGTTTTATTCTCTGCCCACTTTCATCAGGTGCCTGATGTGTAACCCCAAACTGGCAAGCACAACATATGGAACAGATTTCCTCGCTAGTTGGTGCACTCTGCTTCCTTGGAGGTTTCTAAACAAAGGTTGGCTGGGATTCTTTAGCTGGGATTCCTGCATTGCAGGAGGTGGACCAGATGAACCTCAGAGTCCCTTCCAGCCCTACAATTCTATGTGCATGCGTGCAAAATGTAAATCGCAGAGGGTTGATTTCAGAGAGAACCAAAATGCAAAAAAAAAAGAAAGAAAAAGAACACACCGGCGACAATTATCTTGAAAGCAAAATAGTGACAGTGACCATCTGAGGCAGTGCAGTGGCAGTCGGTGCTATTAGCACCGAGATTGGCTAGCTAATGAATGTATGCAGTGTGGTAACACAGACACACAAGGACATTCTCAGTTCAAGCTCCAGGTCTTCCCTCTGGGGTTTCATTCATTGGTTTGTTTTTAAAATCCAAGAGGTTCTTGCAAGTGGCAGCCGCCCATGTTTACTGACTTTGCCGGCGGGAACCACTTCCTGCTATTGCAAAGCAAACTGGTCACTTGGGCTGGCCCCTGCCTTGCAAAACCTTCCTGGAGGTCCTCCTGCCTTCCTGCCCTGGGCTAATTTGCTGGCCAAATGTACTAAGCATGAGGGCCACTTTGCCAGCATTTCCTTCCGAATGCCGTTGGTGGTGCTGCGTGTTGACGTCGTCCCTCTGGAAAGGGCACAGCATTGCGGCTCTCGGGCATCTCTGCATGGGAAAAGCTGCAGGAACATGTCGATGGCATGGCGATGGATGGGCCTGAGCAGATCCCAGACAGCTGCTGAGGCAAGCCAAGGCACTGCCAAGATCCTTCTTGCCTGCCAGGGGGCATTGCTTATATTTCCAATGAGTGGAGGGCAGGGCCATAGCTCAGTGGCAGAACACCTGTGATGCTTTCAGAAGGTTCCAGGTTCAGTCCCTGGCATCTCCAGGTAGGGGTGTGGGAAGGTGCCTGCCAGAGTCACTCTCAGTCTGAGTGGACGATACTGAGCTAGATGGAGCAATGGTGCGATTTACTAAAAGACAGCTTCCTGCTGAAATCAGCCCTCTGTTCAGAACCCCTCAACTTGAACCTTGACTCATTTTTAGCAGAAGGACTTGTACCCCAGAAGCAGAATCTATGCTTTGCAATCAAAAAGTCCCAGATTCAGTTCCCAGCATAGGGCTGGGAGACACTCCCTGCCTGAAACCTGGGAGAATGGCTGCCAATCTGTGTAGACAGTACTGAGATGGATGATCCAATAGTACAAGGCAGTACCTGATGTTCCTGCAAGTGGCACCTGAATTTGGGAAACTGCACAGCCCACCCAAAACTTGACCACAACATCTAAACTACTATATCAGTCTGCCTCCTCCCAAGACCTTCCCCCTTCCATCTCCTCAAGATGGGCCACACTGCCTCTTCCTTCCCATCTGGGTCTGGCTATGGGGTCAGCTGCTTCCAACTTATCTCCAAAGGCTGGCTGAGCAGGGTCTGAAGCCATAACCAAAGTGGAAAGCGACTTCTATGATCAGCATCCACAGTAAATGCCCCCCCCAGCACTGTGTGTGTGCGCGCTCAGTTATTTTTCAGAGGATTCCCCGCTTTTCCCTAAAAAAATAATCTCGTTTGGCTCAAGGCTCCCAGAGGAGGCTGGGTGTTGAAGCCGTGGCCCATACTGGATGGGCACATCCAACAGAGCAGTATCAAAAGTGTCTATATGCGAGATCACAAGAGGACCCTGGACAGATCACAGTACCATGGGACTCATCCAAGAAGAGCTGTTGTCTCAGCAGCAGTGCCGAGGTACCCTGAGGCCCTCTGGAGGCTGGCTGGATCTCCTCTTAACCCCACTCCCTCTGAAAAGCGCTCTCTCTCTCTCTCTCTCTCAACACTAGAACTCATAGACATCCAAGGAAGCTGAATGTTGGAAGACTCAGGACGGATAAAAGAAAGTCCTTCACTCAGTGCATAGCTAAGTGCAAGGTTGATGGCTGCCAATCTTTCACAGGTCTTAGTCCGACAATTTAACCACTACACCACACTACCAGCCCTACTGAAGCCAGGACCTTTTGCAGGCATAGCATCTGCTCTGCCGAAGGTACCCAGCCCTTCTGTTCCTCTAGCCTTACGTCATGAGAGGTGAGGTCATGGAGTTGTTTCTCCTGTGCGAGGACAAAATAGGGAGGGTCTGTCAAAAAGAGATGAGTATCCAGACTCTTACACAAAACGGAGGATTCCCAAGAATGCTGTACAAATTTGCTCACTTCTTTACAGCCTGGAGGGCTAAACGTTATATCAAGGGATGTTTAAGAGTAGGAAGTCTACAGAAGGGAACGGGGAGTGAGATGAGCCCCTTAGGTCAAAAGAGCCAAACATCCGATTGGGGGAAGGGTCAATAGTAAGTCAGTAGTAGAGTACCTACGTTGCACGTAGCAGATCCCAGGTCCGATCCCCAGTGGCATCTCCAGGTAAGGCCAGAAAGGACCCAGGGTCATGTGTCACCCAATGTGGCCATTCAGGTGTTGCTTTCAGGTGAAGTCTACTGTGGAATCTTGCAGGTGCCAGAAACTTTGCTGGTGAGTAAAACATAAAGAAGGGGGTTGCAGGAATGTACCAGCTGCAACTCTTATCTTCTGGGGCTCATTCTCTCGCCTTCTGTTTCCCAGTTACCAGTAGCGTAGCGTGGGTTGTCAGCACCCGGGGCAAGGCAAGTAATTTGCGCCCCCTAACCCGTGGAGCCAGGTAGGGGCAGCGAGCTGCGAGTGCGAGTGCGCCCCCCAGATGTTGCGCCCAGTGCGGCCGGCCCCCCTGCACCCCCCACACTACGCCAATGCCAGATACAGCCCCTGCGGATTGTGCAATCATCTCCCCCAGGGTGTAATATCCTTACTTATTTTGAGAGCAGCGATGGCAATTTTTAAGACACATAATCCTGAAACACAGGCAGCATTATTCTCTCTTAAACCAAGAAATAGAAACATTCATCATCCCACCAGTCGTTTATCCTACTTTGCCATTCATGTGTCGGCCTGTCATTTTCTGTTTGGCTCAGCAGCTGGGGAGGTTCCCTTCTCTTCCAAACAGGCACGTACAACTCTTGACCGGCCAAGCCAAACACCAGAAACCAACGATGCCTTGTGACCTGACAGGTGTTCAACAACCCCTGGGGGACTCTGCAGTCCCAGGTGGGCAGCAGAACCAGGAAGTTTATGAATCCCTGGGTGCATAGGATTTGACTTGGTAAGGCGCAAACTGTGTAGGCTCTTATTTCACATCCAGCTAATGACACTGAGATATTCTGAGGGATGGTTCTTCCTGGAGTGACACTGACTTAGCAACAGAAAGGAACATTGATGATGTCGTTGCAAAGCCTGCCTCTCCCTGTCAGAGTGCTTCTCATGAGGAGGTGCCCCTAGCCTCGAGTTCAAGTGGAATTCTGAAACAGGAACAGGACGGTGATCAAAAGCCCCCTTGCAGTCTTGCAAGGATTCTCTGGCAAAGAGCTATTCTCAGCTACTCTGATTATGGCAGGATTAATGACCTGACATAAGTGAGCCCACTTTTGGTCGTATCATTACTCTCTGCAAAAAAAAAAAGGAAAAGGAAAAAAAAGCTCAATTTCTTTGGAAGAAATTAGTCGTTCAAACCAATAATTCATTGGATTGGCTTTTTTGACATCTGAGAGAGAGCTTGTCTCCACGGCGCTCCATTAAATCATTAAACAGCTTCTCCTCTTTAATAGTTTCGGTGGATGAACCCATTAAAAGGACTTGGTTGCGCCGTCTCCACCTTCAGGTTGTGCAAATTCTCCTCCAGGTTCAAAACAGGCAAGGCAGGGCCCAGATGGCAGAGATAATTGCCTGCTTGAGTACCTGTGTGTGTTCAAAGGAGAGCAAACATGCGCTGCCGCAGCTCTCACACTCCCACAAAGTGTGCCAAGCCGGAGAGCAAAGACAAGGCCTGAAAACTGTCGCTCCAGTCCAGAGGGACCTCTCACGTCTCTCGACAAACAAGTCTCTCCCCTTTCCACAAAGAGGAAATATGTAAATACAAATGTACCTGGAGCTTGTTAAAATAGTTTAAGGTCACACAACATGTTTGCTTATGATTAAAGCTACAAAGGGAAGGAGAACACTCTCTCCGTGCTGAGGGCTGCACAGCCTCCCTGGACTCACTGGGTCTGGGCTGCTGCTTCCTTGGCCACAGAATAATATGGTGGGTTCCTTTGCTGCTGCCACGTAGAGAAATACAGGGCTTGCTTGAAGATGCTGTCAATCAGGAAGCCAGGCTTTGCAGCATTAAGAAACATCATCGGACCTCCCCATTCTTGAGGAATGACAAGTCAAGTGGTGTTTAATTTTCAAAGCAAAGAGGGGCAGGCCTGTGAGGGAAGATCCTAAACCTTCAAACCAGCCTGACCAGTTGTGGTTTGTTTGGGTTTGTTTGTTTTAACCAAAAATATATATTCAGTAAAAGCCAATGGAATGATTTTATATTGCAGGTCTTAAATTAGTATAAGCAAACAGTGCATAGCAGAACCTTTGGGAAACATTTTCTATGTGGCAGTGGGTGGATGAGGGACTTCCCAAACGTATGACAGGAAAATTAACTGCATTCCGATTCACCTAGATAAAGAGCGCCCCCAGAATGTCACTTTTTCGTGTGTGTGTGTGTGTGTGTGTGTGTGTGAACGCATATACCAGAACTTTAGGTTCATGCAATTAAAGTGGATTTTTAAAAACCACCTGGCATTTTGTGGTTTAGAAAGTGATGGGGAAATGCATTGAAAGATACGGGATTAACGAATGACTAACAGGAAGGTGTATAAACACCCACAAGCAAAGCGAGGTGACTATAGGATGGCTGCTCATTACCTTGAACCAGTACATCAACAAAGAAGAGGTAATACTCAGTAAATACATGATCTAATCTCGCCATTGCCTAAGCTTCCTGCAAGCCTGTCAGGTTGAATGCTCAATAAATAGTTCCTTTGGAGGAGCCCAGAGCTCATTGGCGACTTACAAACTCCCAAATCCAGAGGTTCAGAGAAAACAACCAGTTGCCAAGATGAAAAGAGAGAGGCTGAAATGTTGGCCCTGCTAGCAAAAATGAAAACAAACAAATCCTCTGGATTCCTAAAAGCAGAAGGCCAAGTTATTGCCCCCCAAGAAGCAAAGGACTTTTCTGAATCTTGTCTTTTGCCTTTGACCTTCCCAGCCTCCCAAAAAAATGTCCTGGGCTCCCCAGCCCCACACTTGCCAATTCTATCTCCCTTGTACAATTCTGCAAGCCTTAACAATAATATATGTGGGACTTAACTTGGTTCTTAGTACCTGTCCATTCCGAGGCCCAGCAGACATTTGGACCACAACTTCCATCAGCCCCAGCATCACACATCCCTGATGGGAGTTGTAGACCAAAACATCTGGAGGGCACCAGGTTGGGAAGGCTGACATATACTGTTGCCAGCCTACTAACAGCATACTCTGAGATCAAAGCCAAAAACTGTGAAGGCCCTTTAGCCAAATCCAACCTCTTGAACAAATCTAGTTACTATCCAAGAACCAAATCTAGTTACTATCCAAGAACTGAAGACAGGCATCTGGTTGGCCACTGTGAGAACCTTGGGCTTCTGGCCGGATCCAGCAGGGTCCTCTCATGTTCTTAAAAGATCATAAGAAATCTGCTGCAGAGCATTGCTCAGAAATTTGCTGGCCTCTGCTTGCAAGTGTAGATCCAAAACCTAGAGGGGGAAAAAACTGTTTTTAGTTAATCCAAGACTTCCTGAAATTAGAACGAGGGAATTTTCTAGTACGTTTCAAGCTGCCTACTCTGTAAATCATCTGCCAAGCTGCTCCTCCCATCTTGCTAGGCATTACACAGCAGTGAAGTTAATCCTTGCCATTTGCATGGTGCTTTTAAAATAGTTTTCAGGACATTTCAGTAGTTAATAAAACTCAAAGGCTACTTTGCTTAATAACTAATAGATTACAACCTGCTACGTTTTACCCAAGCTGGGTGCATCAATCCAACACCTCATATGTTAGGAGCTGAAACCCATGAAAAGCACTCTGCGGTGATTGAAAGCAGATTTGCTCCAGAACAGCAATGCCAGACCCTTGGAGTGGATTTAAGAGTTTCAAGGAATGTGGTCACCTTTGGCGAGCACCGCATCTTGAACAGCTTTCCCCAGTCTTGTGCCCTCCAGAGATTGTATGAACAACCACACCTATTACCCCCAGCTAACATGGCCATATGATGGGAGGGCTGATGGGAGCTGTAGTCTAAAACATTTGGAGAAGGCATCAGGGTAGAGAAGGCTTCTCTAGAACAAAGACACTGATGGCTTTTGGAAGGACACTCACAGAGGACCTGGTGCTTCAATACAGCTGCCCAGATGCAGGAAGTCAGATTTCAATCAAAGGTGTTGTGCAAAGTGGAATTGACCCAATTGGACATTGGGTCTCAGCTGCCTCCAGCCAGGTTCTGGGTAGCCCCACATTAGGAGGCAGGGGTGCTAATTTTAGGGAGTAGAAGGGGCTTTGGCCTCCTCAATATTTGTGGGCAGGGGGCTGAGCCTCCCCAATATTGAGGGGTGTGTAACAGATTGGCCTCTGACCTGCAAACATGCCCTCTTCACTCCCCATCCCCTGCCGCAGATGGGAGAGCACTCACATCCCAGTGATGGCTCTCCATTCCCACTGCTACCTGGTGGGTTTGGGGCACAGAAATTGATCTTTACTCTTTGTGCTCTCCAGCCCCTGCCACTGGCAGGGTGCAATGCAATAGGAATCTCTGCAGAGGGGGACTGGTTCACACACCCCTGCTTGCATGCCTGGGGCAATGGCCCCCCTGGCTCCCCTTCCACCTGGCGTTATGCATATGACTCCACAAGAGTGAAGGGCCCCCTCAATGTGGGGGGCAATTCGGCACCTCTGTTAGGAGGAGACCTCAGCAAGCAGAAAACGGCAGTGCTCCTTGAGCACTGTTCTCTGCAAATGATGGTCTATTGTATCAGTTCTCATTAGACAATAGGCAACCCTTTCCCTTATCTCCTTTATTATTTGCTCTCTATTTTTTAAGAGGCCACCAGCTTTGTGAGTAGATAAAATGAGGACTGTCGCTTCTTTTAGATGGGGAAGATATTGCAGTTTGGCCCAATGGTTCCCAAAGTGGGCAGTGGGATTACTTATGGGGGGGTGTTAAGGGGCAAGGGGGCAGCAGGGGGGCACTGGAGGTTTAAATGACTACCAGACTCTGAAAAGCTGCTGTCACTAGATCAAGTTCATCAACTTTGTTGGGTGAGTTAATTAAATAGTTTTATTTGGATGTTGAATAAATGTGCAATTAATTGTTACTGCTTTGAATTTTATTGTGTTATTATCCTCCTTAGTGGGTCGTGCAAATTCCTATTCTAAATAATGCTTTTGATAGGATAGGGTAGGATAGGATAGGATAGGAGCCAGTGGGGATGAGTTTATGGAACCAAGGGAGTGGTGAGCCCAAAAAGTTTGAGCACCAGTACATTGGCAATCCTCTCCCCATACCCCCCCTTTTTTGCTCTCTCTTTTTCAAGAGGGCAGAAGCTTTGTTAATCAATAAAATGAGCAGTTAGGGGTGTTATAGACTGGCTGTGCTGTTGTTTTAGATGCACAAGATACTGCTTTGATTTTTCCTCAGCAGGGACAATGCATTTTAGTCACACTCAGAATAGAACCATTGAAATTAAATGACCCATGTCCCATTATCTCAGAGGGCCTCCTCTACCTTACTTGAGGGGGAAAGTCTTGTTATGAATTGATAAAAATTCTGCGTCAAGTTTTGTTATTTTATTTACATACCCCATTTCTACAAATTTGTATCCAAAGCTGCTCACAAAGCTAAAACATTCAAAACTAACACACAAATACATTATACCATAGGGCGGAAATATGAAACATGATCATATAAACATTTCATGCAAGATAGGAAACAAAGAAAAGGTAAGGAAATGAATATGAAATATTCTCATGTAACATGTCACATATACATCTAAGCAGAGCTGACCTGTGAACTAGTTCAGAACACTTTCAAGTCTTAATTAAAATGATACTAATAATGCAGTAGTGCCACGAGTGTTTGATAGGAGATATAAAGTAGATCTTAATAAATTGAAATGGATTGGCTTTAAGAGGTGTGATTATCTTATTAACAACTTAACTATCCTGAGTTGTCCGTTTCGCCTCTTCTGACATCGCAGTGACTTTGAGATCACAACTTCCTCCAGGGGATTAGGAAAGGAGAGGCAGGTGTTATTCAAGCACGGATATGTATTAATGATCCAAGATGTTGTGCTCTTACATGGATTTGTCATATTACATGGCAGGAAACAGCAACTCTCTTCCATCAACACCCACACACAAGTAGGAGCTCCTACTCTGCCAGGTTAGCCTGGAAAACGGAGTGTCAGTCTTTTGCTTCCTTTATCCGGCTGGCACACAATCCTACACCAGTCTACTTGGAAGGAAGTCCCACGGAGTTCACCGGGGTTAAGAAGTAGCCATTTGCGGGCTTCCCATAGGCATCTGACCACTGTGGTTGTGCAATACAATATATATTTAAATCAAATTTTTCCCCTCAAAGAATTATGGGCACCGTTAATACATAAGAGAAAGTACTTCTCCACACAGTGCATAAACGGTGGAACTCACTTCCACAGGAGGCAGTGATGGCCACCAACCTAGATGGCTACTAGCCATGAGGGCTCTGCTCTGCCTTCACAGCTGTCGGCAACAATGCTTCCGAATACCAGTTTGTGGAAACCACAGGAGGGGAGAGGCCTCTTGAGCTCAAATCCTGCCAGAGGGTTTCCCATTAAGGCACTGTGAGAACAGGATACTGGTTTAGATGGGCCACTGGCCTGATCCAGTGGCCTCCTTCTTATGTTAAGTGCTGATCAGAATTGGAACTCTGCGAGGGGTAAACTACAGTGGCCAGAACTCTTTGAAGGAAGGCATGTGCTCCAGATATGCTTTAAAGCTGCAGCATGTATACAGTCTGTGAGAACAGGATGCTGGACTAAATGGACCACTGGCCTGATCCAGAGGCTCTTCTGATATTATCATGTTTCTAAGTATGCAGAGGATTGTTGCCTTCATGTAGTCCTGGGTAGTTTTGGTGTGTTCCATCTGCAGATATATTAATTTGTCTCTGTTATTGTGAGCCACTTTGAAAGCAAGCCAGAAAAGTGGGATACAGGCAAACCCCCCATTTACATGCATTCAATATGTGTGCAACCGCACTCATGCGCACGCAACACACCACACCCGGAAGTGACCCAAAAACATCACAAAAAGGAGCAGAAGGGGCAGGGTCGGAACGGGGGTGTTTGCAGGATGTTTCAATGGTGTTTCAAATACACACAATTTCACTTAAACATGCAGTGACTTGGAACATAACCCTCACATAAATGGGGTGTGTGTGTGCTTGCATTAATATTTTTAACAGGTAAAACACACTTCCTTGTGCACTCACACTTGCAAATTGCTTTAAGAGTCACCATTTGCTCAAGTGTCAATGGGGCCACTGCCAGTGGAGGAACTCACAGAATTGCAGCTTCAGCCTCCCTCACCCTCCTGGGATTTCCTCCAGGGCTGTGCTGGCTGGGGCTGATGGGAATTATAGTTCACCTGGGGGGTGGCACATGGTTGGCAAAGGCTTCCTCATACCATGATTGATCTTTAAAAAACAGACAACAACAACAACCCACACATTGCATGACATTTTATTCTGTTTGAAAAATAACAACACTTGGAGCATCTCAGAGTCTCTGCTGCTTGCAGAAGATTCTGGATTAGGATGATTCATGCAACATGTCAAAGTCATAGAATGATAGAATTGTAGGGTTGGAAGGGATCCAAAGGGTCATCTAGTCCAACCCCCCACAATGCTGGAATCGGAGCTAAAGAATCCCTGACAGATGGCCACCAACCGTCCATTTAAAAGTCAACTCACGCTGACGCTTACTGTCATCCTGGCATGTGATTGTAACCTTGGGGGTTATTTGACACGCATCCCGAATTCATCTTGGATGTCCTGTTTTCTTTACCCAAGAATCTGGCAGAATTTGAACGTCTGTTGGCCTCACTGCAGTTTCGCTGTGCTTGTTTCATGGCAGCGCTGCTAATTTGTTATCTGTTCAGCATGTTTTAAAGGATTCCGCAAGTTTTGTTTATCGTTGTCTCGTTTCTGTATCTTTTTATTAATTACTTTAGTCTGTTGCTCCCCACTCTGGGATTGAGAGTATTCCAATGGAGATCATTTTATAAATACTTGGACATAAAGAAAACTAAATACAATGCCGTCCTGCTGAGCCGAAATCTGCTTATGCACTGAGAAAGCCACAGAACCAGTTGAGCACCCAAAATCCCCTGGAAAAAGGCCCCTTGTATTGATAGCAGGGGATTGAGGGCAGGAGATTGTGCTAACCAGCTCATGAGCCAGACACAAATAGATGGGCAGGGTATAAATAATAAAATTATAATTATTAAGCATGCTGTGCGTACAAGAAGCCTCCCCCTTTTAACTGTTGCATGGCCAGTGTGGTGTTGATTGTATCGCCCAGTGATGAGGAGCCTGTCCCTGGCCTACAACTCCCATAAGCTCTGGCCACTGGCCATGCTGGCTGGGGCTGATGGGAGTTGGAGTCCAACAGCACCAGGAGGGCAACAGGTACAGCCAGGAAAGGACGATCCAGCTTGATAAGAAATCTTGATTATGCATCTTCCACGGAATCACTTAAGCAAGGCACTTAACCCTCATTTTCAATTTGCGGCACCCACGAAACACGCACACAGTCTATTTGCACACCTGCTTCAGAAGGGTGTAGATTAAAGGATTAATTAATTGATGTTTGCAAAGTGCCAGCTCAGTGCCAAGTATTGTTTTGAAATTATATGGCTCAGCTCTGCCAATGTTGGGTAATGCAGCTGTCTTAACTTGTGCTTAATTTATTCCTGCACCGTTGTTGTTGTTGTTTATTAGGTGGAATTCAAGGCAAGGCTGGGAACCACGGAGACTGCTTTGCATAGGAGGTCTCTAAATTATTGCTTCGGGTCCATTCAAAGGCAGGAAGGCGAAGGCTAGTGGTGGATCACGGGGGAGGGGAGTTTGGAAGCAAGAGAGTGGGGTGTCCCTCAGTGCCTGGAGGGAATGTTCCCATGGGGCGGGTGTGTTGTAGGGTGAGAGAAAGAGAGTCCTGTCTCACAACTAATTGTAGATCTCCCAAACTATAACCTTGGAAGCTGTTGAGTTAGAAAATAAGAACCTGCTGGATCAGTCCAATGGCCCATCTAGTCCTGCGGTCAACCAGATCACACCCTTCAACATTTCTCCAATGAAAATTGGGATGTCAATAATAATAATAATAATAATAATAATAATAATAATAATAATATATTATTGATACCCTGCCCATCTGACTGGGTTGCCCCAGCCACTCTGGACGGCTTCGGACATTTATAAAATCATAATGAAACATGAAACATGAAATGAAACTTCCCTCTACGGGGCTGCCTTCAGATGTCTTCTAAAGGTTGTATAGTTCCTTATCTCCTTGGCTCGGGGGTTGCTTAGCTCTAAACCAGGGGTCAGCAAACTTTTTCAGCAGGGGGCCAGTCCACTGTCTCTCAGACCTTGTGGGGGGCCGGACTATATTTTGAAGGGGGGAAAATGAACGAATTCCTATGCCCCACAAATAACCCAGAGATGCATTTTAAATAAAAGCACACATTCTACTCATGTAAAAACACGCTGATTCCCGGACCGTCCGCGGGCTGGATTTAAAAGGTGATTGGGCCGGATACAGCCCTCGGGCCTTAGTTTGCCTACCCTAAACCCTCCAATATCTGCCCAATGAAAATCGGGACGTCCAAAGGAAAAGTGGGACATTCCGAGATCAAATCAGAAACTGGGATGGCTTCTGTAAATCTGGGACTGTCCCTGGAAAATAGGGATGCTTTGAGGGTCTGCTAGAAGCCTGTGGGAAACCCACAAGCGGGACCAGAGCATGAGAGCACTCTCCCCTTCTGTGGTTTCCAGCAATTGGCATTCAGAAGCATCTGACTACGGAGGCAGAGCCGAGCCATCATAGCTAGTAGCCATGGATAGCTTCTTTTAAAGCCATCTAGGTTGGCAGCCATCATTCCCCCTTGTGAGGGAATGTGCTGCATGAAGAACTTCTGCTGATGCTGCGTACAAACCTGATAGGCTAACAACAGGCCCACCCCAAGCACTCCCTCCCCACACAGCCACTGTATGGTGGGTTCCTCTCCTCTTTAAATGCTGCATGTGGCCCTCTGTCCCTCAGGCATCCTTACCTCTGCAATGCTGCCATGCGGCTGATCGATCCCCTGCTCCCCATTTGCCATGAGAAAGGCAGGTATTGCATCAAGGAAGACTAGTTCTCTTACATTATCCTCAGAAGGTGTGAAAAATATCTTTTGCGAATATTAGGCAGTAATTGGAATGACTTTAAACTGCATCGTATCACGCTCAGTTGGCTCCAAAGTGCTCAGGTGCATGTCAGCGTGCAAGAAGGTGGCGAAGAAGCTAGGGCGGTTATTCCCTGCACCTCTGTTAAGAGAACAAGTGGCGTAATGGTTAGAGCGTCAGACTAGGAGACCTGGGAGTTGTTGTTGTTTAGTCGTTCAGTCATGTTCGACTCTTCGTGACCCCACGGACCAGAGCACGCCAGGCACTCCTGTCTTCCACTGCCTCCTGCAGTTTGGTCAAACTCGTGCTGGTAGCTTCAAGAACACTGTCCAACCATCTCGTCCTCTGTCGTCCCCTTCTCCTTGTGCCCTCCATCTTTCCCAACATCAGGGTCTTCTCTTCCAGGGACTTCCAGGGAGTCTTCTCTTCTCATCAGGTGGCCAAAGTATTGGAGCCTCAGCTTCAGGATCTGTCCTTCCAGTGACCACTCAGGGCTGATTTCCTTAAGAATGGAGAGGTTTGATCTTCTTGCAGTCCATGGGACTCTCAAGAGTCTCCTCCAGCACCATAATTCAAAAGCATCCATTCTTTGGCGATCAGCCTTCTTTATGGTCCAGCTCTCACTTCCATACATCACTACTGGGAAAACCATAGCTTTAACTATACATTAAAGGGTTCAAATCCACACTTGGCCCTGAAGCTCACTGGGTGACCTTGGGGCATTCCCTGCCTCTCAGCCCAACCTACCTCACAGGGTTGTTGTGAGGATTAAAGGAGGAGAAGGACCATGCACACTGCTTTGAGCACCTTGGAGGAAAAGGTGGGATACAAATGTCATATGTAAATGACCAATAAATAAACTTAACTCTAGCTGGGCAGGGAATCCTCACGCTCCCTTTTCCTATTATTGCAAATTCTTGATCCTGCTTGCTGACCAGCCATTGTGAGAACAAGATACTGGCCAGTGGCCTGAACCAGCAGACGCTTCTAATATTCTTATATTAAAACAGCACAAGAAAGACCAAACTGTCTCTTAAAAAATAAATAAATTATTAAAGATTTCTTCGTTTGCAAAAATACGTGCATTGTCTCTTTATTCGAGTTGCGTTTTCTACAGGT
This sequence comes from Podarcis pityusensis, assembly GCF_964106645.2. NCBI lineage: Eukaryota > Metazoa > Chordata > Lepidosauria > Squamata > Lacertidae > Podarcis > Podarcis pityusensis. The sequence continues at coordinate 26,921,060 of NC_138039.1, read as the reverse complement.
CAGTTTCATTTGTTGTGAGATATTAGCGTTACACACAGTGTTAGGTTAGGAAGAAAAGGAGGGGAATGGTGGGGGGGGTCAGGCAGCAATGCTACTATTCTTCTGATTAGTTTATCTGTGGGGTTTGTGTCAACATCACTTGTGTGGGTTCTCTTACTATTCACTTGTTGTATTTCTTTGGTGGTGAGAGAGGTTGGGGGGTGGCCTAGGGTGTAGTTGGTTGTCTTTGATTGGCTGCAGTGAAATTTGTTTTTGTGTGAGAGTGGGCTGAGTGTGTGCTTTTGGATCAAGTTACCCAGATTGATTCATATGTTGTTGGCAGATTCTTGTTGTTGTCTTGTTGGGCAGTGTATGTGATAAAGGGGAACCATACCAGAATGAAGGCATCTCCTTCTATTTATCCCTGTGTCAGTTTCAGTTTATTGGTTAAAAAAGGTAAAGGACCCCTGACAGTTCAGTCCAGTCGCAGACGACTCTGGGGTTGCAGTGCTCATCTCCCTTTACAGGCCGAGGGAGCCGGCGTTTGTCCACAGACAGTTTTTCTGGGTCATGTGGCCAGCATGACTAAGCCGCTTCTGGTGAACCAGAGCAGCGTTTACCTTCCTGCCGGAGTGGTACCTATTTATCTACTTGTACTTTGACATGCTTTCAAACTGCTAAGTTGGCAGGAGCTGGAACCGAGCAACGGGAGCTCACCCCATCGCGAGGATTTGAACCGCCAGCCTTCTGATTGGCAAGCCCAAGAGGCTCAGTGATTTAGACCACAGCACCACCCGTGTCCCTTTATTGGTTAGTTTTTCTAAGAAGGCTGTTTCCCCTACTGTTTGATACCATTGGTCCATGCTTACTCCTGTGAGGTCTCTCCAGTGTCTGGCTATGATGCTTCTGGCTGCTGAGAGTAGGTGGGTTGAGGTTGGCACAGATGCAGACCTGACTCCAGCACCACCCACCCAATTATTGACTGCTGCTTTCACAGCTAAGCAGACCTGCCTTCTCCCCAAAATAAAGAAGAGTGGAAGTAGTATGTTAATGTGTATGTTTGACAGATCATTTCCCAAGGCAGCACTGTTCCAGGGAGGCCTCGAAACCATGCAAGATCTGCATAACATCAAGGGAAGTCTTTTCTGGGCTGTTTTGCATAAGGCACACCAGGCACTGCACTGAACATCCACAGGAGCAAAAACAAGATGAAATAAAAACCAAAGAAATCTCGCAGCACAGCTCACCCCCCATCCCCCGCCTTGCCAAAATGCCCAGCCTGGCTGCCCACCAGCAGTTGCCAGGGAGGGTCCCTGCTCCTGGGTGGGGTGATGGGGGTGCCCTCCCAATGCACCAGCCCCCTAGCTGTAATTAGAGGGGAAATCTCCAATCAGCCAAGTTCAAAGGATGCCAGGGGTGTGTTTGCAAAGATGTCACTGGGGAAGACAGGCAGCCCGAAGGGAGTTGGGTTGCTTCCAGCAAAACATTCAGGGGAGAAGCACAGCATCACTCCAGCCTGATAAAGCTGCCTTGGACTTTGGGGGCAAGTTATAATGATTCTGTGGCACTGCAGAGGTGGAAACTGCCTTGAGATGGAGTGTCCCAGGGGGAAGACTCTCTAGGCAGATATTGGTGGAAGATCTGCCTCTTCCCTTTAATGAAGTCCCCTGGTCTTCCTCCTTTTTTCCATTCCGCCATCCTGTGCAAGTCAGCTGGAAGGATGTGGGGCTCTGTTTCCTCTCACGGTCCCAAGCTGCATCTTGTTTTCTAGGGTTGCTGCCTTTTCCCCTTGGCAGGGCTGCGGTTCCAGTGGGAATATGGTTGAATACAGATCTGCCGGCTGTTTGGAAGGTACAGCGATGGGGAAAACATCGACGCTGGAGGCGGCGTTGACCTCCCTGCTCAACAGCTTCATAATCCTAACTCAAGTGGGCTCTAGACTAGCTCATTATCCTCCTCATTATACCATGTTTTTATTTCATACGCTGCAAACCAGATGTTAATTATTGTGCTCATTTGTGGAGCATAAAATAAGAACACAAAGCAAGTCGTGCAGCGAACAAGCAAGGCGGAGGAAAGGCAAGATGTCGTACGGCCGAGGAGCCAAAGAGCGGAGAAAGCTTCCTAGTTTTTCCTCCATTTTTTTTTTTTTTTACATTTAATTGTTGCTCAGCTGGAAAGCAATTCTCTCTTAATAGTACAGTGTGGTCTCACCATGTTTATAAACCTTAGAGGAAAGGCGAGTGAGAGGTGACAGGATATAAAATTATGCATGGCAGGGAGAAAGTGGATAGAGAAAAAAGGTGTTCTCCATCTCTCAAATCACTAGAACTAGTCATCCGAAGAAGTTGAATTCCGAAAGCTCCAGGACGAAGAAAGGAAAGGACTTCTTTGCTTAGTGCAGGCTTCCTCAAACTCGGCCCTCCAGATGTTTTGAGACTACAATTCCCATCATCCCCGACCACTGGTCCTGCTAGCTAGGGATCATGGGAATTGTAGGCCAAAAACATCTGGAGGGCAAAGTTTGAGGAAGCCTGGCTTAGTGCACCAGTGTCAGGGGGCTGTCAGGGGAGCAGGTTCACAACAGGTCAGAAGGGAGACTCAAAGTAAGGTCAGCTGCTTTGTTCAGGAAAGTCGTGTACAACAGAGAACACACAGGCACCACCACCTCAGTGAAGTCATTGCCAAGACTGGCTCTGGTCACCTCCTCCTCCTTGTAACCCTCCTCTTCCTTTCCAAGCAGATGCAAACTCCAGTGGGGAGGATGCCCACCTTGGGCTTTTCTTGCTTTCTGTTCAGCTCCATGTAAAGCTCTGCATGACCTTGGAGTCAAAAGGTGAGTAAAGCTCAATGCAGAGGAACCAGGAAGCATGTGTAAAGCTCTTGCAGTGTCTGGCTCCTCCCTGTCCTCTCCTTCAGATCCTGAGCTCAGAGTGTGTCCCTCTGCACCCAATCCCTGCCTCTGGCTCTTCTTCTCTCTCTCTCTCTCTCTCTCACTCTTTTTTAAAGATATTTATTAAGAGTTTACAAATTACAGAAAAAGAGAACAGGAAAAGAAAACAATAAAGAATTAGACAAAACAAAACAATACCTTACAGTACATCAAAGAAAAAATAAAACAATACAATAAAACAACAAAGAAAAATAGAACAAAAACATTTAAAAACACATCCAACCTTTCCATATCTTTACCTTTCATATACTTGTTTCATCGACCTCCTCACACCTCCCTTTTTTGTATTCTAGTTCAATTAGCTATTTCAGCAAGTCCTTTCCATCTTTCTCAATTTTTGTTCTAAAATTTAACTTAAGACATTCTGACCTTAAATTTTCCACTTTGGTCCATTAACGATCTATTTTTACTTAGTTCTTTATAACATTTCTGCTAAAACCATATAACTTCATTCCAGCATCTTTCTAACATTCATTAATTTTGCAATATTTCTGTAGATATACTTTAAATTTTTTCCAATCTTCTTCCACCGACTCTTCTCCCTGGTCTCGAATTCTGCCAGTCATTTCCGCCAGTTCCATGTAGTCCATCAGCTTCATCTGCCATTCTTCCCTGGTGGGTAGATCTTGTGTCTTCCAATACTTTGCAGTAAGTATTCTTGCTGCTGTTGTAGTGTACATAAAGAAAGTTCTATCTTTCTTTGGCACCAATTGGCCGACCATGCCCAGGAGAAAGGCCTCTGGTTTCTTCAGAAAGGTATATTCATATACCTTTTTCATTTCGTTATAGATCATCTCCCAGAATGCCTTAATCTTTGGGCATGTCCACCAAAGGTGAAAGAATGTACCTTCAGTTTCATTACATTTCCAACATTTATTATCAGGCAAATGATAGATTTTTGCAAGCTTGACTGGTGTTATGTACCACCTATAAATCATTTTCATTAAATTCTCTTATAAGGCATTGCATGCCGTAAACTTCATACCAGTGGTCCATAACTGGCTCTTCTTCTCTCAAGCCTCCTCTGTCTTCCACCTCCTGGATTCCTCCCTCCTCTGATCTGTCTTCTGTGACCCACCACCACCCCTCCGGGTCCAAGCTTTCTGTTTCAGTGGCTCCCCTAGAACCTTCTGTTCTGAGAATAATTTCTCTTGGGAACACTGACACCCCTCCCCACTTTTGTCGCCTGCCATTTGCCCCCCACATGCAGTGCCGGATTTACATATAAGCTAAACAAGCTATAGCTTAGGGCCCCACTCTCTTGAGGGCCCCCAAAAAATTTAAAGGGGAAGAAAACCTGCATGTACATTTCCTAAATATGAGATAAAAAACAAATAAAATAAAACCTGTGTTTACATTTTTAAGTTTGTTTTGAATAAAAAAATCATTTTAAGTTAGAGCTTAATAATTATTTCACCATTAATATACTTCTTCTTAATTGTATTTCAGTTCAATAATTACTTTGATAAAATACATATTTTGTTATGTGCAAATGGCTTTACATACCTATTAGGTCCTTGAATTACCATATAGCATATATTCAACACAAAAAACAGCGACAATTTGTTGTTGACAAAGGACAGCTGGACATATAAAGGACCCCATTACCTTCAGTAGCTTAGGGCCTCATCAAACCTAAATCCGGCCCTGCCCACATGCCAAGGATACCAGGGCAGTGATGGGAACATGTGGTGGTGCTCAGCTGAACATTCATTTTAGAAGCACTGTGTCAACTGGATGCAGCTTCTACATTGTTGCTGACCTCTGTCTGTCTCACGAGGCAATGGAAGAGGGACCCTTCCGGGGTAAAGTGGGAGCAAAAAATTGCAGAGTAGTCCATGGGGCAGAGTAGTCCATGGGACGCGGGTGGCGCTGTGGGTTAAACCACAGAGCCTAGGACTTGCCGGTCAGAAGGTCAGCAGTTCGAATCCCCGCAACGGTGTGAGCTCCCGTTGCTCGGTCCCTGCTCCTGCCAACCTAGCAGTTCAAAAGCACGTCAAAGTGCAAGTAGGTAATTAGGTACCGCTCTGGCGGGAAGGTAAACGGTGTTTCCGTGTGCTGCTCTGGTTCACCAGAAGCGGCTTAGTCATGCTGGCCACATGACCCGGAAGCTGTACGCCGGCTCCCTCGGCCAATAAAGCGAAATGAGCGCTGCAACCCGAGTCGGTCACGACTGGACCTAATGGTCAGGGGTCCCTTTACCTTTACCTTTACCATGAGGCAGGGGGCAGGGACATTCTGGGGTAATAAAGATGGCAGTGGCAGCTACTTCTCCAATGCTTCTCAGGTAACTGCCAAGCCTGGATAAAGTTATTTTTAAAAAATGAAATTAAAAGGGGGGACAGCACCAGCCTCTGGGTCTCATACCCCACATTGCAAGAGTTGCTGATATCCTGCCTGCACACACCAAGACACACCTGTCAAACAAGATTGTCAGATGAACTTGGAGAAATCAGAGAAGCCTGCTGACGGTTTTGCTTCTGACATCCACCCCGCCTGCCCCCCCTGCTCCCGTTTCCCGGCCGTTACAGTTCAACTCTTCAGAGACATTTGCAAACAGGAAAACAGAAGGGTTTGTTCGCAGACAGCCCGACAGCCATCACTTACATCGGTGGTATATGCCAACTTCAGAGATGCGTGTCAGGCACTGTTGCTGTATTCCTTTCACAGGTGTCAGGGGAGAATCTCAAGAACACAGAGTCTGCAAGAAGCACCTTCAAAGTTCACAAATTCCACGGGTGATGCTGCTTGCTTTAGGGGGGAGAGAAAAGACGCAGCGCCAAAGAAGCCCAGCTTCCCTTTGCCAGCCCCAAATGTGCGTCACAACAGCTCACAGTGGGGGAAGCATGAGTGTTGATGTGCAGATGGGCGGCTGTCAGGAGCAATGTTCTTCTGCAGTGCCTATTTATAGGGGGTGGAAGAAATAGCAGAATCATAGGATTGTAGAAGTGGAAGGGATCTCAAGGGCCATCTAGTCCAACCCCCTGCAACGCAGGGATCACAGCTAAAGCATCCCTGACAGATGGTCACCTGACCATCAGAAGGCACTAGCAAGAGTACAGCAAGGGGGGCTCTTGACATCTCAGTGACAACGAAGGGGCAAACAAATGCTGGCTAATGAAAGAGGAAAAGCAGTGGCCACCATCTGACTTGAGCAAATCCTGTACCGAACCTACTGCTCTACTGGTTGTTTTGAAGGTCTGTTTACAACACTAAGTGCAATCGGTGAGACACCAACAAAGGTTTTTCTTCTTTACCTTAGCCTTTGAAATCTAGCAGGATATTGTTTGGAGTTGGACTAAAATGGTTTTGGGGATAAGGAAAAGACTGGTCAAGTTGGGTGAGCAGGCAAGCTTTTTAGTTGCAAGAATGGGCTTGGCATAACTAAAGAGATGGGCAAGTGCCAGTGATATTCTGCCATAAAACTTAAAGAGCTGGAGAGGCAAATCTCCCTTCCTTCCTCCTTCCCCGGATTGGAAATGATATCATGGTGTCTGTGTGCAAAAAAATAAAACAAACTCCAGCCATGGCTGGAATGATGCTGAGATGATCAGCAAGCGATCTCTGCTTTCTCCCTCCCCACCCCTGAATTGACTAACTCAATCTCCCGCCCCCTTGCTCTTTGTTCACTTGTACATTAATCACCCCCTCCAAACAATGCAAGGGTTTCACCCCACCTGTCAAAGGAAAGGCCATCAAGAGCCCATTAAGAAATGTGTGCCTGGTTATAAAATGGATGGGCTGCCCCAGAATCAGCCTCGTCCCTAACCATTAAGACTAAGCGCTTCCATCTCCAGGTGAAAGGCTCCTCCGATGAGGAGAGGGGCCTCCTGTAATTGAGGTCATAATTATCCGTCAGTTCTCTAATCATATTTATTGAGCGGCCCACCTTGACTGAGCTGCACCGGGGTGCCTAGTCATTTTCATGGATCGGACGACAGACAGTGTGATCAATACAGTCTTTAGGAGAGTTCAGACCAGGAAACAAAGAAGAAGAAGAAGAAGAAGAAGAAGAAGAAGAAGAGGAAGAAGAGGAGGAAGAAGAGGAGGAGGAGGAGGAGGAGGAGGAGGAGGAGGAGGAGGAAAGGAGGGGCATCAAGGGCAACTTGGACCAGGGCAATGGGAAAGAGAGAAGGGGGAAGGGGAGTCCTGTGCTCTTTGGCAAATCTTTGCTTCCCAGGCCCAGGCCCCTAGAGGGAAGACTCTGACCATAGGCGGCAACTCTGGGAGGCCCTGGGTGCCTTGGCACCCACAAAATTTCCACTGTGGGTGCCCCAGCTCATCCATGGGCAATGGGTTTCAGCAGATGCCCTGAGGAGGAGGAGGAGGCCCTGGTCTAGTAGCTGCCGCCACGGCACCAGAGAGCCAGTGGAGGCAAGGCAGCAGTGGCAGGCAGAGACTGAACGGCACTCGCATGCACGAGATGGTGCAAGTGATATGTGTCACGTCACACCACTGGGCACCCACAATCTGGGGCCCAAGTCGGCGCCACTGACTCTGAGGCAGGCTGTGCTAACCTAGTGCCTGCTGGATATTTCAAATTACAACTCCTGTTAGCCCCAGCAGGACCAGTCCAAGTTGGCATTTTGGCACCTGAGGCGAACCACAAAACGGTGCCCCCTCCCCGCCAGGCAAGATCTGCATCAAGAACAAGGGTGGTGGGTAATAAGGATCGAAATTGGGAACTGCTGCCCCTGTGGATCCTGCCGCCTGAGGCAGTCTCCTCACCTTGCCTCACAGGTGGGCCAGCCCTGAGCCCCAGCATCGTACGGCTACGTTGGCAGGGGGTCCTGATGAGACAACTGGAGGGCCACAGATTGGGAAAGGCTGGCTCTAGGAAAACTCTGAGGAGACGTTTGTTTTATTATTGTTTTTATTATTTATTTTATTGTTTTTATTTTGTATTTTTATGCTGTGAACCACCCCGAGATCTGCAGGTGAAGGGCAGTGTGCAAATTTAATAAATAAATAAGAAGAAACAAGAAGTTAAGACATGGAGGCACCCAACTTGATGAAGGACAATCATTGCTAATACCTTCATCCTACCTCCCCCACCATTATATTTTATTTACAGTATTTCACAAAATGTATAGATCACTTGACTGCAGAAAACCTCATGGGGGGGGGGTTATCGATGGCTACCAGCCACAGTGGCCTTGCTCTGCCTCCACAGTTTGAGGGAGTGGTGCTTCTGAATAGCAGTTGCTGGAAGCCGCAGGAGGGGAGAGGGGTCTTGTGTTCGAATCCTGCTTGTGGGTTTCCCACAGGCATCCGATTGGCCACTGTGAGAAGAGGATGCTGGAGTAGATGAGCCCCTATTGGTCTGATCCAAACGGCTCTTCCTTTGTTTCTATGTTAAAGCAGGAGGCTAAAGGGTCCTGCCCACCTGCCTACCTTCCCAGTTCCGTCTTTTGCTCCCTTTCCTCATCACTTTCCTGATGGAAGAGGCCCTGGCGCTCCATCTCTCAAGCGGACTTGGATCCCTCTTGCCAACAAGAGCGCTTTCCTCTGTGAGGGAGGAAGGAACTTGCTGGAAACAGCCCTCTAATGACGGCTTTTTGGGAAAGCGCTCCCAGCACTTGCTCCCCACGTGATCACGAGCACAAACCCAGCACTCTTGCTCGGCTCCTGGAAATGAAAGGGGGAAAGGTCTAAGTGGTGTATAATTACGGGATCGGAGTCACTAATTATCATCCCACAACCAAATGGGTGCTTTGCGACAAAAGCCACAGGCTCCCAAAGGGTTGGAGCTGCCTCTTGCTTCACACCACAAAATTCCCTGCGAGAGGTGGTGGTTGTTTTTAAAACATCTGCTGTCCAATTTAAGGAGGCCAATGAAAGGGAAGGAGCTCTCCCTCTCCTAACCGACTCAAAAAGCTTAGCTCCGGCCAAAATCCACAAGGATTTCTCCTCTGAGCTGGGGTTCCTTGCTCCAGAGGTCAGACATGGAGCAGGGAAAGTAAAAAGAGGAGAGTGACTCTGAGAACATGCAGAGGGCCTTTCGCTCAGCAATAAAATTATTATTATTTAGAAGACATCTGAAGGAAGCCCTGTTTGATGTTTTACTGCTGTTTTAATATTTTGTTGGGAGCTGCCCAGAGTGGCTGGGGCAACCCAGTCAGATGGTGGCATGTAAATAATAAAATTGTTGTTGTTAACACCCAGACCAACTACCACACTTTTGCAATAAGCAGGGGAAGTCTTCCTAGGCAGCAGACAAGTCTAGGAGGCACCATTCCATTTTACAAAGGATGCATCTGGTCAACTCCAGATATTGGCATTGAATAAATAAGTTTATACGCAGGGCTGCCTCTGAAGACAGCTCAGAAGCTTCAGCTGGTACAGAATTCGGCAGCCATGTTGCTCACTGGGACAAGATGTTTTGAGCATATCACACTGATCCTGGCCTGACTGCACTGGCTACCAATTAGCTTCTGGGCCCAATTCAAAGTGCTGGTTTTGATCTATAAAGCCTTAAACATCTCAGGACCACAATATCAGAAGGACAGCCTCTCCCCATATAAACCACCCCAGACTCTGAGATAATCTTCTGAGGCCCTTCTTCATGTGCCTCCTCCACATGAGGTCCAGAGGATGACAACATAAGAACAGGCCTTCTCTGTAGTGGCTCCCCTTTTGTGGAATGCCCTCTCCAGGGAGGATCACTTGGCACCTTTGCTTGCCATTTCCACTGTGCTGGGCAGCAAAATACCTTGGTGGGCTGGCACTGGACATTTGGGAGAAAAGATCTCCAGCTCCAGATCTCCAGAAGGCATCCATGATGATATCTACTGGAGTTCATTTAACATGTCTTTCTTTCTTTTCTATTTGTGAAACACCTTTCAGATAAGTCTCAATGTGACTTACAACCACAGAATAAAAGCAACTGGAATAGATTTTAGAACAATGCAGAAAACAACTAAAGATGAGTTTAAACACAAGAGAAATGAACACCCAAAGCAGAGGCCTAAAAAAGAAAGAAAGCAAGATGTCTTTTGTCCACATAGAAAAGCTTATTGAAACAAAAACTTCAGTTTTTTCCAGGAAATACAAATAGTACTTTAAAAAAGGGACAATATCACAGAGCACTGCTATTTATATGGAGCTTCCATGTTTAAATACAGTCAGTCTCTGAATGCAAGTTTGATAGGGATACAAAGGTAAAGAAAAAGCCAGAGGTTTGTTGCCTGCCTGACTTGCATTTTTCCTGGATATATTTGGCAATCTTTGATGTGATCCAAGTAGACCTTAGGTTGTTCAGCATGATGCTCTCCCCATATGTTGCCTGTTCCTTCACTTGACCATTTACCCCAAATAAAAACACCCACCCACTTCATTGTCACTGTTGGGTTCATAGCAGCTTGCCAAATATAAGAGGGGGGAAATCAGTTCGGCTCAGATTATTGTGGAAGAAATCGCCTGGTGATGATTCCCTCCCGCTCTCCGATTTCGCTCAGATCCAGAGCCTCCATATTACCATCCTCATCTCTCCAGGAATCTAATAACACTCGTCCACTTCATCTCTCAGGTGCCTGATTTATTAGGTAATTTCTTTCCCCTCCATGGGGCTGTCCTTGTTGTCATCCATATAATAGGATGATGGAAGGCCAAGCCAGAGACAGGAGGCATTATAAAAAAAGGGACAGATACAAGCCACCTGAACTTGATGGCCCCCAAATCGATGGAGCGCAAATGGCCCTGCTTTTGGGGTTGATCTAGGATGGCTGGCGAGAGGCGGGGAGGGCGGTTGGAAGAGAGATCAGACAGCTTTGCTGCAGGCAATCACTTCTTTGGAGAGTTCAGGGTGGTTGAAAGAGGAACCACGACTGCTTGGGGTGGCCCATGTGGTGTAATTGTTAGCGTGTTGGATTTGGACCTGCTTAGCCATGAAGCTCACTGGTAACTGGCCCAAGGTCATTCAGTGAGCTTCTTCAGGGCTGAGCGGAGATTTGAACCCTGGTATCCCAGGTCTCTGTCTGACACACTAACCACTACACAACACAGGCTCTCTCTACTACACACCAGGCACTGAGAATTTCCTTCTCTTCCCTTCTTTTAACCAGCTCTGATCACATCCACACACAGCAGCAAGAAGGCAAGGGAGGCTCCTTGGTGCATTTGAGCCGTAGATGCAAAACAGCACCCAAAAGCATCCTTTTGCCATTCAGTTGAGCTTGTGCTGAACCCGTGGCAGAGATGTTCCAGGTAAACAATGTGCCTGGGCTCCACTGGGCAACAGTGTGAGCTCAGGTGCATGGTCTCAGCTGGCCGTTGCTGACATCTGCACTGCTGCTGCTACCTTTGTGATGATTGCAGCCTACGGAAAAGCCCTGGAGAGTCAGCCAGACCAGGAATGTGGCTCCTCCCACCCGCCATTAATTGCTGTTTTCACCCATGCCCCACAGTAGGAAGGGGCAGATTGCAGAGCCTGAGTTTTGATGTGCCCGCCTGGAGCACGTCTGCAGGTTCTGCTTGAGACCAGCCTTCCAGGGGTCTTTAAAAGCCACTGGGGAGAGGTGTGTTGAGCAGGCAACAGCTGGTGTGGAGGTGTGAGATGATGAAGTTGAGGGGAAGTGATGATCGCTTCCTCCTCCCTTTCTGTTGTTCTCTGAAGGCTTCCTAAGCTTAAGCAGGGGCCTGGTGGAATCATTCCCCAGCCAGGCAGCCAAACAGGCTCAGCCTCTCCTAGTGGCTGCCTGGGCCAAACTCCCAGCTATAAAGGAAAGTAAAACTCAGCTCCCAAGACAAATAGAAGAGTCTGCTAGATCAGGCCAGCGGCCCATCCTGCCTAGCATCCTGTTCCCCCAGGGGCTGTCCTGATGCCTCTGGGAAACCCTCAAGAAGCACAAGAGCCCTCTCCCCTCCTGTGGTTTCCAGCAATTGACATTCAGAAGTATTACTATCTCAGGCTCTGACCATGGAGGCAGAACATAGTAGCCATGGATAGCCCTCCCCTCCATGAATTTGTCCAATCCTCTTTTAATGACATCCAAGTTGGTGGCCATCGCTGCCTCTTGTGGGAGGGAGTTCCACAGTTTAACTAAGGGCTGCATAAAGAAACACTTGCTTTTAACTGTCCTGAATCTTCCAGCATTCAGCTTCGTTGGAGGTCCATGGGTTCTGGCGTTAGGAGAGAAGGAAATAAACTTTGCATCTAAGAGCCAAAGCCATTTGTTTACAAACCGTTTCCAAAGGAAATAAATGCCATGAATGGAATGTGGCTTGGGCCTTGTCTTCAGTCCCTTGCTCGTGACACAGAATTGTCATCCTTGCCTCCAAGTGAAGGCATCCACTGAAGTGACCAAGGGGTAGAGCTGGCTTCTGCTCTTTGGTTCCTGTGGCCTGTTGTGGTCACGGTTGCACAGCTCCTGTTCATTTCAACAGAGTCTCCAAATGCAGGGAAATTCCCAGTAGATAATAAAAGCCCTCTGGTTTAGTTTAGTTTATTAAATTTGCAGATTGCTTCACACCCCCAATGGCAAGCCGGAAGTGATTTACCGTAAGGCACAGTGGATAATAGAATGTTAATTAAAACAATGCAGCAGGCTTCCAGGCCATTGCTTTTTTGGAACAGGAGTCAATCACATATCAGCACACTAACCCTTTCCCCAAAATGTTAGGCTTTTTGTAATAAGGGAAGTGATAAGAGAATATATCGGTCAACTGTTCCACTTTAAACAGAACATCCCATGCATTTTCAAGCTCTGTGATCTTGCACAAGCTCACAATCTGGCACATTTTGCCCCCCAAAATGCATTTCCCGGCTGCGTGATATTGTGTGGTTCACATAACTTGTGCAGGAGCGGGGTTGGGAAGACATGAGTCCCAGTTTCTGGCATCAATGTGTTGGAGTGTATGAGAGAGCTCACTAGAAAGTGTGGGCTGACACTTTGATTTCAAACTTCATGGACTCCAATGAGTTACCTGATGTCATTGGGATGCTGGGTGATTGACAGATGGGCATCCCCATCAACATGTCAAATTGGTCTAATGGGGAGCGGGGGAAGGTATGGATTCAGCCCACCCTCCCAATCCACTTGAAGAAGGATATTGACAAGCTGGAATGTGTGCAGGAGAGGGTGGCCAAGATGACTGCGGGTCTGGAAACCAAGCCTAATGAGGAACAGTTGAAGGAGTTGGGTATGCTTAGCCTGGAGAAGAGAAGTCTGAGAGGTGACACGATAGCCATCTTCAAATATCAGAAGCACTGACATGTGGAAGATGGAGCAAGCTTGTTTTCTGCTGCTCCAGAGGGTAGGACCCAAATCAGTAGATTCAAATGACAAGAAAGGAGATTCTGACTAAACAACAGGAAAAAACACTTTCGGACAGTACAAGCCAGTTGACAGTGGAACAGGCTCCCTTGGAAGGCGGTGGACATTGCTTCACTGGAGCTTTTTCAACAGGGGCTGGATGGCCACTTGCCAGGGATTCTTTAGCTGTGTTTCCTGCACTGAAGGGGTTCAACCAGATAACCTTTAGGTTTCCCTTCCAACTCTAAAATCCTATGATTCTATTACTCCTGGCCTTGTTCACCCATCCACCCAGCAGAGAAGCTCCAAAGGGTCACTCTCTTTCTCCGGAAGGAAACTCATCTATCTTACTGCTGTGTTATGAAGAGGTTTTTCAATTAATAATAATAATAATAATTCACTGGAGTGTGAGGGGGTGGTCACAGGAGGGTAAACATTCAGGAGAGGGCAGGATTTAAAACTGATGTGCGGGCTCACAGAGACTGTCCCCATCACATCTCACACGCTTGCTGTAAACATCCTCCCTCGTGGTTATTAACAAGACAGACGGAAAATGCCACAAAGGGGAATTAAGCACTGGGGTTTTGTTTAGGCGTCTTCTCAGCGGGTGGTCTGAGCAGTCATCTTGAGGGACCCCTCGTGAAGACCACACCAAACAATGGAGAGGCGGGGTCACAACAGAAATGTGGAGAGTTTCGGGACAGGGTGTCCGTGAAGGGTTTGCATACATGCTCTGAGGCCAATGAAACCATTAAAAATAGTCATGATTCCCCACTCCTTCAACCGATCTTTATTATTTGATGTAGCATGCCAGAAAAGATTGTCTTTTTTTGTATTTGGGGGTGTGAGAGAATCTACAGTGGCAGAATCATGAAATCCCAAGCTCTTGCCAGTTCAGGCAGGCAATGAGGAAGGTGGGTGGGTGAGCCACAGGCTTTTAAATCCTTGAGGTGGGGGGGGGGGGAGACAGTGGTTTTTTGCCTCGCTGGGAGGGGAAATGATTTATTCATTTATTTCTTTATTAGGAGCCCTTCACCCTAAGGACCCAGGATACAAAACAGCAATGAAACACAATATAAAAACAATTCAAAAGAACGTGGGTCTGAAAAACCTCTACCTCAAGTGTCAAAAGTCAGGGTAAAGAGGTGCATTGCCAGCATTCTCCGAAAGATGTATAATGAAGGTGCCAGGCACACCTCTGTGGGGAGGGAGTTCCAAAACTTAGGGGCCACCACAGAGAAGGCCCAGTCCCAGATCATCACCCCCCTCCGAGCCTTGGAAGGTGGAGGAACTACTAAAGAAGGGCCCCTCTGGAGATTTCAGCACCCAAGAGAAAGAGGAGTGCTCTTTCAGATATTTGGGGCCGGACTTGTTTAGGGCTTTAAACACCAATGGGAACACCTTGAATTAAGCCCAGAACAAACTGGCAACAGGCACTGCTGTTTTAAAATAGAGGTGACATGAGATGAAAATGAAACCCCGGCCAGTAATCTGGCTGCTGCAGAAACTGAAGTTTCTGAGTTGTCTTGGCACCATAAGCACATTGCAACAATCCAATCTGGAAGTTACCAGAGCATGACTTGCAGTGGCCAAGTCATCTCTGTCCTCATAGTTGGCGAATCATCCAGAGCTGAAAAAAAGCACTGAGATCTATGGGAGGGAGCTGATTCCAATGGGAGGCGAAATTAGTACAGCAGCTCCAGGCCAGCTGTGGAGGTGTGTTGTAGGAATGGGAGGCCTTTGGACCCAGCGGATCTCCTGGTCCACCCCTGACATGCCCCTTCTTCTTTGCCATTCCAGCCACTGGAGAATGATTGGTGGAGCAGCAAGGGTGGCAGATTTGTCAGCACCCGCAACAGCGATGGTTGTCAGGGCAGACCCATGTCTCTGCCAACCTCTGGACCCTGAAATACGCTGTTTCAAGGGTACCAGCTGTGGGGAGAGGGGTCGTAGGAACCAAGGATTGGGGCTGAAAACATCACAGGATGGTTTTGGGGATGCAGGCTGGCCACCTGCATGAACACCACGAGACATCACAGGAAAAAGAGCTTTCAGATCAGCCACATGAAAAATGACCAGAACACAGAAGCTTTGTATTGCAGTTGCACAAGCCTAGGGGTGCAAGGAGGCAGCCATTTCTAATCTGTCCTGTGTTTACTGCAATCAGCACTGTTTCTTATCTGCTGCAGTTCAGCTTCTGCTAAAACTCAGATTATTCCTCTCACTCTCTGCTCCGGCTGAAACTCTTGAAATTAATTGTGCAATTAATAAAGTAAATAACTTTCAGCAGGTGCATTTCAGCAGAAGAGAGAGGTAAAAAAAAAATGAGGCAGAAAAATAACACAATTATTGATGTAACATTTGTAGCCAAAAAACAAAAACAAAAAACCAATTATAAAGTCTGCCACTCATATTTGCTGGCGTGATTTCTGTTCCTGACCTCGGGCAAACATGAAGAATGTGGCAATTTCCACTCCCCTTTCTGTTCCCAAGCAAATTCTCTGACATCCCTACATGGGCTCCAGCCAGCATGACTGATGGAAGGTGTTGTAGAAATCATCTGGAGGGCACCCGGTTGGGGAAGGCAGTGTTAGAGGAGTTATCCTGGTCGCAAAGAATGGCAAGGCCACAAAAGACCTATTTTATAAGAACATAAGAAGAGGCTGCTGCATCAGGCTAACGGTCCACCTTGTCCAGCATCCTGTTCTCATTGTGGGCAGCGTTTGGGAAACCAGCAAGAAGGATTTGAGCACAAGAGCCCTTTCCCCTCCTGTGGTTTCCAGCAACTGATATTCAGAAGCATTGCTGCCTCTGACTATGGAAGCAGAGCATAGCCATCCTGGCTAGTAGCCATCAGTAGCCCTCTCCTCCTCCACAAATTTGTCTAATCCTCTTTTGATGCCATCCAAATTGGTGGCCATCACTGCCTCCTGAAGGAGTGAGTTCCACGGGTTAACTGTGCCCTCTGTGAAGAAGTCCTAGTCCAAGCACCTCGCAAAAAGTTCAAAAAATGTGCATTCCAGACAGGTGGCCAGGTTAGACGTTTGTCACAAAGCCAACCAAGGGATTTTTGCAACACTGGAAAGAACTGGTAACAGATTTATTAGGGCAGAAGCCTAGCTGATGCATTTCGGGATGATATATATATGGTGACAACATAAATCTCTGCAATTTGTTTTCCAGTTTGTTAATGTATATGCATGAGTGTATGTGTGTGAGAGAGAATCATCGATTTATTTTTATTTTAAAAAGGAGTCTGCTGAGTGGAAGTCAGGGATTAAACAAGGTACAAAGTCACCCAACTTGAGGCTGCCCTCGGACGCATCATGAATTGTTCAGGAAGAGGGATGTGTGAGAAATGGCCTGAAACCCACCCAGGATTCAGTCCTGAAACCTATTATGTAAATTGCTATTTGCAAAGGAGCCTGAACAGCTATATTAAGCCTCCTGTCGGCTGACTCTCCAGCTGACGTAACAATAACAAGGGACCCAAAGTCCCAAGAAGACCTTATGTGCAGAGGACAGGTTCCAGGGAGATTACGGCTGTTTCTTTCAAAGAGAGATAATTAATAGGGAGGGAACATGGCTTGTTTTTCCCTCCCGCAGGCAACAGGGGGTGGGCTGATTCGTAATGGCTCCAGGAGCCACCTGCTGGAGCTCAGCACCGCTACAGGGAGGGACACTCAAGCAAAATGGCTCCAATGGACTGGGAGGGAGACTTCCTTGTAGCTTTGCCCTAAATGATTAAAATCCTGCACCAGTGTAACTGTCTGGTTACAAGTGACAGGTGCAGGGAGTTCTTCTTGTTCAAAAGCACCTCAGGAAACAAACAAATAACAAAAAGTTATTGAATCTCTGGCAGTCACTTCTAGGTGGTCTGCCTAGTTTCTACTAGAAATGGGGAAGAAAACCATTTGGCTTATATTTTCCTGCAAACCCATCCAAGTCACAGTTTCTGAACCAGGATATGCACCAAATCTCCACTCTCCTTTGAAATTTACACCTCTCTGAATGTGGTTCTCTAATTAAACAACTGCCAAAAAAAGGTCTATTTTAAGAAGAAATGTAGACAAAGACACATATATCGGTACAAAAATGCTTTATAGTCGTGAAAATTGCTTGCAAAGAACTATATATAAGGTACAAAAATGCATATATATTTGGAGAAATGAAAATGCCGATGAATGTCCTTGTGGATCTCTTAAAAAAAAAAGTTTGCAATCTGATGACACAATGGGGTGATCTGAATTTAAGGTTTTTAAAATTAGAATTCATCCACCCCTTGTGTCTACACTAGAAATGTATACTACTTTCATACCACTTTCACACACACCTCAAATAACCTTTATTGTTGTAGTTTGGTGAGGACACTCAGAATTCTCTGTTAGGACACCCTGTTCCCTAAGACATGCACACTAACCAAGGGCGATGGATAAGAGCTAAACCAGCTTAAGCCTGTAGTGCAGACTACAAGGAGCTGCATCTATCACAGCAGTGCAGCAGGGGCAAGCCTAGACACTTGATTTCACAGCAAGGGCAAGAATACAGTCCCCAGAGGTGCTATTTGCCAATCCTCCGCACACTAAATAAACATGCTCTTTCTCTGAGAGAAAAACACCAAGTAGGCCAAGCAGAAGAAGAGCTAGCATACACAAGCATTCGTGACCAAACGCTCAATCTGCTGCTTTTGTGGTGTAGTGGTTAAGAGCGGTAGTCTCGTAATCTGGGGAACCGGGTTCGCGTCTCCGCTCCTCCACATGCAGCTGCTGGGTGACCTTGGGCCAGTCCCGCTTCTCTGAAGTCTCTCAGCCTCACTCACCTCACAGAGTGTTTCTTGTGGGGGAGGAAGGGAAAGGAGAATGTTAGCCGCTTTGAGACTCCTTTGGGTAGTGAAAAAGTGGGATATCAAATCCAAACTCTTCTTCTTCTTCTTCCCCAAGTCCCTTTATGATGACTGACCTAAATGTCACAAAAGACTCAGCAATCTTCCGACTCCAGCAAAGCACTACATCAGGGTGGGTTTTCAGCAAAGCTGGAGGTGGGCAGGTGGTTAAGAAAGCAAAGCTGGCTTGGTATTAGAGCCATCCTTCCTTGGAGGTTTTAAGTAGTTGTTGAATGGCCATCTGTCATGGATACTTTTGGATGAGGTTCCTGCATTGCAGAGTGTTAGACTAGATGACCCATGGGGTCCCTGCCAACTCTACAATTCTATTATTGTATGACCAGAGGGCCCCACCACCACCACTAGATGATTAGGCAGTTTGAAAGTGAGAGGCAAAGAAAGCCGGTGGGGATTTCTCAGCAACTTTGCAACTGAGCACACAGGAAATGTGCTGGACAAGCAGTTATGGCAATTGTGAAAAAGGAAGAGGAAGCCTCTTTCAACACGGACTTCCTTATTCTGCAGGATGAGAGCAGGTCACTGGAAGTGCAAAGGAGGGTTAGGGGTGGAAGAACTGTGGGGCAGTTGAGGCAACATCAGGGCCTGCAGGAAAGGGCTGTGTGGCCCAGGCAGAAAACCCAGTCACAGGTAGTCATCACACCTGAGCAGCAAACAATGGCAAGTGTCCAAGTCATTGGGGAAAAGGATGGGCAGGATGTCCCACTACACAACTGCGCCTAGTGCACCCGCTCACACCGTACCGCTGAGTGGGAGGACCCTGTGAGTCATGACTGCCCTTGGGCTTCTGGGATCTTAAACAAGAGCCATTGAGCAAGACAGCTGCTACAGGCACTTTCTCATTCCGGTGCTTCTCTCTGATCAGAGAATCATAGACTTGCAGAATATCCCCAAGGGTCACCTAGTCCAACTCCCTGCAATGCAGGAATCACAACTAAAGAATCCCTGACTGGTGGCCACACAACCTCTGTTTAAAACCCTCCAGTGAAGGAGAGGCCGCCACTTTCTGAGTAGTCCATTCCACTGTCGAACAGCTCTTACTGTCAGAAAGTTCTTCCTGATGTTTAGTCGGAATCTCCTTTCTCAGAATTTGAATCCATTGGTTCGGGTCCTACCCTCCAGAGCAGAAGAACAAGCTTGGTCCATCTTCCGCGGGACTCTGCAGATATTTGAAAACAGCCATCCTATCACCTGTCAGTCTCCTCTTCTACAAAAGAAAAGCCTGTCCATCTCCTCTTCTGAGGCAGCTTCCTAATACCAGGAGAGGAGAGAGATACCAGTGGGGAGGGATGCTCAGCAGAGCTCTTATTGCTCTCATCAGGTACTGTGAAGCACAGAGATAACCATGGGAAGCTGAGTGAGGTTAGCCAGAGATAAAGAAGGCGAAGAGGGGGAAACAAAACACAAAGCAAAACCAAACCACCCCCACCCCCCCAGTGCGCCAGCCTGAGAAACACCCACAGACAAACAGCGGAGTGGAAACTCACCACAGCCGGCCTTCTGCTTCCTGTGTGTTAGTGCTGATCACGCAGGCAGCGCACAGAAGACCCTCTGGGGTTTCGTTTCCTGCTCTCTCACAGCTGTGACATCCTTTTGCAACCCGCCTTTGGAAACGGGGTCACCCCTGCAAGAAATACTTGGTCCTAGGAGCTCTTAGCTCCTTATTACCCGGTGCTATACCAGCTGCACTGGCTCCAGGTGGGGTACAGGATCAGGTTTAAGGTGCTGGTTTTAACCTTTAAAGCCCTATACGGCCTAGGACCCTCGTACCTACAGGACCGCCTCTCCTGGTATGTCCCACAGAGGAACATATGGTCTTCAAACGAAAACATCCTGAAGGTCCCAGGCCACAGAGAGGTTAGGCTGGCCTCAACCAGAGCCAGGGCTTTTTTGGCTGTGGCTCCAATCTGGTGGAACGCTCTGTCACAAGAGACTAGGGCCCTGCAGGACTTGACATCTTTCTGCAGGGCCTGCAAGACAGAGCTGTTCCACCAGGCCTTTGGTCAGGGCACAGCCTGACTCCCTGCTTTGGCAATCTTCACAGAACTTTAGCCTAATGGTTGCCATCAATTTGAGTTGAATTAATTTTATAATGAAATGATTTTAGAATGTTGTATTATTTTATTGTTGTTAGCCGCCCTGAGCCCGGCTTCGGCTGGGGAGGGCGGGATATAAATAAAATTTATTATTATTATTATTATTAAGGCTCTCCCAGGTGGCCTGCCACACCACGGACAACCATTTTTGAATTTATTTATTGCATCGATATCCCACCTTTTCCTCCAAGGTGCCCAGGGTGGCATGTGTGATTCTTGCCCTCCTCATTTGATCCCCACATAATCAGCACATACTTAACCTGTGGAACTTGCTCCTGCCAGAGCCAGTGATGGCCACCAATCTATATGTATTTTAAAAAGGAGTGTACAAGTTCATGGAGGAGAGGGCTATCGAAGGCTGCTAGCCAGGATGGCTGCTGTGTTCTTTGCCTCCACAGTTGGAGGTAGCAAAGCTTCTGAATACCAGTTGCTGAAAGCCACAGAAGAGGAGAGGGCTCTTGTGCTTGGATCCTGCTTATGGGTTTCCCACAGGCATTTTGGTTGGCCACTGTGAGAACAGGATGCTGGGGTTAGATGGGCCACTGGCCTGATCCAGAAGGCTCCACTTAGGTTCTTTTGTGGTGAGACTCCGCAAAGCGACAGACAGAGCTCTGACAGTCCCCCTCTTCCCTTCTGCCTCCCTCTGAAAGTCGGTGTGGTTCTTGTGGGAAGGAAGGAGAGTGCAAGAAAACCCCAAAATGTGCTCAGTTTGACGTGACTGAGTCATAAGGTGGTGAACTGGGGCAGGGAGGGGGGAAGCGGGGTGTGGTTTCACGTAGCTGGGCCTCCTGTGCTCATCCTCCTAGAAAGGTTAGAGCTTCACATGACAGCTGCCTTGTTTCCGTGCTGAGAATGGCTTTCAAGCAAGGCATCGAGATTTTCCTCTGTGGCGAGATCTCGCACCACAATGCACACTCGTCACCAGCGACCAGGGGCCTCGACAGTCTATTTTTATGCGAGGGTTTTTGCACGTTCACCTTTTGATCAAATCACCATGCAAAACCCCATTCTGGGGTGGGTGTTTGTATGTTTGTTTTTTGGCAAAACAACGTAGGGGGAAATAGCCAGGCCTGAAGTCCAAAAATGCACCCAAGATCCTGGATTATTTCAGAAGTATAATCAGGAGTGTCTTGCAGCCCTTCCTTCTAAGCTCACCGCTTTATTTCAAGGTTTGGAGTTGGTGACCCATTCTTTGACTTTTGCACTTGAGCCTCAGGTATAAATTACACCCTGCAGCTGGCCTCCTCCTAAACTGAAGGTGTCTGTCCAGGAGGGGAGCTTTTCCATTAGAATAAGGCTGCAATTTTCGCAATGCTCCAAAACGACAACTAACTATTTGCACAGGAGGATGGTGGATTTTGCGGGGAGTGTGGGAGGTGGCAACATTAATATAACCAGAGAGGAGGAAATGTTCCCCAAAGCACCCCAGCCCACAACCCCTTTCCTCCACATCTGTGCAGAAGCAGCCTTCACATCATGGAGAGGGCTTTTCTTATATGAACATGAGGGGGGAGAAATTGGGTCGGCTTTGCAGTTTAACGAAAATCTCCCTGATTCACAGGCCCCGAAACAATACACAAAATAAAACACAGCTCTTCTTTGAAATCTACACTTCTCTGAATTTTACAAGGCAGTTATCCAGCCCCAAAATGTGCATGGAAATGCATGCATTATGGGGAAAGTGCACATAAGAAATGCAATTAATTGAAGCACCCCTTGGGATGTGGAGAGGCATCAGTTCTCATCCTGACCTGTATCTGTCACATGCAGAGCTGTTGCTGTTCTGCTGCGATTCATTTTCCAACGAAAACTATGTTATTCATCTCATTGTCTGCTGCGGTTGAATTTTGCATAATTCTTTATGTTATTACTATGTTACTCTACACAATTTGTTTCAATGTAAAGGAAATACGGTGCAAATTGGGATGGAGGAGATGCCATCAGTTATGTATCATTTGTGGATGCAAAAAATAAGACTGAATACTGATTAGTCGCTTTACTAATTAAAATGATATCAAGTCCCAGACCAATATTCCTCAAGTCAAATAGAACCCCAACTTCTTCAGACTTTACTTTTATATTATTTCTCACATATCAAATCCTGGCTTGATCTGCCTCCATTTATAGGCATATCCTAGACTTTTTGATTGCAGTCAGAAATAAAATGTTGCTTGAATGTATGACAGCAGTACATTAAAATAAAAATTTAAAAACGCAGAAAAGTTAGCGATTTTCCAAGCCAAATTCAGTCTTTTTGACACTTGATTTTGAGAACATTTGGTCTTGGTTTCCCAAACAAGTTTTAGCAGCTCAAGAGTGTGATGTTCTCAAACACATCGTCATCCCCCGAAATATTTAGCACCATTTTGCAAAAATTTTCACCAGGCAGTTGCTTCCTGTTCAAAATCTGCACAGCACCAACCGGTGTGTCTCTTCTCTAGCAAGGCACAAATAGCTCCCAACACACAGTTCCTTCCAAAGTGTTGTTCGTATCAGCTGCCGATGTACGATGGACTCCGCGCCGCTCCAAGAATCATATTTTAGCAACAAGGACATGATGGAGTGCTATATTCAGTGCTCAGCACAGAGATTAGAAAAAAAGCAATTTTGTTTGGCAGATTTCAGTGCATTAGTTTAGGAGGAAAAAAATGGGCAAAAATAACATCGTTCTGAAATTGCTAAGTTTAAGAACTGCCTTGCAGGCAACATGGAAATTTCCTGAAGACAAAACACTAAGCAAACTTCTTCAAGAACTTCTGCTGCATCAAATCCTTATTGAAACAATGGGGAGATGCAGAAGAGGTGCATAGTTAAACCAAGGAACTCACTCCCACATGGATGACCACCAACCTAAGGGTAAAGGGACCCCTGACCATTAGGTCCAGTCATGGCCGACTCTGGGGTTGCGGCGCTCATCTCGCTTTATTGGCCAAGGGAGCCGGCATACAGCTTCTGGGTCATGTGGCCAGCATGACAAAGCCGCTTCTGGTGAACCAGAGCAGCACACGGAAACGCCATTTACATTCCCGCCGGAGCAGTACCTATTTATCTACTTACACTTTGACGTGCTTTCGAACTGCTAGGTTGGCAGGAGCAGGGACCGAGCAACGGGAGCTCACCCCGTCGCGGGGATTCGAACCGCCGACCTTCTGATCGGTAAGCCCAAGAGGCTCAGTGGTTTAACCCACAGCGCCACCCGCAACCACCAACCTAGATGGCTATAAAAGAGGATCAAGCATATTCACGGAGGAGAGGGCTATCAATGGCAACTAGCCATGAAGAGCATATTCAACCTCCATTGTCAGAGGCAGCAAAGGCCTCTGAATACCAGTTGATGGGAATCACAAGTGGGAAGAGTGCTGTTGTGCTCCTGTTCTGCTTGTGGGTTTCCCATAATAGGCATCTGGCTGGCCATTGTAAGAATGGGATGCTGGACTAGATGAGCCACTGGCTTGATTCAGCAGGCTTGTGTTAGGCTCCTATGTGGGAAGGGAAATTGAGATTAAGCAGTCAGCCTAGTCAGGGCCGGATTTAGGTTTGATGAGGCCCTAAGCTACTGAAGGTAATGGGGCCCTTTATATGTCCAGCTGTCCTTTGTCAACAACAAATTATTGCTGTTTTTTGTGTTGAATATATGCTATATGGTCATTTATGGACCTAATACGTATCTAAAGCCATTTGCACATAACAAAATATGTATTTTATCAAAGTAATTGTTGAAAAGTACATGCAGAATACGAAGTCCATATGGAATGTAGGCACCCTATATATAGAAATGAGCAAACCAGTGATATTTTAGGGAGCAGGCTAGCAGGCAGGGCCCATTACTTACATCATAGGAGCCTACACAACACAAAACACTGTTGCTGTATGTAGGTTTTATTTTGTTTGCTTTTCATCTTATATTTTGGAAATGTACATCCAGTTTTTTCCCTTTAAGTTTTTTGGGGGGCCCCAAGAGAGTGGAGCCCTAAGCTATGGCTTGTTTAGCTTATACGTAATTCCAGCACTGAGTCTGGTTTGTTTTCATAAAAAATTGCACAAAAGTTACACACTGGCAGGTGGCTGTTTCCTTGCACTTCCTGCTGTACTTTTCCAACACTTTTCATCCTGTGAAAAATCCTGTTATGAAAGAAAAAAAGGGCAGATTTGTTGCACAAGAGTGCTGCTGCTATCTATCACAGAGTACCTGTTTTCTTTGCAGTGGGCTGTTATATTATCTTCCTATCAAGGAAGGCTTGTGGGAGGGGAAGGCAGATGGTCCTTTGAGGTACATCAGTTTTAAGCCATCTTGGGAGTTGGAAGGAAGCACCAGCACTTTGGATTGTGCTTATAAATGGACCAGGAGCAGAGTAGTGATTTCAGGACTAGTAAGATAATGCAATAAGGCTGCCAACCATGGCAGCTACATTGGGGATTAACTGGAGCAGACATAGGCAAACTCGGTCCTCCAGGTGTTTTGGGACTACAATTCCCATCATCCCTAGCTAACAAGACCAGTTGTCAGGGATGATGGGCGTTGTAGTCCCAAAACATCTGGAGGGCCGAGTTTGCCTATGCCTGAACTGGAGTTTCCAAGTAGTCTTCAATGGCAGTCCCATGTGCAACTCACTGCAGTAGTCTAGTTGAAGTCCATGATCTATCATACACCTTTATGTACTACTGCCATTACAACAATAAAAGTTATAGCAGGTACAAAAGCTGTGCTTGATGCTTTTGGATTACTAAGTTTGGAGCATTCCCTCTTGTGAATCTGAATATGACTCAGCAAGAAGTCTGCTGAAATTGCACATAGAAAATGAATCAACACAGAAAGGGGTTTTCCGAGGCATCTCAAGAATTTGGCAACCCAAAGGAGCAATGGGGCAAGTGGATCTGTTAGAATATTACGGAACAACTCAATTGGCAGGGTTTGTTAGGGGAACAAGCCGAGGAGTTAATGCAGACAAACTGTGTGGTTTGGCTTTGTGGCTTTCCGGAGAGACCTCGGCTTTCTGTTGCTTCAGCAGTCTCTCTCTGCCTTCTGTTTAGCCACAACTGTCAGTTCTGAGATAATAGTTGTTAACTTAAGCCTAAACATATTTCAAATGCAGATGGATTTACAAAGCTCCCTGTGCCACTGCCTCTTTCTGGCAATTCCAGATTTTAAAATTTCCCATTTTCCACTGGGGTCTTGCCCAAATGGCTCGATTGGTCCTAAGTCAAGATGTGCCCATATCTGTCAATTTCAGTTTCTCCTTTTTACTGCCTTGAGTTCAGTTTTCCACATTTCCACATCAATTTGCAATTCCACCCCATCGTGTGTGTGTGTGTGTGTGTGTGTGTGTTTCTTTATTTGCAGTATGCATCAGTCATAAACACTGATTCATACACAGCACAGTTTTTTTTTAAAAAAAACTTTTTACAATCCTAGCCCCCACAAAAGCACCAAATGTCTATTTAATTACATTTAACTTTTAAGCAGTGCTTTTTTTCTTTAAAAAAAATGTTTAGGGGTACTCTCATTTTGACTCAAGAAAATCACCATTTTATAGTTCAAATCGGGAGAAATAAATATAGTAAATGGGCAAAAGTACAAAGATTCACAAAATGTTTAGGGGTATGCATCCCACCCCAAGAAAAAAGCACTGCTTTTAAGTCATTTCAGTTTTTAAACAGAAATGTTATTCCACATTTTGCCCTGTGTTCTCAGGGGCCTATAACCATAGTCTTACAATGTTCTGTCAGTGTTGTCTATGCCATGAAACTATGCCAGTAGTAGCGGTCTTCTTGCCTGTTCAACTCTTTTGGACAAGGGCTGTCAGTTTGTCCCTTAAGTCCCAGAGTTGTGAGATCCAGTTCCCAAATAGGTCTGCATTTAGGGTCTTCCAATACTTTGCAGTAGTAAGCCATGCAGAAGTTATCAAGTACGGTAAGTAATAAGATCCTTGTATGGGAAAGTTAGCAATTACAAAAACAACAACAACCCCTCTCCTGAATTTTCATCAGCACTTTAGTACAAATTTCTCCTATCTTCACATTTTTGTATGCAATCTTGTACACCCCAGTGTGTGCATTTCTGTACAATTTACTTGTCTGGAAAACTGCATTGCAAAATTCTGAGAAGAGCAATTCTCAAAGAGCGGCTGTGTTTGAAGTCTTATATTGTTATGGAAAGTGCAAACTGGATAGGTTTGTCTTTCAATGCAACCTGAATCAAGTTGCACCCCTATCGCTAGTTGTGCTTGCAAGACGTTGTTTGGAGCTGACTGGTATTTAATCCCAGAACCAGGAGGAAAAACTTCAGTGGTGCTTATGGGGCAGGGGGAGGGGAGTCCACCCCATGACACCTCGGCTCTTGCCCAGGACTGCTCAGGCCACAATAAATGAGATAATCTTTAAGTTACCCCACTGAATTCTGTGTGTGTGTGTGTGTGTGTGTGTGTGTGTGTGTTGTAGATGTGCTAATCCAATCGCCTCCTCTATCCTCTCTCTTTTCCCTTTGATTTGAGCACAGCCTCTTGGGAGATACAGACTCATCACAAATGGCTTCTTGGGGACAGGAGCAAATGAAATGTAACAAATCTCCATTTGCAATTTTTGGAGCATGTGGTCAGAATGCAGAGCAGAGGAACCAGCGCCGCCAATTGCTTCCCTTAATGTGTTCCAGAACAACCTCAAGCGTCATCACAAAACTCGCTTTTCTTTCTCTCCGGCTGAGATGAAGAATTGAGAGAAGAGAGCAGTAAAACATCTCATTTATTTTTGTGTGTATAAAAAGCAGGGGGAGACATTATTTGTTTTTGCATTGCTCCTTCACACCTGATATTCTTCTCCCTCGGCCTGCAAGATCTTTGGCCCAAATGCACTTTGCTGTGTTAGGCTGCAAGCAAAGAGCCAATAAGAAGCTTCAGCAGTGCTGCTGCTTATGCCTGCACCTTGCATCCCAGCAACTTCATGCTTTTGAAACAGGTCTAATTATTCCAAATCTGGAATAGGGAAGAGAAAACCTTGCATGATTAAATGTGCTTTGAATATCTGCAGTGATTTTTAATCCTTATTTCAGGCCTTGGCCCAAATGCCTTTGCTGCCCCACCCAGTTTAAGCCCTGGCACAGTGCACCCCCAGCCTAACCAAGTCTGGACACTTTTAGACAATCTGTCTCTTGAACATTCCTCCTGGTATGTTTGCACAAAAACTGTGTGGAACTGTATCTCTACTCTGTGAGAGGGCTCAACATGAGACTCCTAATCCCAGAGTTGTGGGTTTGAGCTCCACGTTGGGCAAAAGATTCCTGCGTTGCAGAGGATTGGACTATATGATCCTTGGGGTCCCTTCCAATTCTAAAGTTTGACGATTCTATGAATATATGAACTAAAAGCAGAGACATCACCTTGCCAACAAAGGCCCGTATAGTTAAAGCTATGGTTTTCCCAGTAGTGGTGTATGGAAGTGAGAGCTGGACCATAAAGAAGGCTGATCACTGAAGAATTGATGCTTTTGAATTATGGTGCTGGAGGAGACTCTTGAGAGTCCCATGGACTGCAAGAAGATCAAACCTATCCATTCTGAAAGAAATCAGCCCTGAGTGCTCACTGGAAGGACAGATCCTGAAGCTGAGGCTCCAATACTATGGCCACCTCATGAGAAGAGAAGACTCCCTGGAAAAGACCCTGATGTTGGGAAAGATTGAGGGCACAAGGAGAAGGGGACGACGGAGGATGAGATGGTTGGACAGTGTTCTCAAAGCTACCAGCATGAGTTTGACCAAACTGCGGGAGGCAGTGGAAGACAGGAGTGCCTGGAGTGCTGTGGTCCGTGGGGTCACGAAGAGTCGGACACGACTGAACGACAACAATTTCCTATTCATTTTGAGTGGCTAACATGATGCTGCTATTATCCCACATTTATCTGGTTTGCTATTCAACTAAGCCCACTCTCATTGTACCACCTGAATTTGCCAGCCTGCAGGCTGAAAAAAGGCCTTGCCCAGCCGCAGGTCAGAGGTGCCATATCTTTCACCCTTTGTGGCCTCTTGGTGCATCTCAGAGCCACACCAGCCAGCTCCACTGCATTGCGCTGTTATTTTCCCATAAACTGAAGCTGTAAAGGCCCCAACATATATCAGCGTGGCAGCCACAGGCCGGCCTGCTAATGCACCAGCCTAATGAATATGAATGGCATCTTCGTAAATGTAGCGTTGTGTCATTAAATTCTTTCACACCTCAGCAACCCTGGAAAGGTTACTTGGAATTAAATGTAAATTACATATTTACTGGAATGAAACAGATCGGCATGTCATTCCTTTGAAAAACATCATCTAATTTAATAACGGCACAAACTTGCCTCACAATAAGCTGGGTCCCTTCCTCCCACCATGTCTCTTTTGGTGCTGAGGTCTTTCAGTTGAAGGCTATCACTGTCTCCATCAGCTGCCAGCCAGCTGCCTTTTTTGCTCATTGTGAATCTGTTCTGTTTTTTCCTGCTGGAGCACAAAGGGAGAAATGAACACGCCCAGAATTCTGCCCATGCCCTTCTCCGAAGTTAGACGTGTGCAGAGGAGGAGGATCAAGAGTCTGAAAACCAAGCCTTATGAGGAACAGTTGAGGGGACAGGTGATGTTTCACATGGAAAAGAGAAGACTGAGAATCACAGCTAAAATCCTGTCAGATGGTCACCCAACCTCTGTTTAAAAGCCCCCAATGAAGGAGACCCTACCACCTTCTGAAGGAGTACCTTCCACCGTCAAACAGCTCTTACCATCAGAAAGTTCTCCCTAATTGTCAAGGCTCTGCCAAAGCTTTGGGAAAACCGTTCCTCCCCCGGTTGCAGCAAGAGCATAGAAAACAAGAGAGTCCCTTTTTAATTAGTTTTTATTCAGTCCTAATAGCAAGAGACAAAAGAACACAACAAGCCTTAACATGGCGTTGCTCCAAACTGGGCTCCTCCTCCCACATTCCTAACAACAGCAGCCTCCCTTATGGTGGCTGCTTGTAGCCAAAAGTTTCTGATTCCGTTGTTCTTACACCCTTAATGAATGCTTGGAGAAGGGGGATCAGAAATACTCTCCAGTGACAACATGTCAGCTGGCTGCCCTGTCGCAATCCTCCCCTTTCTTCTAACACATCCCAACTCCTTTGTTCGTCTGTCTCTGCGCTGTGACCTTCCTTAAACTCCCCAAAGCCTTGCTGCAAATCAAGGCTGTGTCCCTCTTCTCCTGTAGCATCAGGAGAAGGGGGGGTGATCCCCACTAGTCCTCCTCCTCTATCTCGTCCTCTTGAGTCCATCAGAAAGTTCTTCCTCATGTTGAGTTAGAATTTTCTTGCCATTTGAATTCATCTGCTGTTGCTCTGGAGCAGCAGAAAACAAGCTTGCTCCATCTTCCATGTATTTGAAGATAGCTATCATGTCAATTCTCAGTCTTCTCTTCTCCAGGCTAAACACAACTCCAGACCCTTTAACATCTTGGTTGTCCTCCTCTGCAATGGAGCCTAGGATTGCATTAGCTTCTTTTTGCTGGTGCATCATGCTGTTTGCTCATATTAAGCTTGTGGTCTACAAAGACCCCGTCAATGATTTCTAAAGCACGTTGGACCACTTTAAACAAAGAGTCTCCTTTCACAGAAGTCAGAGCTTCAGCTCCCCTCTAATTCTCAGCCTGGGGATGGGTGGTGCTGAAACAACATTTAAATCCTGCTCTTATGGAACCCCCAGCCTAAGCCATACAGGGAGCTGTCCAGGGTTCTGCTGAAGTCTTGCTCCATCTCACCTCCATTCTGCCAAGGCCAAAGCTAGCTTCCCAGCAGGTATGGTGAACTGCAAGGGTTCAAGACAGGTAGCAGCTTCCAGGTCAGATGATGGACTGACTGTCAAGTGATGCTTGATTTGAGTGCCACAAAACTGTTTATTTTTTTACTATTATTTATTAAATTTGTATACTACCCTTCATCTGAAGAGCTCAGGGTGGTTTACAACATAAAAATACAAGATAAAAACACAAAATACATAATAATAATAAACCCACAAACCAGTACCACCCCCACCTATTTACAATATTTATATACTGCCCTATAAGAAAGTATCTCTGAGTGGTTTACGGTTTTTTAAAAATGCAAATAATTAAGACACACATGGAATTTGAACAAAACAAAACCAGCAACAGCATCCAGGGTCCTTTATATCCCATGAAGACACCCTCTAGCCCTGACAAGTGGCTCCCTTTGAACCTCAGCTGCAAAACAGGTATTCCAATGGCCCATCTACCAGGCTGGCATATGAGCAAACCACCCCCAAGAATTGCAAAGAGCTTTGCTGATTAAAATTAGGAATAGTGGCATCCGCAGTCAGCGAGTTGGTATCTGGACAGATGTGGTCCTCGTAGTAGTCAACTATCCACGTTGCAAGTGGGCTTGTGGTGGCTACTCCAAAAATCTCTCAAGGATCTGTCGGTGTCCATTTCCCCTACAAAATTTCCTGTAAAGAGGGAATTGTTCCATTGGTTGAGGGAACCAGGGCCTTGTTGATGGCATTGTTTGTTCTTACAAAAAGAGCAAGGCCAGACGGGCTTTATCTATGCCATCCCAGGGGCCTCCTCAGCTCCTAAAGACTGAAATTATGTCTCTCTACAGCAGGATATTGCTGCTTGCTTATTTATGACTCTGCATTTCGTGAATATTTCTTCTGGTTGGGGAGCCTAATGATATTTCTCCAATATAGTTCTCATCTCTTCAAGTAAGGCAAGAAGAAAAAGAGGGCAGAATGGAAAGGATAGACTTTAAGTGCTTTCCCTAGAGATTCGGATGTTCGGAACACTTTGGCCACAGAAGGGAAAGACGGTAGGATAGTTGCTGGTAATCACATACACACACGAGGGGGCAGTGTTCATTACTGTGTATAATGTAGTAACAGTAGTAATAATCATAACACAACTTGGAACCAGTTTACCTGCAAAATCGCCTTACCCCACATATGCCTGTTTGACTGCAACTGTGGCCCCAGTTTCAGGGGCCACATAATACCTGTTCCACATTTGTAAGAAACTGATATTTTAGTATGGCAGCACCTACACCCTGGAACTCCCTGCCGATGGACATCCAAGAAGGCCCCTTCACCATAGTCTTTTTGGTGCCTGCTAAAAACATTTCTGCTTAAACAAGCCTACCCAGACATGTAGAATGCTGCTTTAATCTGTGTTTTACTTACTGCTGATTTTATCCTTTTCCAATCTTTTACAGAGTTGTTTTCCCCATTTCCCCTGATAGTTATATTGCTTTATCATCTTTGTAAAGCGCGCTGAGGTCTTCTTACAATCAAGCAGTGTACAAATGGTATGAAATAAATAAATTTATATCAGGCACACTATGTAAAACTAGAAAATATTACAGCATCAGTAAAACAGAGGATGCATTTAAATGTACAGCAGAGAAGGCACACAAGTTCTTGTATAAGTAAAGGGCTATAATCAAGCAATGGGATAAACTTGTTCCTACAAGTACCCCTACATTTGGGGAGGCGTCAGAGGGAGGCCACTTCAACCCATCACCTCTCATCAGGGTGACCCAGGCCTGGCTTGGAATATCTATAATTCAACAGCCATTTCAAAAGGCCCTCTGAGCTCTTGTTCACCTACTCCCTCACTCTGCCAACACGTCTAAGGATCCTGGCATGCTACCCAGCCCATTTCTCCAGCCTCTCTGCCCACATGATCAGCACACCTGGGCACCAAACGCTCATCAAAGCCAGGCCAGATTAAGCTTGCAGACATTCACAGTCTCTTTTTCCCAGCTGGTTCTCCTCCAGGTGAGTCATCAGAGCGATCTGATGATGAAAGGCAGCCAGGAGCGGCTGGTCCCACCACGAGGCTTGCCTCCTGGCCCAATCAATCCTGGCAATCAAACAGAGGCCAAGCTGTGATTCAGGGCTCAATCTGCCAGCTCTCATGCTCAGCTACAAGGCAATGCTGCGCCTGCACTTAATGAGCCACTTAAGTGTACCTTAGATGCTTACACCTGCAAATGATAAAGGCATCGATGTGCATCAATGGCTGTTAATCCCACTTCCTACAGCAGAGACAGCGTATGAGCCAACCTCTCTCCCCACAGTGTTGTATCAGATGTTCTGTGCTGGTGGGCCATGAATCGGAGTCCTGCTTTCTAGGCCCAGAATCTTAAAGTGCTTCATGTATCCTGGCAGAACTTACTGTCATCCCAGGGGCTTCTGTGGCCAGGTCAAGGAACCTATGGCTCTCCAGAAATTGCTGGACTCGAACTCATAAAATCTTAGAACTGCAGGTTTGAAAGGGACTCCAAGGGTCATCCAATGCAGGAATCTTTCACTGAAAGTGTGGCTCAAACCCATGACCCTGAGATTAAGAGTCTCATGCTCTACCAACTGAGCTATTGTTTGGTAAATTATAACATTGTTTCCTTACAGAACTCTTCAAAGTTCAGATTCATGTGTTTTTCCATACAGCAATCAGAAAAAGATGTGCAGGCAGTAACTATTGGTATGGGGTTTGCTATTTTCATACTCCATTCTTGTCTGAAACAAAAGAGGCTGGTTAAAGCCATGCGGCTGAGCAGAAGCAACCAGCTCACACACTGAATTCACATGTTGACTGAGTATAACAAAAGGCTTGGTTGCCCATTCCTCCCAAGATGAGGTGCAGCGATATAGGTTAAGCCTGGCAGGACAACTTACTCTATGGCATTAACCTCTTCATGCATTAACTAGACTCAAGTGGGTCTGGTTATCCTACACTAGCTTGTCAAAATCCTTCTTAAACTGTGGTGCCCAGAACTGAACACAGGACTCCAGTGGGATCTTACTCCCATCCTCCTCCTCCTTGACCACATTGGCTGCTGGGAGTTTGAGTCAGGCAGTTTCTGGAGCACACTAAGCTCCCCTTCCCTAGGAAATGTTTCCAGTCTGTTACCAAGCACACTGTTTATTGCACCAAGAAGCCAGTGGGAGTATCAAGCATTTTCTACTTAGACTTGACATTTGTTTCCTCTGTCTTTCAAACACAAGCTTTGGCTTCAGCAGAAGATGATGGTTTACATTTTAAGCACCCTGTAAGTGCTGCAGGGTGTCTGTTGTCAGGACAGAGCCTGGAATCTGTTTGCAGCCAACCTCTCCCTCTAATTCCTTAAGAGGTGACTTCTTATGCAACCAGACATGTCCTTTCGAAACCTCTTCTGTGTGCTCCGTGACATATCACAGAAGTGGCTGCATATCACAGAAGCAAATATGTTATCATTATTTCAATCAATGATATCATTATTATGGTGCAATTATTACCATCTCCATTATCTGGGGTTTCTTCCCATGGGGGGAGGTGGAAGGGAAATCTAGCAGCGTGCTGTCATGCACAGGATAAACAGAGACACTCAAAGCCAAGACTAATGGGAGAGAAGGTCAGGTCGCCCTGTCCATTCTATGTCTCTTGGTAAACATTAACCAGAATCAGCAAACGGGTGGAGGATTTTTTCATTCAGTGGGGAACGCCAAGTGGTTTTAGCAGGACACAAGGAACGCTAGTCTTAAGAAGCATTGACTTGGGGGTGCAATTCTTCACTAGGGCAAAGATAAACCTTTCAAGCAGTCTCCTGACAGTGACTTACTTGGAGCTTTGTGTTTTTCTGGAACTGTGGAGGCAGAGGACAGCCACTGAGGCTAGTAGCCATTGATAGCTCTCTCCTCCAGAAATATGTCCAATGCTCTTCAAAACCTACAACAATAGGTTCAAGCAATTCTCCAGCAGCAGAGCCCAACAGGAGGAGCAAGAAAGCTACGGACCTCAGGTCTTGCTCGTGGGTTTCCCATAATGATCACTGTGAGAACAGGATGCCAGACGAGATGGCCTAATCCAGCAGGCTCCTCTTATGTAACCCAGGTCCATGACTTCCAATGGGTCTACTCTGAGTACAGGCGACTCCCCGCTTACGCAGGGGTTACGTTCCTGGCCCCCCACATGCATAAGCGAAAGATGCGTAAGTGGGGAGGCTGGTGGTAAATACATCTCCCCACACAACAGCTGTCAAGTGACAGCTCCTGCATGCCATTTTGGAACCTTTGGGGTCTCTTTTCTGGACTCTGGGCTCTGGGGAGGATCTCCTCGTGAGCCATGAGGACTTCCCAGCTCTCTCCTGCGATTTCAGGTTGGTGTCAAATTATTTAATTATTCCCAGCGCCACGCATATATGCACTTATGTGCGAGACAATCCTGTGTGAGGGGGGGAGGTGGCGCCCTTGTATACCACCCTATGGCTCTTTTTATAAGAAGCAACCTTAGTCCATGTCTAATGTCGTAAACCGTTTTGATACGTTTTGTGATTTAGCGGTATAGAAATATGAATAAATAATAATGAATCCACCCAACCATTGGCCCAGCTATCTCAGTATTGCCAACACCGACTGGCAGCGCCTCTCCAGGCTTCCAGACAGGGGATCTTTCCCCAGCCATTCCTGGAGATGCCACTGGGGATCGAACCTGCAACCTTCTGCATGCCAAGCAGATGCTCTACCGCTGAGCTGCTGCTCTTTTCTTCCACACACCCCTTGTCTGTCCCCAAACACCCAGCGATCAGAGGCAGTACGCAGCTGCCTTTACAAATCATTTGCCCATGGATGTGTTGGTTCCCTGGGCAAAACCATGTTTCATTCACCCAGAGGGAACCAGTGTGAGTGGCTGGATCCGAGGACAGAAAACCCGGGGAGGGGGGAGTGCCTTGCTCAAACATGGATTTGAGATGCCTCTTATTTAGGTCACAACTGTCCGCTAGACAACAGTCTCGGTTTGGAGGGCTGATAAATCGGGTTTATTAGGGATTAAGGAAAGGCATGGTGGATTTGAGCTGGTGAGTCGAGGGAGAGAGAGTTTCTCCCCATTTTGGACATCTGCGGGGTTCTACATAACCAGCTTTTTCATTTTATTTCTTTAAAGAGGAATCTGACGCGATCAAGCTTAAGAAGGTGAATTAATGTAGTGGGGCTTTGTACTCCAATCCAGCAATGAAAATCCTTTCTAAAAGTCTAATTTCCTTCGTTGTTATTCATGATTACAAAATAATAAGATTGCTGGAGAGAGGGAGAAAAATCCAATAGAGGAGATGTCAATATTGGGCAGGCGGCTCAGCAGGAAATTTAATTGCAAACTGCACGCCAGTTAAATAGTCTCCGCACTCATCTTGGCTTTTCTTAAATTTTAATTAGGATAAAATTTACTAATCTTTTCAGCATACAAAGGGAAGTTTGCCAAGAGAAGCCCGCAATTGATCTGAGAGAGATTGCTTTCCTCCAAGAGCCTTTTGCCCTGACCACAAAACGCTGCACAAAAAAGACCAGGCCGGCCCGTAACTGCCCCCCCCCCGCTCGTCTCCCACTCTCTCTCCACCCCCACCCCTCTTGGCACATGTGAAGTCCAGATGTTTTTTGTTGCAGAGCAAATTGACATGTTAAAATTACATTGTGCAAAGGAGCGAGGGCAAGCCTCAGCAAACAGGCCAGAACGTGTCCCTGGGTTTTTATGGGTCACCCTAACATTTGTGGAATTTAACAAATTTGCACCACACAGCAAAAGTCTGGGTGAATTCCAGGGGGAGGTATGACTGACCGAATCGGTCGCCCGAGGTCAAACACCACCTACATGGGCTGAGCAGGAGGATGGCCCTTGTCATGTTCCAACTTGTGTCCAGAAAACAGAAAAGGGACAGGCATCTGTTTCCCAGGAGTGACTGGGGCTCCCTCACCAGGAAAAACAAAGATACCATACCCTCCAAAATTCCGCCGATTAAAATCAGGGTGTGCATCATTCGGTACTGCGCTTCCATGTGAACCAGCTGGGGCTTCTCCACCCCAGCCCCCTGTCTCCGTTACCAGCAGCAGCGCCCTCAGAACATGCTCTTCTTGTGTTTTAGAAAAACATTATGGTTTGTGCAATGGATGGATTTAGTTCACCTACACACACACACACACACACACACACACACACACACCGCCCACTCCATTCCCAGTCCCCAGCTAATTGGTGACCTCTGTATTCCACCAATGAGCAAAGATCCCAATTAGTGTCATGGTTTTTGAGGTGTGGACACCTGTCTGCAAGGAAGTGGGCTGAGACTAATTTGGCTATGCAAATAGTATTCCACACAGTCCCAGAGGGGGTCTCTGCTCAAGATGTAAATAGGAGGCGAGGTTCGTTGCTGCCGATATAATTATTTTCTAGCTGATTTGAGCAGCTGAATAAATTTAGCATTACCATAAAAAATGAACCGCTATTTTAAAATTGGACGGCTGCTCATAAAGCAGATACCAGGGGCGAAGGGAACGTGGCGTAATTAAGGACTTGCAGATGGAAAGGCTGGAGTTGAAGTGCTAGACAGGATCTGCAAAGGAACAACAGGGCGGGGGGGGGATAGGATCTGGCCAAACTGGGCTCCCTCTTCTGTCATGGACTGGTTGGATACAGAGGGATAAAAGGAGGCACCAGCCAGGGGAAACCCCCAAGAGAGCCCAGGGAGTGGGACAACTATCAGTGGTCAGAGGGAGAAGACTGGGGAAAAGGGGATGTTGGAAGCTGAAGAGGTAACAGGGTTTAGTGAGCAGGGAGATTCTGTCGCAGAGAGCAGTCCAGAATCAGATGCAGAAGCTGAGGCTGGAGAGGAGAGGGTCCAACAGGCAGTGATGAATCAGGCTGCTGGAGAAGCCAGGGGGTCTCCCCCTCCTGCTGTGACCAGCTCCCTTCCTGCCTAGTCTCCCAGGACCAGGAGAGGTATGAAGTGGGAGGAACAAAGGCAACCCCTTCACCTAGATGCCAGGTAGGAGAACAATAGCCAGTGGGTGTGAACTGAACTGAACGCAGGCTGGAGGCTGGAGACACAGAGACCTGCTTGCTTTGTGCTGGATCCAAAGCCGTGACTAATGGAGAAGCAAGATCTGTTGCGTTGTTAATGCTGTGAGCCCCTCCATCTTATGCTCAGGTTGTATGTATGTGCAAATAAATTAATATATCCTAAAGGCACCACAGTTTCCACTCACCTTCATTCCAAGGAAATGAAACATGGGTAAGGACCTAGAACCTCTCACCACTCAGAGATTGGGGTAGCATGTAACAATATAATGTTTCGGAACAATTGAAAAGGAAATATTTTATCTGATTGTATCAAGCTGTAATAAAGGAGGAAAGAGAAGGGATGCAGTCCCCTCACTCACACCATCGCTGCTGAGAAGTCAGGCTTCTCCTTCCATCAGCTACCACCTCTCAGTTGTCATTCCAGTAGACTGTAGCAGAAGAAGGAAGAGGGGAGAAGCAGAACCACTCCATCCATACTGTGGGGAGACCAGCTGCTTTTGGTGCCTTCTCTGCTTTTTCACCTCTGCTGGTCAAGAGAAGAACTGTTAATTTAGAACTCATAGCTGAGTTTGCTGCTTTCCTCCTCCCTCCCCAAAACATTTTCCTTTTATGCTGTGTCTTTTTTAATACTGCAAGCCTGAGCTCTACAGTTGTCTTTCTTTAGCGATCTGTAAGCATCTTTGGCTGAAGGATGGGATGAATTTTTAAATAATAAAATAAAATGGAGATTATCCACTATCTTGAGTGCACAGAAATGGGGTAGCTTATAGTTCTTTCAACTGGGCTGTGAGTGATTCGAGACGGCGTGTTGGGAAGGCCCCTGGCAGGCATTCCCTGCTTGTGTAAAGATGATTTGTGGGTTCAAGTGGACGACATGGCTTGTTTTTCACATTCTTCCTCTACCGCATTCCTGGGTACATGATCAGCCTCATTCTGGCAACTAGAACCCTCCAGCGGGAATCTCCCATTGACTTTGCCATGGCTGATGGAGGCAATGTCACCTTCTGGTTGTGGCGATGCTCATCTCCAAAGCAGGATCATTATTCACTCTGAAAGGCAGGGGAGCTTTCAGAATGTACAAGCCCTGAAGTAACACTGATCAGATCTCACAGACTTCGGATTCTATTTGTTAACAACCATTTTAAGCAGAAATAACTGGTTGGCAGCAGGAAAGGGCAATCCTTTGTTATATAGGGAGGTTCTGCTGCCAGGCTCCATGGGGCCTCTTAAAATCATAGAATTGTAGGGTTGGAAGGGGACTCCAATGGTTATCTAGTCCAACCCCTTGCAATGCATGAATCTTAACGGAAGAATCCTTGACAGGTGCCCATCTGACCTCTGCTCAAAGACCTCCAATGTGAGAGCCAGTGTGGTGTAGTGGTTAAGAGCGGTGGACTCGTAATCTGGTGAAATGAGTTTGCTTCCCCGCTCCTCCACATGCAGCTGCTGGGTTGACCTTGGGCTAGTCACACTTCTCTGAAGTCTCTCAGCCTCACTCACCTCACAGAGTGTTTGTTGTGGGGGAGGAAGGGAAAGGAGATTGTTAGCTGCTTTAAGACTCCATAGGGTAGTGATAAAGCGGATATCAAATCCAAACTACTACTCCTTCTCCTCCTCCTCCAATGAAGGAGAGTGCACCAACTTCTGAGGTTGTCCGGTCCACTGTCGAACAGCTCAGAAAGTTCTTCCTAATGTTTAGTCAGAATCTCCTTTCTTGTAATCTGAATCCATTGATTTGCCCCCCCCCCCGAGAAGCAGATAACAATCTTGCGCCATCTTCCGATATCTGAAGGTGGCTTCTATGTCACCTCTCAGTCTTTCTTCCAGGCTACGTAGCCACTTTTCACCAGTGCTTTCTCCTGCTGCTAAGAGGATCAACACCCTCACTTTGAGGAAAGGGCTGCCATGGGACAGAAGCTTTGTGCATCAAAGCAAGCCTTGATCCCAACCACCACCATCCTACTAGCCCAGACTTACCCAACCTATGGTCCTCCAGATGTTGTTGGACTCCAACTCCCATCAGCCCCACAATCGGAGATCAAGGGAGTTGTAGTCCGGAGGGCAACAGACTGGGGAAGGCCAAA
Organism: Podarcis pityusensis; assembly: GCF_964106645.2. Classification (NCBI taxonomy): domain Eukaryota; kingdom Metazoa; phylum Chordata; class Lepidosauria; order Squamata; family Lacertidae; genus Podarcis; species Podarcis pityusensis. Next base: position 26,881,964 of record NC_138039.1, on the reverse strand, counting down.
GGTTCTCCTAATGCCCCTACACAGGTTCCCTCCATCTACTGCATATTGACCGTGGTCATGTGACGCTCTCCAGGTTCCTGCTTGAAACTGCACTGGGACTGGGGAGGTTAATTTGCTAGGTCAGGAGCTGTTCTCATGAGAACATAAGAAGAGCCTGTTGGATCAGCCAATGGCCCATCTAGCTCAGCATCCTGTTCTCTCGGTGGCTGACCAGATGCCCCAATGGGAAACGCATGAGCAGGATTTGAGCACAAGAGCAGCACCCTTCTCTCCTCTGGTTTCCAGCAGCTGGGATTCTGAAACACTGCTGCCTCCAGCTGTGGAAGCAGAACATAGTCATCATGGCTAGTGGCCATCAATAGCCCTCTCCTCCATAAATTTGTCCATCCATCTAGGTTAGTGGCCATCACTGCTTCCTGTGGCAGTGAGTTCCATGGTTTAACTATGCACAGCATGAAGAAGTACTCCAAATGTTGGAGACCACAACTCCCATCAGCCCCTAACCAGCAGGGATGATGGGAGTTGTAGTCCAGCAACATCTGGAGGGCATCCCCTTCACTACCCTGTGGCCAGACAGAGTAGCATTTCTGTCTCTTTTTAAACTTTGCATTCATAAAATAAGAATTTTAAAACAGGCTGACAGAGGGCAGAGAGATTAAGGGAACACAAGCCTGAAACATATGCAATTCATCATCTATAGGAATACTGCAGCTGAGTCACAATTATTCTTGTTTGTCATCCAGTAATCATTTAATTAAATTCATTCTAACACCTCCTTCCTTATCTGCTTTTGGACCATTCTCTCCTTCCAACAACATACACATTTTATACCAACATTCTAACATCTTTTTTTTTTAGTTAATCCCCCTTCTTGCCATAGAAAAACTTACCCGCTGAAATTCCTTCCCAGATGCTTCCAGTCACCTAGAAATGGGGGGTTGTTGGTGTCCTCCAGTTCTTAGCCACTGAAACAAATAATGCAATGAACGCATTTTGTTTTTTCATTTATTAATCACTTACTACATTGATATCCCACCTTTCCTTCAAGGAGCTCAAGGCAACCCATGTGATTAAACTGTGGAACTCACTTCTACAGCGATGGTCACCACCTTGGAGGGCTTTAAAAGAGGATTAGGCAAAGTCACAGAGGAAAAGGCTATTCATGGCTACCAGCCATATTAGAGGCTCGGCTCCGCCTCCACTGTCAGAGGCAGTAAATGTTTGTGGGTACCAGTTGCTGGAAACCACAGAAGGGAAAGGGCTCTTGCGCTCAAATCCTGCTTGCTGGTTTCCCACAGGCATCTGGTTGGCCACTGTGAGAGCAGGATGCTGGACTAGATGGGCCATTGGCCTGATCCAGCAGGCTCTTCTTAGGTTCTTATATGGTTCCTTCTCAATACCCACCCCCATTTTACTTACCATTTTATTAAACTTATTTGGTTGTACCTTCCCAAGCCCCACCAATAATCTCAGTACCATTGTGTTGCAGCTGATGTCACAAGGTTCCATTTATTAAATTAAATATCTATTAATCCAGAACTTCTTTATTTCCTTACACTCAAACATGTCTAAATTCTTGCCCATATTACCAACGACGTGCACTGGATTATTTACACATCTTTTGCAACTCATATGGTGTGTCATACCATAAATACAAGACCTTATTAAACTTTCTTTTGCAGCCACATCAGCCAAGTAATTAAGGCCAACTTGACGTAATCAGAGATAATAATCCTAAAACATTTCCCCATCTATTTTTAACCCTGCTCTTGACATCGTGTAATTCTGATAATTGCCACCTAATACTTCCTTGATAGTAAGCCCTTTTGCAATCTGTGATCAATCAGTATAGTTTCAAATCTTACGAGAGGTCTGGGTGGATATCATTTTCCTTGACAAAGTGCTAAGGCAATTTCTACTTTGCGTAAATTCAAGCAGAGGAACCTGAATCCCTTGTCGAACCAATTCTATATATGGCATCGCTAGTTAAGGACAGCACCTTACCTGATGGCACCAACCTGGAGAGACACAAAAATCAAACTGACAACTCCTATATGCTAGGGGTAGCCAACAATTCTCAACCCTGACCTTTGTCTGGGGCTGATGGGAGTTGCAGTCAAAAATATCTCAGGGGTATCAGGTTGGGGAGGTCTGGTCTACATGATCTAAATAATAATGATAATAATAAACCGTTTATCTCATAAGAGCATAAGAACCTTCTAGATCAGGAAAATGACCCATCTATTCTGGCATCCCATCTCGCAGCAGCCAACCAAATACCTCTTACAGGAAACTCACAAGCAGGATTCAAGCACAAGAGCCCTCTCCCTTCTTGTGGTTTCCAGCAGCTGGTATTCAGAAGCATTGCTGTTTCCAGCTGTGAAGGCAGAGCACAGCCATCATGACCAGGAGCCATTGATGGCCCTCTCCCTGAAGTTGTCTAATCCTCTTTTAAAGCCAGCCAAGTTGCAGGCCACCATTTCCTCCTGTGGGAGAGAGTTCCATAGTTTAACTATGCACTGCATGAAGAAGTCATTTCTCTTATCTGTGTGGAATCTTCCAACATTCAGCTTCCTTGGATGTCCACGAGTTCCAGTTTTATGAGAGAGGGAGAAATGCTTTTCTAGATCTGCTTTCTCTATGCCAGGTATCACTATATAAACTTCCAGCACGTTGCCTCTCACTTTGCCTTTTTCCAAACTAAAAAGTCCCAAATGCTGCAACCTTTCTTCATATGGGAGTTGCCCCATCCCCTTGATCATTTTGGTCGGCCCTTTCCAAACATTTTCCAACTCTACAACATCCTTTTCCAACACTACAACGTTTCTGAGCTCAATTCAAAGTGTTGGTGCTGAACTTTAAAGCCCTAAACTGCCTCGGCTCAGTATACCTGAAGGAGCGTCTCCACCCCCATCGTTCTGCCCGGACACTGAGGTCCAGCACTGAGGGCCTTCTGGCAGTTCCCTCACTGCGAGAAGCAAAGCTACAGGGAACCAGGCAGAGGGCCTTCTCGGTAGTGGCACCCGCCCTGTGGAACGCCCTCCCGTCAGATGTCAAGGAAATAAACAACTAGCTGACTTTTAGAAGACATCCAAAGGCAGCCCTGTTTAGGGAAGTTTTTCATGTTTGATGTTTTATCACTTTTTTATTGTTATTATTAATATTCTGCTAGGAGTCGTCCAGAGTGGTTGGGGAAACCCAGCCAGATGGGCGGGATATAAATTATTATTAATATTATCATCATCATCATCCTTTTTGAGGTAAGGCAACCATAAGTGCACACAACACTGTGGTACCTCGGGTTAAGAACTTAATTCGTTCTGGAGGTCCATTCTTAACCTGAAACTGTTCTTAACCTGAGGTACCACTGTAGCTAATGGGGCCTCCCGCTGCTGCCACACCACTGCCACAAGATTTCTGTTCTCATCCTGAAGCAAAGTTCTTAACCCGGGGTACTATTTCTGGGTTAGCGGAGTCTGTAACCTGAAGCGTCTGTAACCTGAAGCGTCTGTAACCCAAGGTATCACTGTATTCCAAAAGTGGTCTCACCATAGATTTGTCCATCAGCATTAGGATACTGGCAGTTTTATTTTCAATGCCTTCCTACTGATGGCCTGTTCCTGCATGCCAGTCATCGACCGACTTTACCCTAAAGCCACACGTCAGGTGGCAGCTTAAGATTTGCTCTACATGTCTGCACTCAACCAGCCCCTTCTAAAAATTTCCCCTCTTTAAAGCAATGACGACGCATCGATGCTGAAGTCTAACTGCAGGCTATTTCCTTCAATTGATTTGTATCGTTGCATCCTATTCCTCAAAGGTTTGTCAACATTAATTTTCATGCGCCTAACACTTTGCAAACACCGGCCAACTTTTTAAAATTAATGAGTTCTGATGGAGATTGAACGCCTCCCCTTTCTCCGTCACAGCAGGGAGCCAGGACTGCCAGGATAATAATAATAAAAATGCTATCAGCATAACATTTGTGAAAGCAGAGTTATTAACACACAAAAAAAACCACAAACCACAAAAAAGAGCCTTCGCTGGCAGCAAGACTGATTCTCGAATGCCTGATTATTCTTAATATCTAAGGAGAGGTGTTCCTGTTCTCGTTCCTTAGGACAAGCCACATTTCCCATAATAACGCCGAATTCTTTGAACTTGAGTCAGAGATTTCTTTGGTTGACCTGAACTTTTTGGAACCAGATCAGCCACAGAGACTCAGGCATTCCTAATAAATCCCAGCCTGTGGAATTTGTTTTCCAAAGGCCGCAGTCTCCGAACGGACCCCCTTCTTCTCGACTTGCACTCAACGTATTGGCCAGCGATAAAGCGAGGAGGGGCACTCTGAGGGCCTGAGCGGGTGCCAAAACCTGACTCCTGAGGGCTTAGGCACAAAGAAGGAGGCAGCCGTTGATGGCCTGTTTATAAGACCCCCTCTGGAAAGCGTTTGGTTTCAGATCGGCTGCATTATAGTGCAATTGTAGGTTAAGTAACTCCCTGGCGAGGGGCCTGATGTGGAAAAACACACTGCGACAATCAGATAATGCCGGGATTAAGCGAGGCAAGAGCAACAGCTACCGAAAGAGGAAATCTGAGCGGGCGGGGGGAGGGCTGACTGGCCAATGTGGCCTCATCCCAACTGCCTTGTCTAGGCAGGAAGTCTGGAAGGGCAAAGGGCAAGAGGCAGAGAAGGAGCCAGCTTGCCAATGTGGACGTCTCAAGGCCAGGGGAGGGGGCCGTCCCCCACAAAGGCCCATCTTCTGACTCCCAAAGCAGACAGCTCACAAGCAGTCCATGAATAATGAAGGCCAGACGCCATGGCTCCTAGCAAGCCCTCGGTACTGTGAGACACACTGTTCCAGAACATGGAGGGTCCATTGCCCTCATTTTGGTCAAATCCCTTTTAAAAAGTCATCTAAGGTTTGTAGTCGTCACCATCGCCTTTAGTGGAGAATGGCATAGATCATCCATCATGTACATACCTTCCAGCACCTTGAGTCCTAAAACTGGGGTGTGTGTCTTCCAGGCTGCGCTCCCGTGTGAGTCTTGTGGCCCAAAAGAAACACTTTCTTCAGAGGAGGAGCACTTTTTTCCAGGCAAGATCACAACACCCAAAATGGCCGCCATTTTCTCTCACAAGAGAAAACCGGATGTCCCATTTTTCACAGGACACTTGTGGGGTATCGGGAGGTGCTGGATTTTAAGAATATGAGAAGAGTCTGCTGGATCAGGCCAAAGCAACTTGCTCTCACAGTGGTCCACCAGGATTTGATACGTGGGGATTTTATATGTTCTGTCTCCATGGTTAGATGCTGTAATGTTTCTGAATGCCAGTTGCTGGAAGTCCAGGAGGGAAGAGGGCTCTTGTGCTGGGATCCTGCTTACGGGTTTCCCACAAGAAGCATCTATCTGGCTGGCCACTAAGGGAACAGGATGCTGGACCAGATGGGCCCCTTTTGGTCTGTTCCAGCACGACTCTTGTGACGTTCTTACATTCTTTGGTGGAAGACCTTCCAGGTCAGAGGCAAGTTCTTTGAACGGAGGTTGTGGTTTTCAAAAAGGACCCCAAGGGGCCCTAAGAGGCCAGTTATCAATACTCTGGATATGTAAGGAAAGACTTCATAGAATCATAGAACCTCCAAATTGGAAGGGACCCTAAGGGCCATCTAGTTGAGCCCTCTGCAGCACAAGAATTGCAGTTATTATCAGGCTTTGTGGCTGATTTTCAAGATATTGGAGGCAGAACCTTTGCAGCCGTAAAAAGAAACAGAATGGAAAGGCCTGTGCAGATGGCAAGCCCCAGCGCCTTCAGCTCCCATCTATATTTGGAATAAACAAAGAAGTTTGCAGCAGCAGCAGCGTCCTTAAGTACTGCTAGTTCTTGGTGATATAATTCACTTTAATCTTTTAAGCATTTGACAGTATTTGCTTGAAAGAAGGAGCAACAAGTACATAATTATTGCACTAATTAAGCTGCCAAAACAGAATCCTGCCGCACGGAGCACCTTTGGAAGAGGGAGCCCTCGATTCATTAGCATCTGCTGTAAGCTTATTAATCACCTAACAGGCAATTAGCAAGCTGTTACTGTTTGAGACTGGTATGTAAATAAATTCTTGGGTTAATTTCTTCCTCTGATAATAAAGAAAACATTATGAAAATTAGCTAAGCGACAATGTAAATGATCTTGACTGTTAATTATATGATGCTGTTACATGTGCGGCAGGCCACGCACGAGGTAGGCGACGGATCCCTCTATCAGCACACCGGTTCGAACATGGAATTGTTGACACAGATAGCAGGCGCCTTTGCTCCCCGGCGCACAACAGGTATTTCCTTTCACCCAGTCTGTCTGTTTGGGGTTATCTCATCCCGCGTTTTTTCCGAGCTTAAGTTCACCTCACTTCCACGTCAGTTTGCAAACATTTCTAAAGTCCATATGAAAATCTTCACGCAAGAGTTTTGCCTGCATTTCTCCTAATACCTTTTTGCAAACTGTTCCCACTAATATAACACATTGTTGTATTTCAACTGCTCCTAGCCACAATACCTCGGTTCTGCCTTCACTGATGGGCAGGGCTGTCTTAAGCATATGCAGCGCCAGGGTGCAAAAATCTGCCCGGCACCCCCCCAGGTTGCCCAGTCCTAGGCACACAGGAGGGTGGAGCCAGCTGGCCGTCTCAGTGTCTTGCTGGCTCGGTCACCCCTGAACTCGTGGCACAGAGCTGCCCGCAGCAGAAGAGCCCACTGTGGTGCTCCAACCAACGGGCAGCTCTTCCCCGGACTCAACTCTTGGGCCTCGGACTCTCAGCCTGGTGCCCCTGAGAGCCTGGTGGGTAAGACGGCCCTGCTGATGTGAGGCAGTAGATTTCTGAGTGCCCGTTGCTCAGAATCTAAAGTGGGGAGGGTGGTGCTGTTGAACTCAGGTCCTGCTTGCACCCTTCTCACTGTTGGGAAACTGTGTATGTGCAGCTACTCACACGGAGTCAATTAAGGTTTGGCAGACAGCCAGAAGGCAATCTGAAGGAGTAAGTCTGCCTGGTGATAACAGAGGCATGGAGACCGCTCCCTGATTGGTCAAGCTCTTTCAAGGGAGTGTAGGAGTTGTGAGTCATGTCAGAGAGAGAGAGCTAAAGATCTGCGTTCTGTTCCTGTAAATGGCCCACTGTATATAATAAACACCTAACTACAAGTTCCTGGTTCCTGCTTCGTCTATCCTGTCTGCAACCAAGCTGCCAATTGCTTCCGTGGATTCTGCGTTGACTCTGCTAGGTCTGGCTAAGGTCCTGCAACTAGTTGGAATGTTGCGAAACACCAAATAGGTTTTGCCAATACTGACTGAGGATGCTGACGGAGATAGGCCATTGGCCTGATGCTGCAGTTTGTAGAAAAGGTGAGTAAGGACTCAGATACATTAGTTTTTAAAATACTAATAAAAAGTAAGATTTTAAATGTGTTACAACACTGTGACACCAGATGGCACTCTGGAGTTCCGCCTTTTGACAACATGATTTCCCATTATGAGGTTTACAATGCGTTTTCCTGAAACGTTTTTTTTTAATGTATCTAGATCCAGCCTAAGAGTCAACATGATAGAAGTTTATAAATGATACCCGGCATGGAGAAAGTGGGTCGAGAAAAGTATTTCTCCTTCTAACACTAGAACTCATGAACATCCAAGGAAGCTGGATGTTGGAAGATTCAGGACAGAAATGTCTTCTTCATGCAGTGCATAGTTAAACCATGTAAGCCTCTCCAACAGGAGGAAGGGACGACCTGCACCTTGGCTGGCTTTAAAAGAGGACTGGACAAATTCATGGCGGAGAGGGCCATCCATGGCTTGAAGCCATGATGGTTGTGCTCTGTCTCTGCAGTTGGAGGCAGCATTGCTGCTGAATACCAGTTGCTGGAAAACACAGGAGGGGAGAGTCGCTCTGGTGCTCAGGTCCTGCTGAACACGACACTGGACTAGATGGGTCGTCCGCTTGATTCATCAGATTCTTCTTATTTTTGTGCAGATTCACACGTGCCTTCATTATCCAGCTGATTGACATCTGATGCCCTTTTAGAATGTGTTGTGGATTATTGGGTTGTCTTTGTTTTTGTTTTTATTATGTATTTTGTGTTTTTATTTTGTGATTTTATGCTGTGAACAGTCCTGAGATCTAGAGATGTAGGGTGCTTTACAATTTTAATATAATAATAATAATAATTGGGGCACAACTTTCCCTAATATGAAATCTTGGTTAAAGAGCTACATAGCAGCATTTGGAGATCTGCAGATTTGGAAGGACAGCTACAAATAGTTCACATAGGCAATGAGAGCAGCATGCCTATCTGCCAAGGCCATGTGGAGAGGAGTGGCACCTGGAGGAGGAGGAAGAAGAGAAGCCACAGCCCCACCACCACCACCACTTTACACAGCAGCTATGGTGACCCCGCCATGTAAAAAACGGTGGGGCAGCAACTTTCTCTGCCTCTTCATTGCCGCCTCTTCTCGGGTGCCGCTCGAGGCAGCTGCCTCACCCCGCTTCATTCATGGGCCGTCCTTGGGTGAGATACCATCTCATAAGGATGTCCTTTCTGCATAATATAGAAATCGGGCCTTTAGTGTTGTGGCACCTGCCCTTGGAATTTGCTCACCTGATGTATTCAGCAACCGCTGTCTCTGTTGTCTTTCTTTTCCGGTACCTGCTGTAGACTTTCCTCTTCCAATGAGCCTCATAAGTAGAGATCTTTCTCAATCTGTATCTTCATAGGAAATTCTTTTAGATGTTTTATCGTTTGGGCTCCTTTTGAGAGGGAGGGTGGGATACAAACTTAAAGGTGAATGAATGAATGAATGACAGCTTCTGAGGCCCACACCTCCCCTGATCTCTGGCTATTGGCCATGCCGGCTGCTGGGGCTGCTGGGAACTGTAGTCCAACAACACGGGGCACGGGGAGAGGTTTCCTTGACCCAGATTCCTCCCAAGGCAGCCCACAGCACAGGCTCTGAAGGGCCCTCCAGCGCACGCAAAACTCATCCTACCAAAGTGCTCTCCTGCCAGAGTGGAGGATTGCCAAGCAGCCCGAGCTCATTACGAACCTTGTTAATTTTAACTCTTCTATCAACATCGCTGACCCCCATAATTATGAGTGCTGGAGGCATGCACAATATGAAAGCCACACCGCAGAAGGCTAAAAATGGGTAGTCTGAGGGCCGCAACTGACGTGGGCTTAATACGTGGCAGGCAGCGGCTGGAGAGTTGTTTCTTCTTGAACAACTGGAGGGGTGGGCAGCCCAATTCTTCTGGTGAAGGCAGCATGTGAGAAAGGGAAGCTTGTCTCTTCATTTCCCCACAGAAATCAGAATGGGGGCGGGACTTGAGGGCAAACAACAACAACCCCATCCCACCCGTTGGGACTTCCCCACTCCCTAGCCTTGCTGCACGGGGAGCAATCTCCATTCCAATATTGTGGGGGTAAAAAGATAAGCTTCTCCTTCCCATGTTTTGCCTTCACAAGTGAGAATCCCCCCCCCCAATACTAAACACACACACATACATACACACTTCGAAATACATAGCTACTTGCAACAGGTATAGTGCTGTAGTGGTTAGAGTGTTCAACTAGGAACTCAGAGAGGCCAGAGTTCAAATCCTCACTTGCTGGGAGTGACCTTGGGCCAGTCACTGCCTCCCAGTCCCCAGCCCCTCACAGGGTTGTTGTGGAGATTAAATGAGGAGGGGTAGAGTCATGTACACCACCTTGAGCAAGTGGGAGGAAAAGGTGAGATACAAATGCAATAAATAAACGAATGCGCACTAAGCGCACATGTACTTTGACCCTCACTTTCAATAAGGTACAGTGGTACCTCAGGTTAAGAACTTAATTCGTTCTGGAGGTCCGTTCTTAACCTGAAACTGTTCTTAACGTGAGGTACCACTTTAGCTAATAGGGCCTCCCGCTGCCGCCGTGCAATTCCTGTTCTCAGCTTGAAGCAAAGTTCTTAACCCGAGGTACTATTTCTGGGTTAGCGGAGTCTGTAACCTGAAGCATCTGTAACCTGAAGCATCTGTAACCCGAGGTACCACTGTATACAAGAAAAACAAGGAAAGAGAAACAAGAAGGGTGTGTATCACTCCAAAATAGAACATTGAATTTGCATTCAATAAGACTCAGGGCTGGCCGGCCCATGAGCCTTGGTGCAGCAGCTGCCTCAGGTGGCAGGCTGGGGACAGCAGGGCAGAGAGACAAATCTAGGAAGCTGAGGAGCTCGCTGCTCCCTCCCTCCTGTGCTTGTCACCTCATGGTCACCGCCTGGGAAGCGCAAAGTCACTGCTGCTTCCTGCTCCTCTCCAACCTTTCCCCACCACCACCTTCAGTGCTCCGGGGCTTCCCTAGGCCACCTCCAGTCCTCTCAGGTCACACAAGAAGGGCAGGAGGAGCCATTTTCTATTTTGCCTCAAGCAGCAAACTATGTTGGGTCAGTGGAACCCTGGCCATGTTCCGTGGTCCGCCAGAGAAGAAATGCAAATCTTAAAGAGAACTGCAAACGAGACACATGGCACATAGCAAGGATGGCATAAAGCAAGGGAGTTTTTGTGTACCCACCTGACACACACACACACACACACACACACACACAAAATCACTGTCCTATTGCTCTCAAGAGGTTTCCAGTCGCAGGGCATCTACTGAGTGAGGTTTCACCCTCAAGTCCTAAGCTCCATATCTCTTGCGGCTCAAGCCCAGTGCTGCTGAAAATCCTGTAATCATCAGAGCTGGCCCAGCACATTTTATTCCTGCTGAGTAGCCCAGGAGTTGGGCTACAGCATTTCCTGAAATGGTTTGTGGAAAGCAAAACTCCCCAATTCAGTGCTATTTCATTACCACCAGCTTTTCCCAGCCTCTGGATGTTTTGGACTACACTCTCAGAAGACCCAAGCAGCATAGCCACATTGACTGAGCCTGATGGGCATTCTAGTCCACAACATCTGGAGTGCACCGGGTTGGTGGTGGGTGGCCTAAGCAATTCAGAACCAACTACTTCTCAATGAACCCTATTATCTATCTATCTATCTATCTATCTATCTATCAACATCTTTTTGACACAGAGTAATATCACAAGATCCTGAACACATATTGGGTAAAAAGCTACCTCCAGGATCTGTTTGAAGTTTGTTCCTCAGAATGGATTGATTAATAGGTGGCTTAAAGAGGCAGGAAAGGAAGTCACTACAAGAGAATTTCATTCAGCATTTCCCCCCTTATTTATTTTTTAAAAAAACAAGGCCAACATGGATATTGACATGGATTTAGAGTTCAAAGGGGGAGCGGGGAAATAATGAATAGGTGAAAATTGTTCCAACATGTATCCAGGAACAAATGGCAGCAGGGTCTGGGAATCTGAAACTTTGACCTGAAAGAGCTTTTACATCCCATATAGAGCTATTTTTAGAGTCAAGTGGACTTTGCAGCCAAACTGCAACATCAACAGATTCATATTTCCATCGCAGAACCCCAGGCACCTCTGTTGCATCTCAAAATCACAACACACAGAGGACCTTTTGCACCAAAGCCAAATCGTTCCCAGTACAGAAATTTAACATTTCTATCCATCTAAGCTCAAGACATACTGGGAGTGGGAATATGCACTGGGAAATTTGTGACACTTGTTTGTGATGAAAACAACTAAGCAATAAACAAACAACAATTTAATATGTAATTACATTTCTTCAGGTTATATCCAATGCAGCACGTAGCTAAAATCAGTATGCCTGTTCCATGGGTGAAATGTTTTGCACCAGTGGAGCAATTCTTGCACAAGAGAAGGGAAAAGCAGGTTACTAGAAACTTTGTTGCACACATTGGATCTCTCTGCTGTGCACTCTTAAAACTTACCTATCTACTAGTGCAAATAACAACAGCACCCCTTCCTTATTTTTTAAGCCATCTTTTTGACAGAGTGATATCTCAAGAACATGCTGGGTTTTTAAAACATACCTTTTATGGGGTTTTATAAACAAGGATCCTAGGAATAACAAATGATGCAAATAAATAGACCAAGTCTTCTTCTGCCATCTGCATATCACAAAAATAGCACAATAAATTTGCAGTAGTATCTACAACATATGGTTCATTATTAATGGTAACTGTGTAAGTTCTTGGTTCACGAATTGGTTTAAACAAAAACAAAGGAGAAACAGCACAGAACAGAGTTAACGGCTGACATTCAACATCACATAGCTCTGCACCTAATCAGGAGCCCTGGTGGTTGTACTTAGATTCAGCAAGAGTGATAGTCATTTTTCCTCTTATGTTACCAATGAAACAATATAAAGTGCTGTTATATTAATGAACGTTGGAGAGGGTTCAAAGTGAAGATGATGGCTTATGTTTAAATTTAAATTTGGATGAACTAGATTGAGCTAAATACTGATGCAGGGCAAGGAGGGGGAGCGCTTTTCTCGAACAACAGCATGAGAACATAAAAAGAGCCTGCAGGATCAGGCCAGTGGCCCCTCCAGTCCAGCATCCTGCTCCACAGTGGCCAGCAAGATGCCCCAATGGGAAACCCAGAAGCAGGATTTGAACACCCTCCATACCTGCAGTTTCCAGCAACTGGTATTCAGAAGCATTGCTGCTTCTAACTATGGAAGCAGAGCATAGCCATCATGGCTAGAAGTCATCAATAGTCTTCTCCTCCATGAAGATGTCCAACCTTTTTTAAAACCATCCAAGTTGGCGGCCACCACTGCCTCCTGTGGGAGGGAGTTCCACAGTTTAACTATGTGCTGCGTGAAGAAGGACTTCATCAGTCCCAAATCTTCCAACACTCAGCATCTTTGGTGGTCCACATTCTGTCTGGCGCCAACTGAGGAGACACACTCCATTCCTTTGTGTCCTGTTCTAAATGTCACTGTTTTTCAGAACCCACCAGGACATCTTAGGGATCTAAGGGATTCTTGCTCACTCACATCCTCCCCAATGACAAAGTGGAGACAAAGTGCCATCGATTCACCTGTTAAAGGCTTCCTGGATGAGCCCCCAGGGCAGTTAGCCAAGCAAAATTGGATGCCTTGTTTTAAAAGCAGATTTGTTAAGTAGGTATTGACGAGCTGTGGAATAGCTTCGTGGGGAGCAGCTATTTTTAAAAAAGCATCAGCAACAACAACAGTGGAGGAAATAACCCTCCGCCACTTTCCATGGCCCCAGTGGGCTTCAGCTGAGCAAAGTCCATCCCGGTTTCTCCAAATGAATCTCATGAAATGACGGGAAAATATAGGCAGAGAGAAAAAAGGAATTTCTGGTGCGAAAAGTGCCTCTATTGATCACCAGGTGGCTGGGATGATTAAAACCGACCTTGTCTATAGACTCGCCAACAGATAACAAAGGTCATACTGAAGTAAACAGCTCCCTAATGGTTTAGAGGGGTTTAGAGTGCAGGCCGAACATGGGTGTAAATCTATCAATTGAATAAATGCCAATGTACACAGAAGATGCTGTTTGGGGAGTCTTCCTCCACACACACGCCACCCCACCCCTTTCCCTTTCCAGGAAGAAAACACACACAAAAGAATAAACCAGATGTAGACAAGGGAGCCACGACACAGCAAAGGAACAGAGAGGAAGAGATCAAGGGAGAAGGCTATCTCATGGAAGATAAGGCTATTCAGGGGCGTCTTACCCATAGAGACTAGTGGCGCAGGGTGCCAGGGCACCAAGTTCTGGAGGGCGCCAGGGAAGAGGCAGAGGCTGGATGCGACGCCTCCCGACATCAGCTCACCACCCTCGCCCTCCTCTGCCATGCTACACCGAAGCAGCACAGCGCCCAGAGCCTCCGTCTGCCATGGCCACCGCGGCACAAAGCGGCCAGCTGAGCCCGGAGGTGCTGCGTCCAGCCTCTGCCTCTTCCCCACCGGAGGAGCTGCCCTGTGCTGGTCCCGGGGGGTTCCGTGTGGCGTGGTCAGAGTCCAGTCCGAGGGGGTGGTATGGAAGCTGTCCATCAAGGCTGAAGCGGGGTCCAAGGCAAGGAGTCAGGTGTGGTCAGGAACTCTGGCAGAAGAGCAGGACAGGGTGCCAGCAGGAACAGGCTACCAACAATGTTGCTCCCACAACCTGGGACTGGGCTGGCTGGCTTTGATCGCTTCTGAGGCATAGGGCGGCCCTTGTCCACAGGTGACCCGCCTCTCCTGGCCTGGAGGCGAGCACTCCTCCTGCGAGAACTTAGTTCCCTCTGCCTCTCTGCCCTGAGCCTCTGCAGCTCAGGAGAGGCTGGAGGGTTACCGGACTCAGAGGCAACCTCACCTTCCCCTGACGGGGCAGAGAGTGGAGCATCTGCAGGCAATGGGTCCTCGATCACCTCCGGAGCCAGAGCAGATTCAGCTGGTGTCTGCTCCTGAGGATCCGGCACAGGTGAGGGCCCTTCAGGTCCAAGCCCCAGCCCCGGCTCAGTTGGTCCTGGAGGCGGGGACTCCTGTGCAGGCTGGGATTCCTCAGGTTCAGCCTCTGAATCAGATTCCCAGGCCATCACAAGGACCTTTGCACCACGGCGCCGGATATGCTTAAGGCGGCCCTGAGGCTATCAAAGGGTATCAGTGGCTACCAGCCATGTTGGAGGTCATGCACTGCCTCCACATTTGGAGACAGTGATGCTGCTGAACACCGTTGGCTGGAAGCTGCAGGAAGGGGGAGGGGAGAGGGCTCTTGTGCTCAGGTCCTGCTTGCTGGTTTCTCATCAGGGGCCTCCGGTTGACCACTCTGAGAACAGGATGCTAGAATAGATTGGCTCCTGGAATGGAAATCTGGTCCAGCCACCTCTTCTCCCCCCCCCCACCCCAGCACTTTCCCTCTCCCCCTGCCCCCGCTCTCCAAAGCTTAGCTACGTTCTGTGACTGACACAGAAATAAACAGTTCGCCCCCCAGCCAGGCTGTTTAAACAGGAGAAGCCGTCAAATTTTTGAAAGCAGCCCCGGGCTAGAAAGTTCTCTTCAAACCCCCAAACTGCCAACGAGACCCCGGGGGGGGGGGGGGAGAGAGCCGCCATAGCTCACACTTTGATTGCTCGCAGCACAGGCACATCACACAGCCCAGCGCCTCAACGCAGCCAGCCATGTTCTGTCAGAGGGAGTCCTGCGGGAGTTGGACTCCTGCCTGCCTTGATCTCGGCTGACTGAAAGGGGCCTCGCCAGTGCGGACGCAGCCTGGAGATTAAATATAAGAGCCCCGATTATAGGATGCAGGCTAGAGGCAAACAGGCAGAGCCTGCAGGAAATTCACTGCTGATAGGACTAACTGAGGAGTGATACTCATAACAGAATAATAGAACTGCAGAGTGGGGAGGGTACCCCAAAGGTCATCCAGTCCAACCCCTGGCGAATGCAGGAATCACAGCTAATCATGCCAAGCCATTCTGAGTCCTTCGTTCTTCTGTCTGCCACACCCAGCAGGCAGCAGGTGAAGGGGCAGGGAAATTTTTTTGGCCTGGAGGACCAGATTCTTATCTGCCCTCACCCCATTGGGCTAACTTTTGGGGGAGGTAAAGGACCCCTGGATGGTTAAGTCCAGTCAAAGGTGACTATGGGGTTGCGGCGCTCATCTCACTTTCAGGCCGAGGGTGTTTGTCCGCAGACAGCTTTCTGGGTCATGTGTCTAGCATGACTAAACTGCTTCTGGCACAACGGAACACCGTGACAGAAACCAGAGTGCACAGAAACACCGTTTACCTTCCCACCACAGCGGTACCTATTTATCTACTTGCGCTGGTGTGCTTTGGAACTGCTAGGTTGGCAGGAGCTGGGGCAGAGCAACGGGAGCTCACTCCAGCATGGGGATTCAAACCGCCGACCTTCTGATCGGCAAGCCCAAGAGGCTCAGCGGTTTAGGCCACAGCGCCACCCGTGTTATTAAATACAGTATGCCTGTAACTTATGCACATTCAATTTGTGCACATTCAGCTTTATGTACATGGCAAAAAAATAAAATTAAAAGGGGGGGTGAGGCTCTGGGGAAAATGACTTTGGCAATCCCACCCACCACTGAATCCAATTTGTTTTAAGAAGCTTCCTGAATACACTGATGGTGTTGTATGTAGAAAAAAGTACAAAATGGAGCAGAGCCAGGGAGGAAGCCAAGCCAAGAAAACATCCCACTCCCATAGCGGATTGGCATGCAGGAGGAGGAGGAGGACCCAAGAGCCTTTCACTATGAAAACATCCAACGGTGCCAAGTAAGGCTGGGTGCCTTCCAGAGAGCATCCTGGTGCTTGTTATCCTTCCAGAAGGATGCTGGCATGGCGGGGGAAGGCAGTGGCACAAAAAGAGATTGCCCAGCGAGGAGGGAAATGGCTTTGTCAAATTCTTCAAGATCCTTGTAAAAGGAAGCCGATGGGGGTGAGGACAGGGTTAATCAAGGCCAACCAGCGAAGAGCAGAAGCTCAGCAGGTAGAGCAGGAGACTCTTAATTGCAGGGTTGTGGGTTCGAGCCCCACATTGGGCAAAATATTCCTGCACAGCAGGGAGTTGGACCACAAATGAGCCTTGTGGTTTCTTCCAACTCTACAATTCTGTGGTTCTAAGCTGCTCAGGATGGGCAGCATCCTATACTCTTTCCCCTCACTCAGTCTCCTCATCCTCTAGACCCATGGGTCCCAAAGTGGGCAGTACTGCCCCCTTGATGGGGGGATTCCTGGGGGGGGAGGGACTAAGAGGCAAGGGGACAGCAAGGGGACAGCAAGGGGACCCTGGAGGTGTCTATGACATTGAAAAGCTGGTATCGTTGGATCAAGTTCATCAATATTGTTGAATGAATTAAACAATATCATTTCAATTGGATTTGGAATAAAAGGGGCTGTTTTGAATGTTATTGTGTTTTTTAATTTTTTAATCATTTATCTATCGTTTATTTTATTATTTATTATTTTATTATTTATCTTCCTTGGTGGGTCATGCAAACCACTATTCTGAATAGTGCTTTTTATAGGGTATTGGGCACTGGGGATGAGTTCATGGAACCAAGGGGCTGGTGGCACCCAAAGCTTTGGAAACCGCTGGTCTAGACTATGCAAATGGGAACTAGCAAGGTGTATTGGAACAGCAGAGCATCTCTCTAATGCACAGAGCTACCAGACGATCGCATGACTAGATCCATAGCTTGAGGGTCGGTTCTTCTGTTTATGAAACTGTACATTATCCTAACGCGTCATCCACCGCTTGAAGGTGGCCCCTATACTGAAGTTTCGGTAAGATGCACATTTTATTCCAACCAGGTTGTTATTTGAAAAGGCAGGAAGATGAACCCCTAAAAATTGACATCCCTTTTATTCCACACTGTCCATGTAGCAGCTGCCCGAGTCCTGCAAGGAATTCTGGGGTCAGAGTATAGCAAAACACATCAACCTGCCTTGCAAGTGTGTCAATGCAAGGGCGAGAGGTGGCAGCTCTGTCCTTCTGCATAACCGACTTCTGAACGATTAAGAACCTTCTCTGTTCATTCAGAACAGCGGGACACCTTCTTTGCTTGTGGTGCAAAAGGATTTCCCTCCCCTCTCTCTCCTGTTTCCCAGCCAGACCTCATCTTGACCAGAAACGTTATGAAGAGCCGCCGTTCTCCATCCTCCATAACAACCTTCAACTAACCTTTAAGCAGGAGTGAATAATTTAAATCTTATTTTCATATCAATGGCAGAGTCAAGCCAAGCAATTATCTTTTATCCGCAGATTCTGTAATAAGAGCAAAGGCATAATAAAGTTTCCCCAAGTGGGCAGCGTTCGGGGGGGGGCGTTGTAGAGAGAGAAGTTGGGGGCGGGGAAGAGAACAGGGAGGAAGATGGTATCTGAAGGCCCTCGTGCAACAATGAATTATTCAGTAATAAGCAGGAGAGCTGTCAATTTTATTTTTTTAATGCGATGGCTTCAGTGTTCTGGAGCAGAGAAGCGCACACACACACACACACACACACACAAACACACTGGCTGTTCAGTCTCATGCTTCCCAGGAAGAGGCTGGAGATAAACATGACAAATTGGCAGGCTGCGCACTCAATTAGGAGAGGAGAGCAGGTGCCCTTCGCTGCAAACGGTCGGCAGTGGATGGCTCTGTTAGATGGGACAGGAAAACTCTCATTTGCACAACAGTGATTTAGGGGGAGCAGACTGCAAGGGGGTGTCCAGAACAGAAAGGGTGTGGGCTGTGGGGAGGGAGAGCAGAGTCACGAGAAAGACAGATAACATGAAAGGAAATGAGGCCCTCCCATTCTCAGCCGAGCCCATTAAGATTCTGCCAAGCAACCTTCTTTTTCCCAGAATCCCACTGGATTACCCATGATCATTTTTATTAATTCATAAAACGCTACATCCGTGATTGAGGTGAGTGATTACAGGAGCAGACAAACACCCCGGGCTGGTGAAAAATTGCATCTCTCATAGCAAGAGTCAAAACACAGACATAGCATGAAATATTCATCCTTCCTAGCCTTCAGGGGAGTTGCGGGGGGAGGGGGGGAGAGGCAAGGACAAGGCCTGCAAGATCAAAGGGATGCTCTTGGAAGCTTTAGAGATTTGGTGAATATGAAGGGAGGTGGAAGGAAAGGATTTGCTTGCCTGAGCAACACGGATGTGCGCAGGAGAGCAAAGGGAAGCCGTATGCAGCATAGGGGAGGGGGGGACACAGCGAAGCACCGCCTTCCTCAGGGCAGGCGCAATGGAGTCATCTTCCAGAGTGCCAGCGTAAATGGCAGGTGTTCCTTGTTCTGGCCAATAGATGAGGTGAGAACAAGGCTTTCAAGTTTTGCTTGTGACAGATTATCACAGAAAGAGTCAGAGAAAGAGAGAAATCATCAAGCAGAGGCCAGGTACATTCTTGCTTTTCTTTGTTGGGGTCCCTTCTCCATGTGAGCCATTTAAACGATAACACTTATTTGCAAAATCGTGTGTATTTCTAATTCAAAGCAAAGGGCAGTCCTTCAGCTGTCTGAAGGTGCCTTGTTAAAGCTCAAGGAGTTTTAAAGAAAGGTGGAAGGAAGCATTTCTGACTTCAACAGATACCTTTTTCTGATGCAGCAGAGGTGGAATAGGGGACCTATCTAAGTCACACACCCCGAATCAATACACAGACCGAAATGCAGCTAGCCTTTGAAATTTGCAATTCTCTGAATTTTGCAATGCAGTTCTCCAATCCAAATATATGTGCATTAGGGGAAGGGGTGTGTGGAGATTCATTTACCAGAAAACATAACATAGGGGGGTGCATTAGAGGAAACTGTTTGCAAAAATCTGTATATGGGGCAAAACTATATTTTTCAAAATGTGTATATTGTGAGAGCTGCTCACTAAAATGCAGGTGGATCTTCATGGAGGCTTTTTAGACATGCATAAAAAATGCAAACTGATGCAGAGAAGTGGCAAACTGAACTGAAGACTGGGAAAATGAAAGAGGGGAATTAACAGAAATTAACAGATTTCTGGACGTGAGAATTTTGCCACAGCAGGAGCAGTAGGGTTGCCATGTTGAGCTTCTTTTGGCAAAGTTGTTGAGCTATTTTTTAGGAACATTAGCAAAAATGACACTACCAGCATTGGTTGCCATACATCCAGATTTCCCCGGACGTTTTGCCAGTTTCCGCCCGGACCCTGCTTTCAGATACAGTATTCCGCATATGTCTGGGAAATTCTGGATGTATGGCAACCCTACCACCAGGGTAGTGCAGTGGTTAGAGTGTCAGACTGGGACAAGGGAGAAACCAGAGTTCAAATCCCCACTTGGCCACGAAGCTCACTGGGAGACCGACCTTGGACCAGCCACTCACTCTCCACCTAACCTACCTGTTGTGAGGATAAAACTCAAAGGAAGAAGAACCTTGTGTGCCACCTTGAGCTCCTTGGGGGAAAGTGGGCATAGAAGTGTAATAAATGAGTAAAGGTAAAGGGACCCCTGACCATTAGGTCCAGTCGTGGCCAACTCTGGGGTTGCAGCGCTCATCTCGCTTTATTGGCCGAGGGAGCCGGCGTACAGTTTCCGGGTCATGTGGCCAGCATGACTAAGCCGCTTCTGGCGAACCAGAGCAGCACACGGAAACGCCATTTACCTTCCCGCCGGAGCAGTACCTATTTATCTACTTGCACTTTGATGTGCTTTCAAACTGCTAGGTTGGCAGGAGCAGGGACCGAGCAATGGGAGTTCACCCCGTCGCGGGGATTCAAACTGCCAACCTTCTGATCGGCAAGCCCCAGGCTCTGTGGTTTAAACCACAGTACCACTCGCGTCCCAATAAATGAGTAGTAAATGAATAATATTCCATAGCATCCAAGCCATTAAGTGTGAGCTTCCCACTAGAAATCCTGTTGTATCTGAAGCTGCCTACTCCTGCCCTGGATAAAACGCTTGCCGCCATCTTTCCAACTTAGGAACTAGGCCTTCTTAACCAACCAATCGGTTTTCGGAAACTAGCAAGTTAAACATCCGCAGGAGAGTGGGGAGCATGAAGGAACACCCCTGGAATTAAACAGAATGAGCAATTCCCGCTAAAAGCCTTCTCCTTCCACTTAAACCAGTGATTAAAAAGATTAAGCAAATAATTAGACAAACGAAGATTAATGAAACAAGGAAAGTAATCAAATCTTTATGGCAGAAACAAACAGATGATTCCAAGCAAAATGGGAACAAATTGTGTACGACTAATAGGGTGAAAGACACAGTCGTCTAAATGGCAGTGGTTAACGTTCCTGTTTGGGGGAATCAAAATATTTGTTTAAACCTTCCCCAAAAGACAAAATAACCCGTAAGTTGCCTAAAGCAAACATGCCATGAGATGCATATGCTGCCAATTTTCTGTTTTTGAGGTCTTAAAGGTAAAGGGACCCCTGACCATTAGGTCCAGTTGTGGCCGACTCTGGGGTTGCGGCACTCATCTCGCTTTATTGGCCGAGGGAGCAGCGTACAGTTTCCGGGTCATGTGGCCAGCATGACTAAGCAGCTTCTGGTGAACCAGAGCAGCGCACGGAAACACCATTTACCTTCCCGCCGGAGTGGTACCTGTTTATCTACTTGCACTTTGATGTGCTTTCTAACTGCTAGGTTGGCAGGATTTTGAGGCCTTACACCTGTGCAAATTAGTCCCTCCCTTTCAGGCATCCTGAAGACATCCAGTTGGCCACTGGGAGGAAAGAATGCTGGGCTAAGATGGGTCCTCTTTCGCCTGACTCAGCAGCCAGCCTCTTCCAAGACCCTTTAGCCCAGAGAAGAAGGGTGGCGTGATAGCCATCTTCAAACGTCTGAAGGGCTCTCACGTGGAAAGTAGAGCAAGCTTGTTTTCTTTCGCTCCAAAGGGGAAGACCCAACCAATGGATTAAAATGACAAGACAGGAGCTTCCAATTCCACATTAGGAAGAACTTTCTGATGGAAAGAGCTGTTCGACAGTGGAATGGACTCCCTCGGAAGGTGGTGGGCTCTCCTTCACTGGAGGGTTTTAAACAGAAGTTGGGTGGCCACCAGTCAGGGACTCTTCAGTTGTGATTCCTGCATTGCAGGGGGTTGGACTAAATTGCCCTTGACATCCCTTCCAACTCTGCAATTCTGTGATTCTACGATTCTTACACAGGGTGATGTCCTTTGCCAAAGCCTTTGACCTGTCATGGTGAGAGGGTAAAGTTGTCTGCAGAACAGCAAATATCCTAAGGAAGTCTGCTTGTTGGATTCAAAGCTTCAAAGGCAGACAAACTCCGCTGTTCACCCTCCCTGCTTGGAGGATGCACTGCAAAAGCAGGGAATGTGCTTGATCTGCTCATAAAGGTAAAGGTAAAGGGACCCCTGACCAGTCGTGACCGACTCTGGGGTTGTGGTGCTCATCTTGCTTTATTGGCAGAGGGAGCTGGTGTACAGCTTCCAGGTCATGTGGCCAGGTCATGTGGCGAACCAGAGCAGCACACAGAAACGCCGTATACCTTCCCGCCAGAGTGGTACCTATTTATCTAATTGCACTTTGATGTGCTTTTGAACTGCTAGGTTGGCAGGAGCAGGGACCGAGCAACAGGAGCTCACCCTGTCGCAGGGATTCGAACCACCGACCTTCTGATCAGCAAGTCCTAGGCTCTGTGGTTTAACCCACAGTGCCACCTGCATCCCTGACCTGCTCATAGTGACCTTTTATTATTCACCACAGGCCACTCTGCATCCTTGATGACAACCACAACCAACGTGGAGTTGCATTCACTAGCTGCAACAGAGCAATGAAACCAGGCTCAGGACATGCACCTCAAATCTCCCAGATCAGAGTAAGTCGCTGTCCGCTGAGAAGCCAACTGCAATGGCTGCTTTCTTCCTGCCTTTATATTCAGAGGGATTCTACCCCCCCCCTTCCCTTGGAACTCATTACGATATTGTGGATGTTTCCCACTGAAGGGCACTTCCTCGAATGCATTTGCCTTTTTTTATTATTAATGTGGGCTAAGATGAGTCGAGGCTGATTAACATGAAGACAATTGCTGAATCCCCTCCTGGAGAAATTGCTCCCAGTCTTGCGTGGGCGTTTTAATTTCAGAGTGCTATTAACTGGCACCGTTGCTCAAGCAGCTGCTTTTCATGTTGCATGTCCTCAGTGTGTGTGTGTGTGTGTGTGTGTGTGTTTGCTTCTTGAAGAACGGAGCTGTTCTGGGGGTGGGTGGAGGAATCTGCATTTCGCTTGGTGCTGGACAGACAGCTATGTCGCCCACCCCCGATTTCTGGTGGCAGATTGCAATGCGAAATCGAAGGGAGATGCGCAACTCTTTACCGTGAAGCACTAGCTCAGCATACAGAAGGTCCTGGCAGCCCTCCTTAAATAGAGGCTGAGGCAGTGGGGCTTCCGAAAGAGCATGGCCTGCAGGCTGGCCAAACGTCCAGATGCACGCCCATATTCATAGAACCATACAATTGGAGGGGACCCTGACCATCATCCAGTCCAACCCTCTGCAATGCAGCTGTCCCTTACAGGGATCAAACCTGCAACCTTGGCATTGTCAGCACCATGCTCTAACCAACTGAGTTACCATTTCATGTGTGCCTATATCAGCAGCCCCCAACCTTAGCCAGTGTGGTGTAGTGTTTAAGAGCGGTAGACTCGTAATCTGGTGAACCGGGTTTGTGTCTCCGCTCCTCCACATGCAGCTGCTGGGTGACCTTGGGCCAGTCACACTTCTCTGAAGTCTCTCAGCCCCACTCACCTCACAGTGTTTGTTGTGGGGGAGGAAGGGAAAGGAGAATGTTAGCCGCCTTGAGACTCCTTAGGGTAGTGATAAAGCGGGATATCAAATCCAAACTCTTCTTCTTCTTATGCCCACCAGATGCTTCTTGGGCCTCAACTCCTTTCAGCCCTGACCATTGGCCATGCTAGATGGGGTCTGAGGGAAGCCCGATCCCAGCAACATCCAGAGGTTTGGGCCACAGGCTGACCTCTGTGTCTCTGCGGGTGCTTGCTCCCCATAGATCACTCCCAAGAGGATCAGGGTACACGAGGTACCACTGTATGTTGGAAGTCACCCAGAGTGACTGGGGCAACCTAGTCAGATGAGCAGGGTGTAATAATAATAATAATAATAATAATTTTGGACTTCCCTATTTTCATAGGAGAAATGTTGAAGGGTATGGCAAAGACAAGCAGTGGAATGCACTGGAATAACAGAAATCCCACGAGTATACATGGCCCCGGTTTGTAAGCTTCGGAAGTGGCTGTGTTAATGAGCCATAGGTGGCCAGGGGGTGACAATGCAGCCATTATCTTTTCCAGCCACGGGCTATGGATGGACTGGTTTCCTCTCCCCCACCGCAGTCTCTCTGCCGTAAGTGGGGAAATGCACCTCGCATTAATTAATAAATAAAGCCACACCAATGCCCTCAATTACCAGCGGAAGAGACTCGCGAACCCAAAGCAATGACAGCACAGATTACTTATTAATAAAGCAGCCGAGCTACATCTAATTACACCCCCCTTGGATCCTGCCGGTAATAAAACCGCAATTGCTTCCCCGAGCCAAGGGACCCCCCCTGACCCTGGCGCCGCACAGCTTAACCCATCCATCAGTTCCTCTCCATCCATCCTCAGCCCCTTTGCCAACGGCGCCATGGCATGCCTCCCTCCTCCCTGCCTCGCCCTCGCGAGAGAGGTCAAAGGTCGCCGCATGCCCTGGATGGCTGGCAGCCGGCTTTGAAAGTCTCATTAGCCTGTTAACCATACATTTATCTGACAAGATAAAAGAGCCTCAATGACCAATGCTATCATTAAAGATTAATAGAAAGCATAAAACGAAAAGCGGGGGGGAGCTTCCCCCCCCAGCTGCAACCAGCATTAATATTTCAGGCTTGCGATAACCCTGACAGGATTGTTAATCAGGGAGCCAGAGAGAGGAATGGGAAGCTCGCAGGCTGAAGCTGCAACTTCTTTTTATTCCTATTTTTCACAGCGAGCCTCGGGGGCTTCCTCACCCCACGCCAGCCGTGGGTCAGAAAAGACCGCCAGCTAATTGGTCCTGCGGTGTTTGAATAGTAACAAGTCAGACCAATTAAAAACCGGTCGGGAGGCAGTGACGGGGGACCCCCGAAGGAGCCCAGTAAGTTGCGGTGGCAGGGTGGGGGGGACACGCAGCGTGGGCTGTTTGGGGCTGCAGCTGTTTATCAGAGCAGCTCCCCCGTCAGGGCCGGCCCATTAATAAATTGTACAGATCAATGCTCGTATTAATTTTAATTGAGGGCTACAAGGATCACCAAGGCTCCGGTGAGATTTCCCCCTCATTCCAGATTCCATTTAAGCTTTTACATGAAAGGCTTGGCAGCAACACCTACCTAGAGAGAAACCAGCTTCCTTCACTTCTTTTTAGAAAGAAAGGGGAATTCAAATATTCCTTTTATTCAGCGGAGCTTTCTTCCCTTCCTGCACCCCCCAAACCACCACCCCAACCACATCCCTTTGATCGCAAATCAATATCCCTTTGACAAGTTTCATCAGAACTTAGCACTTTTCAGGCAGCTCCGTTCAAGACAAAGAAAGCCCAGCGGGTATGAGAAGATTTCTCTGCACTCTGCACCAACCTTGGCCAACCTGGTGCCCTCCATATGTTTGGGACTACGGCTCCTATCAGACCCAGCCAGCATGGCCATGTTGACGGAGCCTGATGAGAGCAACTCCCATCTGCCCCAGCCGGGATCTGGAGGGAGGGGGGAAACTTTGGACGTTTGCCTCATCTGGAAAGTGATGTTGACTCTGGATCTGTGTGGCCAAGAAAAGAATCACATGAAGAACATAAGAGACCTCCTGGATCAGGCCCATGGTTCATCTAGTCCAGCATCCTGTTCTCATAGTGGCCAACCAGAAGCCTCTTCTGGGAAGCTCTCAACGAGGATTTGCCCACAAGAGCCCTTTCCCCTACTGTGGTTCCCAGTAACTGATATTCAGAAGCCTTTCTGCCTCCAGCTGTGGAGACAGAGCATAGCCATTATGGCTAGTAGCCATGGACAGCCCCTCTCCTCCATGAATTTGTCTACTACTCTTTTAAAGCCATCCAAATTGGTGGTCATCATTGGCTCCTGTGGATATTTGGGTCCTGATTGCTGAGACGTATTGGGGAGAGCTCTAAGACCTCAGAAACCTGTTCTTGCACGTTTTCAGGACACTTTGAGGGCAAAGTCATTTACATTTTGGGCTGTGGATGATGGGAGTTTTAGTCCAAAATATCTAGAGGGCACCAGGTCAATAAACAGATGTCCTAGTTGTGATATAGCCAGCCTCATATAAACAACATGCTTAAGTCTAATTAATCCATGAAGGGGTTAAGACCATAGAGTAAGCTGTCCTGCCAGGCTTAGCTCACCTTGGGACTAGGTAATCAAGCTTTTGTTCATCCTTCCAGTTTACCAAAGAAACTCATTGTGTGAGGAGGTCTGAGCTGGTTCCTGCAGCTCAGATTGCACGGCTCTTACAAGCCACATTTGAGTTCCTATAACCATAATTTAGGAACTTTCACAACTTTGTAACTTAGCCAAGTTTTGCTGCCTGGGTAACTTTTTCAAAATGAGGTATGGAAAAGCACATGAAATTGACCTTTGGAGAATTTGCAAGTAAACCATGTTTAACTTACCAAACATGTGGAGGGCTTTCTCCTAGGGAAAGAGAGAAACTTTTGAAGGAATTTACAAGGGCATATTTTAAAGGTTTAGCAGCCTATATTTCGATGCATTACTTTGCTACATGTTTTGTGATTTTAAATCTCTGCTGGGGTTCTCTCACCAAAGGATACTTGCCCCACACCTGTATCTTGGCATCCAGGGAATTCTCCTTTATATGCCTTTTATTTTTTCAGTGCCACCAACTCCAGTTGCTACCCTCCGCAGTACAACAGAGAAACTCTTGGTGTTCTCCAAGGTGCAGCAGCCACAGAGAAGAAAAAAGGGAGAAGGATGCAACAGGTGAAAGGAGAGATGAAAGAGAAGCCATGGAAGGTGAACAGCATTAGCAGGTTAGGAAGGAACAAAGAGAATAATGTAGGAGGGGGTAGACTTCCTGCTGCTTGTTCATGAGGATTCTGGCTCCTGAGAGACGCTTCTCTTGATGGAGAAGGAAAACCATCCCTTTGAGGCACATCTCATCACAAAGTTTGCTTCTCAGAGGGGAAATTTGCAAGAGATTTTCACATGCCAGTTTCAGCTCAGCTGGTTTTAGTAGTGCTCTGGTGGCTGTCAGAGAGGAGCGGACTGAGCCAGGCAAAGCAGGGAGGGGAGAAGGGGAGGCCAGGTGGAGCTCGGAGGAGCATTAACTGGGCCCAGAAAAGCAGGAAGGCAACAGGTGGGGCAGCCCAGCAGACCTGGTTGGGCCAGGAAACTTAAGAACATCAGAAGAGCCTGCTGGATCAGAATATATGGAGCCCATCTAGTCTAGCATCCTGGTCTCCCAGTGACCAACGAGATGCCTGTAGGAAATCTACTGGAAGGAGTTGAGCACAAGAGCCCTCTCCCCTCCTGTGGCTTCCAGCAACTGGTATTCAAAACCATTGCTGTTTCCAGCTGCAGAGGGAGAGCATAGCCATTGTGCCTAGGTGATGGGAGTCACCATCCGAATTTTTTGGAGACCACCAGGTTGGCTGCTCTAGACTTTCTGGCTATGCACTTAAGAGTCCCTCATCAAGATGGAGAAGCAGGTTGTGTAAACCACCAGCAGAAAGAAAGAAAGAAAAAAATCTTTATTGGGTGATCCTGTTGTGGAGAGAGCAAACAAAGGAGGAAAATTAACCCAAAGAAAGCAGAGATTAATGACGGAGGCTGTTGATCAGCAACTTGGGCAAAACTTAATTGCTTCCCTAAAACTGAAAAATATCAAACTGCATAAATAAACCTGTTTCAATAATTCATAACGGAACATACACTTGGAGGAATCAGAGCAGGAGAATTAATTTAATTTCCCAGGCTAAATCGGCCAGCGCAGCTGATTATTCAAGGATCAAAAGCAGAGAAAAGGCAATGGGAAAAGGAGCTGGCTCCCTTTCCCTTCTCTTTTAAAGCAAAATTTGACACAAACACTTATTTCTGCCACAATTATAAGCCGCATCCCAGCAATGGCGACAATCACAATTCTTTCCTGCTTGGAAAAAAGAATCCTAATGAAAAGGCAGCTGCTACATGTGAGCAGGGGAAACGCAATTCCATTCACATTTGAATGCAAACCTATGCAGCAGATAAGGCCAAGAGTGTAAAAAAGGACTTAGACAAACTTGCTGCTTTATTTCCAGAGTCTCCTTGTTTTGGTCCTCCCTTCTGAAGAGGAGAGTTTGGCGTGGCAGTTGTTGCCCTGTGGCCACTGACAAACCAAGGAAACTCTTGAATCATGTGGTGGCCTGCAAATTGCGTTTTATTAACGGCCATGTGATCAAGCATGCTGACATCAGGTTCAGCGAGGCGGCCCTCTTTAGAGACAATGGCGTTCATTTGTCTGATCAAGGAAATGATGTGCGGTTGGCTGATATCATCAGTAGCATTAGGGATTGGTTGCATCTGTGAGGGTATCAGGCGGCGAGCCTCTTTGGCTCGGGTGGCGGTTAGGCATTGGAATATGTGTCGTGTGTTGGTGGGCGGGGTGAGGCCATTACCTACCCCTCCCCTTGTTGGGTATTCCGTTAAAGGAATCCGGTGGTTGTGGATCCTGTCTGATGCCCTGCTGGTGGCTAGGGCCATGGCACGACCCCCGGTGACATCAGGGGAAGCTTCCAGTTGTATTTGCATCAACAAGCTCCTCCCACTGGTTGTTTACCTTCAAATGAAAGTGAGGGGCAGGTGAGACTCCTCAACCTGGGAAAGTAGCCCATCTAGGAGAAGGAAAACTGACCCTAAACCTCTGCTGTCTTGTGGGACATCTTTGGGAGAAGAAAGGGTTAAGGAGTAAACCCTACACAAATCCAGAGTGGAGGTGTACAAGGTTGGATGGCACCTTGTACACCTCCTTCCAGCGACTCCTGCAGCCAAGCTGGTACCAAACGTATTGCTCTGCTTTCCTTTGGACCACATCAGCAAGGTAGAGAGGGGGGTCTTGTCACCTGGGCAGCCAAGGACCCCCATACATACTGCCCAGCAGAGGTCACGTCTGTGCTGTTAACGCAGCTGTTTGACTTCAGCCCCAGAGGCACACTCCTTTGTCTCTTCAGACAGGCAGATGCCAACATCGTTACTTGCACTTTCTGAAACGATACCAGACCCAAATCACAGCTGTCTTTCAAAATCAGACTGCTCCAGGAGGGGACTCTTATTCTGTTCTAATGTTCTGCAAGGGTGACACTGAGATGGGGTAAAGGAGCTGGAGGGGGAAGATGGCAGGCAAGCCTGGGCAGGAAGCTAGTTGGAACTGGCTGGGTATAGACTGAGTTTGGTGGGGCAGTGACCCCATTCCCTGCCACCCTCACCTGCTTGGCATCTGCAGGTGCCAACCTTTTCTGTATAACCCATTAACTCTTTTGAAGAAACAGCTATTCTTAAAAGGTAAAGACCCTTCCCATCTCCCGCTAGGAGGCAGGAAGGAGCCCCTTGGCCCCGATCCAATGTGTCCCTAATCCGCTTTTCATACTTGTAGGTTCATTTCCAGCTACAGCCAGAACGGTTAAGCGCAGCGCATACTCGGGAAATATTTTTTTCTTCCTCCCAGGCAGGCTTTTTCTAAACCGATTCCTTTTGGTCTGATGCTCAAGTGGAATTAAAGACCAGGAAAAAAGAAAAGATTTAATAAAGAACAAAATTTGAAAAGTAAATGAGAAAGGCAGAAAGAAATCTAATAAATGTGCCTATTAAGTGTCAGAGACTGGGCAGGGCAGAGATCTGGGTCCTAGAATGATAGGATATGCCATTATGCTGATTAATTGTTGTATAAAGGTAAAGGGACCCCTGACCATTAGGTCCAGTCGTGACCGACTCTGGGGTTGCAGCGCTCATCTTGCTTTATTGACCGAGGGAGCCGGCATACAGCTTCCAGGTCATCTGGCCAGCATGACTAAGCCACTTCTGGCGAACCAGAGCAGTGCACGGAAACACCGTTTACCTTCCCGCTGGAGCGGTACCTATTTATCTACTTGCACTTTGACGTGCTTTCGAACTGCTAGGTTGGCAGGAGCAGGGACCGAGCAACGGGAGCTCACCCCGTTGTGGGGATTCAAACCACCAACCTTCCGATTGGCAAGTCCTAGGCTCTGTGGTTTAACCCACAGTGCCACCCGCGTCCCTAATTGTTGTATATGCTGGGCCTAATTAACAGATTTGCAGGGCAGGATGCAACCACAGGGTCAGCTCTGTGCTGCTCTGGGAGCTTTTCAATGAGAGCGATAGTCCTAAAACAGACTGTGGGGAACTTGCCTTGGGGACACAGCAAGCTGCC
The DNA here is from genome assembly GCF_964106645.2 of Podarcis pityusensis. Lineage (NCBI taxonomy): Eukaryota > Metazoa > Chordata > Lepidosauria > Squamata > Lacertidae > Podarcis > Podarcis pityusensis. The sequence goes on along the minus strand of NC_138039.1, from coordinate 26,852,105 downwards.
TCCCACGGAGTCGGACCCTGGGTCCAGCTAGCTCAGTGCTGTGTGCACTCTCTGGCAGTAGGAGCATCTCTCCGGGGTTTCTCAGGCAGGAGTTATTTTCCCAACCCTTCCAGGAGATATCATTGGGGATTGAACCAGGAACCTTCTGCATGCAAGGCAGATTCTCTATCACCGAGCTGCCGCAGCAGTTACCTTTCAAGAACGGCGAGCATTGCAGTTAAGGAACAGAAGTTTATAAAAATGAGAGCTGGAAGAAAAGGCACATGACTGGTTATGCAGAAACCCAAGGGAGCAGCTTGGGGCAGCTGGGTTTCCCCCAAAGGTCACATCACTCGAGTTACGATCTCCCTCCACCCACATCTTCCCCTTTTAAAGTTTAAAAAAAAAGCCTAGTAAAATAAACAACTTCCCCACAGAGTTTTGAGGAGCCAATGGTGAAGATCGGCCCAGCTGCAGGAAACCTAAGGCATCCCAGTTTTATTCTTTTTGAATCAAGGGGAATGATGTTCATATTAAGAGAGGTTTGCACCAAACAAATCTGGTGAATTTTTCATGGGCCCCCCAAAATGTAGGTGTACCACTGCTTGTGCATTTAGGGCAATTACAAGCAAACTCTCCAAAGCTGGAGGGGGCGGGAAGGATTCCGGATGACTGCAACAGGATGAGGCCAATGGGTTCCGCTTCTCTGCTTGCTCACTGTCCCTCCCTACCAGTGAGCAGAATAAAATTATGCAACCTAGGAAAGCACAGGCACACTTTGTTGATACGGAACATTTACGTGCGGCACTGAGTGACATGAGGCATTTTGCAGCTTGCTCCCTCCCTCCTCTCAATGAAACAAAATGAAAAAGGACTTAGCTTTCATTACATAGAATCAAAGGATTGTAGAGTTTTGTGGTACACATCTCATCCAACCCCCTGCAATCCATTGCATTCTGGGCCTTCCACACAATTACTCAGCAGAAGAAGCCTTGCAACTCTGGGTCAGCCTTCCTTGCTTTGACACGTGTCTAGCTATGCAAAGAAGTCCTCAAGGCAGCACCTGCCTGTGGCCTGCTGCTCGCCTTCTTCCTCCTCCAGAGTTTCAGTATTAGTCAGACCCAAGTGGCTTGAGAAACAGTGGGTGGGTGGCAAGGGCGACTTTTCCCAGACACGTCCAGAAGGCGTGATTTCCTAGCCAGATGTGGTCCCCCAGTGCAGCCAACTCTTCAGTATTTAAAGCCACCAATTTAGCCAGCCCCCCCCCCCCACTTATCCTCACGACGACTCTGTGAGGTAGGCTAAACTGAGTGATAGTGACTGACTACCAACCATCCCAAGAGAAGCCTCGCTGGCATTTTAAGTACACCTTGGCACACAATCTGCCCCCCAAGGGCACCCTACAGATCCCTTGGACTACGGGTGCCTGTATACAAAATTTGCATGGAGGTCATTTGGTGTCCCTGTTTTGTTTTGTTTTTTAAAATGTTTAATCCATGACATCACAAAATCATACAATATGCAAGACTCTATGAACTGACACTATATGTACTTTTCTTTGTTTGTTTGTTACACGAGAAAATCTTGAATAAAAGCATTTTAAAAAGTAATTATACCAAAGGGCTTTAACGTAACCACAACACAGTGCACAACATGTGCATAAGAACATGGAGTTTGCTGGATCAGGCCAATGGCCCATCGACTCTAGCATCCTCTTGTCACAGTGGCCAACCTGTGGAAAACCTGCCAGCGGGATTCAGGCACAAGAGCAACTCTTGCGTCCCGTGGTTTCCAGCAACTGGTGTTCAGAAGCATTACTTACTCCAATTGTAGAGGCAGATCATAGCCACAAGGGCTAGTAGTCATCAATAGCCCTCTCCTCCTCCATGAATTTGTCTAATCCTCTTTTAAAACCATCCAAGTTGGAAGCCAGTGCCACCTCCTGAGGAAGTGAGTTCCACAGTTTAACTACACTTTTGTGTGGGGAACTCCTTCCTCTTACATACTGCTATCTGTCCTTTTGGAACAATGTGTAACCCCTCCCACTGCTCTCGTCCAAATCTGGAGTCTCATCTCACCTTCCTGGATTGCCTGACATATTTGCCTACAAAATATTCTGAGCATCACCTCCTACCCTGGGCCTGCTTCCTGTTTCTCCATGCCTGTTCTTGTCCACAAGACAAGTTGGCTCAGGGCTTAAACCCTCGACTTTTGCCTTCCTGTTCAGTTTCAAGCCCTTGCGGTCTGGCTTGCAACGCACCCACTCAACAGGTCCTTCCCAGCCCTCGTAAGGCGCTCCCCACTTTCTGCCAAGAGTGTTTCATTTTGGTAGGCTACATCATGATCCCCAAACCCCAGCCCTTGCCCAGGAGGAGCTGCATTGCCAGTTGTGCACTTCCAGCAAGGATGGAGAACTTTTGGCCCTCCAGATGTTGCTGGACTCCAACTCCCATCATCCTTGAGCCTCCTGCTGGCTGGGGCTGATGGGAGCTGGAGCCCAAGGATGTATGGAGGGGCACAGCTTCCCCCATCACCCCTGACTTCCAAGGTTGCCTGGATTCCCTTTCTTCAAACAGGAAGGAGCAGCAAACACACACACACACACACACACACACACACACACACCATGCCCCCAAGAACATTGATTTCCTCCCAAGAGCCTCATAATCTTTGGAGATCATTTCAAGAATTATTGCTTGTTTCTTGCATTTCTATCCCACCCTTCCTCCAAGGAGACCAAGGTGGCAAACACAGTTCTCCTCCTCCCCATTTTATCCTCACAACAGCCCTGTGAGTTAGGTGAGGCTGTGAGTGAGTAACTGGCCCAAGATGAGCTTCAAGGCCACATGGGGATAGGAACCCTCTTTCTCTCTCAGGTCACAGTCTGACACTCCAGCCACCAAATCACGCTGGCTCCTGGCTGTCATTATGTATGTTTCTGCTGGTCGTCTCATTCATTCCTACATGGGCCAGCAGGACTGAAGGGCAGGGGGTGGGGTTGAAAAGTCCATTGACAACATATTGACCCCTGGAGAACCTGTGGCAGGAAGGCAACCCACCTCACAAGAGGACCTGGCAGATTTGCACACGGCAGCCTTTTGTCCTTCTCAATAAGGAATCTCTGGGCACCAACAAACACATCTCCTCCTCCTTCTTGGGGTGGTGGCTGGTTCAGAAGGCAGTGATCCCCATTCAGAGGACCCCTGTGTGTCTCCCCCAAGCTTAGCCCTTCATTTCCATGCCTTTCAAGGCTGCAGAAAAAAGCAAGAAACGAGTTTCTCCAATCATGTGCAGAGCGTCATCCTCTCAGCAGTTGAGCACCCCACCCACCCATACACTCTTGAATTGTGGGAGGGGGCAAAGCTTCCTCCTCTTTTTTAGGGAACTAGCGGGTGAGGCAAGAAGAACCGAGGCTGCTGGACTTTGCACGGGTTCAGAGACGCTTCCTGTAGGGCTGAGTGCTTGCCCATGTTGTCATACATCCACAAACAGCTGCTGCCCCCTGCCTAAGATGCCCTTGCACCACTGCCAGCAATTTTGAAGTTGGCAGCCCCCCGGGGGGGCTCCCTCCCACTCACGCCTCCAAGGGGCTCTGAATCCTGATGACAAGCTAGAGAGGCAGGCAAAGGGGTGGGGAGTTCTCTTGGCATCTGCTCAGAGAGGGACTGCTGGGTGGTTTTCCATATAGACAAACTTTCTCCAAGGGTGCAATTTCAGTTGACAACTTGTAAAGTATTCAATGTACATGGGAGGCCTGGCAGGCTTCCCGGAACGCAGAACCCTGACAGCACCCACCCAGCTTGTTGCAAAAAGTATATGTGTGTGTGTATATATATATATATGTATATATATATATTGGAAAGAGGGAGTGGGAACCAGCCCTGCCCCCTGGAAGGCATCCTTTTCATTCTGTAGGGCAGGGCAGGCCTTTTCCTTTCGGCAAGGAAAGGTAGTGAAATCTACCCTGCCATTTGCGGCGTGTGTCACGCCCACGGAGGCGGCAAGAGAGATGCCACTCGAGGATGGCAGAGCTTTGGCAGGGAAAATAGCACAGAGGCACCGAGAAGCAATATTGCACTGGTTAGGCAGGGATGCAGAAAGGAAGGTGGCCAAACAGCTGCTGAAACGCCAAGCTGGGCTCTCTTTGCTCGGAAGCACCAACTGGCAAATGACCTAGGTGGATCAGTGGAACGCTGCGGATGTAGTGCATCTTGATTTCAGTAAGGCTTTCGACACAGTCCCTGGCGGGGGAGAAGCTGGTTAAATGTGGGCTAGAAAATGTTACTGTTAGGTGGATTTACAGCTGGTTGATTAACTGATCCCAAAAAGTGCTTGCCAATGGGTTGGGGAAGCTGTTCAGGGAAGTTTTTAATGTGCGACATCTTAGTTTATTTTTGGTCTTTGTGGAAGCTGCCCAGAGTGGCCTGGGAAACCCAGCCAGATGGGCAGGGTACAAATAATAAATTTATTATTATTATTATTATTATTATTATTATTATTATTATTAGTCTAGTGGAAGAGGAGGGAGGGATGTTAGAAGTCCTGCAGTGGTCCTGGATAGGGACTTCTCTGCTCAGACTGCATCTTCCACATCTTTCCTCGTGGCTGGCAAAAGCAGAATAAAATACGTATGACAGAGCAAGAACATAGAAACATGCTGAAGTCTCAGCACAGCCAGGTTTCCACATTTGCCAGGTGCTGTGCCAGAAATACTCAATCTCCTCTCGGTAGGAAGACTTGCAGGGCCAGCTCCTCCACCACCACCTTGGCATGGCATCTGGCAGCGCAGGCCAAAACATCACAGCTGGCATCTTTACCTTATTTTTAAAAAGCCTGTTATCACATGGGAACTTATTTCGAACCCAGAGAGGCTTGTTGGAGAGAGTTGACTGAGTTCAGGGCAAAGAAGCCCTGCTCAGAGTTAGGTGGAAAATGTGCTGGTGGCATTTATTTTTATTTTTGCAAGAACAGCTGCTTCTGCTTCTCCTTTCCAGCTGAAACTGGCACTTAAGTTTTTGCTGGTCAGCACAGTCCCCCCTAAGGCAGGGTTTATTATTTGTTTGTTTGTTTGTTGCATATATAGCCCACCTTTCCTCCAATAATAATAATTTATTATTTATACCCCGCCCATCTGGCTGGGCTTCCCCAGCCACCCTGGTCGGCTTCCCAAAAAATATTAAAATACTATAATACATCCAAGGCTCGTTCCCCACCCACCTCCGTTTAATCCCCACAACAACCCTGTGAGGTAGGTTAGGTTGAGAGGCAGTGACAGCCGAAAGTCACCCAGTGGACAATGGACAATGGACCCTGGCCATTTGTGTGTACGCAAATGCAGGTGTGTGTGCCAAACTGGGTCTTTGACCCAAGTGAAATAAAGCCTAGTTTCGCCCCTGTGTGCCTCCAAGCGCACGTGCCCTGAGGGCTTGGGGCAGCCAGAAGCCCCACTGCAGGGTGCAGGCTCATCTCGGAGGCAGCCAGCCAGCCAGCAGGCCTCGTTCCTGTGTGAACATGAGACAGGGCGGCGGAGACCTGAGCACATCTGTGCTGCTATCTGGAGCCATCTCTTTGAAAGCGCACGAGACACGGCCTCTCCCCCACCCCGGGAACGTCACCCAGCCTTGCCTGTGGGTGGCAGGCGGCTCATTAGCTCGGCAGCCAAGGGCTGCAGGTGCCAGCCTCCAGGGAAGGGGGTGGGAACCGAACAGGAAGAGCCGCCAAGGAGGAGGTGATGCCAGAGGAACACACACAGAGACGGTGCAAGAGCCAAAGGTGTTGTGTTGCCGTTGCCTGAGTCATGGGAGGCAGGAGGTAGTGGCGGGGAGGGGGTGGGGGGGGACTGCTGCACCCAGTGCCAGCATCTGATCACTCCTCCTTGTTAATCATCCAGGCTGCTGAGCAAGATTGGGTGGGGTCACCACCGCTTCGCCGGAGGGACGTCTGAGAAGCACAGAGCTTCCTTCAGCAGCCCTCCAGGAGCTCCCACACCGAAACCAGAGGTTGGAATGACACAGGGCGAGAGAGGTGCAAGGTGCAAGGCACAGGTGCAAGCTGAGAGATCAGGGGTCAAATTTCAGAATCATAGACTTGTAAGGGACCCGTCCAATGCAGGAATCTCAGCTAAAGTGTTCGCAACAGATGGCCATCCAACCTCTGCTTTAAAACCTCCAAGGAAGGAGAGTCCACAACCTCCTGAGGGAGGCCACTGGGCCACAAAGAACCTCAACAGGTGACCTTGAGTCAGCTCTCTCACCCAGGCCTACTGCACAGGGCTGTTGTGAGGATGATGTGGAGAGGGGCAGGCCAGATTCTCAGATGGTGCCCAGGTGGTGTTTAAAGCTGTGGCACACATCAAACTATACCGATGGCAGTATCTGAAAGGCTGGTTGGTCCAAGTCTGGTTTTAAGAGCAGAAAGCAAGAGGGGGCTTCGTGGAGAAGGCTAGCAACAACAACTAATCATGACAGCTATGCTCTATCTCCATGGCTGGAGGCAGCAATACAGTGGTACCTCGGGTTACAGACGCTTCAGGTTACAGACGCTTTAGGTTACAGACTCCGCTAACCCAGAAATAGCACCTTGGGTTAAGAACTTTGTTTCAGGATGAGAACAGAAATCGTGCGGCGGCAGCGGGAGGCCCTATTAGCTAAAGTGGTGCTTCAGGTTAAGAACCGTTTCAGGTTAAGAACGGACCTCCGGAACGAATTAAGTTCTTAACCCGAGGTACCACTGTACTTCTGAATCCCACTTGCTGGAAACTGCAGGAGGGGAGAGGGCTCTTGGCCCCAGGTCCTGCTTGCAGGCTTCTTCCCATTTAGGCATCTGACTGGCCACTGTGAGAACAGGATGCCTGACTAGATGGGCCCCTCCTAGCCTGTTCCAGCAGCCTCTTCTTACGTTCCTTGAAGTTGCCCATCAGGAATTAGCAAACCAAACCAGAGAGAGCAGGGACCTCGCTCCCCATTTCCCTCATAGCGGTGAGGTATCACATCGTGCGATTTCTATGAAAATTACAGTAACCCTTTCTCAATTTGCACCTCAATATTACCAACTAGCCTGGGCAAATTTTATGCAAATCCTGCAGCATCACTCTCTCTTTCAGCAGCACAAGCAGCCCAGCCCAACCTTGTAAATTGCAAAACAAGCATCTCTCCAAAGCTGTCAGCAATGGATGCTTAGTTAACAGAGGCACAAGTCGAGCCACAGAGAAGGCAGAGGAGTCAACCACGGTTGCAGACAAACCTTTTAAGTTTCCTTTATTATTCCCCCACCCGCACACACACCCGACTCCACTCTGCTCCACGCCAGCCCCCAAATGGCCTGTGCCTTGAATATTTGATAGAGGCAGAAATCCCTCCAAAGCTCAGCAAAGCATTTTGTGGGGGCAAAGAGGAAAAAGCACTCCCAGACGAAGAACAGCAGCTAATGAGCATCCCAGAGTCTCTGCTCAGTTTCTTCTTCTTCTTTTTTTGCAGAGTTGCAGATGTTTTAAAATGAGGCAAAATCAGGCAAGGAGTTGCCTTTGGGGAGATGGCGGGAGCTTCTGGCTCTAAGCAACATTGCAGCGTTTGGGGAGCCTTCTAAGGCCGAGCAAAGCTTGCTTCTTCCAATTGAAGTCGACACCCAAAGTGGTCCAGGACCAAGCAGAGAGGAGCCCCTGTCTGCCTTCCACTCCCCAGCTCAGGTTCACTGACTCTTGTTAACAGGGGATGAATTGCTTCGGGATCTGCTCAAAAGCAGTGTTGCAAGCAGATAAGGATGCTTTGCACAACCACCCACAGGCAGAGGGAGAAGGAACAACGTCTTGCAGAGAGTCAAAGCCCTGGTCCCAAATTGGGGCAAGACAGCTGGTTCTGGCCTCTGAATTTCACATCGCAAGATGTGATTTAACTTTGAAAAGTGTTGAGCTCGTAACAGGGCCAGATTTAGGTTTGATGAGGCCCTAAGCTACTGCAGGCAATGGGGCCCTTTATATGTCCAGCTGTCCTTTGTCAACAACAAATTGTCGCTGTTTTTTGTGTTGAATATATGCTATATGGTAATTTATAGATTACCATATAGCCATTTGCACATAGTTTTATTTGTTTTTTATCTTATATTTTGGAAATGTACATCCAGTTTTTTTTTCCTTTTGATTTCTTTTGGGGCCCCCAAGAGAGTGGGGCCCTAAGCTATAGCTTGTTTAGCTTATACATAAATCCAGCACTGCTCATAAGGTGGGTTTGTTTGTTTGTTCTTCCATCCTCACCTTTCTGCAAACACCGCAGGGAGCCTTAAAGTTTTATTACAATCAAGCTGGATTTCATATTCAGTTGTTAAATAAAAAGTGAGGCTGAATCCATTTTTTAAAATAATTAAAAAAAAAACTGGGGAAGGTGTCCAATAATAAAACAGAAGTAGAAAAATGCAAAATGGAAGGGGCAGGATTAAGCCTTGGAAGATGGACCTAGAGGCTATCTCCTCAAGATGCTCTAGTGCTGGAAGTCTGTGACACAGGAACATGTCTATTCACTCAGTACTGTAGCAGGCGGCTCCTTATAGAGACACAGGAAGGGATGAAAATAAAACCCTTCTATGATTCTAGAATTATCACTACGCCCTTATACAGATCCATGGTGTTCTCTCTCTCTCTCTCTCTCTCTTTCTCTCTCTCTCTCTCTCTCACACACACACAAGACAGAAGTGGGGAAACAGTGGGTAGCCCTTGGAATACCCTCTCCAATCATAGGTCCACCTGGAGAACTTGCTATTTTTATCATTATTATAAATATTTTATATTTATCATTATTATAATCACCTAATACAAAAGTCCTAGTGACTTACACACACAATTAAAAAGAAACCATAAACTTTATAAAACAATGTCCTCACCCCTGAAATAATTCCTTTTTCCCCTAGGCCTTTAAGAACCGGCAATTTAGCACATTTTTAACTTAGAGAAGTTTGATTCTCTTGTCTATTTGGATGAACTGTTACTGTTTTAATTTGGCATGTTAATAACAGTAAAATAAAGCATACACATGTTAAATTTAGTGCGTTAATAAAATATCTTAAAAGTGTTATTGTATAAATGCACTTTTTGTTTTATGCTACTGCCTAGGGAACAATTTTTTTTTTTAAGGTACAGGTTATAAATTATGTATAGTAAAGAAAGAAAGAAATCAGATTGGTCACTGTGGGAAACGGGATACAGTGGTACTTCGGGTTAAGTACTTAATTCGTTCCGGAGGTCCGTTCTTAAGCTGAAACTGTTCTTAACCTGAAGCAACACTTTAGCTAATGGGGCCTCCCGCTGCTGCCATGCGATTTCTGTTCTCACCCTGAAGCAAAGTTCTTAACCCGAGGTACTATTTCTGGGCTAGCGGAGTCTGTAACCTGAAGCGTATGTAACCTGAAGTGTATGTAAACCGAGGTACCACTGTATTCTTTCTCTCTCTCATATTCAAGCTATATTGTATCCTTAAAAAAAATAAAAATAGTATTACATCCCAATGAGTTTTAAAAGGATGTTCCCTAATTTGACAGGGAGATATTAAGAGGTGCCATTATATAAATGATGACTTCATTCATGTTTGGCAGAAGTGCTATGTGATTAGCTATTTCAGAAAGAACCCTGTGATAATCGCTTTCTTCTGTCATCAAGGAGATTATAGGGTAAATTTGGTAATGAGTCCTTGAGTTCTAGGAAAAGATCTCTTGCAGGTAACTTCTTAATAGCAGGAAACGACAGAACAAAAATAAGTTGAATGACTGGTGGCGCTGGGGACAGGGGAAGAAGGGGGGATTGGTATATTATATTACCTAATTAGTGTTGAAGTTCTTAAATGCACCTGGAAAGGAAAGGTAGGGAAAGTCCATCAGTGGTGAAGAAAAGCGGAAACTTTGGATCGTAACCAATACCTACTCAGAGCAGCCCCACTGGTAATCTGGTGAGCCGGTGTGGTGTAGTGGTTAAGAGCGGTAGTCTCGTAATCTGGGGAACCGGGTTCGCTTCCCTGCTCCTCCACATGCAGCTGCTGGGTGACCTTAGGCCAGTCACACTTCTCTGAAGTCTCTCAGCCCCACTCACCTCACAGAGTGTTTGTTGTGGGGGAGGAAGGGAAAGGAGAATGTTAGCCGCTTTGAGACTCCTTCGGGTAGTGAAAAAGCGGGATATCAAATCCAAATCCAATCAATGGGCAAGTCAGTAAGTGCACTGATTTCAAGGGGCTTACTCCAAGCATGACTTACAATGCAATCCCATGTATGAATCACTAGAAGAAAACTGAACTGTTAAATGAAAGCCAGCATGGTGTAGAGGTTAGTGTGTTGGACTAGGACCTCGGAGGTCTGGGTTCAAATCCCCACTCAGCCACAAAGCTCACTAGGTGACCTTGGGCCAGTCGCTTCCTCTCAGCCTTAAGGTAAAGGTAAAGGACCCCTGGTGCAGCACTCATCTCGCTTTCAGGCCAAGGGGGCTGGCGCTTGTCCGCAGACAGCTTTCCAGGTCATGTGGCCAGCGTGACTAAACCACTACTAGCACACGGAGGACCGTGACGAGTGCCAGAGTGCACGGAAATGCCGTTTACCTTCTCGCTGCAGCGGTACCTATTTTTCTACTTGCATCGGTATGCTTTTGAACTGCTAGGTTGGCAGGAGCTGGGACAGAGCAATGGGAGCTCACCACCGACCTTCCGATCGGCAAGCCCAAGAGGCTCAGTGGTTTAGACCACAGAGCCACCTACGTCCCTTTCTCAGCCTTAGTCTACCACACAGGGTTGTTGTTGTGGGAATTAAATAAGGAGGGGGTGTAACCATGTACACCACCTTGAGAAAGGTTTAAATGCAAATACAGTGGTACCTCGGGTTAAGTACTTAATTCGTTCTGGAGGTCCGTTCTTAACCTGAAACTGTTCTTAACCTGAAGCACCACTTTAGCTAATGGGGCCTCCTGCTGCCGCCGCACCGTCGGAGCACGATTTCTGTTCTCATCCTGAAGCAAAGTTCTTAACCCAAGGTACTATTTCTGGGTTAGCAGAATCTGTAACCTGAAGCGTATGTAACCCGAGGTAAAAGGTAAAGGGACCCCTGACCATTAGGTATTCGAGGTTTCTTTTCCCTTGGGTTTCATAGTATTGCAACCATATCAAATTAATTGGAACTGGATCTTTTGGATTTTAAAGTTTTGGGTTTTGAAATCTAATATTGAGGAATATCACTTGGGGCACCAGGGGAATATAAATGCCAGATCCTCTTGTGGGATCAACATGGATCCTGGAGACTGAGCTGCAGTCTCTCTCAGACTGTCCCAGGCAAGTAATTGTACTGCTAAATCATTCCCTTTGGGAATGGAGGTAGACAGAGGAGCAAGTTGCCCCAGCAGAAGCACTTGGGCTGGTCCTGTATTCCAGTGATGCTCAGGCTCTCTTTTCCCTGGTACATCTTTCCTTCCATTTCCCCTTTCCCTGTTTCAATGTAGAAACACTGACCTCTGCTGGCCATCACATGTTCTTGCTCTGTTATCAATCCCTCTTGTTCAATTCCTCCCCACTTTGAACTGGCAACTGCAATTTTTTTACTACAAGGGTCATTGACCTTTCTAGGCCAAGGAACACATTTGCAAGATGGAGAAACTGTTGTGGGTGCTACACACACACACACACACACACACACACACCCCAGCACTCCCCACGATCTATTCTATCAACTATCAGTATCACATCCCCCGTGTAAGACTGAGGGCCAGGCACACTGATCTTCCCTATTTGCCTGCTTGGAAAAACAAGCCATGCAAGATTTTGCACAGAAATTGCCCAAGAGACAACAGAGATGGGAAATTCCAAAGTCAGGTGAGAACATCATTTTGCAGGCCGCCAGCTCTAACACAGTGGGGATGCGGGTGGCGCTGTGATCTAAACCACGAAGCCTAGGGCTTGCCAATCGGAAGGTCAGCGGTTCGAATCCCTGCGATGGGGTGAGCGCCTGTTGCTCGGTCCCTGCTCCTGCCAACCCAGCAGTTCAAAAGCACGTCAGAATTTGTCAAAGATGTATAACTTGCTGTTGAAATGGAACACTCAAGATGAAACGGTGAAATCTGTTATGATTAAATGGGCACAAGACGTTGGTCACAACATTATGTTCGCTGACTGGGAGCAGTTATGGACCACAGGTATGAAATTTACGGCATGTAATGCCTTAAGAGAGAATATTATGAAAATGATATACAGGTGGTACATAACCCCAGTCAAGCTTGCAAAAATCTACCATTTGCCCGATAATAAATGTTGGAAATGTAAAGAAACTGAAGGTACATTTTTTCACCTTTGGTGGACGTGCCCAAAGATTAAGGCTTTCTGGGAAATGATATATAATGAATTAAAAAAGGTATTTAAATATACCTTCTTGAAGAAACCAGAGGCCTTTCTCTTGGGCATAGTCGGCCAATCGGTGTTAAAAAAGGATAAAACTTTCTTTATGTACGCAACAACAGCAGCAAGAATACTCATCGCAAAGTATTGGAAGACACAAGAGCTACCCACACTGGAGGAATGGCAGATGAAACTGATGGACTATATGGAACTGGCGGAAATGACTGGTAGAATCCGTGACCAGGGAGAGGAGTCGGTGGAAGAAGATTGGAAGAAATTTAAAGATTATCTACAGAAACATTGCAAAACCAAAGAATGTTAGAGTGATGATGGATTGAAATTAAGTGGTTTCTAGCTGCACAGGCGTTAAAGTTATATATAGACTAAGATTAAGGATTAGGCATAAAAAGGTTAAAAGAACGGAAAATTGGCTATTAATAGATAATAATTTAATGTTATACCATATTAAGATTAAGGATTGGGATTAAAAAAGAGGGAAAGAAATTGCTGGACAAACAAATTGAACTGGAATACAAAAGAGGGAGGTATGAGGAGGTCCAGAAAATAAGTAAATTCAAAAGTGGTGATGAAAAGGTGGTACTGTTTTTAACTGTTTTTTCTTTTGTTTTTTTTTTTGTATTTTGTATTGTGTATTTTTGTATTGTGTATTTTTCTTTTTACTTTTAATTCTCTTTTACTGATGTGTTCTGTTTTTATTGGAAACTTTAATAAATATCATTAAAAAAAACAAAAAACAAAAGCACGTCAAAGTGCAAGTAGATAAATAGGTACCACTCCGGTGGGAAGGTAAACAGCATTTCCGTGCACTGCTCTGGTTTTGCCAGAAGCGGCTTAGTCATGCTGGCCACATGACCCGGAAAAACTGTCTGCGGACAAACATCAGCTCCCTCAGCCAGTAAAGTGAGATGTGTGCTGCAACCCCAGAGTTGCTCGCGGCTGGACTTAACTGTCAGGGGTCCTTTACCTTTACCTTTTTTAGCTCTAACACAGAGCCACCTCCACAGAGAGCTGTTTGGAAGCCCTGTTTTTGATGCTACTTGCCTGAGATAACAGATAATCACCACACACAACAACCAGGCAGGGATTGAAACTAACAGCTGCACATGTCCATAGTTGCAGGATGGCATCTACTTTTATACAAGATGAAAACCAAATTCGAATCCTTTATTTGGAGTCTTGTAGAATTGATGCTTTTGAATTATGGTGCTGGAGGAGACTCTTGAGAGTCCCATGGACTGCAAGAAGATCAAACCTCTCCATTCTTAAGGAAATCAGTCCTGGAAGAACAGATCCTGAAGCTGAGGCTCCAATACTTTAGCCACCTCATGAGAAGAGAAGACTCCCTGGAAAAGACCCTGATGTTGGAAAAGATGGAGGGCACAAGGAGAAGGGGACGACAGGGGACGAGATGGTTGGACAGTGTTCTCGAAGCTACCAGCATGAGTTTGACCAAACTGCAGGAGGCAGTGGAAGACAGGAGTGCCTGGCATACTCTGGTCCATGGGGTCACGAAGAGTCAGACATGACTAAACGACTAAACAACAACAACAAAGTTCTCAGTTACAGATGGGTAGCCGTGTTGGTCTGCCATAGTCGAAATAAAAAAAATTCCTTCCTGTAGCACCTTAAAGACCAACTAAGTTAGTTCTTGGTATAAGCTTTCGTGTGCATGCACACTTCTTCAGATACACTGAAACAGAAGTTACCAGATCCTTCTATATATTGAGAAGGTGGGGAGGGGTATTACTTAGAAGGGTGGTGGGAATCGGAAAGTTCTCAGTGTTCAGTTTCCAGATTTTGTTTCTAAGACAACTTTAAAGAAAAATACATTTAATTGAGAGCATTTGCAGATGACTTAGTATTGACGTTACAGGAGCCAGAATCTAGTACCAAAAGGATTTTAGAACTGATTGGTCAGGTTGCAGGATTCAAACTGAATAAGTTAAAAACCAAGGTTTTAGAGAAAAACTTAACACCAGTTGAGAGAGAGAGGTTTCAGAATGAGACAGGTTTAACAGTGGTTAAGAAGTTAAATACCTGGGGATTAACATGACAGCAAAAAATGGGAATTTATTTAAAAACAACTATGAAAAATGCTGGGCTGAAGTGAAAAAAGATTTAAAAATTTGGTCAAATTTGAAGCTTTCACTGCTGGGTCGTATTGCTGCGATAAAAATGAATGTATTGCCTAGAATGTTATTTTTGTTTCAAACATTGCAAATTGTGGACAAAATGGACTGTTTCAAGAGGTGGCAGAGAGATATTTCTAGATTTGTCTGGCAGGGCAAGAAGCCTAGAATAAAATTTAAAATACTAACAGATGCAAAGGAAAGAGGTGGATTTGCCCTGCCAGACTTTAAACTTTACTATGAATCAGCAGCTTTTTGCTGGTTGAAAGAATGGCTGCTTCTTGAAAACGCAGACATTTTGGATCTAGAAGGTTTTAACAATGTATTTGGATGGCATGCATATCTGTGGTATGATAAGGTCAAAGCACATAAAGCATTCAGAAACCATATTGTCAGGAAAGCATTGTTTAATGTTTGGATAAGATACAAGGACTTATTGGAAAACAAAACCCCAAGGTGGTTGTCACCGATGGAAGCGAAAGCACTGAAAAAGCTCAATATGGAGGTCAAATGGCCGAAATATTGGGAAATTTTGGAACAAGATGGAGATAGACTGAAACTGCAGAGTTTTGAGAAATTAAAAAACAAAGTGCGAGACTGGCTTCATTATTATCAGATAATGGAGACATATAATTTGGATAAGAAAATTGGCTTTCCAGGTGGAAAAATCAAAATTAGAAACAGAACTATTAGAACCCAAAACTAAGATTTTGTCAAAGATGTATAACTTGCTGTTGAAATGGAATACTCAGGATGAAACGGTGAAATCTGCTATGATTAAATGGGCACAAGATGTTGGACATAACATAATGATGGCTGACTGGGAATAGTTATGGACCACAGGTATGAAGTTTACGGCATGCAATGCCTTAAGAGAGAATATTATGAAAATGATATACAGGTGGTACATGACCCCAGTCAAGCTTGCAAAAATCTATCATTTGCCCGATAACAAATGTTGGAAATGTAAAGAAACTGAAGGTACATTCTTTCACCATTGGTGGACGTGCCCAAGGATTAAGGCTTTCTGGGAGATGATATATAATGAATTGAAAAAGGTATTTAAATATACCTTCTTGAAGAAACCAGAGGCCTTTCTCCTGGGCATAGTCGGCCAATTGGTGCCAAAGAAGGACATAACTTTTTTTATGTATGCCACAACAGCAGCAAGAATACTTATTGCAAAGTATTGGAAGACACAAGACCTACCCACTCTGGAAGAATGGCAGATGAAGGTGATGGACTACATGGAATTGGCGGAAATGACTGGCAGAATCCGAGACCAGGGAGAAGAGTCGGTGGAAGAAGATTGGAAGAAATTTAAAGACTATTTACAGAAATATTGCAAAATTAATGAATGTTAGAATGATGTTGGAATGAAGCTAGGTGGTTTAAGCAGTAATGCCATAAAGGTGTATGTGAAAAAGGATTGATAACAGATGAAAATTTAAAGTTACAGTATATTAAGTTAAAGGATTATGAGGAAACAAAGAGGGAAAGAAATTGCTGACTTAACTAATTGAACTGGAATACAAAAAAGGGAGGTATGAGGAGGTCAGGGAAACAAGGATATGAATCTAAGCTATGGAAAGATTGATCTATTTTTCTTCTTTTTTTCCCTTTTTAAGTGTCTTTTATTCTTTAATTCTGTATTTTGTATTTTGTACTTTTCTTGTATTTTTACTTCTTGTTTTTGTGTAATTCTTTTTTCTGAAACTTTAATAAATATCATATAAAAAAAATAATAAAGAAAAATACATTTTACTAATATTAAGGCAACACGGTTCAACAAAACTTGCTGAATTCAGTTGTTTGCTGTTTAGACAGAGAGCTGCATTTGGGATCCCAGACAGCAGCGTGGGAAAATATTGAACAAGTAGTATATAATAACAAGTTTTCCCACAAGCAAACCAAGAGGTTTGCTTCTAACTCTAGTGTGAACTTAGCTTACATTGTCACCAAGATATTGCAGTCATTCTCTGGTGTAGACACGCATGGACAACTGGGCTACTCTTCAAAGGTGATGACCTTTCATAGGCAAAGAGCTTATAAGGAAGATAAATAACATAGAATCAGAATAGGAAGGGATACCAACAGTCAAACAGTTTTGACCATCATAAAGTTCTTCCTAATGATTAGTTGGAATCTCCTTTCTTGAGAGGGATGAATGCATTTGAGAAATAGTCCATGTTTTGAATATTCCCACACTGGCAGTAGCTCAGGGCAAGGAGAGAGAGAGCCTGAAGAACAGGTTTAGTTACCAACCCACCCACCCCCCCTTCTCAAAACACACACTGAACTCTGGGCAATTAGACTACCTCCATTTCCATTCAAATACAAATTAAGCCAAGTTATCATCAAAGAGTCGATGATGACAAGGATCAAAGCAAAGCAACAACTCTGGGAAAGATTAAAGAAAGTAAATGGAAGAGATTTTGAGAGAGATATTTAAAAGGCGTAAATGCAAATGATGAAGAGAAAGAGCAGGCCATTCAATTAACTGCATGTTTGCACACCTCTCCCAGATCAGAGGGAGAAGATCCACTCTGTATTGATGAGAGCTTGCAGGGTAGTTAAAATAACACCTTACACTTAACACAGATCTAACAGCCTGGCAGCGAAAGCAGTTAAGAGGAATTATTTGGAAGAATCTTAAAACAGCCAACAGTTAGATATAAAGCCAGGCCAGATATGTGAAGGTTTAACCCCAATGTGGCATATTTAAGAGTGAGCATTAAAAAAAAGACTTGCATAGGACCAGAGTTTAGTAGGATGGCACCTGCTTTGCCTACAGAAAAGTCCCAAGTTCAAAGATCCCAGGAACTTCAGGTTGGGCTGAGAAATGCCATCTGCATGGAATCTGGCTGAACTGGTACCAGTCAGTGTAGAAAGCACTATAAAAGGAAGTCTAGGTTGCTCGGTCTGTATTCCACATGGATTCTGCAATGCTGAATTCTGTCACTAGGAGCCAGCGTTCACCCCTTTTCACTTATGGGATGAAGCCATCATCCAAGTATTTTAGTGATGTTTCCATGGATCCCAGGCCCTAATACCAATCACTCCTCTCTGCACGTTAGGCTGCCTTCTCATAATGTTTAATGCAAAAGCTGTATTTCCTTTGCAAATCAGCTTTTGCATTTCTAGTGCACACAGACTCCTTCGTGCTTATTTATTGATCAAGCAAACCTAGGCCCCAGGGAGCTCTTGAATAGTAAAATATATATTAAATAAGGTGAACAGCAACATCCAAGTCTTCCCACACAGGTTGACTGCTGAATGCAACAACTTTCATCTGATGAAAACTGCTTGCCAGAAACCTCACATTTCCATGACTGTCGACAGCTGTTTTCCAGCCTCAGCTGGGAAGGTGCCTTCCACAACCCAGGGTAGAATTGGGGCTGGCAAAGGTGAAGCCTAAAGCACAGCAACCAGATACTTTTCTGTGGACAGGGTAAGGCCAGAAATCCAGAAGACACCTCAGGCCTGGCCTATCCAGAGACTTCACACTGCTGGCCAACAACTGCTTTTGCACACTAGGTTCCTTCTACACCTTGAGAAGATGGGACACCTGGGCATGGACAGCCTGATGTAACTCACTTAGGCAAGGTCCCAGCCTCAGGCCGGCAGATTCTTCTCATTTAAGCCCCAAAGGTTTCCAGTGCAATATGCCTGAAGGAGCGTCTCCACGCCCATTGTTCTACCCAGACACTGAGGTCCAGTGCCAAGGCGGTTCCCTCACTGCGAGAAGCCAAGTTACAGGGAACCAAGCAGAGGGCCTTCTCAGTAGTGGCACCCTCCCTGTGGAACGCCCTCCCATCAGATGTCAAAGAGAACAATAACTACCAGCCTTTTAGAAGACATCTGAAGGCAGCCCTGTTTAGGGAAGCTTTTAATGTTTGATGTATTACGGTATTTTAGTATTTTGTTGGAAGGCACCCAGAGTGGCTGGGGAAACCCAGCCAGATAGGCGAGGTATAGTTATTATTATTATTATTATTATTATTATTATTATTATTAAATGCTACCAAAGGAATTGCTATGGGAACCACTGGATACTGGGTCGAGACATTCCAGCCTCAAAAGGCACAAAGGAGCTTAAAAATAAATAAATCTGAAGGCTTCTAAAATCTTTGCAGATCAGCTTTCTTTGGAGTATTTAGATATTTTTATGTTTCTTTTCTAAATTCAGTTTTTCGGTAAGCTTAATCCCATTATGCTAAAACAGTTGGAGGCAGCAATGCTTCTGAACACCAGTTTCTGGAAACCACAGGAGGGGAGAGGGCTCTTGTGCTTGGGGCATAGCTGTCAACTTACAGATTTGAAAATAAGGGACCAGCAGCCTTGAAAATAAGGGACCAGCAGCCAAAATAAGGGACCTGCAGCCTCCCCTGTTCCAGGCACTCGTCTTCCTGTCCTCCTGCAGTCTGGTCAAACTCATGCTGGTAGCTTCGAGAACACTGTCCAACCAACTTTGTAACCAGAGGTTCAACTGAATAGAATCTGAATCACATGCACCACAAGGCCTATGCAACCTCAACTTAAGATGGCTCCCCAGCCTGGCTTTGCACTGCAAAGTTTGCAGCAGCACGTGCAACAAAATGGCATCCAGCATTCAAAAAACCCCTCAGCTTGCATTAACTAGCCACACACAAAGCATGCAAGCTCCACCCCCCAGTCGTTCTTAGACTTCTTATTGGGTGAGCAACACAGCCAAGCAACACAGTTGGAGCCTCCTTACTCCCTGGGCGGCCGGCAGGGAGGGAGGGAGAGGAGCTGCTTCCTTTGAAATTTAAGGGACATCATTTAAGGGACATTTAAGGGACATCCATCAATAAGGGACAGCAGCGGGACATGGCGCTGGAATAAGGGACTGTCCCTTCAAATAAGGGACACTTGACAGCTATGGCTTGGAGGTTCTGCTTGTGGGTTTCCCATTGGGGCATCTGGTTGGCTACTGTGAGACCAGGATGCTGAACTAGATTTCCTAATTCAGTAGGCTCTTCTTATGTGTTGGATATTTTGTGGTGTTTCAATATTTCATTTTAAGCCACTCTGAAGTGCAGAGAATAAATCTCCTCCTCCTCATCATATGCCAATGCTCTATGGTTCTTCAATTCTTCTCCCAAATCCACAGTCAAACTCGCTTCCCCCAAGCAGCCCATAGTCTCAGTGAGGGACAGGAAACACTCAGCAACAATAACACAGAAGATAAAACTTTATTGATATGTAGTGTGGGAGAGAGAATAAAAATACACAAAATGCCTCCCAGAAAAAAGGAGAGTTACAATACCCAAACTGTCAGGATTAGTATATCAAAACCAATCAGTTACTGTCCAGTTGTTTTTGGTAAAGAAAATACTGCTGCTAAGAGCACGAAGAACACTTGGTGAACTGGGTTCCCCCACCCCAGGGCCCTTCTTCAGAAAGAGGCAGTGACTGGTAGTTAACAGCAGGGTGTGTTCACTGATGTCCTCTGCAGATTCTGAAGTCCTGCCCCAAGGCTACCCAGTTAATGTTCAAGCCCTTCTGGGGAGTTCAGGACATAAGAAGCCCCTTTTGGCCTCTCAGTGGAGACGGCCAGCTCTGCAACAAGGAGACAATTCTGCCCCTAGGAAGGGCGGCTCATGCTTGCAAGCCAATTAATGATGTTGAGAGTCAAGTGCCTGCTATCTGCCACTCTGGAAAGTGAAGGCAACTGGGCTTGGCTTGCTTCATGGTTGGAGGCACTGGTTTCTCAAGCATGTGCAACATGTACCAAGAGGCAAGGCAACCTGCAGCAAGCTCTGCCTCCAGGAATGGATGTCAGGTGGGAATGGTGGAGGAAGGAGACACCACCCTGTGGGAGTAAGCAACAGCGAATGCGCTCTGCCTGAACAGTTTCCCAGCAGCAAGCAAGTTTGCCTGGAGATTATTCCCAGCTCTGCAGAATACAACCGACAAACTGGAATTTCTCTAAAACAACCCCCTTTTAAATATTTTTTCTGTTTCAAAAGTTTCTGTTTCTTCTTCCAGCAACCCAGGATTTAACGTTTCTGCTTTCAGAATTATTGCACATTTACTTAAAACAAACTATCAAGCCTTGTAGTGTTCATTTGTAGAAACAAACACACACACACTAAGCTGAGTTACACCTCTCATCCTACCTACGCTTCTCCCGGCATAAATAAAAGCCACCGTAGTGATTTATAGTACATAAATTTACAAAACAATAGTATTTAAAAAGGAAGAAAGCATCTTAAGAAGTCACTACGAAATTGAATGTCAGTCAAATCCAGCTCGTGGGGAGGCTTATTGAGTGATCGACACTTTTTGCATATAGGGAGAAAAGGTCTAGGGGCTCAATCCAACCAAGTCATACTCAGAGCAGACCCACCAGAGTTCATTGACTTCAATGAGTCCACGATGAATACATGACTGGATGAATACAAGCTCCTTCAGGCACAACCCCCACCAGGGACATCATCTTGCACCTGAGGATGTCCAAAAGGATCATTGCATGAGAACATGAGATTCTCATGAGCTTGTTCCCTAGGAAGGTTGGTTGGGAGGTGCTGGCAGCCACTCCGAGACACACAGGTGACGCTAGCCAGCTAGCTGCCAGGCCAAAGGGGAGGGGCCACCCAATTTTCACCGAGAAACCAGTACATGAAGGAAGATTTGCTTGCTCCTATGTGAAGCTGCAACCACCAGTGGTCACCCTTCCAGGAGAGGCTGCCTCTTTCCTTGGCACGAGGTTCAATGAGCCTTTTCAAGCTCAGCCATTGGTAAGAACAAGTGATCCCTCCCTCCCAGCTTGCAAAAGACAGCTGGGCCAAATACACTTGGAGTAAAAAAGTAAATGGGATCACAAGGTCATCTTAAAAAGCAAGAGGCACGTGTGTTCGTCTCCTTGTTTTTGCAAGTGTTTGCTCTGAGTTCTCTCTTTTTTTTCCTGACACCACTACGCCTTTTTTTAATTGCAGGAAATGTCCTTTGCTTCTGAAAACAAAACGGAGAATTCTCTAAAACAAATGTGAGGCTGCTGCAATTCAAGATAAGGCAATAGCTGTTCATTCACGTCTTCCTCAGCCCTGCTGCTCTTGAAACTATGCGTAAATCAGTAACAAAGAATCTGTGAAAAAATATCTCTTATAAAAAACACGCAAAAACGTTTGTAGGAGATGGATTTTTTTGCTCGTGAAGACAGCACTAGAAAGGCACAACTCCTTCTTAAAATGATTTAAGAAGATGCAACTTGGCCAGCCAAGCTGCAACGATACGGAGCGTGGCCCTTGCAGCCTCCTTGACCGCTTGTTTCACCTGACTGGGCTAGAAATACAGTCAACCTGACACAGCCCCCGAAAAATCGCCCCTGGGTAAAACCCATTCGGAAAAGAAGAAGAGTTACAAGATTTTGGCCACACTGACTTGGTTTGGGGCCCCACTTTTGTTCACACTTTGCAGTCGAGTGAGAGTGGGTTTTGTTTGGACAGGAAAAGAGCAAAGAGGGGTTTTCTTTCCTGATGTTTTATAACATTTGCGTTGTCAATCCGACATTCAGAAGAACTTTGCTTTTGTCATCATTTTGACTACCCAGATATCTAAACCGCAGGCATTTCACCTTTCAAATTCTAAGTTTAGTAGGCAAACAATTAATAGCCCCTTTGCTTTGTTTAAAAAATCGAGACTGTGTAAATATAGCCCTTTTTTCGCTTTCTGGATCGAAGCAGGAAGGAAGGCATGCTTTCACAGCTGTAGGCACCTTCAGACGAACAGCATGACCCCCCCCTCCCACCCCGACCCCCACCCCTAACAAACAAGCCCTTGCCGCATGCGGATGATCTGGAGTAAGGCAGCTTGGACGTCTTCATCCATGTGACCCTGAAAAACAAAGAGGAGAGCTGCAGAAAACACAGAAGGACTTGGAACTTTTCAGTGACTTTTCAGTTGCAGTGACAAAACCTCTAGATCCCAAGGTGGGTGGTATCACACCCCCCCAGGGGGCAGTGGGATTCCCTAGGGGGGTGCTGGAGGTGTAAAGGACTATCGACTGAATTAAACTAAACTAAACTGCTTTAATGGGTACTAGAATAAATGTGCAATTAATTGAAACCATTTTGAATTTTGTTGTTGTGTTACTATCTTCCTTAGTGAGTTGTGCAAACTGCTATTCTGAATCATGCTTTTTCTAGGGTAGGGGGGCACTGGGCATGAGTTTATGAAACCAAGGAGGAGCTTGCCCCGAAAGCTTTGGGAACCACTGGCCTAAACTATTCACTGGCTCTGGCTGATCATAGAAGGAAGCAGGGTAGCGAGAGATGTCCCTCCAACCCCAGTAAGCTGTTCCTATTGAGTAAGAGAAACTGTGGTGGAACAAACAACACAGGCAAGCTGTGGAACATGCCCCACAACCCTCCATGCTGCCTCCCTTGAAGATTTATCTAAGGCAGGTTCAGCAGGCATCAGTCAAAAAGGGTGCGAAAAGATCACCGCCCAACACAGCAGGCAGCAGCAAAAGCAGAACACGTACCTGAACAGCACTGAGAAGGTGCGTCCGATATATTGAGATGACCTCCTGGTGCTGCCTCTCAGCATCCTAGGATAAAAGAGCACACCTGGTCATTCTCCAGAGTTACATTCTCAAAGTTTAGTCTGCTTCGCTAGCCCCCTTGGGGAAGGGCTGTGGTTTACGGCAGGCAGAAGGTCCCCAGCTCAATCGCAACAGCATCTCCAGGTAAGGGTGGGAGAGACTGCCTGCCTGAAACCCTGGAGAGCCACTGCTGCCAGTCAGTGTAGACAATACTGGGCTAGGTGGGCTGATGGTCTGACTCCATCAGGCAGTTTCCCATATTTCCTAGTCTTGGAGAGAGGCACAGCATTACAGGGATGCTGGCACCCTACTTCTAAGGCCAACAAAAATCCCTTCATTTCCTAAGACGCCATGCCAGGCATTGAGCTGGAAAGCAGAGCTCATGCCATCTGTTCTGCTCTATCAGGCCTCCTCTCCCCTCAACTGTCATCTGGGGGCACCCATTGCCTCAGACTGCTGCCGTGGGAGAGCTTTGCTGATTGCCCAGCTCCATCAAGCACCTCCTGCCCCTGAACTGTGCCAGCCAGCCATTATAGGAACAACTGTTCAGAAACTGATGCTGGAGTTCAGGGTTTTTATTTTCCTCTTCCCTCCATGTTCCTTTTCCCTTGTGTGTCATTTATTTTTTAGACAGTAAGCCTGCAGGTAGGGACTGTCTCGCTTTGACTTTATGTAAGGCTGAAGAGTCAGGAACAAAGATTCTAAGTAAATGCATAATAAATAAAATTGCCCACACACTTTCCAGCTTAGCTTTGCAACCGCAAAGAACAGAAAAAACATTTTTTAAAAAACTGGAAACAAAGGTTATTGGACCTTAAACTGTTTGCCAGCATCATGCAAGAGCACAGCTCAAGGATGGTCACCACACCCAGTCCTGCTGTCTTCCCCCCACCCCCAAGCACCAGAACCCTGATCAATGAGACAAGTTTCAGCTACCACCTGATGGCTGCAGTTCACTACTTACGGCCAGCTGCTGCTGGAGGGTTTTCACCTGCGCCTGGAGCACTTCGACCTGCTGGCTCTGTCGCTTTGTGGGGAGGCCGCTGTTGTACGTAAGCTGAGAGAGACCGTTAAGGGCCTGTTTTAGCCGCTCCACATCATTAAGTAGCTCAGTTATCTTCAAGAGAGACATTGCCAAAGTTCAAACCGTAAGCCTTTCCTCTGCGGTTCCTCAGCAACATCTACCACAGGGATGGGGAGCTTGTGGCCTGACAAATATTTCGATGACTACAACTCCCAACATCCCTGACCACTGGCTGTGCTGGATGCAGGGGCTGATGGGAGATGGAGTCCAGCAGCACCTGGAGAGCCACAGATGTTTCCCATCCCAGACTTACACTTGTGTGATCAAAGCAAAAAAAGAAGTTGAAAGCTGCTTGCTTCCAGCCTGTATTCTGCCCTGCCTGGAGCAGAGCCAAGCAAGCAACAGGAAGGTCCCCAAAACCCTGGCCCTTTGCTAGGGGCTGGGGGGGACAACAACAATGTGCTATGATACCCCAAAGTCCCCAAAATTCAAGTCACCAGTTTGCAAGGAAACAAGGTGTGCATGGATGCACATTGCAAAGGTCTATTAAGGAGGGAAACCAGGGTTGTCAAAGCGCAGCACACACATTGTTTTGTCTGAGATGGAGTGGCAAGAAGGTGGCTGTGCATGAAGCAGTTCAGAACTTCACTACGTCTGTTATTATTATTATTAATCTGCCCTTCCTCCCCACAGAACACAGGCTGGTGCACAACACGAGAAATGCAAGATGGCAAAAATAATTAAAATATGGGTAATTTGAAACATGGGCTTTTGAACTAACCAACAGGAAAGAAGCCCGTTTTGAATTCCCAATGAGCTGAAAGCCACAGGCAGCACCTCATCAGATGAACCAGCTCTGCAGGTCTGCCTCTCATGCAAGGAAATCATGTCTGAATCCATTTCCAATGTGGCTTAAAGGGTGCAGCCCACCCCCACTTCAACCAATCAGCCTGCATTTGGCTTCCAAGTTGATTTGGGCAGGATTCGGAGGTTGTCTGCGTCTACTATAGGGCCACCTTCACTAGCCTGGAGCCTTATTATGTTTTGGACTACAACACCCATCATGGCCATACATGCCTGGGGCTGATGGGAGCTGCAGTCCAAAATACTCAGAAGGCCTAGTCTGGCAAAGGCTGCAGTGCAGCAGTTCTTCCAGGCCTACCTGCTCCCCCAGCTAATGTCAGAAGCTAGTCCAAGCGCTGCCTCTCCCACCAAGGATCCCTCTGCATTCCTTATCCTCTGCTTTGTGCCTTATATGCTGCCAGCCGGCCTTTAGCCTACTGAGTCCGCCCCCTTGCCCAACTCACCTTGTTGTCTTTGGCTTCCACTTGCTTTGCGGACTCCTGGATCCTTTTCTGCAGCTCCGCAATGGTGCTCAGGGACTTGTCGCACCTCTCCTTCTGGTCCTTGATCTCCTGCTCAATGCTGAAGTTCCTGGACTGCAGGGGCTCCTTCTTGTCCTTGGTGGGTGCCTCCTCCATCCTGGCTTGCTGGGCTGCCTCCAGCTTCCGGCTGAGCTCAGCCAGCTTCTCGGCCATGCTGCCTACTTGCCCTTCCAGCTTGCTCTTCACCATCTTGTGCTCTGCCATCCCAACCACCTCCCGGCTCTCCAGCTCCCACAGGGCTTCTTTGGCGCTCTGGATTTCAGACTGCAGCTTGGCAACCTTCTCTGCCCTCTCCTGGCTCTCTCCCTCCTTCTCTCTTAAGGCGGATTTCGCGGCGGATGCTTCCCTCTCCAAGCCCTCCTTGATGCGGAGGTGCTCGGCTAGGGGCACAGAGGTGGCCTTGAGATCGGCCATCTCCTGCTGCAGCTCCTGGGATTTCTGCACCTCCTGCTGGCAGCTGGCCTCCTTGCTGCTCAGCTCCCCTTTCAGCTCTTCGATGGTGCGGCCGAGCTGCCTCTCCAGGGCTTCCACCTGCTCCAGTGGGACATACTGGCCGTGGAGGCGGCTCTCTGCCTCGCGGGCCTCGGAGCGTTGCCGGGCGCTCTCCTCCTGAAGCCGCTCCTTCTCGCACTGGATCTCGGCAAACTTCTGCTGCAGCTCGCACAACTGCTTGTTGAGGCCGTCCATCTTGCTGGCAAACATCCGCTCCATTTCGTGTGACTTCTCTGCCAGGACATAGTTCTGCTGCAAGTCGTTCTGGACGCTCAGGAGCCTGGCCTTCAGCTTCTCGTTCTCCTGGCTGCATTTCTTGCCTTCCTCCTCTCTCTCTCGGCGCTGCTCCCTCTCCTTCTGCAGCTGGCTCCTCAGTTCTTTCGCCGTCTCCTCGAAGCAGCGCTCCTTCTCTTCGAAACTGGAAAGGGGGGCATATTTGGACTTGATGCATTCCTGGATCATGTCAAGCTCCTTCTTCTGGGCCTTGATCTCAGCATGCAACTGGGCCACCTCCTCTTGCTTCGCCTGGTATTTTGCCTGCATTTCGGAACCGTTCTCCTGCAGCTCCTGAATGTTTTTCTGGAGGGCGGCGACTTTTGCTTCATGCTCCCGTGTGTTTATGTATTCGCCTCCTTGCACTTGGCTTTGCAGCGTTCGCAGCTTCCTCTTCAGGGTCCCGTTCTCATCGCTCACCCTCACAAACTCTTGCTTGACACTTTCCATTTTGTCCTTCAGCTCCAGCAGCTCTTGGCCCGTCCTTTCAAGAGTGCTGTTCAGCCCTGCCTTGACCTCCTCGTGAGTAGCCACCGGCACGTACTGCTCTTCCATGGTCTCTTGAAGAGTGGCATTTTTGGACGCAAACTCAGATGCCTTGGCTTGCTGCTCCCTGTACTTTTGGCTGAGCTCGGCGAGTTGCCGCTCCAGGCCAGCCGTGGTTAGCTTCAAGGCTCTCATCTCCTTCTCGTGCTTCTCCCGGGGGATGTAAGCCGCCTGGAGCTGGCCAACCGTCTCCTTCAAGCGGAGGTTTTCCGCCAGCAGCTTCTCTGCCTCTGCGCTGTGCTTCTGACACTTCTCTCTGCTCTCCGCCAGCTTCTTGTTCAGCTCCCCAACCGTGACATCGCTCGCCCGCTTCACCTCCTCACTGATCTTCAAAGGCACGTACTGGCTCTTCATCTCGCTCCGGAGGGCCTCCACTTGCTGCTTCAGCAGGCTGTGGCCTGCCTTGGCCTTTTCCGCCTCTGCCTGCCAGGCCTGGCTCTGGTGCTTCAGCTCCGCCTGCACTCGCTCCAGCTCCCTGGCCTTCTGCTCATACCTGACCTTCAGCTGCTTGTGCTCCTCTGGCCTCACATACTGGGCAAACTGGCCTCTCTGGCCCTCCAGCTCCGCCCTCAGCCCCTGAGCTTCCGTGCGCAGCTTCTGCCGCTCCGCCTCCGCCTCTGCCAACCTCCGCGCCTTTTCCTCCACTTCACCTGAGAGTGAGCTCTTCACTTTCTCGAGCTTCTCCGCCAGCTTGGCCGCCGCCTCCTTCAGCTGGCCCTCCGCCTCGCAGGCCCTCCTCTCCCGCTTCTCATGCTCCACCTTCAACATGCTCAGCTCCCTCTGCAGCTTCTTGTTGTCGTCCACCAGCCTGGCTTCATCCCTGCGGAACTCCTCCACCAACAGCTCGTTCTGCTTCAGCTGGTTCCTCAGCTTGCCCACCTCAGCCGAGGCCCCCTCGTACTTGGCCTTGGTGTCCTTCAGCTGCTCCTTCAGCTCCTCCACTGCCTTGCTGCCGGTGGCCGCCGCCTCGCTTGTCAGGTGGTCCTTCAGGGCCAGGAAGTGCGTCTGCATCTGCTTCACTTTCCCTTCCGAGTCAAACATCCTCTTCTGCACGTCCTTCAAGGCGTCTTCCAGCTGCTTGATCTGCTGGTCCGACTCCTGCTTTGTTCTCTCGCACTCCGCTGCCAGCGCTTTGCACTCTGCCGCCTTGTGCGAGAGCTCCAGCTGCAGCCTGCTCACCTCCCCTCGGGCCGCATCGTAGCAGCTCCTCAGGTTGCCCAGCTCCCGTTTCAGAGCTTCCGCCTCGGAGGCAGCAGGAGACAGGCTTGGGCTCAGGAGCTCCAGGGGCCTCACCATGGATCTACTCTGGAGGGCAGCTGGCGCTGAGGCAGGGGCCTGCTAGAAAACAAGGAGACGGACTTCTTAAGACTCCAGAGAGGGGCTTCTACCAACACACACACACACACACACACACACACACACACACACCTCTTTAACTAGCTTTTATGTAGAGCAGCATTTCCCAAACATTGGTCTCCAGCTGTTTTTGGACTACAATTCCCATCATTCCTGACCACTGGTGTTGCGAGCTAGGGATGATGGGAGTTGTAGTCCAAAAACAGCTGGAGACCCACGTTTGGGAAACACGGATGTACAGCATTAGAACTTCCCTACAGCTCAATGGCAGAGCACATGTGTCTTGTGTACGAAAGGCCCCAGGCCCATTCCCCAACATCTCCAGTTGAAAGGTAAGTAGATCTCAGGTAAGTGAGCAGAGAGACTGAGGGGTCACTGCCAGTTGACCGTTAGGGATACGGAGCAGACAATAGGCTCATCCAGGAAGATCCTTAAGGGCCTCCTCTGCTCCATTAACACATTTTGACTGTGTAATGGATCTGTCACGGATCACAGTAACCGAGTTACTAAGCTGAGGGCAGAAGCTCAATTTATCTTGCTAATGGGGCAATTGCAACAAGCCTCCCGCTTTCCGCTGATTCCCAGCCAAATAAGTGTGACATCCAAGTAATGGATGAGCCTGTAGTTCATTTCGCTGGCTCTGCCAGAGGACAGTTGCTGGCCCACACCTTCCATTTCTGTGCAGTACACAGCAAGGCTCCCACAGGAGAAGGGACACAGAGCAACTGGACACCATGACGGCATTGTGGAGCCCCAAGAGACGGCCCAGTGACCAGGTGCACCAATGGCATTTTAACATGCTCAACATCATAGGAAAAGTAGCCACACTGCAGATGCCCACGTGGCATTCCCAAATGCACGAACGAGCCAACAAATTGGAGTACCTGTGGTTCTGCAGAATACGTAGAACCCTGCTTCAGCAAAACATCTTCTTTCCCTACAGAAAGACAAAATAAAGAGCTTGTTCAATCTAACCTGACAAAGTACAAATCTGCTATATGTTTAGAAGGTGGAACCTGCATTATTAAAAGTTAAACAGACAGCTGCTTCCTGCAAGGCCCTGTAGCCAGGAGCTGAGCAGCTGGGATGTCATAGAAAGCAGGGACACCCCCACTGCTGAGGGTCAAGGGAACCAGGCCTCAGGGCAGCATCTATAGAAAGGGAATGGAGAGGCAAGGGAATCACAGAGGCTGGAGGATCACAGAGCAGCAGGCTGATTGGGGCCATTCAATACTATAAATCTCTCTGGTCCTGAAAGCACAAGATCTAAGGCAAGGTGGGGGATCTCTTTCAGCCCAAGGTCACCTCCCAGCCAGACAAAAGCACTTGAGGAGGAGGCAGAGAAGTGCCAGGGAGGGGTGTGGCTTGGGTCAAAAAGGTGTGGCCTAAGGAGAGCACTGTGGGCGAGGCAGAGAGGCCTGGACAGCCACATTCGATACCTAGGTCTGAGGTTCTCAGTTCCTGCTCTAGATTATCATTATTATTAAATTTATGAATGGGACATATGTCCCAAGGTAATTTACACACAGGGCAGCTTACAACATTAACAGATATGGTCAGCGAACTTTATAGCCCTGCTGCTTCCGTATGTCCCCAAATTACCCACTTTCACTTGACTGCCACAACTGCAGATAGAAGGGCACAAAACTCCACAATGTTAGCACTCGATTCCCTTTCTAAACAAGGCATCAAGGAACAGCAATACTCACTGTTACCAAAACTGTTTCCAGATCCCCCGTGGTCACCCTGAAATCAAAACACAGACTTTGGTTCAGAGAGATACGGATTAACCGTTCACAAGGGTTCAGGTTTTCAGAATGAAACTATTTTTTTCATAGTCTTAATACACAGAGACTATGGGGGAAAATTTTTTTTTTCATAGTCTTAATCCACAGATAGTGGGACCCGGGTGGCGCTGTGGGTTAAACCACAGAGCCTAGGACTTGCTGATCAGAAGGTCGGCGGTTCGAATCCCCGCAACGGGGTGAGCTCCTGTTGCTCGGTCCCAGCTCCTGCCCACCTAGCAGTTCGAAAGCACATCAAAGTGCAAGTAGATAAATAGGTACCGCTCCGGTGGGAAGGTAAATGGTGTTTCCGTGCGCTGCTCTGGTTTGCCAGAAGCGGCTTAGTCATGCTGGCCACATGACCCAGAAGCTGTACGCCGGCTCCCTCGGCCAATAAAGTGAGATGAGCGCCGCAACCCCAGAGTCAGCTACGACTGGACCTAATGGTCAGGGGTCCCTTTACCTTTACTTTAATCCACAGAGAACTTTCCTGAAATGCATATGATACTTAATACCTTCACAGAATAACAGAATTGTAGAGTTTGAAGGGATCCTGAGGGTCATCTAGTCCAACCCCCTGTAATGCAGAAATTTCAACTAAAGCATGCATGACTCATGGCCACCCAACTTCTCCTTAAAAAACAATCTTGCTCTATCTTCCACACGACAGACCTCCAGATATTTGAAGATAGGCAACATATCCCCTCTCTGTCTTCTCTTCTCCAGGCTAAACATACCCAGCTCCTTCAACCGTTCCTCATAAGGCTTAGTTTCCAAATCCTCAATCATCTTGGTCGCCCTCCTCTGCACACCTGTGCAAGAGTGAACTGAGCCCTGTAACTATAGCCTTGTCACCCAATAACACAACTCCCAGTTCCTGCTAACTTAGTGGAGGGCTGCTTGAAACGGAAACTGGCTTCCCCACCAAAGGGCGACGTACCTCATAGAATCTCAGCTTTGACTTCAGAGCTTCAAGCATCCGTGAACTTTCTTCCTGCTGCTTCTCCTTTGCTGTCAGCAGCCTCCTGAGCTCATCTTTCTGAAAGTGAGCAACAAATCAACATGGAACATACTGGTAATGTTTAAGCACTAAGAAATATGAATATGGAAATCCTGCAGGACAGAAACATGACACTTTCCAGCCTACCATAGCTTACAGAAAAATAGGAAGCTGTTTTATATAGAGTAATATAGGAAAACCATTGGTCCATCTAGCTCAGTGCTGCCTACACTGACCGACAGCAGCTGCTCTCCTGGATTTCAAGCAGGAGTCTCTCTCGATGCTACCTGGAAATGCTGTCAGAGGTGAACCTGGGATGTTCTGCATCCAAGACAGATGCTCTACCCCTGAGCTGCAGTCCTTCCCCTGTAGATCTGATCCATGCACACAAGCACACCCTCCTTTCTGGATTCAGCCTGCAAGGAAGGTTAGCCCCCATGACTCTTGCCCTGGCTTTAGGGAGTGGTGTGAGCAGATCTTACAGTGGGTACAGTGGATGACAAACACGTTATCAGAACTGACCCCAAAAGCAAAGTTCCCTTCCTTACTTTTTCATTTCAAATCAAATGTTCAGTTGTTGTTTAAGAGAGATGGAAGAATTTTCTCCCTCAGGTTCAGATTTGTCAACAAATAAGTTTAGGGTGGGGGAAAAGAAAGATTTTTTCTTTACCTCGCTTTCGAGATCATCTGCAACCATTTGCTCCTGCAAAGAAGAGAAACAGCCATTGGAATCATATCTCGATTTATATTGTTACATAACATTATCAGCAGGAAACCTGGCCAACCTCATTCAGTACCCCAGTCTGTAAAATGGGGATAAAGGCAAATAAATGCACCATAAACCCATAAACACACCAGATCACCCTGGAAGGGCCCTCTGAGCTGCTGTCATTGCAAACCTCCATTACCTCGTTCAGCTGCAGCTGCAGACCATTGATTCTGTCCAATAGAATCCGGTGCTCCTGCTGGATCTCCCTTAGCCTGCCTTTCAAGTCTTCATTCTCTCTTTCCAATTCCTTAAAACAGAGGACATTTTAAAACTGAGATCAGTTATCTCCTGCAGCATTAAAGCAACAGATGGATAAAATTAGGGAAATGGAGCAATTCCGATTTTAATGCACACCTCCCAAATTCACACACTCCCAAACCACTATGGTAACCAAAAACACAGCTATCCTCCGAAATACACACTTCTCTGCATTCTGTGACACAAGCTTACTTGCAAGATCACCTTACCCCATATAAACTCACTCAACCACTTTGATCTGCAGAACCGGCAATGTTACAGGTGCCACCCGTTCTGCATTTTTAAAAACTCCATCTTTAAGTGTGGCAGCACCTACACGTTGGACCTCCCTGCCTATTGACATCAGCTATGTGCCTTCACTGTAATCTTTCCGGTGCCTGTTAAAAGCATTTATACACAAGGCCAGGTGTTTAGAAAGCTGGTGCAACTTTGTCTGTTTTTAGTCTATTGTTATTTGAACTTTTTGAAAGTCTAAAATTTTTCTTAATGCCTCTTACTGATAATTTTATTGATTTAGCTTTTTTACAAACCACTTTTAAGTTTTTTTCTTTTTACAATCAAGTGGTGTATAATTTTTTTAAAGAAAGAAAAGTCTCCAGTTGATCAGTGCATACGGAAAAGTGCATATTAGGGAAAACAACTTACAAAGATGCTTTATATTAAGGTGAATTGCTTGCAAAGATCTGTATATTAAGAGAAACACACATGAACTCTCATGCAGACTTTTAAAAAATTAATAAACTAATGTGGAAAATGATGCAAACTGAACGAGACAACTGCTACTGACGGATTTGTCCACCCCTGGATGTGACAAATCAAAGTAAATCCTAACAACAACCACTAGTGGGCACCCTTCTTAAATATGGCAGGTGGCCAGTAACAGCCCTCTTTCCTTATCCACATACTTAAGAGGCCATCAGCACTTCAAACCGCTGCTTATCTCCAGCCTGTCAACAGCTGAAAAACCAGCTCTTAGAGATGCTTAAAGTGTTTTTCCTCTGACTTGGATATGCCAGACACTGAACTGCTCAGCCCACACACCACAGACAGATCTGCTTAGCTCAAAAACAGGCAGCATTTCTTACACCCAAACAAAAAAAGGGGGAAAGCTATCATGGTAACCAGTAATGGACCATGCCAAGCATGTCTTCATATTTCATAGAGCAGCCTTCCCGAACCCAATGCCCTCTAGATATTTTGGACTAATTCCCATCATCCCTGGCTGTGCTGGCTCAGGCTGATGGGAGTTGTAGTCCAAAACATATTGAGGGAACCAGGTTGGGGAAGGCTAGACTAGCACCACCCAGTTAAAGCTACAAACAACATGAGAAGGGTAGGAGGAGAAGGAGAAATAAGACAGCACCAAAATGGGTCCTCATCCAGATCTCACATTCTCACTTAATTTTCTCCAAGCGAGCATTTGTACTATGCAAACAAGAACCTAAACAGCCACGTTTTGCTCAGAGGAGACCCACTGAAATGGACCTAAGCTAGCCAGGGCCAGAGAGTTCAATGAGTCTGCTCTGAATGGGACACCCATGAGGATCCCAGCACAGCTCATTTACATTTACTTGTTCCTATCACCCATTTAACTTTTGTGCCACACCTGTGCAACTTTGAAAAGAACCTGAAAAGCTGGAATCCCACACTTCTTTCAGCATTTTCTAAAACCTGCTCGCTTGAGAGCATCCCACACAAAGCACAAATCTCTCCCTTCACCTGTACATTCCGGTGTTCCTTCTGATGCGTCTTGAAGCTCATGTCCTCTAAGGCATTTGGTTGACTCCATTTTGGCAGCATGTTGGTCACCTGTTGTGCAGCATTGAAACACGGAATTGTCAGAGGAAGTAAGAGACGCGTATGAACTGTGCTAGCAAAAGCAGCAGAAGTGTAAGAGATCCATCAGTCACATTAATCTCAGAAAGCTATCGAGTCTTGGAGGCAAACAGCAGCCCAGAAGGTGGCGAAGATGGCAGGCCTTGCTCATTTTGAGGAGGCTGACAAACATACCCAGACGCTTACATCTTTTCCTGAGGCCCTTCTCCAGGTCCTGCCTCTGAAGGAGACTCAGAGGGTGATGACAAAGGAGGGGGCCTTTTCAGTTGTGGCTCCCCATCTGTGGAATGCTCTCCTCAGCAAGGTCTGCCTGCCACCTTCGTTGACATCTTTTCAGCACCAAGTAAAGACTTATCTTCTTTCCCAGGCTTTTAATGGACTAAGATGAAGTTGTTTTACTACTTGTGTGATGCCAAAGCTTTCTCTGGTGGCTATAGGGATTGGTTTGTGCTGTTTTCATGGTGTAATATATTCATATTTATCCTTTAATTGTGATTTAAGTCACTTGGAGACCTTCCGGTAACAAGCAACTAACAAGTGAAATCATATTATTATAATTAGCATCATTAGGGATGGATGAGAGGTCAATAAGGCAAGACTTTTCCTAGAAAGCAGAAACTCCCCCTGAATAAATATTAAGTAGGCAGGACCTATCTTGGTAATGAACTCGCAACAACACATATGAAAATATGCAGAATCCTCACCTTGAGAAGAGGCTGTCCTTTCTTCATGACTTCGTAACTTGCTAAAAAAAAAGAAAAGAATAATTTGTTTTCTGTTTAGACATTCCAAGCAGAAGATTAGACAAAATGCAACACTCTTTCCAAGGGAGTCCGTTCCACTGTCAAACAGCTCTTACTATCAGAAAGTTCTTCCTAATGTTTGGCCAGAATCTGCTTTCTTGTAATTTCAATCCATTGGTTCAGGCCCTATCCTTCAGAGCAGCAGAAAACAAGTTTGCTCCAACCTCCATGTGACAGGCTTTCAGATATTTCAACATAGCTACCACATGGTGTCACAGTACGATCCCCAACAATGGGTAGCAATCGAGTGCAGACTGTCACAAAGAGAGGTCCCAAAGGCCAGTCTCCAGCCTATCACAAATAAAAAGTCAAAAGCTGTCCACTCCTGGCTTAACAGCAACTTCTCATGCCTCAAACTGGAACCAGACATGCAAGGAGGTAAATATTCCTCATTTCTTTTTAACCACCCGCTCCTCAACTCCAAGGAAAGGTAACATACCTTTGTTGGACTCCTCCATGGCAGCCTTTATCAGAGCCAAGATTTCAACGCTATCACCAATCCTTGCATAGTAAGAGCAGTCATGGCCAAGGGCATCCACCAAAGTGACGTCCGCACCATTTTTGAGCAAAACTTCCACAGCATCCTTGCAGCCATATTCACAGCCTAACATCAGAGATGTCCTGAGGATGGAAGAAGAAGCCACATGGGAACATGAGGAGTCTTGTGGAGATGGCACATGCAATGGTGGGCTCTGTGGAACAATCACTATGCTTTTTCTTTTCATCCGCTTGCATTAATATCCCCAACTCTGCAAAACTGCAGGCAAAGGGGCTCCCAATATGCAAACAGGCGCAATAAAACAGTTCACACAACAAACCAGGCATGTGGTAATGTGTAGTCAGTGTGGCATAATGGTTGGAGACCAGAGTTTGAATCGCCACTCAGCCACAAAGCTCACTGGGTGGCCTTGGGCCAGAAACCATCTCTTAGCCTCTCCAACCTCACAGGGTTGTTGTGAGAATTAAATGGGGAGGTGGAGAACCATGTACACCACCTTGAGCTCCTTGGAAGAAAAGGTGGTATATGCATGTAATAAATAGTAGTACAAGATGAAAAATGCACCTGAAAAATTTCCATCAACTCAAAAACTCTCTCACATTCCATTGGTCTAATACTCCTACAGTAGATCATCCCACAAATGATCACAATGAGATTTTTCTTTTCTTCTCTTTCACAACATGTTTGAGACTTGAGATGCTTTTTTTCCCTGAAATGCTGTCTGCTATTTATTTACCAGTGGCTTGTTGACAGAGGTATCCTTGTTTAAGCAGCTGTAGTTTGAACAAACCACCATTTTCTACACTGAACCACAACGATAAACTATGGTTTGTTCCAACCAGGAATGGAACCTTTAAACCTCTTCCCCCTTGGCCACAGAGGGATGCGGGAAGAGCACCGAAGTCCAAGATTCATCCAGGCTCATGTACGTAATAATAAACCATGGTTTGCGGTGACATCTGAACCAGGTCAGGTTATCTGTCAATTGTCAAACTGATGATGCTGTATTAGTAAATAAATAAATGAAGCAGTCAGAATATTGCTATCTTTGAAGAAATTCCACCTCTTCGGATCAACACACCCCAAGCTTGTGTCCAACAGCTTCATTGTTTGAATCCCCAGAGAGTGTTCTTTGGAAAGCATACAGACACATCACCCACGGGGGGCTAAATGGATGCATTACCGGTTCTGTTTGTCTCTTGCATTGACATCAGCGCCCCTGTCGAGCAGAAGTTGGCATATGGCTGGACGGCACATCTGAGTGGCCAGCACCAGAGGCGTCCTCCCATCCTAGAGAGAAGGGGCAGGAAAACATTACAAAGGAGGGGTTAAAATGAACTTGACCAATCCTGGGGAAGAACCCTGAAAGGGGCCTGCATGATACTTACTGCATCTCTGGCATTCACCAAGGCTCCATGGTCACACAGTAACTGGATGCTGGATGAACAATCTGACATCGCTTTGGGAGACAGAAGGACATCACATCATTAGTAAATGGATCACTTCGCTACCGGTGGGCTATTTATATATTGTCAGATTTCTATGAATGGCTGCGCCTTTAAGATCTAGAAGCCACAACCGTTCTAATGACAAATGTCCAACCAGGGAACAGCAATTAAAAAGGGCCAATATGCCACTATCTTCCATGCTTTACTCATTGCACCTGAACTCCAGCCCTGCAAGAAAAGCCTGTGTGTTGTTAGTGGCTCACCTAACCCAACTACACCTTTATCAGTTGCCTGAGGCACAGAGATAGTGTGGAAGAGAACCTAGTCTCTCCCTAAAAGCTTCTCCTAACTGGTAGTCTGGAAGAGGAACATCGACCACTGGAGGGGTAATAGGATTGTTTTTGTTTTATCGTGCATTTTGTGTTCTCATTTTGAATTTTTATGTTGGGAACAACGTTATGATCTTTGGACAAGGGGCAGTATAGAACTTTAATAAACAAATATTGAAATAAGAAGTTTGCAGCCAGCCCTTCCCAATCTGGGGGGCGTCCAGATGTGTGCGTCATATGATGCTGGAGCTGATGGGAGTCATAGTCTAAAACATCGAGACAACAAATTGGGAGAGGCTGTCCCAGCCACATGTGGAAATTGAGCAGCTATTCATATGCCTTGCCAAACACGGTCCTTCTCAAGGCGTTAGGAGAAATTGCTCCAAAGGAAGGAAACTCCCTTACCTGCATCATGAAGAGCAGTGCGACCCTGAAGATCCACATTTTCTGTAGGGCAGTTGTACTATGGGAACAGCCAAAGACATTTCATCAATACTGTTATTACTACTAATTATTATCGTTGTTGCTGTTAAATTTATTACCTGCCCTTCACCAGCAGGCCACAGGGCAGGTTACAACCATTTAAAATTCAGCTTTAAAAGCAGCTAAAACAAATCACTGTCCCAAGAATATGGAATAGACCTGTAATTTATTTATTCTAACATTTATGGTTAAGGGTTCCTAATAGTGGCAGCACTCTCATGATGAAAATATTTCAAGAAACATTTAAATAAGATTCAGCTCCAGAATGTTAAATGTGCTGTTCAGCTTTGCAGATCTATTATTATTATTATTATTATTTTAGGGTTTTTTAAAAAACAAAAATAACTCAGAGTGACTTACAACAATAAGTAAATCACACATGCATTAAAACCAGCATAAAACAAAATGGGGGGGAATCTAAAATGCATTCATATTATTAAAATAAAACATCCCATCTACCTAAGGAGGCCAGACATAACTAAAAGAAAGGAGTCAGAACATATAGTGGCTGTGCTGTACTGTAGATATCATACCTAACCTAATAATCTGGGAGGCATAACAAAGGAAGCTTCCTTATATAGAGTCAGACCTTGATCCACCCAGCACAGTATTGCCTACACCAGCTTTCTCCAACTAGCTGCCCTTCTGATGCTTAAGATTCCCATCATTCCTATTAACAGGCTGGAGCTGATGGGAGAGACAATGTAAGAACATCTGGCTTTGTGAGCCTAGCCTACACTGACTGGGAGAGGTTCTCCAGAGTTTCAGACAGCAGCCTTTTCCCAGGAGATGTCAGGTGATGACCATGGGAGCTTCTGTATGCTGTAAGCTATGGATCCTTCCCCATAAATCTTTATGAAACAGAAAGCTTCATACACACAGAGGAATTACCTGCTTATATCTATCCTAGCACAAAGACTCTCAGTTTTCTGCTTGTTTCTTCAGATTTCTTCAACATCCCAATTTGAAAATAACAAGGTTCAGGGTGATCAAAACCTTATTAGATTTTTGGCCATTCCTGCACCAACATTTGGGTAAAGGTGTCCACACAGCGGCAGCTATAACGTGATGGGAATATTTCAAGGGACGACACACACAGAGAAAGGAAAAAAGCTTTGCTGTCATGGTTTCCCCTCACCGCCTACCCTGCCTTTTACAAGCAACACTTAAACAATTTCTCAAACATACAGTACCTGCAACAATTTTTGCAGACAGAGTGCATGTCCATATTTCGCAGCGAGGTGCAGACCGTTCCTTCCTAGAGAGGTCAAAGTAACAAGGAAATGCAAAATGGAATCATGAAAGACATGGCAGAGCTTTCATTCAGTGTCTACCACAGACCCATACACACAGAGATGGGTTGTGTGCTGAACATAAAAAGGTAAAGGGACCCCTGACCATTAGGTCCAGTCGTGGCCGACTCTGGGGTTGCGGCGCTCATCTCGCTTTATTGGCCAACGTACAGCTTCCGGGTCATGTGGCCAGCATGACTAAGCCGCTTCTGGTGAACCGGAGCAGCGCACAGAAACGCCGTTTACCTTCCCGCCGGAGCGGTACCTATTTATCTACTTGCACTTTGACGTGCTTTCAAACTGCTATGTTGGCAGGAGCAGGGACCGAGCAACGGGAGCTCACCCCGTCGCGGGGATTCGAACCTTCTGATCGGCAAGTCCTAGGCTCTGTGGTTTAACCCACAGCGCCACCCGCATCCCGCATGCTGCACATAGCTTGAGTTAAAATACTGACCATGATGTAATTACTGTATTTTATACATCAATTCATAAGGGATGGAAAGACAATGGAGTATTTTAAGTCAATCGAAGAGTGACCCAGCTTAGACCCTTCCATGATGTCTCAACTTCCCCATGGCTGCCAACAGCAAACCCTCACGACAACCCCAGGGATGTAATCGGCAAAAAGGTGGCTGGGAACCCAACAGGGACATTGATACACATCTAAGAAGCTAGTTCACAACAACCCCTTTCCATATTCACTCAGCAAGTTTGAGCAATACATGAAAACATTTGCCCAACATCTTCTACAATCTCTCTTTAGAAAGATCTTATCAGAGAGACAACCCTCTTATTTTAAACAAGGACTCATACCTGCTGCATCAGTAGCTACAATGTCAACCCCGTGTACAAGAATGGCATTCAGACAATCAAGATTCCCTTTGGCAGCTACAACATGGAACCTAAACAAAGCAAAACAGGAAAATGTCTGTGTAATGTTTACATATACAAGGTTACAATTAAAATGTTGAAGTGCAATCCAACTCTATAAAAATACAAAAGCAGCACAGAAAAGCACCTGCAGCAGAGAATAAAAAGAAATGCAACAAATAGGCTGCTGGGAGTTAGCTCAGTCTGGAGAGCATGAGACTCTTAATCTCAGGGTTGTGGGGTTCAAGCCCCAGGGTGAGCCAAAGACTCTTGCACTGAATTTACTCTTAGCCTAACCTGCCTCACAGGGGTGTTATGAGGATAAAATGTGGAATAAGAGAATTATGAACACCACCTTCACCTCATTGGAGGAAAGGTGAGATGCAAATATAATAAATTATTATTATTATTATTATCATTATCATCATCATCATCATCACCACCACCACCGCTATCTATCTATCTTTTCCACCCTTCATCCTATGATCCCAGGGAGGTTACAACATTAAAACACAACTATAAATATAAATGGGATAAGTAAATGTGAGCTGAAAGGTCTCTTAGAGCCCTCGGGATCTATTAGCTTCTGGGGGTGAACCAATTTAATAGGACACCACCCTTACAGAGAAGCAAGAGGAGGCCGACAGAAATTTAAACCTCAACAGGATATGGCCTTACCATGGCAAAAGCCTTCTTTAAACACACACACACACCACAACCAGACCTCCCCATTCTCCTCCTGCCTCATAGAGAAAACCAAACGAAGCGTCTCCTGCTATGTCCCGAGGGCCAATAACGTGTCGGGGCCATAAAATCCTGAACAGCTCTGGATCTGGCAGCACCAGAAGGACACTCATCCAAGGGGTTTCTGGATGTCTTGGTCTCAATGTGTAGTGCAATCCTACACACGTCTAGTCTGAATTAGGACTTTTTGGGATTTAATGGGATTTACTCCTGGGTTAAGAAAGTAAAGGACTGCAGTTCAAATCTTCCAACAGGAGAACAATCTTTTAGAACAAGCCTTCTAAAATCTTTACCCCAGTTTGTATCTGGGATTTGAATTGGTTTTAAGTATGTACTGTTGTTTTAAAATGTTTGTATTTATAACTGGGTGATTTCTAAACTGTTCTTTTTATTGTTGCAATTTCTTTAACTGTGTTAATATACATAACTGTTGTATATATGCTATATTGTAAATTGCTCTGGGATGCCTCACAGAAAGCAATTCATAAAATGAATGAAGAAGAAGAGGAGGAGGAAGAAGAATGTGCAACAGGTAAACCCTAATGGAAAGGCAATCTTTGAGCAGCCAAATAGAATGTAGGTTAACCCTGGATTTCTGTTTTTCAGTCTGCTGAGAATGCACAAACTCAGAGATTTCTGTAATTCTCAGCAATCCTTACAACAGCCCCGTGAAGCCGGCCATTGTTATCTCCATATTAGAATAAAGGGGCTGAGGTGCTGGCTTGCTCAACACCAACTAGTG
Organism: Podarcis pityusensis; assembly: GCF_964106645.2. Taxonomy (NCBI): domain Eukaryota; kingdom Metazoa; phylum Chordata; class Lepidosauria; order Squamata; family Lacertidae; genus Podarcis; species Podarcis pityusensis. The sequence goes on along the minus strand of NC_138039.1, from coordinate 26,811,127 downwards.
AGCTCATGGCTAAGCTGAGAAGCCACATTTCTGGATGTTGGTTCCAGAGAGTGAGAAGCTGTGCCTGAATGCCTCTGACCTCTGGCTTTCATCTTGGAAACTCTTGGGGGTATGCAGGCTGTGACCTACAACCACCCAGACAGAGTCACTCCAATACAAGCATCCAATACAAGGCTCACAGAATAACCCTAGCATTAAATGTCCTCACCGCTTACCATTTAAGAGAGAAAACAGCTTTGTGCAGTAACTTGAGACTGCCATTCAAACCTTCTCCGGATTGGCTACTGAGAAGCTTCTGAAGTTACCACAAATATCTCCCCTTTTATTATGTGCGCACACAGGAGTTCAGAGAGTGAAACAAAAAGGGACCTGGGAGTGGGACAGACACCACACAAGTAATACAAACCGCATGGGAAAAATCCAGGCCTTTTATTCTTGTCTGGAGCAAGTTTGGAACCAAACCACAAACACACCCTGCAACCTAGACAGATTTTTTTGAATCAACCAGGCAGAGACCACCCAATTACTTGCTTCTGGATCTGCTGCATATTACTGTGTCAAGGAAAACAATTCATCTCAAGCAGCTTTCATAGTGCCTTCCAGTTGCTGTTGGACTACAGCTCCCATCAGCCCCAGCCAGCATGGCCCAAGACAGGAGGTGGTCAGAGCTGCAGTCCAGTAACATCTGGAGGGCCCCCAGGTTTCCCCTCCACTAAACCACATGTTTACACAGTTCGCATGACATCCAAACATGCCCTGTATGTGTGGAAGCATAAAATGCTCTTCCGCAGGATGCAGGTCCCAACAGCTTTCTGTTTATTTAAAACATTTCTATGGCACCTTTCCAAGGCTCAGGGAGGCTTACAGGAAATAAGCACTAGGCAGATAAGAGCCAACAGAAACAACAGTGCCCCTCTCAAAAATTTGGAAGGGGCCAGGAAGATCAAAGGCAAAAAGACACATCTAAGCAGCCCTCCTCCAAGGGGTGGGTGGGCTACAAACTTGGTGGGAGGTGGGCAGAGCAGCTGAGGTCAAAACCCCGACTTCTACTCACGCAGATCTTCCTTCCACATCGAGTTTGGTGGGGTTTACGCCCTTCTTGGCAAGGACAGACGAGATCTTCTCCACGTCGCCCCGTTCGGCAGCTTTCATCAAGCGATCATCGTACTTGTTCCAGTCTGCAGTCAACTGTTCAAAGAATGCGGGAGAAATGTTTTCAGTGTACAGTGGCGCAAATCCCTCAGAAATATGAGCAAAAATGCCTGTTTCCCATAGAGGATAAAGTGGGGGAGGGGGGAGAAGTGTTATTCATCTGCCATCCATGTAGCTGGAAGGGAAAATCCCTTAAGAAACGGAAGCCAAGGAAAGCTGCTTCTGGGCTTTAACAAAACAAAAAACTGAAGGAGCTTGGTTTCACATATTATTGTGTCAGTTTAATACGGGAAGTACTTAAGAAAAATCCAAACACTGAGAAAACCATGAAGGATTCATGCCTTTTGCATCCCATTATTTACTGGCAAGCAATGTTATTCTCAGAAAATAAGATAATAGGATATTTGCAGCACCTTTCTGCAGTTCAATGTATATTTGAATGTGCTTAGAGATGCAGAAGGTCTCAGCTCAATGAGCAGCTTCACTTAAACAACGATCAGAGGAATGGGTTACCTTAAACACAATCAGGCTTGGTGTGGGGAGTGTTTTGGCTTTTCCAAGCCTAATAACTAGAGGGGAGAGGTGACCTTCTTGCAGACTTCAGCTGGGGAGGCAAAGTTAGCCCTCCAGCCAACCACCCTCACTGCACTCTCTCCAGAAAGATCGCCTCTCCTGCAAACACAGTTAGGCTTCAACAAGGCTTTCTTTTTTGAACTGAATTTTACATAGCACACACACCAAGCCAGTGGTGGTGCAGTGGTTAATGCTGGACCTGGGAGTAGGGGGTTCAAGTCTGCACTCAGCCTTGAAGCTTGCTGGGTGTCCTTGGGCCAGTCACTCACTCTCAGCCTAGCCTACCTCACAGGGTTGCTGTGAGGATTGAACGAGGAGGGGGAGAACCACATAAGTCACCTTGAGTTCCAGGTGAGAAAAAGGTGGGATATAATTGCAAAAAATAAACAAACATCCCAGTTACAACTAATTCTATACATATACACATGCACTCACATTTAAAACTCTCTCATGCAATAAATAGGTTTTTCCCCAAGCCTAATTCTGGTGCAGAGGAAGTTTTCAGAAGAGGGGTCACAGCTGGGGAGAAGACAGTCAATGCTTCCCAGCTGCAACCCACTTTGAAAATGCCCACCACCAAATTCTATTGCTTCTAAGGGCAGTGTGTGTGTGTGTGTGTGTGTGTGTGTGTGTGTGTGGAGAGAGGCGGTAAGGAGGGAGATTTTAGGTGGTGTGGGGAGGGCCCAGGGCCTTCATTGCACCCAACCTGAGGGCTGGCAATTCACCATCCCTGGTGTAGATAGAAGCTGATAGGAAAAGCATCTTCCTGCCCAAGATCATGGAGAGTTGCTGCCTGCCACAGCTGACAATGTGCTAGGTCAGAGCTGGGAAAGATCAGTGGCCCTTCAGTTAGTTGCTGGAGTCATGAGGGTTGTTGGGGGGATTTAATGAGGAGGAGAACTATGTATACCACCTTGAGCTCCTTGGAGGAAAAATGGGATATAAATGCAAATGAATGAATAAATGAATGAATAGGATAATAAGCCAGACCTCCCACAAAACAGCTTTTTCCTCTATTCCTTTGAATTCTAGCTTCCGGTAGAACTAATTACAGTTCTTCTAAAACAGAAGGAGTCTATGATATCATTTGCACACCAGTTTAACCATCAAGAGGCCCTTTCTGTTTCCAGAGCCTCCTTGCTCTGGTTTAATTGCCAGGAGCGTTCTGTTTGGATTTCCAGCCAGGCCACCTCGGTGCCTTCTCAGAATAGAAACAAGGTTCTCCACCCTACTTGGCATTTCTTGTTTTCAAGATAGACAGAAAGAAAAAGTACTGAAATCCAAAACACTCTCTTCCCCTACTTCAGCCCACCAACGCCCAAGTCCTCGTTTCTTGCAAAAGGCTTGCATTTCTACTCAAAGGATAATGGCTACATTTGAACTGCACAGGAATGTGTTGTTTTTGAGGTTCTCCCACTTCCCATCTCAACTGGGTGTGGGCCTATTTCATGTGTTATTCCTCTCAAGCTGCAGATTAAATCTCTGCCTGAAATGAAAGCAGTATCTTCCTGCCTATGAATGGCAGCATGTGTGGTTTGCTCTGGAAATGTACAGAAGAAGCCAAAACTAATGCCCACTGCAGCTTCCTGGCAGGCACACCTAGACCACAAAAAGAGAAAGTGCAATCCGTAGTGTCATTCAAACGCTGAAAGGCACCTGCTTTTTTCCAGTCATTTCTACGGAAAGACAACTTGCAAAGTGACCCAAATGAATGTGGAAGCAATAATTTTATTTTATTTTATTTGCCTCCCACTACACAGCAAGCAACTGCATTCCAAAGCAGGGTATCATGTTTCTGCCTGTAGTGTCACATGAAACCACAGTAGCACAATTTGGGTATGCACCCCACTAGCTAGCAGGAAATCCATTACCAGAGGGAGAAACAGCAGTTGCCATACCAGCAGCAAACGCTAAACTGGTACCAGCAGGGAGAAAATTCTAGCCACTCCCCCCCCCGATGTGCTAGCTTTCTACATGCAGGAAGCTTCCAAATACATGTTGCCATTCAGTGGTCCACCAAGCTACCTTGTTCCATGTACTGTACATATAGACCAGGCTTTGCTCAACTCATTACCTTGCAAATAAGAAGCTACTTCCAATTAGGGCTGGGTGATATCTGGTTTTCAACATCACAATATATCACCAGCTAAATATCACGATATCTCGATATATATTGTGATGTTATTTCAATACTGGTATTTATTGCACAGCCCTATTTCCAATGTGCAACAGTAGTTTAAAAAATCTATGAACAACAATATTTAAATCTTTCATCTCCCAGCAATCAGATATAAAAACTTGTGCACACAAATATCCCCTTGGTATCAACAGCTTCAGAAAGGCATATTTGAGGGCACAGTGACCCACAAGTTGGTCTGCATGTCCAGGTATACCTTTCCATCTAGAATTGGGGCCGCAGCAGGACTCCACGTTTGCATTTGCTCCAAGTCAGTAGGCAAAAACTGCACAAAAGCCAATGGACGTCATATTTGATTATCCCACGGCTAATTCTGGCTTGTATGGGATTATAGTGGTATGGGGCGAGCCTGCTTTCATCTCTCAGCCCTTCAGTCTTCAGCCGCTCCCTTCTAGGGCTCTTCAAAGGAGCAAAGGCAGCACCACTGACCTACTGAACCCTTTCTGGAGTCATCAAAACATCCAGCATCTGAAGGCCAAACAAGACATTTCAAAAGAAACAAGCATGGAATTAAGGATGCTTATGTTACGCCGATTTTAATGCATGTGATTTTGGGGGTGACGGGGGCATTTGCAGGGAAGCATCGGCAGATGAGTGGCACTTAAGCTGTTCCCAGGTGGCCAATTCTTGCCTGCAAAACCTCTCCCAGAAAATTCTCAAATACCACCACCACTGCGACTCTAAAGCCACAACTCAGTTTGGATGGGGAAGAAACAGCCTCACCTGGACCACCTACAGGGAAGAAACGGCAAACACCTGAGGAGCTAAATACCACAGGCCCTCCAATACAAGTGCCCCACATTCTCTATTTCAGGATTGGGACCAAGCACTTGCAGCAGAAATCAAGTCCTATTTGACTTTGAAAAAGCCTGATAAATCTTTTCAAGGAATCCCAAGCAGGCACATTTCAAAAAGAAGAAAGCAACTGGAAGCACCATATCAGTCTCTTCACTTTCTATATTCCTGCACATCTGTGTCATTGACAAACTAGCAGAATTCTCAATGGCAAGCATTTCTACCTAGCATAAAAATATGCTGGGCAGTGCTCGTGCAGAACGCAGAAGTGATGCATCCCTTTCCAGGAACTGAAATAAATGCTTTTGACCTCTACCCATTCCCTAAGCATACTTGACATTTTTAAGTTTAGGCAATTAATATTTCCTTTCATTGAAAACTTAAGAGCCCACAAGTGCTCCAGCATGCTAAGTATATAGAATAACTAGAATGGTTTGGTCAAACATTCCCAGTTACAGTTAAACAGATACGGTAAATACACCAATAGAAGCTCCTCTCAAAGCAAATACCTGGAGGGCTGCAAACAGTGTGTCTGTCACAGGTGTAAGCTTCCAAGATGGAATAAAGGTGGGATATAAAGACAACAGGATTACAATTTAAAGGATTTCAAACATTAGAAGCCCAGCAACTCCTCTGAACAGAAATCTACCATAAAGAGTGCAGCACCGAGATCATCCATCTCTTCAATTCACCTGCTGTACTGCACAAAAAGGCGTAAATTAAGAGAAATTCTCACAAAGAGTTCTAAGCGGAAAGAATACTACAACAAGCAAATGCTGCAATTCAGGCCACATTGAGAAGGAACAATGCAAGCTGTGGCAAAAAGTTGGAAGCTGCTCTGCCGTAAGACGATACCTACTGTGTTTTTAAGGGCACAGGAAAACCAGCAACTCATTCTAGAGTTCCCGAGTCCTGGCTGCCAAGAGTGAACAGCAAACCCGACATTCAGCTACAGCCAGAGTCCAAGGGGGCTGCCCAGTGCAACCTGAATTTCTGCTGCCCTTCTGCATTCATCTTGGTCCTTCTTCCCTTAGCTCGGATCCCCGGACATGCTGTCTCCGTCTTCGGGGTCTTCTTCAGACTTCATCACTCTTGAGAAGACAACTGGGCAGCTTCTAGGGACAGGGCTGTGCCAAGTGGCACCGTCCCTTCCAGCGGGCTGTGCCAACTGCTGCAGCTGCCCCCGCCTGGCACTGGAGGAGGGGGATGCCCAACACCAACGTGGCTTTTGTTTTCACTCCTCCTGCGCCGTAGCGCCAACTACTGCCTCTGCAGTTCAGACACAGTAAATATTGCCCCGCTCCAAAATATCCTGTAAACAATATGCAGACAGTCTCACACCAGTCCAGAGCTATTTTTTGATTTGCCCGGTACTTGATAGCTGAGCGATCGAAAGAAATAGCTAATAATATATCCAGTGCATGCTCAACCGGTGAGTAATACGTGACGGCCGCTGCCGGCCAGAGAGGCAAGAATGTGCACAAACTGCTCACACCACGAGCGGGCGACATGTGCTACTGACCCAGGCGCTGCACTCCCTCTAAGAAGCAAATGCAGTATGTTGTGCCCAATTAGCTTTCAAGTGACACTTTCCAAGGGAAACTAAGCCACTGTAAAATAGGGCATGATCAGTTCTACCAGGGACCCCTGTCATTAACCAGTACGGGCTCCCAACAGCTTAAGAGCCGATCGCGGCTTTGTAATCATATGACTGCGTCCAGCAGAGAGGAATGCAAGAGTCTATTTTGACAAAAGCATCTCAGATGTTTATTTAGAAGACACACGTGCCCCTGCTTTTCTAAAAAAAATTAAATAAATAAAAAGAACTCTCCTTTTACAAGCACGGACCCCATTCTGAAAGCCAAGAAGGTTTCAGTTTACTTTTGCTGCCAGGCTGTCTCCTTGCTGGCTAGTTGAGAAGCCCCATGGAGGTTTGTCAAACCATCAAATAGACAACACAGTGATTAACAGGGCTAGGGATGCAGTGCTCCCTTTTCTCCTTTTCAGTTTTAACAAGGAAGGCACACTCTTAAAATGCCATCTTTAGCACAGTTGGATGACACCAGCTTTGAATCTTCCAGATCAAATGGTCCAAAGGGAGCCCATGAAATATGCGGGGGGGGGGGAGAGCCCTCCAGACTATTAAGACAGAGGGACTGAAAATACAATTTGCTGAGGTGACCCTTCTTAGAAAGTTCTAATGGTGGCTCAGAGGTCGGTTGGTGGTCTACCAGAGGACATTTGTCCATTCAATAGGCAAACTCCAGTTCCTCCTACCCCCACACCCCCATAAAAGACTCATGGACAACAACATTCAGCATTTTAAAATAGAAGGATCCCCTCACTCATTCCCAGTCACAAAATGCTTGCCTAAATAAGGTCTTGCACTGATACCACTCTGGTGATGCTGGGTGGTTCAAAGCTGGGAGCGGCCATTGACAGCTTCTTTGGTTTGCCTCAGTGCCTGGGCTCAGATAAGCTGCACCAAAGAAATAACATTCGAGAGACTGCAGCAGTACTCAGGAGATGTGCCAGGTATGGGCAGGTGAGCTAACATTACTGCTCCTTTTTCCTGAGTGGGTATGTATGCATACTTGATGTCGAAAACACTTGGAGACATAGATGAATTGTTGGCCTTGGATCTGGCAATGCAAGACACAGGCGAACTGTTGGCCTCAACCAACGCTCCCCTCAGCCTCCATTCCACCCATGCAAAACTGCATTGTTGCAAAGGTTGTTGGTCATTTTCTACAACTGAACTCGCTTCCCTGGCAAGGCAGAAGTGCATCCACTTCTCATAACGCTGGAAAGTAGAAGCTAAATTGCTTTCTGCTTCCTGCTTTAACATTAGAGTGAACTTGGAAAACGGTATATTCTAGGAAACCAGCTGTGCAACCCAGCAGCTTTTCCTCACGAAAACAACATTCCAAGAAAAATGAAACTGAAATGGTTAGCAAAATCTCATATGAACGGGACCAGCAAGTCATTTTGTAAATCCACCACAATTTGGGTTTATAATGTTAAGAAAGTTCAAGGGCAAATTAAACTAGCTTCAAAGATCTTAAAAATAAGTTGTTTACCTGACTTGCCACATTATATCTTGCTTCCTTCTGCCTACAGCAGGTGCCAAATGAATTTCACATCCAGGTTCCAACCTGGTGAAAAATATTATACTCCCAAGGAATTGGTGGGCTCTTTGCCACTTTGGTTCCATAAACTCATTCCCACTGCCCCTGCTCCTAAATAAATACATGATTAAATAAATACCCTTCTAGGGTGAAATTACGTACTCACGTCTTTTCTGCTTTCTTTGAGTGGGTGGTGTGTGTGTGTGTGTGTGTGTGTGTGTGTGTGTGTCTGATAATGATTTTTTGTGATAGTCTCAATGTGGTCTTCATGATATTCACATGTTTATTTTTGGAAGTTTTATGGTATTAGCTGTATTAATGACTGTGAATAACATTTAGAAATACGGAACCTCAGCTGTGCAAATGGTTGACCAAATAACCTCAAACCCGATTCCAGCTGTATGGATTTTTGAATCCTGGGCTGGTGGAAGCAAGATGCTTGGATTGAAAAATGAGGTTGAATCAGGTTCCTGTAGGCCAGAATAAAGAACACAAAGAATATTTATAGTGAGAGGAGTGAAGAAAGTCTGCAGGATAGATAAACCAGACACAGTGTAATGGGAATAAGGAGTAAAGGAATTGCTGCAGACCGAGGCAGTGATTTTTTGGGAGGTGGGGGATAAATCATAAGACATGCCTCATCCTGACCAGAATACAGCCCAAGTTGCAAGTCTCCTGCAAGTTTAAGTTCTTTAACCACTGAAGCCTGAAAAATGTGAAGGAGGTCATTAGTCTTGTTTAAAAAGGCTTTTAACTACCACGTCCAATGGAGCTTACTCCTAAGACAGTTAGTTACTGAAACCACCTCACTCCTGCTGGTGGGTTTATTCTCCTTTTAATGCTTGACAAAGCATTATCTGCTGCTGTTTCTTTTCTGCCAGTTGTTTTGTTGCTTTTATTACTGTTAGACATTTTCAGCTTCTTTTTGAAGAGAGTGAGATTTAAAGATAATAATAACACAGAAAATCCTAACTGCTGACAATGCTATACATTTATACTATATATAAGCAGTGTTAGAAACTCAGGTATACAAGCTAGGTATACCTTAAACGAAGGTCACAGTCGCCACAACGGAATGTCTATTCACCAAGGGGTTGGATGATCCTTAGGGTCCCTTCCAATGCTACAAATTTATGATCTTAGAACATGTCATATCACCAACATAGCGGTCAACTTTTCCCTTTAAGGGAAATTCCTTTATTCCGAATAGGATTCCTTGCAAGAAAAGGGAAAAGTTGACAGCTATGCACCAAAAGCTAACATGAAACAGATTATAAAGTTTTGCAGACACCCACAATACATCCAATGCAGCCCCTGTTGTTTAAAAGGGGTAAATCCTTCCTAACTTGTTTGGTTTTTGAGAGCCTACATATTAAAAGACTTACAGTACCTTGCAGTAAAGGTAGAAAGAGGCGTTTGTGGTATGTAATGTACCAAGAGCACGCATTACTTCTGCAGATCAGGGTAAAATGAGACAGGATGTTCTTAAATTACCAGCGGAAAGGGCATACAGCTGCTGTGAACACAGAGAATTGGAATCACTGGGTGCTACCAGCAATAAAGGCTATTAATAGTTTCTGCTGCTTCTAAGGAGTTTGAAGTTTTCCAGTTTCTAGATTATCCAAGCAGCGAGGATCAAGGCCGCCACTAGACTGGACCCATTTCTTCTTTCATTCTGCAGAACTCAAGTTTTTGTCAAGTTCTCTTACAAATGGAGCTGGCCACAGGCTAATAAATCCTCAGCATTTGCTCTCAACTTGAGAAAAACAGCACCTGCCTTACAAGGCTTACCAACTGGACTGGTAAGGTGATCTCTCTTGCAGTTAATGACTCATGCCAAATGAGAGATGGTGGTGATCACTGAATGCCAAAAGAAAAGGGTGACAACAGAAGTGTAACCTCCGCAGACCCAATCAAGTGTAAATTTCTGGCCTGCAGTTAAGGTAATGAGAGGTCTCCCTCTCATAAAAGCCCCAACACAGATGCACCCCAGTCAAAAGGAGCTACTTGGCGAGGGCTTCTGAAGTCCTCTTATAGTATTTGAAAACTGAAATCTCTTGCTCTATTCCTCTGTCACAATCATTTATCTCTGAGCCACATACACTGAGCACTGTTACAGCTCCAATTCCAATGGAACCTTATATAATCACAGAACTGAAGTGTTGGAAGGGACCCAAGGGTCATCTAGTCCAACCCCCTGCAATGCAGGAATCACACAGCTAAACAATCCCTAAGTGATGACCATTTAACCTCTGTTGAAAAACCTCAAATGAAGAAGCGCCCACCACCTTGCGTGTTTCTACGTCACAAAAATCCGCAAAAGTAGTAAGAAGCATAATCTGCCAGCACAATTAAGTCACACTAATGTTTTGATATATTTTTATGGGATTTTGGCTTAAGTGGTGGTACTTATGCTTTGCCACCACATTGTTCCAAGGATTAGACCACACTTCAGAATCAGGTTTTTGCTCACTGCATGTTATTCAAAACTCTGCAACTGGAATGTATCCTGGCACCAAGTTATTAGCCCATGCACCAGAAATTGCCTAGGGGACAATTCTAATGCTGGAAACTCTAAGTGGAACAACTGTAAACAGGAGAATCATGGGACATTCCCAGATTATTCCAGGGATTTCTATGAAAGATACATAGTGTACTTCTTACTCTGTAATTCTCTCTTCCAGTCACTCTCTGCCCTGTGAATTCCACAACTGATTAAGTTTCTTTTAAACTGAGTTACTTTCAGAGTTCCTGTAAGAGACATCAGACTCCCACAATCCTGTGCCAAGGAGCCGATAGTCTCTACAAGGTCAGGATGATTAAACAGATAACTGATAAAAGTGGCATTCTGTGGGATCTCAAGTAACTAAAGCGAGGGGTGATGCAGCCGGGTGCTAATCTCTTCAATGACCTCTTGCCCTCAAAGCCCTCTCTTTTCATCAGCTTTGCAAATTTAAGCAAAAATTCAGATTCAATTTTATTAAACATATTACTGTTCTGTCTTCTGATCACACCCAGGCAGCCAGTCTAACAAGACACACATTATCCAAACACAATAAAATCCTAAATCAGGCTGAGCAACATGACCTAGGAATGAGTGGAACATGAGTACTCAAGGGCTTACAATGAAATCTGTCAGGGAACTTATTTTCGGGGTAACATTTAATAAATCATACCCCAAATCTCCAACATATTTATTATTAAACAGAATGTACATCCTACTTGATTTAGTGGGAGGGGACTCAAACCTCTAAGCAGTTTACAACCAAATAAAATTAAGCATTTAAATCATCTATAAAAAAAGTTAAAAATAGGTATTAAAAATATTTAAAAGAGGCTTAAGTTCCATACTAGCTAAAATGATATTAAAACACATGTAACTTCTATATTTCTGGAAAGGCTTGCCAAAACAAAGGAGTTTTAAGCAGGCACTGAAGGAATACAATGAAGGCACCTGTCTGATGTCAATATGCAGGGAGGAACATTACATGGCCCCTTGCTGAAGCTAAGCAGGTCCGGTTCTGGTCAGTTCCTGGATGGGAGACTACTTGGGAACTGCAGGCATACTACCTTGGGTTCTAGGGTGGGTGGAGGGAATAGGATATCAGCATAAGGAAATATATACAAGGTGCAACCCGAATCAAGAATATTCAAATAATAGTGGGAATTGACTAGAACTAGCCATAGTGACAAATGCCGCTGTTTGCATCAAAGATTGGGAATTCACTGAGATCCGATGGAATGCTTCCATGCATTTTGAAACCCACTATTCCCAAGGTTCTTCATTTGGAAATTTGCTAAATTGATTCATTGCATTTCCACCCCATCATCCCTCCAAGGAGCTTAAGGTTCTCTTCCTCCCCATTTTATAATCACAACAGCCCTGTGAGGAAGGTGAGGTTGCAAGACAGTGAGCTTCACGGATGAGCAGGGATTTGAACCCTTGTCCAACACACTAATCACTGCACCACACTGGTTCTCCAAATGCACTGGCTGTACTTGTTTATGCATGTCCCTAGCCTGCCTCACATGATGCCAGACTACACACAGAAAGAATTAGCAGCAGGGGGTCCCACACTCATGCATTTAGTAACCACGCCTTGCCCCAACTATTCATCCTTAAGCAGCATTTGCTGCCAAAGGGGAACTCAGTATAAAGTGTGTATGTGGGCCATCAAGATCTCTCCCTCCACCGTCGTTTTTGCCACAGATGCTCATGTGAAATTAGTGGTTGTTTGTTTACACACACACCCTCCCCTTTTTGCTTCTTCCTGCCTCATGGCCCGGACTTGTAGCACGAGAACAGCAACACTAGTGATTCTCCTGCCAAGACACACAGAGGCACAGGCTTCCAACCACACAGCAGCTTTTATTTTAAAACGGGCTACCTGCCAAAACGAGTGCCTCTGTAGATGGCACCCCACCTTGATGACACTCTGGAAGCCATGCAGAAACACACACAGCACTCAGTCCATACACATTTCTTTATCATAAACACAACCAGTCATGATTTCCAGTAGACCCCACCTACTGCTGGTCGTTTGCCTTCCTCATGGGGAAAACATAGGAAGCTGCCATATACTGAGTCAGACCATTGGTCCATCTAGCTCAGTTTTGTTCACACTGGCTGGCAGCAGCTCTCCAGGGTTTCAGAATGGGGTCTTTCACAGTCCTACCTGGAAAAGCTGCTGGGGAATGAACCTGGGACCTGCTACACGCAAGGCAGATGGCTCTTCCTCTATGGGTTTTCCTCTGCTATACAGTCTCTCATTACCTCATTTAACATAATAAATAGCTTTAATACTATCAAGCGACCAGTGGGGTGCGGTCAGGGGACTAGGCTAGTTCCCTAAATATTCCCCTGGCACCTCCTTTCCAAAGCCTGGGAAGCTTCTGCCTGGCTTAAGGAGGGAGGTACGATGCTCATGTGTGCAACATCGCTCATGTGCACATTGTCGTCCCAGTCCTCCCACCCCCACAATCGTCCTTGCAAGCTGACACCTCTGGCCTTAACTGTTCCCCTACAAAAAAAATCACCGCACACCACTGCAAGCAACATATTGGATACCAACATTGCTCACAAAAATAAATATTTTTCTGTGGAGTGTATCTAAGAACAGATTTGCTCTTTAAGTCACAAGTCTGCATACAGTAGCAACAATTCTGAGAATTTGGGGGTAAACTGGGGCAGTGGGGAAGTCATTGGCATAGCAGCAACTGGGCACAGTTAGCCAAACTGCTTGGAGTCCCAATACATGGTCCTCAATATGTCAGCATCACTGACAGTTAAACAGATACTGTGATATTCCATGCTAGTTCTTTTCAGACTAGACTCTCTGAAATTAATAACTTTGGTTAGGACCTGAATACAACCCATATAGTCCTAGACTGTGCCGCAAGTGGAGATGAGGGATGAACAAGCTATACCAGCCTTCGTGAAGCTGGCTCCCTCCAGATGTTTTGTACAACAGCTGGTGGGAATTGTGGTTACAAAAGATCTGGAGGGCACCAGCTTGGCAATGCCTGAACTACACCACACCAAGGAATGCTTTAAGCAAATGAGTAAATCTTTACAAGTGGACACGGAAGGAGGGGTGGGGAGGAAATGGAAGGGTCACAAGCCAATTGGCCTTGAGGAAAATTTGCTTACACATCTGGAAAAATAGGCATCAAATCCTGAGAATGAACTAAAACTCTCCCATGAAGTTTCTTCAAACTCAAGCCTGCCTCACCCAGCATAGACACGTCCCCTTGGAAAAATATTTGGGGAACTGCTTTTTTCTTATCATTAAAGCTACATTCACCCTAACTCACGATTTAGCCAAAGGAGGAGAGCATTCCAGAAAGATTAAAACATCACAGGAAGAGACTGACCTTCCTGTTACATGTGGGAGGGACAGCCTGCTCCTTCTCAATTAGCTGGCAGCTTTCTCAGTTTAATTGCCCAGCTCATAAAGTGCGTGTTTTGCAATTGTCAGTGTCTTCACCAAAGTGGGGTGGAAGGAATAAGTCTTGTGGCACCTTAATGAATAAGGAAAGTCTGCCATCAGTTATGAGATGGCTTCTCGAGCGTAGAATAAATTCCAAGCAAACACCCACAAAAGCAACAGGAGGAAGCACTTTCACACACTTCTACTCTTCCCACAAGAAAAAGGAGTTTGAAGCTTATGTTTAGTTTGGAAAGAAACAGGACCCCACTGCCACCTCCATATACAGGCACCCCCCCCCAATCTTACACAGTCTGAGAAACAAACAAAATTAAATCCAGCTGATGTTTACATGCCATCACTCACACTGGCAAGAGTGCTTTATTTCCGATTATGAAATGGAAAGACAAAATGGAAATATCCCTTTCAAAGGGAAACCAGCAGAGCTTAGCTGACAGATTTGGAGGTGCCTGTGATTTGCGCAGGCTGGAATACTAATGCAAGCAATCCGACCTAAGAGCCTCACTCAAAAGTAGGAAAGTTAAGAGAATTTCCACAATGTGCATGTTTGTAAGAGGTCAGGACTGAAAATCATGCAAGCAAATAGGAGTCGTTTTCGCTAGGGCTGTCTTTTAAACCCACAAACATTACTTAAATTGCATTATTCCCTGCATTGTTTTTGACATTTTACTTCCATTGACATGCACTGAAATTAATTGTGTACATTTCAGCCACAGCTGGCAGCATGATGAATAAGGTAGGTTTTAGTGGAAGCAGAGCTGTAGTGGAATAGAAACAGTGCTTATTGGGCCAGTCACTGCCTCTCAGTCTAACGTACCTCACAGGGTTGTTGTGCGGATTAAATGAGGACTTGGAGAAAGAACTATGTATGCCACCTTGAGCTCCTTGGAGGAAAAAGGTGGGCTATAAATGCAATTTATTACATTTATTTTTATTATTTTTACTATTTTTATTGTTGTTGTTGTTGTTGCAATGAATGCAGGACAGGATGGAGATGGCTGCCGCCTTACATCCCTATGCAATAGTCAGGTAAACCTGAATGTAGTGCAAGCGCAGGCCAAAGAATCACAGGCCTAAGCCTGCAGCTATCCACTGAGTGTACAAAACTGCCTTACAGGAAGTCAGGCCTGTATCATCTTCTCTGGCTAGCAGGGTTCTCAAGTAGAGGAAAGTCATTGCCAACTGTGCTACCTAAGGCAGTTTTTCACTGTGGATCAGCATTCCTTAATCTGGTTCCCTCCAGGAGTTTTGGATTACAACTCTCCAGCCAGCATGAATACGGGAGTCCTATTCCAAAACATCTGGAGGGCATCAGGCTGCCGTGATGTTGGGGGGCTGAACCTGGGACTTTCCCTATGCAAAGCAGGTTCTGCTCCACCAGTGAGCAGCACTGGCCCCTCCCCTGCTGGAAGAGCAATGACTTGACAGTGTACTCTAGAACAGCAGGTTTTAGATTAACCCTCCACCCTGTAATTAATACAGGCAAGTCTTGACACATTTAACCACTAATAGCATTTCATTCAAGGCACACATTTTTCTTCTCAGAAGAAGTTGCATAAATGTCCACTCCCTATATATGAAAAACACACAAACACACATCAGTAAACAGTTCAGTAAAGTATGCTTCTGAGCAATAGAGCATGCTGAAGTAATTCTGAAGCATGGAAACATGCCGTTGCAAGACTCAGTTGAGACTCCCAAGAAGAAATCTACAACTTGGCCATAATGATTTCGTTCATTGGCAGATCTCCTCAGTTCTTTTAAGCAAAGCTGAAAATCCAACATTCTCTTCAGCTGCAATCGCTGGACTCTGCAGGGAAGCTGCCAATGATCTGCCTTCAGTTGGGTTAAGACTCCTGAGCTTGGAACAAGGAGGGTTATGTCCACTATCACTTGTTAGTAAAGTAATAGCTGTGCAATTTGGCACAGAATATCACTGATCCAGCCAACAGCAATCAAGACCCCACACATATCCGCATAAAATCCATATTCCCATGAGCAGCACAGAGTAGGGAATGCTGGAGGAACTGGAGGAAGGGGGTGCAGTGGTCTGCATTCCACAGCTAGCTCTTTTGACCTGCAACTCCTGACTGAGTTGCACACTAGAACATGGCCCCTCTCTGAAATCCACACTCCACCAAATTCTAGGTGGTCCAAAATCCATCTTTAAAACATATGGTTTATTTCTCCTACAGGTAAAAATAGCTTGGAGCAGCTAGAAAGTGTGCAGCTGCTCCCATCTCTGATGCAAATGGGGCCACAAGTTCCCCTGGGATTGATGCAACATGGTAATGTCCCTTCCTATGAAACTGTATGGAAAGTTTCCAATTTCATAGGGAATTGGTAGTCCTCTAATGCCATCTTATTTAAAGCAGGAATCAGCATACATTTGTTTTTTGAAAACTATTGCTATCACACTCAAGTGGCTTATGTCACAGAAGCAAAACAACAAAAAATAAACACTCTGCTGAGGTTTGTTTTAAGAAAATAAAATAAAAACCAATACCAGGTGTTACAAAGAACAACAACAGTGTTACAAAGAGTGTGACAATTGCATGAGGTTTCTGGCCCTTGAAGTAAGCAATTCCTCCTACAACACCACCACCTTAACTGCTACTCTCTTCCAAGAACTTTTAAACCAAGATGGCAACCAAGGTGCAAACCTATGTAAACCGTTTGCAGGAAAGCTAAGGCTGTCAGCATAGCCAGTATCAGATGCTCAGCATTCTGTTTGCTCTCAAGAAAAGGGCCACCTTTCCCTTTCATCTGATCACATTAAGGGTCAGCAGAGTCTCCACAAAGCTGTTTGTTGAATGCAAAATCTGAACAAAGGAAGGAAGCTGCCCACTGAATGTGCTGATAACCCTGTGCCCCAATTCAAACTCCACTGCCTCCACACACACCCCCACCCCTAACTGATCTGGGGAAATTTAAGAACAGAACTGTGATCAGCATTACTATAAACTTAATAAATTACATCAAGGGTGAGTAGAAGGCAGATTTGGATCTACTGGTAGATCTCTTGGGAGACTTGCAATAGATCTACATGGGTTGCTGACTCCAATAGCAATAACAAAGGGACCTTTTCCACCCAAATTAGGCTGCCAAAATGAAGGAAGTGAATTAGGAGCAGCATTTTTTGTGTGTGTGAAAGAAAGGAGCTCAAGTCTGGTACTGAAAAAAAATTTCTATGCTTGGAGGCACTCTGTTCTTTTCTTCCAACCATCTTTTGCACCCAGCTCTGGTTGGTGGATCTTGGGGTTGTAGCAGGCAAGTAGTAAATCTGGCAAAACAAACCTAAACTGCCCATTTCTCAGTTATATTATATTTATATCGTCATGGAGCAAGCATGCCAGCTAATGTGAAGGCTGCTTTTAAATTCAAGGAGTACAGAATGGGAATCTTTGTTTCAAAAAGAGGAGGTAATAACAGCATTCCCATAGTTACACACTGGGCCTGGCTTCTATGACTACAGACACAAATGACCTCGGATTGCCTCAACGTTGCTAATTAATGAGTGATGCAAGCTTATGACCAGTAATTAATCCAGGCACAGCAGAAATTGCAGCATGCAATAGCCAAAGTCTGATCAATGAAATGGAAAACTCACACAGCAAGAGCCCCTCCTTGCTTCTGCTGCTGTGTAAAAGCTGTATCAGGCGGGTGGAGTCATGGGTCTCAAAAAGTACTTTTCCACAAGATACAATTCATGGGGCAAAATCCAGTTGTGATTAAAAAAAAATGCCCAGAAAGAAGATCTACATTAGGAGCAAAGTTCAGCAACTGACAGAAAGGCTAACTTCAGTGTGCAGTCAGATACTGCCAAGTCCGACTGCAATGAAGAGGCTACATTTCTCTGAGTTGCTGGCATATTCTAGGAGGAAACTGTCCTCCTCAAATGTGTCCTCTGTGTTCCTCATTTCTGGCCTAAACACACAACACTTCATCTTTCACTGTCCTGAGTATATGCAGATTTTCAGCAACCATCTCAATGGGCAAAGCTCTGAGTTCTGCCTGCATGAATCTCAACGTCAATCATTAGCCCTCATGAAATCAGAGTTACAACCATTTATATAGTTTATGACAGTTCTGAATTTTTCCCTGTCCGCCTTCCTTTTGAGGGGATCCATTTTAGCCAAAGTAGGCATAGCAAGCCAACTTGATTCCTTGGTTTGCAGCCTATTCCAAATTCAAAAGTAGGCTGAGAGCAAGAGTTGCTTGCCTTGAGATGTTATGAAATAAGTGAATTACCTTCCTAATGCAACAAAACCCAAGCACTTCCTACACACCTCATCTTCTCACTTTACACATCCCAAATGTGTGTTCTCACACACAATGGGCACAACCCTAGCACTATTTCATGTGCAAAACATGCATACACAAAAAAAAATGTGCCACAAACGCCTCAAGGAAAACCCTCCTTAAGCGCTCATATTTTCAACATTTGAATCAAAACAGGAGATAAGTTTGAAGAAAAGAATGCTGAGACAATGTCTCAGGTTGTATGTCTACAGTACTGGCTTGCATTGGTCTGGATGCCTTTGGCAAGCAGCAATAATTTCCAGACAACAAAGCAAATGAGTTTTTGTAAATAAGAATTTGTTCTTCCAAACAGCTGATACAGCACTAATGATTGATGTATGTGGTCAGGTAAGCTAATAATGGGCAAAGGAGATTCCACCCTTTTGGAGTCTACACTAGCTATGGTTCAGTGGGCATGAATGTGTCAAAACAGCCTAGACCAACAGGTTCCATAGCAAAATAAGTCTGGCAAAATCTTTAAAAAATGAGCTACTTCTAAAGAACGAGTTTGTGTGTACACAAGTTCTTTTAATTTATTATTCACTCTTCACCCTAAGGGTCCCTGAGCAGGTTAGAAAGTTCCTCCCTCTAGCATATTTATTGACTCACTCTAGAAGTCACAAATTTCAACAGCTTGCCAAAAGCCATCCATCACCTTCCCGAAAGGGATTTGGTCAAGGGTGCACAAGTGGCTTTATTTTACTCTGACCATAATCTGATGAATATTTAAGGTTCTGCCTCAGTATAGAGGTTGATATGTTTTATACCTCATTTTAACTTTATATGCATATGCATAAGTCTTAATCTAAAAAACATGTTGTCGGGGGGGGGGGAGGGTAGCTTGCTCAGCTCTACTGTTGCTTTCACAATCACAGTCAGCCCAATGTTAAGGTTCCCAATACCACTTTTTCTCCCATATATTAACAATCCATAACACCAAGAAGCAAAAACATGTTCTAATTATGAACGCACTTCAGTACGGAGGCAATACACCTTGTTCCATTTTCACACCTTCATTCATTTCCATATTATCATTACTTATTATTATTTATTGAAGTTATATACCACCGTATACCCGCAGGTCATATAACACCTTTTGCAAGAGAAATGAATTCATTTCATCAAGTTTGTGAGAGAGGTTGCTCTATTCCTATTCTATAAGAGCAGCAGGGGAAAAGAACTGAGGTTAGACATGGACTTATGTGCCGCCTCATAGCAAGAAAGAAACAGAGCTGCAAAGTTCCCCTGTGACATAAGCAGCTCCAAAGCCTCAGCATCAAGCTGTTCCAATGATGGATGGGAGCATCATTTTCTGGGGATTGGTCAAAGACTACCAACAATTTGAGAAGATTTTACTGAAGGAGAGACTGACACCAAACACAGCACACTAAAGGTGTGTGACAGCCACCAGCAGCAGCTAATGAAAAATACTGGAGGGGGGGAGATGCACTCCACAGTTATGGAGCATGAAGGAATAATTATAGATTATCTGTCATGCAATCAAAGCAAAAAAACAACAAAGTCCTCAAACAAATTATTCAGCGCCTTCCTCTCAGACCCCAACACAACACATAACCTCAATCTCTTCCCATGTGAATTCACCCTGAGGTGCCTCCCTTCCTGGTAACAAGAGTGTGGTTTTCCGACATGCCAAATTAAAGATGACTAATTTAGCATGTATCTTGTCAAGTATCTCAGAGTCTTGTCACTGTGATGACAACCAAAGTCATTAACAGGTACACAACTCTACCGTGAAATTCCAGTACTTGCCCTGAAGTCATCAAGGTTTGCCTCACCTGCCTGCTTACTTCACTTCCCACAGACGTTAATGTGAAGTAAGAGGCACACAAATGGATTCAGGCTGTGGATCAGACACATCAGAGGTTCTCAAACAGTGGTCACAGATCACTGGTGAACTGCAAGTTCCCTTTAGGTGGTCCTGGGAAAAGCTGTGGAACAACTGGATTTCTTCTTCTTCTTTTTTGATGACTGACAAGACCATTTAGAGCTGGGACCAGATTACTAAACAGACTATGGCCCATGATTTTCATACAACAGCACTAGCGCAATATGGGATTTTCATCACTCCACCTCAAGTCTAAATACAGAAGCAGGAAAAATGTTGCAACTGACAAACCCAACTTCAAATAACTTTTGTTCACAAGAACAGGTACATTCATCACATTAGAAAAGACAATACTATGGTTATTAAGATACTAGTTAAACATGTGCTTTGCTTTACAGAACAAAAAAAAGTTTCTTAAGTGGTTTGCTGAAAAAAGTTTGAGAACCAATAAACAACTTAAGAGAACAGGGCCCTTTCCAATGTATATTCAAAGAAAGCATAATTAATCATTTTATGGCTGTTGTCTCAAATCTACATAGTTGGAAGTATGTCTGGCTGGAAGCAATGAAACTTATTTCCAACCATACACACTACTGCAACAGTTTGACTTCACCCCCAGGGACACACTCCATTGTCTCTTGAGACAGATGGATGACAACAACACACTTTGGGCTGAGATACAATAAATCTTCATCTTTTGTGAAGTCATGTCAAACTTAATTAAGATAATGTTCATCATGCCTGTATCCATATTTTTTAAAAAAGTTCTTAACACATTTTCAGGGGGGGAAATTGAATGCACAAAGTGTTCAACAACTCACTTTGGTGCTTTCAAGGGAAGCAGTTTAACCAAGAAGCCTTTTTAGTTCACTTCGAGAGCGGCTGAACAGTTTCCCAGATGAACTTATTTTCAAAAACATGGCACGCAGCTTTCCATCTCTTTTGCTCTCACAGAACATTTCCTGGGTGCTCCTATTTCAGCTTTGCTCAGCAAGTGCAGAGGATCGCTATGCAGGGGAGGCCTTCTCAACTGCACGTAAATTCTGCCAGCACCAGCATCAGGAGGAGGGCCAAACTCATTCAGCTTTTTATTTGTGTGTGTGTGACAACAAATGCAGAGCTTACGTTGCCCTGGAAAGTGCAACCCATGCAACAGTGAGAGGGAGGGAAGGAGGGAGGGAGGGAGAGATCTGTGGCAACTGGATTAAGGGCGAAAACTTTCCTACCTCGGGATTTGGATCTCCATCCTCCCCCACAAAAAAAAAAAAAAAAAGAGGGCGAGCGCGGGGGCTTTGAGAAAAATATGTCAAAACAAGGAAGAGCGTGACTTTGCTGCTGCTCCTATTGTCCCTCCCCCCATTCCGTTTTGTGGGTCACACATTACCCCATTTCCCTCCCTCTTCCAGACGACCCTCCAACTACCTCCCTCGCTGTATCCCCTGGAAAGACGGGAGCTGCATGCCAGAGCCCCCCCCCAAGTTCTCCCCACTTTCCCTTTCCACCCCTCTGCCCCCACTTGCCCTGAGGCTGCCCCTCCCCCTCCCTTGGCCTGAGGCTGCCCCTCACTCTCGCCCCCTCAGCGCCCTCCTCACCTGGCCCTCCCCCCCCAGCCACTCACCCCCCCGAGGCTGCCACCGCCTCCCGCCACCGACACTTCCTGCTTCCTCAGGCGGGACTTGAGGCTCTTCATGATGTTACTGCCGCCGCCACCGCTGCCCCTCAGACTTCGGGACGGGACGACGCTCGGCGCCGGCGCCCCTTTCCTCGCCCCGCCCCTCCACCCACACCCGGCCAATGGGAGACGGCCAGGCCCCCGCTGCAGCCATTGGGGAGGCGGATCCTCGGGGGAAGGGCGGGACTTCCTTGGTCTCCTTCGGCAAGCGGCTCCCTGAGCGAGGACTCCGTACCTGGGTCGGGAGAGGGGCGGGGCTGGCCAGGTACCTGTGGGGCCACGCCCTCTAGGCGGGGAGGAGGCGGGAGGCTGGGCAGATTTAAAAAGGGCCGCGCGGACCCTGCGCTGGAGGAGCGGCAGCTACAGCCGCCCCGGTAGGAGGCAGGTTGGGCTGCCCTCCGCGCCTGGCATAGCGCGGGCGAAATAGCCAGGAATCAGTGGCGCATCGAACGCTCGCATTGCTAAGATCTGCTAAAGTTCACAATCTTATCTTGGATTTGCTGTTTTAACTCATGTCCAACTCATTCTACGTGCCCATTTAATAGGTTTTTTTAAATCTTTTTGTCTGTTTTATATACATTATAAAATCATAACAAATAAATAAATTTGCCAAAGAGACGACCCCCCCCCCAACCATGCTGAAGCTGAGTAGGCCTGGATGTGTGGCCTGCATGGCCACCCTTGCATCCTGAAAGGGCACCAGCCACAGGCCCATGGGGCAAGGGTGCAAGTGCGATTGATAGTTATGGGTCAAGGCCCAGGATGGGCTTAGCCCAGGGGGGCAGTTGCCCCCCAAATCAATACAAATCTAAGGTTCTGGGCCCCCCCAAAAAAGTTTGCCCCTTCCCCTACAAATATGTGGTACGCCCATGAGATTCAGCGGAAATTAAAAGGAAGGACTATTTCATACAGCACATGGTTAAACTCTGCAACTCAGTCCCGGAAGTGGCAGTGGGTGGCTACCAATTGAGATGGCTTTAAAAGAAAATTAGAGAAATTCATGGAGGAGAGAGCTATCGATGGCTACTAGCTGGGGAAGCTATTCTCTGCTGCCAGAGTTGGCAGCAGAAATGCTTCTAAGTACTGATTGCTGGAAACCACAGGAGGGGAGAGGGCTTTCGTGCGTTTCCCACAGACACCTGGTTGTCCACTGTGAGGACACCCATTGTGGTAAGACTACCAGCTGGCTGGAATTGGCATTGATGTAACCCAGCCTTCATCCAGCTTGATGCCCTCCAGATGTGTTGGGCTACAAACCAGCATGGCAGGGACTGTCTGCATGCAGAGCAAATGCTTAGTCCTTTCTGGGCTGCAGCTTCTCTTTCCAAAGGGTTAAATGCTTTCCACAAGATCTGATGGCCTATCTCATCAGGGTTGCTTACCATGGGAAAAGAAACCCAATTTTTCCCCACACTGCAGTTAGAAAGGATCCTTCCATGTGGGCTCAGGAAAGAATCTCAAAGGAGAAGCTTAAATGTCTGGGGGATGGGGAGCAGACGCTGCAGGCAGGAGGAGTTTAGCTCTTAAGAGGCCTCATCAGGTCCCTTCCACCTGGGCACTCTCCCTACCAGGATCTCCACACAGCTGGAGAGCTTCTGACAAAGGAGAGGAGTCACAGAGGCAGTGACTGTGAATCATAGAATTGTAGAATTGGAAGAGGTACCAAGGGTCATCTAGTATAACACCCTGCAATAAAGGAATCACAGCTAAATAAAACCTGACAGATGTCCATTCAACCTCTGATTAAAACCTTCCAAGGAAGGAGAGTCGTAGTCCATTCCACTGTCAAACAGTTCTTACCATCAAGGAGGTTCTTCCTAATGCTAAGTCAGAATTTTCTTCCTTGTCATTTGAATCCACTGGTACGGGCCCTAGCCTCTGGAGAAGCAGAAAACAGGCTTGCTCCATCTGGTCATGCTGGCTGCTTAGGGAAGGCTGATGCAGAAGAATTAAAGTCACATATGGAGCTGAAATCTAAAATATGAAGCCATTAGCAAAATGAGACAAGACCCCGGGGAACAGCTTAGATCATAACTGACTTATCAGGGCCCGTCTGTCGCATCTAAGCCTCACGATGCTTTGCCTTGAGAGCATCCACTTCAGCTGCCGCAAGACTCTGTATACAGGTGGGCCGGTTCTCATTCATACTTTAGCTGTGATTCCTGCACTGCAGCAGGTTGAACTAGATGGCCCCTGGGGTCCCATCGACTCTACAATTCTATGATTCTAGCATGCGATTGCAAACATAGGTCTGTGCAATAGGAGGAGACAAGAAAATCCACTGGGATGGGGCGGGGGAGGTTGGAGTTCTTTACGAGCTACAAAGCCATCGCTGCAAACCCTCTGAATGTTCCGAGATCTCTCAGTGCCACCAAACAGTTCTTGTTCTGAGCACAGGAATAGCCAGCAGCTCCGTGCCATAAAGGCTGCTAACCATTTATTTGCACAAGCAGAAGATTGGTGCTAGCAAGAGGTGTCTAGATAATAATGCATGATAAGCCTGGCCCCCAAAAAACTACGGGAACACTCACAGAATCCTCTTGCTGGTATAGTAGTTAGAATGTTAATGAGGATCTGGGAGACCTGAGTTCAAATCCCAACTCTGCAATGAAGCTCTCAGCTGGGTGACCTTGGGCCCATCAACACCTCTCAGCCTAATTTTGCAATATAGTGGTACCTCGGGTTACAGACGCTTCAGGTTACAGACTCTGCTAACCCAGAGATAGTACCTTGGGTTAAGAACTTTGCTTCAGGATGAGAACAGAAATTGTGTGGCGGCAGCAGGAGGCCCCATTAGCTAAAGTGGTGCTTCAGGTTAAGAACAGTTTCAGGTTATGAACAAACCTCCGGAATGAATTAAGTTCTTAACTCGAGGTACCACTGTATTTCAAAAAGTGAAAATCCGAACACAAAAGTTGTTGAACTTTTTAAAAAAATTGCCCAAAGTTGTTTAGCTTTTTTTTGCAAAATCTCAAAAAAGAAGAAGTTTTTGAGCCATTTTTCAGGAAAATCGCCAAAATCTAGACTTCTGACATTGGTTGCCATACATCTGGATTTCCGCCCAGACACTGCTTCCAACTGCAGTATTCTGGCTATGTCCAGGAAATTCCGTATGTATGGCAACCCCATCTCAGCCTAACCTACCTCACAGGGTTGTTGTGGGAGTGAAATGAGGAGAACCATGTCTGCCACTTTGAGATCCTTGGAGGGAAAAGGTGAGGTATAAATGCAGGAAGGAAAAAAGGAAACATGATCATTGCAAAGACAGGGACTAGCAATGGGTTCCTACTCTCAACTACTCCAACAATTGCAATTCATGCCAAGATGCAGTTTGTCCGTTTTAAAGTGCTGCACACAGGGAGAAAAGCTGTTGTTTTTTTGAATACAAGATGCTTGGGGAAGACCCCCCCACTTTTTTTTTTTTTGCAGATTTATTGCCATATTAAACCTCCCAGGATTTGACAACAAAATCACCGAGGGCCAACCTTGATCAGAGTGTAGCTTTCTGAAAAGCCCCGCATTCAAGACCCCCAACAGAGCGGCCACAATCTGAAAATAAATCCTCTAATTTTATACCTGCCCCCATGCTAGGAATTCAGGCCATGCTTGCGGGTGACCTAAAATTATAGGAGGTTACAGACGTGATATTTATCATTTTAAAAGTAGCACTACGCTTGTGGCTGAGATGCCCCATGCCTCCTCCTCCACCCCCCCCAACCCCGCCACTGTGGGCTATTTGTAGTTTGGGGCGCATCAAGAACATACCAGACAGCTCTCCCGTCTCCTGCCTCGTTTGTTTTCCCTTGTCCAATACAAATAAGGCAATTGCACGACACGCTGTAAACTTAACCTGCCGGGTGACACACGGCCACAACAATCCGAGGCATGCTCCTTTGGGGTCAAAACCTTCCCCCCGTGTTGCCTGAAATCTGCCTTCAAACGGGATGGAAAGCAGCCTGCACCGCTGCTCAAGTTAGAAAGCCAGTGGCATTTGGAAGGAAAGATTCCAGAGTCCAGAGGAAATGCTTTTACAGTTTGGACATTGAGAAGGCACAACTATGTTCACCCTGGCCCCGCGCCCTCTCTCTCCCCACCACCATCAGGACGAATTAGGAGCAAATTGGCCCGTCATAAGCAACAAGAAGTGTGCAAGCCAAGGTTTAGTCACAGGGACACTTATCCAGCTTAGCCTAACACACTTCAGCCAGTAATCCATCCTTGCACAGCTCAAGTGTTAATGAGAACCTGAAGAAAAAGTTGGAAGCGAGGGAACCGTCCCCTAGTACTGCCCTTCCACAAACTGGGGCGCCCCAGGCATTTTGGACTACAATTGCCGGCAGTCCCTCCCAGCTGTAGGAGGCTGGGGCTGATGGAGGTGAAGGGCACCTAGGTCTATCTCCAACGTCAAAGCAATGTCTTTGCTGCTATAGCCCCAAAGCACCAGTTAAGGTGGGGGAGATGACCTTTTAGCAGTAGGAGAACCTCCCCGCTTGCAACCTTGCACATGCTGTTGTATGGCAAAGCCACATTTGTAACGCCTGTAAGAAACCCGCAAGCAGGATTCAGGCATAAGAGCTCCCTCACTTCCTGCGGTTTCCAGCAACTGGTACTCAAAATCCTTGCTGCTGCCTCCAACTGTGGAGGCAGAGCAGATCCATCATGGCTAGTAGTCACTGATAGCCTTATTCTCCATGCATCTGCCCATTCCTCTTTTAAAGCCATTGCTGACCATCAGTGCCTCTTGTGAGAGCAAGTTTAATAACTTTAAGTATGCACTGTGTGAATAAGTCCTTTCTTTTTATCTATCCCAAATCTCCCAACAGTCAGTCGGCAGAGCATGAGACTGTTGACCTCGGGGCCATGGAGTCGAGCCCCATATTGCACAAAAGATTCCTGCATTGCAGGAGGTTGGAATAGATGATACCTTCCAGTTCTATTATTCTGCTTGCTGATTCAGCATCACTGGATGTCCACGAGTTCTAGTGAGATGAGAGAGGGAGGAAAACCATTCCTCTATCCACTTTCTCCATGCCATGCATTAGAATATTAGAATATTCTATTCTAATTCAATCCCATGCACAATTTTATAAATTTCTATCCTATTATCTCTTACTCGCCTTTTTTCTCTACACTGAAATGCTGCAACCTTTCTTCATAGGACAGTGGCTCCCTCTGCTTGATCACTTTGGTTGCCCTTTCCTGAACTTTTTCTAACTCTTCAATATCCTTTTTGAGGCGAGGCAACCAGAACTGCACACAGTATTCCAAATACAGTGCAATAGGATGCTACCCTCAGGGCACTGACCCTTGCTTCAGAACTGGAATCCAACTAAGGCCACATCCTCTCTTGCTATGCTGCCAACACTCGGCCTTACCTTTTGTGTTGGCCTTAGGAGTGGCCTGGACAGTCGTGGCACGAGGCCACTGTACAGATTCCTCGCTGATCTCCTCCAGCAGAAAGGGAACTTTAGCAGCAGTGTCAGATTGAGGCTCACACTCTTAAGTAGCACAGAACAGCCTTTGTCAACCTGGTGCCCGCCGGTTTAAACGCAGACTCTGGTTCAGGGCAACTTCTGGCCTCCCCAACGCAGCATCTGAATCAGGTAGGGGCAGAACCCATGGCCCTCCAGAAGTTGCTGGAGTCCAGTTTCCATCAGCCCAGCTAACACAGCCAATGGACAAAGATAGGAAGGATTCAAAGTCCTGCAACATCTGGAGGACCACAGGTTCCCCATCCCAGATCTAAGAAGATTTAAGTAGAAATACATGATGAAAGCAAGCCCAGCCTATTGTAAGAGCTGTTTGACAGTGAAACAGACAACCTCGGAAGGTGTAAACACACCTTCATTGGAGATTTCTAAGCAAAGGCTGGGTGGCCACCTGTCAGGGATTCTTTAGTCATGATCCTTGCAGTGCAGGGGTTTGGACTAGACGATCCTTGGGATCCCTTCCAACTCTACATTCTATGATTCCATGACTTGGTCATGCTGGCTGCATCAGCCAAAACAAAACAAACACAGTGGGCGGGGGGAGGATTTTCTTTAAAAAGTCACAACAGGACAGACATTCTTGGCCAACCCCCACCTTTCACTCGTAGTTGAGCCCCTCCAGAAAGCGAAGTCAAGGCAAAGAAAGAGCTCCGACTCCTATCTCCTTCCACTTCCCCAGCCTGGCCCCCACCCCCCAGTAAAGATTCAACACAAAGGCACAGCGAACAAAGAACGGCAACCTCACCCAGAAAGAGGCCATCTTTGAACTCTGGCGGACGTGGAGAAGGAAAGGATGGGTGATGCAGAGCCCTGGGACAGCCAAGACTGTGCCTTCGGTCCTCCACTGCAGCTTGGTCCGCCGGATCATTGGCTCCAATCAGCCAACAGAGCAAGAGGGGACAAGAGGCGGGCTTCTCAGTATGCAAGCTCTGCGGGTATCACAGAGGCAGATGGTGCAGGAAGCTGCTCCAACACGCATCGCCACCACCACCACCGAGTATGGGAGAAAAGGTCGAGCAAAAAGCGGTGGGCCATTTGATGTGTTGCAACGGCAAAGGATATGGATAGAGTGAAAAGAAAACAGCCCCGGTGGAGGCAGGAAGCTGAAAATCAGATTGCTAGGAGGTGGAAAGGAAGGAAAGGGCTGGGACAATGGAACAGCCCTGAAAAAACACAGCACTTTCTCAAACACGTACCAGAAACAGCTAACTGTGGAGCAAGAGATTGGGACGCACGTTAGCAAGGAAGGCTTAGGAGCGGCCAGAGAGAACCTGCCCCAACCTTCCTCAAGCTAAGAGAGCAAGAACCTAAGAAGAGCCTGCTGGATCAGGCCCATGGCCCATCTCGTCCCAGTTCTCACAGATACCTGCGGAAAACCCACAAGTGGGATTTGAGTGCAAGAGTCATCTCCCCTCCTGTGGCTTCCAGGAACTGGTATTCAGAAGCATTGTTGCCTCCACTGTAGAAGCAGAGCAGATCCATTGTGGCTAGTAGCCATCCATTGCCCCCTCCTCCATGAATTTGACTCATCGTCTTTTAAAACCATCACTGTCTCCTGTGAGAGGGAGTTCCAGAATTTTGCTATGTGCTGCTGCCCTCCTAGTGTTTCGGACAACTCCCACCAGCCCCAGCCAGGTTGGGGAGGGCTGAACAAGAGCATGGCTATGCAAGTGGGGCCAGGGAGCAGAGGGCATTGCACCAGATTCAAATCTCCATCCAGTCAAGCGGCTGACTGATGGCCTTGGGCAGCAGGGAGCCTGGCTAAAAGGCCATTTCACAGGGGTAAAGGCCCCCAGTCCACCTGCAGAGGATTTTGTACCACCAAAGCCTCCCATAACCCAACGTTTTCATTCCACACTCTAGTGCCATTAGCCTCAACCACCAGAGAGACAGAGACAGGTCCAGGCGACAAGCAATGCCTATTTCAGGAACATCTGAAGGATACAAATGAGGAATAGGGTTATTTTTGTTCCTGTTATATAGGGCACTGCCAGAGGACAAAGGGCCAGTAAAAGACGGGAGAAAAGAGGCAACGGATTTCATGGCCATCTCACTCTCCTGGGAAACTGTAATTTATTTATTTAGATAATTTCTTTGTTATACCAGGCTCTTCAACCAAAAAGGGTGGAACCTATCTTTTCTGCTCTGGAAACAGCTCCGCTGAACAGAACTGGATTTCATCCAAAGACCCCTTGCAGGAGTATATTCCATATCCTGGTTCCTGGGAGCTCAAGGTCATTGTTGTAAGAGGTGACATGACAGAAGTTTATAAAATTATGTATGGTGTGGAGAAAGTGGATAGTGTCCCCCCCACGCTTTCTCTTGTAGCCTGATCCAGGAGATTGCTCTTATATCCTTTAGGACCTGGACTCTGAAGTCTCCAGTTGCCCAGGACAGTGTGCAGAGAAATAGCGGAGGAACGTTGCAGCTTGTACTTGCTGACCTCCAGTTGGTGTTAAGAGGAAGGACTAAGAATGCAAGTTCTGCAGAAAACACACACCCCATTCTTTCTAGCTGCCCTCTATCCCCAATCCAGCCACCCAAGGTACACCCTGACTGGGTTTACTTTGGGCTCTGAGGACGCTCCATTCCTGAGGCATTGTAAACCACTGTTAAACACATTATGGGCCACCTACTAGCAGACAATTATGGTTACGAACCTCCACCCACATAGAACCCCTTTTGCACCCCACTCCTTTGAATTCACCACTCATGGCAAGAACGCTTATGCCCAGCTAATGATCTAGATACCCTCCATTATCTACTTGGTCCCGAGAAAACTCCCTTCTCAGGTGACCAAATCTGTAAGAGCTATCCACTTCTAAACGACATTGTCCAAGGCCAATCAGGACAAAACCAGTCAATGAAATAAACAACTATTTGACTTTTAGAAGACATTTGAAGGCAGGCCTGTATAGGGAAGTCTTAAGGCTTTATGTTTTATTGTGTTTTTAGTATTTTGGCGGGAGCGGCCCAGAATGGCTGGGGCAACCCAGTCAGATGGGTGGCATATAAATAATAAAAATTTTATTATTATAATTAAGAACACAGATTGTTTCAGTCCTTGTTAGCTTCACTGCCCTCCCTCCCCTTCTCACATGGCCTTTCACCTTTTTCAATAAGCCCTTTCTGCAGCTACTGCTCATACATTAGGTCAACATTCCCCAACCTTGTGCTCTCCAGATGTTTTGATCTGAAAGCCCCATCAGTCCCAGATAGGCTGGCTTGCTGTCCAAAACATCTGGAGGGCAGCAGGCTGGGGAAAGGTGTTAGGTGATAACTTGTTTGCTACTTGTGCCCTTGCCACCTCCTAAAATGTAGCCTCACCACCAATATTTGCACATTGCTCTCTCACCACCCTGCTCCCAGATCACCATTTAGGTGATCTTAAGTGCCTCTTTCCCAAACCTGTTTGCTCATGTACAGCCCAGTGCATTACATGGGGCCCTGGGGATCCTTTCCAACTCTACATTTATATGACTCTACTATATGCATGGCTGGAATAAAACCACATTTTAAAGATGTGTATGGTTTTGCAAGCAGCAAAACAGACCCGTCTTTTAACAGTTGAAATAGAAAAGTTTATTTGGGGACCTGTAAACTTCCCCACCAAAAAAAAAAAAAAACCATTTCAGAAAACTTGTGAGACACAATGGCAAATCTGTCCTATGTTAGAAGGTGCATTTGAACCCAAGACAAAAGTTAACCCCACAATTCTTCAGCTATGCAGGCAAAGAACACAGACTTAAACCCACACATTTTTACCCTCCCAACACCAAGAAAGCACATGAACTCCCTCCCCACCCTGTCCCTCCCCTCCCAAGCTGCAAGTAGACATCTGCGTTTGGTCCTCCCCACTCGGTTGGAAGCAAGAGTTTGTTTGCTTGTTTTGAAGGGGTTGAGGGATGGAAGAGGAAGACAACACACCATCAAACCATCATCAGCTTGGTTTCAGGGGGAAAAAATGGGCCTAAAAGCATGCAGGAGGCTCAAGACTATGAAACGTTTCGTCACATTTCCAGCACCACATTCCAACACCAAAATCGATCCAATGACACGCTCCGGGAGGCTCTCCCCTTGAAAGAGATCCGTCTGAAGGAAAAGCGACCTTGGGACGCGGGGGCGGCAACAGTTCCATCTGAAGACACAAAACACTATTCACTTGACACGGATGTCAGCTGTGCGGAAAGACGTGTGCAAGAGGAGACTGTGAGCAGACGTGGAACCGGGCAGGTCTGCTGCAGAGACCCAAGGATCCCTTCCAGTGATGCACACACTCATACACACACGCACACACACCATGAGTGTGAGAAGCTTACACAGCTTTCCGATGATACTCCGGAGGTGCGACTTCATAGTCGCTCGCGCTGAACAGCGTGGAAGAGTTCTTTGCTAGGTACCTGCGGACGGGGAAGGAAGGGGAAGGCAACAGGCTTGAATCTCAGATGGAAGCCAAGAGGTTGGGCTTAGTGATATATATATATAGAGAGAGTGTTGATAACCCTAAGATGTATGGGCAGTAAAAGAAAGTGTTGAAAGGGTGCTCCAGCTGACCCACCCAGTCTTTGGAAACCTTATAAGAAGCTGTGAAATAGAGGAGCTTCTAGGACCAAGGTGAAACTGACAACTCCCTTGTTATTTTTGTTGTTAGGTGTTATTAATGTAATCTTATTATAGTACTGAAATGTTGTTTTGCATATTGTTATATTTACTGTTGTAGGAAAGCGCCATACAAATACCGTATTTTCCCGTGTATAAGACAACACTTTTTGCTTTAAAAAAAAGGCAAAAATTGGGTGTCGTCTTATACACGGATAGTGAATGCAGAGGGGGGGACGTGCAATTAACGGCAGCAGCAAGCAGGAGATGGGCGGGTGATTGGTGACTGCGGCAAGGCCTGCTGGCGATTGGCTGTGGCAACTGGGCAGGCGATTGGTGGCTGTGGCGAGGCAGGCAGGCAGGCGATTGGCGGTTGTGGCAAGTGGGCGGGTGGGCTGTTGGTGGCGGCGAACGGGCAGACAATTGGCGGCTGTGGGAAGGTGTGCGATTTGCACTGGCTGTGGGAAGCGATTGGCAGTGGCGGGCAGGCGGGTGAGCAATTGGTGGAAGTGACCTCCCCCACCCCCCAAAAAAGCTAAAAAACTTAATTTCTTAATTTCGGGTTAAAAAAAGATAGGGGGCGTCTTATAAATGATGGCAGACGGATGGGTTTGGGGAGAGGATGTTGCAAAAGAGTCAAGCTGTCTGAAGAAGTGTGAAGGAACCTCCTAACACTGATAGATGTTTCTTTGGCCCTGTTCCTCCTCAGTTCTTGTTGTGGATGTCACTTTTGCTCTGTCCCATAAGGCCATTGCTTAGTCAACACCCGACTATAACACTCTACACATGTGTAAAGCTAAAGTGAGGGAATGCCTCTACATAAGCCTGTTTAATTTATAGGCCTGTGGACTCCACTGCTGTGTTGTTCTGACCAAGCCATCTCAGACATCACAACTGGGTGTGGTTGATTTAAGAAAATCCACAACAGTGTCCAATCTTGGTCTTATTGTGTTAGCTCGGCATTGCAAGGAATGTAGAGACAGGCATACAAACCCCAGCTCACAGCTCCATCACATGCTTCCCCTCAGCCCCACAAGCCCTCCTCTTGCACTATTTTGTAGAACTAGGACAGAAAGCCAGAACACCCCTGGGTTGTGCCTTTAAGCAAGGAGGAAAGGGAAGCTCAACTGCTCACCCAGGCAGACAGAAACCTCTGCACCTACACAGGTACCACTTCAAACTAACTCACACAGAAATCTAGCATGTCAGAGAGAAGGATGCTGGCATCACCTCCTCTCCAAAAACGTTGTTTTTTCATATTCAATTACCTCTTTTCCTCCCCACTTGTGGGAGGAAACATTTCCACCTGCCCATATGAAGTGGCAGAGTTATGTTACGACTTTAGACAGAAGCAGAGCAAATCCTAGCCAGTATGTTAATGTGCCAGATTAGGATCTGGGAGACCAGAGTTCAAATCCCCACTCAACCATGAAGCTCACTGGGTGACCTTGGGCTGGGCACTTACTCTCAGCCTAACCTACCTCACAGGGTTGTTGTCAGTATAAAATGGGAAGCATGAGAACTATGTAAGCACCATGAGCTCCTTGGAGGGCAGGTGAAACAAACATAATAAACTAAACTAAACTAAACTAAACTAAACTAAATTAAATTAAATTAAATTAAATATTAAATTAAATATTAAATTAAATTAAATTAAATTAAATTAAAAATAGAAATTCCCAAATGGCTCACTGCCTGTTGCAGCAAAAACAAGGGGGCTTGTGGCACTCAGAAGGATTTGAATTGGATTCAGAAGCTCTGCAAGGGGGCAGATTGTGTTAGCAGCAAAAGTTTGTGGCACAGCAGTAAACTAGGTCAGATCACTAGGGTGGATCCTTTGAGATTTGGCCCATTAAGGGCTTGCTATATCTATGCCGCCTCTCAAAAGCCTGAAAAAAATGCCACACTTCTCTAAGGAAATCCATGGAACTAAGAGACCACGGAAGAGGACTTCTAATCCTGTCCCATCATCCATCAACATTTCAGCTTGCCAAGAGATAAAAGCACAGTTCCTTGTATCACACTAGAAGGAAGCAGAGCCCTGGAGGTGCCCACAACCCCCATGCAAACATCTTTGCATGAAACACAAGCTCTCACAAGGACCAAGGTGCCTCTCTCAACTCGGCAGATATCAAACGCGATCCATTGTACATACTTTAGAAAATCGTGCAAGTAGTTCAACAGCAAGGCCAGACTCTTCTCGTCCAAGGGCGTGTAAGCGAGCATGGCTCCGATCCGGACTGTTCAGACGGTAATTTAAGGACAAGGGAGAAGACAACGTTAAGGGAAGCATTTGCACAATTCATAACATTCACCAGCTCTATTTCCAGTTGAGTTGTCCAGCCATCACATCATACAGGTCATGACTGCAGCTGCCTTTTGAAAGTGACACATTAGTGATCCTAAAGCAGAGATGAAGTTTCAGGGATGCCTGGAAAGCCTCCTGGGTCAGAAACAAGTGAGGAAGCATTTTGGAACACAGTGAAGAGTAGCACTGAGGGGAACTGAGGGTTATGAAAGGTCCACTTAGTAGGTGCTGCTAACCCCCAATATAGCCTGGGCAGTTTTGTCTAGCACAGTGGCTGGTACCACCCTCCGGGGGTGGCGACATTATCTAGAGGGGTGCTTAGAGGCAAGGGGGTGCTGGAGGTGTAAATGGCTGTCAGGCTTTGAAAAGCTGGTCTCAGCGGATCATGTTCATCCATTTAGTTGAATTAAACTAAATAGTTTCAATTGGATGTTGAAAAATTACACAGTCACTGTTTTAATTTTGTTTGTGTTATCTTCCTTAGTGGGTCTTGCAAACGGTTATCCTGAGCAATGCTTTTTATAGGGCAGGGGGCACTGGGGGTGAGTTTATGGAACCAAGGGGGCAGCAGCTCCCCAAAGTCTGAGAACCACTGGTCTAATAGAATGATGCACCAGGATGGGTACCTCGCTGAATATTCTGCAACTCATCCTACACTGCCCACAGTACTAGAAATGATTAAAGGAAGCAAAGCTATTTCGTATCTTGGGGCTGGAGGCTTCCACCCAAAGGAGAGAAATGCAGCTCCCAAGGCCTCATTTATGGGGAAATCACACCACATGCTCACTCACATGAACTTCTGCAATGATGCCACCCTACACCCTGGGCCTCCAATAGCTCTTTGTGTTCAACTCTCAATTTTCCCCAACATAATTCTTATGTCCGTTATAATTTCCCCCCTGATTCAATAAATTGCTTTGTGCAGCTTTAAGGTGGGTTCAAAAACAAGATGAATGCTGCACCTGTGAAGGAGCAGGACATGCATACCAGAAAGAGACAGCCTCGTTTGTCAGCTAAGAAGCGGCTTCCACTGGCATTTAAAAGAACAGCCTCCTCATAAAAGTGCTGCAGCCACATTTGTAAAATGTGGCTGCTCCAAACGTTTCAAACTACAGCTCCCAGAAACCTCAGGCACATGGCTGTGCTCCCATCAGGTCTCAGCATGCTGCCCGGGACTGGTGGGAGTCGCAGTCCAAAGCGACGGTTATCAGGTTGGGAAAAGCCTTTTGTGTCCCACAAACTATGTACATACCAAACAGCCGCAGGAGGTGGGGAGCTCCGTACACCTGTGACATCGGTGCATCAGGGTGGTCCGCTAAGATTTCTGCGTACTGCGGCCTCTCAAATTTATAGAGCAGCTGAGTGCCCAGCATGACGTTGAAGTACTCTTTGATGCCTGCCACAACTTCGTTAACAGCATATTCTCTGGTGCACAGCAAGAAAAATGCAGGGTCAGCAACAGCCAGAACAAGAATTTGTTATTAATTATTATTAATATTTCATTTATACCCCACCCATCTCTCCGGACAGCATACAGCATATATAAAAACACAATAAAAATCAAACATTAAAAACTTCCCAATACAGGGCTGCCTTCAGATGTCTTCTAAAAGTTGTGTAGTTCTTTATCTCATTGACATCTGAAGGGAAGGCGTTCCACGGGGGGGTGGGGGGTGCAAATGGACATGGCCACCAAACCCTCCTGCTCTGGGAATTCTAGCTGTCACCTCATTTCCTGCTGACCTCCATCTGTGCACATCTGCAGAGTGTTCTCAGCAGCTGGGAACCTCCAATTCCCACCATCCCTGGCTGTGCTGGCAGCTGAAGCCTAACAACATCTGGAGGGCCACAGATATTCTCCACCCCCTGGTGTTATCTGCTCTGCTCCCAGGCTGGCCTTTGCATAAGAACATAAGAAAAGCCTGCTGTTCCCCAGCATCCTGTTCTCACAGTGGCCAACCAGATGCCTGTGGGAACCAAGCTACAGACCTTCGGGCATGGACATCATCCCATCCCCTTTTGTGCGTATCAGAAGCCTATCTTAGCAATAAGCAGTTTGTGGGGGACATGTGTAAGTGCATGCATAAAATAACGAGCCTGCAGGCAGGACTATTGCTTTTTTTAAAAAAATTAAAGAGCACCTAGAATTTTTTTTGACACTACACAAATAATCTTTTCTCACAGTAGGGGGCTTCAACACCCCTAAGGAAGCTGCCTTGACTGTCACAGCCTCCTGGCCTTCACAGCAACCTTGAAACTGGGCAGTCACATTCTGGACTAACTTTTTTTGCACAAAGCAGGATTCTGGTGACACTGCGATTGGCGTATTACCACGCTTTTGCCATGATTGGGCTATTGCCAGATCAAGGCTGGGTTGGATCCAGTCGCCCTCTTCAGCACGGCAGAGAGAGCTTGTTCGGATGGCCTCAGAGCATTACAAATTCAGTTGTGTCCCAGAAGGCTCCAGGAAATGTTTCAGGATATTACAGTGGGGTAAACTCTGTAAAATCCCTTTGTGGATAAATGGAGTCAGGCGTTCAATGGGTCAATTGACCAGGGTCGCTTCCTGGCACCCTCTTCCTCCAGGTTCCCACAAAGCAAGCCCCCAAATACTTTACCTCAAACAGGGCTGGGGGAGAAGAGAACTACTGAATTGGGTTGTAAGATTACTTGAGGCATGGCTGCAAAAAACCCCCAAACCCTCATGCTGAATTTGAGCCAACCTTCCTGCAGGACTGGAAGGGGGTATTCAAGATAGAACAAGTGAAAGAAATATAAACACAGTAAGCTGCTTTGAACAGCTGTGCAGCACATACATGTCTCATGCAAATAGAGCCAGTGCGGCAAAACAGTTGGGTATCAAACCAGGACCTGAATCCCCCACTCAGACATGAAGCTCACTGCGTGCCCTTGAGCCAGCCACTAGGTTGTTGTGGGAATTAAATGGTGGGGGGGGGGGGGCAGCAAGTAGAACCATATATACCACCTTGGGCTCCTTGGAAGAAAAGAGGGTATATAAATGTAATAAACAAACAAACAAAGAGAGTTTGAGGTCAGCCTCCTCATATCAAAGGACCAATACTTTTGGTTAGAGATACTCCACAATGGGCCCTTCTGATGCGCTCCCACAACCACCACCCCTCCTCACTTGTTATCAGTGTTCCCTCGCGACTTCTTGTAGTTTGCGTAGTCCTCCAAAATGGAGTCAACGTTCTTCTTGGCAGGAAGGTAGAAGAGCTACGGAAGAAAGCGAGAGGCGCCTAAGCCAGAACAAAAAAGACTGGAGACAGGAGAGAGGTGCAACTCCATGGAACCTCTTCTTTCAAATTGGAAGAAACTTGCACCTCCTTTGCAACCACAAGATGGCAAGGATAAAAGTAGCTAACTAGCCTACAAGGGAAAACCCCACTATGGTTTTTAGAAGTATAATCTGCGGGAGCCATCAAGGGCCACCAGGTTTTCCACCTGCCTTCGAGCAACCCGCTGCCTGGGACCTTGTAAGGCAAAGATGCTTCTTACATATTCTTGCCTTCTCTTAATATTTCTGTAGGGAATGTTCTTTGCCTTTTTGGAAGGTACACGGATGTGTTTCGTTTGTAATACTGCTGAAATGTTTTGAAATTCTATCAATTGGACTTCCATTATTGTATTTTTATGTGTTGATTTAGTCTTGGGAGCTTGGGAGTCTTTGGGATTTAGTCTTTTTGGCTGAAAGGCGGCTTACAAACAAACCGTAATATCCCATTACCTAACAACCAACTCAGGTTACTGCAGGTGCTTAAAAATAAGCAGTCCATTTAGTAACACAATTTCAGAGTTACCTGCTTTTGCCGGGTGATCAAATCCCAGTCATCCACAAGCCACGGTTTCAGCTCCTCGGGTATTTTTACCTTGACTTCAACCCTGTTCATAAAAGTCTCCTCCTGAAGAATAAAAGACACAAGTCCTGCATTCGGATACTGGCACCAAGCAAAGCACATTGGCAAAAGAACAGAAAAGGGCATTTATTTATTATTTTTTACAGTGTATCAGTGAATTTAACAATATTGCATCTCTGTATTCAGAGATGTCCTCACTAGCAAGATCCAAGGAACTGAGAACAGACCTTGGCACTGTAACGGCAGGACACAACTATTCAGAAGCCGGCGCAAGGAAGAAAACCTCAGTTGTCTATTGCCAGCCCTATAGAGAAGGCTGCCAAGTGTTTCTTGTGGTTCCATGAGGACACTTACAAAGTTTCAAGGAGTTGTAAAATATGTTCATTGCCACTCGATACAAGCATTCACATATTCCCACAAGCTGCATTTATTATTTGTTTCATAAAATTTATACACTTCTTGATTGTAAAAAAGAAAAGAAACCACGTATCAAAGCAGTTTACAAAAATATAAAACGATCAAGAAGAATTAGCAGCAATAATTTAAGACTTTTGAAAAGTTTAAATAACAATTGACTAAAAGCAGATTAAAATTCACACCAGCATTCAACTTATCTGTGTAGGTTTGTCTAAGCAAAAATGTTTTTAACATGCGTTGAAACAGAACAGTGAAGGCACCAGCCTAGTGTCAATTGGCAGGGAGTTCCAAAGTGTAAATCCTGCCGCACTAAGAGAGTTTTTACAAATGTGGAACACATATTATGTGGCACATGTAACAACAGCAGTTCCACTGATCAAAGCAGTAAATTAGGCATATATGGTGTACGGAGATACTGCTGGTAAATTGGTCCCAAGTTGTTAAGGGCTTTGCATACTAATAACAACACCTTGAACTTGGCCTGGTAGTAAATTGGCACCAATGCAGATCTCTGAGCACAGGTGTATATGCAGACAAGGCCTCACTCGTGTCAACAATCGTGCTGCAGCATTCTGCACTAACTGCAGCTTCCAGATCAAGGGCAAAAGAAATCCCACGCAGAGTGACTTGCAGTAATCCAATACTGAAGTAAGGGATTTGAAAAAAATATATTATTGCCATCTATCCCCCTTCCTTGTGAAGTTGCCCAAAGGCTGAGATGGATCCAAAACATCTTGGATATTCTTTCTTTTTTAAGACTTGCAAACTGTGTAATGACTGCAACCCAACAAGGGGAACTCTACCTAGAGTCCCAGACAGTCCAAAATACTTACACTTTCAACAGTGGGATCTACACGAGCCCTTTTCTTCCTGGGAGGCTGAGGGTTTTCATTAGTGCTGCTGCCTTCACCGATTCCAGGAGCTACACAAACAGGCAAGGGAATCACTGTTGTGGTTTTAGCTAAACATTTTACACAGGTGGCAGTTCACACACAACACACACTTGCGGAAGGGGTCTACTGGACAGAATCAGAAATCAGACACACACACACACTGCACCCCAATGTTGTGGCAGCCCCTTTAAAATAGTCACTGGGATCCCAGATGCAAACCTCATTTTTTAAGTTGCTCAGCAGTGCTAAGAACTGTTTTCGGGGGTAGCTCCAATGTCTTGAGTTAATTGAACTGATTACAAACTTTTTGATTGACTTAAAGATGCATCCAATTGATTGGGCAATGCTTTTTAAGAAGTGTTACATTAAAACTTTTAATACTAGCAGGCACGAAAAAAGACTTTCCCTCTCTTATGTATGAAGGAAAACCCCTGCTTCAAGCAAAACCTTTTTAAAAATAAAAAATAAAAAAGTAACTATTGTTTCATTCAGGACAGGCCATATTCAATAGTCTAGACATGCAGATTTAATCTGGTAGCTGATCAAAACTCAACTGAGACTTCTAGGGCTGCCACCTGATTAGAGTAGTTTTTATCACCCAATGCAATTAACTGCTTTTTTCTCCTTCCCCTTTTATTTTTCTTAAGATACCAATATAAAAAATTTTCAAGTTCTAGCAGGATGTGCATTATAGTAGGGCTGCCTTTTAATGTTTGTTCGTATTTATGTAGAGTGGGCAGCTTTGAATAAATTACTGCATCAAAATAACAACAGCAGAGAAAAAATTGCCTCCAAGTAACTAATTGGAAGTACTACTGCTGCTGCTCCCGGATTCTAGGAGCTTCGATTTTGGAGCCAACACACTGGGAGGGCCATCTTTTCCTTAACCCTTTTTGCTCTTACAAAAGTAAGGTGGGGCCTGGGGAGAAATGTTGGCGTAACATTGAAAATCTAGAAGAACGTCATGCTAGATAAGAGTGGGCAACTCAAAAGAGGTGCTCTTACTTTTCTGTTTGTTCTTTTTGGTCTTCCTGCCAAAGGGAAAAGAGACACTGTTATTGCACATGTAAAGCAAGTATAACGCCAGCACTTTTTTTTAAAAAAAGTTCCTTCTTCTAAGCCCAATCACTTGATCTGTAAGGGACTGACCAAGCCACAAAGCGCAAGGCCCATTGTTGAAAGGAACGTCATCCACGCAGGATAATTCAAGGTGCTTAGGCCTAATACGGAAAGGACAGGCTTTGGCATATGTAGAAGCTGCATTCCCAGCATTTGCTAAAATAAAGGAAGAGCTACGTGCTTTAAATTTTCCGCAAAGCTAGTATCCTTCCCCCGTGACCAGCCATACCTGCAGCTGCAAAGGCACACCAGAAATGTACACTGCCTTTAAAAAAATAAGGTGTAGAAGCAGCCTCTTTCACCCCACCCTAATAGCTGGAAGCATGGCAGACCAGCCAACCACCTGTCTTCATGATTTATAAAAAAGCACAGCTACAATTCTCATCGACATCTGAAAAGGTTAGATCACTGCAGTGTGTTACACATGGGGCTTCCTCTGAAGACGGTTCAGAGACCTCAGATAGCGCAGAATTCAGCAGCTAGGTAGCTCACTGGGGCAAGACAGACTGAGCATACAACTACAACCCTGGCCCAACTGCATTGCCTGCCAATTAGTTTCTGAGCCCAGTGTTAGCTTGATCTATGAAGCCTTAAACAGCTCAGGACCACAATATCTCAAGGACCACCTCCACCCATAAGCACCGACCCAGATCTTGTGATCATCATCATCTGAGGCTCTTCTTTGGGTGCCTCCGCCACAAGAGGTCTGGAGGGTGGCAACAGGAGAACAGGCCTTTTCTGCAGTGTCTCCCTGTTTGTGAAATGCTCTCCCCAGGGAGGCTTGCCTGGCACCTTCATTACATATATTTAGGCACCAGGCAAGAACATTCCTCTTCTCCCAGGCCTTTCGCTAATTAAACAATCTATGGCCTTTTAAATTTGGGGGGCAGGGAGTCATTCTTTTGTTTGTTATAATAACATAATACTATGTTATGTATTTTCATGTTTATTTACTGTAAATCCTATGATCCTGGGATGAAGGGCGGTATATAAATTTAATAATAAGTGGAATATCCATACGCAGCATCTGAAAATCAAATCCACACATCACAAGTGACCGGAGGAAGTACAAAAAGGAGCGATCAACCAAGATGATGGTGGGGTTTTTTATCATGAAGAACACCTTCGAGAAAGTCTGATGCATTAAGAACTGCATAAATTGTTATTCTACCAGCTATCTCCAGGGAGGATATTCCATTACAGTGGTACCTCAGTCTACGAACAGTCCTGTTAACGATCTATTTGGGCAACGAACTCCGCAAAAACCAGAAGCAGGTGTTCTGGCTAGCGAACTTTGCCTCAGAAGATGAATGGTGGAAGGGCACCAGCGGCAGGAGGCCTCAGTAGGGAAAGAATGCCTCGGTTTAAGAACGCTTTGGCTTAAGAACGGACTTCCGTACCGAATTAAGTTTGTAGACCAAGGTACCACTGTAATCACATAATATGCCTATACATCATTTTTCAGAGAGAGAGAAACTTATAAATCTACACAAAGCAAGGAAATCTGAATTTCAGGATGAAGATCCTGGCGTGACAATCCATCCTTAACTCACCGCGTCGATATTGCAGGGGTCTCCAAACCGCAAACTGTATGCGCTCCATCTCGTCTGAAAAATCTAGGCACAATGGGGGTTGAGTTAAGGAGAGAGTGTCAGACCTGACACATGGAACCTTTAAGAGAATGCACTTCAGTTCAGCTGGAAAAGGCAAGACAGCTTTTAGAGGAAGTTACAGCCCCATTCAACAAGTGTCTGGAGGGTGGGAAGCCTACCGGGGCTGGCATCTTCCTCCTACCTTGAATGCTATTTTGTCATATCTGGGCTCTGTTATGTACACTATTCATCCATCCATCCATGGAAGCAACACAAGGCTGAGCCCAGGCTTACGCAGATCATTGGTGTTATTTTCTCAGAGGACACTCAGAGAAGCCAGCAGGCCCCCCTCCTGAGAAGAACAAGGCTAGTTTTCTTCGAAATCGATGCCAGCTACACATCTCGCCTCCTGCTCACTTAAGACTGCTCAACAGTAAGGGAAAGAGTGGGCTCAAAAACTCCTGCAATACTGTAGAAGCCATGACTGCCTAAAGAACACCTATTGGACCATTCAAAGCCCAGTCTCTTGGAAATGGTGGCAAGCTCGTTTCCCATCACAGTTCTTCATTGGAAAGCAGTTTCCTCAGCACTAAAGTTACATTTTCCAAAGCAACATTCCACATGTACCAACAGTACAGTTTTAAGCTTTGGAAATATGCTTGCTAAGATATTCAAGGCCAAAAGATTATAAGGGAAAGCCTTTAAAAGAAAAAAGAATAAAACAGACAAAATAGTTTCTTACACTTCAACATTTTTCTGCTGGAGTCCGGACGTTTTTTTCCCTGGTGCGGCCCCTCTCATCTTTCCTTCTGCATACTGTTCCCTTTGAAAAAAAGAGTCATCAAAACAGGACTTAATTAGAGGCATCTCTATGCCTCTATAGCGCAGAAGTATCTCTGCAACAGAAGCCCTGCCTGTCTTGCTATTCTTAACTGCCAGTGCAACCAGTTGAAATTTAACATTGGGAATGTCCCTAAGTATTGCACTGAAACTGTGGCATCCTGGTCTGTTCCTCTTGCCCTGACAGTGCCCATGCTGCAATTTTTTCCAACAGTGTTATATGTTTATATATACCCACACAGAATGTGAGCTCCATCCAGTACGTAGTTCAGGACAACACAGAAGGCATTTCATAGTGTATGTTTAAAGCAATTTGGGGGTAAGTAGATTATAGCTCCAAAGAGTTCTCCTGCTCGAGCAATGAGAGAGAAGGGCACCTTCTCCCATACTAGGTGAAGTGAGTTCTACAAAATTCACACACACATAAAATCCATGTAATACATATTCAGGCTGCAGGGGAGAGACTGTGCTGAACCCTCAAGGGGCTGTCTTTCCCATTTGTCCTGCCCTCCGCACCCCAGCCTGCAAGGAGAAGCAGCTCCCCAAGAATTTACTGCTGCTCTCTCTGCTACCTTTGGGGGCACACCCCTTTCCCTTTTGGTAGAGGCAATAATGTATTCATCTTTTAAAAATGTTTGCTGTTTTAAGTTTGAATTACATTGCTAGGGCCAAAGGTTCCCCACACCTTTCTTACACAAGAATACAGAGACCCATGTAAAAAAAAAACCAACCACTTATTATACACTGGCCTGGCTTAGTTCCTCCATTACTAGGTAATACTCACTGATTGGCCTTTTGAAGTTCTTTCTGCTTTTGCAGATTGGTGTCCACGTATTTGAGCACTCTGCTTTCTGGAACCCATTCATCCCAGCTGCAAGGGAAGGGAAGAGTTTTCAGGGGCTACATAACAAGAAGCCCACTGCCTAGCTGTTAATTCAGTGGCTTCACAGAAAACCAATGAACTTTATTCACTTATTAAAAAAAAATTTATAGACAGCTATTTATAAAAACTTTGCTTTTCCAACTTGCAGCCCTGCCTAACACAGGGTTACAGGCACAAGCGTGTGGATTTCTCCTAAGTTTCGGAATCCAGGTATTCAATCAATTCCTGTAGAAAAAAGAATCATTGTTCTAGATGCTGTTGTTTTCATTAAGAAGACTTTAAAGTTAGCTGAAAACTACATTCCTGGAGAAAGTTTGGGAACGCTTTCTGATAGGGCGACAGGATTATGACCTCATGCTTTACCATCCCCAGCTATGACTGATCAATTTGCAGCTTATTCTGTGGGGTTTTCTTTCTCTCTCCCTCTCTCTCCCTCTTTCTCTCTCTCTCTCTCACACACACACACACACACACCCTTTTTCAATCACTCTGTTGCCACTGATCAGGACACCAAAACCTGCCAGGACTTCCACTGTGCCTCTCCTGCCCAATCCGCTGTCACTTATTGCAGGCTACAAAAACCTTGCTTTGGCACAGCAGACCTTTTGAG
This sequence comes from Podarcis pityusensis, assembly GCF_964106645.2. NCBI lineage: Eukaryota > Metazoa > Chordata > Lepidosauria > Squamata > Lacertidae > Podarcis > Podarcis pityusensis. The sequence goes on along the minus strand of NC_138039.1, from coordinate 26,766,886 downwards.
ACAGGCACAGGCTTTACTCTAGTGGGAGCTTAGAGAGGGAGGACACGTAAGTTACTCCCTTTCCCCACAACAACCTTGGGAGTTGTGTGGAATGGCTGAGAATAGATAGCAGATAGCAGCCTTCAGGGAGGACTGTTAGATTGGAGTAAAAAGAGAGGGTGTAGTCGGATGCCTTGATTGTGGCCCACACTGCTAGGAGAGAGCCACATGGGAGGAAAGCAAGAGGGTGCCCTGTAATCTGTGGGCAGATCAAGGCTCCTTTTTTGTATCAGCTTAAACCTGGCAGAGAGGGGAGCAGCCTTCAACTTAGGAAATTTCAGTTAATATCAATAACTAGTTAAACTTGGGGCACTGCTTGAATTTAGACAGTGGTTTCTTTTTATTCCTTTTTCTCCTTTCTGGTAAATTATCAATGTCTGCAGCAGGAACCATAATCGCTACTTAGCATGTAATTCATCTTTTTCCTGTCCTGGTGCCACCCAAATGTTTAGAACTTTAGCTCCCGTCAGGGCCAGCCAGCCCTAGCATCATACAGTCATGCTGCCTGGGCTGATGGGGAGTTGTAGTCTGAAACATCTGGAGGATGCCAGAATGGGGAAAGCAGATATGAATGAATGCAATTAGAGACTTAGGAGAAATCCCCATTTCACATTCTGACTCACACCACCTGTAACTGTTTCTCCAGCAAGAGGTGAAGAGCAAAGAGCCTTCAATAATTCACAAAGCTGTGTTGCCTGGGGTTTTTTGCTCAAAAGCCTCATGATTGTGGCAGTGAGTAGACAAGGTTGACTTATGGGTTCAATACTATTATTATTTTATTAATCTTGAAACTTCAAGCACATCTGAGATCGTTGCAATAAAATAATCAAGAGACAAAAATATAAACACATAAGAAAGCTAAACAAAATGTGTGTGTGAATAAAACAGATCAACTGAATTAAAAAAGCTTAGGAAAATAAAATCGGTATCTGCCTGGCACCAAAAAGATACCAAAGCAGATGCCAGATATTCCTCTCTGGGAAAAGCATTCTAAAGTCACCACCACAGAGAAGGCCCTTTCCCCTGAAACCACAATATGTCAGAAAAACCTAGAGAAGAGCCTCTTCTGCAGATCTCAATGTATTGGCAAGTATATGTGAACCCATACAATTTTCCAGGTATCCTGGCCCTAAGCCATGATGGGTCTTAAAAATCAAAACCAGCACTTTGAGCTGGGCCCAGAAATAATTGACAGGGAGCTGGTCGTGTTGGTGAAACGCTGGCATCACAACAGCTGTCCTCAGTTGCTCATGTAGAAGCCATATCCCTGAACTAACTGTGGTTACCAAAACACCTTCAGGAGCAGCTACACACAGTGTGTTTCGGCAGCCTAGCCCAAAGGATGACTGAGGACAGGCTGCCATCTGCTTTGGCTGGAAATGCCAGGGGTGAAATCCTGCAAAGATGCTGCACATATTTTGTACTGCCCCAACTTTCTGACCTTAAACATTAGTTTAAGTTGCCATAGAAATGAAGGAACTTTAACCATTGCTGTTCATTGTATATTGATTTTTTTGGTTTTAATAATGGTTTTGTTATGATGGTGGCTATTTGATTGCCATTGTCACAAGCCATCCTGTGCTCCATTTTGGAGAAAAAGTAGGATATATACCTCGTATCAAATACAGGTTTGTTTTTGTTTCGTTATCGTTACTTAAAAATAAATACTCACTTCTTATTCCAACCACTGTAATGTATGAAGTATTTCACCTGTTTGTCCTTTATAGCAACCTTTACACACTAGAAGGAGGAAGAAGAAAGTCTGTCAACAACTTAGCAAGTCCACGTGCAATTCAGAGACTTTTATGCCACTCTGGGCCAGATTAACAGTTCTTAGGCAGCCTACAGGGTATTTAATTGCCCCAGCCAAATCGGGTCCCTTGCTGTGGCAAGATGTTCTGGGAGTTTCCCAGCATGCAAAGTGCGAGCCCATCCTGCTCCTTGCAGCTGGGGACACGGTGGCTGCCCAGAGGGCACAATGTCCCCAGTCACTCGCCACACAGGCTGCCTCTCTTAGCATGAGGAATACGATACCATCAGTACTGCAGAAGGACTTCAAAAGGAAGGCAGGATGGAGCGGACCAGAGAAAGGGAGCCGGGCTGCTTGTGGCTGCTGTGTTTGCACAGGCTTGCTTCTGTGCGAGAATGCTGGCAGAGGAAAGCACGGTATGTGAATCAGGCCCTTTGGCTCTGGAGCCCCAGAGCAGGTTTTTTTGTTTTGTTTTGTTTTGCACAGCGCACGCGTCCCCCACCACCACCCCTTAAATCCAGCACTGCCGTGGGTGGGTTAACGTCGTCTGCCACAGCAAACTACAGCCAACATACCTTTGCTTCGTAAAGAAGAGGTCCATGGAAACACAGCACCCGTTCACCTGTGAGAAAATTTCCATTTAGTAGGAAAAGCAGGCCTAGACGCACACGCACCACACAAACACTGAATAATATCATCATCGCACTGAAATGAAGATGCAAGGATCCGTTAACGTTCATCTTACTATTTCAGCTCCTCATAAGAGCTTGGGCCAAGGTAAGCAGAGCTGAACCGTCATTTTGCTCAAACTGGACTTCCCATCCACCAACCCAAATAAACACGCATGTTCAAAAGCTGGTGTTTCTGTTGACGAGTGCAGAAAGGGCTTCCAAGGCAACATATTTTTGCTTTCAAAGTTGAACGATAAGACACACAGAAAAATCAGAGGATTTTTCATCTGTGCCTTTGAAGCAATGCAACTTCCTCATCAGAGATTTGAGTTGCACAAGATGCCAACGCCACCCTCTGTGTGTGTGCACGCACACATGGATGTCCTCATTTTCATGTTGTAATGCACAGAGTACCAAACCGTCAAGTAGCAATCTGCCTCCCTATAAGCTAAGAGGAAGACTTATTTGAGCATTGCTAATTAAGGGTGTCCAGACTCCGGGGCCTACCACAGAGAATGCCAGAGGGGCTGATCCTGTCCCACACCAAAAGAGATGGCACAGGATGTCATATGCTCACCTGTGCTCAACCGACATGGGCTAGCAACTATTGTGCCAGGCCACGCGATGGAGCTCTGGTGCCCACAGGAGAGGGTGAAAGCCTCTGAGCAGGATGAGGGCATTTGCAGGCAGAAAGAAGAGAGTCTGGCTGCAGCAGCTGGGCCAGCTGCCCAAAGGGGGTCCACTGCCTAGCCCACCACCCTCCTCTCACAGTGGCCAACCAGGTGCCCCTAGCAGGAAGCCTTGAAGGCAGCAGGACCCCCAACAGGGCAGAAGCAGCTCTCCCTGCCACAGGGATCCAGGAGCATCACTGCCTCCTACTGGTGGGGGGCGGACATAGCCGTCGTGGCTAGTAGCCATTATGACGAGTAGCCATTATGACTAGTAGGCAATGAAAGACAAATTCAGGTGTGTGTTTGGCTCATTCTCCTCGGCCTGACCCAGCAACCAGGGTCTTCCTCAGAGGAAGGCTGAGCCGCAAGACGCAGACAGGGAAGAGGGGGGGAACACCCCCTAGTGGCTCCCTCTCCCCCCTCCTGAGGAGTGGGGAGGGGAAAACAAAGAGAAGAACCCGAGGGGCCGTTTTGCTGCGGGGAAAACGGGCTCCTGTGCATGCACTGCCTGCCTGCCTGGGGTGGGGAAGGGGAGGCAGAGCGGCCGCCGCCGCCCCCCGCCCGGCTCTGGGCGCCCCCTCCTCTCCCTCTCCCCTGCCCTTCGCGGCTGGAGGTCCGTGGTTGGGGGTCTCCGGCAGGGCGCCCCCTCCGTCCCCGGCTCGACCCTCCCTCCTGCCGCTGCTCACCCTCTTGGAATTTGGGTTTGGGGTCCTGCTTGGGCGCCATTTATAAGCGACTCCTCCGCCTCCCCCTCCCCGCGGGGGCTCCTCAGCTGCGTCGCCGCATTATGGCAAGAGGAGGGAAGCCTCCACTACGGCGCATGCGCGCGCACAGGATCTTTCCACGCCTGGATCTTCCTCCTCTCCCGGGGCATGCTGGGTTTTGTAGTCTTCGGCGGTGGCTCCTCCTGCTTCCCGTCTCGTCGCCGCTGCGCCTGCCTGCCTGTCACATGAGCTGCTAAAACAAACCTCCTTCTTTTTAATCAGCCAATGGGCAAAAGAGGCGCGCTCAACTTGGGGCTCGAACCCACGACCTTGGTATTAAGAGTCCTATGCTCTACCGACTGAGCTAGCCGGGCATTAGCACAAGTTCTTCAGCCTGGAATACTCCTGCCTGCAACCCCTGATGCTGCTGTCTGGCTTCAAGCATGCGGCAATGTTGGTCATCAGGCAGGTGATGCTTTCACTGTTTTCTTTTCAGCTTAAACATTTTTCCTTAGACATGCCAGATGATCAGAAAGTTGATTCAAGTTTTAATCTACTCTTAGTCTATAGTCTTGGGGACGCGGATGGCGCTGTGGGTAAAACCTCAGTGCCTAGGACTTGCCGTATGGTCGGCGGTTCGAATCCCCGCGGCGGGGTGAGCTCCCATCGTTCGATCCCAGCTCCTGCCCACCTAGCAATTCGAAAGCACTCTTAAGAGCAAGTAGATAAATAGGGACCGCTTTATAGCGGGAAGGTAAACGGCGTTTCTGTGTGCTGCGCTGATGCTGGCTCGCCAGCTGCAGCTTCGTCATGCTGGCCACGTGACCCGGAAGTGTCTCCGGCGGCGCCGGCTCACGACCTCTAGAGCGAGATGAGCACGCAACCCTAGAGTCGGACACGATTGGCCCGTACGCGCAGGGGTACCTTTACTTTTACCTTTACCTAGTCTATAGTCTATTGTCAGTCACCCTTTTAGAAAGTCTTAAATTGTTGTTGTTATTTTGTCTTAGTGATACTTGAATGGTTTTGTCTTTTTTTTACCCTCACTGCGGATTTTGAATTTCTTTATTATTTTTTTACAGTGAAGCAGTGTATAAGTTTTATGAAATAAATAAAATCACTGGAAGCTCTGGATCTGGGATAATGGCAGAGGTTTCCCAACTGGCCAGCCAGGTACCCCACATAATCTTGGGGGGGGGGAGTAGGGTCAGAGTTTATATAAATATGTCTATATTTGACAACAGGGTTAAACACAACATGTATTTTATTCATTTATTAAGGGTTGTATCCTATGCTAGTTCCACCTAGAATAGACCTCATTGTCGTTAGTGAACCTGACTCTCTTAGGTTCATTAATTTACTGGGTCTACTCTGGGCTAGTGCTGGCTACAACCCATAATTTCCTTTCCACACACAATTTCCTTTCCACACTTCCAATTTCCTTGGAGCTGCCCACTCATCTGCCCCATCTTCCCACACCACAGATTCAGGAGCAGGTACATCAAAAGCCCTTTTCCTCCATCATTGGTTCTGCCAGTCAGGAGAAAGACTAGCCTCAGAAAGCCCTACCCACAACTGCAGCCTTTCAATCATGCTTTAGTAGAGAAAGGGAGGTGGGACTACAGTGCCACCCCACCAGCGCAGCAGAAACACGACTATCATCTTCCTCTCCAAATTTTATCATTCCAAGTCTTGTGGTTGCAATAACACTGCAACTAAAAAAACACGTGCCTGAGCTTGCTTTTTTCCTCCTCCCTCCCAACCCCTTTCCCTTTCGTGTCATGACTTTTAGGCTTCAAGCCAGCAAGCAGTCTTGTACATTGCTCTGAGAGGTTTTTTCAGCTGAAAAGCAAGTAAAAAATAAGTTTTTTTAAAAAAACTAGGCAGAATGGGACTTCAGAACTCCCACCCACCCACCCCACTTGGAGGCCTGGAGCTGTCCATAGTGCTGGTTCTGATGCTGCCACCTAGAGGGAAAAAGGCAAAGGGGCAGGGATCACATTCTGCCCCAGGGGTGCTGAGGCATTGGAGATAAATGTCCCATGCTGAGGATTTCTTGTCAGGACTATAGGATTCCCTTCCCATTCCAGGCACCAAGTCTGTGAGGAGTCCTTGCACATAGAGAGGCATGCAATCTGCCTGCTTCCTTCTCAGTATGGCAACTGGGGAAAAGGTAGGGTGTTGTGATGCAACCTTGAACAGAGCAGCTGGCTTTCATATTTCCATTGTGACACTGACTACAAAGGGTAGCCTCTCCCTTTTCCCACCAGATGGCACCCTTGTTCCAAGACAGGGCTCAATGATGGACTCTGTAAGCAGGAAACAATATATAATGGGCTCAATGAGCAGGGAAGGATAGCCTGTGAGAACATTGAAACTGCTTTCCCAGATCAGGCCAGGAGTTTTATTTCCAATAGAATAAAGTAATCCAGGTGCCTTTGGGAATCCAAAGCAGTGTGTGAGACTGATTTAAATAAATGGACACAATACCCAAGTGTTTCCAGCTTCCGAATGGACAGGCAAACCACAGTTTATCACTGCTGACTGCGTTGGTGTTCCACATGCTCAGCACTCCCTGTTTCCATTGCACCTCCGTCTCTGGAGGCAAAGCTGCAGCAATTGTTATGGTTTCGTAGAATTGTAGAGTTGAAATATACCCCAAGGGCCATCTAGTCCAACCCCTGCAATGTAGGAATCCCACCCACAGCCGTCCCTGGGTGGCCTCGAACCACCAACCTTCTGGTTAACAGTCAGACATACTGACCCACTGAGCCACAGATACCTGTTTGTCAAGCCAGGCATTGTGCCATATCCTATTTAGTGCAAGCCATGGTGTCTGTATCTGTTGCTGCAAAGCATGCTTGATCAGTTCAGACATTGGGCCAAACCATAGGTAAGCTTCCCCAGGTATAGTTTGGCATGTCAGGCAGTCTTCCCCAATCTGAGACTCTCCAGGTGTGTTGGCCTGCAATGCCCACCAACCCTTTTAGCACAGCTGGACAGTGGGAGTTGTAGTCCAAAACATCTGGAGAGCAGCAGTTTATTGAAGGCTGATTCCTATCAAGTTCCAATCTGATGCTAGTTATTTCTATGGGATATTCAAATTGTGCATTATCTTACATAAACTGTCTTGGAAGACTGAAAGGCAAGATGCATTCAGATTAAACATTACTGAAAAACAAAACTATAGGATGTACGAGGCAGATTAACCAGATCCATTTCCCTCTGGCTTCAGGCCCTTTTCTGGCACTGAGATGGCCTTGGTTGGCCTGTTGGGTCACCTCTGCCTGGACAGGGAAACAGGAATTGTGCTTTACCTGTGAGCAAAGCTCAATGGATCTCCACGGTCAGAAAGGCAAGACCTGGAATTGCACAACTTTAAATCAAGAACCTTCTAACTGCTCCCAGTAAGCCCTAAATATCTGGGAGACCGCCCTGCTTCCCCACAGACTGTCTGCAGTGCCGAAAGTGGCAGAGGGGCTCCTTTTGGTCTTCTTATGCCCTCAGAGACTTGGCGGTGGGGGGGGGGTTTGGCAGCCCAGTAAAGGGCCTTCTCCGTGGAGTCCCCTAAGGTATGGAACTCCCTCCCAGCAGTGGGACATCTGGCGCCCTCATTATACAGCATTTGGAGAAGATGCACACCTTTCAAAGTCAAGGTGTATGTTTCAAGGACGCACCCTATTTTTATGCATGGAAGTTGTGTTCTTTTATTAAAAAGTTAAAAAATATGCCTTAACCCGCCCTGGGAAAATAGGTGGGCAAAAAATAGATTAACAAAAGTAATAACAATAATAATATTTATTATGGGAAGAAGCATTCTTCCCCGCCGCCCGTTCCTCCAAGCCAGCGACGTGCGTTGTTCTCCTCCCTCTCCACTTTACCTGCACAACATCCCTGCAAGGTGGGTTCCCAGCTGATGGACAGCGACAAGGTCAAGGGGCGACGCTGGCTGCAGCGGAGCTGCAAGACCGCGCTTCTGCCACGCGGTGGCGCAGTTCCGGCCGGTCTCCAGCAGGCGGCGTCGCAGGGCTGTCCCGCCGGCTAGGCTGCCCGCCGTGGGGGCAGGAGAAGCGGCGGCGGCGAGCGCGTTCGCGTCGTGCAGCTGCTGCCTCCGGCCAGGGCGCGAAGCCGGGAGCCGCGGGCATGGAGGAGCAGGCGGCCGGGCGCCCCCCGCCAGCAGCCTGAGGACGCCCCCCGGCCGCCGCCGCCGCCGCCGCCGCTGCCTGCCCAGCATGGCCCTTCCGCTGCTCCTGGTGGCCGCCCTCCTGGCCCGCCGGGGGGGCGGCACCGAGAAGCCAGGTGGGTGCCGCGGAGCGGGGTGGGGAGTCGGACTGTGCCGCCTGCTTTTTCTCTTGGAGGCTTCGCCTGCAGCCCCCGGCTCCTGGCAGGGAATAGTTCCTATTGCATGGGGAGGGATGCAAAGCCAGGGTGCTCGGAGCATGCACAGAGTGCCTTTTCAAGAAGGGCCGGCGGAGGCAAAGGTGCAGGAGGAGACGGTGCCAAATCGGGGGATGGCGGGGCGGGGGCAAGTCGGGGGTCCCGGCTCAAGTTGCAGCTTCTTGCAGCAGCAGCAACAACAGACTTCTATGCATTCCTTTGAAAAGATCACTGCCTGCCATCTAGACTTCAGTGGGTGCTTTGGATGTTTGTGGACTGAATCTGGGCAAAAGGCTGCTTGGAGCAGCGCCCCCCACTCCCCACTCACCAATTCTATTGTTTCCTTGGAAATATTTGTGGCAAGATTGTGGCGGTGGTGGTGGGGAGCTGGGAGGCTCTCCTCCTCCTCCTCCTGGCATCCGGCAGCCTGTTTTTATTCAAGGGGGGCGGTGTGCTCCTTTGTAGAACCCGCTGGGCCTTCTCAGAAGAACGGAGGGATCTATCTTTGCTTTTCTGGAGTCCCAATCGAGAAAGTGGATAGAGAAAAGTTTTTCTCCCCGCCTTCTAACATTGGAACTCACAGTCACCCAGTGATGCTGAATGTTGGAAGATTCAGAACAGTGAAAAGAAAGGAGATCTTCACGCAGTGCAGAGTTAAATTGTGAGATTCACTCCCGCAGGAGGCAGTGACAGCCACCAAGTTTTGATGGCTTTCGGCTGGCATCCCTCTATCTCGAGAGACAATGGAGTGCACTTCCGGGGCTCCCGAAGTCAAACCAATGGCTTTTAAAACAGAAGGAAGAGCCTGGCTGCAGGATCAGACCACTGGCCCATCTAGTTCTGCACCCCCTTCTCACAGTGGCGAACCAGATGCCCCAAAGGGAAACCCCGCGAGCAGCACCTGAGTGCAAGAGCACTCTGCCCACCTGTAATTCCCTGCAGGTGGTATAGGCATCATGGCTAAAAAGGTAAAGGTAAAGGGACCCCTGACCATTAAGTCCAGTCGTGGCCGACTCTGGGGTTGTGGCACTCATCTCGCTTTACTGGCCAAGGGAGCCGGCGTACAGCTTCCAGGTCATGTGGCCAGCATGACTAAGCCGCTTCTGGCGAACCAGAGCAGCTCATGGAAACGCCATTTACCTTCCCGCCGGAGCGGTACCTATTTATCTACTTGCACTTTGACGTGCTTTCGAACTGCTAGGTTGGCAGGAGCAGGGACCGAGCAGCGGGAGCTCACCCCGTCGCGGGGATTCAAACCGCTGACCTTCTGATCGGCAAGTCCTAGGCTCTGTGGTTTAACCCACAGCGCCACCCAGGCATCATGGCTAGAAGCCCTTAAAAAAGGATGAAAGACATTCATGAAAGATAGCGCTTTCAATAGTTACTGGCCACAAGGGCCAAAGTATATACCAGCTCAGGCAGCATGATGTTGAACGCCAGAGACTGGAACCTGCAGGAGGGGAGAGTGTTGTTGTTCTCAGGTCCCACTTGAGGGCTTTGCCTTGGGGCACCTGGTTGGCCACTGAGAGAACAGGATGCTGGACTAGTTGGGCCCCCTTTGGCCTGACCAAGGAGCCAGGATCACCTCCCGCTCTTGGCCTTAGGAGGACAGAGCGGAGGAAACTGGAGATTTGTCTACCTGCACTCTCAGGTTCTGTCTGCCAGCCAGAGCTTAGGTGATAAAGCTTTGGAAATCACAGGTTGCCGCTTGTTGTTGTTTAGTCATTTAGTCGTGTCTGACTCTTCAATTCCAGCTTAGTAGAACAATAAAACTTTAGAGCTGGAAGGGACCTTAAGGGTCAGGTGTGCCAACTCCTGGGGCCTCTCAAAATCTCTGGGCAAGGGACCCCAATGTTAAGGGGGCATAGAAGACTCCTGACAGTCAGACTCCCAGACTGTTCCTTCTCCATGAGCCTCGAATGCCATCGCCAGACAAGAAGGTGTGCTGTGCCTTTGGCACCTTGGCGTGACCCTGCTGACGAGTCCAGCACATCTTCCTTCAGCTTTATAACCTTGTAGGAAAAAATGCGCCTAGGCATATCCTTGCGGCGACCATAACTCAGGTTTAAGGTGCCACTTGGCCCCTAGCTTTTATATCTCAGTTTCTATTTTTTTTTTTTAATAATTTTTATTAAAGTTTTAAACAAAGAAAAAAGAAAAACAACACATATGAGAAAACAATACAAAATTTAACAATAAAAACACAAAACATAACAATTAAAAACCAACTCTCTTTTCCATTCCCAATTTTAAATTACTTATTTTCTGGACTTCCTCATACCTCCCTATTTTGTATTCCAATCTACATTATTTGTCCAGCAGTTTCTATTCCACTTTTTTAAACCCAATCTTTAGTTTAATAAAATATTAAAATATATAATTTCAACTTTTTTGAGCCTAATCCTTGTTCTTAATGTCATATACCTTTAAATTTTTCCCTTTTATTATCAAATTTCCATTTCTTTAAACATCTTTAATCTTGATCTTTAATCTTAATCTATCCTTAACTTTAACCCGTACAGCTGGAAACCACTTATTTTCAATCCAACATCATTCTAACATTCCTTAATTTTGCAGTGTTTCTGAAGATAGTCTTTGAATTTCTTCCAGTCTTCCTCCACCGACTCTTCTCCCTGGTCACGGATTCTGCCAGTCATTTCCGCCAATTCCATATAGTCCATAAGTTTCATCTGCCATTCCTCCAGCGTGGGAAGTTCTTGTGTCTTCCAATACTTTGCGATGAGTATTCTTGCTGCTGTTGTTGCATACATAAAGAAAGTTCTATCCTTTTTTAACACCATTTGGCCCACTATGCCCAGGAGAAAGGCCTCTGGTTTCTTAGGAAAGGTATACTTAAATACCTTTTTTAATTCATTATATATCTTTTCCCAGAAAGCCTTAATCTTTGAGCACGTCCATCAAAGGTGAAAAAATGTACCTTCAGTTTCTTTACATTTCCAACATTTGTTATCGGGCAAGTGATAAATTTTCGCAAGCTTGACTGGGGTTATGTACCACCTATATATCATTTTCATAATATTCTCTCTTAAGGCATTACATGCCGTAAATTTCATACCTGTGGTCCATAACTGTTCCCAGTCAGCAAACATAATGTTATGTCCAACGTCCTGTGCCCATTTAATCATAGCCGATTTTACCGTTTCATCTTGAGTATTCCATTTCAGCAGCAAGTTATACATTCTTGACAAATTCTTAGTTTTGGGTTCTAACAATTCTGTTTCTAATTTGGATCTTTCCACCTGGAAGCCAATTTTCCTGTCCAATTTAAATGCCTCCATTATCTGATAATAATGAAGCCAGTCTCGCACTTTATTTTTTAGTTTTTCAAAGCTCTGCAATTTCAGTCTATCTCCGTCTTGTTCCAAAATTTCCCAATATTTCGGCCATTTGACCTCCATATTGACCTTTTTCAAGGCTTTCGCTTCCATTGGTGACAGCCACCTTGGGGTTTTGTTTTCTAACAAATCCTTATATCTTAACCAAACATTGAATAACGCTTTCCTAACAATGTGATTTTTAAATGCTTTATGTGCTTTGACCTTATCATACCATAGATATGCATGCCATCCAAATACATTATTAAAACCTTCCAAGTCCAAAATGTCTGTGTTTTCAAGAAGTAGCCATTCTTTCAACCAGCAAAAGGCTGCTGATTCATAATAAAGTTTAAGGTCTGGCAGGGCAAATCCACCTCTTTCCTTTGCATCTGTTAGTATTTTAAATTTTATTCTAGGCTTCTTGCCCTGCCAGACAAATTTAGAGATATCTTTCTGCCACCTCTTGAAACAATCCATTTTGTCCACAATCTGCAAAGTTTGAAACAAGAACAACATTCTAGGCAATACATTCATCTTTATCGCAGCAATACGGCCTAGCAGTGAAAGCTTCAAATTTGACCAAATTTCTAAATCTTTTTTCACTTCTGACCAACATTTTTCATAATTATCTTTAAATAAATTCCCATTTTTTGCTGTCATGTTAATCCCCAGGTATTTAACTTTCTTGACCACTGTTAAACCTGTCTCATTCTGAAACCTCTCTCTTTCAAACGGTGCTAAATTTTTCTCTAAAACCTTGGTTTTTTATTTGTTCAATTTGAATCCTGCCACTTGACCAAATTCTTGAATCAGTTCTAAAACCCTTTTTGTACTAGATTCTGGCTCCTTATATCTCAGTTTCTAACACTGGCCTCACAACTGCCTCATTGGGGCAAGATCTGCTGGGAAGAGTTGCAGTGCTCAGTAGGCCTGAGCTGGGTTGTTTCTTTGAATAAAGAGTTCACTGACACCTTGTGAGTTATTGCTGACCGGCTTCTGGTCTAAAACACTTGGAAGGTGCCTTGTTGCTGCCTTTGAGGGACTGGCCCTTCCTCTTTCCAGATGATCATTCCAAAGTATTTCCCGCAGGGGTTGGTTCTGCCGACGCACAAGATCCTGGCTATGACGTCGTTCACCCCGTCAAGGTGGACGAGCGAGGCTTTTTCGTCTCTTACAACCTGTCCTACCGCTCGCTGTACAAAAGGGCCATCTCCTCGAGGAATCGCCCGCTTGCTTTCTACAAGCTGTACCACCGAGGGCAGGAGCTGATGTTCAACCTGAGCCTGAACAGCCGCCTCCTGGCTCCCGGCTTCGTCAGTGAGAGACGGTTTGGAGGCATCGCCCACGCCAAGATCCAGGCTTACAAGCAGAACTTGTGTCATATGATTGGGTCCGTTCAGAACCAGGAACAAGAAAGTGGATTGGCTGCTCTAAGCACCTGTGATGGGCTGGTAAGCATCATGGACTCTTTGCATCTTATGACGTAGAACCATCGGATCGTAGAATTGCAGAGTTGCAAGGGACCCAGTGGCTCATCTAGTCCAACCCCCTGCAATAAAGGTAAAGGTAAAGGGACCCCTGACCATTAGGTCCAGTCGTGGCCGACTCTGGGGTTGTGGTGCTCATCTCGCTTTATTGGCCGAGGGAGCCGGCGTACAGCTTCCGGGTCATGTGGCCAGCATGACGAAGCCGCTTCTGGCGAACCAGAGCAGCGCACAGAAACGCTGTTTACCTTCCCGCCAGAGTGGTACCTATTTATCTACTTGCACTTTGATGTGCTTTCGAACTGCTAGGTTGGCAGGAGCAGGGACCGAGCAATGGGAGCTCACCCCGTCGCAGGGATTCGAACCGCCGACCTTCTGATTGGCAAGCCCTAGGTTCAGTGGTTTAACCCACAGCGCCACCCGCGTCTCTACCCCCTGCAATAGCCATCCCCTGCAATAGCCATCTTCAAATATCTCAAGGGCTGTTTTCTCCTACACTAGAGGGCAGGTCTTGAACCAATGGCTCAAGTTACAAGAAAGGAGAGTCCAACTAAACATAGGGGGAAACCTTCTGACAGTAAGAGCTATTTGGCAGTGGAACGGTCTCCCTCTGGAGGTTGTGGACTCTCCTTCCTTGGAGGTTTATAAGCAGAGGTTGGATGACCACCTGTCAAGGATGCTTTAGCTGAGATTTCTGCACTGTAGAGGGTTGGACTAGATGACCCTTGGGGTCCCTTCCAACTCTAAAATTCTATGATTCTGTGATTCTAATGCCTTCACCAACCTGGTGCCTTCCAGGTGTTTTGGACCACAACTCCCATCAACTCAACATCATTAGCCCCAGCCAGCATGGCTGTGTTCTCATCATGACTGGGACTGATGGGAGTTGTAGTCCAAGACACCTGGAGAGCACCAGGTTGGGGAAGCCTGGCTTAAAAACTGACCTGGTGGCTTTGATGCATTGTAGAGTTGGAAACTTCCTTAATGGCAAGTTATAAATGCCGCTGACCTTCAGTGCAACATCCCTCTTTTGTTATGCTTTTGTACAACATCTGGTTTGGCGATTGTTGTTCGGCACGAGTAAAGGTAATTATAAGTCTCGTCTCCTTTTCAGATTCTTTTTTTTTTAAAAAAAAGTAATGTTTTATTCTTAGATATTGTGATTAAAGGAAACAAACAAGTCTCCTGCATGCCGTGCCCTGGAAAGCTTTGCAGAAGAGATCATGTGCAACACACATGAGATTCTGAGACCACTGATGTTGGGAGTCTCATTCCACTCTCAGGGACGGTCCAATCCTGAAAGGTTTTATTATAATCAGGTTTATTTATTTATTTATGAAAAGGGACGCGGGTGGCGCTGTGGGTTAAACCACAGAGCCTAGGACTTGCCAATCAGAAGGTTGGCGGTTCGAATCCCCGCGATTGGGTGAGCTCCGGTTGCTTGGTCCCTGCTCCTGCCAACCTAGCAGTTCGAAAGCACGTCAAACTGCAAGTAGATAAATAGGTATTGCTCTGGCGGGAAGGTAAACGGCATTTCCGTGCGCTGCTCTGGTTCGCCAGAAGCGGCTTAGTCATGCTGGCCACATGACCAGGAAGCTGTACGCCGGCTCCCTCGGCCAATAAAGGGAGGTGAGTGCCGCAACCCCAGAGTCGGCCACGACTGGACCTAATGGTCAGGGGTCCCTTTACCTTTACCTTTATTTATTTATTATATAACAGGTTCCTGAACTAGATAGGTCATTGGCTTCATCCAGCAGGCTCTTCTTATGTTCTTATGTTGTTTGCAACCACATCTGCAAACTCTTAAGACTTGGAAACTGATGTACCGTAGTGATGATGACTCTTGTCGTCTCCAGAAAGGAGTCTTCCGGCTGGCTAATGAAGACTTCTTTATTGATCCACTGCCTGAGAGCAACTCCAGGGAGAAGGCGGCCCATCCCCACAGGATATATAGACGCCACGTCCCAGATTATGAAGCCGAAGAGTTTATTTCGGTCATGAGCACGAAACAAGACAGGAAGCAGTCTGCCGTTGTCAGGATGTGCGGGGTCCAAGGTAACTCCCCCCTCCTCCTGGTTCACAAATGATTTGTTGGCTGAAGGAAGCTTCCTAATGTGTTAGCTTGCTTACTTTCCTCCCCAAGATTGCATGCTGACTTTGTTATTTGAAAATTCACATTATATGTCCCCTAGATGTGACATTAACGGCATGAATGCTGCTCACATGAATGTACGTGTCAATGTGAACAGCAGTCGTGGGTGAGAAAGCAGAATCAAGTCTGTAGCAGGGGACTTTTTATCCAGAGAAATGTTGAATCCATGCTTCTTAATGGAAATTACTGGGGACATGTTTTCAGCTGTGGCTCAGCTAAGCAGACCAGGGCTGGTTTTGACCTTTTGAGCTCTAAATACAGACTTCCCCAACCTGGTACCCTCCAGATGTTTGGACTACACTCTCATCAGCCCCAGCCAGCATGGATGAAAAGAGAACTTTAGAAGCAATGTGGCTGCAGAAAAAATGTGGGGAAAATATGTTTGTGCTGGCTGGGGCAGGTGGGGGTTGTAGTCCAAAACATCTGGAGGGCACCAGGTTGGAGAAGGCTGTCCAAAATCTTTTGGACACAATTCAGAAGAGCATTTTCTGCATTTTTGCAGGGGAGTTGTTTCCAAAGTTCGCTTTCCAGCTGTCTAATTGACCGTGACCGCAGTTCAAAGGCTGGAAGAGAGAGCGGGGATTGTGTGCGAGTTGGTGCAGCCCTGACTGGGCATTCCCCAAAGGGCAAGGTTTTCTTCATGCCATGCAGCTCCTAAAAATCTCCATCTATGTTGCCACTGGGGAAAAAAAGCCTCTGGAGCAAATTGGGGGATGTTCTTGGTGGGTTTTGATTGTACTTTGGGCCTCCCACCTTGCCTGGGAGGGTCTGACGTGTAGATTTCACTTCGAGTCGAGACACTGATTAGCCACGGATAATGTTCCCCTACAGTAAACACTTTCCACCTGAAGGCAGCCTCGCTTGGGGATGAGAATTTGCCCCTGTTGCTTTTAGGATTCCCCCTGCCATTCAAAACATGATTTCAGAAGCTTTTCTGAACTACAACTCCCATTGCCCCTGCAGTTGGACTATGCTGGTTACTGAAAGTTGTAGTTCAGTAACATCTGGAGAGCCAAAGTTTTCCCACCCCTGGACTACAGCAAAAACTTGCCTGAAGAATAAAAGTTGGGTGGTGGGCATGCATCCTTGTGGCAAAGGAAAGAGGTATGTTGGATCCCATTATTTGAGTGGGAAGATGGTATAGATCCAGGGGTTGGAAGCCTGTTGGACATCAGCTTCTACCAGTCCAAACCAGCATGGTCAGTTGGCAGTGTTAAGAGTGGAAGCTGAAGAACATCTGGAGAACTTCAGGTTCCCCATCCTTGAGTGACATCAGCCTTCCCAAGCCTGCTGCCCTCAGTGGTCATGAGTGGTGGTGGGAGATGGAGTCCAACCACATATGTAGGGCACAGATGGACCCATACCCCTGTTGAAGGGACCCAGATGCTTCAAGGCTGACCAGCTTGCAGAGCAGCAGCAGCAGAGGGTCCCAGGCATCCTCTCATCTTCTCCTCTCAACCTCCAAGAAAGCCTCGAGACCTCTGAGAAGCAGAGAGAGAAGTGGGAGGAGAAGCGGCGGAGGAAGCGGCGGATCAAGCAGCGCTCTGTCAGCAAGGAGAAGTGGGTGGAGACCCTGGTGGTGGCTGACACCAAGATGGTCAAGTATCACGGCAGCGAGAACGTCGAGAAGTACGTCCTGACGGTCATGAACATGGTGAGTCCTTCAGGGGTGGGAGAGAGAGAACCAGTCTTTGTGCTGGGTGGGGAAAGCTGTTCAGTGCACTAGACCAGTGGTTCCCAAACTTTTCCAGGCCAATTCCTCTTTGGTCCCATAAACTCATGCCTAATGCCCCCTACCCCATAAAAAGTATTATTCAGAATACAGTCATACCTTGGCTTACAGATGCTTCGGGTTGTGCATTTTCGGGTTGTGCACCACAACGAACCTGGAAGTACTGGAACAGGTTACTTCCGGGTTTCGGCGCATGCACAGATGCGCTAAATCGCGCTTTGCGTATGTGCAGAAGAGCCAAATCGCAACCCACGCATGCACAGACACGGCACTGAGGGTTGCGAACGCTGTGGGTTGCGAACGTGCCTCCCGCACAGATCACATTCACAACCCGAGCGTCCACTGTAGTGGTTTGCAGAACCCACTAAAGAAGATAGTAACAGGTCTAGAGTGAGAGACTAGGGTGATCTCTGCTGTTGTGAGACTTTTGTGGGTGAACTGAGAGTTTGTTGGACCTTGGGCGAGAACCCAGAGACTGTGAGGGAGAGTGTGTCAGAAGAAAAATGAATTGATACTGATTTCTATATATTAGTAACATTCATATTAATGTAACATTTTTATAGATACAGTCGTACCTTGGATCTCAAACACCTTGGCTCCTGAACAAATGGCTCCCGAACGATCAAACAATCGAAACCCAGAGTGTTCTGGTTTTCGAACGTTCTTTTGGAAGCTGAATGTCCAATGGGGCTTCTGCAGCTTCCGATTGGCTTCAGGAGCTTCCTGCAGCCAATCAGAAGCCATGCTTTGGTTTCTGAACGTTTTGGAAGTCGAACAGACTTCCGGAACAGATTGCGTTCGACTTCCAAGGTACGACTGTAACTGTGTGTGAAATTTTTATCACTTCTTAACTCTAAATCAGAAGAAAAGGCAATCTGTGTAAAATCCTATTGCTGTTTATTCCAATTCAGCGCCAAACTGCCGCTTTCCCCAGAGGAGCCCTATGTCGGGTTCATCAGCTTCAGTGGGTCTGCTCTGAGCAGGACTTGCGTTGAACACCAGCCTTGATCTTCTGAGGACCAAGTGTAGCATGGTGGTTAGAATGCCAGACTAAGACCTGAGAGACCAGGGTTCAAATCCCCACTTGGCTATGAAGCTAACTGGGTGACCTTGGGCCGGCCACTGCCTTTCTCAGTCCAGCCTACCTCACAGGGGTTTGAATGAGGAGGGGGAGAAGCATGTATTGCTTGGAGAAAAAGGTGGGATATAAATCCAATGAATGAGTGCGAGTTACAAAGGGAGTGTGGTGATAGCGGGGTCTTGCCACCCTCCACCCCCTGAGCCTTCATCAGCTCTGTTTCTCCTTTGGCGCAGGTGGCCGGAATGTTCCACGATGCCAGCATTGGGAACCCTATCCATGTTTCCATTGTGCGCCTTATCTTCCTGGAAGAAGAAGAGGTACAAAGAGGCTTTTAATACTGCTGTGCTGTTTTCATTATCTGTATTTTAATTGATTCAGGTGTTGTTTATTACTATTATTATTATTATTATTATTATTATTATTATTATTATTTTATTAGTTTAATTACTTTTTAACAATTGCATTCTATACGCTTTTAGCTTTTTGCATTTTATCTGCATTGTTTTTTATTTGTGTAAGCTGCCTTGAGTTCTGGTCTGGGGAAAATGTGGTATATAAAGAAATATAATAATAACAGAAGCATTTAGCTGTGAATTCTACATTGCAGGGGGTAGGACTAGATGACTGTTTGGGTCCCTCTTGTCTCTACAATTCTATGATTCTGAGGTCAGCTAGTACACCTTCTGTTCCTGCCAGCACGTCACAGGATATAGGAGCAACTTTCTGCAATTAGGTTGAACAGGCCTCTGGGAATTTAGGTGCCTCTCTGCACAACCCGCAGACCACATAGCAATTTCTCCCTGAAGCAATTTCAGTGGCTTTTTCAGGCTTCCCCTGTCAGCCGAGCGCTGCCTCTGTGAAAGGCAGGAAGTGTTTCTAGAAAGGCGGTGGTTTGCACCGGTGAGGGTCCTTCATGCACGAGTCTTCTAATTTGTCTATGGGTGTGTGCATTTCTGTGCAGATTAGGCTGCTGGGGTGTGTTGGGAGGAGATGTTATGTGCTTGTATTGCGTGCTTATGCATGCAATTATTGGGGAGGGGGAATCTTCAAGGCAGGGCTGGACCAACGGCAAGAGATGATGCTCAGGGCAATGACACCAATAGGCACATCAGTGATGCGATACACGAGGCCCAGGATCTCTTGAAACGCTGGCCGGGGCTGCTGGAAATCATAGTCCAAAATGTCTGGAGAGTGCAGCTGCTTGGCAAAGGCCTGTTTAGTGTCTGACCCTATTAGGAGCTTTGTAAATAATAAGGTGGAGGATACAGAGTGCAGGGACGCAGGTGGAACTGTGGGTTAAACCACAAAGCCTAGGACTTGCCAATCAGAAGGTCGGCGGTTCGAATCCCCGTGACGGGGTGAGCTCCTGTTGCTCGGTCCCTGCTCCTGCCAACCTAGCAGTTCGAAAGCACGTCAAAGTGCAAGTAGATAAATAGGGAAGGTAAACGGCGTTTCCGTGCGCTGCTCTGGTTCGCCAGAAGCGGCTTAGTCATGCTGGCCACATGACCTGGAAGCTGTCTGCAGACAAACGCCGGCTCCCTCGGCCAATAAAGCGAGATGAGAGCCGCAACCCCAGAGTCGGCCACGACTGGACCTAATGGTCAGGGGTCCCTTTACCTTTACCTTAAATAATAAGGTGGAGGACACAGAGTAATGGGAATGCCCCCAAAGTGTGTCTTGATGGAATGCTAAACAGGAATACAACGCAAAGCATAGAATCATAGAATTGAAGAGCTGAAAGGGACCTCAAGGGTCATGTAGACCAACACTCTGCAGTGCAGGAGTCACAGCTAAAGGATCCCTGACAGATGGCCAGCCAACCTCTGCTTAAAAACCCCCACTGATGGAGAGAGTCCACCACCTTCCGAGGGAGTCTGTTCCACTTTTGCTAACGGAAATTTTATCCTAATATTTAGTCAGAATCTCCTTTCTTGTCGTTTGAATCCATTGGTTCCAGTCTTCCCCTCTGGAGCAGCAGAACTTGCTCCATCTTCCATGTGGCGGGCAGCCCTTCTGATATTGGAATATGGCTATCGTACCTCCTCTCAGTCTCTTCTTCTCCAGACTAAACATACCCTTCTCCCTCAACTGTTTCTCATAAGGCTTGACTTCCAGGCCCTTGATCATCCTGGTCCTCCTCTTGTGCAAAACCTTCCAGCTGGTCAACATCCTTCTTAAATAGTGATGCCCAGAACTGGGCACAGGTGGGGTTGGACTAAAGTATCTCATCTCCATTTCTGTAGGACGACCTGAAAATCACTCACCATGCAGACAACACCTTGAGGAGTTTCTGCAAATGGCAGAAGGCCATCAATGTGAAGGGGGACGACCATCCGCTGCACCACGACGTGGCTGTCCTGCTCACAAGGTATAGCTCTGCTCAGGCTCTGCACTGGCGCTACCACACATTTCTTTGAAGGCATTTATAAACCGCCCAACATTTTCTTAGGTCTCTGAGTGGTAAGTCCATGAGCTACGAACAAGGGCATCCCATGTGGTTCCCCACTGATGTCGTAGGTTTCTAGATCCCTTCGGTCCCAGCTGGCAGAGCCAGCGATTGGGGTGGTAAAGAGAGCTGGAGGCATCATACAACATGGAGCCTGTGTGGTGCATTGGGTCCGTGCATCTGGCTGTTAACCAGAAGGTTGGTGGTTCAAGCCCACCCAGGGACGGCTATGGGCAGGATTCCTGCATTTTAGGGGGTTGGACTAGATGACCCTTGGGGGTGCATTCCAACTACACAATTCTATGAACATCTGGAGGGCACCAGGTTTGTTTGTTTTATTTCTTACATATATATAGCATCTTTTAATATTTTAATATTTTGTTGGAAACTGCCCAGAGTGGCTGGGAAGCCCAACTAGATGGGCAGGGTATAAATAATAAATGATGATGATGATGATGATATTTTCCTTGCAAGGAGCTCAAGGCAGTGTACATGGTTCTCCTGCTTGTCTTCCCCACCCCACCCCCTACAAATAATTTTTATTGGTTTTCGTGTAAATACAAAAACGACATATAGCTACAGTAACTTGTCCAGTGGTACATTAAGTTTCATATGCAGTACACAATACACAAGCAGTGTGTTAATTTTTTCATTATCAATTCAAGTATCCTCCTACATACTTTCGGCTGAGGGGGAGGGATTGAACCAAGGTCACCCGGTGAGCTTCCTGGCCAAGTGGGGATTCGAACCCTGATCTCCCAGGTCCGACAATCTAACAGCTACATTACACTGGCTGTTATCTACTCAGATTGGAATGAATATGCAATTAACAGCGGATGTGATAGAACCTCTGCACAACCCTTTATGCAAACACACCAGGCTGATTGCTGCCTCTTTTCCCTCATGTGTGTGTTTCCTGCCTGCCTGGGGAAGGAAAGACCTCTGTGCCGCCATGAACCGTCCCTGTGAGACTCTCGGCCTGTCTCACGTCTCCGGCATGTGCCAGCCTCACAGGAGCTGCAACATCAACGAGGACACGGGGCTCCCTTTGGCCTTCACTGTGGCTCACGAACTTGGACACAGGTACTGGAGGGGCAGCGCTCGTTGATCACACAATGCATAGCTAAACTGTGGAACTCCCTCCCACAGGATAAAGTGATGGCCACCAATCTAGATGCTTTGAAAAATGGGTTTGACACATTTGTGGAGGAGAGGACTATTGATGGCTACTAGCCATGATGCCCATGCTCCACAGTTGGAGGCAGCAATGCTTTTGAATGCCAGTTGCTGGAAAACAGAGGAGGGGAGAAGGTTCTTGTGCTCAGATCCTGCTTGAGCTGGGGCTGATGGGAGTTGTAGTCCAAAACATTTGGAGGTCACCGGGTCTGGGAATGCTGCATTTAGAGCAGGGGTCGGCAACATGCGGCCCACAAAGACCATTTTATCAGCCCACAAGCCGCCCCTGAACCAAGCTGCCTGCTCGATGAGTCCCCCACGCACTGCGCTAAACTGGTTCAGCACGGGGACTTGCTGAGTGGCACCGGAAATTGCGTCTGCGCACGCACAGATACTGGAAATCGCGTCTGCGCATGTCTAGAAGCCGAAAAGCGCTTCGGCGCAGGCGTGATTTTCGGCATCTGGGCATGCACAGAAGCAATTTCTGGCGCCATGGACATGCACAGATGCAATTTCCAGCATCACGCTGCACCAGTCCGGCCCACGGATAATCTCTGTGGGAGTGATCCAGCCCATGGCCGGTAAACCTTCCCAACCCCTGATATAGAGCCTACTACCTCCCTCTTCCCGCAGACAGCATGGCCCCAGTGTCACATGACCCTGCTGGCTGGGGCTGATGGGAATTGTAGTCTCAACCCCTCTGGAGAGCACTCGGTCGGCCAAGGCTGATCCCTCAAAGGCTCGGGGAGGGAAGACTCCCGCCCCGGGGTGTGTGGATGCGAATTTGGCTTCCGTCCCAGATCTTGGGGTGCCCCCTTGAAGCTCCTTTGCGGTCGTGTCTCTGGGCGCGTGGCTCACCTCCCCCTTTGCGGGGCTGTGCTCTTACAGTTTTGGGATTCAGCATGACGGAAGCGGCAATGACTGTGAGCCAGTTGGGAAAAGACCTTTCATCATGTCTCCACAGCTCCTGTACGACACCTCGCCACTCACCTGGTCCCACTGCAGCAGGGAGTACATCACCCGCTTCCTCGAGTAAGTCTGGGGGCCATTACCATTGGCGTAGCTCTCGATAGCTGTGGCTGTGATGCAGGGGTCGTTGTTTACTCTGTGTGTGTTGGAGGGGTGGGGCGAGGCATTGGGTCATTTGGGTCAATGAAACGGCTTAAGCCCCAAATACCTGAAAGATCGTCTCCTTCCCTACAGACCCTCTCGGGTGCTGACATCAGCAGAGAGGGCTCCTGCAGTCAATGCCCCTTTAGGCTTTTGAACTTTTTTTTAACATGGTGGTTTTTGAATTATGAACCATAGAATCATATAACTGTAGAGTTGGAACAGACCGCGAAGGTCCTCTAGTCCAAGGACTCTTGCCTAACGTGGGGCTTGAACCCACAACTCTGAGATTAAGAGTCTCATGCTCTACCGACTGAGTCACAAGCCATGGACTTCTGCAGGAATGGCACACTGCAAATGATAGTCACACCTGTGCCTGCTCACACCTATGCCATTTCGAAGATTATGCAATAATCCCATAAATATACAATAATAATAATGACCAGGGCAGATCTCCGTGCATTGCCTTTCAGGTAGTTCTGCTCAGTGCTATGTTTCTAGAAAAAGAGGTGCTGGAACGCACCATGAACACCTCCCTTGTTCTCTTATAATGGCAGTGGTGCCCTCTACAGAGGTGCCGGAACTGAGTTCTGGCAAGTTCTGGCTGGAAAAAATAGACTTGGATCTACTATTTTCTGTGCACGTACACGGGCAAATTATTTGGGGAGCTTCAAGATCTTCTTTCAGGTGACTTCAGTTGTGTTTTCATTGAAGTTTCATGGTACATAGGAGAACTTGCACCCCACTCTCTTGAAACGGAAGGCCCACCTGTCTTTTCTTGGTTCTCAGTGCTTAACTTTGAAGCACACAGTGGCTGAAAAGTTTCCTTTTCATGCTGATGAGGCAGTTCTAGGAGGCTTGAGGCGGGGACCCCACTGCAGAAATTTGCCCCTCACCCTGATCCCATACCCTCCAACATTTATCTGATGAAAATAAGGATGTCCTATTCAATAACAACAACAATAACAATAGTAAAGGTAAAGGGACCCCTGACCGTTAGGTCCAGTTGCGGCCGACTCTGGGGTTGCGGCACTCATCTCGCTTTACTGGCCGAGGGAGCCGGCATACAGCTTCCGAGTCATGTGGCCAGCATGACTAAGCCGCTTCTGGAGAACCAGAGCAGCGCACGGAAATGCTGTTTACCTTCCCGCCGGAGCGGTACCTATTTATCTACTTGCACTTTGATGTGCTTTCGAACTACTAGGTTGGCAGGAGCAGGGACCGAGCAACGAGAGCTCACCCTGTTGCGGAGATTCAAACCGCTGACCTTCTGATCGGCAAGCCCTAGGCTCTGTGGTTTAGACCACAGCACCACCTGCGTCCCTCCTAATAACAATAGTATTTTTTACTATTTATGCCCTACCCATTGGTCTGGGTTGCCCCAGCCGCTCTGAGTGGCTTCCAACATATATAAAAACATAATAAAACAATTAAATATTTTTTAAAAAAACCTTCCCTATACAGAGCTGCCTTCAGGTGTCTTCTAAAGGTTGAATAGTTACTTATCTCTTTGACTCGGGGGTCGCATAACACTACATCACTGGATGGCCGTATGTGGGTCAACACTCAGAATTGAACAGTGTGTGGGTTACATGAATGAGAGATAAACAGTTAAAGCCTTGATCAAGGAGGGGCTTGGCTCTGCCTTGGCCCTGTGCTTCTAGTGTAGACTCCAGCCCTGTCCCAGATGAGACTGGTCCTCTTGGAAAGGTTGTGCCAAATTCTTTCTTCCGGCATTGTTTATTTTTAACACCTCCTTGCTGCCAATTCCTGCCTCCCCCCAGGGCACTTAAGCCAAGCGCCTGGGGATTGGGGGTCTGTCTGTCAGCTCCTGCTTGGCCCAGCTGCTCTTCCCCGCTTTGGCTCTTGTAGAAAAGAACCACAGAGGTTGTGAGGGCAGCAGCTGCAGTCCAGCTGCTTGTCAGCCCTTTTCTTGCTATTTCTTGTGACAGAGCAAGCAACCAGCACCTTAGCCCAGATTTCAGGCCCGTGGCTCCAAGGCAGCGAATGAGCCAAGCCATTCAGGCCTTGCCTTGGGCTCACTTGGGAATGAGGTGGAACCCTGCCTAAAGGCTCGAGGTCTGCTTGCAGAGGCCATTGTGTCAGATAAGAGGTCCTGGGACTCAAGCCAAGCTGGAAATTCAGGTGGCTTTGCTGGCGTGTAGTACCTTCCATCAGCTTCAGCTGGTGGCCCAACTCTGCCCCTATCCAGACAGCGATAGCCTAACTTCTGTCATCCATGTCCTGGTAACCTAGGTTAGATTACAGTGGTACCTCAGGTTAAGTACTTAATTCGTTCCAGAGGTCTGTTCTTAACCTGAAACTGTTCTTAACCTGAAGCACCACTTTAGCTAATGGGGCCTCCCACTGCCGCTGTGCTGCCGGAGCCCGATTTCTGTTCTCATCCTGAAGCAAAGTTCTTAACCCGAGGTACTATTTCTGGGTTAGTGGAGTCTGTAACCTGAAGCGTATGTAACCCGAGGTACCACTGTACTGCAACATGTTATATGTGTGGCTGCCTCTGAAGACTTTTGGGAAACTTCAGCCTGGTTGCTCACTTGGGCAAGACAGTTTTGAGCATATTACACCAGTCCTGGCCCAACTGCGCTGGCAGCCAATTTGTTTCCAGGCCCAATTCAGAGCGCTGGTTTTGACCTATAAAGCCGTTGTTGCATATCTTTAGGTACCAGGTGAAAACATTCCCCTTCTCCCAGGCCTTTGGCTAATTCAGCAACCCATAGCTTTGTGTTCACCCCTTTTATTTGGGTCTTTCTCTCCACAGCCGGGGCTGGGGGCTCTGCCTGGACGACCCACCGGCCAAAGATGTGATCGACTTCCCCTCCATCCCTCCGGGAGTCCTCTACGATGTCAGCCACCAGTGCCGGCTCCAATATGGTGCCTACTCCACCTACTGTGAAGATATGGATGTAAGGAGGGGCTGGAGCCTTGGGGGCTCCCCAGTTATTTTGGATACAGCAGCAGCATCAAATTCCAAACAGGGTATGCAGGTGGGGTGGGGTCTAATCTCGTCCAAGAAACTCTCTCCAGAAGGAAACTTCAGTGGAGAGGAGGCCAGTTCAGCCAAGATTTGGGTAAGCAGCTCACCCCTGGTAGAGCCAGTACTGTGACCATAGAAGCACACAACTGTAAAGGTGGAAGGGACCCCCAAAGGTCATCTAGTCCAACCGTCTGCAGTGCAGGAACCAGAGCTAAAGAATCATTGACAGATGGCCATCCGACTTCTGTATAAAAACTGCCAATGAAGGAGAGCTCCACAGCCCAGTGGGGGATTCAAATCCTGGCCTCCCAGGTCCCAGTCTGGTGCTCTAACCACTACACCACACAAGCATTTCCTCCATTCCTCTTCCCCCACTTTCTGCTGTATGCTCACCTTTCCCATGCTAGCCTCCCACACCATGAAAGTTTAGGCCAGCCTTCCCCGACCTTGCACCCTCCAGATCTTTTGGACTACAGTTCCCATCGGTCTCAGTCACACTGTGTTGGGGCTGATGGAAGTTGTAGTCCAAAACATCTAGAGGGCACCCGATTGGGGAAGGCTGACTTAGATTGTAATGTCTTTGGAACAGGGACCTGTCCATTTTCGCTTGTCTTTACTTTATCAAGCACCATCTATACATTGATGGTTCTATGTAAAGAATGCCAATTTCATTGCCTTTCTTACTGTGCTCCTTTCAAATTGGTCTTTGGTTCACACAAGACTGTCAAAAAGAATCCAGAGTGTTGGGGGCCACGTTGGCAGGGAAACTGCACTGCCTGGATTTGGAGATGAGAAAGGAATAAGTGGGAGCTTCTCCCCTTTTCTCTTCTGTAGGGCAGTGTGGGGCTCATTCCACCCATAAGGAGAAAAAAACTCCTCACCTCTTTTTTTTTTGCCTTCTCGTCTTACAGAGTGTCTGCAGCACGCTGTGGTGCTCCGTGGGGAACACATGTCACTCCAAGCTGGACGCAGCGGTCGATGGCACCAAATGCGACGAAGGCAAGGTAATTCCCCTGCAAACCCATGCTCCTCTGGACTAGGAGATGGGTTCAAATCCTCACTCAGCCATGAAGCTCACCGGGTAGTGAGCACAGGCTACCTCTGTTATTGCAACTTAAGGAGATTTTACTTTCCTCCACGCTTTCCAGGCATGGTCCATGCTACTTTAAAGCTCTGTGCCGAAGCGCCTCGCCATTTCTGCTTTAAAGGGCAGGTTTTCACGGGGGAAACTCCAGGGCGAAAAAAACCGGAGCACTCTGATATGGAACTTTAAAGTGCAGAGCTGTGCCTGAAAAGTACAGGGCAAAAGGTGTGTGTGAATAAGCCCTCAGTGCAGACAATACTGAGCTAGATAGATGCGTGGTCAGACCTGGTTTAAGGGAGCTTTTTGTGTTCCCACTGCCGGATTTGGCTTCTACTTGGCTCTATAAAATGCACTCTTGCTCAGTATATACAGACAGCCACTCTTTCCTTTCTTTCCACTGCAAAGAAAGAGCGTTCCAATTAGAGCTGGAGATGGAACCCAAATTACTCTTGGCTTTATTGTTTTTATTTTTTTAAAGGAGAGCATCTCAAGTTTCTTCCTCCCGCTGGCTTTGGGTGCAACCTGAGATGTTCACACACCAGCCACAGGCTGCCTTCATTAAATCTGTCAGGGCCCTCTCCCAATTCTGCCTTAAAACTATCCCAAACTGCAGGCTGAGAGGCTGCTTTTACAAAATCCACAAAATCCTTTTTTCCGCAACCCCCTCTTCTTCTTCTTTTTATTTTAAAGAAAGCTTCCAGCCTCATGAAGACTTTTGCAAACTTGAGAGCTCACTCACTGCTCTACAACCTTTCATTTGGACATAATGTTTATTACATCTATTTTATTAATTTGGTTTATGAGTCACCTCATAAAAAGTGCTCTCTAGGCTACGATAATGGTTTTATTCTACTATTAGCTTCTAGGTTCGGATCATGCCATTTGTTCTGGTCGTGAGGCTTTTAGGACATAATTTCCCCTCTTTTAAAGCTGTCACGAGTTAAAGAGAATTTGTGAGTCATGCTCTGCTGGTTTGCGGATAAAACATTGTACTTAATTAGGAAGACCGTTCGAGGGAAAATGATCAAACTGCCTGCTTCAGGCTTGCATTTTCAGATATTGCCTGTGGGTTTTCTAAAATAACTCCCCAAACATGAAGCCCAGAATCTTCCTCATACACACACACACACACACACACACACACACGTGTCTATTTATATGATTGCTAAGGTATTGAAGTTCTGCTACAGTTGTTAGAGTTTAGAGATGTAGTCCAAAACATCTGGATGGTACCAGGTTGGAAGAAGGCTTTGTCTGAGCCTGGATGTACAGGCCAGCCTCATCTGATGTACTCCTCCTCCTTCCCTTCCTCCACAGTGGTGCTTCAATGGGGAATGTGTCCATATGGGATACCGCCCCGAGTCCATCAACGGAGGCTGGGCAGCCTGGAGTTCCTGGGCGGCCTGTTCTCGGACTTGTGGGGCGGGCGTACAGAACGCCGAGCGGCAGTGCAACAGCCCCACGTAAGTGACTGACCGTTCTGCTTGCAGTGGGGGCGAGCGAGGGGGGCATATGAGAACATGAGAAGAGCATCGGGTGGATCAGGCCAGTGATTCTTCTAGTCCAGCATCCTGTCTATGAATTTGTCTAATGCTCTTTGAAAGCCATCCAAGTTGGTGGCCATCACTGCCTCCGGTGGGATGGAGTTCCATAGGTTAACTATGCACCATGGGTGTAGCCAGGATTTATGTTGCCCGGGCCGGGGGGCGGGCAGGACACCCACCTGTCCTCATCCTCTGTCTGCCTCTGTCTAGCAGATTCGGAATGAAATGTCTCGACAACTGTCGTTTTAAATTACCTTCTTTTGAGCCCAAGTGCTCAGAAAAAACCTGTCGAAATCTTCAGTCGTTTGAAAACTAGGAAGTTAAATTTAAAAATTAACATCAGGGAGTACCTTTCATGTGCCACAACATCATCAGCGAGCATTTCAGTTTCAGATACAGTGGTACCTCGGGTTAAGTACTTAATTTGTTCCAGAGGTCCGTTCTTAACCTGAAACTGTTCTTAACCTGAACCACCACTTTAGCTAATGGGGCCTCCTGCTGCTGCCACGCCGCCGGAGCACGATTTCTGTTCTCAACCTGAAGCAAAGTTCTTAACCCGTGGTACTATTTCTGGGTTAGCGGAGTCTGTAACCTGAAGTGAATGTAACCTGAAGCATATGTAACCCGAGGTACCACTGTATTCTGATTATTTCTACTTTCAGTTAAGTATTTTTATTTATTTACTTGATGGGGGGGGCAGCTGCCTCCCCTGCCCCCTGGCTGCGCCCATGCTGTGTGTTGCGTGAAGGACTTTTCTTTGATCGGGCCTGAATCTTCCAGCATTCAGCTTCCTTGGATGTCCACGAGTTCTAGCATAATGAGAGAAGGAGATATGTGGTTCCCTTTCTCCCTGGCCATCCAACCTCTGCTTAAGACCCTTCAATGAAGGAGAGCCCCCTGCTTTCCAAGGTCATATGTTCCGCTGTCAAACAGCTGTTATGGTCAGATAGTTCTTCCTAATGTGGGTGTTCATCGGTCTTTCTGTCCCAACCTCAGGCCAAAGTACGGTGGGAAGTATTGCCTGGGGGAGAGGAAGCGCTTCAGGGTTTGCAACACCAAGCCCTGCCCCTCCGACGGACCCTCTTTCCGCCAACTCCAATGCAGCCGCTTCAACGGCAGAGCCTACAAGGGGAAGCTGTACAAATGGACCCCACTCCCTAATAACAGTGAGTCCACCTCTCTCTCTCTCTCTCCAGCAAAACAGCAAAGATGTATTTATGCATGTATGCATGTATTAGTATTCCACCTTTCCTCCAAAATGTGGTATACATGGTTTTCTGCATTTCACTCGCACAGCGACCCTGGCAGGTAGTCTAGGCTGAGGGAGGTAGCAACTGGCCCAAGGCCACCTGTTAGATTCATGGCAGATATAAGTCCTGGTCTCCTAGGCCCCAGTCCAGGACTCTGACTACTGCTGAATTTATACGATTACTCCTGCGGTTATTTAAAACATTTATTTGTTTACTTATTTGCAGCATTTCTATTCCACTTTTCCTCCAAGGAGCTCAAGGTGGCCTATACAGTTGCCTGCCCCCCTTTCAGTCTCCACAACAACTCTGTGAGGTAGGTTAGGCAGAGAGGACGTTGCCAGCCCAAGGTCACCCAGTGAGCTTCTTAGCAGTGAGGGAATTTGAACCCTGGTCTCCCAATTCCTGTTTCGGCACTCTAACCACTGCACCACGCTGCTATTCGGGCAATAGCAGAGCAGTTCAAAGAAGACAAAACACACACACACACATTAATCTATTTATAACATCAGTAGGATTATATTCATGGTTGTGTGTGTGTGTGTGTGTGTGAGAGAGAGAGAGAGAGAGAGAGAGAGAGAGGGTGGGGGGTGGGTAGGACCTGAGAGACTTGGGTTCAAATCCCTACTTGGACAAGAAACTGACTGGTTGACCTTAGGCCAGTCACTGCCTCTCAGCCTAACCTACCTCCCAGGGTTGTTGTGGAGATTAAATAAGGAGGGAGAGAACCACGGACACAACCATGTAGTAAAGCCGCTCGCCCCCAACTGCCCCTCCATCACCTGTCTTTGCTCTCCGGCCAGACCAGGTTTCTTGCGCAGGTTGGCGAGGGTTTACTTTTCACAAACACAGGCCGAAATAACACCGGTAGGGCTGCCACCACTCCCTTTGTTCCAGGGGAACCCAGAGTCACAACCCAGGGAGAAGGGTGTGTCTCATTAACCTGGCAATTCCCCCCCTCTACAAGCTGAATCCACAGACTTGCAGACAGAAATTCTACGGTAGAGCGTAACTAAGCGGAAGGCTAGGATTTAGCTATTCCCTCGGAAAAGGCACAAATACCAAACAGGTTCATCTTTAAAAGTTTATTTTAAAAGAATAACACAAAACATGTTGAAAATCAACAGGCACTTCTTTTGAGTCTTACAAACAAGAAAATAAAAACGCTGTAGAATCTAACTAGCTTTACATACTCACAACAATACTCAGTTAGGGTAGTCAAAGTCTTTTCAAGCATCTGCGTATTGAAGATGTGTGAAGGTTTCCATCTTCAACCTTGATCTCCTTAGAGGAAAAAAGTGGGATATGGAATGTAATAAATAAAAATCCATACTGTAGCTGTGAACACACAGGCACCAAGCTAAAAACTTAAGCAGCCAGCAAGTGCTTGTGTGGACAGAAAGTCTCAAGGAGGTGCCAAGATCTCATCAGAGTCAGCGCCTGCCTTAGCTCAGATAAATGTGTGTTTATTTATAGAAGTATTATTTCTATATGACCCTTTTGTAAGATATCAGAGCAGTGTACAGCAATATTAACATATTTTAAAATGAGAAGCAGTACAAAACATTCACTGAGCTGACTAGCTAATCAATGGCCATTTTAAACAGCTGCTCAGGCTGGTCAGCATAAAAAAACCTTAAAAATCAAAAGTGAGGGTGCCCGCCACATCTCTGCATGGGACCAGCAATGTGTAACACCTCATGTATTGAATACCTAATGCTGGCAAGCTGTTCTTTGGCCACACGGCTTGAGGAGACGAGAAGAGAGGCAGTCAAGTGTCTGGACTTTTCTCTCTGACATCCGCAGTTAACCCTTGCGAACTTCACTGTCGCCCGGAGAACGAGTACTTTGCAGAAAAGCTCCGCGACGCTGTCATTGACGGGACCCCGTGTCACGAAGGAAATTCGAGCCGAGACATGTGCATTAATGGGATCTGTAAGGTAGGAGAGGTTTGGGGAAGTGTGACTCCCTGGATGAAGGAGAGAGAGAGAGTTTAGAGACTAGCCCTCGCCCTGTAAGAAGATCCCTGCATGTAGTAATCTAGCATATTGAAGTGTGCTGTGCTAACATTCTACATGCAGGGCATGGTGAGTCAGGTGAAGAGAGCCTTCAGAGACACAGCCCTGCAATCCAAGGTGGTGGTGCAATCCAGTGAGATAGGAAAGCAAGGAGCTAAATGGCCCCTTAAACCTAGGTTATGGGCGCAATAACGTAATGTCTAGGCGTGCCTTTTTTATAACAAGAATACAAAGCTGAAAATGAATGAATTGCAGCTAAAATATGATGTTCATTTTTCACATGGTCTATTCCTTCCCTTGCCCAACCCCCTAATATTCTTATGAGGATCTCTTCTCCAGAGGCAGAAAAAGTCATTCTTTCCTACTACTCCGCAGTTTTAATCTGAAATCTTAGGCGCAGTATTGCACCCAGAGCTCAGAAACGGCTCGCCCTAATGAAATTCCCTGTCGCAAAATGCGCCTAGAACAATGGGAGTTTTGAACACTGGTGCAATCTAGAACCCAGCCACTTTACATTCT
Source organism: Podarcis pityusensis (assembly GCF_964106645.2). Lineage (NCBI taxonomy): Eukaryota > Metazoa > Chordata > Lepidosauria > Squamata > Lacertidae > Podarcis > Podarcis pityusensis. The sequence continues at coordinate 26,734,745 of NC_138039.1, read as the reverse complement.
GTATTGTGGCCAAATCTGCCCGGGTCTCTGTGAGTGGAAAGAGACCATGGAAACAGTAAGCGTGGAATTTCTTGCAAACCCTGACGATGCCTAAGGTTTCCGGAGGAAAGGAACAAATCCAGAGTTCCCCTGCCAAACCTAGCCTGGCAACTTCTCTCCCTGATAAAGGAAGGTCCCCCTGGTGAGTTTTAAAATAGCCTGTCGCTGACTCCAGTGGATTAAGTGATCAGAGAGGCTGGTGCGCCAGAGAAGGATTCAAAACACTCCAAGTGATGACAGCTGAATGGGGATGTAGAGCAATCCATACTTTGCCTCTTCCGGCTTCTCAGAGAGGAACAGGAAATTAGGGGTGGGGAGGGTCTCCTCATGAGTTGGAGCAGTGCATGAGCCTAGTCTAAAGTGGCTGCTGGCCTGTCTTTCCTCATCCCTGCAGCCTATTAGAATTTATGTAATGATCTCTTTATACATGTATATCCTGCACATTGCAAGTCCAGTGACTGTGTAATAAATGCATGCGCCCTTGAGCTTTTGCCCTGGACTTTCAGAGAGCAAGCCTGGATTTTCGCCTCAGAAGTCAGCCAGTGTGAAGATCCAATCGACCCCACCCAAGCAGCCCCTAGGTTTTTGGACTACAGTTCCCCTCAGTTGCTCTGGAGGTGGCTAACCCATCACCCATCCCTGATGCCTTTCAGAACGTCGGTTGTGACTATGAGATTGACTCCTATGCTGTGGAGGATCGATGCGGCGTGTGCCGTGGAGACGGGTCGACCTGCGAGACCGTCAAGAAGACCTTTGAGGAGAGCGATGGGCTGGGTGAGGATGTTTCTGCCAGATTTGAGGGCCCAGTTGGGAATAAGGTGGGATGTCAGAGGATAGAAATGGAAATGGGACTGCCTGCAATGAATGAACATGGATCAGAACATAAATGGATGCCTACTGAAGTATAGGTCGGTTCCTATACTATATAATAACAGCAAGAACCTTTATTGAACTAACAGAACTGGACAACAAGGGCAAAGCAACTGCTTATATACATTTCTGAAGGCCTGGGCCACTCCCACTCCAAACATGATTGGCTATCAAAACTTCCAATCAGCGAATCATGACTCAGAGTTTAAGGGCCAATGGCAGAGGCCCAAATCCTGAAATGTTCTGTGATTGGATATCATGTATTGAATCAGAACACAGGGGCTCAGAATCCTTGGTCCAGACTGAAGCTCAGGCAAACACAGAGCACTGAATACACAACACCTACCAACATCACTGATGGAGGGGTGTTGGTGGGGAGGGTTGAATGGGGCCTTTCTTGGACCCAGCTTGCTCATTTCCCTCCTCAGTCCCCTTCCATCTTTGAGAAGTTCCAGATAACTTGGCATTTGTGGAATTAGAAGCACTGTGACAAGGATATATAGGTGCACTTGATGTAAGCTAGAGGTACAAATAATATGGATTGGGGCAGCGGGGGAGCTTTGAAATGCAACATTCCAAAATGTTTTGTGGAGGAGGCTAGACCGCACAGAGGTCCCTCGCTTCTTTGAGGTTTTCCATTACCCACCAATGAGTGTTGTGTTCACATCACATGCTTTCCTTTGGCAAATGGAGAATTTCCTCTGTCCCATTCATGTGCTCTGTTCAGAAACATCCCTCCTTCTTTTTCCCCTCCACCAAAAAATATTCCTTGGTAAAGTCATGCGCTGGGTCTCCCAGTGGCCATTTCCTTTCACAGTAGAATGACAGGCATTCTGGGAAAGGGTGTGAGCATTCAAGAAGGGACTACTCTGGTGACATTCAGAAAAGGGGACTTTGACTCCACTTTACAGAAAGGATTACTTTTTGTCCTGTTAACCTGCAACTGATGAGGAGTTCGATTCCCCTGAACAGGCTACGTTGATGTTGGGCTCATCCCAGCTGGTGCACGAGAGATCCAAATCGAGGAGGTGGCGGAAGCAGAGAATTTCCTGGCCTTGAGAAGCGAAGATCCAGAGAAATACTTCTTGAATGGCGGCTGGACCATCCAATGGAACGGCGATTACAAGGTGGCCGGGACCACCTTCACCTACGAGAGAACTGGGAACTGGGAAAACCTCACGTCTCCAGGCCCCACGGAGGAGCCAGTGTGGATTCAGGTACTTGCAGTGGATTCAAGTGCTGGGCTTTGAACCTGTGAGTTCTGGGTCAAGTCTCTGCCACTGTCGTGGACTCACTGCTGCAGAGTTGGGCAGACTTAATTAAGATACATGAAGCAGAAATTCAACAGGTGCAGCTTCCTAAAGCCCTGCTTTTTGGCATCAGGGAAAGCAGCACTTGTTAAGACTTCACTCTCCGACTGCAGCTGTGAGGCTGCCGAGGTCATAAGCATATTTTCAGCCCTCAGTGATTCTGTGTCCTGGAATCTGCTCATCCCTGGCTTGTGTTTAAACAGCCCCTCCCAGCTCAAGTTGGAGTGGAAGGTTATTTCGCGGCCAACAAAGAGTTGATTGAAATTGACCCCCAAACTCTTGTAGGTAACAGTATGGTATTTGTGCTCTCACAGAATTGCAGAGTTGAAAGGGACCCGCACGGTCATCTAGTCTGACCCCCTAGTCTGACCAAGATGATCAAAGATCTAGAAAGCAAGCATTATGAGAAATGGGGGAGGGAGTTGGGTATGTTCAGGCTGAAGGAGAGGTGACTTGAGAGGGGATGTGATAGCCATCTATGAATATCTGAAGGGCTGTCGCACAGAAGATTGAGCAAGCTTGTTTTCTGCTGCTCCAAGCAGCAGAGGAACCAAACCAAGGGCTTCAAGTTACAAGGAAGGAGATTCCAACTACTGGTAAATATTAGGCAGAACCTTCTGATGCTGAGAGCTGTTTGACGGTGTACCAGACTCCCTCAGAAGGTGTTGGCCTCTCCTTCCTTGGAGGTTTTTAAAGAGAGGTTGGATGGCCACATGTCAGGCATTCTTTAGCTGTGATTCCTGCATTGCCGGGGGTTGGACTAGATGACCCTTGTGGTCCCTTCCAACACTACAATTCTATGATTTGTCAGACTTTAAGGTGCCACGAGGCTCTTTGGCCTTGCTTCCATGCCATTTTAAGCTACAGTCATACGTCATGTTACGTCTGCTTCATGTTACGTTATTTCAGGTTATGTTCCGCGACGACCCGGAAGTACCGGAAAGGGTTACTTCTGGGTTTCGCCGCTCGCGCATGCGCAGAAGTGCAAAATGGTGTCACGCGCATGCACAGAAGCGGTGAATCGCAACCCATGTGTGTGCAGACACGCCGTTGCGGGTTGCGTTCTTTTCATGTTGCGAATGGACCTCTGGAATGGATCCTGTTCGCAACCAGAGGTACCACTGTATAGTTCAACTATGGTTTATCCATGAACATGCAGAGTGCAGTAGCACTAAGTCAAGAACAAACTATGGCTTGGCTCAAAACAGCGTGTTAGCACCAGGAGGGACGGAGAAGCCACACGCCCACAATTGCCGCCATGTGCGCCACCAGGGTTCAAATTAAAACCATAGTTCAGTTTCCCTGTAGTTTAAAATGGTCTGCGAACAAGGACTTTGTCATTTCAGGAACTGGGTTTGTCTCTTTTCTGTTAACTGCTTTGAGCACGCACTACAGATTTCTGGGAAACGCAGCATGTAAATAAACTGGCTATTGCTTCATAGCCTCCATCTTCAAGGGCTTTGCCTGCCTCCCCCCCAGCCATGCTTCTTGCCGCTTCTGTTCTACAAAGCTGCTCTGCGAAGTTCTGAGCAAAGCACTCCTCTCGAGTTACTTTGGAAATGGCAGCATCTGGCATTTGGGAGGTTCCTGCTGATCTGGGAAGCCTTTGCTGACTTCCGTGGGTGGACCTGGCCTCTCTCTTGCCCAGCTGAAATTGAAATCTGTTGCAGCATTCCTCAGAACCCTCCCGATGTCTTGAACTGTCACTCCCATCACCCTCATCTGGTTCATCGGCCTGGTTTGCCGAGGGGGCTGGAGGAGAGGCACCACCAAGGGCCTCCGACCTTCCCAGAGGCTGCTATGAATGCGGAGACCACCGTAGGGCCCCTCCTGTCAGTGGTACAGGCTCCTGCCCTCCCTGTAAGGACAGTTCATCACCATTTTTTTTCTGCAGGGAAGTCTGGTGGGTGTCTTCCTGGCTGCCAGGGAAGCCTTTGCTTTGGAGCAGCCAGACTTCCCAGGAGAGCTCTTTAGGAGTTAAATGGATTTCTCAGGGCTAATTCTTTTTCTCTCCCCTCTTGCAGGGAGGTGTTTACTTTAACATTCTCTTCCCCTTCCAGCTTGACAAGGAAAGGAATTCTTTTTCCTTTTTTGACCCCTGCTTGTCTTCCTCCAGCTGCTTGTGAATTCTGAAACAAAGGAGCTGGCTTTGAGACCCACCAGGAAGGCGGGCAGGGATCTCTCCTCTTCCTAAATCACACCACCTTGTTGGACATCAGAGGCATGCCAGGCTGGGGGTGGGGGGCTTTCGGTACAGGCGTGCTTCCCCTGTCTTTTTTGCCACTGCCCTGGCAGGTTATTCATTTTGTGTTCCAAGAATAACTTTGGTTCTTTGCTTAAGAGCTATTGTGGTTAGCGTGTTGGAACCTGGGAGACCAGGGTTCGAATCCCCACTCAGCCATGAAGCTCCCTGGGTGACCATTTGGCCAGTCAGTGCCTTCTCTCAGCCGAACCTACCTCACAGGGTTGTTGTGAGGATAAAAGGGGGAGGAGAACCATGTACACCACCTTCAGTTCCTTGGAGGAAAAGGTGGGAAATAAAGACAATCAATCAATCAATCAATCAAAGACGATCCAGCCAGATTCCTGAGCACAACAGCTCTCTCCTGTGGTTTCCAGCAACTGGCATTCAGAAGCATTGCTGCTTTCAACTGTGGAGACATTATTATTATTATTATTATTATTATTATTATTACAGCGGTACCTCGGGTTAAGAACTTAATTTGTTCTAGAGGTCTGTTCTTAACCTGAAACTGTTCTTAACCTGAAGCACCACTTTAGCTAATGGGGCCTCCCGCTGCTGCCGCACGATTTCTGTTCTCATCCTGAAACAAAGTTCTTAACCTGAGGTACTATTTCTGGGTTAGCAGAGTCTGTAACCTGAAGCATCTGTAACCTGAGGTACCACTTTATTATGCTATCCTTCATCTTAAGATTTCAGGACAATTTGCTGAAGAAAATACAAGATAAAAATAAAAGTAAATCATTAAAACAAAACAGCAAAATAATACCCCTCCCTTCCCACAGACACATTTAAAAGGCTGTAGAATATTAATAAGCCAAAAGACTGGTTGGAGAGGAATATTCTACCAGAAAACCATGTTCCCATTCCCCCCCCCCCATCACTCAGTTGGGAGTGTTTTTTAAACCTTGATGGAAAGAGCTCTAAAGCAAACGAAGCTCAATCTCTCTCTCTCTCTCTCTCTCTCTCTCTCTCTCTCTCACACACACACACACACACACACACACACTTTCCCTGGAATTTCTTGGCTGGTCCTCAGAAAACCCAGTGCCGACCCCTTGTTCAATATGGCCAAACCTGTCCATTTCATTTTCTCTGTTTCTAATTTTTCCAGCCTCCCTCCGATTTCTGCATACGTTTGCAAATTTCACTTTTCAGACAAGAGAAAGCTTTCAGGGAGGCTTACAGATATCAAGAAGGCAAGCTGGCGCTTATCTACCCTTACCCTTTGGCCCCTCTTTTTCAAGGCACATGTCCGCGCTTTAAATCTCTCTGTCTGAACTGTCCCCCAAAACCTGCTCTTTAAAGCTGAATCGCAGCAAACGTCAGTTCAGGTTTACCATGGGTTGACACTTGCTCCAATTGTGTTTTCAAGAAGGAAAAGGGGGGGGGGCACTTGGACACGGAGTTTTCCACACCTGGAAAGTGTGGAGGAAAGTTAAGTGTGGATAAGCCCACTCCTTTCACTCGGACTTATTGACATAAAAGGTACGACACAAAAGGAAAAAAACTGGGAGGGAGGAGAAAGAAAGCAAGTTCAGGCCTCGGTACCAAGTTACAAAGTTCTCATGCCAGCCAGCTGGAAGGGAAAGAGTTCAAAGAGGGAGGTTAGATGAATGTTAATGCCTTTGTTTATTCTGGGGAAAAACAACTTTGGAGGGAGTCTCAAGCTGCTTTCTCCGACTTTTTAAAGATTATTAGTTTCTATGTTCACGCTAATGCCTTGGAATGACTTATAGCACATAATCTCTTGGAACATTCTCTGGGATTTGTAACGGAATTGAAAAACCTTTTAAAAAAAGTTATTTAAAAATATATACCCTGAGACGTCTCTTGGAATGATGCCCAAGTCCATTCCAAGAGCAGCAAAGTTTTGGCAACAACGGCAGCTTCGAGGGTGGGCTAATTCACACTTACCTTTCCTCCAATCTTTCCAGGCCATAGTCCTTACTTTAAAACTCCTTTTTTTCTTTTGCTCTGGAGCCTTCCCTGTGAAAACCTGCTCTTTAAAGCTCAATGGGACAATCCCCAGAAAATGCAAATTGACGCTTGCCCCAAGTGAGCACCGAAATCGCAGGAGAAGCTCAGGGGCAAAAAACCCCAACACCCCACACTTGGACATGAAGCTTTTAAGCACAGACCTGTGCCTGGAAAGAGCGGGAGGTGAGTGTGGATAAGCCCTTAATTAAGTTGGCAAGCCTTTGCCAGAGCTGTGTGCCCCACGGACTGATACTTGAACCCTCCTGTAGGTAGTCTGCCTTGGGGCATTCACGTACCACTACAACACACTGAAATCAGCTTGGAAATAAAATCTGAGAAGCTGTTTTACATCTCAAGGCTCTTAACCCCCTGCAGCTCATCTTGTAAGGATGCTGAGAAATGATTTGGGCCTCTTATCTCAGACTTGCTGTTCGCAGGGGTGATGTGAGCCAAACAGCCTTGAAACTGGTTTAGGCTTGCTGTGTAGATGCACATTCAATGGCAGGTGTGCCTTTGCAGATAAGCCTGCAAATAAAGTTTGATGATAAGCTGAGACTGATATCTGGGGGTGGAGCTGAAATCACACACACACACCCCTACACACACACACAGAGAGAGAGAGAGAGAGAGAGAGAGAGAGAGAGAGAGAGACCTATTTAAATGGTCAGGTTGAAGAAAGTGAGGAAACGAAGGGAAACTGCCTTAAATATGTCACTCTAGTGCAACAAAGCCACCTTAAAAAAACCAAAACAACAGACTTTGCAATTAGGTAAGTGACAGGGGCACATACTGGAACATGTGGCATGAGTGAATGATTGAACATGAAACTTTGCAGGCACCCTGCAAGCAGATCAGGGTGAATCCTCATTGTTGTATAACTGCCCCATAAACAAATTGGAATGAATGCTCTGCAAAGATGGGACATAGTCTAACCCAGTGGTTCCCAATTTGTTTCGGGCCACCGCCCTCTTAGTTCCATAAACTCACACCCAGTTCCTCTCCTCTGTAAAAAGCACTATTCAGAGTAGCAGTTTGCCCAGCACACTAAGCAAGATAGCACAATAAAATTCAAAACTATAACAATTAATTGCCTCCCCCCCCAAAAAAAAATCCAAATAAAACTATTTGGTTTAATTCATTCAACAGAATTGACAAACTTGATCCAGTGATACCAGCTTTGCAAAGTCTGGCAGTCATTTATACCTCCAGCACCTGCTTGCCGCACCCCCTTGCCTCTTAGGTAATTCATTGCCCCCCAGGGCCTGCTGCTGCCCACTTTGGGTAAAGGGACCCCTTACCATTAGGTCCAGTCGCCGACTCCGGGGTTGCAGCGCTCATCTCGCTTGATTGGCCGAGGAAGCTGGCGTACAGCTTCCGGGTCATGTGGCCAGCATGACTAAGCTGCTCCTGGCGAACCAGAGCAGCGCACAGAAATGCCGTTTACCTTCCCGCCAGAGCGGTACCTGTTTATCTACTTGCACTTTGACGTGCTTTCGAACTGCTAGGTTGGCAGGAGCAGGGACTGAGTAACGGGAGCTCACCCCATTGTGGGGATTCGAACCACCAACCTTCTAATCGGCAAACCCTAGGCTTTGTGGTTTAACCCACAGCGCCACCCGCGTCCCTCCCACTTTGGGTACCACTGGTCTAAACACTGCATGAGTTTTGTACAATCAGATCATGTGGAAAGCTGAAGAGGAGCCCACAGATCCATCCTGCTTTCCGTAGCTCTGAGGAGGGGCCCTTCCCCTATTGTAACATCCTTGTGATCCTCTGAAAACCAAACACTGGTCACTTCCTAAACTTTCAGTAAGTTTGCAGTTGCCGGTCCTCTGCTGCGGGCATCTCAAGGTCTTTTCCTGCTGGCCCTCTTTCTCTTGGCAGGACATCATCACACTTCCTCGGTACTTGGACCACATTTCGTTAAACGCTTTTTATACCGTCTGGCTGGATGCTGCCTAAGAACATTTTCTTCCTTGCCTCTCAGCTCTTATTCCAGGAGAAGAACCCAGGAGTCCGCTATCAATACACCATTCAAAGGGAATCTGAGAACGAGAACGAGATCACGCCGGCCGAATTCTTTTGGCAATACGGACCCTGGACAAAATGCACAGCCACCTGTGGCACAGGTAAGGATGCCTGCCTCTTTCTTTGCCTTTGTCTCACTGTTCAACGTTTGGTGAGGAGTGGCGGGGGGTGGTCACGTTCTGGCCTAGGAGCCAGAGCAAGAAACTTCGTGCGTTGGGGGAAATCCAGAAAAGCAGGTGAACCTTCCACGAGCCCTGCAGTCACCACCAGAGTCTCTTCTCTTCAGACCGCATCTGAGGGAGATGCAGAGAGAGAGAGAGAGAGAGAGAGGGAAGGCCTTTTCAGTGGTGGCTTCCCAACAGTGGCATGCTGTCCCCAGGAAAAGATGCCAGGCATCATAATTGTCAGCCTTTTGTTACCAGGCTAAGACATTCCTGTTTTTCCAAGGCTTCTGGTTGTTAATTTTAGATCATAACTTTGTAATATTCTCTTCTCTTTTGTGGAACTCTTGTTTCAGTGGTGTGCAGGATTTGTCTGTCTCAAAGTATTGCTGATTGAGCACTTGAGGAAATATTTGTCTGCTATATTTTGTAATAATAATAATAATAATAATAATAATAATAATAATAATAATAAATTTAACTGATTTTAGTTGTTTTGCATTTTATGATGCTTTAAGTGATTCCAAGGCATTTTTTTGAATAGATCACTGAACAAATGAAATGAATGAATGAATGATGGCAGAAGGACTCATGACACTACTCTGTAGCCGTCTTCTAACAGTGGTGAATTAGGAGCCCAGGATCAGGCCTTTCGTGTGGGGCAGGAAAGGCCAGTGGGCGTATCCTCTCCCCAACCCCCAACAGTCCACCTTGTAGTAAGAAGGATATGGTAATAATAATTAGCTAATGAAGTAGCCAGAAAATTTTGCTATCCCTTAATGGTGTCCGTGGGACACAGGTGGCACTGCGGTCTAAACCACAGAGCCTAAGGCTTGCCGATCAGAAGGTCAGCGGTTCGAATCCCCGTGACGGGGTGAGCTCCGGTTGCTCGGTCCCTGCTCCTGCCAACCTAGCAGTTTGAAAGCACGTTAAAGTGCAAGTAGATAAATAGGTACCACTCCGGCGGGAAGGTAAATGGCGTTTCCGTGTGCTGCTCTGGTTCGCTAGAAGCGGCTTAATCAAGCTGGCCACATGACCTGGAAGCTGTTCGCCGGCTCCCTCGGCCAGTAAAGTGAGATGAGCGCCACAACCCCAGAGTCGGCCACGACTGGACCTAACGGTCAGGAGTCCCTTTACCTTTAATGGTGTCCATAATCCCCTGCTTAGAGGCATGCAGTTCTGGCTTGAGGATGTAGCTTGTCTAGACTGCTGGGGTAGGAAGTACCAAATGCATTTCATGTTTGGCCACTTCAATTAGAGCCCTGAATTGGGGGATGCAGCATCCTGCCTTGAGGTGCTGGCTAACTGAGAGCAAGATGGAAGGGCAGGCAGGCAAGAGAATTTATTCCGCCGGCAAGGAAAGGCGTTTGCAAAGGCCGCTGCCACCCACTCTAGCCTGTGGATAAGGAAAACGCTGTTGTGGAGTGCATAAATTCTCAATGCAAATGTATCAAAGCGATCAGACCGGCAACACTGCTGGATGTGTTTAGACCCTGCCTGTGCCCCTTTGTCCAGGATGCTTGACTCTCTGCAAATGTGTGTGCCAATACATGCACAGTGGTGCATAAGGACATGGGTTTCTGTTTGCGCAGCTGCATGTGCTCCTTTCTCTTGCCGCCAGCTGGTCAAGGCCTCTTTGGAAACAGACAACTTGAAAAACAGAAAAGCAGAAGGCTTTGCCTTGTCCTTTGATGTCCGCCTCTTGTTGACTGGGGTAACTGGGAAAGAGTCCTCCTCTACAGCTGAGTTTTATTAAAGCATGAGATGAAGGGACCAAGTGTACAGGCCAGTTAAGGATGCTTCTTCACTCTCTCCTTAGGGTGCTTCCAAATGACCACCATTTTGGGGTGGGATTTAGTCGCGGCTAATTCAGGTTGTACAACTACTGTTGGTTTGGGAGGTCTTGTGCAACTCACCCAATTCCCCCAAAGATCAGACCTTTTGCAATAAGGAGAAGGAAGGGGTTTTTAATTTATTTTTTTCATAATATTTATACACTGCTTGATTGTAAAGCTACAACAAACCTCAAAGTGGTTTACTATCACTAAGAAAAATTAACGACAACAATTTAAAGCTTTTAAAAAGTTAAAATAACAATAGATTTTAAAAAGATTAAAGTTTGCATTGGTTTTCTCAGTATGTGGACAGGATTGTTATAGGAGGGCTTGGCATTCGAAATCAGGCATTTCATAACTATTCCAGTTTGATTAATCCAGACATGAGGGGTTTGGGGTCACAATGAGGTTCTTCTGAAGCAAATGCATATATCCCTGTTTCCCAGTGTTGTTCAGAAGCCAGCATTTTCCAGGTAAACTTTCACAATGGCACTTGGCTCTCCCTTACATAAGAACAAAAGAACAACCTGGATCAGCATCCCATCTAGTCCAGCATCCTGCTCTCACAGTGGCCAACCAAATGCCTGTGGGAAACCCACAAGCAGGATTCGAGCACAAGAGCCCTCTCCCCTCTTGTGGTTTCCAGCAATTGGTATTCAGAAGCACTGCTGCCCCCAGCTGTGGAGGCAGAGCAAAGCCATGATGGCTAGTAGCCATTGATAGCCTTCCTCCATAAATTACAAACCTGCCACACAAGGTGTGCCTGCTTCTACAAGTCCTAGAAGTGGCAAAACATCAGCTCCATGGTTTGAAGGAACGCACTGCAGTGAAGGCAGGGCCGGATCCTTCCAACTCAGTGCTCATTACTGCACGTTTAACTCCTACGGGCAAAACATTTCTTGGGGAGGCATTCTCCCCATCCCTCCCCCTGCTACCCCACCTTCAGTCTGCTGCTGAGAAATTCTGTGTGATGGATCACAGCTGCCTGGAAGGCCCTGTCCAGATGGGTTTCACAGCTCCACAAAAGCCCAGAAACCTGAGCTTCAGAGGCAGCAAATTGGATGTCTTCAGAGGGGGCAGATTATGTCACCTGGGACGACACAGATTCTCTTCTTTCAGCTCTCCCTGAACTGACGCACAGCTACACTTGCCAAAGATTTCTTTCTTTCTTTCTTTCTTTCTTTCTTTCTTTCTTTCTTTCTTTCTTCTTCCTCTTTTCTTTTCTTTTCTTTTCTTTTCTTTCTTGGCATCTCTGTCCCTTTTACTGAAACCAGATCGTCTTCCAGGACTCCTCTGCAGTGTCGCCGCTCCAGATTTTCTGACAGATGCTGTCACACTACCTTGACAAGGCCCAGAGCAGCACTTGGGGCAGTGGTTTGGGTGTTCCTTGTGATGTACAGTGGTACCTCGGGTTAAGTACTTAATTCGTTCCGGAGGTTCGTACTTAACCTGAAACTGTTCTTAACCTGAAGAACCACTTTAGCTAATGGGGCCTCCCGCTGCCGCCGCGCCGCCAGAGCACAATTTCTGTTCTCATCCTGAAGCAAAGTTCTTAACCTGAAGCACTATTTCTGGGTTAGCGGAGTAGTCTGTAACCTGAAGCGTATGTAACCTGAAGCGTATGTAACCTGAAGCGTATGTAACCCGAGGTACCACTGTATTTGTATTTGGCTCTATAAACACCATACATTGAAAGCACATGGTTTGCCCCAAAGAATCCTGGGGACGGCAGTTTACCCCTCACAGAGCTACAAACAGGGGAAGGGACACCGCTCAGTGGCAGAGCAGCTGCCTTGCATGTAGAAGGACCCAGGCTCAATCTCTGACATCTCCAGTTGGGGCTGGGAGAGATTAGTGCCTGAAACTCTGGAAAATTGCTGCTAGTTGGTGCAGAAGTGAGCTAGATGGCAAGAGCTGTTTGACAGTGGGACAGACTCCCTCGGAAAGTGGTGGACTCTTATCCAGACAGCTATATTCCTGAATTGCATGGGGTTGGACTAGACCAGAGATTGTCAACCTGGTCCCTATCACCCACTAGTAGGTGTTTCAGGATTCTGGGAGGGCGGTAGGGGGTTCTACAGCACAAGCTGAATCCTTCTTCCATCGAGCGCTGGTGGGTGGTAAGGAAATTTTACCATCAAGAAAGATGCATTAGTGGGCGGTAGGTATAAAAAGGTTGACTACCCCTGGACTAGATGATGCTTGGAAGTCCCTTCCAACTCTACAATTCTGTTATCAGTATAAGGCAGCTTCCTGAGCTCCTGTGCTCCTAGGGCTACAGTTCCCAGCACCCTTAAAAACAGCTCTGGTTATCTCCCGCTTAGACTACTGCAATGCGCTCTATGTGGGGCTACCTTTGAAGGTGACCCGGAAACTACAACTAATCCAGAACGCGGCAGCCAGACTGGTGACTGGGAGCGGCCGCTGAGACCATATAACACCGGTCTTGAAAGACCTACATTGGCTCCCAGTACGTTTCCGAGCACAATTCAAAGTGTTGGTGCTGACCTTTAAAGCCCTAAACGCCCTCAGTCCTGAAGGAGTGTCTCCACCTCCATCGTTCTGCCCGGACACTGAGGTCCAGCACTGAGGGCCTTCTGGCGGTTCCCTCACTGCAAGAAGCCAAGGTACAGGGAACCAGGCAGAGGGCCTTCTCGGTAGTGGCGCCCTCACTGTGGAATGCCCTCCCACCAGATGTCAAAGAGAACAACTACCAGACTTTTAGAAGACATTTGAAGGCAGCCCTGTTTAGGGAAGCTTATAGTGTTTGATGTATTGCAGTATTTTAATGTTTTTTTTGGAAGCCGCCCAGAGGGCCTGTGGAAGCCCAGCCAGATGGGCGGGGTATAAATAATAATTATTATTATTATTATTATTATTATTATTATTATTATTATTGCTGTATTTGGGATTGTGAAAGTGGATTTTCCTCTAGGCTTGATTGGCAGGGTGAATTTCCCTGAATCTGATTGGCTGTTGATTGGTCTGCTGCCAGCAGACTTCAATCAGGGGTCCCAGCCAGGGTCTCCCATACACACCCAAAGCCTCTGGTGTGCTTGCTGTGCTGCAAACATTGACGCCAGCCGCTCATATCGTTTGTGGCCTGTTGGCCTTATGAATTGTTATCGCCAGACTATGAAAGGGAATCTTTAAGCAGGTTCTGGGTCTGGGAAAGGAGAAGGGGCAGATAGGCAATCAGGGAGCAGAAAAAGGGTGACATAATCATGGACTGAGGGAGGCAGGGAGCTCTCGGATGATTTCTTCATTTGCTGGGTTGGGAGAGGAAGTCTGCCAGCCAAGCGCCTTCTGGGTTTCCTGCCAGAAACTGAGGCTGCCAGAAGCACATCAGATCCTGGCTTGTGACCGGCCCCCATGGGGACTGTCCAGCCTGCACGCCAGGAGCAGCTCCAGCATCCAGCCCCACTGAGCTAAGCCAACCCCTGGCCCACGTGCCTCCTCCTTGCTCCCAGGGAAGTGTCTGTGTGCTTCAGCCAGCTGGGAAATGATGAGGGAGAGAGAGAGACATAGAGAGAGGTGGGGTGGGGGAGAGAGAGGCCTTTGCAAGGTCAGACTCTGGAGCAAAGGGTCAGCTGGCGATAAGAAGGAGAAAGGACAAGGCAAGGGATGTTCTGTGTCTCGTAGAAAAGGAGCCCACAACAGGAGCAAGAGGCAGATTGTTGCAAGTGACAGGGTGGGGGGACTGCACATAAGGACATACGAAGTGCTTATTGGATCAGGCCAGCATCCTTTGGCCAACCAGTTGCTTGTGGGAAGCCCACAAGTAGGATTTGGCAACAACAATTTATTATTTATACCCCGCCCATCTGGCTGGGCTTCCCCAGCCACTCTGGGTGGCTTCCAACAAAATATTAAAATACCGTAACGCATCAAACATTAAAAGCTTCCCTAAACAGGGCCTCCTTCAGATGTCTTCTAAAAGTCTGGTAGTTATTGTTACCTTTGACATCTGATGGGAGGGTGTTCCACAGGGCGGGCGCCACTACCGAGAAGGCCCTCTGCCTGGTTCCCTGTAACTTGGCTTCTCTCAGTGAGGGAACTGCCAGAAGGCCTTCGGCACTGGACCTCAGTGTCCAGGCAGAATGATGGGGGTGGAGACGCTCCTTCAGGTATACTCCCCTCTTGTGGCTCCCAGCAACTGGTATTCAGAAGCATTGCCGCCTCTGACTGTGGAGGCAGAGCAAAGCCATCATGGCTAGCAGTCATCGATAGCCCTCTCCTCTTCCATGAATTTGTCTAACCTAAAGTTACCAGATTTTTTTTCCAATGAATCCGGGGACACTTTTCAACTTCAATGGATTTTGTATGGGGACTGATTTGTAAATCCGGGGACTGTCCCTGGGAAACAGAGACGTCTAGTAACCTTAGTCTAACCCTCTTTTTAAGCCATTCAAGATGGTGGTCGTAATTGCCTGCTTTGGGAGCAAGTTCCAAAGTTTAACTGTGCCTTGCGTGAAGAAAGACTTTCTTCGTCCCAAATCTTCCAACATTCAGTTTCATTGGATGTCCACTATGAGACTGGGAGGACAACTTTTCTCTATCCGCTTCCTCCATGCCATTCATTGTACAAATAGCAAAGGAGGCTCTCTGGAGACAACAGTGCTGGCTGGGGTGTAAGGAGGAGGAAGGTGGTGTCTATTTGCAAGGTCCAAGCCCAGAGCTGGTGCACATTCACACAGTCACCCAAGGATCAGATGCAATCTTGTGCGCACTCACTTGGGGGAGAAAATCCTATTAAATTCCATGGGACATTTTTCTGAATACGTCTGGCTAAGAAGCAGGTCAGGGTCACTTCCAGATGACATGTTAATTGAGCATCCTAATTAGTTCCCACAAAGTTTGCACGGAAGGTAAACAACATCAACTGTTTATTGAGGGTTCGTTCTGATTTGTTTGCAGGAACATGAAATGATGTCTCCTCAAGCAAATGTTACCCCACAATTTCCACTGCACTTTCTCATCCCTTTCCTTACTGCAAACTGTCCAATTCCCCCCCCCCTTAGGTTTAGGGTTAGAGAAGTGGGTTTATCCTGCAAAAGTGCCAAATCCAGTTTAATTATGCAACCTGAATTGGCTGGTAATTCAGTTGAAACGCCCCTAACCCCATGAAATAATGACAGTCTGGAAGCAGCCCAGAAGTCTTTTCTCGCAAAGCTAGTTTGGAGGCAGAGCATAGCCGTCGTGGCTAGTAGCCATCGATTGCCCTCTCCTCCATGAAGGCGTCATCAGTTGCAGCAATTCCATGCAAAGAGCTCCTGACGCTCCTGCTTTTGGCTTCTGCAGGGAGAGGCTTTTGCAGCTGTTTTGTGTTTTGACCTCTCAGCTGTTGCTGATGTGCAGAAGCTGAGGCCAGTCCCCAGCAGACGGCCTGCTCATAGGTGCTGCTGCTGATCAAGGGGCCCTGAATGGAAGCAGGCAGCCTTCACTGAGCCATCTCCCAGATGCTTCCTATCTAAAGCCGCCAAGGTTAGCGGGCAGCAAACAGCCTGTTTTGTCTAAACAGTTGTGCTAAAATAGCTCCAGAGGTCTGGAAATAGCCCTTGTGCCATCTGGGAGGGCGGTGGGCAGGCGCCTCTCTTTCTCCTGGAGGAAGGAATGGCGTGGCATCACAGAAGGAAGGGGAGGCAGGAAAGAGCCGTGATCATAATTCAGCTTAGGACACCTTCTGCCTGAATCTTGATGCTTATATTGCAACAGAGAAGAGGGTATTCCAGGAAGCCAGAGCTAGAGCCTGGGTAGCTCAGTTGGTTAGAGCATGGTGCTCATAATGGCAAGGTTGCAGGTTTGATCCCTGTATGGGACAACTGCATATTCCTGAATTGCAGGGGTTCCAACTCGACAATTCGATTATTCTAAGTAGGGCTGGGTGACCTATCGATATATCGTCCCAAATCGGTTTGAAATCCATATCATGATATTTTGTTTATTTTTAGAAAGTGGGGTTTTTTTGTGATGTGGGTGACAGAGCACACTTGGATCCACTTTAATTGCATGAACTTTTCTGATACGTGCTTGAATACAGTGGTACCTCGGGTTACAGATGCTTCAGGTTACAGACTCCGCTAACCCAGAAATAGTACCTCGGGTTAAGAACTTTGCTTCAGGATGAGAACAGAAATCGTGCTGTGGCGGCGCGGCGGCAGCGGGAGGCCCCATTAGCTGAAGTGGTGCTTCAGGTTAAGAACAGTTTCAGGTTAAGAACGGACCTCCGGAACGAATTAAGTTTTTAACTCGAGGTACTACTGTACCGGCCGGAAAACACATGACAGTCTGGTAGCATCCTTAGCCTATCTGAGCTTACAGGGTGAGGTCAAATTCTGCACGCTCCTTTGAGCTCTGCAAAAGAAAGAGGGAGGTGGCAATGGAACTGTACTGTTGGAACATAGACACACCAAATCAAATAAATCCTCAGGAAAAGGTTTCTCTCCCGTGGGATTACCCGTGGGCCTCTCCCGCTGCTAGGATTGATTTCTGAGGTCGGTTGTTGGCTCTCCTGCCCGGCGCTCCTCATTGCAGAGTCTTGGCTTGCAGCTCACCCCACGTGGCAGGAGATCAGTTTCCAGGATTCTTTCCCAGCCCTGTGGAGTTCCATGCATCCAATTGCAAGAGCTCTCTTCAGATCGGCACTACTGTTCCTGGCAGAAAAGGGCTATTGTTCCCGCAGACAATCTGCGGCATTGTACGTGGAGGAGGGCTCTGAGTCCGCCCAGTAGAAAACCGACTCCGCGGGAGTCCCGTTACCAGTTGCACCAATTATTGCAAGAAGGCATTGCCATAAAAACAAAAACACAGAGGAATAAATTGCAGCTTTTGTTTTTAAAATAAACTTAAGGCCAGGACCAACAGTTTAGATTTCTTTCTTGTTAACGGCTCTGGGCTGAAGGTCACAAGCGGACAAATCAACCTCTGAAATGGAGCAGTTTGGGCATTATTTAAGTCTGCTGCTTTCGAGGGTTCTGGTTGAGGGAACAAATTTTCTTTGTCCTGCATGGTGAAGTGCTTTTATGCCTGGTTTTGAGACCACAGCCCCACCCCATCTTAGAATAGCTTAAAGATAGGGAGTTGGATGCAGGAGCTGCTGGCGCAGAGGCCCTAACAAAGAAGAGGGGCAGACAAAGAGGGTCCTTGTTTGTTAGCTGGTCATCCATGCACTGTGTGTGTGTGTGTGTGTGTGTGTGTGTGTGTGTCTTGGCATGCTCCGTTTTCAACCTGATCTTTGCTGACCTCAGCCCCCCAACGGTGCTCCGTGGTGACTTAATTACAACATTCCAAGTTCTCTAGGCTGCCTCCTGCTGCTTCCCCTCCCTAACCTTGCAGGGCTTGGGGGGGGGGTATTGTTAGTAACAGCTGCTCACAGGTGCAGGGCTTAGAGACCTGCAGCGTCTTCTGCAATCATTAACCCCTGCGCTGCTCCCAAAAGGTCCTTCCTACAGCTGGCTGCCCAACGCAGCAATTGTGTGTGGTGGTGGGACTCTAACACCCAGCCGGGGAAGTGGCTGTACCATCAGCCCTGCATGCAGAAGATCCCAGATTTTTTAAAAAAATATTTTTATTTATTATTATTATTATTATTATTATTATTATTATTAAAGATTTTCTTGTTTTACAAAAGTGTTTGCAATGTCTCTCTCGTATTTTTGCCCCCATGTAACATTTTTACAAATCAGTTTCATTTGTCGAGACATTGGGAAGAAAAGGGGGAACGAGCTGGAGGGGGGGGAAAGATGGGTGGGGTCGGGTGACGATGTTTCTATTTTACTTACTATATGTAGGGTTTGGTGTCAGCGCTGCTTGTGCAGGTTCTTTGTTGTTCGCTTATGTTCCTTTGGTGGTGAGAGAGGTTGGGGTTGGCCTAGGGTGTGGCTGTTCATTTGTGATTGGCTGTGGTGGTCTTTGTTTTCATGTGTGAGTCGGGTGGGTGGGTGTTTTGGATCAGGTTAGCCTTATTGATCTGTATGCTGTTGGTGAGTTTTTGTCGGAGTCTTGTTGGGCTGTGTATGTAATAAAGGGGAGCCAGATTTAATCCCCAGTCGTATCTCTAGGTAGGGCTGAGGAATGGCCTCTCCTGAAACCCTGGAAGGCCACTGCTGTCCGTTGGCATGTAGCTGTTTCAGTCCAAGAACCACTTTTCCTCATGAGCAACTGGGGGAGTACATGCCAAGAGTTTTATAACTTAATCATAGAATCATAGCGTTGGAAGGGACCCTGAGGATCATCTAGTCCAACCCCCTGCAATGCAAGAATATGCAGCTGTCCATTACGGGGACCGAACCTGCAACCTTGCATACATAGTTCTCTGCCTCCCCATTTTATCCTCACAACAACCCTGTGAGGTAGGCTAGGCTGAGAGGGAGTGACTGGCCCAAGGTCACCCAGCGAGCGCCGTGACCGTGTGGGGATTTGGACCCTGGTCTGCCAGGTCCTGGTCCAGTGCTCTAACCACTACACCCCACTGATCCTTGGTTCTTGGCCTGCCAGCATGTACTACTGTGTGCACGGGGCATGCCTGATAGGCACCTCCTTCTCTCATCAGGGGTCCAGCGGCAGATTGTGCATTGCATGGAGAAAGTGGCTGGGATGGTGGAGGAGCACTACTGCAACGTCCTTAGCCGGCCGGACGACAAGCAGAAGAGTTGCAGCGAGGAACCATGTCCTGCCAGGTCAGCTCAACTCCTCTGCGTCTAAACCACAAGAACATAAGGAGAGCGTGTTGGATCAGG
Source organism: Podarcis pityusensis (assembly GCF_964106645.2). NCBI lineage: Eukaryota > Metazoa > Chordata > Lepidosauria > Squamata > Lacertidae > Podarcis > Podarcis pityusensis. The sequence continues at coordinate 26,715,542 of NC_138039.1, read as the reverse complement.
TCAATGGCCCATCGAGCCAAGCATCCTGTTCCCCAATAACTGTGAAAGGAGCCTCTTAGAATCACAGAATTGTAGAGCTGGAAGAGATCCAAAGGGTCATCTATTCCAAACCCTTGCAATGGCCATGCTCCCAGAGTTGGACGTCTAATTGCTCTTTCCCTAGCCTAACCCTTGAATTCCTTATTAGACACCGAGAGACAGCAGGACTGTGCAAGGTGCCCCGACTATAAAATTGGAGAAATCGAGAGATATATAGCTGCACCGGCAACATATCTCTTCTTTCTCGTACCTAGAAATGCAAGAAGGGCCTTTACACTCGCCAGAAGCTCGGCTCTTCCCTCACCGGTCCTGGAAGGAGCCTTTAGAAAAGTCCCGTATGCTTAGAGACTTTGCACCTGTCCATTGGGAGAGATAGGAAGCCCAGAACACTTGTTCTTTAGATGTCCCTTCTATGAAGAGGCACGTAGTAAGACCATTGATCACCTACTGGTGAGGCTCGCCGACCTCCCGCAAAAGCAAAAATTTGACATTTTCCTGTTAGGCAAAGATCAGAAGATGACCTGGATGGTCGCCAGATTCTGTGTACAGATCTGTAGGCGCAGACCATCTCCCAACTCAAAATAGTCTGTCATGAAAATCCCCAAACTCGGTTCCATGGGTGACTCTGGGACCCTGGGATAGTTTATTGTTGTACATTGTTTTTAAATTTATTGTTGTTAATTGTTTTAATCATCTGTTTTACCTCTGTGACTGTACCCCCAAGTGTGTTTTATAAGCTGGTCTTCGACCATATCTATCCTGCCCGCTCCCTTCCAGGTGGTGGGCTGGCGAGTGGCAGGCGTGTTCTGCCACTTGTGGGGACACTGGGCTGATGAAGAGGACCATCCTCTGCATTCAGAGCGTGGCGCTGGATGAGCAGCGGGCTCTGCAAGCCAGCAAGTGCCAACATCTCTCCAAGCCGGATGCCACGGCCCCCTGCAACCGAGAGGTCCTCTGCCCGGCTCGGTGGCTGGCTGGCAATTGGTCCAAGGTGAGGAGAATCCGAGTGCAAAAACCCTTGCTGCAAGTCTTGGTTCAATCCACAAGGGCATCTCCAGGTAGGGCTGGGAATGACCCCTGTCTGAAATCCTGAAGGGCAGCTGTCAAATCAATTATTGGGCTAGATGGACCCCATGATCTGATTCATTAGAAAGCCGCTAGCTTCCTACCTTCCTCCAGACAGGAACTGGAGGGTTCTCCATTGCATAAATAACCATGGCTTTTGCAAATTTGTCAAAGGCCAACGCTGTACTCTGCAATCGAAATACACTTGAGAGCAAGCCCCACCAGAGATCTTGCTAGGTCCTTGGGAGAGGACAGAGGAGGCTGCCCAACATCCTTGGCCTTGGGCAATCTGGGTTTTTCCTCCCAGGGTCCTTGCAGAAAGACTCCGCTTTTAATGTGACTGGCAGCGAGTCACATGTCCTTGTGGCATGAAACTATTTTTGGTATGTGGGTTGCTGCAACTCTGGAGAAAGGTCAGAAGACCTCTTATCTGCTCAGCTGCAACAAACATCCTTCTTGTGCTTTGTTTCTCCCTGTTAGCAAATCCCCACTCGCTCTTTTCCCCCTCAGCAAGGAATCTTGCTTGGATGAAGGGTGGTACTTGATGGGAACCCCAAATAGAGATGACCTATGAAGTCACTGGGTGCCAGTCCCCTCCAGGGTGACATGCCAGCCCCCCAGCTGTCTGGGTTTTTCCATGCAAGCCAAGCTTTGTCAGGAAACAAAGATGACCTGAAACTGAAGAACGATGGCTGGGTTTAGATTGAGCTTCTGTAGTGGAAAGAGCAAATGACCTTGGATTATAATGATTTCTGGCCCTTTTTTGCATGGACCAGCCTTCCCCAACCTGGTGCCCTCCAGAAATTTTGGACTACAACTGGGGCACCAGGTTTGTTTATTTACTGCATTTATATTCCACCACCTGTGTCTCCAAGGAGCCCAAGGTGGGGTATACATGGTTCTCTCCCCACCTTCTATAATCCCCACAACAAACCTGTGAGGTAGGTTAGGCTGAGAGGTCATGGCCAAGTGGATATTGGAAACCTGGTCTTCCAAGTCCTAGTTTGACACTCTAACCAGTGTTCCCAAACTTTTGGGGGGCCACCAATCCCTTGGTTTTATAAACCCTTCCCCAGTGTTCCCTACCCTATAAAAGGCATTATCAGAATAGTGGTTTGCATGACCCACTAAGGAAGACCGTAACACAATCAAATTCAAAACAGTGACAACTAATTGCATAGATAGATAGATAGATATTATATATGTATATATATATATTGATAATTTTATACACACACACACACACACACACGTATATAATCAATTATAAGTATTTAGTTTAATTACTACAACAAAATTGATGGACAAACCATTCATACCAGCTTTTTGAAATCTTATAATCATTTACATTTCCTGTTCCCATTTGCCAATGCTTCCTAGCACCCCCACCTAGGTAATCCCATTGCCTCTCAGGGGATGCTACCACCCACTTTGGGAATCAACTGCTCTAACCACTATACCACACTGTCTCTCTTGGAGGATCCTAGCATAGAGAAACTGCCAGCACTGTGTTGGCCATTGATGTCTCTCACACTCCTTATTTTCTCTCCCCTTTCCCATACAGTGTTCGGTCACATGTGGAAGTGGGATACAGCATCGCCTGGTGTACTGCCCCAATAATACCAGAGCCAGCTGTGATCCGGGGCAAAGACCAGCCTCCGAAATGGCCTGTTCGTTACTGCCCTGCTGGAACAAGATTGAGAGCATCTTCCCAGACTGGTCAGGCTCTGGTTCCTCAAGCCGGGAGCTGTACAATGAGATCAATTTCATCCCAAGCCACCCCATCCCTCGATTCATCCCTTTGTCGCCCAAATCTGAAGACCTCAATGCCATAAGGGAAGAAGACTTTTCACCCGGCAACAACAAAAAGGGAAATGTGTTTGTGGATGATTTTTACTACGATTACAATTTTATCAACTTCCATGAAGACCTGTCTTACGACCCAGCTGACACCAAGGGTGGCGGAAGAGAGGACTTGTTGCCAGATGTTGGGGTGAAGAAGGTCAGCGACGTGAAAGAGGACCCTCAAGAAATGGCTCCCGATTCTCTCCCTACTGTAAAGCCAGAGATGGACCATGGAAGCCCAACATCTCCAGCTGTTGGGCAGAATAGCAAAGGGGTAACCAGTGGGTTTCAAGAGCATAGCACTGCTGTCAGTTGGCATGGTTCTTTGGGTACAGCAGTTGCTGTCTCTCCAACCTCCTCCATGGGAGTTAACATGAAGGAGAACCCACCAGCCATTTGGGGAGATCTTCCTTCTTCCACTTCTGCAGCTGCAACGGATTTCCCTTCTGGCACCAACACCCATTCATCTGTCAATCATGCCCAAGAAGACACCACGCATTGGGAAGGGAAGGTAGCAAACACAGCCCCCTCTGTGATCTTCCCTTACTTGACCCTCCTGACTCCAACCGTACCTTCTGTTGAAGGCAGCCCCAGTCAAGACCATGAGTTTAGCACTCGCAAGAGCTGGAAGGAAGACGTTGGAGGCTCAAAGGTCCCATATCTCAGCACCATTGGAGACAATGGCTTGTTGGACCGTGGAGAAGGTGGTGGTGCAGACCGGGCCATCGTTGATCTCAGAGATGAGGTTGGTGATGGACGCAGAATGGAAGAAGCCCTGGTTAGGACAGTCATGGCAGGAACTGCAGAAACAGCATCAAAGGGGACGCATGGGAACTTCATTTCTCCACTGCCTGGTCCTACCAAAACCACCCTTCACCTTCCAGCTCAGGTCCCAAGCGAGACAAGCAGGAAGCCTGATGATGGTGTGAGTCCGTACGACGTGGCAAACAGCAAGAGCCTTGCGGCAGATGCACAGGACCTCCAACACTCTCCTGCTGATGTAGTCAAGGCCAAGGGCGAGTCTACCTCCCTGGAGCCCACACCCACCTTTGCATATGAGCCACCTGGGCTTGACAGCAATATGGTTGAGAGGCAGCCCCCTTCCAGCCGTGTTCTGCTCATGCCACACAGTCCCAACTCACTGGGGCGGCAGCTGCCGACTGAGCCGACGTTCTTGGAGTGGGGTCCCTCCTCCCCTGGCTCTGTCCCTTCCATGGCATCTGCACCAAGTCAGAAGGAGGAATCTGTTGGAATGAAAACCAAGTGGGACGCTGAGCGTATCCCTCCCAATGTGGGGGACCAGGGACTCTCTGGGGGCAGAAATAAAAGTGCCCCCCATGGGGCTCACTGGATGTTTGCAAGCAGCCATGGAGGTCTCAGGCCCAGGCCCACGACAGAAAGGCACCAGGAAAAGGAGGACAGGACGCTCTCAGTGGCTCCTCCAGCTACTGTCGCAGCTGCTCTGAATGCCAGCTGGGAAGCTGGAAACTGGAGTGAGGCAAGTTCCTGGCAGGAAGGAGAGGATACCTGCCGGGTGCAGGGAGTTCTCTGCTTGGCTCTGAGCCCCTTGGCACCCGGCCTGCTTTCCCCAGAGCTCAGCTCTGCAGAAAGTGGGAGGGTTTGGGTCACACTCTCGTCCAGGGTTAGCCAGCCCGGTTCCCTCCAGTTGTTGTTGGGCTGCAATTATTTTTATTTATTTGTTTCATAAAATGTACATATTGTTTGATTGGGGAAAAAACAACCAAAACCACAAAGTGGTTAAAACAATAAAACTACCGACAAGAAGCATTAACAACAATAATTAAAAACTTCTAAAAAGTTTTTAAAGTCTAAAAACAGATCAAAACTCTCATCGACTTTCTAAGCAAAATTGTTTAGACAACAATCACTGGCCATGCTGGTGGTTGGGATTTTATTTATTTGCTATTTGTTTATGTATTAAATTTATATTTCTCCTCCTACCTCTCTGAAGGGAGCCTAGATTGGCTAAAAAAACATAAGGGGAAAGGATGTATCCAATATATAATAATTAAAATGGCAGCATACCTTCCAACATTTCTCCATTGAAAATAGGGACATCCTATTCAACAACAACAGCAATATTCCTATTTATACCCGGCTCATCTGACTGAGTTGCCCCAGCCACTCTAGGCGGCTTCCAACGTACAGTATATAAAAAATAATAAAACATTTTTTTTTAAAGCTATCTATACAGAGCTGTCTGGAAAGGAGTTCCAGAGATGGGGGTCCTGACAGAGAAAGCCCCTTCCCATGTTCACACTGCCCTTTCCATCCAGGGGCGATGCTGGCTATGCTCTGCCTCCACAGCTGGAGGCAGCAACGCTTTTGAATACCGGTTGCTGGAAACCACTGGAGAGGAGAGGGCTCTTGTGCTCGAATCCTGCTTGCGGGTTTCCCACAGGCATTTGTTGGTCCACTGTGAGAACAGGATGCTGGACTTGATGGGCTACTGTCCTGATCCAGCTTCTTATGCTCTTAGGTATTTAAGAAGCTCCCCCAACCTGATCATAAACAGCAAGTAGGGACGTATGGAGTAAGGCTCTCCTCTAAGTCCAGGTCTTTTAGGGCTCTGTATACTAGCACCAACACCTTGAATTGGACACTGTAGCTCACCGGCAGCCAGTGCAGGACTCTCAGATCTGGAGCTATAGTCCAACCACCTCTGGACGGCACCTACAGACCCTCCAAGTGTCCCAGAGAGCCAGCGTGGTGTAGTAGTTAAGAGCGGTGGACTCATAATCTGGTGAACCGGGTTCACTTCCCTGCTCCTTCACACGCAGTTGCTGGGTGACCTTGGGCCAGTCACACTTCTCTGAAGTCTCTCAGCCTCACTCACCTCACAGAGTGTTTGTTGTGGGGGAGGAAGGGAAAGGAGATTGTTAGCCGCTTTGAGACTCCTTAAGGGGAGTGATAGGCGGGATATCAAGTCCAAACTCCTCCTCCTCCTCCTCCTCCTCTTCTTCGTCTTCTTCCCTATTTTCCAGAGACTGTACCAGATTTACAGAAGCTGTCCTGGTTTCTGATTTGATCCTGGAATGCCTGTCTTTTCTTTAGGATGTCCCTCTTTCCACCGGAGAAATGTTGGAGGGGACGTCTCTATTTTGATTGGAGAAATGGTGGAGGGTATGGAATAGGGTGTCCCTATTTTCATCAGAGAACTGTCGGAAGCTATGCACCTTGTTGGCTACACCTGGTCTAGAGGAGGTGGAATGGAGAGGGGTTGCAGGTGCAAAGAAGACCCTGTCTTGGCTCCAAGGTTGTCTTTTCAGACCACATGGCCTCTTTGCCTGTTGGGACTCTGGTGATTGCAAGAGGCTCCAGCAGGTGGTATGAGGATGGGCCTCATAGAGGCCAGAGTTTGGGCCACTGGGTAGAGGGGCTGGAGAATCTTTTTCAACTTAAAGGTTGCCTTCCGGGGGCCACATGCTGGTAGTGGGTGGGGCAAGAGGCAAAAGTGGGTGGGGCAACATAAATGGATTTTTAAATCCTCTGTAGGCTAGCTTCCCCACACATTCTCACCCTCCTCTTTATCCTCCATCCAGACCAGGAAGAAGCATCCCCGGAGCTCCAGCTAGGGCAAAATACTCAAGGAGGGTGTAGAGCAAGGCCAGGAGGAGTGTGTCTTGGGGAGAGTCAGGAGGGCCAGGCGGAGAGGACTGGAAGGCTACATCTGGGAGGGCCTGAGGTTCCCTAGCCCTGCTTGGAGAGGCGGGAGGTGAAAACCCAGCTCTGTCGAATTAGCGGGGACTGAGCAGGCCTGGGTGCTAACAGGGCTTCCTCTTCCTTCCAGTGCTCCACCACATGCGGCCTGGGTGCCATTTGGAGAACAGTGCGCTGCAGCACAGGGCAGGAGCAAGACTGCAGCCCTGCCCGGAAGCCCATCCCTGCCCGGAGGTGCTACTTGAGGCCGTGTTCCAGCTGGCGTGTCGGGAACTGGAGCAAAGTAGGCAAAACTCACCTCAGGCAATGCCCTTTGCCTAGGAGGCCTCTGGGGCTCGTCTTCAAACACCCCTCTTTATAATTTTTTTAAGTATTTGCTCTGTGGTGCGTAGCAGCAGGTTGCTCTCGATGACTTCCAAAGTCTGTTCCAACCCCAAAATGCCGTGACTCCAACTGGAGCAAAAGCCTCAGATCTTTGCAATCTAACAGTGGGTAAGGGAAGAGGCTCCTGCCAACCTAGCAGTTCGAAAGCACGTCAAAGTGCAAGTAGATAAATAGGTACCACTCTGGCGGGAAGATAAATGGCGTTTCTGTGCTCTGGTTCGCCAGAAGCGGCTTAGTCATGCTGGCCACATGACCCGGAAGCTGTACTCCGGCTCCCTTGGCCAATAAAGCGAGATGAATACCGCAACCCCAGAGTCGGCCACGACTGGACCTAATGGTCAGGGGTCCCTTTACCTTTAAGGGAAGAGGCATGGAGGCAGGTCTAAGCCTGCTGCCCCTGTCCGCTTTCCTCCAGTGTGCCATTGAGGCAACTGCCTCAGAATGCCTTAGGATAGTGCCGGCCCTGGCGGCCAATTACCATGGATAGTCTTATCCTCCGTAAACCTTGACCTGAGGCCACTCCCTGCCTCTCAGGCTGGCCTACCTTGCAGGGCGGTTGTGAGCATAAAGTGGGGCAGGGGGACATTTCTTAGAACCCATGGGGGGACAGGACAGCAGGGACTTGAATAGGTAGGAACAAAAACAGGCTCCTTTTGAGAGCAGCCAGTCTGCTTCCCAATATCCCTCCACCCCAAAACGGACAGTGGCCAGCTGTCAGTCGGCTTCTCTTTGCACTATTTGGCACCCAGTGCTCCAGGACCTGTGGAGGCGGTGTGAAAGTCCGGGACACCCACTGCGTCGACAGCAGGGACCAGCGGCCCCTCCGCCCCTTCCACTGCCAGGCTGTGCTGTACAAGCCCCTCACCCAGATGCCCTGCAATAGCAAGCCGTGCCTCAGCTGGTACACCTCTACCTGGAGAGAGGTGAGTCGGGGGCAGGGGGCAAGCAGAGAGGGGAGGAGGCTGTGAGCCCAACCCAGAGCCCCCTTGTGCTGGGGTGAAGTGTGGGTGTCTTGCTCCAATTTTTCTTGCTGCTTTCTTACCCCAGATTTGAGTAGACTGCAATGATGATGGTGATGGTGATGATGTGTGGCTTGGGTCTCCGCCCTCTGTAGCATCCATTCATTTTTACCATCGTGCTGAATGGAAAATAAATTCCAAAGGCAATGAATGACCCCACCACCACCACCACCCTTCCTTGTAGTTGTTGTAGTTATTAACTATTTACAGTATAGCCCACCTTTCACTCCGACGGGGACTCAAGGTGGCTTCCACAAATCAAAACAACACAAATCAAATACGACAAAACTAAAAACAATTGTTGAAAAGTAGCTGAATTAAGAACAATATAAAAAACAAATCTGTTAAAATGCAGATTAAAAAAACAAACAAACAGCACAGCTCTCGTAAAAGCCTTTTCCTTAAAAAAAAACACCAATCAGTTCCCTAAAGCCTGTTGGAATAAAACAATCTTCACTGGATGATGTAAGGACAGCAAGGAGGGAGCCTGTCTGGCTTCTCTAGGGAGAGAGTTCTGAAGCCTGGGAGCAGCCACCAAGAAGGCTCTCTCCTGTGTCTCCACCAAGCATGTCTGTGAGGGTGGTGAGACTGAGAGAAGGGCCTCCCTCGAAGATTTCAGAGCGCAGGCAGGTTTGCATGGGAGAAGACGGTCCTTCACATAACTTGGACCTAAGCTGTATAGGACTTTATGGGTCATAATTGACACTTGGAATTGTAGTTTTTCTACTGTGCCATTTCAGTTTAATAGGAATGTCTTCTGCCAGGTGATGCTCCCTGAGATCTGATCTGCTTTAGCAAATACATTCTCTCCCCAAAGACTTGGAAGCTCCCAAAGAGCAGGAAATGCAGGCTGCTGCCCCAGTGATGTGCCTTAAACCAGGGGTAGCCAACATGACGCCCTCCAGATACTATTGGACTGTAACTCCCAGCATCCCTGTCAACTGGGGCTGGTTGGGAGTTGGAGTTCAACATCTGGGGGCCACTACGATGTGCTGCCCCGGCCCTGAATGGACCTCCTTACTCCACGGGAAGCCCAATAAGCAGACACGCCCATGGAGGTTACTGTGTGGCCTCCCACTCCTGTTTTGACTGCCATGCTTGCTCCTTGGCTCAGAACTAGCTCCTGCCCAAGCACCCGCCTGCGTCCACCGTAGTGGGTTGGTGGTGCTTCCTTCTCAGCTGATTCCTGTCTGTTTCCTGCTAGTGCTCTGAGCTGTGTGGAGGAGGGGAGCAAGAACGCCTGGTGACCTGCCCGGAATTTGGACGGTGTGATGAAGCCCTCCGCCCAAACAACACCAGGCCTTGCAACGTCCACCCCTGCACCAAGTGGACAGTGGGATCCTGGGGGCAGGTAAGCCAGGAGTCCTTCTTCTGAATCCCTGATGGGAAGGAATCCAGAACACTTTTGATGATTGGAAGTTAGGGTGCTACGTCCCCCCTTCCTTGGGGTGTTCCAGGGCAGGCTGTGGCTGGGTGGTCTGAAGTCCTTTTTGATCTCTTTAGTGCACGGCCATGTGTGGGGGAGGCATCCAGAAGAGGCAGGTGAAATGCATGAACACCAAGACTGGGGAGGTGGAAGAAGACAGCAGCCTTTGTGATCACGAACCGTGGCCGGAGAACACGCAGAAGTGCAACCCCCAGGACTGCAGCCCCAGCCCACCAAGTAAGTGGTGGGGTGGGGTGGGATGGGCATGTCAGGAACTCGTCCTACGCTTGAGTAGGACCCTGGCAGAGACACATGCCCGACTGGCATGTTCTCTCCCTCCTGGTTGTTCGTTCGGAAGCTTCAAAAGCTTTCTTCAGCCTGAACATCACAGCGACCGATGCCAACAGACATCAGCACACTTAGGGACCTGCAGAGTTTGCGCAGTTTGCGTAACAGATCTCAGCAACTCAGCATTTTGGCTAATCTACTTTATTTACATATAAACACACATGGAGCACTGCAACATGGCTCCCTCTCTTTCTAGCATCAGACAGCAAAGAGAAAAAGAACAAAGGACAATAGTCCCACTTCACGGAACACAGTAACACAAACATCCTGTCTCCGTCACTTCCCACTCTGTGGAGTCAAAACATACACCCGTCATGTGATAGACAAAAATCCCATGACTGCAATCATGGAGCAGGAATTCTAACAGGGCGGAGGGGTGAGAGAGTTAGAGATTCTGCAAGACGTGTTAGCGGTGAAGACACAAGAGCCTCTGGCCACGGAACTGGTAAGAACCAGTTTAGAAGGAACCTAACCAGATATTAGAGTGAAAAAACAGCTGCAGATAAGGTACAAGGAGGGTTCTGTACGTTCAGTAAAAGCTTTGTATTGAGTCAGTGTTTTCAAGGAGCATGGTTAAATGAAGAGATGGCGATGTGCTGGGTGGCAGAAGTGGTTGGCTAGAGAGTAAAGCAGCCAGGATGTTGCATATTTCATATATGGGGCAGGGGGTGTTAGTGGAATGTTCTCAAATATAATGGTTTAAGTGTCACTAGAAAAATTCAATATATTTTTCAAAACTTTATTTTTAAAGCATTTTCACAGTGTTTTTAATATGTGTCTAGATTCCACCAGAGCCACAGCAACAAGGGAAGGGGAGTCGGCTCTTTCCCTGCCACCCCTGTGCAATTTACCTCCCTAAGGGCTGAAGTCCTTGGTAAAAATAAAAGCAATTGGCTGGTGCTTTAAAATAGATGGTGTTGGTGCCAGGCAGGCCTCCCTGCAGAGAGCATTCAATAAGTGTGGAGCCACCACTGAAAAGGCCACTTCTCCCATCGGCCTTAGCCACTCAGTGCAAAGAGTACACTGTAGAAATGTCAATCTCCTCCCAGCAAGCCCCTTTGGTGCAACCCCCCTCCACCCTCACCACTTAGAGGTCCAGCACCACCTGCCTGCTTCTGGTCCAAAAATGCAAACTATGCAAACGCTCCCGAGGGCCTGATCCAGCATAGCCTGTAGAATTGTCCTGGTTGTTGCCAAAAGATTACACTGGTTTTCTGTGCAAGGGCAGGGCACAGGAAATGTTAGCCTTGCAACAAATGCCTTTATCCAGAAGAATACTTGTTACTCATGGTAATAGCGCTAAGAGATAAAGTGGGAATACAGATCCTGCGGTGATGATGGATATACAATGGCCTTGATGTATAGGGTCATGATTTCCCCCCACATAAACGATGCAAGACAATGTGAGGGAATGTGGAGGGCTAAAGACTCTGGGTTTTTTTAATGGCTTATATTTGGTTTATGGCCCAGGGCAGGAAGCGCTGATGGGAAAGAAAACATATCCTGCTGAACTCTGGAGGGAGGGGGAAAGTCTCGTCCGCTTGCCATGTGAAGTCAGATCCTTGCTAAAGCTGCAGGCCTGGGCACAGAGGTGTCAGGTCCCTTTGGTCTTTAGTGCAGAACCCCATGCAGGCTGCTGCAGAGTGGTCTTACGTCATAGAATTGTGGAGTTGGAAGGGAGCCTAAGGCTCATCTACTCCAACCCCCCAATATGGGATTCACAGCCTTCTCGTGGGGCATTAGGGGAAATGATCTGCAAAATAACCTCCCAGGATAGAAACACAACAAACACACTCCTTGGATTCCTAGCAGCTATGAATTTGTAAATGAACGAACTCAGAGCAGCTGAACATGTTGAAAACTAACATCACAGATTTGTATAAGGGCAATTCTCTTCCGCTCTGTCCTTCTTTTTATGTTTATGTTCTGAAACTGTTCTGGAAACCCAGCAGTGTTACACTAAAATGGTGTTTGGGGTTGTGACAAGGTAAAGAAAAGCTTCAGGAACCAAACAACTGAAGTCTCTGGCTTCTGCTATGGCTGTGTATGCATGACTAAAGTTGCCGCTTCTGCAAGGGGAGAACTGGTGAACGTGGCAGGCACCGCGTGAATTTCAGTGGCCCCTTGCTTCTTTATCCTGCTGAAGACATAGCTTCCTGAAACTGATAATTAAATGATCAAAGCAGCAGCTTTGAAAACAATTAAGAACATAATAAGAGCCTGGCTGCTGGATCAGGCCGAAGGGAGCCCATCTAGTCTAGCATCCTGTTCTCACAGTGGGCAAACAGATGCCCCAAACGGGAAGCCCCCAGGGCAACGGCCTCCTCCCACTCTTGTTCTCCAGCATTCTAAGGTAGACTGTCTCTGTCTGTGGAGGTTCCATTTTAGGATTCATAATAAACGAAGAAGAGCCTGGCTGCTGGATAGGTCCAAATGGGGGCCCATCTAGTGCAGTGTGTTCTTCTCGCAGTAGCCAGCCAGATGCCTCTGGGAAAGTAGCCTTGGACGGGGCAGGCGGAAGGGAGAGGAAGCAATCCCTGCTTGCAGTGCCCCCAGTGTATGGGGGAACATGGTGGGAGGCCAAAACAGGTGCACAGAGGGCTCTATCCGCCCCCCTCCCGGGGGTGAGAAGTCAGTGGTGATTCTGCTTATAGTTTATAGCAGAAAAGCGATGACTGTGTGGCATTAGGAGCTGCCTGAGTGGAAGCAGGCCCTTTGCCCCAGGTGGTGATGCCTCTCTTCCCAGCATCCTGCCTCCCTTTAGGAAGTGGGAAGCGTCAGCAGCAGCAGCCCATAAACCCATGCTGGATTCTCTATGTGGAAGATCAGGCTATTAATAAACTCGCTTCTTTTCAGCTGCAGAAGGCTAATAAAAATGTAGTAACACAGATTGTTAAGAAGGAAGAGCTGTGTGTGTGTGTGTGTGTGTGTGTGTGTGTGTGTTACACTGTGCAGCTGTGGCTTGTCAGCTTCCCCCAGTTTAAGACTGAACGAGGAGCCAAACTTTATAACTAACAGGGATAAATTAACTGAAAGCCATGAAACAAGATTGCGCAAAGGAGGATCCTTCAGTCACTGCAGAAGCCCGCTTTCCCCTTGCTGTCTCAGGGAAAAGTTGTTGCTTTTAAAATGCCTTGAGTGAAAGCATGTGTACAGGCACATGTGTGTGCAAACTGGTTTGCATGTTAGGCTGAAAGCCAAACTGCTTGGAAACATACCTTCCAACTTTCCCCGATGCAAAACCAGGACACACAGCTTCTAACACGTGCTCTGGGGTGAATCACGTGACCTGTGCCTCGCTCTCACCCTGAAAATTTGTGGGGTTTTTTTTGGGGGGGGGGACACAGTGTGAGATTGTAGCACCCAAAATGACTACTGAGATCTCGTGAGGGAAAAAATGGAATGTTCTGTCCCGTCCCGGGCATTTGGAAGGCTTTAATTTTGGGGGGATCAGTCTGGCTGACTGAAATCGCTGACCTAGTCAGACAAGTTTCTTAGTAAGACAACAACCTTAGCTGGCCACTTAAGTGTCCTCATTGGCATCCCAACAGAATGAGATGGATTAGAAGCGTAGAATTGTAGAATTAATGAGCCCCTGTGGTCATCTAGTCCAACTCCCTGCACCACAGGAATCTTTTGCCCAATGTGGGGCTCGAACCCTTGACCCTGAAATTAAGAGTTTCATGCTGTCCTTACTGAACTATCTCAGCAAGAGCTACAACTAGGGGGTGGGGTGGTGCCCTCCAAGCTGTAGGCCTTTCCTCCACCCTCCTCACCTAGCTGCTTTGTAGGAGATCAAGAGCCAGTGTATATATATATGAGTGAGCTGGAAGCAGACTAGTGGCTGGAGACACGTAGACATGATTGCTCTGTGCTGGATACAAACCTGTAATCAGTGGAGATGCAATATCTTTTAGAATCACATAATTGGAAGGGACTCCAACTAGTCCAACCCTCTTCAGTGCAGAAATCGCAACTGTTGGGGTGTTAATGCCATGAGTCCTTCCATTTTATGCTCAGGTTAGTCCCTGTAATGAGCCACTTGACAGCGATCATTTATTGAGCGTCCTGTATGTGTGTGTGTGAAGAGGTGTCTTGCCCTGGGAGAAGGACTCTCGGCTGCTAAGATTGGCAGAGAGACAGATGCCGGGTCCTTCCTGCAGAAATAGCTCCCTGAAAGAGCCCTCTTGAAGGCCGGAGATAAGAGGCCTTGCCGAGAGTAAGCAGGGCTCCATCAGAGGCACCAAAGCAATATTCCCAAGGCGTTCTTCTCCGCAGCTTCCTGTGGCATCTTTCAGGCGGTGCTCAGAGCAGGAGCCGATGGTAGCAGTCAAGGCAGGGCAGGGGGGCAGAGAGAGAACATCATCCTCTGCAACTCTTGGCTAACTCCGTGGCTGTGTTTCCTGACTGCTCTAGTCAGGAACCAGTTCCAAGGTACAGTTCTTCCTCCCTGGAGGAATCTCCATGGAAACATTTGAGTCTAATAATGCAAAATCCAAGTGCAAAATCCATCCAGACAAAGGGATGGAGGTGATTTTGTGCTCAAAGGGTATCCAGTAAGAGCCAGCTCGAGATCCAGGAAAGGCAGAAATGTCTCTTTACAGGCCTGGGGGGCTCCTCCAGAGGATAATATCCACTCGCTCGCTTCCCGCAGTTTGCCCCTTTGATGCTGTAGGAGGGGGTGTTTGGTGGGGCTAGCTTTAACCTCTGACACAGTGATGTCATTGTTTGCTGAGCTGAAAGAGACCTTTGTGGTCAAACTAGACATTCTTTCCCCCGATTCCTTGCTGCTCCTTTCTGTCTGCGTTGCCCCAGAGAGAAAAGGGTCTGCAGCTCAGCTGCCGCCCCTGCTTTGGGACCCCAAAACTCTTAATAAAGCCCCGAAGACCTTTGAATTCTCCTTTGATGTGTTGTAGAAATTAGAAAGCACTGCCTCCACTTTTGAAACCCCTTTCTGTGGTAGCATTGATTGGATTTATAGCCCATCCCAGTCCGGAGGTCCAGGGTGGGTAACCGACAGGTGCACATTACAAAGGCAATTAAGATCAAAGGCAAAGCCAAGCAAACGACTTCCAGTCTGCTACTATTTTGCAGGTGGCATTCAGTTGCATACTAGCAAATTCAAATTGTGGTGGCGTTGCTGACACTTATTAGTTGTCCTTTTTACGAAAAGTAAGCTCAAAGTGACTTAACGTATACTGCAAAAATGAAAAGCAATATAAAACTAGAACAAAACGAAAGCTAACAACTTTTGTATACATAAACGGCATCCTAGCACGTCCCACCCACTGAAGGAGGCTGCAGGATCTGAAACACTCCAAGTTAAAAGCCGATTGACATGGATTTGGCTTATCTGCACTTATTTGCCCCGCTCTTTCAAGGCACAGGTCCACACTTTAAAGCTCGATGTTCAAGTTTTTGTGTTTTTTTGCCCAGAGCTTTCCCTGGTAAAACCTGCTCTTTAGTGTTCAGTCAGAGCAAATGTCAGTTTGGGTTTTCCATGGATTGATGTTTGTGCCAATGGAGCACTAAAGATCGAGTTTTTGCAGGGAAAGCTCTGGAGCAAAAGGGGGGGCACTCGGATACAGAGCTTTAAAGCACAGGCTGTGCCTGGAAAAAGCAAAGGGAAGGGAAGTGTTGATATGCCCTCTGTTATGTAGCAAGCCCACTTTCTCCCCAGACTTTGGCTTTTGGAGTAAGGAAGGTGATGGGGAAATACTCCAGGAAGTGCTCGAATCTATAACATAGAACCTCTCTGCAAACAAACCAGGATGGTTGTGCATTAAACAGCAGATGTCATGTCACTTCCCCACAAACGCTATGCAAACAAGTGAGGATGAAGGCACAAGAAGCAGGTCATCTGGAAGCGACTTGGAATAGGTATCTGACAAATCTGACACACTGACAAATTCAAATGTGTAAACCCCCTTGGGTTCACATGTGAAACTTACGATGTCCCTGATTCTGAGTCCATGATCTCAGAGGGGAAGAGTCAGCCCCTTGGGCACATGTGCCCAAAATTTCAAATCAGTGGTCCAAGGGGGGCTATTTAGCATCCAGCCTCCTGTTCTGACAGTGACCAATATCAGGAACCAGAGTCAGGGGTAGGTCAGCAATAAAAACATTGAATGAAGTTTACTCTTTATTCAAAGAAACCAGAAGTGCAGGCCTGATGATCACAGTAACTCTTCCCAGTAGGTCTTGTCCCAATGAGGCAGTTGCAAGGACCCTGCTCTCTTTCCCCCGCTCTCTAAGGCTCCTTTCCCAGCAACCTGAGGCTCCCTCTCCATACCTCTTCTGGTTCTGGGAGACCAGGCAGGAAGGGGAGCTTGTCGCAGCAGGAGGGGGAGACCCCCTGGCTTCTTCAGCAACCTGCCTCATTGCTGCTGCTTGGCCCCATCCCTTCCCAGCCTCCTCTTCTGCCCCTGATTCTGGGCTTCTCTCTGCCATAGCCTCTTCCTGCTCACTAAACCCTGTTACCTTTTCAGCTTCTGACACCACCTCCACCTTCTCCTTCTCCTTCTCCTTCTCCTTCTCCTTCTCCTTCTCCTTCTCCTCCTCCACCTCCTCCCCCCAGGCTTCTCCCTCTGACCGCTCATCATAGTCCCACCACCAGTACCCTGGTTCTGAGTCTTCTTCCCTGGGGGGGGGGGGAGGGTTCCCCAACTGGTGCCTTCCCCCCCATTCCTCTGCATCCATCCAGTCCTTGACAACCAGCCAGATGCCGTTATGGGAAGCCCACAAGCAGGACTCAAGTGCAAGAGAAGTGCTCTTCTCACTTGTGATTCCTAGTATCTGACCTTCAGGCCTCAACTCTGGAGGAAAAGCACAGCCACTGTGGTCTTATGCAGATAGCCTAATTTTCCATGAATTTGTCTAATCCTCTTTTAAAGCCATCCAAAGTAGAGGCCATCACTATATTTTGCAAAGTTACAATGAACTATGGATCTGTACCCTTACATGCAGGGATGTTTTTTCCTTTTTTTACACAGATTGCAAGGAGCAAGCACAATATGGATTAAGACCATGGGGGTTGTTTTCCCCTTTGATCTGCGCCCAATCTGGACTGGTCTCCTCCTGCCTGCAGTTTGCACTGGGGGGGAACCTCCAGTTGGGAAAGGGTTAAAGCCCCCAGATCCCCATGCTGAGGTCCTGGTCGACGCTGGCATCTTCTGGAGGGAATGAAAAAGCATTTAACAGTACCGCTAAGTAGCTAAGACATTGCCTAGTTTGGCTCTCCTGCACACTTTTTAAAGCTGACCCGGCAATTCCCTCTCTCCGAGCTGCCGTTTCCTTATCTAGGAATGTGCATCAAAGTTTGTTTCTGTGACCCTGTGAAAAAATTCAACCTCTTCCCTCCGGGCTTAGCAGCAGATTTAGGAGTAAACCTTCTGAATAATATCCAAAGAGGGATTTGATCCCGAGACCTTGTGAGTTTCTGCTGAGTATGATTTGGCACGGAGGGACTCAACCAGCCCTTAATTAAAATATTCAGTTTGCTTTGCTGTTGAGCATTATGCTTTTAAGTTGCCTGTCTGGTGGGGGGGACGGGACGGGACTGGAGAACAGACGCTTACATTATCAGCTGCAAAATATCTCCTCCACACGAAAGGCTGCCAGTGTTTGTTCCCCAGTTGGAGAAATTCCATGTTGTAAGGCTGGCCTATCGGTGCTGGCCCCAGAACCACACAGTAAATCCTGTGGATTGTAGCTCTTCTTAAATGGGCAAATGCTTCAGATGTCCATAGCTGCCCCAGCGGCTTTTAAAAATGGCAGGTAAAACCTACAAGTTCTTGGGATCTAAAATTAATGGGTTAGGAGTTTGTATGTCTCCGTACCTTCCAACCACCCACTGATTAAAATCACGATGTGTGGCTTTCAGTGTTGTGCTCCCATGCAAGCCAGCTGGGGCTTCCTCACCCCAGCTCCCTGTCTCTGTTTCCAGCAGCAGCTCCCTCAGCGCCAAACCAGCATCTCCAGCTCCTCCTCTTCCCTGTTATCATCCTCATCTTTGTCAGCTTCCTCTCCTTTGGTGAGGGCATGGTCGAGCAGGAGGCATGGTGTCTGGGCCTGGCGGAGGCGGCCCAGCTCCTCCCTCCACCTCCATGGGCACCTTCTTTTGAATGGGAGTCTTTTGGTGCCAAGCTCTCATGGAGCCAGCTGACTGGCGTGAGAACTTGGCACCGAAAACAGGACATCCAATCGTGATTTTGGCGTGCACTGGTCAAATCTGGACTGTTGACAGGTATGAGTCTCGAGCCAACAATCTACCCAAGGCAGTATCCACAGACCTCCCAAAAAGTAAACCCCCTTCAGATTATAATGGTGACCCAGTGACTACCTTCACACCCTGTTGGCTTCCAGATGTTTTGGACTACAACTCTCATCAGCCCCAGCCCATGTGGTCATGCTCCCATCATCCCTAGCTTCATGCAGCCATGCTGGCTGGAGCTGATGGGAGTTGCAGTACAAAGCATCTGGAGGGCACCAGAGGCTGGAGAAGGTTAGGGGCAGAGAACCTGAAGGTATCCTGTGGCTGATCAACAGCCTGATGCAGTACAAGGCAGCTTCCTGGTTCCAGCCCCCGACAGGAATAATCACGATCTGCAGATGGAAAACTACAAAGGCCTGTTCAGACTAATCTGGAGAACAGCACCAGAGCAGCTGCAGTTGAGGCCAGGGTGATGTATTGATACATCGTCCAGGACTGGTTTGAGGGTCAGAGCGCAATGGCGCCTTCACCCAGTGGTAGATTGTGGTTGGGCCTTCGTTACCTACTTCTTCGTGGGGCTGGAACTGATGCTGGATGTTCCTCCCTCTGCTTTTCACAATGTATCACTATATTGTGATGTTTAGCTGGTGATACATCATGATGTTGAGAAGCCGATATCACCCAACCCTACTCATAACACTAGACCCTGCGGACGTCCGTTGAAGCTGAATGTGGGAAGACTGAAGACGGATAAAAGAAAGTACAGTCATACCTCGGGTTACAGATGCTTCAGGCTGCGCATTTTCGGGTTATGGGCGTGCCAAAACCCGAAAGTACCAGAACAGGTTACTTCTGGGTTTCGGCGCTCGTGCATGCTCAGAAGCGCTAAATCGTGCTTTACGTATGCGCCGAATCGCAACCCACGCATGCACAGACGCAGCGCTGCAGGTTGCGGACGCTGCGGGTTGCGAACGTGCCTCCCGCACGGATCACATTCGCAACCCGAGCGTCCACAGTTCAGTGGTACCTCTACTTACATTCACCTCCGGTTACGTATCCTTCAGGATATGTATGCAGCAAACCTGGAAGTATTTTTCCAGGTTTTGCCATGCACGCATGCGCAGAAGCGGCACCTCCGGCTATGCACACCTCGGGATCCGACCGGAGCTCCAGAATGGATCCCGTGCACAACCAGAGGTACCACTGCACTTCTGTACGCAGTGCATAGTTAACCTTTGAAACTCCCTTGCACAGGAGGTAGTGATGGCCTCCAACTTGGATAGCTTTAAAAGAGGATTTGACAAATTGATGGGCTCACTAGCTGTGATGGCTGTGCTCTGCCTCCGCAGCTGGAAGCAGCAATACTTCTGAATACCAGTTTCTAGAAAGGACAGGAGGGGAGAGGACTATTGTGCTCGGATCCTGCTTGTGGATTTCCCATGATGGGCATCTGTTTGGCCCCTGTGAGAAGAGGATACTGATCCAGCAGGCTGCCCATCTAGACTGCTGACCTGTTTGTTGCATGGGTGTGTTTATAAAAACACACCAGACCTTTTGTATTTGTTTTCCATGGGTTTTCCAGGGTTAGGCTACAGCTGCTTTGCCTTTTTGTGCAGGATGGTGCTGTTCACTCACAATACTTGAACACTGCAGGAAAATAAACTTCCTGATGTGCGATTTGCAAAAGCGAGGGAAGGTTTAGCCTCTGATAGAGCTGGCGAGCCAGAGGTTTAGAGGTCTTAACCTCTGACCTGTGCGAGGTCATGACTGCTAATCTCCATGGACTAGGAAATAGCTCCTGTGTTCCAGACACTTTTTTTATCAGCAGGCAAAAGAAACCTCTCTCTTCAGCCATTGCCTTGGCGGGGGGGGGGCTGCCTAATTCTCTGGGGGGGCTCCCGGGGAGACTTCATTGTGGAATTGGGGTTGCCCACACATGCGGGGTGTTTTGTTGCAGTGTCTACTCGGCATCATTGTCGTAAATAGACACACACTCCAGCTATTTAATCCTGATTGCCCTTCTTGTCCCTTGTACAATCCAATAAGTTAAAAAGACACCTCACCAATTACCCATTTGGAATTGTTGAACGGCCCATTTGGAATATCAAGCTCCTGTCTAGTAGCAGTTCGGGGCTATTGTGGCCGCAATACACACCATCCATTGAAAGCACATGACCTTCCCCAAAGACTCCTGGGAACTGCAGTTTCCCTCTCTCAAAGCCATCTCCTCAGCCTCCCCGCCCCCAAGTAAGAACCATTTTCAGGTGCATTTTTCAGACTGAGGACGCCTGGCATGGCAAAGAGCTGAGCACCACCTCATGTCCTGCCTTTGGGGTTACATGGCTTGCACATGTGGTTTGCTAAGCGTCTCCTAGCAACTCCCAGCACCCTGCACAAACTACATTTTTCAGGACACTTGGCAGGGGTGAAAAAGTATGGTCGTTAAAGTGGTAAAGGTAAAGGGATCCCTGACCATTAGGTCCAGTCGTGGCCGACTCTGGGGTTGCGGCGCTCATCTCGCTTTATTGGCTGAGGGAGCCGGCGTACAGCTTCTGGGTCATGTGGCCAGCATGACTAAGCCGCTTCTGGCAAACCAGAGCAGTGCACGCAAACACCGTTTACCTTCCGCCAGAGCGGTACCTATTTATCTACTTGCACTTTGACGTGCTTTTGAACTTCTAGGTTGGCAGGAGCAGGGACCGAGCAATGGGACCGCCGACCTTCTGATCGGCAAGCCCTAGGCTCTGTGGTTTAACCCACAGCACCACCTGCGTCCTAAAGTGGTATAAGAGTGCTTTAAATGCACAGTGTGGAAGGGATGCTGGAGGAGCGCTAGGGGAGGAACTGGCTGCGTCAGCCCAGTGCTCAGTGAGCTGTTTATGAGCTCTGAGCCTTGGGAGTGATGGGAAAGAGAAAGTGATCATGAGCTCATTGGAGGAGCTGAGCGCCTTGCCAAGCATCCAAGCAAGCCTCCTGGTTCCCATTCCACATCACTGAGCAGCAGGTTAATCCCAGGCCATTCATCTTGGCTGTAAATGATTAGCGATGGGGTGGGGGGAAGTGGCCTCACCTGGTATCGCCTGAGATAATGGGCTAAGCAGAAATTCAGTCTTGTGCTGGAGGGGAAGCCTTGTCAACCGATGGTCTTGATTCTGTTTCCACTGCAAGCCTTTACATTGGAGAGAGGTTGGGGGTGATGGAAATACAAAAGCAAAACAGTCTCTCAAGCATGAAGTTTAGTTCGTTTCTCTGACAACGGGCTTAGTTTTAACAGCATCAGGCACCTTCTTAACCATCTTTCAGCTGGTTAAGGACTTTTATAAACAGCTTCAATAATCTCTTTGTTGGAAGACCCCAGTAAAATAATTATGAATGGTATGTAGAGAAAATCAGCATAATTTAAAAGCAAGCATACAAAACTAAATTGTGTGTCCCAAAAGGCCCTGATCCCACACACTCCTCCTCATTCAGCCTGGCCCCCCAAACAGCCAAAAGCAAACTTTCACACCATATTAGCATTGGGGGCTGGGGGCTTCTCCAAGAGGATTAGCACAGCTGAAATAAAGAGTCTGGAGGAAGCCTCTTGGGTGTAAATTAAGCTATTTTAAAAAAAGAAAATAGTGGAAGATTAGGAGACAGATCATCATTCAGGCAATGGATCCAGTTGTAACAAGTTGCCAAAGCCTGAGGTCATCCTAATCCACAAGAGTCTGAAAAGTGGCTCCCTGTTCCTTAGTGTGCATGTGATCTTCCCCACCTTATAGTTGTGATAAAAATAAAAACTGCTCCTTTTATAGAGTCCTTTTGTAGGTTCTCTATCGGTAGGAGAAAATAACAGAGACCAGCCAGAGAATATTGAGAAGCAAAGCAGCTAGTAAGCCTGATCTTTATTAACTGTTACAACAGGGTGCTCCCTCACACACAGGAGAGGAGGAAGACCCCGAGCCATGCGCACAAGGCCTTATGTAGACATTTTTAAATTGCCCGCCCTGGATTCCAAGACCACCCCCAGAAACATCATACCTACATCACAGAAAAGGCAGTCTACAACAGAAATCTGAGTGCTTTGTTTATCTCCTATCTGGCAAATTACCTGATTGCATTATCTGGGTTTTGGCCACTCTTTTGTTATTATAACTACTTAATTCCCAAATCTAGGTCACAGGTCACAGGCTCACACCCTGTTCATATCTTGAATGTGCCCTTGAGACAGGATTTGTGAGGACAGGATTTGTGAGGAAAAAGACAATGGGGAGGTTTCCCACTTTGACCTTGCAGAGAAATATTTGAGGTCAATTTGTTCAGGACCTTTTTGGTGTAGTTTCAGACATGTGGTTTATATATACAGTTATGAACATTTATTATTTTAATATATGACCTTAAAATTCTTATAACAGTTGGAAAGAGATGATCTTGAAAAAGTTAGCATTTGCAGATGTCACTGCTGGTGACATAAATTTCTTCCAAAGTGAGTGCTGGTGATTTCTGTGAGCATGGAACACTGGAATAGGCTGACAGAGGTTCACAGGGGCTACTTTCTGATGAGAAAGAACATGCAGAGATTGCTTGGTGTGTGTGTGTGTGTGTGTGTGTGTGTGTGTGTGTAAAGCAGCAGATGGTGTGGATGGGAGGAGTGTCTCCAGGTTGCGAATGAGATGCACAAACCTTCCCTTCCTCTTCTAGTGAGGATCTAAGCCAGGGCTCAGCAAACTTTTTCAGCAGGAGGCTGGTCCACTGTCCCTCAGACCTTGGGGAGGCCGGAATATATTTTGGGGGGGAAATGAACAAATTCCTATGCCCCACAAATAACCCAGAGATGCATTTTAAATAAAAGCACACATTCTACTCATATAAAAAACACTGATTCCTGGACCGTCCGCGGGCCGGATTGAGAAGGCGATTGGCCTGCATCCGGCCCCTGGGCCTTAGTTTGCCTACCATGATCTAGGCAGCCACAGGAAAGATCTGGGGCGGAATCCCTGTTCCCACATCAATCGCTGCAATGTGGTTTTTAGCACTCCATTGTTTTTTCACCCAGGGGAACATTTATCTTGAATATGGACAGATCTGAGATGAGTGATGGTGGGATGCACTCCCTTCCAGCAGTGCAGCATCTGTTTCACATCAGGAGAGGCAGGATGGGATTGGGGGGGGGGCATTTGCATGAGTGCTTCAGGTGGTGGAAGGGGAGGGGACAGAAGATGGGCAGCGGAGTGTGGGAACTGAGATGTGCCTCCCCCCCCCCCCCCAGTTGTGGGATGAGAAAGGCAAACCCTTCTTCTCCCTTCCTGGCTCTAATGGGAGAAGACTGTGAATCAAAGGAGAGAACGTTTTTCTCCCTCTGTCACAACAAGCAGAACTCATGGATATCCAATGAAGCTGAATGTAGAAAGATTCAGGACAGGTGAGTTCCAGCATTCTGTCAGAGCCTTGGCACCTCCTTCCCAAAGCCCGGGAAGCTTCTGCCTGGCTTGGGGGGGAGGGCAGACACGATTCTCATGTGTACAATGTTGCCCCCCACAATGGCCCTCACAAGCTGGTGCCTCTAGCCCCAACCGTTCCCTTGCAAAAATAATTCACCACACACGACTGCTCAAATCCCGCTACGTTGTTTTCTTCCTGCAGGTTTTGCCTGCGAGCGCGACAGGCTCTCCTTCAGCTTCTGCCAGACGCTGCTGTTCCTGGGCAGGTGCCACCTCCCTACCGTCAGCCTCCAGTGCTGCCAGACGTGCCGTCAGCAGGGCCACGGCCCCCGGGACCGCGGGAACGAGCGGGCTTCCCGGAAGTGAGCACTCCCATCACCTCAGGACCCTTTCAGGCGCAAAGAAGCCAGCGGTGGCCTCGAGGGAGAAATGGCTGCCTAAGACACCTCGCGGGCTGCTTTGAAGGCAGCTCAGCCACCATCTCTGTCCAATTGCTCTCCTCTCCTTCCTCCCATGGGACCTTGGCTGGTGCTGTTCACCAAGGTTGGACAGGCATGGTGCTTTAACTCCAGTTCCTCTCACCAAACTGCCCTCAGGGCTACCCAAGTCTGCTGCCCTCCAATGCGCAGCAGAGGAGAATCTGCTCTGCAAGGCCACGCACTGCATCCCACAAAAGCAATAACTCTTGGCATGATCTCAGAAACATATCTGGTGCTATCGTTGGGTATATTCAGGTTTCACTCGGTGTTGGCGGGCCAGCACGAAACTCTTGACTTGAGTGATTTCTTTTTTAAAAAAAACAAACAAACAGGAAACACACACAATTCTTTTTTTTTTTTTTTTTGTATTTTGTAAGAACGGGCATCCAGCATACCTGACCAAGTCGCTTGACTGTTTGGTTGCATTTATTGTGACAGGGATGCCTTTCTTCCTGGTGGTTGGTGGGAGGAGCTCAAAGCGGCAGTGAAATGCCCCCCCATTTCAAACTCGCTGAGCCAGCTGATCATCACACTTGCTCTAGCTGGGAGGACCAAAGCATTGGGGTTATGAGTTGTTTGGTTTTCACTCAAGTTGAACTAAAGCTAACCTCTCTGGCTTGAGTCTTTGAATAATAGAACTGTAGGGACCACGAGAGTCATTTGGTCCAACCCCCTGCAATCTGTGGGGCTCAAACCCAGGAACTTGAGATTAAGAGTCTCATGCTCTACCGACTGAACAATCCTCCATATCTAATGCCCTGTTCTCTGGCTCAGCAGTTCAATATCTGTCAGGGTGAGCTGCCCTTTCTCTCTAGGCTGCTCGCTTGGTTACCCCGAAAAAGCCCAAGACTATCAAGATCAGTTTCTGGTTTCCACCCCCACCCCCCTTATGTAGCCCTGGAAGTTGGGACTGCATTTGTAGTATCATATCAAATTCCTTATTGTCAAGAAGGCACCTGATTTAAGAACACTTCATTGCTTTCTATCGTGCACTGATAGTCTCGTTTGGGTATTTAGCATGTGTTAAGCAAGGAAAAGGGAGCCTGTGGCCTTCCAAGCATTGTTGGGACTACATTATCCCTGTGTCAGGATCCTGACCAATGGCCTTGCTGGCTGCTGTGAACTGGAGCTCAACATCTGGGGGGAGCCCAGAGGTAGGGATGTTGGGAAATTCCAATGGATGAAGAAATGGGTGATACTTCCTTCTTCCTTCCATGTCTGGAATAGTAATCAATCCAGCAAGTATGATCAGGACTCCACTGTTGTTGTTTTCAGTTCACAGCAACAGTCATGTTATATATGGACATCGTAACCAAAACCCCATTCTTTCAGGGTGCCAAGGTAGCATAACACCAAAATCCTTCAGTAGTTAAGTTATAATTTGCCAATGTGTTTTTTCTAGAAGTCTGATAAGGCCTCAGCATTCTACTTGTGTCAGGGATACACCCTCTCTCTCTGAAAGGATCATTGTAGACTTTCTATGAATATGGAATTAACATGTCATTATTATTTTTTAAATAAAAAATACATGGGAAACCATCTGGCCCTGAAGATTTATTGTTCCTTAACTTGGAATTTTCATATGGACTGAATTTTTCTCATCTAAAATGGCCTTATGTTACAGGTTTGTTTTCATTCTAGCCAAGTAATTTGCAAAGAAGACTGATTTATATAATTTGGCATAATATTATGTGAACTTTTGATGAATGCACTTGAAGTATCTTTGTCTATATGACTAGAGAACATTTCCGTACTTCTTTGAAAGCTGATAATGTCAAGGTTTGATTGCCAGATGCACAGCATTTCTGATGCAGATCAATCAAAGATTTGGTTATTTAGTGCAAATAGTTTTAAATTGTTCTCAATGCATGGTGGGTAACAAATACTTTACAGTGTGAAAGCCAGTAAGTATCAGCCGTGGATCAGTTGCATTATGTCAACGCCAGACCAAGGCTGTCTTCTTGTCTCTGTCTAGGGGGAGTAACAAAACCAATTATTTAAGACCACATCCAAATTTCTTCTCTCTCCCATGCCAGCCATGGAATTTCCCCAGTGATTCAGCACAGATACATGGGAATAAAAAAAAAAAACAACCAACTCTTTTCAAGGAGATGTTATGGAGGAGTATCTTTTTAATGTTTTTAAAAAATGTCTGTAGCTCTCAAGTGTGTTAAATTAAATTGTTATAACAAAGTATGAGCTGTGCCTTTGTTGGTTTGTTTCGGCACCACGACATTTCTGCTGCCTCTTGAAGAGTCTCTATGGTTATCTTAGCATGACAAAACAGGAAGGCAGGCACCACCATTGGCCTCGCTGCATCACCTTTCCCTGCTTCATCTTCCTTTTCAATTAAATTCAAACCCTAGAGCCCCCTGACCTTGCTACTCGCCCCACCCCCACTGCTCCTGCCTGCTCACCTGTCCTTTTTTCAAGCTGGTGAGCAGAACCCTCAATCATCTTGGCTGCCCTCTTCTGCACACCATCCAGCTTGTCGGTATCCTTTTTAAGCTGTGATGCCCCAAACTGGACGCAGGACTCCAGGTGGAGTCTGTTAGCTGTTTTATTTATTACAGTTGCATTTTGACTACCAGGGAAGGGGAGAGGTGCTTGTGGGATTTCCTGCCTCGGGCGCCGAAATATCTCAGCTGGCTTTCGGTCCTCTGCACTTTGGAGGTGGAAGCTTCCCATTTGATGCTCCACCTCCGGTCCTGCTGATATGGAGGGGCCCCCCTCTAGCTGTCAATCATTGTGGCAACACTCCAGCCAAGCTGAATGTAAAGCCTGAGGGAAGCTCTTAATGAAGCATGCTTGACTCCAGCTGCCAAAGCAGATAAAACTGATGGCTCTGCATGTGGAGGAGCAGGAGAGGGAAGGAAATTGTCAGACTCAGATTAGGGTTAGCAGATAAGTGTGAAGAATGGCCCTGATCTGCCTCCACCATTCCTCTAAGTCAAGCTGTCATGTCTCTTCCTCCCAGTCTCGTCAAATGCTAAAAGGGTACTTAAGTTGCCTGGGGTGTTAGGGGAAGAGTAGTATGTCTGGAAGGACAGATCCTGAAGCTGAGACTCCAATACTTTGGCCACCACATGAGCAGAGAAGACTCCCTGGAAAAGACCCTGAAGTTGGGATAGATGAAAGGCACAAGGAGAAGGGGACAACAGAGGATGAGATGGTTGGATAGTGTTCTCGAAGCTACCAGCATGAGTTTGACCAAACTGCAGGAGGCAGTAGAAGACAGGAGTGCCTGGTGTGCTCTGGTCCATGAGGTCACGAAGAGTCGGACACGACTAAACAACTAAACAACAACAAAGTATGTCTGGTGGGGGACATGTGCTTCTGGGGTAGTTTGTCCACCTTTGGTCCCCACCCTGCACTCAGCTCTCACCTGTGGCTTCTAGAAGCTGTCAGAATGCAACCCCAGAAAACTGCTTCAACTGGCCAGCTAAACCAGGAGAGGGTAGCTGATGGGACTCAAACCCTTGGTGCGTTAGGGACTTCCTCTACATGCAAAGTCAGGCTCTGGATGATTGAGTAGATAAGACCAATAGTGGGTCCAATGGTCAAGAAGGAGGTTTCTGCATGTGCTGTAGAGGGAAGTGAGGGGCAGATGGGGCTTGTCAACCTGGGAACGTAGCCCATCTTGGAGAAGGAAAACTCATCCTAAACCTCCACTGCCTTGTGGGATTTCTTCACGAGAAGAAAAAGCTAAGGTGTAAACCCTACACAAATCCAGAGTAGGGTCCTTAAGGTGTCTTGTACACTTTCTTCTGGCAACTCCTGTAGCCAAGCTGGTGCCAAACGTATTGCTCTGCTTTCCTTTGGACCACATCAGTGAGGCCAAGAGAGAGGTCTGGTTGTCTGGGCAGCCCAGGACCTCCATACACAATGCCCAGGCTTGCGCCCTGGAGAGGCATACTCCATTGTCTCTCAAGACAAACTGATGCCAACAACAAAATGTAAGTTGTCTACTTGAGACAGGCCAGATTGTTTAATCAGCCAAATGTTTGTTTCATATATTTGTGAAATTTAAAGCTAAGACAAGTCTCTGAAATTGACAAGAGTCTCAAGAAAATGACAAAAGTGCCCCTTCCACTCTTTGAGCATCTCTCCGCTTCAGCAGGGCTCATGCCAGAGAATAACCTCCTTCCCAGTAGATTTCATGCCTTTTCTACTCGGCACGTGGCTGGAAAAAGTAGCGCCGTCTTTTCATTCTCATGAGATTGTTCTCCAAAAGTCTGTTTCCTGTAAACACTGAGTCATATCTGGTTGCTATTGTGAACGGTGATACTTTTTGCTTTTCTAGACCATTGTGTTAATATTGTACTAACTTTGCAGCACAAGGTCGGAGAGAATACAACAGCTGGGCTCCCATCCTGCACATATGCAAATTTGCCAGTACAAGGGAAGTGAAGTGATGCTCTGCGCAGTCATTTGGCACCAGCTTGGCAGCAGGAGTCGCCGGAAGGAGGCGTACAAGGTGCCATCCAAGGGACGCCACTCCAGTTTTGTATAGGGCAGGGGTCAGCAAACCTTTTCAGCAGGGGCTGGTCCACTGTCCCTCAGACCTTGTGGGGGGCTGGACTATATTTTGGAAAAAAAAGGAATGAATTCATATGCCCCACAAATAACTCAGCATGCATTTTAAATAAAAGCACACATTCTACTCATGTAAAAACACCAGGCAGGCCCCACAAATAACCCAGAGATGCATTTTAAATAAAAGCACACATTCTACTCATGTAAAAACACCAGGCAGGCCCCACAAATAACCCAGAGATGCATTTTAAATAAAAGGACACATTCTACTCATGTAAAAACACTCTGATTCCTGGACCGTCCGCGGGCTGGATTTAGAAGGCAATAGGGCTGGATCTGGCCCCCGGGCCTTAGTTTGCCTACCCATGGTATAGGGTTTACTCCTTAGCCTTTTCTTCTCCAGAAGATGTCTCACAAGGCAGTGGAGGTTTAGGATCACAGTTTTCCTTTTCCTAGATGAGCTACCACCTGCTCTTCACTTCCTTCTACAGCACATATGGAAACTGCCTTCTTTATGTAATCAGTACCAAATTAGGTGGGAACCTGCCAACCATTGGTTTGTTTTCTAATATGCATCCAATACATCCACCCCATAGTGGTGTAGTCCATTGGCTTTGCAGTGCCTTGTGAAACACACACTGAATGAGTAAATTATTCTGAAACTGCAATAAGCAAGCCCTTCTTAAACCAGATGTTAAGGGGAAAGTCTGGCTTATTTCTCTACCCTTGGGTGATGCTCAGTCTGGCTGCAGCCAACAAATATATAACAGCTTTACAGACTAATTCTGCACTGTCTGATATTGATACAGTGGATTGTATAGTTCATACCATCCACTGTTGGTATCAACAGAAGATAAAACACAGAAGGAAGTAGTTGTTCAGAAGTCTGGGAACAAATTGCATTTACAGTATAATGGTACCTCTGGTTACGAACTTAATTCGTTCCAGAGGTCTCGTCTTAACCTGAAACTGGTCTTAACCTGAGGTACCACTTTAGCTAATGGGGCCTCCTACTGCTGCTGCGCCACCACCGCATGATTTCTGTTCCCATCCTGAAGTAAAGTTCTTAACCCGTGGTACTACTTCCGGGTTAGCGGAGTCTGTAACCCAAAGTATTTGTAACCTGAGGTGTTTGTAGTCCTGAAGTTTTTATGTATTAAGTGTTTTGTTCCTCAAATATTCTTGCCCTTTTCCAAAACAAAAATTTAAAAAAATATGTTGAACACTTTCACATTTAATTCTGTTACCAAGAAGATACCCCATCTCACATGTCGTTTACCAAAAGAAAAATTTGGTCTTGTTGCACATTAATGCTGCCTTCAGCTGGTTTCAATAAGGAAAAGACTCCAAAGCAGGGGGAGAAAGAGTGCTCACCATACTGTATTGTTGTTTTTTTAAGTCCTAAACAGCAAAGACAGAAAGCCCATCCTAAGATAACAATGTAATCCAGATGATTTTCAAAAGGAGGAAATTACTTTCACAGCAAGAGGAACCATTATTATTATTATTTTCGAAACCTGCGTTCTTGTAACAGGCAGCATCAGCCAGCTCTTACCCTTTGGGGCACGAGGCATCTGCATGAAGGAAAAGCTTTCAAGCAGATTTTCCAGCGGGGGTGAACATCTGCGAAGCCTCAGCCATGCAGAAAAATGAGGGCTGGAGCTCTCGCAGCCCCCGCAAGAACCAGCCACGGCGGGAGGGAGCCTGTGGGGAGGGGGGCAATGAACACGCAGGCACACTGTGGCCCCTCTCAGCTTCATGAGGTCCCTTCTTCACACATGGTGGCCAGAGGAATTGGAAGAAATGTGAAAACACTTTTCTTTCCAAAGGGAAGGATAAGCAGGGAAAGGTTTTCCCATGAGTTCTTTGCACTATAGATTTTTTCCTCCCTCTCTCATAACACCAGAACTTGTTGACATCCAGCGACGCTGAATGCTGGAAGATTCAGTACAGATCAGAGAAAGAAATTATCCGTGCAGCACATAAACTATGGAACTCACTGCCACAGGAGACAGTGATGGCTTCCAGCTTGGATGGCTTTAAAAGAGGATTAGCCAGATTCAAGGAGGAGAGGGCTATCGATAGCTGCTAGCCTTGATAGAGGTTATACTCTGCCACCACAGTTGGAGGCAGCAATGCTTCTGAATACAGTGGTACCTTGGGTTAAAGACACTTCAGGTTACAGATGCTTCAGGTTACAGACTCCGCTAACCCAGAAATAGTACCTCGGTGTTATGTACTGAGTTGAATAGGATCCAAAAGGCAGCAGTCTGATTGGTCCTAGAACAATAGGATTCAGAATGCAGCAGTCTGATTGGTCCACAGTAGCCACCCAATCCAGCTCCAGGTGGAAGTGAATCCACAACCTGATTGGTCTACAGGTGAATACCGGAATTAGCCAATCACTTGGGGCCCATTGTGTAAATAATGTATATAAAAGCAGACATTCTGGGGGAACTTCCATTCCTCCTCACCACTATGAGCTGAATAAAGAGCATGAAATCCACTCTCGACTCCAAGTATATTTCACTCGGGTTAAGAACTTTGCTTCAGGATGAGAACAGAAATCGTGCTCCGGCGGCACGGCAGCAGCAGGAGACCCCATTAGCCAAAGCGGTGCTTCAGGTTAAGAACACTTTCAGGTTAAGAACGGACCTCCGGAAAGAATTAAATTCTTAACCCGAGGTACCACTGTACCAGCTTCTGGAAACTACAGAGAGAATGCTTCTGTGCTCTAATCTAGCTTGACGGTTTCCCATATGTATCTGGTTGGCTTCTGTGAGAATAGGATGTGGAAGCAGATGGGTCATTGGCCATATCTCTTCTTATATCAAAGAGTTTTTCACCCCCCTCGCTGTATGTTTCTCTTTCAAGTCCTATTTGATTGTTGTACATCGCTTGGACACCTTAGGTCAGCTTCCTCCAATCTGGTACCCTCCTGATGTTTTAGGCGACCACCCCTCAGTCCGCAGAGCAAAAGTCAACATGCTCCAACATCTCATTTTCACAGCCTTCGGAGGGCGGTCTGTTTCGTGCCTCCGAGGGTTGCTCATTACAAAGGAAGAGTCATAGTTCCAAATCCTTGGAAATCCCAACAGATGTTTGAATTGTCCCAAACATTCATGAGAGTGTAATTGAGTACCACCCCCTGCTTCTCATCCTTTCTGAGCAGCAGATCTGTTTCCCAAGCCCCAGAGAGAATCATGTGTCAACCACAGATGGGAACTTTGTCTGCGGTGTGCTCCATTCACCGAACACACATCCTCTACTATGAGAGAGGAAAGGAAACGCTCAGCTTTCCAAATAATACAGAGCCATGGGAAAAGATTCCAGGTGTAAATTAGTGGAGAGGGATTCTGTTTAACAAGCTTTGTTTAGGTGGAGCAGAGATGGATGGGGAAGGAGGTAGCTAGGCAACAGGCTGAAACCACAGATTCCATAACGGAAATACACTTGAGGCAAGTTTCTAGGATCAGGCTTTTTTTTTAAGGACTGGAGGTGTGAAGAGATACAGTTCTAGGGGTTATCAACACACTGAAAATTAGTAATTCACAAGGTTTCATTGGCATCCAATCAAGAGCTCATAAGACAAAACACACACTTCTGAAATTGGCAAGCTTCTAACAGGAATATGCAGCTCGCCCCCCCCCCCCAAAAAATTGTCCTCCAATACGAAGGATTGGAAAGGAGCAAACACTGGTTTAAAAAATAAATAAGTAAAGAGGGATAACGGTGGTGAGATCCAGGAAATTGTCAGGTCATTTAGCTTAATGCCTATTCCAGTAAAATTGATTTTAAAAGTGTGATTAAACATTGAGTCTCCAGCCTTTTTTGGGCTGGGGGGGTGCATCTGAAAATTGAAGAAACTGTCATAGGTACTGCAATAAATAAATAAATCCCAATTATATGAAAATGATTCACAGATGATATCTAACTCTGAGTAGGTTGGCTAAGATGTATAAAGCAGAATCAGATATGTGCTGGAAATGTAAAAAAAATATGGAGGGAACTTCTTTTCGTATGTGGTGGACATGTAAAACGGTAAAAGAATATTGGGGAATGATTTCTAACGGGTTGAAAAAAATGTTTAAAATAACCTTCCCCAAAAGACCAGAATCCTTCTTATTGGGAGTAATTCAGACAGAAATCCCTAGGTGTCAGAAAGGTTTCTTTATGTATGCAACAACAGCGGCTCGAGTTCTGTTAGCCCCAAAATGAAAAGTGAGTGAGGTCCCTGGTAAAGAGGACTGGCTACTTAAGATGTTAGAATATGCAGAACTTGCAGGTTAAACATACAGAATAAGAGAGCAAGAAGAACATATATTTAAAGAAGAGTGAAAAATATTTATTGACTTTATGGAAAATAACTGTACACAGCATTAAGATAAAATCAGCAGTGTAATCTATTTGTGATGATAAAGTGGAGAACTGACCTAAATAGTTATAGTAAAATATGTAAAATGAACCATGGAAGGAGAAGGAGGAAAGTCACTGGATATTCAAAAGTATGTAAAATGTTTATTTTGAAATGTAAACATTGAAAATGTAAATTTTTTTTTACAAAAAATCACATAAGGAAAACTGGTAGTTCATCATCTCACCCCAATCTACAGGTAAAACACACCCTCCAATCAGCTATGACAGACAAAAAAGCATCCCCCCCCCAAAGGAGACACCCTCCAACTGAAGACCATCATATAACTGGATACTTGCATACTTTGGACCCAACTCACATTCAGCTCATGAAGCTGCTAGGATGTCAATGTTGTCTCAATAAATGTGTGTGGGATGGGTGGGTTGCTAATTATTGTTAATTGCACAAGCAATTAACAGAAACTTTAGTTGCCTTCATGTTACTAGCTGGAGAACATTCCAAGTCCTCTGGATTTTGGGGATGAGAGGAAATGCAGCCCCCAGATACCCAAACATGGATTGTTGACATCTATGACAATGCCCAGGGTGGTATAGGGGTTAATGGGAGAGACCTGGGTTCAAATCCCGCCCCCACTCAATGAAGCTCACTGGGTGACCATGGGCCAGTCACTGCCTCTCAGCTTAACCTACCTCACAGAGGAATTGTGAAGATAAAATGGGGAGGTGGGGAGAACCAGGTACACCTCCTTGCAAGGAGGCAGGATATGAAAGTGTAAATGATAGCGGGAAAAGCCAAAGCAATTCACAGCTGAACTATTGTGCCCGAGTGTGAGGAGGTCAGCTGTATTACTAACAAGGCGGAGGCTTGGGGTCTGGAAGTGGCCCCCCAGACCTTTGTATCTGGCCCTTGGGACCCTCCTCAGGCCATGGCACTCACCAGCCCTGCTCTATGGCCTTCTGGAGTGCTTCTGTTTGGCTGGAAAGTGTCCTTGAACTACGATCCTGCCTCTCGCTTGCCTGGATGGAGGAGAGAGAAGAGTGGGTGGAGGAGAAACCTCTGGCTTCTTTCTGCGAGGCTGGAAAGCTGTCTGCTGTACAAAGGCAAGTGTCGCATCCATTGCCCAGTTTTGTGTCTGGCCCTGGCAGATGGTCAGCCGCAAGCAAATGTGTCTCTGGGGCTGAGAAAGGCTCCCCAGCCCCCCTCTATAGACACACAGAGAAGCACGAGGCTGGAATAGCCCACAGGAAGGGTTAATTAGTACAGGAGTGTCATCTACTGGCTTTGCGAGGAACAGCACCAGAACAACAGCAAAGACAGTTTTTACAGTGTGGGGATTTCTCCTTCCAACAGGTACTGGTCACAAAAACCTTGCCTTGGTACAGCAAGGCTTCTGTGGTTGAGACAGCTGCAGCGCGAACTTGGCTGAGAGATGGAGGGTGGAAGACATAGTCTGAGTCTTCCCCCCCACCTGACTATAAGAGCCTAGGTAGTAAAGGTAAAAGGTAAAGGACCCCTGGACGGTTAAGTCCAGTCAAAGGCGACTATGGGGTGCGGTGCTCATCTTGTTTTTAGGCTAAGGGAGCTGGAGTTTGTCCACAGACACCTTTCTGGGTCGTGCCCAGCGTGACTAAACCGCTTCTGGCATAACAGGACACTGTCAAGAACAGAAGGCATGAAGCAGAATTCAGAGAGCATTACAGTACTACATTCCAGTAAAAAGATTGTCCTTTATTGCACCGCTATGAATATCTTCCTTTCGTTCCAAGTTGAAAAGCAGCTATTACTTACAGCTTAAAGTTGAAGGAAATATTTAACTCTTATTCCTTAGAACACCTCTAGGGAAATGAAGGTTCTTTTTAACTGGTTAAAATTCAACAAAATTGAATATTGAAAAAAGCTTTACTTCAGAAAATTTCTATAAAACTTTCCAAACGTTCTCAGTGTGCATCAGAATTCCTCATTAAGAGTTATCTTGCTCCTTTCCCCATCACGCCTTTAATTAATGCCTCTTTTTCATGTTTCAAATGACATTTAATTTTTTTAATTAATTCTTATTTTGCATGACTTCATGAGCCACTTTTACGTGCACTTGTTGATGCTGCTGTAATAAATAAAAAAGCAAGTTTGTTATTGATACAGGAAGAAAAGCAATTTACCAGCCAAGAAATTTCACACTGCAAGGTGTTGTTAGAAAATTTTGTATGAACCACTTTCTTTTTGCAAGTTGGCAACAACCTGAACTTGATCAAAATTAATTAAACAGAACAGACTCATTGGCAATCCAGCCCTAGACATTAAAGTACCACTGAAGCCTGCAGAACTTCTGAGTTTATGTAAGTTCTACAGGCTACCGTGGTACTTTACTGTCTAGTAAATATCTACAAGGTTGCAGCCACCACATTATTTTTACCTGTCTTCAGAAATGCCTAGTTAAATATATATTTTTTAATCTACTTTGGTTTACACCATTAAAAAAACTTATAGGGAAGTTTTCATATTGAAGACAACTTGTGTTTCTAAAACTCTGTACTTTATTTATCTCTCACACTGACAGCTAATCAAACACATTCCATCATAACAATGTGTAAAATTCAATCTTCAAAATCAGTTGTTGTTTTTTAAAAAAATTACAATGTATATTCATGAGGTGTCAACAGAATGGTTTCATAATATTTTTTTTTTTTTAATTGTGAATTCACAATCCTTCAAAATTAATCTAAGACTATACATGGCTCACTCTCCTTCGTAAATTAAATGGATTTTTTTATATAAAATAATTTATTAAAAATATACAGGAGGTACAAAGAACTGTCCAGTATCAAATTCAAGGCCTCCATTCCCCGCCCAAAAAGACATGAACACCAAAGTGTCAGAAAGATCCCAGGTCAACAGGAGCTGCTGTCAAGGTTGCTAGTCTGGATCCAGAACACACTGCTCCACAATCTCCCGCAAGTGAGGATTCTCCATTGCAGCGGCGACTCTCTCTTTGTCATTTATCTGCTTGTTAACTGTAGCACGACGAAAAACAAACAAGAAGTCTTTGGTTAATGACCAACAGAAATGCACTAGAATATCACAAAACACACACACACACACACGGTGTGTGCGCACACGAAGATGCAAGTCCTACAGAGACAAACACAGATTTGTCAAGGATCAGAGCTCAGTGAATGCCTCCCACAATCTGCTGTCCAATGCCTGCAACGTTTAGATCTTATTAAGAACATTAGAAGTGGCCAACCAGATGCCTGTTGTGGGAAACCTGCAAGCAGGATCTGAGTATCTCTCCACTCCTGTGGTTTCCAACAACTGATATTCAGAAGCAGTGCTGCCTCTGACCCATGGAGGCAGCTCTCTTCTGTAAATTTATCTAATTCTTTTTTAAAGCCATCTAGTTTGGTGTCTCCTGTGGGAACGGTACATTTGATTTTTTTTAATTGCTTCTGCTTGTAGGGAATTTATGTTGGCCAGTTTCAACAATATTGTTTTTAACTTTGTTTTTTAATTTTATGTATTTCCACCCTAGAACCTTTGGGCATATGATAAATAAATAGAGAAGTCATGCAATGCTAAGACTGCAAGAGATATTACAAACAAGTATGAAAGCAGAAGCTAATGTGTTCCAGCGTGGTTAGCTCATATGCATCACTTCCTATGGTGCTGGGTGCCAGGCCCTCCCAGTCTGATTGCCACACAAGAAGATTGAAGACATGCTCAACAGGAAAATTTAACACACACACACTTGGTGATGTATATCAAGAGGCTGCTTTATTCCCCAACGCAAGCTGAAGACATACTTACTGTCCTCCTCCGTGGAATGCGCTCCCTCTGAAATGTAGATTTCCAACTACATGAGAGAGAAAATGACTGCTTAATATGTTTTTATAGCACAGGTATGCATCTGCACAGAATATACAACACTGTTTCCATGGCTTGCTATACAGTGGACCCTCTGGATATGAATGTAATTTGTTCCAGGGGTCCATCTGTACCCCGAAAAATCTGCAAGTAGAGCTGCCGCTTCTGCAAATGCATGCAGCGTGATATACTGTTTCCGCGCATGCGCAAGGCGCGCAGAACACCTCTGCGCATGCGCGCGTGGTGAAACCCGGAAGAATATGCTTCCAGGTTTGCTGCATTCGCAACCTGAAAGTTATGTTACCCAAAAGTAACGTAACCCGAGGGTCCACTGTAATGGGCAAGTCTCACTTGTGTTTGCAATATGAAAGGTCTCTCTTTTTCTCTGCAACGCAATCTCCACATCCACTCAGGGGTTTGTTATATGGTAAGGAAGCATGGCCTCTTACAATCTGGCAGTTCTCACACGCCTGCCAAAGCTGTGTACATGATACAGTCTCCTGAGAATCTTATGGTACCTTAAAGACTGTGATTAGCGGTGATTCCTGCCCTGCAAGGGGTTGGACTAGATGAGCCTTTGGTACCTTACAACTCTAAAATTATATGATTCTTGTACAAATTTATTATGACTTAAACTTTGGTAGACTACAAACCACTTCACCAGATGCATGAAGTGTACCTGATGAAGTAGACTGCAGTGAGTGAAAGCTTATGCAACAATAAATGTGTTAGTCACAAAAATCTGTGTTGTTCTTCCTGCAAGAGACTAGCATGGTTGCAATCCCTCTGGAAATCCTGCCAACAGAAGAACTCTGGGTTCTTCATTTCATAGTCCTCTTCTAAGACCACATTTTGCGTGAGTGACAGATAACACCACCACTTGAAATTCCCCATACAAGCAAACATGCAAAACATTTGGGGGGGAAGTTGGAAGTGGAATGTGTGGCCAGATAAAGCCCTCTAAACATGCATTTCTGGAGAGTCAGCTGCAGTATATTTTTAGAAATACAAACAAAAGTGTACAAATTGCGTACCTTGTGTTTAAAAGGCAAACATCTCTGCAGCTTGATCCTCAAACACAGTCCTGCATTTTAAAGAAAAAAGATGTCATTTTTCTTTTCAAGCACTACCCTTCCATTATCTTTCTACCAAAAGAGTTGGTGGCATGTGGTCATGCAGCAAAACGTATTGCTCAACCATCTGTACTGTAATTCAGTTTTATAAACATGTGAGGGAGAGCTGGCCTTGGTTCTCAGTGTATCTTGCTCTAAAGATAGGAAGTGTTGCCTCATCTAAACTGTGAAAAAGGCTGGGAAATGAAGTGAGCAGCATCTATTCTGCTTTCAAGCACAGAACTGCTTTACAATTTGGTAATAAGCTGTGAAAGACTGAAGAGTTTCGCACCACACACTGCCAGGGCATGAGCTCTGATTGGGATCAGGACAATAATGTGTTGAGCTTTACACAGGGATGCAGTTTTAAGGTTAAATTGGTTCCAAAGAAGCCTATCCCAAAAAGAAACATTTTTCATCATGAAAGGTCCTGCAACCCATTCATATTTAATAATTCACAATGCTGCTGCAGAGTTTCAATGCACAAATCCAGAAATGCTTCCAGAAGAACTGAGTGTCCCTTTATTTGGCTTTCTAACATCTTTGTTTACTTAACGTCATGAAACCGGCAACTTCACAAATTGCTCAAAGAAGCCCCTTCCCCCAGATCTTACCTATGAGAGTGGCCAAAGAGCAATGAGGTACCGTTGGTGTAAACCTGATTGTGACCAAATATTCATCTTCCCCAATTTCGTGCACTTCAACACAGCTTTCTGTTACCACGTCTAGTTCTTCTAAAGTGTTTGGCTTCTCTGGGTCCCGGATAGTTCGAATTATATCTAAGCAGAAACAAACAGATCACAAGTGTCTAATTATGGGGAAAAGGTTGAGTGGTCAAACTCTAGGCCTGGAGTCAGCTGAAAATCCACTTGCTTATGACATAAAAGGGAGTTTGATGCCAGCCTTGCCAGGACTCTTCACAATCCGGTCCCTCTCGGCCTTTAGGAGGAACAAAGGTTGCAAGTGACATTTCAAATGACAAATGATAAAAACAACAAATGAAATGTGTTCTGAGGCTCATTGCTTCATGACCAGTGAGCCTGCAAAGCATATGTGGAGTGTATTTGGATATTTTTTTGTCTCTTCTGGTTTGGAAATAATCTTGCCACTCATGCATCTTGTGACTCATGCATTGTTATCCTCAAGAAAGGAACTATTGCAATAAACCTGGGCAAGGGATTACCTGAGTGGGGGGAGATAACAGGCAATGGGGCTGGAAATGTAAATGACTATCAGACTTTGAAAAGCTGTTATCACTGGATCAAGTTCAACAGCTTTGTTGAATTCATTAAACTAAAACTATTTTTAAATTAATTAAACTAAATTAATTGTTTATTGTTAACTAATTTGAACTAAAATTGGATTTTGAATATATGTGAAATTGTTACAATTTGGAATTTGATTATTATCTTCCTTCATGGGTCATGCAAACCACCATTATGAATCATGCTATTTATTGGGAAGGCTAAGGGCAGTGGGAATGAGTTTATGGAACCAAGAGCGCAGTGCCCCCCCCCCCAAAGTTTAGGATCCACTGCAATAAACTCTATGTGGGGCTACCCTTAAGAGTGACCTTGAAGTTAAAGCCAACACAAAATGTATTAGCTGGCATACTGTTGTCACGCATGTTACAGTGTGCTTAAAAGAGCCTCATGCTAGCTGCCATTAAATTACTGGATCAGGGTTAAGTTCCAACTTATAATACCCTAAACAGGTACCTGAAGGATTGCTTTCTTCCCTATCTCCCTGTCTGGAAGACAGGACTGTCTGGTGAGGCCCTCCTGGCTGTGCCCACAGATCCCATGGGTCCTAAGCAAGGGGAAGAAGGCCTTTTGGGTAGCAGCCCCCTCTCTTTGGAATCCACTCCCTTCAGGGACATACAGGCAAGTGCCAACCCCAGAATCAATTGGGCCTCTGCTAAAAACGCATTTATTTCCCCTGGCTAGTCATTAGTGACAGCGGGCTGTAGAAGTAAGTTCTCGTAAAAATTAGAAATTAAAATTTGTACATTTTAAAGTGCGCACTCTGACACACTTGGCTGCTGGTTTAGTTTGTGCTGCAGTCTCAATGCATTTTTAGCACCTTGTCGTTTCAGACGAGAGGAGGTGCGTAAGTTTAAACTGTTCTCTGTTTATTGTTGATTTTATGTGTTGAATGATTTACACAGCTGCTTTGGGGTTTTTTGTTTTTAATTTTTATCTTACTGCTTTCTTCTCTTCGTACACTCCTTCAAGGTTTCAGGTTTTCTTTTTAAACACCCCCTCCTCCAACTGCGAGGCAAGCCGGGTCCTGGGACGCGAAAGACCTCCCGCCCCGTGAAGCCTGGATAGGGACGGGGCTGGGGAGCCACTGACCGTAGACCTCCAGGGCCCGCTCCTGCTCCTGCTCCATGGCAGCGGCGGCGGCGGTTCTGCTCGGGGCCTCGGGCCGGTGGTGGGCCTGGTGGTCGTCCTCCTTCTCCCGGGCCTCATGCCCCCCGCTAGAGAGCGCCCGCCAGAGCAGCCCCAGCGACAGCATCCCGCCCCGAGCCAAGCCCGCTCGCAGCCTCCATCAACCGGCCCGCCCGCAGTCCCTCAGGCGGCCCTCGCGGGCACTTCCGGTCTCGGGGTGGGCGGGGCGCTCCACAGGCAAAGCGACGCTATACTGTACTCACAAACGCGCACTCTTCTCAACCGAGACTACATTTCCCGCCGTCCAACGCGCTCGCTCGCCCGGCTTTCCGCGCGCGGGAACTACATTTCCCGACTCGCAACGCTCTCACTCGCCGCCCGTAGTGCGGCAGCTTATCCCCGCGAGGCATTCTGGGAAGGTTAGTCGGAAGGAAGAGCGTCGGCCTCCGCCCTCCCGGCTTTCGTTCTCTTGTTGTGGCTCTGCCCCAAGATGGCGGCGGCCGCGGTCGGTTTCTGAGGAGACCCACGAACCCGGCGGTCGCGGTTCTCTCAGGGGAAAGAGGAGAATGGCGGCGTCGGAGGCTGGGTCGCTTCGCGTTCTCCTGCAGCCATTCCGCAGCCCCAGCCAGGGCATCACCCGGGCCAAGCTCAGCGGCGGCCGAGACGCGCTGGCGACCGTGACGGGGGCGGAGCTGCGCCTGACGGGGCTGGTGTCAGCCCGGCTCGACGGCGGGCAGGACGGGCCCAGCGGGGACGGCAGTATCGCCCTGCCCGGCGCCTGGGAAGAGTAAGTGGGGGTGCAGCAAGAGCCGGGCCTGCGGGGGCCCAAGTCCAGCGTCGACCCGCCCCCCCTAGAGAGAAGCAGGTGACGGACTCGACCCCCGCCTCCCCCCGGCGACAGCTCCCCCCACCTCATTTAAAAGCGTTTCGTAGTCGGGAACCAGGCACCCACCCACATGGTGATCTCAGAGGCTAACTTACTCTTGCTTTTGAAGCACAACAATCCTTCTCCGCAGCAAAAGGGTGTTTATAAATGCCCGGCAGCAGAAGCAAACGGTTTTTTTTGGGGGGGGGTTGCATAAAATTTATGCACCTCTTGGTTGTTTAAAAAAAAAAAAAGGCCTCAAAGCGGTTTACAAAAAAAGAAAGATAAAACAGTGGAATTATTAAGAAAATTTAACCATGATTTTAAGTTTCCGAAAAGTTAAAATAACAGTTTAGGCTTGCATCAAGTTTCTAAGCATCGGAGTAGGCTTGACTAGACAATGTTTTTAGCAGGCACTGAAATGTTTATGTGTTATAAACAAAAATAAAGCAATAAACTTACAAAAAGAGTACAGTACAGTGAAGGTGCCTGCCACACTAAAAGTTTGAGTTCTTACAAAGGCAGAAAGTGTTATTATGTGGCACCTGTAACAGTACCAATTCCGCTGATTGCTTCAGCACATATGGGTTTGTTGCTGCATTCATGATGGTGCATTGTTAAAAAATGCATATGACTTCAGTATTATCACCATTAGGTCTCGCCAACCTTTTTTGGGCCTTTATCACCTTTGCAAATCGGAGGAATTGTCATGGGTACCCCCCACCCCCGCATTGCAACTAAGGACACACCACACAAACTATCCTGTTGTTTCTTTAAAACCTCATTTTAGGAGACACATAACCAAAAGCCTCTGTTGGCAACCCTTGAATGTGGAAGTAGTTGTAAAGCATGGATTGTGGGTGAGGGAGAGAAGAGAAGTGTCAGTTTTGGCCTTCATTACGGCAATAATGCACATAGTTGTCTAAAGAGGGGGGCGGGGCTGTCAGACCATTAAGTCCAAAATGATCTAACAACACCACTGAGGATGGTTTATCCAACACGCCCCCCCCCCCCAATTACTGCCCAGTTTCACTTGAATCAACCACTTCTCTGGCTCAGCATCCCATTTTGCAACAGCCCCACCTGCTGTGAGGCTTTGAGCCTGCATGTAAAATGAGCTGTCAGAATCTACAGTTCCCCAGTTCACCTTCTGGTCCCTTCCTACCTCTGTTGTTATGAAATTGAGTTGCTTGGAATTTTTCTTTGGATAAATAGGAAGTATTACTACTCTTGTTAGAGAAATAGACAAAATTGTAAACCCAAGTAGATTATTATTGGTTTCACTCCCTAGAGTTTTTGTTTCATTGATTGTATGTTGGTTGTCCTTTTCAACTGCTGTGTTCTTCTAAGCTTTGTGATCATTTTTTGTGCAAGTGGACAGTAATGTAATTCAGTTAAGTAATCTGTCTCTAAAAGGCACAGCATGCTTAAAATTTCAAAGAAGAACAATTGGAGGTATGGCTCATGTATTGAGTATTGCTTTCCTAGCTTCATGTGGGAGAGTGTGGAAGATGAGGACCTTCCAGTGGACAGTCTTAAACTACTTGCTGTCAGTAAGACCCATGAACTTCTCGTATATGAAATTAATCTAGAGGTTGGAAAATGTGATGCAACACTCTTTCAGAGCTGCAGTGAAGATACGCAGAAGCAACTCATCAAATTTAAAAATATTAGTGAGTATAACATTCATTCAAGATGTAAGATACTAGTTTATTAATTTGTTTATTGATTTGGAGGCCATTCTGCAGCAGTGTCTAGAAAACAAAATATGTTATATGGTATCTATTGCAGACCTTAGCCCATGAGTTGTAACTTGCTGTAGACAGGTAATGCTTATAAACGTTGGTGGGGCTATTTCAAACATTGAATGCAGACGGCCTGACTTTTGCCACTTGTGGGATGGGTGATCCATTTATCTTTATTAGGACTGTGTTGTATTGCTTGTTTATCTGCACCTATTGTTACTGCATATGAAAATATCCCTTTTGTCCTCGTCATGCAGGTTTATCTTCAATCTCCTCTTTGCGAGTGCTGTCATTTAAAAATGGCAAAGCTTTGATGCTGCTCAACAACTGTATTATTGCACAACTTGCTTTTCTTGGAGGAGAACTGAAAGCAGAAAAGTTGGAGGAATGCTTTCTTCTTGATCTGTCATCAGAAGCTCTGGAAAGGATAGTAGATGTTGCCTTTTGCAGAGGTGTTCTTTTCTTGTTAGAGGAATCTGGATGGATATGTATCCTTTTAAACTGAGTTTTAAAATCCTGTCCTTCCTGCAGCACAGAGTGGTTTGCAAAACAAATGTATAATATAAGCAGTAAAATAAAACACTAGCAGATAGTTGTCTGTGTTGCTCAGTAATGCTTAAGAAGCAGACAAATACTGAGATATATAAATGGATATTTTTGTTCTTGTATGTCTCTTAATAAATAAAGTGCTAGCCTTGAGTAATACAAAAGGTAAGATGCAGAAATAGTCCAGGATCAAAACAAGGTCAAAACCCATTAGGTCACAAGGCAAGTCAGGATGCTAATGCAAGGATTTTGTTCAAGCACTCTGGAGAGGAGAGGAGAGGAGGCTGAGGGAACACTCCACAAGGGAAGGTGTTTGAAAAGGGGTGAGAGGCTGCTAGGTTTGTCGGCAAGGGGTGACATAACTGGACTCCTGAGCCCCCATGGGTGCCGCAGAAAATGTAGTTAGTCAAGGGAGCCATGGACTCAAAAAGGTTGAAAACCTCTGGCCTGAGAAGTTTGGTCTTCTCATGAGGAGGAGCTTCTTCACAAGTAACACTTTATTTTCAAGGAGTCCTTGTTCTTTGGGTGGGTGCACCTGTACCTTTATCCGCCAGCATGTCACCAGACTTGATGCTAACTAAGCCTCTGCCTCTGATTCTTTGCAGGGGCCCTCTCTGTCTTGCAGAGAAGATTGGGATGCTCTGATACCTGAAGGTCCCAGATCCCCCTGCTCTGTCTCACTGTGCATTGACACAGCCTGTTTCTCTTTCATTCTTGTTTTGTGGAGCACCAAATCTTTCTGTGAAGAGGATTGTTCTAGCCATGTGCCTGACAGTTGCAATATCTTAAGAGGTGTCCAAATGCATGCAGTTTGGAATGGTTCAGTCTACTATTTTGATTTGAAACAGTGCCCAGTGGTCTTGCACATTAGGTCTCAGTAAGCATGCGTAGGATTGCCATGTCAGGATGGTGGGTTTTCCTTTGCATGTGTGCCTGTTCATGTGACTCAGAAAGTG
Organism: Podarcis pityusensis; assembly: GCF_964106645.2. Lineage (NCBI taxonomy): Eukaryota > Metazoa > Chordata > Lepidosauria > Squamata > Lacertidae > Podarcis > Podarcis pityusensis. The sequence goes on along the minus strand of NC_138039.1, from coordinate 26,671,238 downwards.
TCTTTCTTTGACATTGTTGCAAAGATATTTTTGATGCTACGGATGGTGCCTACCTTGCCCATGTTGATGTCTCCCTCTATCAAACAGAGGGGCAAGATGAGAAGCGTCTGGACATCCTGTCTTCTCTTACACTGTTAAATATATCTCATGATCTCAGTGTTGCTGTGGTTGCCAACAGCTCCAGTTGTGTCATGGCTATTGACCTCCATTTATACTTCAAGTAGGTTGGCCACAATATGCTATAAAGTGGTATTGGGCAGGCAGATTTTCACTTTTTAAATTCTTTGCCAGTTCTAGCTTTTCCTCTCTCTCTCTCTCTCTCTCTCCCTCCTGAAAAGTCTGATGGTCCTGCTCTCTTGAAACATTTAGGAAAATGGTTAAAACTTTTTATTGTGCTGGGCGTTTGTGGTCTTAATCTCACTTTCTCCCCCTTCTGCTTAAATTGCTTTCAATGACTTTTTAATGCTCACTGTTCTTTATTGTTATAATTTATTGTCAGTGAAAATTCTTTTTTTTTTAGATTAACTGTTATAGGGAACTTTTTGAGGGTTGAAAGGTGGAGTTGAAATCATCTTATTTATAAATATACACTTTCCCCCCCGCAGAGAATATCCTGAGCATTTAATTTGCAAGAAAAACTTTGACAACCTTCCTGTAGAACAGTTGGAGGGGACAGATGAGGATGACCTCAGAAGTTCAGATTACAGCATGAAACTTATGCAGCATCCATTTCGGACCGACAGGTATGTCTACAGAACTTCTGCCTTGCATCATTAATCTATGTGGAAAAGAGGGATATGTTTGTTCAGTCCTACTTGCCACTTTAGCTCTCTGGTTCCTGCTGTTACTGCTGATACTGCTGGTAAAACAGCTTTAGAACGTTAGGATGAATTAGTATAAGCTTAGACATGTGGCATCATTTCCAAATAGATGCACAAGTATGTCTAAACACCGTCCTCCCCAGGACTAGTTTGCAGTTGTTTTGATGGCAAGAAACTATTTGTACTTATCCAATCTGTTTATCTGTATTACAAATCCTTTTTGTTCAAGCAATACAACTATAGATAATTCATAGATTCATTGTTAAAAATGTTGATGTGATTTTTCTCCTTTTTCCAGATCCTGGAAGGCACATTTGTCTTCATTGTTTGACATAACAAAAGGATCTAATTCTTCAAATTTGGCAGCCAACGTTTTCCTGCCTTGGTGTCAGTATCCTTTGCATCTAGAGCACTGTGACTGTAAGACTCGTGAAGCTTCTGAGGCCTCCTTTCTGCATGATGCTGCTCATGTCCTTTCAAACTCAAGAAGAAAAGATCCCCAAAACACAGGCAAAAGAGACAGACTATGGAAGAGCATAGACTTAGGAGGACTGGAAGATGGTGTGAAACTCGAGTGTAAATCTGTGACAGGTTTTAGTGCATTATTCACTCTCTCAAGTGAGAGTGAAGGACTGATTCTTCTTCTGTGGGATTTGGAGACCCAAGACGTGATGCGTTCTTGTGTGGGCAAAAATTCATTTTTTGTTGAGTGTAACAGAGAGGAGCAGTTATGTCCCATCCTTTCAGGTGAGCATCTTTTAGTTGCAAATAAAAACCAAAGCCTGCAGTCTAGAAACCAGAAGCATTTCTTTGTAAGTACTGACACCAGTGAGGGTGATGCAAGAAGATTGCATTCAGTCTCATAAAGTACCATATAGACCATGTTTGATATGACAGGTGAATAAGTTCTTCTTTTATTTATTATAACCCTTAGAGCTCGGCCTCTCCTTGGTTCTGTTTGGCTTGACTCAAGAGGAATTCTTGAATAGACTGATCATCCATGGAAGTGCTGGCACTGTAGATTCTCTTTGCCAGCTCAATGGATGGGGAAGATGCTCTATTCCCATACATGCCTTGGAGGTAAAGAAACACTTGTGGCCCTTGAGGTTCTGTGCCTCCCACATCCCCCAGTGCTGGGAGTGGTGGGATCTTGCAACTGGCAGGGGATTCTTTTTTTCTTTTTCTTTTTGACAGCCTCAAATGTTTACTTTGAGCTTATCTAACCTGCAGCCTTTGCAGGCTACGTGGAAAGGGCACCACCCAAAGTAATATACAGAACTGCCATGTGGATAAATTGTGGAGCATTACAAAACTGACTGCTCTTGGTGACTCTGTCCTCCAGCCCTAGTTTTTTATTCTGCAGTATTTTCGGCATGAGGTGATCCTTCTTTTCCTGATTTATGCTGCACATCCTGTCTAGGAAAGTCCTCCTCCCACAAAAAGACAAATGGAAGTTCTTACCTGCTGGGCATCTATTTTTCTGATAGATAGAAGGACATTCCACCCTCCTTCATGAAGCCTCACTTATGGGTCCATAGTGGAATAGTGCTTGGGGAAAACAGGCTCTCTTGGCTTGTTGCATGACTTTTTGGCTTATTTAATTGCATTCTTGCGTGGATGCTTTTTTTTTTTTTTTTTTAGTACTTTGTTCTTGCCTTGTTGTTTAACCATCCTGCAAATTGGTAGAAAGTAACTTTTCAATCTGCAAAAAGAATATCAGTCCCTTATTTAAGAACTTCTGTTTCTACATGTTGCTGCATTTTTAACAGTGATTCTGTTGTTGCTGTTTAGGCTGGCTTAGAGAACCGTCAGTTGGACACAGTGGATTTCTTTTTAAAGAACAAAGAGAATATTTTCAGTCCCTCCGCAACTTGCTCCTTACAAGATCAGCCTGCAAGCACTTTGTCAGATTTTTACTTGAAGAGTAAGTAAAACAATGTAAATGCTGAAATGGACATTGCTTTGACACAGACCTTCGAAAAGCATAGTGTAGTCTTCACCTGCCTGATGCCTTCCAGATATTTTGGACTACGGTTCCCATCAGCCCCAGCCAACATGGCCATATGTTGCCGAGACTGATCGCGATCCAAAACATCTGGAAAGTTCCATGTTAGGAAAGGCTGGTGTAGTGAGGATGAAAGAAATTCACTGTGGTACAGCTCGTGTGAAATTAATGCTGCTCAAGCCACATAGAAAATAATCAGAACTATATAAGGACATACTATATTCAGCGAAGCATTCTTGGGAGAGATGGATACACTTTCTGTGTATTCAGAAAGTGCAATCGGCTAAATGGATGCCATATAAAAGATGGAGGCAAGCTGTGCTTTCTTTTCTGAGAATCCTTTTTTCAGTGGGGGGAGGACATTTTAAAGCGATCTTCTGGTCATTTCCTGCTTTAATTTTTCTCACACAGGCATGGAAGAGCTTACACCAGCCTTAGATTTGCTTTGCATGGCAATCCGAGAAAATGATTTGGAAGCACAGAGCAAGCATTTCTCTGAGCAGCTGCTGAACCTCACCCTGTCTTTCCTTAACAAACAGCTCCGTGAAATTTGTATCCACAGAGAAGGTAACGGTTGTGCTTGTGTTGCTTGAATTATCATCATGCTCTGCATTTCCCCAGTAACGAGCCATGAAACCTTTCTACTATTTGAGCTATTTTCATGTGCAAGCTGTGTGCTCCTGCATGTGACCTTTTTTTTAAAAAAAACCCAACAACATCTCTCCAGTGGTGATATTTGATGAGAGAAGAGGAGGAGCGATTCAGGCCTCAGCTCAGTGAATAGTGTATACCGTATTTTTCGCCCCATAGGACACATCGCCCCATAGGACGCACCTAGTTTTTTGGGGGGGGAAATAAAGAAAAAAAAATTATTTCCCCTCCCCCAGGCGCGGGGGAAGCCTGAGCTTCCCCCGGCCCCAGCCCCCAGAACAGCCTGCTATCCGCAAGCCTAGGGAGCCGCGCCGGTCTCCCCAGGCTTGCGGAGAGCTGCGCGAAGCCCAGGCGCGCTCTTCAGCGCGCCCCAGGCTTCGGAATGCAGGCAGTTCTGCGCAACCTTTGGGAGCCCGGCGCGAAGCCACGCCAGGCTCCAGAGGGTTGCGCGGAGCTTCCTGAAGCCTGGAGAGCAAGAGGGGTCGTTGCGCACCGACCCCTCTCGCTCTCCAGGCTTCAGCGAAAGCCTGTATTCGCCCCATAGGGCGCACACACATTTCCCCTTCATTTTTGGAGGGGAAAAAGTGCATCCTATAGGGCGAAAAATACGGTAATTGTTTTCTTCCATTACCGTAATGTCCAAATCCTGTACACACATAGTTGGAGGTGTGCCGTTTTGGACTCCGTGGGATGTGCTCGTAAATAAACACGCAGACAATCATAGTCGCTGTATGGGCTGTAAAGCTGTGATTCATAAAACGATTAAGTCAGTTTTCCAGGATTTAAGCTGACTTAACAACCTAGTCCTTTAGACTAGCTGGACCAGCACCTGTACTGGGTCAGGAGGGATCAGTACCTTATAGTCAGTTCATACTGTGGGCTTTGGCACTTTTGCATCTTGTGTGTTTCTCTCTATACTATATTTGGACTCCTTTGTCATCATGTTGATGACTAAGTGGACCTTTGTGAGTGGGCAGGTGAGTGGCCCAGGCAAGCTTCCCTGTGTTCCTGTTGTCACTGTCACCACTGGTAATGAGGAGAGGAATGAAGGGGAGAATGTCTTTCTCCCCCTCTGCACCAGTGCAAGCGGAACAGGATGTGGTAGGATATGTCTTTGAATATGTTAATGTTCATTGGGCTACCCTTAGTGTTGCAAGTCTCCCAGGGAGATGTTTTCATTCGTTCCTTCCATTAAGTGTCTTCCTGTAATCTTCACAGAACTGGATGAAAATCTGGACAGATGTGTTGATATTTTAACCAGCTACATCAATAAACTTAGGATGTTTATGATAAAGTTCCCTCACAAGCCTTCCAGTGTCATCAGCTTCACGTGCGATCTTGAAGAAGACGTGCCCTGCATAGAACAAAGCCAGAAGTGGGAAAAGTTTAATACAGAGGTAACCGGAGCATCAGTTTCAAAAATGCCTGAGCATATATTGTCCAAGACATTGTGTCTGTTTGCTAAACAATTTCATTATCCCAAGGAAAAATGAGTGACCTAAAGCCACATTTATGGCAGAATCCAGCCATAGTTAAGCATTTGGAAGTCCTGTTGATTTCAGTGAGAGAGCTAGAGACTATGTGCCAAACACTCCCATTGAAATGAAAGGCAGGTAGTACAATAAAAACATTAACTTGGTGTGAAGCAACTTTTGAAAAGTTGTGTGCTAAGGAAGAATTTGAAAGTACAACTTGATAGTATAGCAGTGGAAGACTGTGTCCAGTTCTGGCTGCCTCAAACAGAAAAGGATACCCTGGAACAGGAAAATATGTAGGAGGGCTACCAGAATGATCAAGTGATAGCATGGAGGGAAAGTAGCAAGAGAGACATTTCCCCCCTTCCTCATAATCATAGAATTGTTGAATTGAAAGGGACCCCAAGGGTCACCTAGTTCAACCCCCTGCAATGCAGGAATCTCAGCTAAAGCAGGCAACTTCCTGTGTTTTTAAGACTGGGTTGTGTGCCCTTAACAACTTCCACCCACTTCTCTGCCATTCCCCAACTTGCCTCTCCTGATCCTTCAGGAAAGAGGTTGAATGTCAGGCGTGGTGTTTTTCAAGAGCAGCTAGTTGCATTGCATGCCCTTCTTTGCTCTTTCAGCAAATGGTTGCTGAAGCCATATTAAACAACAAGCTCCCAGAGGCTCAGACCTTCTTCCGGATGGCAGGTAACCCTGCCCAGAATCTTAACGTGCTGACCCAGATAGGACTGGATCTGGTGTACAAAAGCCTTCTGAAGGATGATGTCAAAGAAGCCTCCAAACTCTTAAGAAACATGGTGAGTAATGCATATTCAGAGCGTGGCCTGATCTACAGTGCTTACTTCAGTGTATTTGCAGGTACACACAGCAAGGGATTGGCTTTGCTTCTTCAGGTGCTAAAGAATGGCCATTGGGGATCCTTGGCGAGTTAACAATGGGAGTTGAACTCATTAAGGATTTTCTTTTTCCTGTCATATTCTGCTTAATTGGGGTGGGGACAGGGAGAGAAGTATCTAACCTAGGAGAAAAATAAGTGTGGGCATGATCCATTGAAGGGTAAGCACACACACACAAACGCACACTGACATTTATATATGTGTACGTGTATGCATTTGATTCTTAATTGGGTCGGTTACATAGGTCTGTTGTCACTTTCTGCAGTCATCTTTTTCAAAAGGGTAGTTCCTTTTTTGTACATATATTTGGATAAGCACTTTAGGTCTTGTTTTATTTCCATTTTTATATTTGGTTTTAATATCTTTTCGTACCTCTGTTTTTATTATGTAAGTCGCTTTGAGACACTTTGCTGTAAAAAGCAACCAACAGTAATAGTAATAATTTGTCTGAGGAAGGGAGGCAGGAGTTTTTAAGCGTTGAGCATTTTAAGCCCATTTCACAATCTGTTGTTGAAATTTCTTCAGTCCTTTGCAAGTTGCAGCCAAGCCCTGAAATTCTTTGTACATACGCACAAAAGAAAGCCTGTGAGAGAAAATATGGCATTAATACTTTCTTGTGTAAACTCTTCTACCCTTCCCCTCCCTTGACAGGGCTTCAATGTGATGGAGCAGCTGCGCAAAATATGTTTCTACGTAACTGATCACCGTGTTCGTGATTTTTTGGTGAGTGCGGGGAAACCCTTTGCATGGGTTGTGGTCCTTTAATTTCATATGTTTCACCTGCATGTGCAGGGTACATTCCTGGGGACTTCTGCTGCTACTGCCTGCCCCCACCTCACAAATTGTGTTAGTTTTCACCCAAGTCCCAGTGATGACTTCACTTTCATGTTGTCTCTTTGGCATTAGTAGCTGATGTGGAAATCCTGTTGCGGTGACATCAGTGCCATCAGGGATCCACACCACACTGTTTTGTTCTAGACCACTTCCAGTTCCTGCTCATATTTTTGATTTGACAACAAACCCTTTAAGGAGTTGCTTTTCCAGTGCCTTTGATGTTAGGGCGCAAACTGCATTGCTAGTTAATGTTTTGGTCTGACTCTCAAGGTGAACATACTGAAAGAGGAAAACTACTTTTCTGAAGCTGAGAAGGAAATGATAGACTTTGTGCATAAGGTGGAAAATGTCTATGCAAAAACTTTCCAAGAGAAGGAAAAGACTACAGCCCAGCCCAGGTAATAGATTTTCAGCCTCAATTTTTAAAAACATCATCTTTACCAACAGTGATGTGATGAGAATTGTGTAAAGTTTTGAATTTCTATCCATGCAGCAAAAAAAGTGAGTCCTTGTTTGCTCCAGCTTTCTCCAGCTGCAAGCTTTCTTTCCATGGAAGGTGTGAGATGATTTTCCTTCTTACTCAACTGGTTGTTAGCAGTTCCAGCTTAACTGTGCTGTAGGCTGCAAACTTTCACTGTTCATTGGAAATGGTTGTATTGGGGAAAAGGTGGCTAGCTTGAAAATCTGAACTCATCAGGAAGAGTAGATAAATGACATGGACCTCATAGAGATGTTTTGTTCTCATTTTCAGTTCCTGGAGAAAAGAACAACATCTGTCTATCCACATTCCTGTTCTGGATTCATTCCTGCAATGCAATGAAGATGGAGTTAATATTGCCGAGTACAGTATTATGTTAAACTGGGCTCAGTGGTGGGATCAGGTTACCCGAGAGACGATTCTTCTTCCTATGCAATCTCCTGAAGGCAAGTACTCTGCCATAAATATGTTGTGGTCAGGGAGCTTTGTGTCTTAAGGCTGTTCTTTTGGGACTAACAATAGGCCATAATGTTTTAAAGCAAGTGTGGGGATATCTGACCCCCAAGTCAGATGCAACCCTCAGAGGCTTCCCATCTGACCCCTGAAGCCTCACTTGCTCCGCACCCTCAATTTTTGTAGCGGCTGCAGAGGGAAAGGAAAAAACAGGAAATGGCAGGCACTGGGGACTTGTTTTGGATTGGGAACTCCACCCAGCATGTGAGGAGCTTTTAACCCCCTGTTACCTCCTGCAGTCCATGTCTGGGATGAGCCCACCCCTTTCCTACAGTTTGCATTGATAATAAGGGATCTGTTGAAAGGAATGAATCGGGAGTATCCTGGATTTGGGCCAGAGTGGGGAGCAAAGGGTCATGTATTCAGTAATCAGGGCATAGCTGCCAAGAAGACCTTTTACCTTGTCCTAACTAACTGTGCCTTGGCCACAGACAGGATATGGACAGGAGCCTCTCTGATAGAGTGAGGGCAGACTGATGTTGGTGAAGCAGCCCCTTGGGTATCCTGCACCCAGATTGTTAAGGGTTTTAAGGCTAAGATCCAATTCTTTGCATTACACCAGGAAACAGATTGGCTCATACACATTTACTCTTCCTAAGCTTACAGTGCTTTATTTTGCAGTGACAGTGGGGACTAACCCTGTGACCCTATACACAGTGTGCAACTACAGGCGTACACTTAGTTTATTGTACTGACTACCTTTTTTAAAAAACCACACACAGAACGCAAATCATGTGATCCAGAGGTTCTTTGGATGCACCTGTCATCTTGGCATGACTACTCCAGTATGAGCTCATGGATTGCAGCATCTCAGCAACAGGAGAGTAACACAAACTGGCCACGGCTGACAACAGAGACCATTGAACGCAGAACGTTGTGTAGCCATTACATGCAAAATGAAATATTGGACAATTTAGCTAGGTATGTGCCTTGTCTAAGTCTTGGTTGGTGGAACCTCTGGCCACGGGTCTCATTCAGTCCACCAGGCCAATTCCAGCAAACTGTGCCCACTTGACATCATTTGACATCAGTCATTTTGATCTGCCCTGCAACTTTCTGTAGTTTCCTGGGTTAGACTTATAATTGCCCATAATTTTACATAATCTCTTACCCACCCACCATTGGAATGTGGCCCCTGAAGACTAGCCAGGTATTGAATCTGGCCTTTAGGCTGAAAGGTGTTCCCCTGTCTAGCTCTAAATTGATGATCAACTTCTGTCAAGCAGTATCGTTTATTGGTGGAAGTAGTGTTTATTGGTGGAAGTCTCCTTAACAACTTTGTGAAGAGATCACTGGCTGCTTTGCATTAAAAAGATTGCTTTGTTTTTCTTGGTAGCAATGGAATATTTGTGCCAGTGGAACTAGAAGACTTTGAATGCCTTCTCCAGAGATTGACTCTTGTTGGAGGAGTGATGCAGAATCCTCATCCTGTTCCAGAATATATGTCCACCAGTGGCTTAGATTTCCATGCCTGCTTTATCCTGTACTGTTTAGAACATGGGCTGGACCATCTTCTCTACACCTATCTCGACTACTATAGGTAGGAATACATGAACTGAAGTGGTTTCGTATACACACATTTGTATATGTGTCTACCTGCTTTGTCTACCTGTGATGGGAGTTGTAGTTCAGGTTGGTGAAGCCTCGTCAGACATCCTCCTTCCACCACCCCCTCCAAAATGTTTTCAGAACAAAGGCAGCAGAACTTCTCCCCATGCCCCCAGACTGTTGCCTTCCTCCAATGGAGCTTTATTCAGGACTCTGCAGCTGGAGCATCATCTAATTTTGTAACCTAAAGGAGCAGAGATGAGAGAGTGCTTGCCCAGTGGGGTCTGTGTGGCCAGTACACCCCTAGCTAACTAAGACATCAGTCTCTTTTACTCCTGCCAGAGCAGTTGGTCTTCTCAAAATCCATGTGGCTGCTTGCCCAGCCGTCTACTGGCCCATATTTTAGAAGGGGGAAATAACTTGTTTTTCTTTTTTATTCTATGAAATTGATATTGTGTCCTTGATTTTGCAGTTTATTTCCTTCAAATTGCCCTCTTTTGGATGACAAAGCACTTCACGAAGCTCATCCGTGGTTTGAGTTTTTAGTGCGGTGTCGAGCCATCGCCAGCAATTCTGGAGGTAGGAACCTTCATCTGTGATTCTCTTCTGGGCCAATGTTCTTTGTGCAATTCTGATGAAAAACAAACATTTGTGAGCCATTGACCATCCAAAGTGATGATGGATTCTCCCTAAATGGTCAGGTTGGAACTCACCTGGGCTTGACCTTTTCTGTGGATGCTTAGGTGGTCGCTGTGGGGACGAGCACCTTTTATACCAGCGTTGTCTGGTCTGTGGGTTTTCTGGCATCCTATTCTGAGAAATGGAGACCCAGCCACTGTCAATAACAGTCTGCTAACCTCAAAGATTAGGTTTCTGCAGTGTGCTTTATATGGGGCTGCCTTTAAAAAACGTTTGGATGCAACAGCTGGTCCAGAACGTACTGGGCTTTCGACATAGGAATGAAATCTTTTTTGTTCTTAACTGACTCCTGGTTGATTTCTGGACCCAACTCAAAGGGGTGGTAAGTCCTGCTCCAGGTTCCCCTACCTACAGCATTGTGGTGGGGGAACTAGTTATAGCAGTGCCCCATCTATGGAACCTTCCCCACAGGGAGCTTTCAGAGAGAGGATTGTATATGCCATGGGTTGGATTTTTATTTTTATTTAAATTGGAGGTAACATTCTGGCTGATGTTAGAAAAGTCAACTGTTGATCAACTATTATTGTTGCCATGTGTTTGGCCTTTTAAAGTTTTGCTGTGTTTTAACTGGTTTTAATATTGTATTTTAAAATTGTTGTAATGGTGAAGGGCAGGTAAGAAATCAAATAATAATAAAAATAATAAATAATAATGTGTGAATTTCTTCTCTTTGCCATCCGCCTTTGGAGCCTGTTCTTGGGCAGAAAACAGGGTATAATAATGGAAAACAAGGCAACAGTTTTTTCTTTCTTTCCTCCCTCCAGATGCAAATAAGATTTTCCAAGCTAGCCTGGCAAACGCCCAGATCTTGATTCCCAGCAACCAGGCCAGTGTGAGCACAATGCTGTTGGAAGGCCGAACGCTCCTTGCTCTTGCCACCACAATGTACACCCCTGGAGGTATTGACCAGGTATGCTGTAGAATATTGGCAGGCTGTTGATGACCTTTTCCTTTCAAAGTGACAGCAAATGTCAAAAAGATCTTAAATGCCAGCAGCCTCAGAAAATTTGGGTCGTGTTCTTTCTCTGAAGGTGCAGATAAAGCCTTGTGCCAGGTGCTGTGGCTTGTGCCAATGAACTGTTCGGTTCCCATTTCCTTGCAAGTGTATTCAGGTTCTTCTTCTTCATTGTAGGTCCTTCAGAATGGAGATGGAGGACAGAAAGTAGATGCCCAGCTCTTCAGGATGGCCCTTGCTCCTTATCCCAAGCTGAGAGCAGCCCTCTTCCCCCAGTATACCAGTCATGGGACCTTGCCTTCCGACATTTCTCTCTACCACCTTGTCCAGGTATAAATATATACCTATCTGCCCCCAATACAAATAGAATCATAGAATTGTAGGGTTGGAAGGGACCCCAAGGGTTATCCAGCCCAACCCCCTGCAATGTAGGAAACTCATCCAACCTCTGCTGAAAACCCTCCAAGGAAGGAGGTTTATCACTTTTCAGTCTTCTCTTCCAGGCTAAACGTACACAACTCCTTCAACTGTTCCTCATAAGACTTGATTTGTAGACCCTTTATCATGTTAGTGGCCCTCCTCTGCCCATGTTCCAGCTTGTCCATATCCTTCTTAAAATGTGGTGCCCAGGTGGGGTTTGAGCAAGGCAGAATAGAGTGGAACTATTACTTCCCTTGATCTGGGTGCTGTAATGCTGTAGTCTAGTTACAGCAACTGCCACTTTACCCAAACTTACACCAGTAAGACTTGAAAAAGGGCTGTATTGGGAAAGTGGGGCACAGGTTTGAGTTCCTTTCCTGCAAAATGCTGAAGGTGACCTCTGCAAGGCATTGCTTCTTCCTTCTGGGTATTCTGCAAGCAGCATTAATTTGGGATTGGATAGGGAGAGGCCGCAGCCTCCAGCTTCACAGAGCAGCTCCCTAATCACACAGTCACAGGAGCAGGTAGGAAAAAAGCCACATGACTGAAGCTGTGTGGATCTCCTAGGGGCTTAGCCTATGACACACCTCCTTCCAACGTACAGGGGCCCAGGGCTCCCAGCAGTGTACACTAGAACATATATACATACATAATTTTATTTGCATGTCACCTTTCCATAGTTAAAGCCATCCTCAAGGCAGCTTGTAACATTAAAAATGACACATAATTGCAAATGTAAGTTGTCATAAACGGTAAATAAAACATCAAATAGTGCACAACCAAATTAAACAGTTTCCACATAAATCATAATAAGATTTAAAATAAAGGCACAAAACAATTAATAGAAACAAGAACAACTACCCTGCCCCCAACTACACCCCCCCAACCTAAGAATCTGTTCAGCAGCCTCAGCTTTTGTAGCTGGAGTCAGTCTTCCCAGGCCAAGTGGAAAAAGCCTTGCAAGGCAGGGAGCAGTACTGCCGGTGACATGGCTCTCATACCACCACCCCTTGGCCACTTCTCCCCATCTTAGCCACAGCTACATAGCAATAGCCCTGGCTTGCACAAGTGGAAGGGCACCTGCTTCTCCCACCATCACTTACCACAAGAGCATTTCATGGAGCTGCTGCATCTTGTTGGATGCTTAAGCAGGGATCAGCAAACTTTTTCAGCAGAGGGCCGGTCCACTGTCCCTCAGACCTTGTGGGGGGCTGGACTATATTTTCGAAATAAAAATAAAAATGAACGAATTCCTATGCCCCACAAATAACTCAGAGATGCATTTTAAATAAAAGCACACATTCTACTCATATAAAAAGACGCTGATTCCCCGACCGTCTGCGGGCTGGATTTAGAAGGTGATTGGGCTGGATCTGGGCCCTAGTTTGCCTACCCATGTTTAAGAGTGAAATGCCCTTTTGCTCGCCCTCTGTGGATAATTTTCTCCTCTCAGCTTGGTTTCACTTGACACGGATACTTTAAAATATTAAGTGGCTTAAATATTCTTTTGAATAAATAAAATCCTCTGGAGCTGCGCTCTGCTCTGTGGAGTGTATGTATATAAGACTGGGTTTGAATTTGATGTGACTGTTTCATTCCAGAATATCTGGGTCAGTGTGTGGCAGCAGCTGTACTACATGTGTAAGATGCTGCACAAGATGTGTGCTCAGTCGAGCAGCTTGGGTTAACATGTTTGCTGCATTTTAAGCAGGCCTTGAAATTAATGTTGTGTTCTAATTTTTCAGGCGTTAGTTCCATTTGATCCCACAAAATTGTTTGGCTGGCAGTCAGCAAATACGCTTGTCATACCTGGTAGGTAACTTTTGCCGTATCTTGTTACTATTTAAAGTGAGTATAAAGTATATGTGTGTGGAATCTCCTAGTATTTCATTCTGTTAAACAGACATTTCTCTGGGAGCTGACAAGATGCTGAGAGGTTTGGCTTCCAGCAGAATCTTCTTTGCTCTCCCTGTTGCATCTGATCTTTCAAAAGGTGAAATTGAGCCCTAGAATTAGGCAAGTTTGTATTCTAGCCTCTTAGCTGTTTATCTTGAATCTAAATGATGTCCCAGACTGCCACTCTCCTAAAGTTGGCAACAAAAAAAATTCTGTGTTGTCTTTTTGCCGGTTATTAAGACTTGATCTTAAATGGTTTTTGGCCATGTTGTCTTGCTCCTGTAATTTAAATTGTTTACAGATTACAATTTTTTAAAAAGTTTATTCAGTGGATGTGGCTATTGGACAGCCAAATTCTTGAACAAATTCTTGAAAAAGAGTTCTCCTTCCCTTGGAGCTCCCTTTCATCATTCCACTTCTTGGCTCTCACACACAAACTTTACGCTGTCCAGTAAGCCACTGCAAGTCAGACAATGGTCCTGTGGTTATTCTATATCAGAGGAGGCCATCCTGTTCCAGCAGCAATGAAATGTTTACCATTCCAAAGTCTCAGTCCAAATTCTTTACAGGGTTGCAGTCTGGATCAGATGCAGCCACTGCTTTGGAAACTGGCCCCACAGATTTTAGGGCATGGTTGGCTGCTTAAAAACTTTAGCTCTGTATCCACATTTACTAAAGTGTCTTTGGCTCCAAGTGACAGCTGTAATAGTATATGGATGAAAATGGACTCTCTTAGAATACCTGCAGCAGCACTGGACTGTGCCCCTCTTTTCTTTAAGCCAAGTTCAGTTGCACAACAAGTTTAATCAAATCCAGTCCTTCAATATAATGTTTTCAAGAGCTCTTGGTTCATACAAATAAAAATTTCTCTGCACTTTTTAAAATTATCGATGGAAAATGTATCCAATTTATCAATTATTTGTACAAGATGCCACTTGTGTTTTACTTCTCTCACCCTGGATGTTCTGCATTCCCAAGTTTTATTTAGAAGGTTTGTTGACAGTTTGGTGGTCTTGAGAGAGGGAAGGTCTAATGGAAGTGGAAATGTTGGGTCAAGTCCTCCCTTCTTGCCATTTTTATTCTGGAATTTGAAACCAACTAGTTGTCCTCCTTCTGGCCACTACTGGATAGGTCAGTAAGTTTTTATACAAGTGGTTCGATAAGCAGATAAAACTCCTGGGGTTTCACTGGCAGAGAAGACCAGAAAGCAGCTGGTTAAAAGACACCATAATTTATTGTCCCAGGGATTGTTCTTGTGGGTTTTGTTTTGTTTAATGGGTTGTGTGCTCTTCTAGATAGTAATTGTGTTCATATCTGTGATGTATCTAGTTATGAATTATAGAGTGCTATAATAAATCAAGATACTTTATGCAAGTGGAACTTGCTTTTAGAAACCAGTGCAGTTCCCCTCAGAAGTTTTTGGCAGTGGTGTGGCTGTTTCAGCTGCAGCTATTAGAAGGGCATGTGAAGGCTGTGTGGGAAAATAGCCCCCACCCCAGTCTGCTTCCATTGGCAGCTGGACAGCCTGTAACTCTGTTGCTCTTCCAATGTTGGGACCCTGTGGAGGCTCTGGGGTAGTCTTTGCCAGCTTGGCCTTATTTGGCTGGTGTTGATGGGAGTTGTAATCAAAAACATCTGGAGAGCGCTAGTTTGGCAAGGCTTCCTCTTTCAAGGGGCAAAACTGTCCATCCCCAAAGCTATAATGGCTGTTGCTGGTGTTTCAACTGTAATCCCATACGGTGCTCTGGCACTCAGGTCCTGTGTTGGGGCTTCCTGTTGGGGCTTGTGTTTGGCCATTGTGAGAACAGGATGCTGGTTTAGACAGACCTTGGGTCTGATCCAATAGGCTCTTAAGTTTTTACGTCGATTGCTGAGATTGTCAGTTACTTTCTGGTGTAGACACTGAGCAGCAAAGCTTCCTACCAGAAACTTTTCCTGCGCCAGCCCCATTGAAACCCACAACACTTATACATGAAAGGACAGAGGTGCCTTTTTGTAGCTTTTTCAGTGGGCTGATCCAAGAGAAGTGCCTTTGGCCAGGTGTGAGGCCAAGTTTCAAGGAGTCAGCCAGAAGAATTGTGTCTGGCACTTGGGCCTGTGGAGCCTGCTATTTTTCTGTCTACTCACCACCGTTTTCTCCCTTCTCTTTAGATACCTGTAGTGACCTTCCTCACTTCTCAAGTGCCGCTTTTGTCAACAAATATGCTGTAGTTGAACGTCTGGATTTCTCCTACTTCTTGCGTCATGAACGCCCCTCATTTGCTTTTGGGACTTTTTTAGTCCAACAGCTGGCACAGAACAAAACTCCAAAGCAGCTGTGAGTATTTGAAAGCAGCAGAGATTTGGAAAGGAGCCTCTCATGTTCGCGACAGAACATTTTCTATGGAGAAATCTTTGTATTGCAATAACGTATTGTGTTGCTTTAGATAGATGTAAGCTGCCTTGTAAGAAGGGGTATTAATTTATATAAAGTACTTTTCAGATTTGTACCCCAGGTTTTTCCTGACCTGCTTACAGTCCCCTTGGCTTTGATTTTGACTGTGTGCAGAGTTGGGTCCTTTCCTTGCAACCTCTCTGCTGTTCCAGATGCATGATGCTAACGGCTGCTGCCTTTTCTTCCCTAGGATCCAGCAAGCAGGCAATGACGCCTACTCCTTGGCCCTCTCCTTCTTTTATGTGCCATCTGTGGCTTCCGCCTGCGCCTGCTTTTTGGAACTGCTGGGCCTTGATAGCCTCAAACTCCGGGTGGATGTTAAAGCTGCCAACGTGATCCTGAGCTTCATGTCTCAAAGAGAGGAGCCTCAGCATAACTCGATCAGGCAGTCCTTGGGTAGTGTTTCTTCTACATGTTTTCTCTATTGAAGAAAAGAGTGTAATATTTGATGGGCACGCAAGAGCAGAAAGCCCCCTGCCCTTTTGTTCCTGAATGGCAAAGTCCACATCCACAGTGAAGTTAGAACTGTTATATTTATTTAATAAGTTTGTAGACTGTTTGATGTTTTAAAAATCCCAAGTGATTTACAAAGTAGACACCATAAAATCACAAGGTTAGAATACCAGCAAAACAAAAATCCATAATGATGATAAAAGCGCTAAAACGCTAAACCAAAGGTAGATAACCTATTGGGGGGAAAATATAACTTTGAAGTATTCTGCAGCCACATGAAGCAGAATGCTTTGCCTTTTCTGTTTGCAGTTGAAAAGCTGACTCAGTTGGCAGAGGGAGAAAAAACAGCAGCAGAAGAACTCCTTGTCTGCTTGGAGGAAGCCGTGTGGGATAAGATGGAGCACCAGGAGATAAGCAAGTGAGTCAGCCCTTTGAGCCCAGTGGTGGGAATTTGCTATACATTCTTTGTGGCCTTATATTACTTCTATGAAGACTTAAGGATTCAAATTTGGAAGGATTGATTTGATTTTTGAGTAGATTTGATTTGATTTATTATATTTCTATGCCACTTTTCATTCAAGTGAATCTCATAGCAGCTTACAAACAATAAATAACAATAACATAATAGAACATCACAAATACAGCTTAAGGTTGAAGTGTGATGTATAGAACAAAAAAAAAAAAAGGAGGAAAACAAGTATAGCTTGCATGCTGTCTCCACCCCCTTTACTTTTTAGCCTGGAATCCCTGCTAGCTGCATATTAGCAAAGAGAGAGTCCCCTTCCAAATGCTGTTTCTGTGTTTCAGTTTCCTGTATCTCCACATTCACTTGAGTCACAGGGGATGGAGAGGGGTAGTTAAGAACACCAAAGCAAGGAGGGGCAGAGAAGAGTGTAAGAAGCAAAGGGCCCAATTAATCCAGTGCTGTTTCCAGATACCCCTGAGGCACGAGAGCAATGACACTCTCCCACCCATAGCAGCTGCCATTCATAGGAATGCCCCCTCTGACACTGGAGGTAGTAATATCTCGCTGTCATAACCAGTAGCCTTTGATAGCCTTGTTCCCCTTGAATGCTGACCCCTTTCAAAGCAACCCAGATTCATGGCCATCGCTATGTTTTATGTTAGCAAATTCTTGCAATGTCTTTCCTTTTGTTTGTCTCTACTCTTCCACCATTTATCTTAATTGGATGACCCAAGTGTGGTCTAGTATGATGTGTTCATTTTCTGCACACCATGCATAATAATAATAGTAATGTTCTATGCCTTCACTTGCCTTTTCTTTAGAGGGCTGTTGTGCTAGTCCCTTGAAGGTTTTGGTTGTTCTTGGCAAGTGTTTTTTATGGAGGTGGAAGCTTAAGTTACTGGCTGTTTCAGTAGAGCTAATACATCCCTTCCCCATAGGACATCCAGCGAGGCAAGGAAGCAGTGGTCTCTGGTGGCCCAGTTTTGCAGGCTCCACGGCCTCAAGCTGAGCATGTCATACCTGAAGGTGTGTGCGAGATCCAGCGAATGGCTACAGTTCCTCATTGAAGCCCAGAGGTACAACTACCAACCCTCTGAGGTAAGGAACCCTTCAGGCAAAATTGATATGGCCATCTTTATTAATTTGGGGTTTAGTCTTTGCAGTGGCTGCTTTGGACAGACAATGCTCTTGAAATAGGGGGAGAGATCACTAATGTGGCTTCATTTGCCCTGGCAGCAGAAAGACAGGTACAAATCTATAAAGGCATTAATATAGTAGAATTCTAATTTGTGTTTGGTATGTGTACCACTTTGCTGTGACTCATGAGCTCAAGACAATAAACTAGACTTCCAGGTGTTCTGTTCTGCAACTCCCATCAGTCCCTCGAGGGCACCAAGTTGGTGAAGACTTCAATAAACCATTGTCTGGTTGCCTCTTTGCGCTGTTTGTTCACTTTATACTGTTCACCTAGTTTGTTCTTTCCCTTCCCCAGGTTGTCCCCATCCTCCAGGAGTTTCCCCCTCCTCTGCAGGACCACTTGAGGCTGGCCTTGGAGAGTTTGCAGTCCTCAGTTACTCCACTGGAGGACGGTCAGGGTGGCAACTCCCACCGGCTGAGGCATGAGCAAAAGCCAGGCACCCACACCAGTGATCTTTTCCGCATTCTCCTTTGGTGTCAGGAGCAGCCGCGTCCCTGGCATTACCTTCTGGGTGAAGCTGTGAAACACCAGGCTCCCATTCTGAGCATCCTTGCTGCATGCTTCCAGGTAAGAATGCTCTGAGGATGGCCCTGTGCTTCTGTTGTTCATTTATTTCCGTAGGCCGTATGTGTGATATTTTAGAAATATTTGCAAGTACATTCCTCAAGGTGGGTCACTTCCTCCTTGTATCTAACTTATTTACTTCTTTCCTACTCCTCTCTGGCCACATCCACCCGTTTGGAAGGACACCAGCATTATCCATTGCCTCTGTGTTTGGCTCATAACTTCCTTGGATAGCTCCACCACTGCCCAAGTGACAGACCACTTGGAAGGCTCAGCTGAAACCCATGAATGGGATCTTCAGGACTTGGCCACCCTCTGGCAAACACTTCTCCAGAGGCAGAAAATCCAAACTCTTCTTCGTGGCTTTCAGTTCTTTCTGAAGGTAACTCTTTAAGTCCCTTTACCTGATATTACTTGGGCTGCCTCTGCTGGGTGCACGAGAAACCGCCCCAGCATGCAACTCCCATTTGTTTAACTTGTGCTTCTTCACATTTTCAAGAGTGCCTTTGAAAATAAATGTAACAAGGGTTCCTCTGTGTGTGTGTGTGTGATTTCTTCAAACTGAAAGCTTCACGAGACATGGAGACTGCACATGGAGCTGCCCAAATGAACCCTCCATTCCAAGTTAAGGAAGGGAAATGGTCCAATTTCTGCCCCCTGCTGTGGTTACACTTTCAGAGCCTCAGGAGCTAGATTGGGGGGGGGGTGTTCAATGTCAGAGGTGTATTTTTAAATAAATAAATGGTGCAACACTTGTGAAGAATGTTAAACATAAATTCGCATCAATCTATTCAGGACTCCCCTTTGCTGATGATCCTGGAGCTGTACGAGTTGTGCATGGACTACAGAAACTACAGCGAAGCGCAGAGCAGACTCCTTGCATTCCAAGCCAGTATTTCAAGAGTAAGCAGACCCTTCCCTTTGCTTGCTGAAGCTTTTGAACCAACTCTTTAATTACAGAGGTGGCTAGCATCTCTAGGCTAGAGCATGGTCTTCTCTTGAGTGTGTGAGGTTTAATTTTTCCAGTTGAAGGATTGTTTGAGCATGCGGGCACACACATATGGCTGCCCACCCTTCTTCCTTGGGTGTATCCTTCCCAGTTCCCTACCACGCGACTTCTTTGCATTGTACAAGTTGGCTTACTTTGTCAGAGAGATGAAGGAGAGGGTGGGGGAGAGGCATGTTTTGGCACTTGGATAACTTTCAAAATGATTTTTGCACAGCTGCAAGCCTCACCCGAAGGTCCACCTCTCCTCTTGCCTGTGCCCTGGCTGGTGTCGCAGGCTTCATTTCTTCTTGAGCTGATGCTCCAGCAGTGCAGGACTCAGTACGAGCTGGGAAAGGTCCTTCAGCTTTTTGCAGATACGGACACTGTTCTCCCTCACGGTAAGGACAGTTTCCTTTGGTTCCCTGTCAGTAATTTGTTACCTGCACAGCCAAGACTTCCTCTTGAAATCTGCTTTCAGTGCCTGATACCAGGCAGCCCTTGGGAGGTGGTAGTAAAGGAGCATCAGCTGCCGAGTTCATTCTGCTTTTAAGTGTAGTCAAATCATTGGTTTTTGGGGCATGGAAATAAGATGGGAATCCAGGAGGTTTGGAAGACCAGAAAAAGGGATGCGCATGTGCATGCCTCTCCTTGGCATGTTGGGAAACCCAGTCACTTCTCTCTTTGTCCATCATGTGCATCCTCAGTGCTGCATATAAAGGCAGGGACTGATCTGCATAAGAGATGGTTGTCTTCTGCTTCATTTTTATACCATCTTTCATCTAAAATGATCCCAGGTTGGCTTGTGATCTTTAAAGATAGAAGAAGTAAAACATGGGAATAAACTAGTGAATTAGAAGCAACAGCAGCACGCCAGCAATTTAAAAGCATTGGGATGAACAAGAAGGTTTTTGGTCTGGTGTCTAAAATAAAATAAAAATACTGATGCCAAGTGGGCCTCCCCTAGTTGGGGCTTTGCAGCCAAAAAGACCTCCCTTCATTGCCCTCCACTTCACTTCTGCCAAAGTTGTTGCTCAGCAAAGGGCCACAGCATGGGCAGCTTGATGGGGATCCTCTTTGCTCCTTTCCAGAAAAGCCTGAGTCATTAAAGCACAGACTATCCAGTTAAGGACCTGTTTCTTTTTGGGCTGCTTTTGTGCTTAGGGCCTGATATGAAGAAGCTGAGTGCCCTCAGCTTCACCTTGAAGGACTCTCCTGTCTCCATTGATTGTGCCATTCTGAGCAGTTACACCCCAGAGAATTTCCAGAAGGAGTGCAGAAGAATTCTGGAGGAGCTGCAGGACCAAAGCTCTTTCCTAATAGCGCGGAAGGTGGCAGAGCTGGCAGAGCTGCCTGTGGACAACGTGGTGATCCAAGAGGTGCGCTAACCTTTTGACAACTCATGATTTGGTTGATTATGTTCCATCTCCAACCAAGGCACAATTAGAATGTGGCTTTCCCATCTATTGGACTGAGCCTCTAGTTTTGGTGACTCAGTCCCAGATCCAGTGCTGCCTTTGGCTACATATGAGTAAGTAAGGGAACTTGGGGACCAAGAATGAGGTGCTTGTGGTTTCCTGCTGTGAGGCAGTGAGAGGGGAATACATATTTATCTGTCAAAGCCATCACCTTGGACTGTGTCCGGTAATAATCAGGCAACCAGCGCAGGTCTCTCAAAGCTGTTGGTACATGTTCTTGAGCCATCAGGCCCATCAGTATGCTATCAGCTACATTTGTCACTATCTTCCATCTCCACACAGTTCTCAAGAGCAGTCCCATGTTGTGTAAACAGGAGTTGCAGCCAGGCTCTCCCTATCGACAAATGGCCATAGCTGGTGAATCAGTAGTTCAGCTTCCTTTCATTGGTTGTCATGGAAAGATGGGGCTGAGAATCCCTTTGATCTTTTGTGTGTTCTGCAGGTCCTCCAAAATATGCACCTCTTGCAACAAATTGGCCACTGGCCTCAGAAGCGGACAAGGATCGAGTTCTGGGAAAAGTGCCACGAAAACTACATGAGAAATGCCATCTCAACCCGAGCGGCTTCCAATTTCTTCTTAGCTCAGGCAGACCTTCTGTCTGAGTCCTTGGATGAGGGGAGAACATCTGGCATCTCAGAGAGGAAACTTCTGCTAACCTTGGCTGGCCACTGGTTAGCCAAAAGCGATCCGGTTCCACTTCAGGAGCTGGAAGGGATTGAGAAAGAAATCTGGCTTTGCCGCATCGCTCAGCAGACCTTGAAACAGGGCCCTGAGAAGGCCAAGCACAGATTCTCCCACCAGATTTCTATGAGCGGTGAAGTGTCCTTTGATTCCTTAGCCAAGGAGTTTTCCTTTTCCAAGCTGGCTGCCTTGAACGTGCCCAAGTACTTGCAGCTGGAGGGTTTGCCCTCACACAATGCATTCTTGCAAGCCACACTTTCTGCGGCTGATGTGGAATCGCTGAGCTTTCTGGTTGGGCGCCTGCTGGACGAGGGGAGCATCCACGAGGCCAGCCGGGTTTGCCGGTACTTTAACTTCTACAGTCGAGATGTCTTGCTGGTCTTGCACTGCAGAGTGCTGGCCTCTGGAGAAGTCCTTCGGAGCGAGTTTCACCCAGAGGTTCATGCCATCCTTGCAGCAAGAGACAGAGAGGAGGCAAAGGAAAAGAATAACGGAGGGGGAGAGGACTCTTCAAAGAAACAATCTCTGAGCAGTAAGTAGCAGGAGCGTTTGGAGCTGCAAATTGGACAAAAGCATCTCTCCCCAGGAGTCCACAGAGGACCCTCCTGGGCCATTTCTTCATTTCCCTGCCATTTTGTAGGTCTTGTCATTGCCCGTTCTTTAGAAATGTAGGTGTTTCTTGGATCTCAAACTTTGCCATTCGTAGCATTCAAAACTGCTGCAATGTTTTTCCTTCAAAAATTGGGGGGGGGGGGGAGAAGGGAGGGTGGCAGCTGATCAGCTGAGAACCACTGAGCATTTCCAATGCTCAAGTTTGTCATAGAATCATGGCAGTGTTGAGTTGAAGGGATCCAAAGGGTCGTCTAAACCAATCCTCTGCAATATAGGAATCATAGCTAAAGAATCCCTGTGTTTAAAAACCTCTGGCCTCCAGAGCTCAGAAGAGCAAGAAATGTGCCCTTATCTCACCCAGTGTTGGTTTTCTCCTCCCAGTTTTGCCCTGTCCATCTCCAGCCTTGTCTTCTCCCCTTGCCCAAGCATCCTGCTCAGCCTGCTCATTCCTTGCTATCCAGAGTCTCTGTTTCCTTTTCAGCCTCGAGCCTTGAGTCCTGGTCCTTTGTGGGAGGTCCAGGCCCAGAGAGCAAGGTGGTGGGCAGCCTGCAGGCCCTGCTGGCGGAATGTGTCCACGGGCGAAACTACTGCCGGCAGGTCCTCTGCCTGTTTGAGCTGTCCAAGGTGCGTGCGGGTTGGGAACTGGGGAGGGGCAGCCATTGTGCTATAGTGATGGGAGCTGCGGGATCTCTCCAGTGGGGGCTTTGCTTCCAGCATGGCACTGAGGGGCCCTTTGAGGATGAGACTCCTTAGGATCCCAGACGTAAGACTTCCCCATGGTCTTTTGCAGGAACTGGGCTGTCCCTTCAGTGAGATCTCTGCCCACGATTCCGAGAAGCTGCTTCGGGTGATCCTGTCTTCTCAGCAGCCGGACAGGTGCAAAAAAGCCCAGGCCTTTGTCACCACACAGGGAATGGAGCTGGAAACCGTGGCGGAGATTGTGGCCGAAGAAGTCACCCGAGAGCTGCTGGCCCCTTTGCAAGGGAAAGGCAGTGAGTCCTGCTTTGTTGTTATTGACCAAGGAGAATAATCCTATAACTTGTGGGGAAGTGGAAAGACTCCTAGGATTGGGTTTGGGCGAGAGTGGAGGTGGTACTGTTTCTTCCCCTTCCCCCTGTCAGCTGGAGAATATCCTGTCACCAATATGTCATTTGTATATACAGAACAAAAGCAAATTCTGAACCCAGCAGAGGAGAGCCAGGCATTCCTGCAGCTGGCTAAACTGTGCCAGGACCACACGTTGGTTGGCATGAAGCTATTGGACAAGATCTCATCTGTGCCGCACGGGGAACTTGCCTGCAGTAAGTCAGTGATGGGCAGGTGGAGGATCCTTTTTGGCCAGGGATTAAACATCCAGTAACAGCACACTAGCATGCTGCGTGGCTAAGGCTGCGATCCAAAGCCTGCTTACTTGAATGCAGATCTTATTCAGGTTCTTGGGACTATGCTTCTACATAAACATAGGTGGGGTTAGGCCTCAGGAGGAGGGTGCCATTTTTTCTGTTTGCTGTCTTTGTGTGGTTTGCATTTGGAAAATGCAACCACCCCACCCCACCCCACATCATGTTCATTGATGCCAGGAAGCTGGAGCTGTGGTCGTGAAGGGTTTGACCCGCATGCTGCCATTCTCCATCTGTCTTAGCAGTAGTACAGGTTTTTGCTGGAGCCTTTCATAAAGGAGCATTTAGCAGTTCTGGGGGGAAAGGGAGTGGCCTCTGACTTCACCTAGCTGTCCTCAAGGCGGGGAACATGGTTTGTTTATGAGCAGCTGAGGAGCTTTTGCCTCCAAGAGCTGCTGTCCCTGTCCAGTGTATGTGAAAGTGACAGCTGTTGTTCCACTTTGCAGTTGAGGGACCAGATGCCACACAATCTTTGGCCAAGGGAGAAATTTAAATCGGGGCGGGGAGGGGGTCTCCCTTGTATTGGAGAGCACTTGCAAACCTGAAAAAAAATGTGCTTGCTGATGAAGACCCCTTTCCTCCTTTTTCAGCTACAGAGCTGCTGATCTTGGCCCACAACTGCTTCAGCTTAACCTGTCACATGGAAGGGATCACGCGGGTTCTGCAAGCTGCCCGGCTGCTCACAGAGGAGCATTTGGCACCCAACGAAGAATATGGCCTTGTGGTACGTGACTGCTCTAAAGCTGCCCTATTTGTGGGAAATGTGAACTGGTTGCAGGGACACACGCACACCAGGCCTTTGAAGGGTCCTGCTGATTCCAAGACATCCCCTTGCTTTGCTGAAAAAGGAAGGTAGTGGCAGGTCAAAGACTCCCACAGATGGTTCATGCTCGGCTGCCCTCTGCATTGATGTTAGCAAGTAACAAGTAGCTCCTCTTATAAGAAGCAGTATGTGCAGCCTTCATTGGCTTCCCCTGGCCTGGTAGGAAAGCTGCTTTTGCTTTCCCCTGACCAATTATTGGAAATGGCTGATCAGTAACCTTCCACAGACTTCTGTTGTGCCCCCTAAGGAGGGGTGGTGGCGACTGCCATGACCTTCTGGCTTACCTCAGTGTGCATGTTGACACAGAGTGAGGCCCTTCTGCCTGCCTTGCTGTACAAGTCCTTATCTCTTCTTCCTCCCTACCAAAGGTTCGGCTTCTCACTGGCATTGGCAGATACAACGAGATGACATACATCTTTGACCTGCTGCACGAGAAGCATTACTTTGAGGTGCTCATGAGGAAAAAGCTGGATCCGGTGAGTGCAGGAGACGCAAATCTGCCTCATTCTTTCTCAAGAGTTCCAACCCTTCCATCAGATGGACAATAGAGGGAATCCAAATGCAAATGTGTCATTGAGTCTGAAGCCTTTATTTTCAGCAGGATGGGGATGAGGCTTACAGTAGTCTCTCTGCCTGCCTGCCTGCCTGCCTGCCTGCCTGCCATCACATGGGGATCATCATCCTGACTGATCCAAGGGAGGGAGGTTGAAGCCAGGATATGTGCTGGCTCTTTAGTCTGAAGGGAACTTGACTGGCCTGGGCCAGGTGGCAGTTGTATGCAGCTCAAAGTATTTCTCGTGTCTGAAGGCTCATTCTCAATTCTCAAATCTGCTTCCCCCGCAGTGCCTTCAGTCTTCCCATTTGTTACCTTCTTGCTAAATCATCATTCTAGTCACAGCATCCCCACTCCAGAATGTCCCAGCTATAGTAAAGCCATAAAGCTAAAACTCTCCTTCTTTCATAGTGGCTTTTTCTCGCTCACTTGTTGAAATGCAGCCATTCCTTTCCTTAACACTTTTGGCTCCAGCTCTTCTAATCCTTTTTAAATACACTTTTTTTGGGGGGGGGGCTGGGGGCTCTGCCTGAGAGCTCTAGCTTCCCCTGTTGTCAGCTGCAAGCTTTCTCAACTCCTCTTTGTCACATCCACTCCTTGCCTCCCTTCCACTTTGGCAGAGCGGGACCCTCAAGACAGCTCTGCTGGACTACATCAAGCGCTGTCGCCCGGGGGACAGCGAGAAGCACAACATGATTGCCCTCTGCTTCAGCATGTGCCGAGAGATTGGGGAGAACCACGAGGCGGCAGCCAACACACAGCTGAAGCTCATTGAATCCCAGCCGTGGGGTAAGTTGCCAGACCAGTAGACCTGCAGAGAGCCCACCTGCCCAGGATAACAGGTGCTCAACACCCTGGTTCCTTATTCACCTCTTGTGAAGAAGGAGATGTGATGGAACCGCAAGAGCAGCTCCATAGTTTAAGGAAGCAACTATCATTCTAGACCCCAAAATTCTATGGGCCCCAAAACTGACTGTTTGTCCTAACAGTATGAAATTTAGCACAGGGAATCTGTTCAGTAAGGTGTATGATATGGCTAAATTTCAGAAAAACCAGGCAATGGCCAGCTGAGCCACAGCAAGCTTAAAACTTAGCATTAGGGAGGCCTATACCTGAAAGAAGAAGAGGAGTTTGGATTTGATATCTTGCTTTATCACTACCCGAAGGAGTCTCAAAGCGGCTAACATTCTCCTTTCCCTTCCTTCCCCACAGAAGTGTGACTAGCCCAAGGTCACCCAGCAGCTGCATGTGGAGGAGCGGGGAAGTGAACCCAGTTCACCAGATTACGAGACTACCGCTCTTAACCACTACACCACGCTGGCTCTCACACATTGCCCTGAATCAGCCTAGGTTGATCTAATGAAAGGCATAATCTGCTTGCTTTGTGCCTATCATTTGAGTCCTCACTGAGGTGCCTGGATTGGCTTTGGTGGATACATCTTTGGTTCGCTTGCTACCTCTCTTCCCTCCCTCTGGATTTGGCATTTGGTTCTGTATTTGCTGCCTTCACCCCATGAAGGCATTCAACACCTTTTTCCTTTTCAGAGGAGTGCCTGCAGGATGTGCCCAATCTGAAGAAGCTCCTGATGAAAGCCCTGACCCTCTACATAGATGCTGCAGAAAGCTATTCCAAGGCAAGATGGGAGTGGGACTGTGTGAAGGTGGAAAGGCGAATGGCAGGGCCTTGTTAGTGTTTGCTTCAGGGATTGATGTGTCCCGTAGAGTTACAGAGGTGGCATCAGATGTGAGAAGAGGGCTGTGACCAGCGAGATGTTTGCAAGTGTGTGTGTGGAGGAGGGAAGGCAGTTGCAGCCACTCAGCTTCATCCGTGCATCTTTGACTCCCTTCTCTTAGGACTTCTGTGTGCGCCAGTCCTTGCGCTGCAACAGGCTGACAAAGCTCATCACCCTGCAACTCCACTTCCTGAACAGCAGCCACAGCACCAAGCTGATCAATCTGAGCAGGAAGAGCCTGCTGGAGTGTATCATGTCCCTGCCCAGGTTCTACCAGGTAAGGATGCCAGGCACCATCACAAGAACCTGTGGTGACCTATTGATGGAAGGACACAGTGCACATTCCTGGGAGGATGATGTCAGCTGGCATTTCTCTTCCGTCTCTCCCCAGGCTGCCATTGTGGCTGAGGCCTACGACTTCATCCCAGACTGGGCTGAGGTCCTGTATCAGCACGTGATCCTGAAGGGAGACTTCAGCTACCTGGAGGAGTACAAGCAGCGTGGCCTGCTCAAGACCAGCACCTTTGAGGAAATAGCCCGGAAGTGAGTCCAAGGGAACCATTTGCAGCCCACTTCTCCCAGTGGGAAACATTTCCTAAATCAGGCTTTCTGTAGAGTCGAGATCCTCACTCTAATCCTCAGTTGAAGCTTGCTGATTGCAATCCTGCAAGTTGAAATACAAGCAAAGCGGAGAGCTTTTAATCTCTGCCGTGCTTGGGAAGCAGGGTCCGCTCCAGAAGGTTCACACAGAGCAGTTCCAAGGTTTATATAGGACCCTTGGAACCAACCTCCCACCCCGGTAAGATGCAGTCATACTGTATGTACTGAAAGCAGAGTTCTCCCTCCACTGGGCACCTTTTTGTCCCAAGGGCAACACCTTTCTCCCTTGCTGCACTTAGCTGGCAGGTAGAAGTGGGATCCTGTCAGAGGGCAGAGTGTGGGGGACGAGGCTTATGTCTAACCCCTCTGTGACCTTCTGTTCCAGGTTCAAGCAGCACACAGGTAATGAGCCTGCTCTGAAAAACTTGAAGCGGCTGCTGACCTACTGCGATGACATCTATGTGTATTACAAGCTGGCTTATGACAACCAGTTCAGCGACGTAGTGAACACGCTTCTAAAAGATGCTCAGACAGGTTGTTGTCTGAAGGACCTGCTGGCCAACTAGATGATGCTTGGGAGAAAGAAGAGCCACAGCCATCACTGCTGTTGTAGGAAACTCCGGTCAGTACAGGCAGGGGTTTGTGCAGAAGCGGTTACATTTTTTTCAGTATCTGAAACATGCAACAAAGCGGATGACAGCATTAATCAATGGTATGAAATGGTAAGGAATATTAACCTCAGGGTTGGTTTCGAGTTAATTTGACAGTTGAAGTTAGAACTTTTTATTAGGAGAGCTTTTCTCTCTGGGAATCCTTGTGTTGAATATAGAGGTTACTTAAAAACTAAGCTGGCTCTTGAAGCTGCAGCTGAGTTTCTGGGTTACAAAATGATGAGGGCAGGCTTTCTCTTCGGTAACCTCTCCCCCTTGCATATTGCTGGATGATATGAATAATTGGAGAACCATTTGCTGTATAAAAATATTTTTTGTGCAGATTTAATATTGAACATATGGTATAAACTTTGCCATACCTGCTTTTCCCTGGTTATGTATAATTTAATGTTCTCAAAGTATCAAAGAAGCTCTTCTGGGGAAAGAAATCTCTGCTTGACTACAATTCTTGCTTGCTCCTCAAATACATATCCATTTGCAAGCTTGTAGCTGTTAGTGGGGGGAAATCAGAAGTGATAGGAAGAAAGAAAACATGGCAACCTCTTACAGGTTGATGGTTTTTATTGCTTTTTGGCGAATTAAAATTAAATCTTCCCACAAGCATCTGATTAAATAACAGCCTTTTGACCCTAGAGAGCAGGGGTGGGGAATCTCTGGACATGATCCATTGCCCCCAAACCATGCCTGCCCACCAGTCTAGACCCTCACCTTGCTTACAGCAAGCCTGCCTAGCATCTCCCCATAGATCCATCCCTCAAATACAGTGGTGCCTCGCAAGACGAAAAACTCGCTAGACGAAAGGGTTTTCCGTTTTTTGAGTCGTTCCGCAAGACGAATTTCCCTATGGGCTTGCTTCGCAAGACGAAACGTCTTGCGAGTTTGTTTCCTTTTTCTTAAAGCCGCTAAGCCGTTAATAGCCGCTAAGCCGCTAATAGCCGTGCTTCGCAAGACGAAAAAACCGCAAGACGAAGAGACTCGCGGAACGGATTAATTTTGTCTTGAGAGGCACCACTGTAGCAATGGAAAGGAAGAGGGATATGGGTAGGATAAACACTACTAGTTGGCCTCTGGCTCTGCCCAAGCAGTCCTACTTCACTCCTCCCTGCTTCTCAGCCCCTTTGGACTTTTTTTTTTTGGCAGGGATGGAGTTACTGCAGTTCACAAAAACTAAGACATCTGTTAGTCTTCTGTGGTGCCACAAGACTTTATGTCCTGTGATTAAACACCCTGCAGTGGGCTTGCCCCAATCCAGCAACAGTTCTTGCCCGAGGTGGAAACACAACCAAACCAAAGCTCTCAGTCCTCACAATAGTGATTTTATTAAATTAGTTGCTTTTATAAAACATTGCAGATGTCATAATTGTTAACATAACAATTTACCCAACTGTCGTAACTGTTGCAGTTTGCTAAGCAGGATTCCTGTAAATGAAAAAAAATGAAAAACAGCAAAGTCTTGTGAGAGCTCAACTAAAGCCACCACAACCTGGTGACAAAGAATTCTCCCAAAGAGTCAGGAAAAAAATGTGTATAAACTAAACTGCTTAGACTTAAGCCACAAGATCCCCCTGCCCAATGCAACAGAACCAGCCTCTGTTCTGACCCAAAGAAAGGGTTATTTGCTGCTTTCAAAAGCTCCAATGTCCAAGTGCAGAATCTTCTCCCTCAGGCCATTTGCCAACCTAATGAAACACCTCAAGCTCTAGTTTAATAGATAAAAGCCATTTTTAATACTAAATACACACCATGCCCCCTTGCTGCAAACTGCTTTTGTTGTCTGGGTAGTCAGTGGAAGAGGTACAGTTAAGGCTGTTATGACTAAACTGTGCTGGTAAGAATACAATTTTGGCCTTGTTGAAATTAATTAGTTTCCAATTCGGTGCTGCTTCTGCTGCTATGAAGTCAAACATGAACAAAGTTCCATTATTTCCTATGATTAAGCAATTGAGCCTCATAATTTTACTCCCTTGGCATCGAGATGGGCATCCCAATGCTTCAGCAGCTGAGTGGCGACAGGCTAACCCAACAGCACAAATATACTGCCCTTTTTTTGATTGTAGCATTTGGCAGAATTTAAAGGAAAGAAGTTGTGCTACACATTTAAGGGATTATGGGCAACAGAAAGACAACAGGAGGGAGAAGAAATGTCACATGAAGTCTTCAAAGTCTTGTACATAGCCACCGTCATAACCACCATAGTCTGCCAGGTCGTCTTTCATAGTCGCTTTTAAACCACCTCCTGGCACCACCCCCTTTTTCTTCTTTTTGGCTTTGTTTTGCTGCGGGAAAGACAGAAGCAGTTTAGGAAGGGTTAAAGCCCAGCCTCAGCATTCCTACCCTAAGTTAGTGAAAAGAGAACAGCACTTTCTATAAACACAGACTATGATTTATTTATTTCATGCAGTTTATATGCCACTAGATTCTTAAAAACAAACCCACCACCCGCAAAGCAGTTTACAAATAAAAGAATGGCCATTGCCTGAATTTTCTCTCATGGAGAAAGAGGTAGTCAATCACAGTATTCCGTACCATCTACTGACTATGTGTGTACAGTACTGTGTTTCACCAGAAAAATTTATGGATTTAACTAGGCAACGAGAATCGAGAAACTGAACACATTAAACATGGCAATCTTGGGATGCTTCAGCAAAGGTATTGCAAAGATGCACATGGTAAGAGGGAGATGGCAAAGAGTTCTAGCATCAATGCTTCCATTTAGATCATACAACCCTCCCCTGATCTGGCATGGTCCAGATGTATGGAACTACAGCTCCCATAATCCTGAGCCATTGGGACTGAGGGGGACTTGGGCGTCCGACCACACCTGAAGGGCACCCAATTGGGGAAAGTTGGATTAGGAACTTAGAAAGGTGTAAGAACTGAATGCTACCACAGTCACTAGAAAGAAGCATTCTACAGACGCTCAGCATCACCTAGAGCAGGGGTCAGCAACCTAAGGCCCATGGGCAGGAAGCAGCCCGCAGAGGTTGTTTGATCAGCCCACGATCTGCCCCCGAACCCAGTTGCCTGCCCGCTGTGCTAAACTGGATCAGCGCAGGAACTCGCTTCCGCAGTGCCGGAAATCACATCTGTGCACGTGTGCAATCCGGCCCAGGCAAGATAAACCTTGCCGACCCCTGAGGGCACCCAACACAAACATTCTCAGAGGAAATTTGCTCAAGACGTACCTTCTCTTGTTTCTGCTTCTCGCTGCATAGCACTGTCAAGGAATTTGTGATCTTTTTCAAGTCATCAACTTCCACTAAATTGGAAATAAAAGCACAGTAAGGATGGTCATTCATATGGCTTTCCATGCACTGGACCCAGTTTGTTTCTCTTACTGAATAATGGGATTCCTATTTACAAAACAAGTGTGGCATTTTAGATCTCCACAGGAAGCCCCTTTCAGAAAAAAATGCTTCAGACGGAATGGAAAGAAGCCAAGGGAAAGAAGGGCTGAAGCTTACTAGCAAAGCATTGTGGGTGTTCAGATGCTTGTGGCCACAGGTTCAGCCGCTGCCATCTCCAGGTTACAAGCATCTCAAATGCAGAGCTGAAAAAGACCCCTCTGCCAAGCAGGGTAGACAGCCCTGGGTCAATATTCCCAGGTCAAGGCGGCTCTTCCTTATACTGCTTGTAAGTGGAAAACAGGAGACAGATGAAATAAGCAATTGCTCACAAGCTCTCACATCTCTGAAAGGAAAACCCGTCAAGTCTCCCCCTTGGGGAGGCCGCCCAGCTGCTGTGACAGA
Source organism: Podarcis pityusensis (assembly GCF_964106645.2). Classification (NCBI taxonomy): domain Eukaryota; kingdom Metazoa; phylum Chordata; class Lepidosauria; order Squamata; family Lacertidae; genus Podarcis; species Podarcis pityusensis. The sequence goes on along the minus strand of NC_138039.1, from coordinate 26,639,640 downwards.
GATACAAAGGACAAGGCTGATCATAGTGGTACAACCCAATCACAGAAAATATTTTAGGTGGTCATGCTGGTCCAGTAAATAGATTATGATCCCAAAAACCCTCAGGCAATGCCGATAGGACTAACTAAAATGCCACAAAGATGCTGACTGTTACGTAAAACAGCAAAACGGAGTAGAAGGGGAGCCAAGTGCAAAATAAGTCACAAAAACGCCCGAAGTGCTGCAGTTTGTAACAGTCTTCAGATGGAGCACAGGACATATTATACAGACTAAGAACACCAGTTTAACCCCACCTGACCACCCAGCCTCTCCCAATTGATCCCCATTTTATCTCTTCCACATGTTTAGAAGAGCAGAGTGCAAATTTGTGATAAGCATACTTACATGAAATACATACATCTCGAACTAATGCTTCCAAAAAACCAGCATAATATAGGGATTTCTCATACTGTGTTATTTTCTCTTTTAACAATTTGCCGAACTCCGTGAAGTCATCTTTGGAAGATGGATTCATGGCATCTATTCCACACGTGCTATTTACACCTGTAGAAAGAACAGCCAATTGATCAGAGTGGTGTTGGAGACAGGATGGCAAAAATCATTTACATTTCTGTGGTGCCCAGAAGTGAGGGGCAAACCCACCCACCCCATTTCAAGTATCAGGCTCCCTGGCGGCAAATGTGACAACAGAACATCCTTGTGTATTCCATACATGTCCCTGCAGCAGTCTCTTAACACTTACCAAAGGTTTCTTTTGCTAACTCAAGGTCTGCCTCTTCTTGCAATTTCTGCAGCCGTAGTTTGTCTGCTAACTGTTCTTCTGGCGTAAGTTCTTTAGATTCTTCCGATTCCTCTAACTTGAAAGAAGTAATAAAATCAAGATCAACTACATGCAGCAGCTCTTTTGTCAATGCTGCTTAATAAACTAAATATGGAAGCCAATGTGGATTTTAGAAAGCTTGGCATTCATATAGTGAGCAAATAGTGGGAATATTTTGCATCTTTACTTTAATGTCCTTACATGAACACCCCTTCTAGAAAAAAAATCTGACCACTTAGTTGAGCATACAGGGGTATCACAAACAGGTTTAACTCTTGCTTTATTCAACTATATTTAAAAAAGTGAAACTTCAAAAATAATTGCATATGTTTATATATATATAACTAAGCAACAACATAGCAAAAATTGCAGAGTCCAGTATGAAACAAATTTTTTTTAATCCCCTACCTATTACTAGAAATGGATAGTCATGTAAGACTGTAATAACACTGCTTCTACAGGGTCAAATGGACCCCCCTTTTTTGCACAAGTTAGCTTTTCAATCTGTCATTTGTGTCCATCACCAGGCACAACAATGATGAAAAACAAGATAAAATACCTCTAAAGCAGGCATAGGCAAACTCTGCCCTCCAGATGTTTTGGGACTACAACTCCCATCATCCCTAGCTAACAGGACCAGTGGTCAGGGATGATGGGAGTTGTAGTCCCAAAACATCTGGAGGGCAGAGTTTGCCTATGCCTGCTCTATAGTTTGGTTAAAATACAAACACCCCTTCCCCTTCCTTATTGGAGCCTGGGAAGAGGCCTCAGCATCAAGATGGAGCCTTTAAAGACCCACAAGACCCCTGTAGTGCTCAGGGTGGTCATCCCCCCTATTTAACCCAGTGTGACAGCTGGCTGTTATGAAAACTTTTTGCCGTTTTTGGTTTCTTCTGCTAGCTTGATTATTGTCTTAAAAAACACTTTCCTTTGCAATTATAATCAAGTTTGCCTGTACTTTCTGTTGTTGTGACTGGTCTTTAAGTAAGATACAACACTACAAATCCCAGCAGCAAAATCAAGGGCCTTCCCCTCAGAGAAGTCATGTTCACCTGGGGAGTTGGAGGGTGCCTCTCAAAGCTAACCTCACCAGGTGATCTACATACAAGCAGAGGGAACTGATTTGGGACAGCTACGCATGTAGCAACTCACTCAAAGCAGCAACAACTGGAGCAGCTCAGTGTGACCTCATGGGACAAACTCGGAACATCCAGACAAAGATCTCACTGCGTGGATAGAGCTGGCCTTTGGTAACTCAGATAAGTATTCCCCACCCCCAGCTCTTTGACATCCTCATAGGCAAAAGCTATTGGGGCTCACTCCTTAACAAACCAAAAGGGCAGGTAAAACTGAATCAAGGCACTGAAATTTATCTGGTGCATGAAGTAGGATCTCCACCCTCTCCTATCTCAGAAACGCCTTACCCTTTTTTTAATCTCCTCTTGCTTTTTCTTCTGCAGTTTTTCCCTCTCTTTTATTTTTTCTGCTATTTTCTTCTTTTCTGAAACTTTGGGTTCTGCAAACAGGGCACAACATTATTTCCTTCCATTTTATTTTTCAGTGCTAAGGATTCAGAACAAGAACTGCTACCCACACATCATCCATAGGTATCCAATCCCATCTGCAGGAAACATGCATGAGGCTGCCCATGCCACAACCAGCACCCTCCTGCCCCACAAAAGGAGCAGAGTCCCCCTCCCCCGCCATATTTCTCACCTGTCTTTACATCCGCCTCCTTTTCTTCTTCCTCTTCCTCATCATCCCAATTATCCTAGATGGGGGAAAGAGTAGGTAGGACTGGTTGTCAGCAGTCACGCCCAATGCAGCAGCCCCTGACCCCAACACTAGATCCTTTTGCAAATAATTCAATGCAGTCTTTGGAACTGGAGTGGATAACTTGGTACCAGGGCTTACCACTGAAGAGGCCAGGTATATTTCCACCACTTCAGATCACTGAGGCCTTATGCAAGGGAAGTTGGCAGAATTATGACTCTGCTCTTTAAGAATCTCACTGCTCCCACCCGTAAGAGTTACAGGAACTGAGAGATGGACTCTCAACTAAGGCCAAGCTCAGCCAGCAGGCTGGCTTCCTTTATGACCCACTCAAAGAATGTTTTTCCAAGGACAAAAGAAAGTTTTCCTTGGAAAATGAGAAACATTCCCACAGTGTAAAAAGCTATAGAATGTCACCCTGTGTGGATGCTGTTCCAGAGAGGAGCCCTCAACTGGAGCGCTAAAGCCAGCCATCAGCTGCTTAGCTATTTCCACCAAAGACATCTTAAGACAGCATCCTTGAGCTAATATAGCTGCTGCAAGATGGCATCTCTGCATCTCACTGGAGCCAGCTCAGCCACAGACTCGGGTCCTTCCGGCCTTGAAGAATTGCAACAAAGCATCAGACTTAATTGCTAACTCCAAGCAGCACACTTTAATTACCAACATAAGTGAAAAACAAGAGGGGAGGAACTGGACTTCCCAGTCCAGAGTGCTTTTGCTCACCCAGCAAGTGCCAGAACACAAGAGTTCTGCCTGGAGCTGCAGCTCCAACACATGGCGCATTGGCTCAGCAGTGTCCCTCATAGCACAGCTGGATCATCTTCCCTTGCACACCAGTCTTTCAGTCTGCAGCTAACAATAAAACAAGAACTGCCTTCCCTGCCTGGAAGTTCTTACTTGCTGCAGGCAGCCAAAGTAGTGGCTATTTACAAACCTGTTTTTGAAACAGTAGCAAGGGAGGCTCCTTTTTCCATTCCATTCCATTCAATAATCAACAGCAATGATTTACAAGTTACTCATCTCTGCATCCTTGAAAAATTCACTCTGTCTGTGTGGATAGAGACCAACTTATCTTTTGCAAGTAACATTTCTGACAAACTATACAAGTGTCAACAGATATTTGAAGTATAAGCCAAGGAAACTATGTGGCTATTTTTACCTGCAGGGATTATGACACACATCAGGCAGTCACTCATTTCCCACAAGTAAACTAGTGTGCCTGGCCATATTCTAGGGACAGGCCCTCTGACACCCCACTTTCAGCGTCTAGCTTCTCAGCAGCAACCCTACAAGCAGCCACACCCTCTGCCTGGCTTGACACACCTCCATGCCCATGGCCGATAAGGGCAAGACTGAACATATGGCCCTGCCCCAAGTCCATTTGCTCCCCTGATACAACCATGGCTGGAGCCCCAGAAAAACAAAACAAATTCATGACAGTTATTCCAGCTCTGAGAATATGATCACTATAGAAATAAACTATATATCGACAATATGTTCGTTCTGAAAGAATCTGGCAAGGTAGCTGCATCAGAGAAAGCTAACAGAAATCAGAAGAGACTCAAACATGAACCATCAACAGGGTTATTAACTTACATTAAACTTCCATCAGAGCACCAAAGTTTGTGCCCCAAGATGACAGACATGGACAATGTTACTGTTCGGTTGTTTTAAGAGAATCCAAAAATATATTAAAAACTCTTCCATCATTAAGAATTTTAGCACGTCCATGATTTTTGTTGGAGACAAATCCAGTAAGAATGGCTTGATCAATTGGAAATATCTCCCTCTCAAACACTGCACCGTTCCCCAGCTTTCTGTTGTTAAGCCCCCTGCTACATCACAGAAAGGTACAGTTGCCTGACAAGTTTTATTTCATGATTTGCCTTGTCTGCTTTTAAGGGAAAATCTGCAAAACTCAACTAGAACCTTGCCTGAAAGATACTAAACCTATTTCATGTTATTAGGTTAACCTGAAGTCCGAACAAGCTTGATTCAAACTACCTATTTCACCTGCCTAGGCACCAGTGTAATGTTACCTGGTGTAAGAGATGGTAGCTGCTCCCATCTTTATGCCCTTCCCCTTCATGATCTCACACTCTTTCCAAAACATATAGTAATTAGATACTGACTGGTCAGCGGGCAGCTACATCTGGGTAATCCCACCTGCCTTTCTCTCTGCAGGCTGTGAGCAAGGGAGGCCCCACAGTCTAAGCCAAGAAACGGAGCCAGCCGGCTGCAAGCAAGAGAAGCAGGACTTGACAACAAGAGATCTCAAGTCCATAGAAAAAAGCGGGGTGCCTTACAATGGTGACCCCTACCAGCGGGGCCATACAGACCTTGCTGAGATCTCCTTGGGCCCGCTCTCCCCTCCCCACATACATACAGGCAGCATAAAGCATTTGGCCATGGCGGTGCCACATGCCCCCGGGCCAAATCCTGCCCTAGATGAGCAAGTGCCAAAGCCGAGCCCGACACAACCAAGTCGCACGCGGCTTCTCCCGCGGCGGGGCCAACTTCCAGATCGACTGGGGAAACGGCTTCCACGTCCGGGGCTCCCTGGAACGACTGGCAAGGGGGCGCCGAGGGGCCGCGCTGGCCGAGCAGCGCAGCAGCCCCGGCACCTGTTGGGCCGCCACATGGCAGAAGCGGAAGCGGCCCAGCAGGCGGCGGCCTGAGCAGCCCCCACCCCCATTACATACAGGATCCTTTCCTGCTGAGTCATCAGCCCCTTTCCCGAGCCGGAGGGAGACCCAGCCCGAGAGGGAGGAGACCCAGCTCCACATATGGAGGGCCGCGGAGGAAGGACGGGGAGGCAGTTCCAACACGCTCCCCCCCCCCCCGCCCTGTTCCCGCTCGGAGGAGAAGACCCCCCCAAATCCGCTTCCAAGTCCCCACCCCTGTCGCGGGGGGAGGCAGAGGCGTCTCCATAGCGACCGGGCCTACAAGGGGCCGGGAGGGGAGAAGCTGCCCACCTTGACGTCGTCGTCCTCGTCCTCGCCGGCCCATCGATCCACCGCCACCACCCCGGCCGGCGTGGGTAGGAGCCGCCTGGCCACGGGGTCCGGCGCCTCGAAGGAGTCCACGTCTGTGGCGGGAGAAGGAGGGAAAGCGGCGTCAGCGGACGGCGCTGGGCCGAGGGGAAGGGGGAGGGAGGGAGCAAGACGCGCCGCTGGGCCGGACTAGGCCGGGCCGGACTTACCCCAGGAGTCCGCCTCGGCCGCCATCTTGCCCGCTTGCTCGCTCAGGCCAGTCAGGCAAGCAGGAGGGAGGAGGAGAAGTAGGCGTCAGCCGCGCGGAGCATGCCGGGATGGAGGAGGCGGAGTGGAGCAATGGGCGGAACTTCCCGCCGACCCGCTCCGCCCCCTCGCAGACCCCGACGGCGACGTTGGCCATAGATTTACTAAAATGGTGACTTGAGCGCGGGGACCCAGCTTCCGGCTCTGTTTAGGCCGGATAGGAGTTGCCGCCTGTTACCCGAAAAAGCAGAGGAGGGAGAAGCGGTGTCTCTGCAAACTCCCGGCTGCCGCCTTGACATTCATTTATTCTACGGGTGAGAAAAACAGCCCCAGACCTCATGGTTTACGCGCTGACACACTCACGGCGCAAAAGCGAAAGGGATTGCAGGGCGGAGATCGGGGAAGCGGAGCAGCCTCAGGCCCTGGAATTTTTGGCATGGCCAGCTTGGGGGAGGCAGAACAACTAAGCAGAGGCGGCGGCAAAAGTTGCTGGTAGGGAGGCCCTGCGCTCCAAGTGCAATGTCTGCGGGTGGCTGCGAGTTTATTCCATGCGGCCTCTCCCAACTTGCTGCCTTCCAACTTCCAGCAGCCCCCCAGCCTGGGCCGCCATGGGATATCATAGAACTGCAGGAGTTGGAAGGGACCCCAAGAGTCATCTAGTCCAACCCCGCGCAATGCAAGAATCACAGCTAAAGAATTCCTGACAACCGCTACTTAAAAAACCCCCATCAAGGTGAGGCCACCACTTTCTGAGGAAGTCCGTTCCACTGTCCCAACAGTTCTTACGCTCAGAAAGCTCCTCCTAATGTTTAGTCACAATCTCCTTTCTTGTCATTTGAATTCATTGGTTCGGCTCCTCCACTCTAGAGCAGCAGAAAACAAGTTTGCTCCATATTCCATGAGACAGCCCATAAAATATAAAACACAGTGCACTTATAGAAAATATGAAACACTTATGCCTGCAGGGATTTAAGCTGGTGACCCTGCGGCCTGTTTTAGTGCCCTTCACTTTTGCATTACTGCAAAACCTTTCCCAGCTCTTGTCTCCACTTTCAAGGCTTCGAATGCAGAATAAAGTTGACTGGTCCTTTTTGCTACTTGAAAACAATGGTTCTGTTACATTAGGCTTTTTTGTAGACTTACACCATGACTGCCTCTTGCTCGCTGCTATTCACTGCTATCCTGAGAGCCTTTTCACACATGACACTGTCAAGACATAGTCATCACCCTACCTATTATTTAATTCAATCCCAGCCTCTCATCTTTTGGCAGAATGACAGCAAGAACACCAGTGTGGTGTTTGAACTTGGGACTTAGAATAGCTGGCAGGCAGTGGCAACCATGCCTGGGCAAGTATGCCTGCCTCCTTTATTTTTTGCTTTGAACTGTTGTTACTGAAGTGGGAGCTCACTGAGCACCAGGACTTTGCAACAGGCAAAATTCCCACCTTTAACTCTAGGGGGCGCCCTGCCACCTCCTTGCTCAGCTCTAATCAGCAGTCAAGACTGAGTTACATCTGGCAGCTCTGAGAATCTGCAGAGGTTTTTAAAGCACTCTAAGCACATGCATGTTTCAGATTGTATGATCAATTTTGTAGGAGCTGGACAGGAGACTGCAGAATACATTAGGCCTGCCCTGGATGCTGCAAGCAAAAGGGACAGATAGGCAGTTAGCAGCCTCCAGGTCGCTGGGAATCAGGATTGGTAGAGCTGGAAGGGAGCCGAAGAGTAATCTAGTCCAATCTTGTTTCTCAAGTGCCTCTGAAAAGCCTGCCTATAAACAAAGAGAAGCATTTTAGGGAAGTCAATAGCAGGTCGCCTGCCAAATGACCAGCAGCAGCTTTCACCAACCTGGTGCCCCTCAAGGTGTTTTGGACTACAACTCTCATCAGTTTTGCCTGGGCTTTCTCTGCTTTTTGCCACTGGATGGGTTTTGAGATTCTTTGATTCAGCTTGGCTCAGGGCATCTTTTGCCGACCTGGGGGCTGATGGGAGTTAATGGTCCAAATCATTTGAAGGCACCACTCTAGCAGAGGTTGTGTTAGGTTTTAACAAAAAACAAACGCAAGTTTGCCGCCACCACCCCTTTTGTATTTAAAAAGAGTAAATCTTCTTTGTGTGTGAATTACTTCTAAGAGAAGATAACTATTTAATTTAACACAAAGCTGCATTTGTTAGGAAACCTGATGTCTTGAGCATGCTCAAACCAAGCACTTGCACAACCCTGCTCAGGGAAGTTTTTAGTTTGTGATTCTGTATTGTGTTTTTACTATTTTTTGTTGGGAGCTGCCCAGAGTGGTTGGGGCAACCCATATAAGTAAATAATAATAATAGCAGAGATCCACAAACCTATGGAGATGTACGTAAGATAATCTAATTTTTACTGTTTACAAAGCGCTGCACACCCGTTAACTTTAGAAAAGTTTTGTTAGTATTAATTCTTTTTTAAAAAGCTGGAGTTGTGGATAGGTAGTGCCAGATGACTTGCTGTCCCATTTCTGATGTTTACTTGAGTGAGGGAATTCAATATCCTAAGCCATTCAGGAAGGAATGTCATTTGCTGCTTAGGGGTTAGTAGTAGGTTTTGCTTTAGGTTTTAAGTTTTTTCTTGCTGTTCACCTCTAACCCACAAGCCATATTATGCATGCAAAATCCTTAGAAAAAGAAACTTAAAACAAAGGAAAATGTATAGTAGAAATAACATATTATGCCCTTGTAATAACTAAACAGTGGGGGTAGAGTCATATATTCTTGTTAAACAGTTTTTATCAGGGAGCGAGAAAAACTGGTATGTCCCATTACACAGTCCCTCTCAAGGTAACATTCAGAGTCTCTACTGATCATTTCATTGGAGGGTTCTTTTTTAAATTACTAAGCCATTTGCAAAATGCCTAAATTTGCTTTAGACAATCTATGGCTGCTTTCTTATTTTTATTTTAATAGTCTGTATATTTTAATACAGTATGTGATTGGTCAATCATAAACTATATTCTTAATTAACTGGTTTTTTAAAGGCACCAAAAAAATGAACAAATGACTCACATTTTGAGCATCAGAAACCAGTTTACAAAAGGATGCAAAACATGGCAGCCAGTGAATGAAGAATTAAGACACTGATCTGAAAGTGCTCAAATCTTCATGAATACAAAGTAGCAGCAGCTTGTTGTGATAGCCAAACCCAGACTAAACCCTGCAAATGGAAAGTGCTCCTAAAATAATTCTTAGCAGATTAGAACTTGATATGGCTCAATAGCCACACCAAACTATAGTTGAGGAAGCTTAATTATGGTTTGGGCTGATACCTGAATTGACCAAGCACACTTTGCAGCAATCGGACTCTTGTGCTAACTTGTGCTAACTAGGCCATGGCACAATGTTTGACTTGGCAAACCATAACTACAGCTGTAGCTTTACCTCCAGAGAATGGAAACAAGGATTGCTGAGCACATGGAACATAAAAGGAGGCAGCAGCTTTAAGCTGTGTCTGCCTGTCCATTTGGAAAAGAATCATCTGGTTTGGTGATAGGGCTTTTAAAAATCACATCAAAGATGGGTGCTTTTGCTAAAAAGGGTGGGGGTGACAGATAAGGAAAATCTGAACAACTTTGGACTTTTCTTTATGCAAGTAGGAATTCAGCTGGAGTAAGTGATGGAATACAAGTTTGTGTGCTTTGCCTTTTTTCAATGATAGTTCTCAAAATGCATTTGGCCTAAATGTTCTCTATAACAAAAGGAAGACCTTCTCATACTACCTTGTTTAGTTATTCCAAATTCAAGAAAAACAACAACCCAACCATGCCAAAAGATTGAAATCGCAACACCGTATGACATTTACAATAACCATAGTAGCATTTTTACATTTCCACCGAAAAGGGACAATGGGAATTAAAAATCAGACTTGCACCAACTTACAAAATGATACTTTAATATGTATTTACAGAGCAGCCTGCAATGGTTGATTTAGCTGTCCTAGGTAGGACTGTAGATTTCCCTACAATTTCTAATAATCGTTGTTGTAATAGCTCACATTCTTTCTTCTTTTCTCTTTTCAGTGATCACATAACAGGTAGGTTGGTAATATGCACTGTGTCAGCTTCACGAAAAGCAGTGGGGTTTGTAATGGATTTTTTTTTTTTTTAAATGGAAATGCACAAATGCTTTAGAAAGGTACTCTAAAGAAGATGCTGTACAGTTTTTCCTTCAAGTCACCAAAAAATGTCCAACTATTTATTTGGTGGGGAGGAGGTTCTACTCACTTATTTCTGAACTGCAGAAAATAAAGAATCTCTCTGTGCCTACCTTCCACCGAGGCAGGTACATTTTGCTCCCATCGCAGCTGCCATTATCGTGCTGCTGTCACCCCACTTTTAGCTGGTGCTTCTATCAAGCTGAAGAAACTCAGCCCGGGCAGGTGTCCCTGCAAAGCCTCCTCGGTCAACTTCTGTATCCAAGTGTGAACAGAAAGAGTGTGCATGGGATGCCTCTTCCTAGAGAACACTGGGAAAAACTGCTGTGGGTTGCTAGCATCGGTAGGAGCAATAAGGGAGTGTTTCTTGGTTATCACTAGATGTATCTTTTCCTTTAAAAAAAAAAATGTGGTAAATTTAAAACTTAACATTTTCAAAATCGAATGTATCTATATCGCTATTTTTAGCAAAACAGGAAGGGAGTGGTTACAGGGGTCACTTCTCTGCAAACACATACACATTTATAATTATATATGTATATATATATATTAATATACATATACATATACATATATATATATAATTTATTATACATACATATATATGTATATACACATTTATATATATATATATATATATATATATATATATATAAAATTAGTAACATTATGTACATTTTATTTCAATAAAGACGTTAAGACAAACAGCATAAAGATGTTCAGATGCCCTAAAGATAAATACATTTCAGAGATTCTCATTAAAATGAATTTGTATCATTTTCCTGCAAGCAAAATACCTTTAGCATTCTAGATAGCAAATGCCTTTCTTTCTTTCTTTCTTTTTCTTTCTTTCTTTCTGCAGAAAATCCACCAAAATTTTGTTTCAAATGAATAATGATTTTCCACAAAGCAGGCTTGCTCTACATGCTTACTTTTTTTTAACAGTTCAGTGACACAATGTGCTAGCTACATATACAACAGATAATATAGTAAGAAAACACTCAACCTGATGAAAAGTTAAAATCTTCATTAATACATTGGAAAAAGTTGATATAACTCATGCCTTTTAAAATCAAAAAATACAAAAATTAAATGTTTTCCTAAAAAGATTTTCCTTATTTTAAGGACTCATTTGAAAATGAAGCTGCGTGTAATTTGTACAATAAAATTGTACAAGTAAACAGGTAATATACATAAAAAATTAATTGACATACTTCTCAATTATCAGTTGTCCACCTTTAATTTCCAATACTGTACTTTCTTTAACAAGCATACAAAATATCAAACTTCTCTTTAGAAAAAGTGCCATTCTGCAACACCCTTTACACAAAAACAGCCCGAGCCTATGGCATGTCAATGCAGTTTAGAGGCAAAGCTTACTAACTTTTACAAATTTTTCCTTCCATAAAAAGCCTCCTAAAAAGGAGATTACACTCCATTAAAAAAATATCAGCCTCTTTGTACAAGCTGCATTAGAGAACCAAGGCTTGAAAACCATTTCCATATAGCATAGAAAACCACTTTGATAGCATATCAGCTGCACTGGTGGCAAAGGAGTGTACTGAACCACAGGGTTATGCACAGTTACTGTGGTGGCCCTGTCCCTGCTAGGCAAGAAGTTTAGCGTTGATTGTAACAAGCTGCATAGCAGAGAGACCAACCCACGCAAGACAGTTTCAAATACTGAACTGCTCTCCACAATACTTCATTCTTGGAGGACACCGAAGGCAGAAGTAACTGAATTGCATTAGACCAAGCAAGCTCTCCCCAAGGACTTGTATTATGCACAGTAGACTCTGAGGTATTGATCCTTGTCCATCAGCCATGCGCACCACCACAATAGATCATCTCTGTCCAGAGTACATGCCATCACAATGGTTTAAATATTCTGAATATTAGTAATTCTTATATTTTTTCTTATCTAGCCAGTCTCTTGATTTTTTTTGAAAAGATTTCCACTACAGTAGAATATTACAGAAACAAAAAATATATATTTAAACGCAGATTTCTAAATGAAACTTACATGGAATAAAACTAGATAATATTTTTAAACAAATATACAGTATGCAGGCAGTCAAAGCAGGAAAATGGCCATTCAATTGTATAATAAAAAACTAATAAAACTTGGCTATTCCCAGAAAAACTATGAAGCCGCCTCAACTAAAAGGAATGCATAATGAAATTCTAAACTCTAATACAAGTCAAAAATGTAAGAAGGTTATAAACCTTAACAGGAAAAAAAAACATTTACTGGCCATTCCTGTTGAAATGAGAATCTTAAAAGTAACACAAAGTGGCTATAAACCCACTTAGAGAGCACCGAACAGAGAGAAAAGAAAAAGAGTCCATTTTCAATCTCTGTTATTTCATAAAATCCTGTGTGTGTGTTTATAGGTCAAACTGCTGGTGGCAGAAACAGAATTCTTTAAAAACGGCAGATGTCCTGTACATAAAAAAAATTATTGGAGTTGCACTAGTTCTAAAGACGCTTCTGTTCTAGCCTACCTACTGTATGGATTCCATTTGGCGAATATTATTATATAAAGTTCTTCTGTAACCCTTGATTATTGTTGGGCACCAGAGATAAGAAAAGCGAGACAGGGTACAAAAATGCAAAAATTTCAACAGTAATGGCAATGTTTTTGTTTTAGTCCAAAAAGAAAAGGAAAAAAAAGGTCCTGCATTTTCTTCTCCTTCAGCTACCTGGCAAAGCATTGGTGTTTAGTCAGGGGGTAGTAAGTCGTGCAAGCGAAATCTGTCTCTGATGTGAGGTCGAACATCTTCATTCTAAAAAGAAGCAAGGAAGGAAAAACCAATAACTTCCATGTCTCGTATGTAAGAAGCAGCTCCACTTGTAAAGTGCACGGTAGTTCACCACCACAGCAGAAGAAAAGATGTCAACAGAGATTCTAATTTTCAACTGCTCACCTGCAATTTTTCCACAATTCTCTTTTACTCAATGTTATGCCTAAGCCTACTTCTATGCAGAATTTCCAAGTACACTGACTTCTTGCATGCATGTAAAATCCAGCGAATGATTTTGCTTTTGTTCCTCTCCAACCCAATTCCAGAGACTCAAGGCAGCTCCACTACTCTAGCCATCCTCTGCAAAATTCCACATTGCTCGGCCTCCTGAAAGCGTTCATCCTTGAGCTTTGGCAGACTTTACATTTACTAATGCAGAAGCTATAGCAGGAGTGGGGAACCGCCAACACATGGGCCAAATTGGAACCTGTGCTGGGCCAAATTAAGCCAGGCAAGCTAGAGGTTCCCCGCCCCTGCTCTAGCTTATTCCCAAACCACACCAACCTGCCCCACACCTAATGAGACATGCAGCATCAGGTGTGGGGCAGGTGCACAAAGTGCCAAACCTTAGAAGTGTGCGCCTGATTGCTGTCACCACCAGTTGGTGAATGGGTACTTAAAAAGGTAATGGTAAAGGGACCCCTGACCATTAGGTCCAGTCGTGGCCGACTCTGGGGTTGTGGCGCTCATCCCGCTTTATTGGCCGAGGCAGCCGGCGTACAGCTTCCGGGTCATGTGGCCAGCATGACTAAGCCGCTTCTGGCGAACCAGAGCAGTGCACGGAAATGCCATTTACCTTCCCGCCGGAGTGGTACCTATTTATCTACTTGCACTTTGACATGCTTTCAAACTGCTAGGTTGGCAGGAGCAGGGACCGAGCAACGGGAGCTCACCCTGTCACGAGGATTCGAACCGCCAACTTTCTGATTGGCAAGTCCTAGGCTCTGTGGTTTAACCCACAGCGCCACCCGTGTCCCTCTGAATGGGCACTTAGAGCATGCCAAATGAGGTTGGGTGCACTACTAAGTTCCCCATGGGGAATTCCATAGTGCAGCCAACCCCACAAGAAAGCAGAAGTCAATGACTATCAGCTGACATATGCTAACTTCAAGCTCCATGGGACTTGTTGTACTACTGAGTTCCCCAAATGGAACTCCACAGGGAGTTGAAGGGGCTTGCAAAGAGCAGCGGAAAAGCTCCTTGCAGGCAGCCCTGCTAACTGTTTTGAAGTGCCCGTGATTAGCTGATCAGTGGTGCTGAAATCACTGTGCAGAAATATTTGTAAACCCTGCATGATGATCTGGAATCCCAAACAATGTTTTTTTAGGGAAGGCTTTTTACATCAACATCAGCATCCTCAATTATGCCCAGAAAGCAACAGAGGGCCACTACACTTGTAATGCTATCAAGTTTTAAGAGGGAAAATTCTATCAAAAGATTAATCACTGAAATACATACCATTTCTACAAGTTTCTCCAGAAAAGGAATCAATTTTAGGAGCTCATTGTCATTTTTATCCATGAACCAGCTCTCTATAGGAATTCCATTTGAAAGCTAGAAAAAGAAAAATATCAGAGGCAAGTTAAATTATTTATATATTTTTATTTGAATTTATAAACCCTTCCTTCATTCAGCTCACAAGGCATATTATAATTAAATACATGCAATTAAATAGGCCAACACCAGACATATGGTCAATTTACAAGAATTTCTGAAGCGAGTTCAGGCAAGTAGCAATACCATCTTACTGTGAGTTTCATTTTTGGCAATTCCCCTATGAGCCCAACAGTCCCCAAACATGAAAAGCTGTAACGGTGGGAAACAAGGCTGGGGAAAGCAGTTGGAAACTTCAGTGCATTAAGTGCATCTTGCCTTACTACAGATTGTAGCTACAATCAATACAGTGCAGCTTCTGTTTCTGTCAATGGATCATATCAAAACTTTGTTTGCTTCCTCTCCATTCCAGAGAGTTCATGCTTAATGCTGAAACATCCTGGCCCCTAATCCAGGAAGGCGTGTGAGGGCAAATCTCTTAACATGAGCAAAACTAATACAGGATAAGATCAACAGCAGTGTCCTAACTCTGATTCAACCACATAATTTCACATAAGCACACTTTTTCAGTATTTATCATGAAATATTGTGGTAGCAAACTGCCCTTCAAATTGTAAAGTACCATATACGTTTTGTGGTGAATTAGGTACTTGCCACCACATGCATAAACAAAAATCATGCTTTTTTACTTGCTGAGGCTACAGATGAAGTTATGTTAGCATTTGTTTTGTCTGCAGAGCCAGCTGCGGAGAAAAAACACTTACCTGATAGGCAAAGGCTTGTGGTGAATTGTCAATAATAATAGTTTTTGAGAGATCTCTACCAAGGATATTTAAATCCTTTATGTAGTTTCCTTGTACACAAACACAATGCTCACGGAAAAGTCGATGCCTGTATTTGGTTAAAAGAACACATTCAGATTACATGGAGAAAAATGTATATGAAGAAAATGCTGCTTTTTACAAGATTTCCTCTCTTTCACAGGATTTAATGTTAAGATTTGTCTTTTTATTAAATGGTAGTTTTTTGGTGTGTGTGGTGTTATATCTATTTGAAAAATAGATGTAAAAACACAGCTAAAGGTTGTTGTTTTTTGGCTGAAAAATAGGTTTTTAATTCTCTGCAGTACAATACTATATATATATATATATATCACGCAAATCCAAACAAGGCCTTGTGTTCTTAATGATTAATTTGACCAGGAGGTGGAGCACCTGTGCTGTTATCTATGGAAGAAAATCAGGCAATGATGAAGTGTTTTTACAATGATCCCGTAACATTTGGAGAGAACCCAAAGACAGCCAAGCCTCAACTTCCATCTTTCACGCACAAGTCCACCAGGAGAATTCAGTTGTTGTTCTTATGTTGATGTAGTTTTCATGTTTGAGCCTAATTTATTTGTACTGATTTAATTTTTACTATAATCTGCCAAAAGAACTTTTGTTATTGTGTGGGATATAAATATTATGAATATATAAAATAGGATGGCTCATCTTCAGGGTTCCAAACATCCAGCTGTGTCTTCCTTCAGCATAGTACACGCTATCAGGTCAACAGACCCCTCCCCGCAAGTTTCTGTTTTTCTTTCCCAATATTCCAACTTTCTGTGGTTCCTGGACACTACTGAGCATGCCCAGCAAACATTTGGGAGTTTTTCTTTTTTGCTTTTAAAAATGTTTTGTACTTCTGCATACCTCGGGGTTCACCCAAGCGTGCCGATACCTCCCGCCTGTTCCTCAGTAGCCCAATTCTGTCTGCACTCAGCCACATGAGTTCACTATTAGAAGGAACAAGTGGGACCTGCAACAAAATGTTGCATCATTAACACGAGTGCTTCTCTTCAGACTTCCAGTCAGTCACATATTTTTCTAGGATACTAGGTGCTGCTAGGGACTCAGGCAAGTCAGTCCAGCCCACCCCTCATTCCAGGCCAACTGAGTATCCTATTTTTCATTTACCAGTACACTCCCTCATATATGTAGGAAGCGCTACCTCATTGGCAGGTAGCCCCATTTTTCTCCCATGATTTTTCAGGTGATGCTGGACTCCAACTCCCAGCACCCCCAGCAGCTAATCAATGGTCAGGGATGATGATGGTCAGGGATGGTGGGAGCTGTAACCAACCACATCCAGAGGGCCCCCACAGATTTCCCACCCCTGCACTACTAGACCATCTGAGTTGCTACCACATATATGAATAAAATGGATAATCAAATCCTCCAATAGCAAACTCAAGGGGATTGAGTGATGACAGGGAATTGGAGCCAAAATGGGGTCACTGAGAATCAAGAGGAATATTTTAAAATGCTTAGTGATCCCTAAAGTATGCAGAAATACAACACTTTAAAAAACATCCTGTGGCAATCACACAGGGTCCCTGGACGTTTGACAGTCTATTGATCCCTGTGCCACCACTGTGATTGCCTCCTCGCTGCCACCAACCCGTTTCTCTCGGGTACACATGGAGTCCAGACAGTTGTTAACATTAACAAGTAATCAATTTATTTTATAAGCATGAACAACAACTTATAAGCATGTTCCTAACAACTTCAAACTGATTATCCCAATTATCTATCTGACTCCACCTAACAGTTCCTCTCACTCTCTCACATTAAAACTAGACCAACCCACAAACTTATCCTCCCTCTTCCTTCTCCAACTCCCCACTAACTTCCAAACAACTCCAACTCTAACTCTAACTCCTCCCCTTGGGTTACCACTGGCCAATCACTTCACACTCATTTAACCCTTTCCTTATGACCCACCTAGGAGGGCAAACACCACACCCCCCCACCCTGGAACATAAGAGTTCAATGAGAACTGAGCATGCCACCAGTGGCCACTGCAAGCTGCTATGGAATGCTGACATAATTTGGTAAAGAAAACCAGGAAATGGAAGGCTGGGGTGGGTAGAAATGGAACGAACTGGCCTGCTTGAGCCCCTCAGAACCTGGGGAAGGTATGGCTGGCAGGTGGGAACCCTGAACATGAGCACTCAGTAGGGCCTGAGGAGACACTGCAGCATTTTGTTGCAGGCACCCATTTGTTGTTGTACTGTTCAACGTTTCCAAGGTTTCAAAATAGCCTGTTGTCAGCGTTTTATCTGTGTTTCCATGTGTATTCAGCTATGATAACTAAAATGCACTCAGGTTCTACATCATAATAGTGTATGCTACAATTCTGATTAAAAAAGAAATAACAGCCACCACTTGGTCATCAAGCTTACCTGACCAGTTGCTTTTTGGGGTCTAGTATGTTCAGCAATTTGTCTGCATATACCTTCTTTGAAGCAGTAAAAAGAATGATCTGAAAATGAAGGGAGGATGTTGTTATTATCTGTTCTACTGCTGAAGGCTAAGATAATCATACAAGAGCCAAATTAAGTCCCTTTACCTCGTAGATTTGGGACATACGCTCCAAAAATTCTCTGAAGAATGGTCTTAATCTCACATAAACCTAGAACAAAAAGAAAAAGCAATTTTAAAATACACAGAATACAATAGGGACATTTTGCTTCAAATGGCAGGGGTTTCTGAAACTATAGTTGGTGGACAGCAGTGAAAATTTACAGTAAAATACTTATTATATTTAGTAATTGAAGAAGAAATAGTAATGCTAGAGAGGGTGTAAAAATCTTATTACTGTTTGCTTGTATAATTGGAAAACAAAACAAAATAAAAAACAACCCAGTTATTGTTTGGTTCGTATGTTAGTTTGTCCATATGTTTTATGATAAATCAATAAAAATTACTATTACTACAACTCACTCAAAAACTTTTAGCATCATCTACTGCACTTGATACAATGGCAATTGTACCAGGCAGTATCTTATTTTTATTATTATTTTTATTTTTATTTATAAGAATATTTATAAACCACCAACACATAATAGTATCAAAACAGTGTACAGTAAAATCATCATAAAAGTTTTAAAATCTTAAAATTATAGAATCATAAAATACAGAACACTTTGTCTCACCAAAACTGTATCAAATTAATTTTTTACAAACAAATAAGTTTTCCGCAGGCAACAAAATACCAGGATTGTAGGTGCCTGGAAAAGTGTTCCAAATTACTGAAAGCCTGGGTATGCTATTTCAGCATGTTCCCCTATACTGAAAGCCTTGATATGTGGAGAAACTAAAAAAAGTATGGGATAACTGGGACAATCAAGAAAGCTTCTCCAGATAAGCACAGTACATAAGGAATAAGGCAGTCCGTTCAGGTAACCTGGTCCCAGGTCATTCAGGTTTATACACCTTTATAATACATTGAGCTTAGTTCAATAACGTACTGGCAGCCAGTGCAGAGCTTTCTTCATCTGTGCAATATGCAGTGTTCCAGCAACAATTGGGGTGCAGCATTCTGCACTAGCTACAATTTCTGAACCAACCTCTAGAGTAGCCCCAAACAGAGTGTGTAGTCCAGTCCAGAAGGTGACCAAGGGCAGTACTACTGTGGCCAAACTATCCTTCCTGACATAAGTGTGTACAGGATGGAAGCCTTAGCTGTACTCTGTAGCTTCCACAAGAATGTTCCTCAGCAAAGATCCCCGTTTAAAGCAGGGATGTGCCACCATTTAGCTCACAAAGGACACATGTGGGTGGTTAGCGGCTGCATGCCTGTGGGCAAGGCTGGTGTTGGCTGGGAC
The DNA here is from genome assembly GCF_964106645.2 of Podarcis pityusensis. NCBI lineage: Eukaryota > Metazoa > Chordata > Lepidosauria > Squamata > Lacertidae > Podarcis > Podarcis pityusensis. The sequence goes on along the minus strand of NC_138039.1, from coordinate 26,620,610 downwards.
TGGAGAAAAGGAGAGCTGAATAAAGTGCACCCCAGTGCCCAACGGTGCCTTCATTATGTATCTTAGGCGCCAGGCAAACACATCCTCCTTCTCTCAGGCCTTTGCCTAATTAAACAATCTATGGCCTTTAAAACTATATGGGGTGGGAGGTATTGCTTTAGTTTGTTACTATGTTATGTATTTTTGTGCTTTTATATTGTAAATCACCCTGTGGTCCTTAGATGAAGCTAAAAAGCAACCCATTGCAGCAAATTGGGCTCAAGAAATGGAAGAGATACAGCAGCAGAAGCTTTGCTGTTCATCTGCTTTGGTGCCTGGGGCAAGTTATGGTGGGAAGGGCCACCTGTTTTGCATGCAGAAAGTCCCATGTTCAATCCCCAACATCTCCAGGTACAGCTGGGAGAGAAAATACTGAGTTCAGCAGACGAACTGTCTAAGTCTAAGTCAGCTTCCTATGTTCTGGTGTTCCCAGGTTACCCCTCCCTCCCTATGTAAACAGCATGCCCCAGTCTGGCAAACAGCTCTTTAGCAAGGTATGGGAAGAGTGACTGTGATGTGGAGGAAGGGATAACTCTCCCTGAATACCTTCCAGTCCATCCAAATTTGCTCCCTCAGGTGGGTGGGAGATGAAATTCAGCAGTGAGGGTGGACTGAGTGCCTGTGGTGAGTCACACTGAAGGGCATGAGAAGGTTGCTCTCTAGTGAACTAAAGAGAAGTCTTATTCACTGATTAACAATCCCTTCATCAGAACCTCTGCAAGTGCCAGTACAAGTTATTAGTACCCAAGTGTGTACTGAGTACTGACTCATAGAATCACAGAGTTGGAAGGGACCCCCAAGTGCCATCTAGTCCAATCCCCTGCAATGCAGGAATTGGTTTCCATCCAGAAGAATAAACAATATTTGGCTGCAAAGTGGACAAAGAAGTTCTTGGGTTCACATTATTTCCAGTTGGTGTCAATAATTTAAGACAAGCTACCAATATGCCTTCGTCTAAGGGAAAAGCACAAATGCTAAAGGAGTGAGCAAGGCCTTTAAAAAAACCTCAACTCTAGACAGTTGCTATATTTTAGGATACTTAATTCTATAGTATCTTTCAGTGCCCAACTTGCTTTACAACTCTCATTTGCCTTCAAAACCACACTGAGAAACAAATTAAGCAGATCACCACTTCCAAAGGACCACATGACAGAGAATTTAAACCCCATACTGCCATCTTGAATCAGTACTGTCACCACAGGTCTTTGCAATCAACAGAAGATGATCATTAAAAAGGTGGGGAGAGCAAAAGAGTGAACTTGCATGGTCTCAGTCATTCTTTGCACAGTTAAGTAACTACTTGAACCTTCCTTCCTATTATTATTAATTAAATTTTTAGTCACCAACTCCAAAGCCTCCTGATGACTTACAATAAAATAGTTTAAAACATCAACATGTAAGATAAATAAAGCATAACCAAGTTTTTAACAAAGCAACAAACTAATAACAAAATCCACTCCTCAAGTATGGACACAACCCCCATTAAAATTTTAAAAAATTGAGCTACCCTGGCAGATAGCATTAAGGGCACCAACTGAGAAGAAGATAGTAAACTGCCTGGGAGGAAAGACAGGTATTTGCCTTCTGCCACAAAGACTGGTGCCAGGAGAGCATCTCTGGAGAAAGCACCCCAGAAATGGGGGACAACCACAAAAAAGTCTTTCTTGTTGCCATTCTGATTTTCAGCAAGATCTTGGAGGAAGTGTCTTCTGGATGACCAAAGGACCCAGATAAGCTCAAGCTTGGCTGCAGTAATGGACCACATCACTACAACACGATCATCGTGACCATTTGCACCAAATTAGTTCTAAATAAATTATGTAGCAAATAAAGAGGACTCTGGTCCACAAAAGGCTTTTGATTGTTTTTGCCTTTTGGAGTTTGACTGAATAATGGCTTTTCACAGACTAACAATAGTATTATGAAGCTGACACTTCAAACTTCCTTGCCATTTTCACTGGGCCCATATCAAAACAGAATAGGGGCAAACTCTGTTTATCTATAGCCATAGATGGCCGTGACTGCAATTTTGCAATTTCAAGCATACTTGGAAACTGGTTTCCCCTCAAAGCAATGAAACGTACTTCCAGATGTGAGCATTTGGCTTGAGAGGCAAAATGCTTAAGGGTTAGGACCAGGTCTGGAACATTTACAGCTGCAGTTCTTAACCTGCTTACTCTAGAGGAGCTTTTTATGAGACTAGCAGTGGAATAAGTGGATAGAGGATTACAAAGGTTGAGGAACAGAGGTCACTAAACTCCTAACTAAATGTTCAAGTTTGCAAAAATCAAGTTTTATGGTGCTAGCCCTGTGCTAGGCAGAAAAGGACTGCCAAGAAACTAATCACTCAATCAATCATTTTATTTGTATGCTGCCTTTCCAAATTTAAAACTACGCTCAAGGCAGCTTACAACATATAAAAAAATTGCATAACTACTAATATAACAAAAGTAGTTATAAACACTAAACAAAATATCAAAACCATTGAACACTTTCCACATAATTTTTAGGATTTTTATTTTGGATTTCACAACTGAACAGCAAAAGCAACAACAACCCCACCCCAAACAACACCCCCTAAACAATAGCCCAGCCCAAGAACCAAGGAGGGGTTTGTAAAACTGGAACTCTACATTTATTCCACCCAAGACTCAAATGTGTTGTTGCTCACTTCAGCAATATTTATATAAAGAAACCTCATAAAGTAGTGTTTACACTTCAGCTGTTCTCAGTAAGCTGTAATATTGGCAAGCCACAGAAAAGAAGATGATGCTATCAGCCAATTTTCAGCTCTTGCTTTTACTATCCAAAATATTCTAAGGTAACTTCCTAACTTATCTAATTAAAGAGGAAGCTGAACACTGGTGTCATTAAACATGATTTCTTCTGGGGAAAGGAAATACCTCATTTTAAGCCTCAGAATTTTGGAGGGTTTTACAGAACAAAAAAAGACTAATAATAATAATAATAATAATAATAAATTTTATTTATATCCCGCCCTCCCCAGCCGAAGCCGGGCTCAGGGCGGCTAACAACACTAAAATAGTGCAACATTATAAAAACATCAAAGAATTAATTAAAATCAAAATTGATGGCAACCATAAACTAAAGTATTGTAAAGATTGCCAAAGGAGGGAGTCAGGCTGCGCCCTGACCAAAGGCCTGGTGGAACAGCTCTGTCTTGCAGGCCCTGCGGACTAAATCCAAGTTTTAAAATTAGGGTAAAATACCTGGACAAGTGTCCATTTAAGGTGCCTGATGTCATTCTCCAAAGATACTACAGAGGAGTCCAATATCATGCAAATTACATGAAGGGAAGCTGTTGCTACTCCCAGGTACATCACACAATAGGGACCTGAGAACAACAGCTGGGGTCAGTGCAGCATCTTTGGCAGTTGCTGGAACACACCTCCAACTCTTCCTCTTTCCTCTGTTCTTCGCTGACCGAATTGTTGTACACACAGTAGATGGAAGCTAAGAATATGTTGTGAAGCACAACCAACAGCTAGCAATCTGGTAGTCTCCATCAACAAAAGCAACTCCTGCCACACAAGCAGCACCTAACTATGAAGGAAGAGATGGATCTGCACAAGTTATTCCCAGGTCTGTATTTTTAATCCCTTCTGAGCAGAATAGCATGGGTCGATTTTACTCAGGCAAGGCAGAAAAGCAAGTCTGCCCTAAGCTCTTTTGTAGTAAAATTATTTAAGCTTCCAGAACTCCTGCCTCCACCTGCTGGCAGGGAGAAAAGCTGCCACGTAGAAAGACAGCTAAGAGGAAGCCTTCTGGCTTCCTCATGCTTGAGCTCTTTACAAATAAATGAAAAGGAAGTGTAAAAGTATGCAAGTGTACAAGGAAGAAGCAGTGTGTCACAATACATCTAATATCTGAGGACTTGCCTGACAAAATTTCAAAGAATGTAATCAATACTGCTAAATTGCCAATGTTCCAGGAGGGCAAGAAGACACCATGTGCATGACAAGTGTTTGCCCATTTAATTTATATAAGCAGTTTTATACTTCACTGGAACGTGGTTTTGATTACCTGGTAAATGACATCTTGGAAAAGGACTGGAAATGTGAGTGCAGCATCTTCCAGTTCATTTAGACTACAGTGGACTAGTGTTTCATCCTATAAAGAATTAAGAAAATGAGATGACTTCGAAGGCAGGTAGAAATAAAGTATGCTCGGAAATGAAGCCCTCCCCCCTGCAATTTGTACAGCATACATCTCTCTCTCTCTCTCTCTCTGTCATACACACACACACACACACACACACACACACACCTTTCTATCATAACTAATGCCAATATGTATTCCTTACCAAGTCTAGAACTAAAGAAAATTCTGGTGTGCTTCTCGTTTTCAATGGAAGAGCAGGCTTCCGATTAAGTTGTTCTTCTGTTAGTGGTGGAACATGTTTGATGAAGTAGTACCTAGAAGAAAGGCAAACCAATATACGGTTTGTTAATTTATTACAACTGCTGCTTTACAACTCATGGGACAAATTTGGAAAGCCGCCCTGGCAGGCTAATGTAATGGACCACCAGGGCAGTAAGAAGACATCTTCAGCGATCCCAGTCCCCACTGGATGCAGGATGGAAATAGACACACAACTAATCTGGGAAGCCCTGGAAAACTTTCCTGTATGATTCAATGGGATGTGTCGTGCGTGTGCAATTGTAATGTTTTGAGATTAAACCTTTTTATTCACTCATCTAAGGACTGTTGATTTTTCTTTTACCTGCAGGTCTATAAACGTTTTATGTACATACAGGCAGATCCCCATTTACATGGGGGTACATTCTAAGGCATCGCATGCACCAGCGGGATGATATGAGCCCACCCCATTCTGCCCCACCCCCTTGCAGTGCGCCTGTCAGGCAAAAATTGTGTGCCTGTCAGCAGTCATGCACGTGCTGATCATGCGCAAATGGGGAAGTACCTGTATGTAAGTGGGAGCTGTAAATGTTACAGCAGCGTGGCATGCTCCTGCTCAGGGTTCTAGACAGCTGACTCGGCTCTCTTCCAAGATATTCTATTCTATTCCACCCCACCACCCCTCAGTTTATCCCCCCCCCCCACATCAAGAATTCTGTGACCACTAAGCATGCAGTCCTCACTGGGTTGTTTTTTTTCAAATGCCTCCATACATTTTCCTATTTTTATTTTTATTTTTCATTTCTGCAAACCATATGGTTCCCTTGAGCACATCAATACCTCTTCCTTGTTTCTCAGCAGCCAAGTTTTGGCCATACTCTTGTCAGTGCTCACTAGCTGAGTTTGCTGTTAGAGAACGTAATGTATATTTTATTCTTCTTAAACCTTGTAAACTCTGCTGAAATCAATTTTGATAAAGAGCAGTATAAAGAGGGTTCAAATAAATAAATGTTGATTTTACTGCTATGGCTCTACAACTGAGGCTTGTAGAACTGCTGGAGTATTGTGCTCAAAATAAATGTTAAGTACTGCAGTCTTCAACACTGACTCACAAAGCTAACTAAGAGGACAATGTATTTTATTTCTCAAAATGTCATATCTAGAATTACAAAGTGAAATCAAACATGAACACATACGGATCAAAAACTTCCCAGTCTTCCTCATAGGCACCTTCCGCATGAGCTGATGAGTAACCACTGTCCGGAGATACTGGTGCTAATAAACACAAAAGCTCCTCATTAGTTCATCTGAAGAGGGGAGGAAAGCTCCAGTTAGCAGCTAAGTGGAATATTCAATAATCAAAATATTTCCAGTCTCCATTTTTGCCTTAAATTACATTTAATCACATTTTAAGGATTTATTTATTTATTTATTTAGTCTGTTCTATTTAATCTGTGTAAGCTTCCATCAGTCCTGGTGTGGGGGAGAGGTAGGATATATGTAAAAATATAATACTACTAAAATGATTAGTGGGAACCTCCCCAGAATGGTCCTACATATAACAGTTTCACCTCTAATAACAGCTTTTATCAATCTATTAAAGTCTTAAATGCTAAGTTTCAAGTGTCAGCTATAATTTCATTTGAATGTTACAACAGAGCATAGTTAATGACACACTGAAACTAGAATGTACAAACATAAGACAGAAAAAACCACTATCCATTTCTTCGGCTACACTCTCATCCACCAAAGAGTTATTCCCTTTGGTTTTCTTTTCTTTCTTTGGCACCAAGACACTCAATGCAATTACAGTGGTACCTCGGTTTACAAACATCTCAGGTTACAAACACTTCAGGTTACAAACTCTGCTAACCTGGAAGCGTCACCTTGAGCTGAGAACTTTGCCCCAAGACGAGAACGGAAATTGTGTGCCGGCGGCGCAGCAGCAGCAAGAGGCCCCATTAGCGAAAGCACGCCTCTAGTTAAGAACAGTTTCAGGTTAAGAACGGACCTCCGGAACAAATTAAGTTTGTAACTAGAGGTACCACTGTATTTAGTTCTAAGTTGTGAAACTCCCTCCTCACAGAGGTGCACCTGGCATTATATATCTTTCAGTGAAGGCAGAAGATACACCTCTTTCCCCTGGCTTCTGACATTTGAGATGTACATTTTTAAGACCCCCACTATTTCTGCGATTGTAAAGTGTTTTCAACTGTTTTCAACATGGTGTTTTTATTGTTATAACCCACCCTGGGATCTTAGTGTGAAGGGTGGATAAATAAGAATGATAGTAACAACAACAACAACAACAACAACAACAACAATTGTTAATTCATGCTCAGGTAAACTAGATTTGCACCATTCCCATTCAAAATTGCAGAGCACTGTTCAACAGAATAAAAGCTTCTCTGCTCCTGCAGTCCATGGCTATAGAAACACTTGGAGTATCTCAAGGAAGGGAAGTTTAGGACATCATTCTCTCCCAACAAATCATGGAAAGGTAGTAATGCAGACCGCACAACCATGCTGGTCATGGAGAATCCTGTGTCCCTGAGCCATTTGGTTCAGAAGAGTGAGGGCGTATCCCCCAACCCCCCAAAATTAGTCATGTACATAAGATTCAAAAACAACCACACCAAAATATGCCTGGTTCTTACCAGTGAGAGGAGGCAAATCACGATCAGTTACATCTTCTACTTCCTCCAAGCCATTGTTGATCGTTGATCTGACTTGCACTGCTTGGCTAGTATATGATGCTCCATTGGCTGAAGTTGCAGTGCTAGTGATAATCTCATCCACCTGCTCCATATCAAGCTGCTTCACTATTTCTTCAGCTTCAACAGCTTGCCCCGGAGAGTCTGAGCCGGCTGTCCCTGAAATGATGTTTTCGGTTCACAGATTGCTATTGCACTTAGGTAAGAATTAACATTCTTATTTCATTTTTAGCTTCAGAATCTTTAAATATTTTTTTAAAAAAGAGTAATCAAAACATACCTCTCTTTTGCCCAGCATTGAGACAGGAGATTACTTTTTCTAAATTGCTATTTTATTTTTAAGTGTATATAACACATTAAACATGGGTTTGCATAATACTTGCCATTTTTATTTGCTGGTGAGAAAAAATTGAAGACGGGAGAAAATATGGTCCCCAGTAAAGTAGTCCGTGGAGGGCTGCCGGTTGTGGGATTATCTTCCAATTTTCCATTTTGCCTAACATGCTGGTTTGTCATTTCATAATTTCCAGCTTCTAGAATGCAGACACAAAACATTTCACTTGACAGTATTGTACAATGCTCACATTGTTCCTGATGTCATTTTTACTACATAGGTTGGAATGACCAAGTCACACAGTATCTTCAAGTAAATTTCCAGGGCCAGAACAAGACATTTTGCTGCCTGAGGCAGACTTCTCCTTGCAGCCATACTGGAGGCGAAAGGGGAGAGCTGGCATTACATCCAAACACAGTCAATACGTATGAGTAGCAATAGCAATATTTTTGTTTCTTAACAGGATTTCAGTAGGCAATATTTTCAATCCATACAAACACATGGTTAGTTCAACAAATACTTATTTCAGGAGTTTAATCCTCTTAAAAATGGAACAAGAGGTTTCTGCGTTTGTTTTACAGTAAAAAAAACCACAAAAAACCCTGCAATTAAACACCAGAATAGCCACTCAATATCTAGAAAACCCATAAAGAGCTGATGAGATTAAGGCAGATCCTGTGGCCTGCAGTCTTCAAGGCAGTAAAGCAGGCAGCATCACAATTGGTCACCTCTGACTACCAAATCCCTATTAAAGATACAGTTATTTGCTCACAACATGTATCTAATAATACACAGTGGCTGCTTGCACCATAATCTATCTGGAATATCAGACAGATACAAAAGTCAGACATCCACCCACCCGCAGGCTCTGTCCACTCAGTTGTCAGGGCCTTCTTAAATATGTAAGGCAAAGGGAACTGAAGGTCAGTTTCCCTCCCACCCAAGGTAAGAACAGCTCAATTTGAATATTATTGCCTAGTGGAGCAGCCAACTCACCCAACTATCCTCTCCTTCCTAAGGGAAAATAATGCTGTTTTCTTTCTTTTCTTAAGTGATCCATTTGTGTAAAACAAAAATGCAGTTCAGCATGTTAAGCATTAACTGTCCCCAATGCAAACAATATAGCCCATTTCATTGAAGGAGGAAAAGGAGCGGGTGATCCTGCTAACTATGCAGCTACAAGCTATGCAAGAGTGCTCTGCTCCATTGCCAAACATCATTAACCACTACAGTGCAGGTGGGGTGGGGTGGGGTCAGCCAATGTGCTGCCCTCCATGTTGTTGGACTTCAACTCCTATCCATTCTAGTCAACATGGCCAATGGTCAAGGACAATGGAGCTGTACCCCAAGATTTGGAGGGCACCATGTTGGCTACTCTGTCAAGAGGTTTGAGTGGACACGCATCACATTTCAAACCCTAGTTCAGTAAGGCAAAACACTCTTTTAGCCTTTGTTTATAACAAAATAAATAATTCTGGATTCTAAGAGAAGTTTAATTAAGGAAGTTCATGGAAATATGGTTTTGTGTTCCCTTCTACCTACAGTAGACCCCCGCCCCCAATGCCCCCCCCCCCCAAATCTTCTCTGGACAATGTTTGATGTTGTGCAGGGGGCTGCTGTGGGAGGGAGAAATCCTCCGGTACCATGCATGGATCCTAAGATGGTAACTAAATGAAAATCACAGCCCATCCCTTCCTTCCGTCCGTCAGGAGTCCTCCCTGCCCTTCTAATATTGTTCAGGATGGCCAACCAATACTCTGCAGAGGCTACTGTGGGTGGGGGTCACAAGTACCTCGGGGGGGGGGGTAAGGGAGGAAAGGAGGGGATTGCAAACTTTTCTTCTGTGAATTTTCTTAAACTCACTTCTCTAATGACCCCAACCATTTTGACATGTCAGATTGGGCTACTGTAAGCATCAAGAAAAAATACTGCAATGTATTTTACATAATAAAGGCACTAGGTTTACTTCTAAACCACCCAAATAAGTTGGTTTTAAATATTTATATGCTGCCTAATAACCAATGTGCACTCCTGGCACTGCAGGCTCAAATTTTCTCTTCCATGAAGCCAGGACACAAAACCTTAATTACTTCAATGGTGTAGAAAGACCAAAGGCTTCATAGGAGTCACTTGAGTAGAATATTTACAAACCTCCATTCACTTGACTTTTCCGCCTAACTCGAGAAATCTGTTTGTTAGGTTTTTCTCCTGTTCGAGGAGTGGATGTAATCAAGTTGTCATCTATATCACGTTCAGTTCTACTCCTCTTTGCAGGATGTTCTCTTTCATCCTTAAAGAATAAAGCATAAACAATTTATTATCTAATACGTAGTTTACTAACAAACTTTCTATGCCCTTTTAAAAACTGATCCTCACTTTTATGCTCATGGTGATGGCACTGTTAGCATCTACCACATTTTCGTTTCCACATCTCTCATTTCATAAGGTTCAGCTCTGACTGTTTTGGCAGAAAATATGTCATAAAAGGCTGAAATAAAGGGGCCCTTCAGCTGAAAGCAAGTGAAAGCTGCACAGGTCCCATCCCCGCCTGGGACAAAAGTGTGGTTGGGTGTGTTGGTTTCTTGTGTGTTCTCAAAGACTCAAATTGGAACCTTCAAAATCCAAGCTTTTGGTTTGTTTGTTTTTTAAAAAATATTCCTCGTACTTATACAGCTCTATAGAAAAATACAATTATAGAAATTGTTATACTATAGGAGGGAAGGGAGAAATAGAAGGCTCAAACATCTTTCTTTTCAACACTTGTATTCTAAGATTATAATAGCTGTATGAGGACTGGCTGCTTTTTTACCTATATCTGAGGTACTACAAACTGAAATTCTCTAACAACCTAAAATGTTGCCTTTAAAAGTCTCCCAAAATCACCGCTTGGAGCTTTGTGTAAAGTTATTACTGGGAAACACATGGCTCTACTAAAGTATGAGCTTTTTACAAAATGTCCTGCATTCTTGTGTGAAACAAGAATAGGGTAGATGAGGAACTTTCTCTCTTGAGATAATCCCAATTAATGTCTGCTCCATTGTCACCAACCTGAATGATGGAAATTTCCCAGGAAGTTTCCATTCTTATCACTGAGAAGACTTGCTGAATCACTTTTCCAGCACCCTGGGAGGAATTCATCTGCACACTCTTCTTATTGTTCCATGAACAAAATGACCCCTTCTCTTATCCCACTGTGTGCTGTTCTGGGAGTTCCCTCCAGAGAAGATTGGGGGAGGGGGCATGCAGGAGAGGAGGGATGCCCCTTCCTGCTAGCATTTGCATTGGGGGTTGCTTGCCCTTGCATTACATCATTCCTACACCAGCTACATTGATGCTTATTTCCAGGTTCAATTTAATGTGCTGGCATTGATCCTTAAATCCCTAAAACATTTGGAGCCATGTTAAATGAAGGTCTGACAGCTCTCATAATAACCTACTTGAGATTAACTTTATGAAATAGCAAGGATAGAGCCTTTTCAATAGTGGCCCCATGTTTTTGTAATTCCCTTCATAGGGAACTTTACCAAGTCTGCTTTCTTGCTATCTTTAGGATTGCTTCCCCACCTGCTTATCTGCAGCTTCAGGCCACTCATTGCTTCTTATTTTGCATGGGAAGCTCGCCCCCCGCCCCCACAAAGTGAACTAGAATTCTAAGGCCATGCTAGCTTTGCTGTGCCAATCCCCTTGAGAAATCTCTATCCCTTCATAAAGTGGCAGTCTAGCTATCCCTAATATGAGCAGTAGATGCCCCAGCCAACACAACTGGTAGGGCCACTCCACACACAGGCCTTAGTGGACGTGTTAAGATCTATTCTGTAAGGTCCAGTTTTTATTCTGGCATTATGTTTACAATTTTGGTTCCAAGGGACCAACATTTATACAGGTATAAAAGAGAATTCCTGGATGCCAAGATCCAAGTTTAGGGCAAGAACTCTTTGGTGAGAGAACCCTAACAGAGATTTGAAATCATAAAACATGCAGCAAAGTAAAGTGTGGAAATACAGGCTGTAGAACATTAAAATGTGCCAGTTAAAGTGAGTATCAAAATGTCCCCTTAAAAGGCTTCTTTCCAAAGTTTCCCACTGGCATACAAAAACACCACACATTTGGTAAGTTAAAAACGGCTTACTTATAAATGCTCCAAATGTCAGATTCATGTGCTTTTCCATACAGAATTCATAAAAAGTCACAGGAAGTAAAATTTAGCTTAGTTACAGAGTGGTGAAAGTTCCTTGGTTACTAGTATAGGAAATCAAGAGTGGCTTGTGAGACCCATGCAGTCTGAGCTGGAGCAACCAACTCAAAACTCTTCACATGGGAGCTTCTCAGGTAGACCCTTCCAAGTTGTGCGAAGCTGGGCAGGACAGCTTGCTCTATGGTCTTAAGCATGTTGGTTATGTGAGGCTGCTTATTCCACATACAACCAATGTGTTTACATTTCTTTTTATTGTGAATTTTTGTGGTTTTAAAACTTTTTTGTGTAAATCTCTTTTGGGAAGACTGTGGTGATAAATATTCCATAGATAGATTAGCATGATCAAAATATTTGAAGCTTACCTTTGGGGTGCTTCCTTTAATAAACTTTTTGATTGAAGATAATAAGCCTGTTTCATTTTTCTGAGGTTTTCCTCCCCCAACAGGTAAGCTCTCTTCTACATCTGAGTACTTTCTCTTCACCCTCAGTGTACGCTGCGTGTGATTTTGATTTGACTGCTGAGAAGCTTTCCGCGTTCTCAGCCTCATTTTGTTGGTATCACATGTAAAACTGTAAGAGAACAAGCACATAACATTAACTAAAGCCCAAGAAGTACTAATCATCTATGGTTTTATAGCACTTTCAATAATTAATCCAAAGCTGGGCTAACTGTTTTTCTTTTTTAACTAAGTATTTTATTTATTTTAAATAAATAAATGAAAAGCCACATGCACAACTGGTTTCTAGCTCCCTAAACTGCTAAGGCTGGCATGTAGGAATTTGAAAATTCAGCCATTCCTGGCTAAAGAACATATGTTTGAGTCTCCTACACACTATTTGATCAAGATCAAGACATGAGAACTTGAGGGGTCAGGTACCCATCTCATTATTCAGGTGAGCCATATTTTCACAGGGGACATTAGCACATGCTCAGGATATTTGCAACATTTCTATCCAGAATCTCAACATGCCTATCAGCAGGACTCTTCATGGACACTGCTCTGGAGTAGGTCTTCTAGCAAGAAAGGGGCAGCCATTCAGCACTGAGAAATCTAAAGGATGCAGTTTGTGATTCTACTCTCACAAAAGAAAAACCTACCCCATACTTTGGGCATAGGGCCTGTCTGACTCCCAGAGATCAGTATACCTAACAGTTGTAGAAAATTTCATGGGTTTCTAAAGAAGAAGTTAAAGCATCATCTCCCCATTGCCATGACAAGTTAGCCACTGAAGAAAACAAGGCAGGCTCCTTCCTGCAACTTTTCTGCCCTGACCTGGAACAGGGTCATTGGTCTTACTGGCTCTTTTCCCTGAAAATAAGTTCAGCATGACCAAGAGATGGAAGTACGGAACTGAATAAAAAATTATTTTCTCTCATTTATGTGCATTAGGACGCATACTGACCAGCCCAGTCTATCCCAGCAGAGCACAAAGAAAAATATCACTGTGCAAATTAAGGTGTAAAACAGCCATGTCCTAATCACATTCTAAATGAACACTTATGTTTGAGAGGGCAAATGGGATATGTTACTTTGTACATCCATATTCGCAAAAGGGTAATTCAGTGACTGGCACCTGAACACACACCATATCAATTTGCAGCTCTCCTACACACTTCCTGCATGGCTAGAGGCAAGCCACAACCTGTCAGATCCTCTGCTTACCATCTGGGGAACAAGTATGTTTGTGTGGCCCACCAGAGGGAGGGAGAGGAAGTGAGCTTTCACTAATGTTTGTAAGCTGCTAACAAACAACAATGAGGAGGGAGACAAGTCTGCTAAACTCCAAGTGCTCTGTGCGAAGGGTATCTAACTTTGCCAAAGTTAGCAAACCAGTAAAAATATTACATCATGAAAACAGTATGCTTAGGTAAATGGGTTTCCATTTGTCAGTGTTGATAACTTCAACTTCTACATTTATAAAACACAGGACTACTCTGTGAACTGATTTTCTCTAACAATTGTGGTTGTTGTTTAGTCGTGTCTGACTCTTCGTGTCTCTAACAATAAAAAGCCTTAATTAGGTATAATGTCAATAAAACTGCTAAGAATCACCACCCATAAACAGAGCTGTGAAATCTTAACCAGGTAAAATGAAACACGAAGGTGTAGTCTTGCCTTAATTGTTACTTTCCATTTGAAGTAGCTAAGATAAGGAGCATACAGTTTCATGCTGAAACTCTTTAATTTTAAGTTAATTTAAAAGAAGCAGTTATTGCATGTGTATGGAGAGGGGGCGTTAGGGGAGGAGTAGTACCTCTGGTAGGGACACATCATGCTCTTTCTGCGGTAGTTTGTCCACCTTTGGTCCTCACCCTGCACTCAGCTCTCACCAAGGTGGTGCCAAACGTATTGCTCTGCTTTCCTTTGGACCACATCAGCAAGCTAGAGAGGGGGTTCTTATCATCTGGGCCCAGGACCTCCATACACACTGCCCAGGCTTGTGCCCTGGGGAGGTCACTTCAGTGCTGCTAGCACAGTGGTTTGATGTCACTCTCAGAGGCGTTCTCCATTGTCTCTCAACAACAGAGTGCATTACCCAATTATAAAATGTGCCTTGGGAATTTTGTTAGGATATTATTAACAGGGAAGATCCAAGCAATGCCAAGTCTTTTAATGTCCCATTGGTTTCAACAGGACAGTGTTATCCAAAATGATTCCATTGGAATTAATGAGGCTTCCAGGTGTTTGTTGGAATGTATCCTTAGTTTGGGGAAAACCTGAGGGGAAACATATTACCAGTCCTCTATCCAAAAGGTGTGAAAGGGAACACTGCACTTCTTTACAGAAAGCGATAGAAGGTAGGCTGCAAACGTGCACACAGAGTAAATGTTTTTGAATGGGAGATTAGGTGTCTATATTGAGAGAGCATGAGCGTTATCCTCTAAGCTGCAGTTCATTTAACTGGGCCGACTGCTAGTGCCAGAGAGTCTTTGGCTTACTTCACATCCTGGCTATCAAACCTCAGTTATAAATATCCTTAATGGACTTAGCAACAGGTACCTACAATCCTCTTGATGAGAGAAGTTTGTTTTCCCATTACCTGATGCACCCAGAACACAAGTGCTGTTTCGACTTGAATTGCACACAAACAAAACACAGAAGAATCAGCCCAACATTAAATATTTGTGCTAAAGGAACACGTTCACTCAATTCAGACATTTACTGGTAGCCCACCATGCTGAAGGCGATTGATTCCTCACAGAAGTTTTATGCCTTTAACAGTTATATGACGGGCAGAAATTCAACTGGTGCAGCATTCCCTTCCATAGCAATGCATATATAGCATTAGTTAAAGGCTGATAAGCCTGAAATTCTAATGGGAAACACAAGACAAAGAAGAAATGCCTGATCTGAGAAGGTACCTCATGCTCTCTTCCTATAAGACACAGTAGTGAAGTGTGTGCAGTGAATTCCAGGTTCTATCAGATCTGAGCTGCTTTCCATAATTACCGTATTTTTGCTCTATAAGACTCACTTTTTCCCTCCTAAAAAGTAAGGGGAAATGTGTGTGCATCTTATGGAGCGAATGCAGGCTGCGCAGCTGTTGCTGAAGCCAGAAGAGCAAGAGGGATTGCTGCTTTCACTGCGTAGCGATCCCTCTTGCTGTTCTGGCTTCTGAGATTCAGAATATTTTTTTTCTTGTTTTCCTCCTCCAGAAACTAGGTGCGTCTTGTGGTCTGGTGCGTATTATAGAACGAAAAATACGGTAGACACGAGGCTTCCTTTTTGGCTTGCCAAAATTTTGGAGCAGCACACTAGCAACCAACAAAAAACGTTGCTACCTGTACAACTCTAAATGCTAGAAAATCAGATAATAGTGACAGATGGCAGTAAAGAGAGCTGCATCAGGATGGGGAAATGTGTAAAATATTTTTTCCATATCATGAAAGACATAGAGAACTACTGTATTTACTCAAATCTAATGATCACCTTTTGGGGCCAAATTACGTGGTGAAAATTAAGGTGCGCATTAGATTTGATGGAACATTTACATTCGCCAGCAAACACTTTTTTTGGTTTCAAGGTTCTGAAAATTGAGATGTGCATTAAATTTGATGGCATATTAGACTCGAGTAAATACAGTATTCTTTGTTATATACAACTGTGAAATTCCCTTCCTATAAAATGTATGAACACCTTTCAGAAACATATCCTTTTCAACAGGCTATAAGATTGGACCCAAACTAGTAAAAATACCTTTTCTAACACCTCCTTCCATAACATTACAAGGCTTTTCTTGTAATGTGTTTGCAGTTTGTGTCTCACAAACACTGAGCAGAGTTCTAAGAGGCCGATCAATCAGCAGGAGTTCGGAAGTCGTGTTGTAATTGGCAGCTGTTGCTGCCTGTCACTCTAGAATTGTGTATTTCAGCCCACCAAGCATAGATGTGTGGAGGCTGGAATTGGGAGGCATGAAGCAATGTTTCTATGAATATGCCAAGTCATACAAAGCTGATCCCTAAAACATGACACTCGATGAATTCTGACAGATGCTACAGGTACATCAGTGGCAGGATAGAGTCAAACTGCCTGCTTTTCCTAAGAACATAGGTTTGAGTTGGAAGGGCAAATATAGTCCCAACTGCAGCTCCATCTAGACTGCCTGTGATATATCAAGAAGTGTGGTGTGGTTTCTGCTTGAAGTGGAAATAGCTACACCTCCAGTGTAACACCACACATATTTCACTGTAAGCTTCATTCACTTTCACAACACAGAAACACAGCAACAACTGCCCATATGCCAATTCATGTCTAAGTCCAGACGTGGCCAATGAAAGGATGCACTGAAGCTGCATCAAATTGAAAAGAACAGGGCTTCAAGCATTAATCAATTTAACTGAACATTCATCAACCAATGAAGGGAGCAGGAGGGCTTTAAATTGTTGGTGCAAGACTGAATGACATTTTAAAAACCAAATCCGTTTTGACTCTTTTTATTTAAAACGAATGCGACATAGCATTTTCTACTAGTGATGATGAAAAAGCTGTTAATTAAACTCTAATTTATCTATATTTCCTTCAATATCCACAAAAACACTATTTGTAATATCCAAATGTAAATAGATTTAATCCATCTATTGACATTACGATGATTAGACAATTAAAAACTTTGGACAGCAGCAAGTATGATTCCACAAAAAAGAAATGGGTTGAGATGAACTTTACATTATCATATTCTTGTACACTTCCCCTCTACCCCACTAATAATTTTATGATCTTGCACTGAAAATTCACAAAACTTTGTTAAGTTGCAATGCCTAAGTCCAATGAACTCAGCAAGGCTTCCTTTTGAATAGATATGTGCAAGACTGAACTGTTTAGTGGCTTATAGGTTTCAGCAAAACCTGTGCAGTTCCTGTTGGGGTTCTGGAATGAAACAGCTGCTCCTGGAGACATTAAGCTCTCTGGATTTATAATCCATAGCACTGGACATGCAGAAGCCTATTTTTGGAAGTAATTTTCCTCTTGTTTCAAAGCTGATGTAGTATAGCCAGACTGCTAAAAACTTCCTGAATGTGCCCTTTAGGTTTTTCATGGGAAGTCATGACCCTAAATAATAATTTTATTGGCATCTTTAATTGCTTACCTCAGGCATGTTTGTAATTTTAAGCAAAACAAAGTAATTATAAGACTTAACTGGCTTGATTTTTGTGGTTCCCAGGCATTTATTCTTACACTATAAGCTTTATCAGCCAGCAATTATTTCTGCCTACTATTTAACACTTGGTAGGCTAACAAGTAAGGACTAACTGGCATACTACACAACACACAAGTAGGAAGAGTCCTGAAATGGTGTGGGAGCCAGTGTAAAGTTATCTTAGGCATGGACTTGCTGCTGTCTGAATTGCAGCATTTTTATGGAATGAATGCAAGAATCACTGTGCTGGGTTTTGTTAATGGTCAGGGGTACCTTTACCTTTTAATGAAGAATTAGAGAAAAAATGTTTTTAAAGGGTTTTGGGGTACTATTGACCTCTAAAACAGTTTGTAGTGATATTAAGGGAAGTGAAATGTCTACTATGAAAATGGACAAAATATTCTATTTTCACCCTTTGTGTGACTTTCTCACAAATCACTTTCTTACAAGAACCACTTCTGGTCTAAGATTCTACAGAGATGAGAAATATCTAAAATATTAAACATAATTTTGTGGAGTTCTTTTGACCCTGGCAACTTATGTGTATAGTGTTTCAGTATTATCAGTCTGAATTCTCTATGGTAAGCAGAAGTGACCTCCAAAGCTGTAAGAATAAGGCATACTTTTCTTTAACTAGTCTCTCTCTCTCTCTCTCTCTCTCTCTCTCTCTCTCTCTCTCTCTGTGTGTGTGTGTGTGTGTGTGTAAGAACCACATAGCAATTTATAGCTTATTTTGGTTGAGGAATATCTAGAGAATGAAGTTGCAGAAGAATAGCACAAAAGTGTTTTCATTTTTTGTATCATTGTTGGGATATTTATTTATATAACCTCCAAACACTAACCAGTAGTTAATGTCTAGCCCACTGCGCAAGTATAAAAAATAAGTCTAGTCTATTGTGACCGACCAGAATGTTAAAAATAATTTCCTTACTCCAAAGAGATGAAAACCTGTCCGACTCATTCAAGTCTCATTCTGTGATGTTGTCGTCTGTTACCATCAACTGGAAGTCTAAATAACCTCTAAAATTTAACAAAGGCACTTGTATCTTTTTTGAAGATTTGCTTATGCCCAGAGTGCCTACTACTGGAGGCAGGCATTTGTTCTTCCCATGCAGCAGCAGCAGCAGCACACTGAATGGAGAAAAATAAAACAGGCAGCAGCACCTGTTAAATGGCAGCAATTTGGGGAAAAGACAATGCAGAGTGTTGTAGCAACTTAAAGGCCTAACAGTTTTATTATTATATAAGCTTCCATGGGCTGCAGCCCATTTCCACCAGATACAAAAACTGTTCTCTTTGAATATTATACACATATATACAGAGGGGGAAATTATAAACAGTAGGGCCTTGAAATGCAGGAAGGCTATCACATGTCTCTGCAAAGCTAAAATGTATATGACACACACACACACACACACACACACACACACACACTTCATAACAGGAGTAATTTAAATAGTAACCAATTGAAAAGTTACAGACACTACCCCCCCAAAAGGTAGTGAAGCATCATAGATTTGTAGAGTTGAAAAGAACCCACTGCAATACAAGAATCTCAACTAGCTCATACATGACAGATGACCATCCAACCTCCAAGGAAAGGGAGTCCACGCCTCTCAGGGGCGTCTGTTCCACTGTCAAACAGCTCTTACTGCCGGAAAATTCTTCCTGATGTTCAGCCACCTCTGATTCCCCTGGCTTTCCACCCACTTTTAAATAATATTAGTCATCTGTATGATGTGGTGGGGTGGAGAGCCAGGGGTCTTTAGATGTTATTATTTATTAAATTTATTAATCATTTTCAAACATGACCAAAAAAACCACAAAAAGTATTCTAAGCAAAAAAAACAACACATACATTAAAACCAGAATATTTTTTTTTTAAAAACTTGTCTAAAAGATAATTTTATTTTTTTAAAGCTAGATTAAAACATCCCACTATGCAACAAGGCCATAGATAATTAAAAGCCAAAGGCCTGGTGGAAAAAGTTTGCATTTCCTTAACAATATGCTCACCCATGCAAAAAGACCTGGTGTCTAAAGCCAATTAATCTTAAGTAATCCATCAGATTCTACATCAATCTTGCCTCCACCTTCTCCCCAAAAGAAAACAGTGTGCAAAGTTCTAAAAGTAGCATGACTTGTGGGGAAAATTGAGTGGAAACTAAAAAATGTAATTCATCAGATACAAAAGCAAAGCTTTGCACATGGTGAAGCAAACATATATTCACAAACAGTAATAAGATGGGAGATACAGTCATACCTTGTGTTGTGTCCACTTCATGTTGCATCTTTTCGCATTACGTCCCGCAGCAACCCGGAAGAACCGGAACAGGTTACTTCCGGATTTCGCCACTCACGCATGCGCAGAAGCACCAAATTGTGCTTCGCGCATGAGCAAAAGACCAAATCGTGCCACGTGCCTGCGCAGACGCAGTGCTTCGAGTTGTGGGCATTTCACATTACAGACGGGCCTCCGGAACGGATCCCGTCCATAACACAAGGTACCACTGTACTCTGCTTGGAAACAGCACATATGAAAAGGCTGCAAAAGGCCTATTGTGATTTTAGGCTGCATTAATCGAACCACAGTTTCCAAATAACAAGAAGCAACAGTTCCACTTTATTCTGCATTAGTCACACCTCATCTGGAATTTTATGTCCATTTCTGGGCACTTTAAAAAGGGGTGTGGTACACTGGATTGGACTTTCAGGGCTGCTGTCATTTTGTTGTATGGAATTCATGTTGGCCTGTTTTGATATTACTGCTTAACTTTGATTTTTTGTATTTCTACTCTGGGATCTTTCAGCAAAGGCAGACTATAAAAATGGCAAATTTAAAAAACCATCAAACCTGTTTCCAATCTATGCCTAATCATCAACTTTTTAGATGACTCTGACCAAGCCAAATAAATTATACTCTGTTCAAACTATATTTTAAATGTTAAATGGGATTACTAATTACCTGTCTCATATGACTCAGTGGCAATGTTCATAAGGCTATAACCATGGTCTAGCACACGTTTGGGGAACCTAAGGTCTAGGTGCAAAATGGAGCCCCCTCTATCGAGTCTCTGGCCACACCCCTTCTTCTCAGGCCACACCTCTCACAAGCCCTATTTCTGTAGTCTCCTCAAGTGTTTGATTGGCTGGAATGTGTCCTTGAACTGTGATTGCATGGATGAAAATATGTGAAGGGGTGGGAAGAGACACTTGTAGAAACCTCTGACTTTGCATGGCTGGAATGTAGCCTACTCTACAAAGGAAAGAGTAGCATCCTTGCCCCACCTACTTTTGCCTCTGGCATGCAGACCCTACAATTTTTTTCCACAAGAGAATGTGGCCCTCAGGCTGAAAAAGCCTCCCCGCCCCTGCTTTAGCATGATGTGCACAAGATGGAACAATCCCAACAGTGGCATCATCAGCCCACATGGCCTGGAAAATTACTCAGACTGCATTTTGCTTCACTCTCCCTGAAACTTATGACAATAAACTCTGGTTAGTTTAACAAGACAACGTCATAACCCATGGTTTGGAATTAGCTTGTTCTAAAACTGACAGGCGCTTACTATAAAACATAAGCCAAACAACAAGAAGCTGAGATTCAGGGACAGTGAAACAAAACAGTCAAAATTGTTTTCCATGCTGTGATAAGGCAGCAGAAAGGAGAGAGCAATGCAGAACCCTGAGGTTCATCCCAGCTCATGGCACATCATGCTAAACCACAGTTAAGTGCAGGAGTTGCCAACAATTTTGAACTCACATGCACCAGTGAGTGGTCAGTGAATATGTACAAGGAGGGTAGGGTTAGCCCATCCTTCCTTGCGCTGCCCTCCTCATCATAATAATGTACCCCCACAGCCTGACACACAGCTATTTGGGAGCTAGCGCAGGCTGGCTTACATACGTAGGATGGTGTCTGGGGGTGAGCCTCTGCCACAAGCTGCTCTAGGAGAATCCAACATTCAAGGAAATAGGGAAAATGACTGGGCCTTTGGCAGTGTGTAGGGGCAAAAGGAGAGTAAAAAAAAAAACCCCCCCGGCAAGAAACATTTGGTGGTTTACATGTACCGACGAGCTGCCCATCTGCAATCTTGTAAAATGTGTAATTGCAGCCTATGAAGTAATTATTGGACAGTACCTACCATACTATGCAGTGTGATATAAAAGATACATGAACAATTTTCAGATTAAATAAGAAAGTAGTTACTGAAGTGAAATAACTCTTACAAAATATAAGCTAGGAAAGAGATGTTATGGGAGCTCAGCAGCTTCCAGCTTCCATGACCAGTAATAATTATTCAGTTACCTCTCTCTTTGTGATCAAGAAAGGGCACAAAGGGGGCACAAAACTAGGATTAGGGATCTTTTCAGAAGCTACATCTATTTTTTGGGGGGGGGGGCATCAGCCTCTGGCAATCATGTATGTAACTTTCTTCAAGGTCATGTTTAAACCTCATAAATTGTTGTCCTAACTGTTCTGTAGAAAGTGACATTTTTTAAATAACATGTTAACAATACAATGAATGTATATCTATCCAAAACAAAAACATAATGTAAGAATGACCCCTCAGGCCCAAATACATCAAGCAACTTGTCCTCGAGGTCACACAGAATGCCATTAATTTGACTCAGCTCAACTGGTTGCTGGTCATACTTCCTACTAATTTCATTAAAACTAGTTTCCAAATAAACACACTTAATACTGCAGCCTAATGGAATTTTGTATTAAAAGCTAAGTCACTGATTAAATAAGGACCATTGAAAGCACACAGTCTAAAATATTTGTAGGAATACTACTTTGTATGTATTTGTACAAAGTACATCATGAAAAATGTATACGCCTGAATCAGACTTGCCCCTTCTTAAACACAATAACTATATTGGTCTAACTTTCAGTGTCAAAATGCAATATAGAAAAGTTATTATTTACACATGGCATCTATTCTGCTTGTAACTATTTCCTTGGGAGTCAAGCCGAACTGAATGAAAACAGTGTGGGTAGGGCAAAAGAAGAAGATACATGTTTTGTTTTCACACATTCAAAGATCTAAAATTAAACTGAAATTGTGGCACAACAATTTTCTAATGAAATGAGCGTTTCCCCCCAAAAGATATACAAAGGCCTCATTTGGACTATGTCTTAACATTATGTGAACAAACCTCCCGTCCCCAATGTGGTCATGAAGAGATCTGCTGATGTCACTTCCATTTTCAATAAACCATAGCATGAAGTTGACTAGTTTCAGTAAACCATAGTTAAGACTACCCAGTTTGCCCAGCTGCAGTTAGAAACAGAACAAAAGCTTCCCATTTCCTCCGCACATCCACACCAGAGAGGAATATGAGACTGAGGCTCATTCACAAAACACTACATCATTGGTTAGTGTGATATCCAAATGAGGCTAAAGAGTACCTCCAATTCTCTCCAATACAGTGGCACCTCAGGTTAAGAACAGTTTCAGGTTAAGAATGGACCTCCAGAACAAATTAAGTTCTTAACCCAAGGTACCACTGTACTTATTGATGTAGCATATAGGACATTCAATGTCACCACTGCATTTTAATATGATGGTTGTTTGTTTTTATTTGCTTTTATTGTGTAAAATGTTTTGAAGACCTCTACTGTAGTTGGAAAGGTGGAATATAAATATTTTTTTTAAATGACAAAGTGTATGATTCGCCCACCAAGTAAATTATTTATCTTGCTGTGATCCTAAAGGTTCAATTTGGATTAAATGCATGATATACTAATACAGTGGTACCTCGGGTTAAGTACTTAATTCATTCCGGAGGTCCGTACTTAACCTGAAACTGTTCTTAACCTGAAGCACCACTTTAGCTAATGGGGCCTCCTGCTGCTGCCGCGCCGCCGGAGCACGATTTCTGTTCTTATCCTGAAGCAAAGTTCTTAACCTGAAGCACTATTTGTGGGTTAGCGGAGTCTGTAACCTGAAGCGTATGTAACCTGAAGCGTATGTAACCCGAGGTACCATTGTAATTAAAATAAGTATTTTTACTAAATAGCTTCCCCATTTAAATCTACAACAGCATTTATATTAGCAATTCAGAAGTAGAATATATTGCTACATAACTGATAATTAATTGCAATACAGCGATCATGACACTTGAATCACTCTGTTCCATATAGCTGATCACACAAGATATCATACATCAAGGTCGGACTGCTGCAATGTGCTGTACGCAGGACTGTCATTTTAATTACGTATATGTCTTGTCATTACAGTTGACTCAAAATGCTTCATCCTGCTGTTGACAGGGGTCCATTACTTGGAGCATGCAACTCTGTTGCTACTTCAATCCACAGTGCTCCAAATGCAATTCCAAGCCCACCTGAAAGTACAGGCGGTTACCTTTAAACCCCTATATTAGGGTTGCCATATTTCAAAAAGTAAAAACCAGAACATCCCAAAAGTTGTTGAGGAAACCACCAAAATTGTGGAACTTGTTGTATATATAAGATATATCTGGTGAGTATGAAGGACAGGGCCTTTTGGTGATGTCACCCTTGGGAAGCCAGTTCAGTGCCGCCACCCCCACTACCACTTTCCCGGTTTTGTTGTGTTCAGACATATGTTTGATGTTATCCAATCTCCGAAGTAATGGTTTATCAAGATGCTATTTTGGTTTTCTGGTGTTTGTTAAAACTGATTATTTTATTTTTGGATTGTAATTTTATTATGTTTTGTGAGCTTCCTTGGGGGTCCTATGTGGTGCCCCCAAACAGCATTTAAATATATTTAAAGAATAAAACACCATTGCCCCCAAATGAAACAAACTTAGTAGATTCTCTTAGACCCTAAGAGGAAACATCTTATGAAAGCCAATACTATCCAAATGGACTGACTTCAGAAGTCTGGTTGAGAGATGCTCTGTAGTCTCTGGTTGGCAAATATTTTTTTATCATTTTTTACCAGAGGGAAAGGCTGAAAGGACAGTAACATTGGCTTCACCCAAGCCAGGGCACAGGCAAAGAGCTCTTTGATTTCCTCATTCCTAATGTAAGTGTAAATAGAGGACCTGGCAGGCACCACCTAATGCGCCTTATCCATTCATGATACAGGAAGACATGGCAAAATGATTTTTAATCCCTCCCTTCCACATTAACTTCATGGAAAGCTCTATCAAAATTTTCATTCTTACACACCTTACTTCCTTTTGCTAGTTTCTTAGTTAATGCACTGGAATGAGAAACCAATGTGCATATTGAGAGGGCAGCCTGAGATAGCCTGGGTAAAAGAACAAAACTGTTTATCCCTACCATAGGCACAAACATGAAGTTCAAAGTCAGTGAATAGCAATAAGGAGCAACATGGGGGGCGGAGGGAGAGAAGAGAAAAGAAAAGAAAAGGGATCAGTCACAAAGCCATAAATCTGGAAGAACAACTTTGTAATCTCATGCATAGGTCAGACTTAACAACAGTAATTTGAAACTTATTTCCTCATTTTCAGAGTTTGTATTTCTTCACCAAACATGAAGAAAGCTCACCCAAAATGTTACCGTAGCTATACTGAATTTGAGAGAGTCACTCAATAATAATGACAATGCAAGACTATTCATTTGGGACCGTATTTTTTATTTCCTTCCCTACATATATATATATCCATTCAATTAGGTCATATGCTGCTTGAGAAAAGCCACTCACAGAAATGGGTCTGGAAATTTCCAGGGTGCCTGGACACCTAGGTATCAAAGGATTTCCTGCTGCAAACTCTGATGGCCCTTCTTGAATACTTTGTTCAGGTTTCTGGGTTGTTGAGATATTTTTCCAGACCTGCTCCAGAGGAGACTAATATTTGGAAGACTGAAGTGTCATGGAACTGCTGAAAACGACAAGCCAAATATGAGGCCAGGAAAGTTTGTTTACATATATCCAACAACAAATTTATACAGTTTACCGATTAATATTGTATGCACATTTCAAACAAGTCTGCATATTCTTGAAACAGAAACAATGTCTCTGTTTCAATCATCCAATGAATTCACTGTGCATGCACACACTGAGCATTCTGAAGGATCTTCCACATACTTCACATAAGGTTTAATGTCTACCTAGCAATGTAGAAATATGCTTTCCTAAAAATTACTTAGTCCTGGTGTGCAAACACCTTAAAGTCATTAAATATGTGAGAAAGAAGCTTCCTCATGGTCTACCACTGAAAACCAGTAAAATGCAAACTATTGCAGGTACAGTATATTAAAATATGATATCACACCTGCCCTGCCAATTATAAACTTTGGCACCACAAGTGTTACTCTGAGGAATGACAACTTTGTTTCAATATATTTGCAAGTAGTACATACCCAGTATCATTTCTCTTTTCATGTACAAGATTTGATTGAAAAAACTGAAGCTGCTCCTGGTTTTCAAAACCCACAACTAAAAGACCAGGATAAGACAAATACATTACCAGGCTTCTACAGGAAAAGAGAAACGGTCTCTCTCAAATTGGGATGTGCTATAAATAAGACGTTTAAAACTGTATGCAGTAGATTTATCAGTGAAGCCTCATTGTATCCTAAATGGAATCTGGCAGGGAGAGGCTGGGGAATGGAGGCCCTGACTCCAATAGGCTCGGGTTGGCAATGAGATGCTATGTGAAGAAGAGGAAAGATTTGTTGAGTGGATGCAACCCAGTGAGGTGGGGATTCACAAAATTTGAAAAACACTGGAGGAGTAAAGAATTTCATAAACCAGAACCACACTCCACCTGCAAGGAGAAACCACTCACCACTAAATAATGGCAATAAAATGGGATGTATCAGAGCAATGATGCCACATAGGGGTTCTACTCAGAGTAGACCCACTAAAACCAA
The DNA here is from genome assembly GCF_964106645.2 of Podarcis pityusensis. NCBI lineage: Eukaryota > Metazoa > Chordata > Lepidosauria > Squamata > Lacertidae > Podarcis > Podarcis pityusensis. The sequence goes on along the minus strand of NC_138039.1, from coordinate 26,594,469 downwards.
TTAAGCAGGCAGGCAAGATACATCAGAGTGGCTGTTAGCTGCCCTGGGCGTCAAATACAGAAAGGTGGCTTACAAACTCTTATTAACAAAACAAACAAATCCTGCATGTCCCAGAGAATGTGCTCAGCTAGGAAACAAGACACCATGTGGAAGCAAACAAGGAAGTAGCATCACTAACCATCCAGCTGCCAGTTTGCAGGGGACATATGCCCCATGCCCTCTGGAAAGGGCCCCAGCTCACCTCCTGCTTTACTTCAGGAGAGGAGCTACAACTCAAGGAGCAGTGCTCCTGCTTTGTTTGCAAAAGGTCCCAGGGTCAATCGCTAGTACAGTGGTACCTCGGGTTACAGACGCTTCAGGTTGAAGACTCCGCTAACGCAGAAATAGTACCTTGGGCTAAGAACTTTACTTCAGGATGAGAACAGAAATCATGCGGTGGTGGCGGCGCGGCAGCAGTGGGAGGCCCCATTAGCTAAAGTGGACCTCAGGTTAAGAACAGTTTCAGGTTAAGAACGGACCTGCAGAACGAATTAAGTTCTTAACCTGACATACCAGTGTACAGCGGTACCTCTGGTTGGGGAGACGATCTGTTCTGAGGTGCCGTTTGCACCCCAAAAAGTCCGTAACCAGAGTGGCGCTTCTGCACATGTGTGAAGCGCGATAGAGAGCTTCTGCGCAGAACGCTTCTGCGCATGCAGAGAAACCCGGAAGTGAACACTTCTGGGTTTGCCGCATTCTTAACCCGAAAAAACTCAACATGAAGCATTCGCAAGAAGAGGTATGACTGTATCTCCCGTTAAAAGGACCACATCAAATGATGGAGAAAGGACTCTGCCTGTGATCCTGGACAGCCACTGTCAATCAAAGCAACTAATAATGGGCTAGATGGGCAAATGATCTGCTCTAGTATAAGGCCATTTCCAGTGTTAGAAACTGAGATATGAAAGCTAGGAGCCAAATTAAGGTTACCAGATTTTTTTTCAATGAATTCGGGGACACTTTTCAACTTCTCACTAAATATATGGATTTTGTCAGGGGACTGATTTGTAAATCTGGGGACTGTCCCCAGGAAACCAGGACATCTGGTAACCTTAAGCTAAATGGCACCTTAAACCTAGGTTATGGGTGCAACAACAGAATGTCTAGTGTACTTTTTTATAACAAGAATACAAAGTTGAAAATGAATAAACTGCAGATAAAATATTATGTTCATTTTTTACATGATCTAGTCATTCCCCTGCCCACCCCCTAATATTCTTAAGAGGGTCTCTTCTCCAGTCTTCAGAGAGTAGCTGGAAGTGGGGAGGCAGAAAAATGTCTTCCTTTCCTTCCACTCTGCAGTTTAAATCTGAAATCTTAGGCACAGTACTGTGCCCAGAGCTCAGAAACTGCTTGCACTAATGAAATTCCCTGTCGCAAAATGCACCTAGAACAATGGGAGTTTCAAACATTGGCCGTTCCCCAATTTGCCCAAACCTACACCCTCATCCTGGGAAAACCTTATGTGTCTATTCTTCTCACGCCCCTTGTTCTGCCCTCACCCAACATTTGACCCTACCTAACTTCCCATCTCCACCCCAAGACGGTACTAGATCCTTGCCATTTCCCTATCTTTAGATGTTGGGGCAGGAGGAAGAGCTTTACAGTAGGCAGATGCCATACAAGGGGCTCCAACTACTTCTACACATTCGACTACCCACACTCACACTCACCTCTCTCTCTCTCTCTCTCTCTCTCACACACACACACACACACACACACACACCCCTTTGGGATGCACAGCAAATTTGGTTGACCAGGGACAACAAACTGGGGCTGACTAATAAACCTAGCCAAAATCTGAAAAGCCCCCAAAACTATAACTCTAAAAGTAATTCTCTGATGCAAAAGTGGAAGCTCAGGAGAAGAAAGAATATGCCCATTTCACTGAAATGAAGTTTGTTTTCTATTTAGGCAATGCAGGAAAAGTAGCACTCAAATGTGTTCATTCTTCTGTCACCCATGTACATCATTTATTAAAGCATCACAGGTGTTCGGTACCTCCATTCTTTCATGTGCAGATGAGATACAACTATCATACTTCACAGGGCTACCATTAAATTAAACCAGTAACTTACAGTTTCATTTCTGTGGGCCATTTTCCATTCAAAGCCCTTTGTTTACACTAATAATTAACCTTTGCAGCACCAGCCCTTTGTAATAAATTGGAAATAAATATTCCTATTTTTGTTCAATACAAGCTAGCAGTAATTAATGCTCACAAATGGATTTGAAACCTTCTAGGGAAAACAGGAGTCAAACTAGTGCTGTACTCGTATATCAACAAGAGATGCCACTTTCTTCAAATTTCTCAAAGATTTATTTTTCATGAGGCCTTTGACTTGGCTCCCTTGTTCCTATGTCCTATAGTGTTCTTCACCAACTGGATGCCCTTCTGGTTGTTTTGGACTATAACAAAAAAGGGAGCTGTGGTACAAAATTTCTGGAAAATACCAGGTTGCCCGGCTGCAGTTAAACCTGCAACCAAGCTTAAGCCATTGCAACAACCGCTTATTCCTTCCCCATTTATCTCACCTGCCCTTCCCCTGCTCTCAATGTATCAAATTTTAGATTGTAAGCTCCTCAGGGCATGTCTCCCTAAAGCACCACAGGCACTGACAGTGTTATATAAATAGCAATAATAAGAAAGTGAATCCATAAACAAAGTTGGAGTTGTAAACTCCCGTATTAGAAACTCAGCACTTGGGAGTATTATTAGTTTAGAATTCGGCTGACACATTCAAGCACTGTGCATTGATACTATTTCCACCACAAGCCATGGGCAGGTGAAGAACTGCTGATGCCAAACAGGTAACTACATTCATTCAGATTTAATTGCCCAAATATTGAGAGCAACAGGCAGCCTCAGTGCAGAGTTGTATACATTTGTTCAGCAACACAATCTGATAATTCCTACTATTTTGATGCAGCTGATGGATGAGTAAAACATACCACTTGACTCCCAGTCCCCATAAACCATATATTGTTGTACTGATTGCTGTGAATACTCTTTATCTCTGTAATAATAGCTTAGCTACTTGAGTTCAATGAAATATTGTCTCACTTTTCCTGTCAAAGGACCCCCAATTGCTTTATCCTTGGTATGCGTTTGGCAGACAAAGCCACATCCAAAGCATCCCTGGCAGGTACTTGGTTGCCTGGGCACATTCTTCAGTGCCATTGTGAGCAGTCAAAATTTGTCCTACCCCAGCAGAGGTATGGCCCCTTAGCTTAGAACATGCCACAAGTCCCTAAGGATTTGAGCTTAATTCTATGGCCAAGACAATAACCTCTCCCCACAATCTCAACAAATATATTAAAAAGGAACACTGGGTAGCCCCACATTGGACATTCCTAATAAACAATTATAGAGATGAAGGGCAACCACAGACCAGGAGTATAATACATGGCTTACAGGAGCTTTCCATGCCTGAATAAATTCCAAATGACTCACAAAAATGTTATGTCAGATTCTGAGTGGGGAGACCCAGGTTCAATTCCACCACTCAGTGAAGCTCCTTGGGTGACCTTGGGCCAGTTACCCTGCCTCAACTTAACCCTCCTCACAGGGCTGTTGAGAAGCTAAAATTATAAATGTTGCCTGGAGCTCTCTCTTTTTTTAAAAGGAGCTCAAAATGCATATATTAAGATACCTTCCATATTAAGCAGCGGATCCACAATACACTCCTCAGCATGACAGGAACCGTGGTCCCACACCTGGTTGTGCATCAAGTGCTTAGGCACAGAGCATAGGAAGCCATTTGATACAAAGTCATACCACTGGACCACCTGCCCACAGACAGGGAGCAATGACTCTCCAGGGTGGCATGCAAGAGACCATCCCAATCCCACCTGAGATGTGACTGAGAACTGAACCTGGGGCGTTTTGCATGACAAGCAGGCTTCGCAGGTGTGTTCAATGGCTAATCCCCAGCCACAAATCCCAGGCAAGAAGGCCAGTGTTACCATCTGGGGTGGGGTGGGGTGGGGGTGCCTGGGGCATCTAGCCCCAGGGCCTTCCAATGTTCATCCAACACAAGAGTCCAACAACGCCTAAGGATCCATTCTCCTTTCCTGCCTGCTCTTGTTGAGGCTTTGCACATGCTCTGGGGCAACCTCCCTCTCTCCCCCGCCCCACTCCAACACACTCGTCTAGGGCCTGACCACAAACAGGAGGCGTGCGCGAGTGGAGCTCTCAGCGCCAGTCCCACTCACAAGCATGCAGGCAGGCAGGCAGAGAGAGAGGACGCAAGCGCCTCGTTCGGGTGCTGCTGCTCCTCCTTCTGCGGCGCCCCCAAAACAAATCCAACTCGCGAGTAGAGAGAGAGAGAGAGAGAGAGAGCCCACCCCGGAGGAGGAGCAGCGCGGGCGGGAAGGCGAGCGCGGAGAGGGAGAGAGAAGCTCCCGCTCGCTCGTTTACTCACTCGCCCGCCCCCCTCCCGCGCTCGCCTCGTGAGTCACTCGGGCGCGAAGGACCCCCCTCGCCCCTCCCCTCCGGCCTAGGCCCGACCAGGGAGGGGGCGAGCCCGGAGACCCCTCCTTCCTCTCTCCCTTCCCCCGCGGCGGCAGCCGAGGGGCCCGCTGCGCTCCCCGCCTCCTCCCGCTGCCTTCCCTGTCCCCTCAGAAGTCGCCCAGGGCGGCGTCGCGGCGGCGGTTACCTGTGAGGCGCTGAGAGAGATGAGGGGGTGAGGAGGCGGCGGCTGTGGCGAAGGGGGACGTCCCTCACTTCTCCCGCCGCCTTGGTCGTCGCCTTGGTCGTCTCTGCTGTCCGTCAGGTGTCCGGCTACCCCGGCGGCAGGGCCGGCCCCCCCGCCACCTTGGTCGCACGAAGCAGCACCGCCGCCGCCGGGGGCTCCGTAGCCGCTCAGCAGCCCCGGCAGCGGCCAGTCGCCATTTCCCGCCTACCGACCTGCTGCACCGCACGGAAGGACCCGGATGATGACGGGAGGCGGAGGAGGAAGGAGGGGGCAGCGAGAGAGCGACGGAGAGAGGGAGGGAGGCGCCTTGCTTGCCTGCCTGGGCCGTCGCAGTTACTGCGCAGGCGCACTCCGCGCGCACACGCCAGGCTAGCCCCGCGGGCGGGAGGAGCAGTTCCTGAGGGGAATCGGTTCTTCGGCTGTGAGAGGAAGAGGGAAAAGGGAGGAGAGCAACCGGCTGAGGAGAAGGGGAAGAAGGCGCCCTCAGGCAGCTCGCGCTGGTGGGGTCCTGCGTCTCCCAGAGAAATGCATTTTGGTCGACGCCGCCGCCCAGGCACTCTGCACATGCTCGGGCGAACTTCCTCCACTCGCATAAGCCTCGCCTCAAGGGAGGAAGCGGCTGCTTTTGCTGTCTGTGGGAGGCCGCCCAGCGCCGATGGACTGGCGAGCGAGAGGCAGCAGGACCACCCCGGCCGGGGAAGGCAGCCGGCGCCAGGACAGGGACCGCAAAGGCACGCCCGGTCCCTGGACACACTCTGGACCCGCGGGCCGCAGCTACCGTAGGGGCCACTCGCCCCTTTGGAGGCGCTCCGAAAGGACTGAAGGGGGCGGCGGGGAGGATTTTCCCTTTTTTTCGGACTTGCTGAAGCAGTTTCTTCGTGTGTGCGTGTTTAAATTTTCCCGCCCGTCGGAGAATGAGGAATGATTGCGTTGATTTCGAAGACGAGCAGCTACAGAAAAGATCAGCAGGAAACAGGTCCACCGGCAGCGAGATCCTGTTCGCTGCCTAGGGCGTTTGGACAAGGCGGCATTGAGCAAATCCAACAGGTGCAGTTGGCAGGTAAGGCTGTTGTTTTTCTAGCCGCACAACTTCATAGGTACTGCAGCTCCAAGGCAAGGAAATGTTTAAAAGAGAGAAGGGCCCACAAAAATATTTGATGGAATTTTGCATAAGGGTTGCAGAAGTCACAATCCCTGCAACTAATTAATTTTATGTCACTTTTAAAATGTATAACCTGCCTTAGAGGCTACATATCCAGTTATATTTACGTGACTGCTAATCCTGTTACATTTGGTAGTACTTAACGCCTTGAGTATTTTTCCCCCATGCATGGAAAGGTGACTAAGTGATATCCATAAACAAGATGCTTAAGTGGACTTTCCTGTGTTTCACCTTCCCAAAGGATGCTGCTTCTGACTCTGCCACCACCTAGCGGATTGAGATGGACTTGTATACCACTGAATCAAAGCGCTGACCTCACAGTGGCCTTCCTGAAACCTTTGAAGGGGTTTCTTCAGTTAGAACTGCCTAAAACAATGCATTTCTGGGGAAACAGGCCTTTTTGTTTTTCCAGGCACACATTTTGTTTGTTCTCCTTATGAAGTGCAAAGGTATCCTGCATTGTGATTTCATATTGAGGTGAGTCCTTTGTTACATCCCTAGCTGTATGTGTCTGCTCAGCAAGGTGCTATCTGTTTTCAAGGTAGCAGAGTTGCAAGGTCTCCAAGCTAACAGTGTCCAAATACATCTTGTGAAAGTCCATCCATTTTACTTTTCAGTCTAGTCCACAGAAAAACACCATCATGGCCAAAAACATGTGTTGACTGATTTTATCCCCAAAGCATAGTGTCAATTGCTCACTTGGTAATGAGCAGCCACCCATCCAACAAAATATCTGTTAGTTAAAACATCACCACAACAATATAATCAGTTGAAGAACTCTCTGGCCGATCTTTTATAGCTTTACGAGTCACATAATGGCAGAAAACATTCAGTTTACTGAATCCCTGCCTGCATTCCCTTACTCCAGTATCAGAATAGTTGACATTATAATTCAATATCGGTTACTAGTTACCAGTTCCTTACTTGCATGAAAATTCAAACACACTTCAAGCAGAAAACTTTTTTTAAAAAAGAGAACTAAAGTTTATCTGGCCCTGAACCTCAGAATAAGCTTTTGTCTATCACGTATTTTATATCTTCATGAGTGAAAGGCTATCGCCTCCAAGAGTCACAATAGTTTTCTCCATCAAAATTGCTCTGTTTGCTGAATACTATCAAGTAAGTGAAGACCTCCAATGGCAATAACAAAAAAATAATTTGGGCAGTGCACACCCCAAATCTTAAATTCCACACCTCCAGGTATGTGGAACGGCATTTAACTATGCCCTCCCCAGTATAGCATTTGGGTGCAGCAAACTGTTAGAAGTGGCAGCTTGATGCCTATAAAAGCTCAAATGTGCTGGGCACCATCAATAGCAGAAAAAAGGAACTGGGGTTGTATGAGTGAGGAGGGTACTAGCACTTGAAAATGTCTGTGCCTAAGAAATGCATTGGGGTGAATGTGATTCAATGCTATCCAAATGCTGGAAAGGATATATCAAGAACTCTGGCCAAAAGTTTCAATATAAGGAATAATTCCTACTCAAGAGTTGAAATGAAAAACGTGTGTATTCTACTAAGAATAACAGTTTGAAGCTAGTAGTAGATTTAAACACAACGTATAAGTATGATAGTTTTAAAGTAATGGTAAGTTTGGATACAACGTTTAAGTGCAGAAATAATGTCGTTTCAAATATACAATGATATAGTACAAAGGTACATGAAATACCAGTGCACAACAATTGTTTTATACAAGTCTCAATAGCAGTCAAAACGAGTCCACATTATATAAAATTAGAATAAAGAATAAAGAATGAAGGATCAAATGGGGCCAAAAAGGAGTATCCGGAGTGTGAATCAGATGTACGGTTCAGTGGTGGTAACCAGGACAGGGCCCTGTTTCGGAGTACACGCCTTCTTCAGCTGGTAATATCAAAAAATATGTCAAGATAGATCAAGGTGCTTCAATCCATAGATAATAAATATAATAAATTATATACATTCTAAAGTATGTTAACACATATTATGATATTTGGTTCCATACCTCGGTTTTTTGACGACTATAAATCTGTTGGAAGTCTGTATCATTTAGTTCTTTTATGTTTCTATTTCGACATGCGTCTAGAAATAAGGATTTCCAAGAGTTATTATTTCCAGTCAAATTATTTGTGAAAAACGGACATCAGTTCAGTGTTTTCTCACCTTAGATAATTGCATCCAAGTTTTCTTGCGTTTCTCTGTGCGTTTTCTATTAGGGAGTGAAATCATTGTCTTATATGTGTGTCTGTGGGAGAGGGAGGATAGGCTCTCCCTTCTTAAAGGTGTAAACAGAGAAGGGATTTAAAGTCCAAGGCCATCTATGGTGGTTTATTAGAGAAAAGAACTGTAGTCTTGATGTTCATTCAAGCCCTCATTTAATTTTAAATTCTTCATTATTGGAAAATAAAGTTGGAGCTTTTTGAATGCGTAATCCTCTGGGTATCCTCTGAACTTTAGTGTAATCGGCCATGAGTCTGGCGTGTAGGTTGTATCTAGTTTGTCTTTTTAGAATATTTAGATAAGTGTTCCAATCATTGTTAGGTTTGATAGGAGTTTCATTTGTAAGGGAAGGTAAGGAACCAAATATCTTCTCTTTTTCATCAGCGGAATACGAAAAGGTCTCAGCCCATTTGGCCATAGTAATCGTTAAAGATACAACTCCGGATACTCCTTTTTGGCCCCATTTGATCCTTCATTCTTTATTCTTTATTCTAATTTTATATAATGTGGACTCGTTTTGACTGCTATTGAGACTTGTATAAAACAATTGTTGTGCACTGGTATTTCATGTACCTTTGTACTATATCATTGTATATTTGAAACGACATTATTTCTGCACTTAAACGTTGTATCCAAACTTACCATTACTTTAAAACTATCATACTTATACGTTGTGTTTAAATCTACTACTAGCTTCAAACTGTTATTCTTAGTAGAATACACACGTTTTTCATTTCAACTCTTGAGTAGGAATTATTCCTTATATTGAAACTTTTGGCCAGAGTTCTTGATATATCCTTTTCAGTGTAGTTTCAACAAGAAATCCAAATGCTGGATGCATGGGTGTATGATTGGTGGTAGACCAAAGGTTATTTTAGAGTGTGCACTCTTAGCTCCTTTTTTCTTTTTTTGACATATTTTGGCTCCCTAATCCAATTCAGTATCATTTCATAAAGGACACTATCCTGATGCTGTGGATGTGGTGGGCCAAAGTACATACAGTGGTACCTCAGGTTAAGTACTTAATTCGTTCCAGAGATCCGTTCTTAACCTGAAACTGTTCTTAACCTGAAGCACCACTTTAGCTAATGGGGCCTCCTCCTCCTGCTGTGCCGCCGGAGCCAGATTTCTATTCTCATCCTGAAACAAAGTTCTTAACCTGAAGCACTATTTGTGGGTTAGCGGAGTCTAACCTGGAGCGTATGTAACCCGAGGTACCACTATATTGTGGCTATTATTGGCATAGGGTCGCTGCATTCAGCAGTGCACTTTGCCCAGTAAGCATTGAATTAGGCATAATTAAATGCCTTTTATAAATACTTTACTGGAGGTGTGGCCTAAATCTTGTTTTTGGGGAGTACATGCCCAGTTCCTTATTCTTTTCTATATACATTGGTGGTGGGTCACATTTGACCTTGCACTATGCTGAGGAGACATTGAGCTAGACATACTTTTTATAGACAACACTCCTCTTGAGATTTGGATGTACGATTTGGCGTAGGTCAAAGCTTATTATGGTGTATTTCCTTATTATTTATTGTCATTTGGGGTCACTGTGCATCTATACAAGGGTTGCACCAAGACAACAGTTTGAATTGGAGAACAATTATGTTATTGAAAGAGAGTCAATCAGTCATGATAAGGATAGACCAAAACTTTTAAGTTTTCTGCTTGAGCTGTTTCAAACCTCTGTGCAAATAAGGAACTATGAACTATTAACCAACTTCTACATCATAATTCTTGTACTGTTGGCAGAGAGAGGGAGACCGCACCTTTGAGGATAAGACCATCAAATTGAGCTTAAAGGCCTGGCAGATGTGAGAAGATTTGATGGGGGTGAGGGTGGCATTGCTGATTGCTGTGCCTGGAGGCTACTCTGTGGCATACTTCTCTGGGTTTGGATTGTTCAGAAAAGCTGTTTGTGAGAGAAAACTGGTTATGTTTATAAACCGGGATGCAGGGAAGCTGTCATGTTGGGATCTGCTTTGTGGTTTTTGGAAGAATGAGATTGAAGAAACCACCCAAGAAGCTGCTGCCCAGACTTTCCACAAGCCTTATCATGCCTTGTTTCAACCGTAAAAGTGTAGAAGAGGGTGCTTATTAGAGCATCAATAGGCCTGGTCCATGGATTTCATAACATGCATTCTGCTGTTCAATAAATTATATGTTTATGGGCCATTTGAAACAATATTTATTTATACAACAAACAGCTTATAAGATGCCCTTCAGCATAAAACTCCCATGGTATCCTCTACTTCAAACTTAAAATAAGTAAAATGATAAAAGCAGTAGGCCATAACCAGATGATAAAATCCAAATTTATAGTGGATTATGGGGCACAACTTCTGGATTGCCTAGAGCAACAATGTGTCCTGGCTTAGCACTCAAAACATTTCCACTGTGCATAAAAGAACCTAATCCAAAATTATGCAAAGCTTTCAAGTTGGCTGGGTGAGTTGCTTTCTGAGATTACCCTGTTTAAAACATATCATTGCATAGGGCAATGTCATTGCTATTTATAAAGCAGACATTAAGAATTTGATTTGGTATGCTTATTACCAGATACTTTACGACAAAGCTTTTTGCTCGCTGCAGAAAGCAAAATGCTTTTTTAATTTTTTATTCTAGCATATTAGGGCTGCAGGTTTCAAATCAAGATGTGGCTCTTAAGGCAAGCCACAGTTGGATTGGAAGCACCTCAAATGGTGCAGCATTATTTGTGTCAAGCTGGTACCTGTTTCCATGGTAATGGCATCACACATAAGTTGGTAGGTGTGTAAACCACTCATTTTGGAAAACAGCCCCAACACAAGCTTGCAGCTTTTAGATTGCTTGTTTGGAAGGAAATACAAGTGGATGCTTTCTAATATTTATTTTTCCACAAACCCTTCCCTCTTCAATCTCGCATGCATGGAATTGTGTACAGCAAGCATGTGCTGTTTAGATACTCAAATTGCACCACAGGCAGCAAACATGTTGCTTTAAGAAAAGAAGAGGCAGTTATGACAATTTAACACATCACCTTTTATGTACGTCCAGTGCAGATTCAAATTAGCAGTGTGAGGGTGGCTGTGTTCCTGCCCATTAATTTACAGACCAAGAAGCATGTATAAGAGAAGAGTTAGATTTGTGCTTACCTTGTACAAGTTCAGTTGCATTGCTGTAGCAAGACTGTCAGTTTGGTCCATGTCTGCTTTATATGATCTCCCTCCCCCTGTCCCAATAGTTAGCAATTGCTGAAGAAAGCTCAGTTTCCTGGAACAACATGCAGTTTCTCTACTTCTTCCCTGACAGGCTGCTTTACACAATTGTTGCCTGGCAACTGCCAGCAAGGGAAGACTACTTTTGTCAGAGCCTGAGCAACATATAGCTGTATAGCCCCCTTGCCTTGCCTCAAAAGGAGCTGTTTCCTGGCAACTGCCACCTGCTAGCAAGGGAAGACTGCTTCCAACATGGGCTGAGTAAGACCTAGCTGTTCAGCCCCACCTTTGCCTAAAAATACTTTGGAAGGAACTGCTGCTTGCTCAGACACCAGAGAAGAACAAGGGCTACATAATCCGTTTCACACAAGTACCGTGCCATCCTGTCTAGATTACAGTGTGACTTTAATTTTGAGAATTTTTTAATAAATTGCTTTAAGAGGCACTCGGGACTGTAAACTGGAAAGCAAGTACTCTAAATAAATGTTAAGACTGCATGTCTACAAGCTGAAGCACAGTTTAGCAAGAAGAGTAGATTTTTGGAGCAAATATTGCTGTTGCGATACCCAGGACTGAACCATGGGTTTGACATAGAATGATGTTCAAACCTGGGCTTGGGGTTTGAACCAATAGCCCAGGTTCAGAGATAATGCTAAACCAAACAATGGCTTAGGCCCAGGTAGCATGCCAGTGGTAGCAGCAGATGGACCACAGGAGGAGCACAGTGCCTTTAGAGTCGATGCACTTGCACAAGTGTGCATTTTGCTGTATGCTAATTTTCCTACACCTAAGTACTTTGCATAGTGAAATTCTTTGTGTGAAGCAGCATTACTTGGAATTTATTGCAATCAAGCTGAACCCCAGAACTGATGTTCTTTAAACATGAGACTACCAAATAATGTGTTAATTAGTATGGGTCTTAAAGCTGAAATCAATCTCTGTTCAGATACAGATTTTTGTCTGTCTGCCAGCCTCAATTCCCCCTTTTCAGGAACCAGCACACTTATACCAACCTTCCCAAACCTGGTGCTCTCCAGCTGTTCTGGACTACAACTTTCAGCCTCTGGCTGACTAGAGCTGATAGAAATTGAAATCCAAACCTTCTAGAGGCACCATGTTGGGGAAGGCAGTCTTTTATGCCAAAAGGTCAGAAGTATGACTTATGCCTTGATTGCATCATAAAAATTCACCCATGGCCAGCTTGTGAGGCTGACCAGGTTCATAGAATGGAGAGCAGCACATCCCTGGAACACACTGCCCTCCTTCACTGGATGGTTGAAAGGACACAAAGACAAGCACTAAAACTGCAGTTTTATTAGAACCTATTAAATTTTGGATTTCAACAGCAAAATCCTAATAAAATTACACCTAATTTAGGGCAGACACATTTTGGTCAATTCACAAAGTACAACACTGAAGATTTATGGAGAAAGAGGTGTTAGGAATGGTGGCAGGGAGAGGGGGAGAGAAACTACCTCTAAGGCAGGTTCAGCCTTGTAGGTTTTACAGCTTGAAAATAAAACTAAGACGAACAGTCACCACTCATGTATCCAGGTTTGTGTGCTTGAGAAGTGCCCAAGCACAAACTTCCATATTTGTTGTCAGAAATAAACACTGTTCTAAGGGAAGTCTTAAACAGATCTCTCCTTTTTATTCAATGCAAATTGTTAATTAAATTACTGCAAATTAACTTTAACTTACCAAAGAGACCAATAACCTGAGTACAGCAGAAATCATGAAGTACAATCAACCCTGTCATAGGACCTAAATTCTTTATTCACAGTAGCCCTTGTTGATAACTAGGGTTAATAACTTGTTGCTCAGGATATAGATGGGCATAACCATTTCTGTGAACTTCAGAAAGTGCTTAAACATCAAAACAAACAAAAAAACAAAGTAAGACCTCTTACACAAAAACACAGTACAAAACCGCAAGAACATAGAACATGCCCAGCGTTTTGAGTAATCCATACTACAGCACTGAAGTTGAAACAAACTGAGCATGACTCCAATTCTGAAACACATCAGAGGTTCAGACAGGAATGAATGAAGAAACTGATGAGATTGCACTTTTAGCCACTCTCCATTACATTCGGCTATTATTGCATAAGATTGAAATCACTGCTGTAAAAACAAAGGCAAATAAAATATTTATAGCTTTTATGTGTTGGAAATACTGGTTGTAGGTTTTGCAGATTTAAACTCTGGTAATTATCCTATAAAATTACTACACTGTTGCTGCATTTTTACTATGGATAACTTTAGTCACTCTCCTAGAGTTAACAATATTGTCTCATATAGAATTAATGTAGTATGTATCACACAGACCTTCCTTAGTTATAGTAAGGAAAGTTCTTTCATAAAACACAAACACATTTTCAGTCAACTTTCTCAAAATGAAATGTAGTCTCTAAAATGCAAGTCACAACAGTAAGAGAAATGAATAATTTGCTTGCATGGGTTAAATACATTGTGGTATCAAAGAGTGTCCCATCTGTACAGTTATTCCTGCAATGAAGTAATTCATATATAAGATACAAACTGTACAAAGTTCTCCAGTTTACAAAGTGGCTTAGTTTCAGAAACATGTTGACCTAAGTTATTTTGCAATGTTAGCTATTATTTCAAAGGTTACAGGTAAGGAACAGTCTTACTGCCCAGTCCAATAAAGAGCCAGGTGCACCCAACTTTGCGTAGTTTCAGGTTATTAAGCATCTCCTAAAAGAACAAACCATCTCTGGTTCTGTTCATTTGCGAAATAAGTACAACTATATACATATACACAGCATTTTACCTTTTCCTTCCACTGTTAACTTTTTGCTGTCATTCTTTTCAGTGTCTCTTACAGTAAATACTGAAAAATCGGTTGCGATTTTTTTCCTCTTGCAGAATCCCTCAGATAAAGGTAATTTGGAATTTAAAGTACATCGTTGAAGTGTGGTTTTCCGTAGTCTGCAAGATCCATTTGAAGCTCTCTCTCCTCATCATCTGGAATCAAAGGAGGCAAACCAACATTAAGTTTTTAAAGTAAGTTCTCTGAAACCCACAGGACCATGTGTTGAGAACAAACGATTCACTGCTTTCCATATAAATTATGGGTGTGTGAAGTGTGCATATCCAGAAATTTTGTATGCAAGATGCTTTACTAAGAGAAACAATTACTTAACATCCTTTGTTCTAGAGGTCTGCATTTCTGTAAACTTTCTGCTTTGAACCACTGTTTTCCTTCCTATTTGCTCTTTCCCATCCCATCTGTATCATTTTATACACAACACAATTCCAAGGAGGATTCACAGGAGCTTGTGAGCAAACCAACCCGCAGGTAACCCACCCCTTTGGCTTAGTAGGACGAGTAAGCTATTTAGCTGTACTGATTCTGAACTGGTGTTCTCCATACCCCTCTAGACTTTTACAGCATACTAGAATTAATTGAACAGTAGCTTTACCTTAAGACATCTTACGCATGCACACCCAGTTTGAAACCCTGCTGCTAGGCACACAAAGGCAGAGTTCATCCAACCAGAAGTAACCCTCCCACAATCAACTGCTGTGGACGAATGCTGTTCATAGGTACAAGAGGCATAATAAGAGCTGCAATATAATCTGCACACAAATACAGTGTTTTGAAGGATAGCACCTAGTTTCATTTAAACTTCATTATCACCCAATACTTACATGAGGGGATTCAGACGGGAATGTATTTAGAGACTACTAATATCATTTTCTCTTATGGTCTCCAACAGATTAATCTCACATACAATTATGCTTACAAGGTGATTGTAAGTTAATAGAAGTTGTTTTGTCACTTAATGTGTGCTGGACCTACCAACTTCCCTGATAGGAAAAAAGCATATTTTTAAAGAAATGCCAGCAGCACTTCATTCCAAACTAAACAAAAACACCCTCTTAAAATTCTATGGTACTTGCAGGCAGGCCAATTTAAAAGAATTTCAACTGACCTAGAAGATTAGAACACCAGTGTCAAGAATGAAGCTTTGGAAAATGATAACATCTTATCCTGGGAAGATGCAAAATAAATTTGTATTTCACATTTCATAATTTAATGAGAGGATGTCTCCACAAGAGCCCTTGAAATGAATGGAAAAACTGCTGTATTCCGGGGAGGGCAGGGTAAAGAGAGAAAATGGGTTTAGTTAACATAAATACCAGTTTGGGCCCTAATGTGATTTGGAAAACTGAACTGTGGAAGCTATTTCTTACTGATTTCTAGAGCCTTCTGCAGTACAAAAAAATATTACTGTGTGCTACTTTGTTCTTCAAGTTGGTAGAGGCAGTTTAGGGTTTGGAAGCGATACCACACCACACACACAAGCAATGAAAGCAAACAGGTAAAAGAGAGTGATAGACCAAGGCATATGCCAAGTGCAAGATGAGAGCATGCATGAGAACACCTTAGGTATTGGAAGCAACAGAAATGCACTATGGAGGTCCACCGATTATGTATATTAGTAAGGCATAAGAACATTCCAGCTAGCTATAGTTATTCACAACAGTGATGGCTACAGATTCAGCTTTGGGCCTATGCCAGATCCGCATGCTTTCCTAATAGCTAGAAGCGCAAATTAATTCCAGGACAGCCACCGTGTTAGTCCTTGGCAATAAGGAGGAAAACGCAGCAGCACCTTCAAGAATGGTTTTATCATGCCCTGCATAGGCAGGAACCAACTTCACCACAGTACCCTTGACTCCCTCTGGTACAAATTCAAGACTACTGGAAAAAAACATATTTACTAGCAATTAGAAATTGCTTCAAGTTCTAGAGTTATTTCACAAGCTGAACTGCTAGAAGATGACACAGTCAAAATTCAGCTGTCTATTCACAGCAGGACCTTTCTAAGCAGCTAAATGTTGGAACTCTACACCACTGCAGCATGGTTCTCAAGTGAGGGAATCACATGAATGGGATGGAGACAAGGCCCAAGCTCACCTTGGACGTCTTCTTCACCACCATCACCATCCTCTTCCTCATTGTAGGCCAGCTCAGCCTGCTTGTCTGCCTCATACTCACCCACGTTCCCATCATCCCCATTATAATCCGCCAGTTTAGAGCCATGTTGCGGATCAACAGGGGACTCATTCTCATCAAAGAACCGGCCTGTGAAGTAGGCAAAGGATTTATAGTCAGAGGCCAGGATGAAGGGGAGGGGGAGAGAAGGGGAGAGAAAAAAGTGGAGTAAAGAGAAGCAGGAAGGAATCTGAACTCAGAAAAGTGTTTAAAAGTGGTTGCAAATAATCCTTGCAGCACTATAAATTGAGAAAAATCCTTCTGCCTGGAACTTCAGAGCACTAAATTTTATGACCTTTCATTATAATCTCTAGCCCCTTAAAAACTCCAGTGTTTTATATCTAAGACACAAAACACTTGCCTCAAAAGAAGGCAACTGCCTTTTTGGAATAAGTGAGCATCTTGTATTAATGAAACTTTACCAAAATATTTTGGTTGCTTTGACAATAATAATAATATAATAATAAATTTTATTTATATCCCGCCCTCCCCAGCCGAAGCCGGGCTCAGGGCGGCTAACAACAATAAAACAGTACAAAAAAGATCTGAGCTTTATAATCGTTTGTATACTATAGCCTTTAATGTAACTATTTTCTAATCTGAATTTTTCAAAGCTTTAGAAACTTTTTAAAAAATGGAAAAGTAGTTCTACACAGTGAAATATAGATTAAACCAAAGAAAAGAATACATCTCACACTATACGCATGAGCAAAAAGTAAGATTCAGTGTCATGCTAGTAGCAGAGGAAGAGTCAGCTCTGGGCAAAGGTCTGAGCCCAACACAAAGTTTATCTTTCAGCCATGTAGGATTCTGCAAAAGAAGGCTACTGACATTTCCAGAAGATGAAAACTTGCATAGGCCTTTGGTGTTTTCCAATAACAATATTTACAAACTGAACACTTGAGCTAAACAGCTAAGATAAACACACACACACTTGAGTGTCGGAAATACGGACTACAGCAGAGAGTTGACAATAAGCTGCAAGCAAATAAAGTTCGCTTAAATCTTCCATATGAAATGAACAGTAAGTGGCAAGTAAAGACTTCAACGACTGAGAGTTCTCCAGTTACACTGTCACGCTTCATCTGTTTTCTATATCTTGAAAAATTACAGCTAAGCACGACTGAAGCAAACAATTAGAAGCTTCATAAAGTGAAAATAATTTACAACTTATTTCCTAAATGCCTGTCCAATGTTGCAGATCTGAAAAAAATGAAGGCTCAAGAGTTCATTTCCAGAGCCACAGCTAAATTATGAAGCAATTTTTAAAGTATTTTGAGAAATTTTAAATGCTTCCTTGTCAGATAATCTGCTCAGAGCCAGATGTGCCAACAGGTGCACTGAGGAATTCATGCTCACATAAAACATGTTTGTACTTGGGGGTACAAAGTGGAGAATCTTTGGCCCGCCAGGCCTCTGAATCTGGCCCAAGATTACAAAGTGCTGTGTTTGGATTGGAGAGGAGTGATCTCTTATCTCTACTCATAGCATTAAGCATCACAATGCTAAGATCGGCGATAAGCACCTGCTTGCTCTTGGAAAGGCAGCAGGCAGAAGCTCATCTCTTAGAGTTATGGGACTATAACACTAGAGTTGGAGATGACCCTGTGGCTTGAACTTTGAATCACTGGGTGTCATTTGACATGACCCACCTGCCAAAATGACCGGCAGATGGAGGGAACAAATCAAGATCTGGCCTTCAAAGTGGATCCGGTTCCTCAGCCCTGGCTTGGTCTATGGCAATATCCCTAGCATTTGTTGTGGTTATTTTAAAGTTCTTTCAAAAATTCTTCAATTACCATTCAGCCACACAGGAGAACTCGGAAGTTCCCATGCCTAAAAGTTAAAATCACTTTTTATTGTTATTGTTTTTAATAGTTAAATTGCTTAGAAATATTTTATAGGAAGCATTTAATAAATTGAAATGAATACAGTGGAAAGTTCCTGGAATCGCGTGAATTATTTGTATCTGTCTAAAGAGATTATAAGCCCAAGGCTGTTTTCAAACACAACAATCTTGCTAAATTGCATAGGCGGGCATTACTTTGAGACCCTTACATAGCAATACAGTTTCACATTCTATGTCCATACAGAGGTGTGGTTTGGGGGAGAATACCCATACCAAATATGGTGGGAGAAACCGGACAGTCATAACTGTAATCTTCAACAAATAGAATCTGAGCAACGAATACTATATATTGAAATACTATATATTCAACTGGCCCAGGATACAGCATTCAGGTGTAAACAGCTCCACTAGGTTGCTGAAACAGCTCCACTAGGTTTTAATTTATTTCCAGGACCATTTCAAAGAGCTGGTGATGATACTCTTCTGTGTCCCATTAACTCTAACCGTACATTTGACTCTAGCCATACAGGGCCTTCTTCATTACCTATGTACCTTCATGAGGGAGCCTACCTTGAACTATCTTCAATGGCGTTCTGCAGCATGGCAAAGAGGAGTCAATTCAGTTTGTCATTTCAACTATGCTGTGGGAGTTTGGGGCACCATTTCCCCAATTCTTGAAGTTTTATGGAACATTCTGGATCCTTATGTAGGCAAAATGGCACCATCCACATATAAGAGTGAGGGGAAACCCAAAGGCTTGTAGAAGGACAAAAAACATCACTGAAAACCCCTCAGGAAGGGAGGAAAACATAGAAAGCCCTGGAGGTGTACATGACGCATGCCATGCAACAACATTTTTGTTGCAGATCTCACTTGTGACAGTAATTTTAAGACTGGCTTGTCTACTTGGTAATCTTTGTAATCTTTCACTCTGAAGTGGTTCTGTAATATTGGCTGTCGTCGTTTTCCAACTTGGGCTTTAAGGCAGGATACAGAAGTTTTAAAATAAATATGTCTGACCATGCTTCACTTAAAGCTACAGAAGATACTCATGAAAAGTTCCACTTTTCTGCATCACAAGACCAGAGCTCAGCTATTTTTAATTTCCAAGAGGTATATTAAAGGAAACCTTCAATGATGCAAGCAATTCCTAACTTGAGGAAAAGAGTTAGAATGTAGCTTGCATTGCATGGATTTATCAGTTTCTGAGCCATTCAAAATTGTTCAGCACTATGAAAATAAAGGGATCCATGAGTTTATTAAACTGTTTAACAGTGCAGTCTTATACCTGCCCAAACAGAAGTATATGCTCCACTAACTGTAACAGGATTTGCAGCCTAAGACAGTCTATTTCTAGGTTTAACACAATGAAATAATTGAAGTTAGGGGTTGTCATAATATGGTGAAAATGAACCTTAAACCCTCAAGAAAAATTGCAAAAAAGTAGGCAATACTTTTGGAACTAAGCAACATTTTAAGCACACTAAGTTACTATATATAACAAGCCACAAGAATTCAAGGAAAGAAAGTTTGGAATCAGGCTTGATTCTGAAAGTTGTGCCTATCTAAAGCTGCTCATATTCACAGTGCCTCACAATGGAAATGTGACCTATTGTCTCTTTCTTTTCCATTGATCAAACACATCCTCAAAATTACCAGAGTGCTCAGACTGAGTGAAAGTGAGAATGGTAGTGAAGAGGGCACAGCTAAAGCTCCCCACCCCCACAAGATCTGGTGTTATTAACATTACCTGAATATTAACTCATCTAGAAAATCCACACTTTGGTTTTACTGTGTTGCTTCAATTATGAGTGAGGGTCTGAGTCAGAATTATGAGCAAGGGTCTGATTAACTTACTTTGCTTCATTCTTTGGAAGTCACTGATTCTGTCCTTTTTTAAATGTTCTTTTTCAGCTTTCTGATTATCTAGGACGTGATCAGGAATCAAATGCTGAAGAGGATTTGGTGGGATCTGCTTTATGATGTCAGCATTTCCATCCTGGTTACTGTTTACACCTGGAAGCGCACAAAAAACAATTAAAGCACTTTGACTATTTGCACTGTTCAGGCACAAGGAAAAGCAGCTTATGAATTAAGTCCTTTCTGAAGGGCAAGGGATCTCCTGGTGTGTGTGTTTTTGTGTTTTTTAAACTTCATTACGATTTTTTCTCCAAACATTGCTGACACCTGTGCTTTCATTTTCTCAGTAGTCAAGGGAGAGAATGGGGAAGAAGGAGTGTCATCCATTATCAGCTATTGATACTTCTGTCACACTTCTTTTAAAAGCTTAAGAGGAATGCTGCAAATACATCATTGGAAGCATCAGGCTTTCTCCATGCCTGGACGTTACTTTCTTACCAAGTCTAGTGACCACTTGTGTCACTTAAACCACTTTGTCCATTCTTTAATTTAATGCATGGTGTGGGGACAGCAGTGGTTCCCAACCTTTTTTTGGCCATGCCCCACCTAAGCATCTCTAAAATCCTGACACCCCCCACCACCCGGGACACATAATTCTTATCATTCAAAAAGTGAACTCCTATTCAAGTGGAGGAAGCCTAAAAGGCCATTAACTGTTAATAACTCATTCTCGAATCCCCCCCCCCCTAAAAATCAAATTGCCCCCCCCCGCCCCACATTGGGAACAAACTGGATTAACTTCAGCCCTTTTACAAGTTAAATTGACCTTGTCAGTGTTTGCTTCTCACTTCCACTCTCTGGTGATTATCACCTCTCTGTTCTCTGGGATTGCTCACTTTACAAATAAAAGCTGCCCACATGTACACCTTCACACCTCTAATTCCTAAATAATGTCTCCTTTGTAATGTCTTTGCTAAACTTGAGAAACAGAGAAGGTGGTGGTTTTAAACACTCCTAAAGAAGTTTTAGATCACACTCACCTTGGCTATGCATAAAGACTAAAGAAGAGGCCAGACTGTGAACAACTTTTTTTATCTTAAGACCAAGTCTACTGTACGTATAACTTAAAGGTAGAGGAACCCCTGACCATTAGGTCCAGTAGCAGACGACTCGGGGGTTGCGGCGCTCATCTCACTTTATTGGCTGAGGGAGCCAGCGGTCCTCCCCATTGACTCTTAGAAGGCTGGGGAAGAACTGGTGACCTCATTCTGCCATAAGAGAGTGAGGGATAACCTCCTTTAGAATGCCCTTCACTGAAGGAGAATATTTACTCCTGTTTTAAAGATACACCAGGGACTTCTTACCTTGAGCCAGATTTGGAGCATGGGGCTTTTCTGTTGGAAGATTTCCATTGGGTTGAGGTTCATTCTGAGAAGCTGAAACAAGTGGCTTCTTCAAAGCTAAACAAACAAAATCACACTATGACTCACTGATCTACTAATACCAATGGCACATCCTAAGGCAACCACTGAGCGCACTGTTCAAAAAGAGAACTGATATGTTCTGTTGGAAGCCGCCCAGAGTGGCTGGGGAACCCAGCCAGATGGGCGGGGTATAAATAATAAAATTATTATTATTATTATTATTATTATTATTATTATTATTATTATTATTATTATTATCAGATTGGTACAAATGCAGTTGTTGCCAGAAGCTCTTCTATATTTTCAAGATAAGCCATACAGAAGCAGGGGCTTTCCAGCAAGGGCCAGAATCCAGTATACTATAACAAAAGTTTGCGCTCTCACCAGTTTGAAATGTTTTGTCAGGGCAGCATTTGCTAGCGTTCACATGCCGAGAAGAGTTAAGTTCAATTTTGCGGGGTTGCAAAAAAAGAAGAAAGCTCCCCCTCCCTATTTATACTTCTTATTGATGAGCAAGAATCAGTGGCAAGTAATTCTGCCAGTTTATACTAAGAATCAAGACAACAGGGAATCCAGAGATTCTGGTGCAGCATCTGTCTTTTTATTTCACATCTGATAACTGCTTTAGCCAATAGCACTTCACCCCCCTTCAGGCAAGTCCTCTTGTAAACTACCTTGGTCACCTTTGGCAACAAACTGAAATCTGACATAGCTAGCCCTTTCTCTGGAGTTTAAATCAGTAACCCATCTAAAAAAAACACAAACTGCTGAGGGAGGAAATGGGTATTTCAGAATTATCAAAAATAACAGATTTTAGATTACTTAGAAATAATAGTAGTAGTAGGAGTAGTAAAATATATATAGCTTTGCTAACCAGTGAGTGTATCTTCAGCTTTAGCAGCGTCATTCTCTTCTATCCCAGGCATGCCTGCATCATCTCCTGGTTTCATTTTCTCTGTCAAGACAAGAAGAAATTTCTCTCCTTACTGCTGCTTACTTTTAAGTTCTAAGTGGATTCAGAATTGTTACAGGGACTGGACTAGAGGTAGTAGATCATAGTTGCTGAACAGAAAGCAATACATCTCCCTCAGTGAGCTAGCTGCAAAGGCAGGCAACTTTCTCCAAGACTTCATTGCTGGCCAATGGTAAAAATGACACCAGATCTGTGCCTCAAGACTGAGGAGTTCCTAGCCAGCCAGGTACTCTGCATTCTCCCAAGACACTTAAGAGATACATAGTGATATGACCCAGAATTGTACTAGACAGACCTTTGCCATCTGAGATATTGTTGATGGAAGGTGTTTCATTCCTAATTACATTCTTTTCATCCAATTGTTGCGTTGTCTTCAATATTGTTGGGTTATTGCTCAGGTTGCTCTCAATATCCTTACTGGACTGGCTTCTGTGAGCAGCCTGCTGCAAAAATGTAAAGAACCAACTATGAAACACATTTGTTCACATTTGAATTAGACATCCTGTGTGCTTGTCACTCCATTAGGATGATTCAGTCTGTTGTCAATGGAAATACACTTCTACTTCTCTCTCAACCAAGTTTTGTTCTTTTCGCATAACAAAGTCTAACATCAAATTTATGGATAGAACTGATGTACGCCAGATGGGCGGCGTATAAATAATAAATTTTATTATTATTATCATGATTATTATCATTATCATCATGGCAACAGGGGTGCTGGAAACCCATCCTAGAATCATGCAGCAAGCAGTGAAGGGTAGGATGCAAAGCGATCCTCTATCCATTCCCAAGTGGAGCGAAAGCTGGTTAGATCATACATAGGCAAACTCGGCTCTACAACTCCCATGATCCCTAGCTAACAGGTCAGGGATGATGGGAATGGTACCAAAACATCTGGAGGGCTGAGGGCCTATGCCTCGGTTAGAGCCTGACCCTTTTCTTAATGAGTAACTAGAGAGGAAATTACCAAAGGAAAATGGTATTTCAAACCATTCTCAAGTGTCTATAAAAAATGATAGGAATATATGAAGATACGTTCTTGGACATTCCCAGCACTACCTGGAGATGCTGGGGATTAAACCTGGGACCTCCTGTATCCAAGGAAGATGCTCTCTCTACCCCTCAAATATGGCCCTTCACAGCCTTAAACAACTGAGCATTTAGATGATGTACCTTTTGGTCTTGTGTAACTTGGTCCTCTAACTTTCTCATATTTTCTTCATGCTGCATCCTCAGTTCTTTGATCTGATGTCCACACTGAAAACTGGCAGAACAGATAATGTACAACAGAGGTAACAAATTTTATAACTTGCCCCAAGAATGACACATGTTTTATATGCTCCGCCTTAGTACCGCCTAAGTACTATTTGTTTCTGGAACAAAACTATCTCTTTCCCTTGCAAGGCACTGAATGTATGAATCCAGTCTTTCGGTCCATCTAGCCTAGATCAGTCATCAACACCAGCTAGTAGTGTTTCTCTAAAGTCCGAGGCAAGAGGGATATTTCCCAAGATCATAGAATCCTGGAGTTGATGGCAGAAGTCCACAGATCCTTTTAAGTGAAGATGCCAAGGACTGAAGCTCCTATCTTCTACATACAAAGCAGATGCTCTACCACAATATTATGGATGCTCTTTGCAAAGGAAAGAGTTGCAACCTCTACTAAGACTTGAGTTCTAAATTAAGGTGACTCTCCTCATGGACACATGAATGGCAATAAAATTGTTAGCACATTTGCAAAGCTAAGCAGGGACTGGTATGGTTTCAAACTGGATGAGGGATTGCATGCTGAGATTCCTGCATTGCAGGGGGTTGAACTAGATGACCCTTGTGGTCCTTTCCAACTATGATTCTATGAATAAGTGCCACAAGAATTGAAATCTCCTGTCAGACCTTTCCTTATCAAACCATTGTTTGCTTATTCCTTGCCTGAGGCAGGAGGTGGAACATGGAATTGGCTCTCCCTCCATTCCACATAACATAGCAAACTGTGAAGCACCCTCCACTGTGTTGACTGATGGTGCTGTAGGATAATCAATACATTTTTGGTGCAGCGATTGCCATCCCTCAGGAATTCTACCTTGGATACCTTGATTAACGGGTTCTGAGCACCATTTCTTTTGCTTTTAGCAAGCAAGTCAAAATCATGAAGTTTCACTAGTCTCCTTTTCAGTGAGGGCAGAAAGGGCACTACCCTACCACAGCTGTCCTAAAATATGCTTTTCTTCTAATTCTTTCTGCATATAGCTAATAAAGGATGCTGATGTCAAAAGCAGGACTCCACTTTGATCTGAAAGTTCATGGCATAGCTAAGCTGGAAAGACTCTGCAGAACTCCGTATTATTAGAATACATTGGCATCAGTTCAGATTTATATATTACTATGCTCACCTTTCATACTCCAACCTTTTCAGAAGTTGTGTATTGTTGTTCCTATATTCATGAAGCTGGTCCTCTTGACGAATAAATTCTTGACGCAACTCTGCGAGTTGTTCTAAGGCAAAGTGTAAAAGTCAAAATGGTTAGAAAAATAATTCCTTCATAACTTAAATGCAACTTCCCCCCACAAGTTGGGAAATTGTTATTTTTCCATTGCTAAAATAGAATGTTCTGTATACGCTAATGTCTTGGACAAGTGATACGAAACCTAAAATATAACTGTTTAGGAACCTCATTACAAAATAGAAGAAAACTTGTGTGTGTGTGTGAAAGAGGTGTTACTTTTCTTTCTGGAGTCTCCGCGGCATAATACGGTCTCAGTGATGCCACATTCAATTTTTAGTATCTTATGCTTGTATTTTAGTAAAGCAAACTCTTACAGCTACTACATCTTGCAAACTATAATGTTAGGGCTCAAGGAGCCTCAGCACTTATTTATTGACATCCTGCCCATCATTCAAACTCAGAGGAGTGTACATATTTCTTTCCCCTCCCCCTTTATCTTCACAACACTTTAATGCAGATTAGGGTCCAAGATCACCCAATCAACTTCATGGATGTATGGGGATTTAACTTGGGTCTGCATGTGCATCTATCTTTGTAAAGCATTGCCATTTACTCTCTAGCACCCTTTATATATGAACAAATATCACTGTTGGAAAGGGTATGGCATAATGTTATTTATTTCACATGACTTCCATTCTGTGAGAACATGACTTTGTAGCTTCACCTGACAAAGCAGTGTAAGAAGATTACCAGCGGTAATCAACCATATTAGAGACCATACTACAGTGGTGTGTTGTTGCATAAACAAAGCAATTCTTTGACTTATAGCAATGTAAGATCTCCACCAGAAGACTTGTGCATTATTTTAATGTTATAGCACTTGGCTGTACAACTGATAGAAGTCACTGCCTATGCTATAACTTCAACTCTCCCTTTAAAAACCAAAACACTGCTGCATATCTAAGGTCTATGAGATATTTGAGGGCACATTTGCAGAATTTGTAACAAAACAGAACTCATGTTCTCATCTTTGAGGCAGGAACAGAAAAGGGATAATGGCAAGCGAGGCAATGGCCCTTCTATGCCAGATAAACGAACACAGCATGTTATTTTTTAAAGAAAGGCTCTAGCTCATGTCAAGAGGAAGAGTATTAGGAAAACTTGACAGTTGCAAAGTTTTAAGCTTTGCTTAGCAATACAAGTAAAATAAACCTGCTAAATTAGATCTCTAGGGCACCAGAAACTTTTCCAATTCACAATTCTCCAAATAATCCATATCACCAGTTGCTACTTTGCTACCAGTATACTTTCTTTATACTGCTCTCAGAATTAGTAGGTTTAACTGCTGCATACTTCTTTCTTTTGACTCCTTACCCTTTAAGCGATGTATGTCTGCCATTTGATATGATATGTTGTTCTGAAGCTTAATCTGAAAAGGAGGAAATATATATTGTGCAAATTAGTGGTCACTATACAGTTAATATCAAAATGATCATGGTAAACAAGACTTTGATGAAACACTGAGCTTATTAAATAGCCTAAAGTTTCAACAAAGGCTTCCCAAAATCTGTTTTCTTTTTCATTCAAGATATTGCACACAATCCATTTACACTTCAAGACAACAAGAAGCAACATTTTTTACTTTGAGCCCAGTAGCCATTCAAATTCAGGGGGGGAAATGATTGTTTTAAAAATACCACTTCAATGTTTCCTTAGAATGCAGATTAATCAATGAAATTTTTTATTCATTTATATTCTGCCCCACTTTCACATATCTCTGGGAAGGTAACAATAATATTGCATGAAACCGAACATACACAACAACAACAACAACAACAACAACAACAACAACAACAACAAATCGTAGAAACAGCAGTTGAAATATTTGCCAGTGTGAGTGGCACTGTTGCACTGAAGGCTGCATTTTCAACCAAGCATCTAAAAGGCAGCAGTGAAGGTATCAGCCAAATTCTGGGGCGTCCCTTCCTACAAACAGATACCACAACAGAAAAGGACCACCCCACATCCCAGTGAAGTGCACAGAAGCTAGTGGTGGGATGCTAAGGAGCCCCCTGCCCCAACCAATCTCCCATGCAAGGACAGAGAGAGACTCCCTCAAGATTTTAAGTCCCAAGGCATATCAGGGTTTTATACATCATCTGAAAAACCTTGGATTTGACTTGTAAATGCACTGACAGCCACTGCAGAAAGGTCCTTAAGAACCCGAGTAACAACCACTCTGGCTGGTGGACCCACTCAAACAATGGAAAACTATATTTTGCACAAGCTGCAGTTCCCAAGTACTGTAGTATTCAAAGGTAGCTCCACATACTGTAATGACTACTGCATTACAGTAGTCCAGACAATAAGTTATCAGAACACAGATCATTGTGGCTAAACTAACCCTGTCCAGGAACAGCCAAAAGATGAGCAAAAACACTGCACAATACTGAGAATACATTTGTCTCCAGTAAGAGATATGTATCTAGAAGTACCCCTTAAGAATCTGTACCTACTCCTTCAAGGGAAACGAACACCAAGAATAGGTTGTTCTTCTAATTCAGAATGGTCCAATGTGTGGCACAAGAGCCATCCCTCAGCAACATTTTATGCCCCCAACTGTTTTCATGCTGCCTTCCCAAAGCCCACGAAGAGGTGCTGGGCTTTGGAAAGGAGGTGAGAAGGCTCTGGCAGGGTCCTAGAGTCCTCCCACTTCCTTCTCAAATTCTAGTGGGAACTTTCCCAGCTTTGGAAAGGCAATGTGAGGGCTTTGGGGGGCATCAGATTTTAGGCTTGCACCCCCCCACCCCATGATAAGACAGTGTGCGACCAGCAGGTTCCATGTTGAAGTACTCTTGCAGCCCACTTGGTATGAAAAGTTACGACTGCCCTGTGCTAATTCATAAACTCAGAAACCACCTAGCCACAGCATCATCATCTTATTCGAAGATTCCAGCCTATTACAGTGGCCAGACATTGGTTGAGAATCTGCATGGCTAGAAGCATTGTGGGCAGAATGGAACCCTGAGGGACTCCACAGATCAACTGCCATGGGGTCCAACAAAAGTCTCCCAAGACTACCTTTCGCTCCTGAAGAGAGGAGAGGAACCACTGCACTCCCAACCCAAAGAGCCAGTCCTCTGTGCTCAACAGTTTCAAAAGGTGCTGCATATCCAGGAAAATCACAGAGTCACACTTCTGCCACTCTTACAGGAAGTCACACATCATTCTGGTCCCAAAAAGGTCATGATAATCAGCCTCCCCACCTAAAGTGCCTGCACCTTAGTTACTATGTCAATATGATTTAACAAGCATTACCTTACATCAGGGATGTCCAACTTCCAAGAGACTGAGATCTACTCACAGTATTAAAAAAATAAATGGCAGTGATCTACCCATTGTCATTGGAGGATGGACCAGAGTTGTTGAGCTTTTTTTGGGAGGGGGTGAGATCAACCTGGGGGGTGGCAATCAACCTGGGACACCCCGTGATCTACCAGCAGATCGTGATCTTCCTATTGGACATGCCTGCCTTACATTAATTAGGCTGCAATGTTAATCCCAGGACTACTACTTCTGACTTCCGATACCATTTGTACCTGGGGGTCAGGTATTAAGGCATTCACATTTGGAATATGGCCTTGATTGATAAAGCATTTTGTTGCCACATAATTATTCCTATGTGATCACACAATGAAAGTGTTGGCAGCTGGAACAATGAAGTGCTCTGACACATCCTAGGAATGGGGAATAATCTATGAAAACCAAGGCTTTAGAGACATTTGGACAAATTGGCTCCTTACTCCCGGCCATGATTTACTCCTCCACAGAAAGAACGTTTTTTTGCAGGACTGCCTGTACATCTCAGCCTTCAAAATTCTGTTACATGAAAGGTTATGGGTATCTAGGATGCCAAATTTACCATGGCAAACTAACTCTGTAAATGTTAATGCATTTTGCAAACCTTCCTTTGAAGACCTAGAATCTGAGAATCTCTTAAAACATTAAAAGATTAATGTAAGCACCATCTTTCCTCTCTCCCTTGATGGGTGCCTTGTCCTCTCAAGAGTGTTTTCTTGTGTAAATACAGCTAATGGGACTCCAGTCTTAAGAGATTCAACACAATAAAGCAACAAGCTGTCAGACTTCTGCGATATAAACAAGCATTTGTAGGCTACAGTTGCCTTCATGGGATGCATTCAGCAGTCTGACAAAGTGGGCTTAAATGTGTTACGTCTTTAAAATGCCATAATATTCCTCCTGAATAATAGGGGTTGGGGGAAGAGAGGAGGTCCCAAACCATTATGTAAAAAAGAAAGGAATGCCCACAAGCAGAAGGAAGTAAACTTGTCACAACAACAACAAAGCAACCTCCCCACTCTTCCTTGAATTCATTCCTCCTCCCTTTCTCCCCCAAAACAAAGCTCATTTTGCTTAAAAGCACACCCATACACACCCCTTCTCTTCTGAAATAAGATGAGGAGGGGAATCCACCGCCCCTCTCCTATCTAGGAACAGAAAGCAAAGCTGAAAACTGAAAACATGCCTCATTAAACAGTGGAGAAAAGGGAGAGGCAGAGGGAGAGATGGGGGTGGGTGGGCTGAAACCACATGAAAAATTTTTACATAGGCAAAAGGTACCACAATGGAGCCTCTTCAGCTTATCAAAAGGCTTCATGGGAGTAGCTCGGAAAGGGAAAACTAGAAGCTCAATGGTTGATAACAGCTGCCCTTGCTCTCACAAAAGGCAGCTGGCGACCAGTTAGTTTCGGACATGCTGTTTGAAATATACAGTACTAGACAGCATAAAATAGACACAAGTAACCATCATATGCAATGACACCTCACCCTGCTCTCTTCACACTTCCTTATCTGGCCTTCCCTGGCTTGCAGTTGGTTGCTCAGCTGGCTGTGCTCAGCTTCCTTCTGCTCCAGCTGTTTCTTGTGCAGCTCCCCCTGGAGCAAGAGCTCAGAGTTCCTCTTCTCCAAGCGCCCCCTGGCAACATCACTGCGCTTGGCCTGGCCCTGCAACTCTGCCACCTCCTCCTGCAGGACCGTTTGGCGGGATGAGGTAGTCCAGTAATTGAAGGCAAGGACGGCAATGACTAGCAGCAAGGCAACAAAGAGGAACGAAGGGAGACGGCCCCCCCTCCGGTTGGCCCCAAACCCCACCATGGGGGAGTCTGGGGAGGGGGGCGCTTCAGCTTCTCACTGCACCTACCTGGAAAGAAAGTACCCAAGTCAGCACAAGTAGAGAAAGAAAACAAAAACCCCACTGACTTTTCAGAAACAAAATATAAAAAATGGGAATACACAGAATCATTGACTGGGCTGTGTTCAGCTTCCATTGCATGTATATAAATCTTAAGGCATACTGAGAAATAATCTAAAGCATTTATTTAACATAGGAGAGAAGGCAACTACCTCCTAATTTCCAAAACCAGCTCTTAATAAAATAGGATGATTTTGAAAATTGCCTTTTTTTAGTCTGCACACAGGTTACTGTAGTGGCTTGCCAGTGCATGGAGCGGGGACTGCCTAGCTTGTTCTTTCTTCTGTATGCCAGGCTTATGGGAGCAGGTTAAAATAAAGTTTAGACTAGGCGCAGTGGTTACCAAACTCGGCCCTCCGGATGTTTTGGGACTACAACTCCCATCATCCCTAGATAATAGAACCAGTGGTCAGGGATGATGGGAACTGTAGTTCCAAAACATCTGGAGGGCCAAGTTTGGCAACCACTGGTCTAGAGAAAGCCAAATCCAAGTCAATAAAGGCAGTGTAGAAACCGTCACAGAAACCAAAAGTGAGGCCAGAGGGTGGACCCTCTCCCACTTTTCAGGGCAGGAGGGGAAGAGGGGGAAACCCTGTACAGCACCCAGGTCCTAGCTCAGTCTAAATCATGCTCTGCATCTGCAAAGCCGAACACTGCGCCCACCTTTGGTGCGGGAAGATAGGTAGGGGAGGGGATCGTAGAGGGGAGGGGGGCTGGTTCAGCGTTGCGTGCAAGTGCTTCCCCCGAATGGTCTCCGTTGCTGTGCTGGCCGCATCTTTCTCCCCCCCCCCTTCTATATTTTAACCCCTCCCCAGTCGAGTCCTCTTGGCCGCGGGTGGGGGAGGTGCTATTAGCAACGTCGCGCCCCCCGCCCCCCGTTTTCCCAGCTCCCAGGCCCGCGGTGCAAAGGACAGCAGCTGCAGCTGCCCAGGCTTCTCTCGCTCGGGCCTCCTCTGCAGGAGCGCGAGGGAGGCCGAGCGAGGAGCCCCGCGAGGTCGCGTCCCCGCCGGGAGGGGAGAAGGAGGGGCTGATGCGGGAGGAAGAGGCCCATCCCACTACCCGGGGGGTGGGGGTGGCGGGAGGCGCCGCTCTACCTCCTCTGCTCCCCCGGCCACCGCGCCACGCGCGCCTCCGCCTCTCCTGGCCTTTCCCCCCTCGCCTTCCAACCGTCTTCGCCTTCCGATGCAGCGGCGCCGCCGCCGCCACTTCCGTATTCGCGTTCCTGTCGCCGTGGAGCCGCTTCTCGCGAGAACGGCGGAAGCAGCGGAGGTTCCCCCCTCCCTCCCCGTTCCCGCTCCAGGTCTCGCGAGGCTTCCGTCTTGCCCGACGGAGAGAGCTAGAGCCGTCCCAGAGGAGATGAAGCGGCCGAGTTGCCGGGCGCGGATAGGAAAATGATCCGGCCTCGGCCTTGCCGGGTGGGATTCGGCTGCTGGCGGGAGGCCTCTCAGGCAAGGGGCGGCCGAGGAAGGGCGCCCTTCACACGAGACGTGGCGCCGCCGCCTCAATGAGGTGCCCACACGGGTAGGGGAGGCCCCGATGGTTAAGCCCGGTCTGCGTTGGTGCTGCCGCCTGTTCGTCCGGCGGCCCAGAGTACCGCCGCGGCGGAGCCCCGAGGCCTGTCTGGAAGCGGGTTCCCACAGCGCCGCGAGGTGGGGGACAGGGAACCGCCGGCGGCGGAGGGACTTGGGTTCCCCTCCCTTCGGCAAACCCATTTTGTCCTTCTGGGTTTCTTTGAGTTTCTTAATTGAGCGGGGAAGAGTCAGTTGAGGGGTGCGGGGCGGGGGAATGAAGGGCTGTGTGGACGAGCCCTGGGCGGGCTTCGTCCAGCTACAGAGGAGCCTCGCTGCTGATAATGGGGCAAAGAGAGAGAGGTGGCGGGAGTCGGAGGCACTGCAGTCCCCGGTTCAGAAATGGAGCTGCCGTCCCTATCCAGATGCGCCAGGTGCCTCCCAGCCAGATACAGGGCTACAGGGAGGAGAGATGTCCTAGTTTAAAACTAGGGCATGAAAAGATCAGAAAAATCCTCAGTCGCTTGCCTTTTCTCTTGCATTGTGCACTCATTGCTGGTGCTTTATTTTAAAATAACAAAAAACAATTTTTATTAAAGATTTTCCTCGTTTACAAAAGCGCATGCATTGTCTCTTTCTTCAGGTTGTGTTTTCTACAGATCAGTTACATTTGCCCTGAGACATTGGTGTTTGTTATATGCAGCATAGGGTTGGGAAGAAAAGAGGGAAGCAGGAGAGAGGATGGGGCAGTAAACTTTATTTTCTTTTACTTAGTGTATGCATGGGGTTTTTGTGTCAGCTCTCACTTTGGGTAGGTTCTCTTTCTATACGTTTCCTTGGTGGTGAGACAGGTTGGGGTGGGCTTGGGTGTGGTTGATTGTCTTTGATTGGCTGCAGTTCGATTTGTTTGTGCGAATGTGAGGGGGTTGTTGGGTTAAGTTACGGTAACCATATTGAAGTGTTCTAGTTACAGGTAGGTAGCCGTGTTGGTCTGCCGTAGTCGAAACAAAATTTAAAAATTCCTTCCAGTAGCACCTTATCTGAAGTGTGCATTTACACAAAAGCTCATACCAATAACAAACTTAGTTGGTCTCTAAGGTGCTACTGAAAGGAATTTTCATATTGAATTGTGTGATGTCGGTGGGTTCATGTTGTCTTGTTGGGCCGTGTATATGATAAAGGGGAGCCATACCAGAGTGAAGACGTCCTCTTCTATTTGTCCCCGTATCAGTTACAGTCTATTGGTTAGCTTTTCTAGTACAGTGGTACCTCGCAAGACGAAAAACGCGCAAGACGAAAAACGCGCAAGACGAAAAACGCGCAAGACGAAAGAGTTTTTCATTTTTTGAGTTGCTTCACAAGACGAATTTCCCTATGGGCTTGCTTCGCAAGACGAAAAACGAAAACGTCTTGCAAGTTTGTTTCCTTTTTCTTAAAACCGTTAATACCCTATGGGAAACCGTGCTTCGCAAGACGAAAAATTCGCAAGACGAAAAAACTCGCAGAACGAATTAATTTCGTCTTGCGAGGCACCACTGTAATGCTGTTTCCCATACTACTTGATACCAGCGTTCCATGTTTATTTCTGACAGGTCCCTCCAGTGTCTGGCTATGATGTTTCTGGATGCTGAGAGTAGGTGGATTATGAGCTCTTTATAGTGTGTTCAGTAGGGCCAGTTCTGGGCTGACTTCTAGTACCTGTTTAGTTATTTTGCTTATTTCTTGTACGATCGCTGTCCAGAAGAGTTGGGTTTGGGGGCATTCCCACCAGATGTGGAGGTATGTGCCTATGGAGCTGCAGCCTCTCCAGCATTTTGGTGAGGTTCCTGGACATAGCAGCACCAGTTTACGTGGTGTTAAGTACCAAGTGAGTTCCTTTCTTTTTGCTGATATGGATTTAAAGGGAGTTACTGATGCTTGTTTTTAAAACCTTTTCAGGCTTGCCTGAAAAGATGTATATAAATACCTTACATAAAAATCTAAAACCATTTTTGCCTAGAGATGTCAGTGTACAGCTGTGCATTCACAGTCATTTGTGCTGGAGCCGGTGGCACATGAAACATGGGATTTCTTTGGCTGTTGAAACCTGATTAATCATAGGTGGCATTGTGAATACATTTCCTCTTTCCCAGGAATGGCTATAGATCAGCAGTAGAACTCCTACTTTCCATGCAATGCTCTCTGGGTAGGACTGGAAATGTCTCCTGCCTGAAATCCTGGAGACTTGCTGCCAGTCAGAGTAGATGAGGTAGATCAGGGGTAGGCAACCTAAGGCCCGGGGGCCGGATGTGGTCCAATCGCCTTCTCAATCCTGCCCGCAGTCGGTCCGGGAATCGGTGTGTTTTTACATGAGTAGAATGTGTGCTTTTATTTAAAATACACCTCTGCGATATTTGAGGGGCCTGCCTGGTGTTTTTATATACTATAAGATGCACAGACCATAAGACGCACCTAGTTTTTGGAGGAGGAAAACAAGAAAAAATAATATTCTGAATCTCAGAAGCCAGAATAGCAAGAGGGATCGCTGCACAACGATCCCTCTTGCTGTTCTGGCTTCTGGGATAGCTGCGCAGCCTGTATTCGCTCCATAACACACACATACATTTCCCCTTACTTTTTGGGAGGGAAAAAGTGAGTCTTATAGAGCAAAAAATACGGTAAGTAGAATGTGTGCTTTTATTTAGAATGCATCTCTGGGTTATTTGTGGGGCATAGGAATTCGTTCATATTTTTTTTCAATATATAGTCTGAGGGATGGTGGACCAGTCCATGGCTGAAAAAGTTTGCTGAGCCCTGAGGTAGATGGACCACTGGTCTGACTTCGCAAAAGTCAGCTCCCATGGTCCCTATCTTATTTCACATTTCGAAAACACCATTGTTGAAGGCTTGCTCTGTGTTTGTCTCCATGTGGCTTGGGCACCATCTGCTGGGCAAGGAAAGGGAGTGAGGAAGCTGGCCCCATGTGATGCCATCCTTGATGACAGCTTCAACCACTCTGAAGTGAATCTTTATATGGATCTAGGAATAACGGATTATGGGCAGGGACACCGTTAAACTAATGCCCAAATGACTTCAGTTTCCAGTTGGCAACACTTCCTGGACATGATAAACATAAAGGTCTGTACAGTGCTGTGGCATGTCCTTAACTTTGCCAGAAGTTCCTGGCTCTGCTTAAATACCTTCAGCAAAGGAGAGCCCACACTTCCTGAGGCAAACAGCTTGTATCATTAGGGACTGTCTCCCCATGTTTCCCCCAATCAGCTTCCCTGCAATTTCCACCTTTTAGTCCTGCCTTCTGGACAAAAGAAAAAAAGTATGCATGACCGAATCTCCACCCCAGTATTGTTTAAAGCAATTAAAATGTTTGTCCTAAAGTCTGCTTAGTCATTTCCATTTGACTTTTGTCAAAAATTGTGGCAGTGTGCGCTAAATTATGTAGAAGATGTTTGTGTGTAGCTTTGATTGGATGCCTTCTAATTTTGACAAGTACTAAACCAATGTACCCCATTTTCTTCTCCAAGCTATTCATCCTTCTTGATTTTGTGCCTCCCCCGCTTCTATCAGCAGTCTAGTACTATTAATTTATTTATATCCCACCTTTCCCCCAAATCAGGACTCAAGAAGACTTACGTAAGTTAAAACAACATAGATAAAATACTGAAGGCTAAAACCGTATAAAAGATAATAATTTAAAAGTAATTAAACTGTTATAGAATTAAACAATATACAAACAGATCTATTAAAACACAAATAGTAAAAACAGCACAGTACTATTTAAATGCCCATTTCTTAAAAAAAATATTCAGGCTGCAAAAGCCTATTGCAATAAAAGAGTCTTCAACAGCTGGCGGAAGGGTCTATTCTACCACAAGTTATCCCTGGCTAATCTCTATTTGTGGTTGCCACAAATTCCCTTTCCCCTATATCTTCTGGCAAGTACAGAGGGCTTTGGAGGAAGCGTTTCTGTTCTCTCTCCCCCCCCGCCCCGCCGCTGCCCCCGCTATGGCCTGTACTAGGACTGGGCGATATCTGGTTTTCAACATCACAATATACCGCCAGCTAAATATAATATATCTGTGGTGGTAGAGGGTCTTGCTGGGCCTGCGGGGGGGGGGGGCAAACCATACCTCCCTGCAGCGGCGGAGGCTGCACCCCGCTTCCCCATGGCAGTAGAGGGTCTTGACGAGGCTCCCTGCAGCGGTGGAGGGCCTAAAATGTAAGGAAGTGGTAGATTCAATTAAAATATTAAATAAACTTCCATATATTATATTTAATATATTTTAAACTAATTTATGAGTAGTGATTTACTAGTCAAGTTGCATCTGCTTCCCCACTCAGAGGTCTAAGTGGAATCTGTGCATGCATAAGCCCCACTGAGTTCAAAAACTTCTACTTTCCTGAGAGTAAACCCCAATGAATTCAGTAGGGTTTGCTTGTGAGTAGACATGCATTTGCTTTCACCGCTTACTGAAAAACACCCTCCCCATCATTCGTGCACAGTACCTAACCTCCCATTTCAGCATAAAGCAGCCAGCTAAATCATCTCCCATCCATTCGCCCCCACCCCCACAGAAGGGCCCCCCCAAAAGCCCTCATCCCACCAATATCTCCATTTTTATCAAAAGGAGGGAGGGCAAGCAAGCAAGCAAAAAAGGTAGTCTCTTTTAAATTAAAAAAACACCATTTATAATATGGAGGAAAGCTATTTAGGGGAAACCAATAACATAAACACCACCAGAAAATAAAAATGAAAACTCTTCCCCCTCTTTTTTTTCACTGGTGAGGGAAGAAATACTGCTTTCTAGTTCTTTGTTTACTTTGCCTCTTTGATTTTCTAGCATGGGGGGGGGGGTCTCTTCTGTATTGTTAACAGGCTCTGCATAAATACTCTGCTTCAGAGTATCTGACAAAGTGTCAGATTCACAAAGTGTGTATTACACAGGAAAGCTCATATCTTCAGCTGAGCTACTCCCGGGTAAGTTTCCACCTTTTGTTCACCGGTATATCGCCTTGTTGAAACACTTATCACAATGTTATTTCACTTCAACGATGTGGTGATTTATTGCACAGACCTAGCCTGTACAAGCCATCTTTCGGTGCTTCACCCCACTGCCCCAATTTCATTACTGCATTTTTATTTTGCTATCTACTACTCCTTGCAGCAGTCACCTTCAACATGGCTGACATGTTATTGTCACGGTTCAGCCCTGCACAGACATCAAACCTGAAGTCTCAGAGGAGCAAAGAGAGTACCCCTCTTCCAGCTGTAATAAAAAAATGTAAGGTCTTATATATATAATAAATGTTCATAAATGTACCAACCAAGCACGTACATAGATATGTGGACCACACGTCTGGAGCAGCACAGGAAGACAGTCCTGGACCTTTTTGATTCCCAAACTGACCAAATGTTTTCTCTGCAAGGAGTGAGGGGGTGAGGGAACCTTCCCATTGTCTCAGGAATTGGGTAATCACCATCTCAAAGAAATGGCCAGACTACCAGGAAAGGTAATCAGATAACCTGGCAGACAGGAAAAACAACAACATTCAAATTCCTGTTGTAGACCGCCTTTTCTGTGATGTAGGTATGATGTTTGTGGGGGGTGGTCTTGGGTTACCCCCCTTCTGTGATGTATGTGTGATGTATGGAAGGGTGGTCTTGAGCTCCAGGGAAGGCAATTTAAAATGTCTATATAAGGGCAGGCACACCTTTGTTCTGGGTCCTCCTTTCTCCTGCGTGTGAGGGGAGCACCCTGTTGCAACAGTTCAATAAACATCAGTCTTACTAACTGCTTTGCTTCTCAATATTCTCTGGTTGGCCTCTGTTATTTTCTCCTACCGATGGAGAACCTACAAAGGACTCTATAAGGGCTCTTGTGTCCCCCATAAGGGAATAAGGGCAGGTTTTGTTTACAACACAGCAGATCACTGGATCCAGATACCCCTGCCCCACACCAGTTGCCTGGGTTCCCACCAACCTCACAGGATTTCCCCCCTTCACAAACATCTTTTTCTTTCTTTTTTATTGAATTTGTATCCCACCAGAGGTCATCGCCTTCATCCCTTATTAGTTTCAGTTTGTGGTTCAGTCTACATGACCAGTAAGAAAAAACTTCCAAACTGAGACACACTGTAGATGGTGATGATGATGATTATTTGGGGTGGCTATTCTAATAACTTAATCTTTTAATTGATTTTTTGTATAGACACTGAACTATATCCTTGCTCTGGGATTGCATTTGCTTCCCTGGCTGCCTGGTTAACCTGGTCTAACTGTCCCAAGCCATGACCATATTAGCTGAGGCAGTTTGACATCTGAGAACAATGCAGATTCAGGTCTGTTTGAAAGGTTTATTCTTATACTGCCAGTCAGCAAGATTCAGCAGTCCACTCCTGTCCTTTCATTTCTGTCTGAATCTTGCCTGACACTCGGGGCATTTGCATTGCTCTTCTCCTCTTATGCAGTGGCTCACTCATGTTGTTTATAGTTCAAGACAGTGAAAATAAACAAGTTAAGTTTCAGGTCACTTCCTGAGTTTTGCTTTTGTAAGACATCATCTTTAATAACTGTGTGTGTGTATTTCTTTTTGGCTGCTGTATATTAGCCATGATTCTAAATCTACTGAGTTAATGCCCCTGTCATTAGGTAAAATTTAGCAAAGCAAAAGAAAAGGCACTTACATTCTTTTAAATCCCAGTAGCTCAAAATATAACCTTATTATTAGACAAGAGATCAGTAGCTGTTTATTTTTCAGATTTGAAGAAAGAGGAAATAAATGCTTGTAACTAGTAGATCCTGAGGACGGTATGAAAAACTGCGCATCCAATGGTATAATTGGTCCTCATGGGTCTATGGAGCAGCATATAATACTTGGAAGATGGAAAGAACAGAATGAGAGTCTGTAAGACTTCAGGAGGCTTCCTGACTCCAAGGAGTAGAACCCCACCACAGACTCGAGTGAAAACCAAAATGACAGAGCCAGGCTGTTCTGCTGCAGGTAAATGGAAAAGAGTGAACAATCTGCACTTTCCTTGCTAAATGCAATATACAAAGAACAGCAGCCCATTTTCAGTGAGACATGTAGATTTTTCAGATTTTTCTGAAAAAATTCAGATTTTTCTACACACTGCCCGTAACTGGCAGAAGCAGAAAGAAACTCAAACTTATCAAAAACTGCAGGTGTTCTTAAGAACGCTTATGCTACTGTCTTACCTAAGCTGGCCAGTTTTTATTAAAGCAGATGCAGGTGGTTGGGAGACGCATAAGGGTTTGTGTGCCTTGGGGTATGGAGTAAACTACTGAACAGCAAGCCAACCAAACAGTTGAAAATTTGGCCAGAATTACCAGTCTTTTTATGAAGGTTTTATCATTTGAAACCTCAAACAGATGGCACATGAAAAGCCATGGTGGTGGTGCCCTGCTAATCCAATCATCGTATGGCATGCAGAGGACAGTTCCAAAGGGCTGTGTGAAAAGATGCAAAAAATTGAAGGGTGGGAATAATTATAAGCAAATGTGGGATTGCACTTCTCCAATACAGATTTATGGATTTTTTTTTTCCAAATTAGCTTTTAATTAAATAGTTGCATTGTTTCATGTATTGACTTCCCACCCTCACTGCCATTGTGTTTTTATTCAAACTCTTCCAATGCATTATATATCAAATTATTTTCTATTACCAACTTCCTTCTAATACTTTATCATTTTTCTTCCACTGTTCCTAAGGGATTACATTTCTCTTAATGAAAACAAAGAAGGAAGCTCATGATTACTGATAACACCAAGGTTGCAGGTTCGATCCCTGTATGGGAGAGCTGCATATTCCTGCACTGCAGCGGATTGGACTAGATTATCCTCAGGGTGCTTTCCAACACTACAGTTCTATAATTGGTGGCAACATTAATGCCAAGTTGAAGCATCTGGTTCATGCTTGCATGAAATGCCAACAAATGGCACCTTTTGTTCAGACAGAAGTTTGTGCTTGTGACAAAATGGGACCACTGGATATAGTAGGCACTGTTTGAAGCAGCTACATCATCAGGTCCTCCCCAAAATGACTTGGCTGCATCCTATAGAACTGCCATCTTAAATCTTAGTGTTCTCATGTCCTCCAGGCTCCAAATGCACATATCCAGGAATGCAGATAGTGAAGAAAATGAGGATGGGCTTGCTTGCTTGCTTACTTGTTTCACCTTGGGAGTACAGAAAGCCCGAGTTCCTTTGCAGTGAGTGATGGATGCTGTCTTAGAAAAAGGCACTTCTTCCTTGACCATATCAAGTTCTGGTAATACTTCAGCCCCCTCAAACGGTCTGCATCAAGTTATTTATAACCATGTTTTTATTGGAAAATTGCCATATACTGAGTAAAAACACTCACGGCATCAAGGTATTGATTTTTTAGATGACATCAATATAAACAGTGCTGAATCTTCCTAGATTGTGTGTGAGTAAGTGTGAAGCGTTTTACGTGTAGCAGCAAATACACAGTTCCATTAAGTGTTTTTCTTACCAAGAAAGTATGAATGAGAGTGAGGAATACCAAAAGGAAGACTGCAGCATTTATTTACTTGGTTACTCCAAAGAATCAACCATACTCTTTTCAAGTCACACTCAAAACATGCCATCTTATTCTGAGATTCATGAGTGTCTGTCTGGTTGCTAATTGGTTGCGGGGGGGGGGGCGGGGCAGGGGGAGAGACAACAAAGTGCTGCTAACAGAACTGATATGTTAACTTTTTACTGTAAGGTGTCAGTGTGGTGTAGTGGTTAGAGTGTCAGACTAGCACCTGGGAGAGCAGAGTTCAAATCCCTGAGAGTGACCCTGGGCCAGTCACTCTCTCAGCCTAACCCACCACATCGGGTTGTTGTGAAGTTAAGATGTAGAGAACTATGTCTGCCACTTTCAGCTTCTTGGTCGAAAGGTTGTATATAAATGTTGTAATAACTGTGGCATTTTTAAAAAGCCAGATTGGTAAAAGGCAGCTTTTTCTTCACAGAATTTGAAGAGTAGTCAAGGAAGTTTGAGACAGCATCTTGGAGCATTTCCCCAGCTCTTTCGGACAGGTTTCAAGTTTGGTGACAAAATTCAGTTGCTTAGTGTTCTGATAAGGATGCAACCTAGGCACCAATGAAATCCGTTTAGCTAATTGATATTTTGCCTTTTAAACCTATCAGTTGATCCAAAGTAAATCACTGTATCATGAAAAGTCATGGTAGGCCACTGCCGCGCCACCCCCCCCCCGTCAAATTGCCTGCTTTGTTGATCTGATAAAGCAATGCAACAGGTAAAAGCATGAATGTGCATTCAGTGTGCATGGAGCCATGCTGTGGGTGAGCTGCTGGGAAGGCATCCATTCCAACTGGGTCTTCGAAATCAGACACTGGAAGATTCGAGCAGAGTTCAAAGCAAGGAATGCCAGGAGTAGTTTAGCTGAAATGCAAATTAAATCCAGTGCTTGTCAAATGCTGTGATGTTGCCACACAGTGGATGGGGGAGAAGGCCAGCCTTGGTGCTGTGACTAGCCTCAAGCTATGACTGAATTTGCTTACTCGACCACTGAGGGACTCTCTTGCCTCATACAGAACAAAAATGTTTAGCAGGGCTTCTAGATCCAACTCTATGAACACACACCACTATAGAAAACACAGTATACTTGACACAAATAAAAGATGAATGCTCTTGCGTAATAAAGCATCGGTTTCCATTCTGCCCCACGTCTTTCGCATGAAGTGCTGTTTCCATTCCACTGCAGTTTAGCTTCCAATGAAAACTATGTTATCTGTCTTGCTGCCGGCTGTGGCAAATTTTTGTGTAATTAATTACAATTAAGTCATTCCACATCATTTAAATGCAAATGGAATGCAGTGCAAATGGGTGTAGTAGGTACTATTTGTGAACTGAAAACAACAGTGAATACTGATTGTATTGACTGGATTGATTTCCATTCCAGACATGGGACGAAAAAACAGACACAGTTAATTTCTGTCCTTTTCTGCTGAAATTTTCCAACAAGCCGACTCTTCAGATGTTTGTGCTTGTGCTTGTCCCAGGAACAAAACTGATGTTCCTGTGTGTGCATGTACATGGCTAGCCAATGATCAGGATGGCTGCTTCAGAGCACTAGAATCAAGAGACAAGCCCTTTTGGCAGGAAATCTTGAATCTTATCAGTGATATAATTAGATCTAATATTGCTTTAGACCCAAAGTAAATGTTCCTTGGTAGCCTAAAAGGTATCATTTGGAAGACAGATTTAAGAACTCGCTTTCACATTAATTCCAGGAAAGTTGGTGATAGCAATTAATCAGATACAATGTAACAGTATATGAAAATCTGAAATATAGTTTTTTACAAACTTAAAAGTACACTGCTATCAGAGGAGGATGAGCTGATGATAGATGTATCAAAAGATGGAGTTCATTTAAAAACTACAGTATTGGAATTTGAAATTTCTAGATAATATCCAGCTGCACACTTTAACTCAATGTGACCTGAAGTGATAACTGGATGATTGTTTCTGTATTATTTAAAGTGTGATACTATCATTATAGGCAGAACTTTCTGATTATATGTATGTAAGCCAAGGGGTCCCAAAACTGTGATTGACAAACTTTATTTAGGTGAACTATAGCATGTCTGCATTAAATATTCATATTGATTTTAATTGCATTTTAATTGCTGCTTTTATTTCATATATTGTACTTTATTGTATTACAATCAGATTTGTGTGATGTACCCTTAAACGAACAATATATTATGAACTCATGAAGCTATAACCACTAAAAACACACCTGTATCAATATTTCTCAAGAGGACTCCATGCCCTTTCACAAGCAAGCTGCCAAACATTTA
Source organism: Podarcis pityusensis (assembly GCF_964106645.2). NCBI lineage: Eukaryota > Metazoa > Chordata > Lepidosauria > Squamata > Lacertidae > Podarcis > Podarcis pityusensis. The sequence continues at coordinate 26,551,964 of NC_138039.1, read as the reverse complement.
GGCATCCGTTACAATTGGGGATCCCCCTTTCAACATTAAAATTCAGGGCCTGATGCCATGTTCTAGCATGACTCAAATATATATATATATGAGAGATCACTTTGAGCACTTAAGAGCTGAAACTCTAGGTGAAGAGGAAGATTAGGCTGACAGCTCCAAATTCTTCTATTCGATGTATAAGTGATCCCACAGGTCCAAAACGAATTTACAAAACAACAGATCAGATACTCAGAAATGAATTTAAATTGGGAGAGTGCACCAGCCGGAAGATAATTCAGCCCCCAATTGGATGGTTTAGGAAACAGTCTGACTAGGCTTGGAACAACTTGGAGGCTTTCCAGTTCAGCTCTGATGTACCAGTTCGGGAAAACCAAAGATCTGTTCCTCTCTGTTCACTCTTATGGGAATTAAACAAAAAACAACGGCTATTACTCCCCCTTCCCTTTTGACGGAATTGGATGAAATTTACAGACGGGCGTTGGGGGCTCGGGTTCGAGCCGTCGCTTCTCTCCATCACAGCAGGCCTGTCTGGTTAATTTTCACTCACCCGCTTTTAAAGGTTTGTGGCCTTATGGCTAAAACGCAGAGAGGCTTTGCTATCGCTGGCCAGAGGCATGTCCCATCTTTAACTGGCCCTGAATCCTCGAGATGCCCGTCTTTCCCCGGAGCCTTCCTGCAGAGGAGGAAGTCCTCCTCCCCCGCCACCCCTTGGGTTGTTCTCCCTTGGAGGTTGCCTCCCCCGCCCCCGTTCCTCTGAGCACATGCCTGCCTTTTCTACCCCGCCCCCTCCTTTGTACCGGGACACGTGGAGGATCGAGGCCAACGGCAGCAAGAGGCGAGCTCTCGGCAGTGCCTTGGAGAAGCGCTCTGCCTCGCAGGCAAGCTACCGGCCGGGCCCCCCCAGCAGTAAAAACCCGGGACTCTCCCGGCCTGCAGTCTTCTCGGGGGGGGGCGGGGGTCCTGCTGCTGCTGCTGCACCGGAGCGCTTGTAGACACCGCCGTCGTCGCTGCTGCTGCTGCTGCTGCTGCTGCAATAACTGCGGGTGCTGCGCGCCCTGGTCACCCGCAGCAGCAGCAGCAACTGCAAACGCAGCGCCGGCGGTGGGCGCGAGGAGGAGTCGTCCAAGAGCGACCCTCCCAGGCGGCGCCCTATTGGTCGGCGCCGAAGCCCGTCAGACGCGTTGCGGCGCTGGGATTGGCCTTTGCCGCGGTCGACGGCCGCCCTGGCGCAACCTTCCCGCCTCTCCCTCGCTGCGCCCGACGCCGCTGCACCGCTCCAGCCTCACGCCCGCCTCCTCCCGGCCGGGCTTTGTGCGGACGGAACGCGAGGAGGAGGAGGCGAGGAGGAGGAGGAGGAGGCGGCGGCAGAAGCAGCGGCGGCGGCGGCCAAAGGCAGGCGCCCACCATGTGAGAGGCCCGCTCGCCGGCCCGCCGGAGCCGCGCCGCCTCCCCGCAGCAGCTCCTCCTCCTCCTGGTGGCCGGGCTGCCGGCAGGCAAAGATGCTCAGCCGGCTGATGAGCGGCAGCAGCAGGAGCCTGGAGCGCGACTACAGCTGCACCGTCCGCCTCCTGGACGACAGCGAGTACTCCTGCACCATCCAGGTGCGTCCCAGCGCCGGGAGACCGACCGACCTACCGAGTGGGGGGTGGGGGGAGGATAGGATCGCCGCCGCCGCCGCCGCCGCCTTTCCTGGCACCCGCCCCCCGACGAGCCCGCTCGCCTCCTGCCCCAGCCGTCGGGGAGGCAGCGGGGATCCCCATCCGTTCTTCCGCCCGCCTTGCCCAGCTCGCCGGAGGGCAGAGCGGCGCAACTTCCCCGCTGGCAGCGCTAACTTTGCAGCCGGCGGCGGCGGCGCAGAACAAAGCGGAGGCGAGACCTGTAGCTCTCCTGCCGCCGCCGCCATCCAGGCGAAGGAGCCGCGCGCTCCCTGCCTCGCTTTCTCTCTCTCTCTCTCGGGGCGCCCTCCAGGCTGGCGTTGCACCAAAAGGGGGGCGGGGAGAGAATTCCGCCTCGGCTGCAAAGCTCCGTGCCTTTTTGGCTAAAAGGGGGTGGGGTGGGGGGAGGGGGTGGCTCCCCCACCCGTCGGTGTTCCGTGCCCAAGGGTGAGAAAGGGAGACCTAGCAGACCCGGGGTGGTGGAGGAAGGGCAGAGCGCCCGAGAGAAGAGGGGCGCCCATAGGTGCCTGGAGAGCACAAACCTCTTGGGGGCTTCTGCTTAGCCTGGGACCGGCGAAAATCTGGGCAAGAGGGGAGCGACCTCTTTTGTCTCCAGAGAGCGGGGCATGGAGCACCCTCTCTCCCTTTGGGGGCCCCTCCTGGCTTCCAGCAGGGCGGGCTCCTTAATTGGGTGCAGCAAAGAGCCTGAAAACACCCCAGGCTGGCTAGCTCCCGAGAGTGGCAGATCTTCTTAGGAGAGATAACGACGTGCCCACAATTCTTTCGCCTTTAATGGGGTTGGATGCATCTTATTTTTCTTTAATGGGGATGCTCGCTGAACTCTTTCTGTTTGCATTGCCATCATCTTGGGGAGAGGGGAGGAGGGCCAGATCATTAAGACTTACGGGCAGCAGTCGAGAGGCTGAGGGGCCCCCCTAGCCCAGGGTGGGCTCAGTAGTTCCTCTCCATTATATGGAGGCATTAAATCTCATGGGTGCCCTTTTTCAGACTCCCCTGGACCCACTGTTTATTCTAGAACCCAGGGGTTAGGCTATAATTCTCACTGACACCTACTTTACTTTGTAGGCTTTTGCTGATCTAGCCAGAGCTTTCCCCATGATCCCCCCTCCCACAATCCTTGAGGACTAGACACTTTTTCAGTTTTCACTTGAAGCAAATGGTGCAGTTCTCATGTTGTGCTTGAGCAGTAATGGAATAACATTGTCCTGGGTAGGAGAGCTGGGGAGATATTGAAGCACCTGCTCAGGTGATCTGTAAAGGTAATCGGGCACATTCTCTTCAAGGTCACTGGAGGAACGACACCCATGCCAGAGAAAGTCTCTCTTTACACGCTCTGCTCTGTTCTTTCCTCTCCCGCTAATTTTTCTTAGGTGGCAATTCTCTTTCCACATTGTCTGTTGTGAGCACAGAGGCCTGAATGTGGCTTAATCACAGCACCCTCAGTGATCCACACATTGCTCAGCAGAAGGGGGGTGCGTCCCTTGTGTGTTTCCAAAAGCTGATGTACCATTTCAAGTGAGAGCCCAGGTGGACTGAAGGCAGCTTCATCCTTGGACTCTTCTGAACGAATGTGGGTCTTGCCAAGCTCGTAGTAGCAGCAGCTGCTGCTACTGCTGCAATGTGTGAGCAGGAGCGAAGGCTGGCAAGGTTTGGGGCTGAATGTGTAATTCATCACTCCAGCTGCCTCTAATAATGCAATCCACGTTGCCTTGGAAGTAAGACCTGCTATGTTCACAGGGGCTAATTCGTAGGTAGGAGTGCACTGCAGCCTAATTTTCCTCTGGCTTTCTCTGTGCATTGGTAATGCCAAGTATTGCAAAGCCCCCTAGGATGTGTATCTGTGTCTCGATATTGCATGTAGACATCTACAATACATTGTTAGCTTATTTGCTACAAGGAAGAGTTTTGGGACACAATATTCTTGCCTGTAACCAGAGGGGGGTGGGCATTAACAGATGCTGGTTTCGGTCATTTGCCGAGGGAATATTCTTTGTTCTGTGGATCTCTTTTCTGCCACACTCTTCAGATGACAAACTGACTCCTTCTGTTTAACCCCAATTGACTTTTGTGTACGCTTAATCTGGGATAGAATGTCTGTCAGGTAAATGAAGTGGATGAACAAGGTTGCAAGGTGGGGGCCACACGGCATATAATGTTTTGGTTTTGGCTTCTGGTGGGGAAAGAAAATTGAAGCCACCTTTTGCAGTGGATGGAGATTTCTACCTCTTGTGCTGCTGCATCCAGTGTATGATCCAATTGCTTGGTTCTGGTGGTTCCGCTGCACTGAGGATAGAAATGATTAGCTGGTGTTCCTCTGGCCACCTGGGTGGCTGCAGTCACATCTGCGCCTGTCTGTTTGCGTGGATCAGGTGGAGAGAGTGAAAGATTGTGAACCCTGTTTTTCGCATGCTCGGTCTGAGCAAAAGCATTTGCAGGCTGTGAGAAATGGACATCTGTATGCACAATGGTGATGGGTAATGTTTCACAATCGAGAGGAATTGCTGCCTGCTCGGTGTGCAGTCTTGCAAACCGAGAGTGAGTTCTGAAGGTCATTCCTTTGGAAAATGCCAAATCAACTTACTTGGGTTCAGGGATTTGGTTTCAAGAGCATTTTTTTTAAAAAAACCTATATGCACCATTTTGACTTTTTAAAAATATGAATGCAGGTATATGCACTTTCTTGTCCCTCATACTGTTTTAATTAAGTCAGGCGAAGAATAATAGGTTTCCAAGACAGAAGATATATTTGAACACTCACTCTTGGAGATTTAGTTGAAATGATTTGTATAAATGATCTGTCCATACTCATGGCTGTGCTGTGTTTGGACTGGGGTGGTGGATTCAAAAGACGGCAGAGCCCATCTGAAGTGCGTGTCCCTTTTTGTGCTGGGGAGCATTTGCCTTTGAGGGAGGGGTCCCCTCCCGCTTGTCAGAAAGACCCAGTAGCCTTCCATATAAGCGTGGATATGAATCCATCAGCACTTCTGGGGGGCTCCTGAAAAACAGTTTTGGTTTGTGCCTGATCTGTGATGCAGAATAAATCCAGGTACCACATTAGATTATTTTTAGAGGGGTGGCTGTGCTGGTCTGTGTTGTAGCAAAGCCAGTGAAGAGCCTTGTTGCATCGTAGGGAACCTTTTGGGTGGGATGATTTCAGGCATAAATCCGTGCCAATGGCTGGTGATTCTTCAAAGGTGGGGGGCTCCAGGCCTCACCGCTTCCAAGTACCGCTCCCACCATACCTCACTTCAACTCTACCCAAAGTTGAGGGGAGAGAGATGAGAATCGTAGAGCCCGACTTTGCAGCAGATGAATGGGTAAAATAATTCTATTGCTCCTGGGATTCCTTCCCTGTTCCTTACTGTGGCTGTGTTCACACCCTCATGGACTGGACACTCACTGCGTTTCTGGGGCTGGGCTTTTAACCCGTGTTCACATGACGTTATCCAAAATGCAGTTTTAGCTTCTTTCTGAAATCAGTGTCAAACTGATGGGACTGTCCCCTGCCTTATATCCCGGAGAGCTGCTGCCGGTCAGTGTAGCCAACACTGAGTTGGGTGGACCAGTGGGTCTGGCTTGGTATAAGGCAGCTTCCTGTGTGCTGCAAGAGCCCAAACCCTGAACCATGCTGCTACTGCTGCTCTGCTTTCGTTTAAGAATATGCTTATTTAAGAAAATATTCCTGCACTGCAGGGGGTTGGACTAGATGACCCTTGGGGTTGTTTCAAACTGCATAATTCTGTCTCCTCTCTTTTCAGATTAATTTCCCTTCTCAGTTGGATTTAATTTTAGATTGGATTTAATCCTAAGGAGTTAATTTTCATCCTGGACCTTCCCAAAATAACCCCATTAATGAATTATCCCTGATTCATTTTTCCCTTTTCCTAAAGTGAATTTCTCTCATGTTCCCTACATTAATGACCTGCTCTCCTAATGCAAGAAAAATGAAAAATCCCCTTCCCTCATCCTGGCTGCCTTTGAATGCAGCCTGAACCACGGACACCTCTTTTCTTCCACCTTCCAGAGGTAGGACCCCGAGACCCCCAAGAGAGAGCTGTGGCATTGGAAGTGGATGGGCAGCAGCTGTCTCTCCATCAGCCTCTCACCAACCTGCCTCGCTGTGATGCTGACACTCTTGCACGGCAAATAACCGCACATGTGCTGGGGCTCCCTCTGGAGGGGCTACTGCCTGGGAGCAGACCTCGCAGGCCCCACTCTGCCTCCGCCACCGCCAGTGCCGAATTGACTGTCGATCTCGTACAAGCACTGTAACTAAAATTCACTGTTTGTTCATTTAAGTCCCAAGCATTTTCACCGATAACGTTTGGAGGGGTTGCTTTTAAAAGACGACAGCAACGGGGACAGCGCACTAGGTCACCCTGCGCATAGAGCTACAGGTTCTGTGCACACCACACAGCTCTCAGCGCGGTTTGGTAGGGTGTGGGTAGGAGCCAAACCAATGGATTGCAAGAAAAGAGAAACGTTAGAACAGGCATAGGCAAACTCTGGCCCTCCAGATGTTTGGGACTACAATTCCCATCATCCCTAGCTAACAGGATCAGTGGTTGGGGATGATGGGAATTGTAGTCCCAAACATCTGGAGGGCCAGAGTTTGCCTATGCCTGCAAAGCAGAGATTGGATGGCCATCTGTCAGAGATTCTTCTGCTCTGGTTCCTGCATTGCAAGGGGTTGGAATAGGTGATAGCCTGCAGTTCTATGATAAGCCCTTTTCAGGTGTTATGATGACGGTGGGTTAAGTAAAAGCACATGGTTGGAGGTCTGCGGGGGTAAGCATGCTCACTCGACCCTCTCATGCCGTTCTTATCACCCTCTGGCCAGCAGTCGAGCGAGTTGCCTTCTGAGCCCTGTCCATGTTTTAGACTGAGGAAGGCCTGTGGCTCCATGGCAGACCATATGCTTTGCATGCTGAAGGTTCCAGGTTCAATCTCCGGTAGCATCTTCTGGTAAGACTGGGAGGGTTCCCCAGTATGAAACCCTGGAGAACTGCTGCCAGAGCTAGATGGACCCAAGGGCCTGACTCAGTGTAAGGCAGCCTTCTATGTCGTTTTCCTTGGTTTTCTGGAGTTCTAAAATGAGCAGGGGAATCCATGAGTTTGCATAACACACCATCGTATCGCCCGGAGGAGGCTGTTCACTCTGAAGTGCTCAGTTTATAGGAGAATTCAGTGGGGGATTACGGTCAACGTTAGCAGGTTCTGGGCCCCTTTTCTATTACGCTTCTTGCTGGTGATGCTGATGACAGCCACTTCTATGCTCCAAAGACTCTCTTTTGATGGGAGGGGAGCCTTATGCCCCCGCCCCCGGTCTTCTCTGTCTTAAAAGAAAAGCTTTCTCTGTTCTGCAACTCCCTCTCCCTTGAGTCGAGTTGGTGATACGATAAGGTTTCTCTCTGAGGAAGCCTCACCCCCCACCTTCCTCCTTCATCTAGAGCAGCTGTTCTCAACCTGTGGGTCCCCAGATGTTGCTGGACTACAACTCCCATCATCCCTGAGCTCTGGCCTTGCTAGCTACAGGTGATAGGAGTTGTAGTTCAACAACATCTGGGGACCCAGAGGTTGAGAAAGGCTGACCTAGAGCATCTCTTGAGTAACAAGCCCCAGGAAACACATTTTTATCAGGATGCCAGAGAGAGATTGTTGAGGTGGAGGGGGTCTAGGCTTCACAGGGGTATAAGTCCAGATTGTGGGAATAGCTGAGCTTTCCGCTTTCCAACAGGGTCATCTGCTCTGGGGTGGGGGGGGTGTCATGCCCCTCCTGAGTGTTTCCTGGCACGAGGGGGAATGGCAAGGCACCAGCAGATTCCAGTGAGGCCCCTGAAGGTGAAGACCCCACCCAATTGGGTCAGTAACTCCCACTTGCATTGCAACTTTGGAACTCCCTGCCTGTTGATCTCAGGCAAATGTCTTTGCTATACTCTTTTTTGGTGCCTGCTAAAAAGATTTTTGTTTAGGAAAGCCTATCCAGCTTCTTTTTTGATGGCTCAGTAAGGCCTGTCTTGAACTGTGAGTATCCAGCAGCAGCTCCATCTGCTCTGTGGGGGGGTGTATGTGTCCGTCATTTAGACCACCTTGAGCCTTACTGTTCAGGGAAGTACTGACAAGTTGCAAGCAGATTTCTGCTAGGCCCAGGAAGTCTGAGGTCCCACCCTGAAAATTCAGCATCCTAGCCACTCCTGAGAAAGTGTTTTGGTTATTGAAAGCAAACCAAATATGTAACTAAGAACCAGTGCCTGAGTTAGTTTCTTTTTCCTCTTCCCTCCCAACTCCCTTTCCTTTTGTGCCTTTTCTAAATTGTTAAGTCTGGAAGCAATGGTTGTGTTACTATTTAGCGTTGCAGGCTGTTCTGAGAGTCTTTTTCAACAGAGGAGTGGGGGGGAATGCATTAAATAAATCAATCATTAGGAGAATAACGGATTCCCAGATTTGGAACCGGACTCAGAAAAAGAGCCTAGGTCATTCCTTTTTTTTTTTTTTTTTTTTTTAAAAAAAATGATATTTATTAAGATTTTCAAAAATACGGAAAGTAAGGATTAAAGTACATTCAAAACCTTATTTTCATACATCCACTTTCCGGGACTCCCCCCTTCCCCCACCCCTACCATATTCCCCTTTCATATTGTTGGCTCCACAAGCTCTCAGTTCTAATTGAAACTTAATTTGCTTAGACCATTATTCGAATTTAAAATTTATACACTCCTCATCAATACCCTTAATAAAAAAACAAAAGTTCTCTCCCCAGGGCCCACCCCATTTTCGTTCCACAATTTCCCTTTTTTTAATGATAAAAACACCCCACACAATAGAAATATAAGAAATAAGAAATAAAAAATATAATAGATAAAAAAAAAAAAACTCATTCAGAAAAAAAAGTTGACAAGCCTTTGGATTTTAGTTCTCCCCCCCCCTGTCCCCGGTTTAATTTCCCCCTGACCACCAAACCATGTTATCTGCCTGGAATTCTTAAAGTCCATAAATCACCTATTTCCCCCAATTCCTTGCTGGCTTTTTCTGTTTATAATTATTTTTTAAAACATTTAACTTCAAATCCTTAATAAAACTCCCCCCATTGTTCTTTCCAAGTTGTAGTCCAGTTTCCTCTTGTTCCGCTGCTGAAACGTTCTAATTCAGAAGCTTAGTAACTCTGCAGGGATTATTATTATTCAGGAACGAAAACTTGCGTTCAGTCCCTTCCTTTCTTCAATAGAAAATTCTATTGTCTCCTTTAGCTGAACACCCTGTAGACAAAATATTATTTCCGTTTTGCAGCTTTCCCAGAAGATAACCAGTCCTGTAAAATTCCAATGGTATTTTTCCACTTACGACCATCTTTGTAATGTCCCAAAACTCCTCTAGGGGGATTGTTGTAACTTTGTTTTCTCTAGTCCAAAAGTCCGATTGTTATCCATGTTTTCGCCATTTTGTATCCAAGTTTTAACAAGTTATAGCAAATTATAACAAATTTAACCAGCAAAGTTCTCATAATAAAATCCTCTCTGCTTTCCGACTTTGACAGCTACTTTGACAGCTGTCAAAATCTCCGACTCTTTTCACCAGGCTCTCTCTTCAATCACCCCGGTTCCCGGGGGGGGGGGTTACGTTTCTTCTCCCTCAATTCTTCCTCCAGCACAGTTCTTATAGTTCCCCATCGTGGAATTCTTAGTTTTAATCAGCAATACACATATTTTTGGACCTTGGTTTCCCCGTCCTTGTTTTGGAAGGTTTACAGTAGGGGGGGGGACTGACTTCCTTTTTGGATCCCCCCCCGCTCGTGTCTAATCCGAAAAAAAAATTCTTTTTTTTCTCCTTTTGAACCCGGTTTCCAAATTACTCACGGGTTGTTGTTAAGAAGTCCGAATTTTCAATGGAAGAAGTCAGCGCTCTCCGCCGGATGGCATGCGGCTGCGCTCGGCAGGGATAGCAGAGGACTCAAAGCACCACGCTTCTCCCCGGCACCCGATCCGTAGCCTTTAAAAAGGCTCCTTCACGAGTCGGGAGGGCGCTAGCGGTGCCAGCCGAGTCTCCATGTCCACGGCCTCCGTGGCCGTGGTTTTTAAGGGTCCCCGCATCGCCGGTGCGGTAGGACCCAGCCCCTGCCGAGCAGACTCCCTCCGGAGCTCGGAGGGAGTCCGCCATTCGGCGATGGCGCCAACCCGGAAGTCCATCAGAGCCTAGGTCATTCCTTTTCCCAATTTGGAGGGGAAATGTGTCCAAATGCAGTATTTAATCAGAAATGACAGGATTAATGTGGATTGTGGCTGACACCATGTGTACACCTCTTCCCAAACCAGCAACAGGAGTGCACTGGATGCAGAGTAAACAGGAACATGTACACGGCCGTGTTTAGACAGTAACGTAGCTCCGTTCTGAATTCAGTCAGGGTAAATTCACCTATGGCTAATTCTTTCTTTGCCTTGAGAATTAATACCTCTGAAGGTACACCTCTATCCTGTTTGCTATCCCTGGGAACACAGACAAGATCCTCACTTAGTTCATTGGCCTATTTGTTACCTGCTGCTTATGCACATACATCGAACATGATCTTTCACGTACCAGAAATTCGGCCTTCCGGTGCTATTGACTCTGGTGCTTAGAGTGGATGCTTTGAACACAGGCGATGTTCTCGATTAGTTGGGAATGTGTGTTCCAGCACAGGGCATTTTGAGATGCCATCTGCTGTTTCGTTCCCGATGCCAGACTCCCTGTGATTTTGGAACTGGCCTTCTGCTTACTGAAGGCAGCAGTGAGCTTGCTTGGGGTCTTTCATAAGGGATGAGAAGAATGGGCCAATTTCAGGCTATGCAAATGTAACTCTTTCCTGTGAAAGGCCGCCTTGGTGGTGGTAATGATGATGGGGTGTTTTGTTGATGAGTTTGATCCAGATCTCAGATCCCTCAGTACCAGAGTCTGGTTTTCTGGTAGTTGCCTTTTGCCAAGTCCATCTAAGCCTTGTGTTGTCTGCACAGACTGGCTGCAGCTCTACAGGGTTTTAGATGGGGGGTTGCATTTCCCAGCCTTAAGAGGAGCAGAGTTAGAAACTCAGATATATAAGCTAGGCTCCAAATAGTATTAATTATGGACCAAGGCAGAGGTTTTTAAACGGTTGTGTTTTGGTTCCATTTGGGTGGGCTATGGAAAGGCTGCAGCACTGACAAATATATCTGTGCTCAGCCCTACACTTACTTTCTTTGATGTGATGATGGAGGACTAAGATGCCCAGCAAAGGGGTCATGATTCGTGCTGCAGCAGAGAAGCACAAGACGCTTGTCTTTTGCTGTTCACAAGTCAGCTGCCTCGATGAAAATATCAGTCACCAACCCGGTGCTCAGAAATATCCACGTACAGTGGTACCTCGGGTTACATACACTTCATTCCGCTAACCCAGATATAGTGCTTCAGGTTAAGAACTTTGCTTCAGGATGAGAACAGAAATCGTGCTCCGGCGGTGCAACAGCAGCAGGAGGCCCCATTAGCTAAAGTGGTGCTTCAGGTTAAGAACAGTTTCAGGTTAAGTATGGACCTCCGGAACGAATTAAGTACTTAACCCAAGGTACCATTGTAGTCACAATAGGACCCATGCTAGTAGCAAAATGCACCTGGGGAATTTTGAACACCAAAGAGGAGGTGCTAGGGATTGAACACGGGACCCTCTGCATGCAAAGCAAATGCTCTACCTATGCGCTAACACGAGCCTTCACAAGTGAGAGGCAGCTGATACCCTCCGACTCCCATCAACCCCAGCCAGCATGGCCCGTGGTGTGGCATCCAGCAACATTGGGAGCACCACAGGTTTCCCATCCTGCTATGAAGTGTTAGATCCCTCAAGCTGTTGGTCCTCAGGTACAGATTTGGGTTTCTAGCCATGGAGCCACAGAGAATTGGGCTTATTCGCAGGAACCAGGTGAGCCTGAATTTGGTCCCCAGTGTCTTTGTTCCTTTTGGGGGGTTGTTGTTTTTTTTTGCAAATTCCGCCTTCTCTGCAGAAAGTTGGTCTAGGTGGCCATTGGGTTCATGACAGCCTCGTGATTCTATTTTAGCCTTATATAGGCCAGTCCCGGAGGAAACCCAGATCCAGGAGGATGCAGCAAGGATATGCATGGTGTGACCTCATTAAGAGGCGAGTCTGTCGTCTTTGTTTCCGCCGCTGTCTCCTCAGAATAGGAAATTAAATTATCGCAGGAAGAAGGCTCGTGGAATGGCCAGGCTTGCAGGTCTGAGGGACTGCGGTGAAGGAGCTGTCACTTGTTATAAATGGGAGTCCGCTGCTGCTCTTCCCGCTGCACCAGGAGAGACTCACAGCTGCTGAGCAGGGTCTCAGGTCCGCCACGGTAGAGCCGCTGGGCTGAGAGCCGCTGAGCCAAGGGCAGGCAGTGTTGCCCATCAGTCTCTTCCAGAGTCAAACCTGGTGGAACTGGAGCATGCCAGGAACAAGCAGTGGATGCATCTATTCATCCTTTGTGCCGCAAAGATGACTATCACATTATTAATTTTATCTATTGTAGTGGTTCCCAAACTTTTTTTGAGGCTCTGCCTGCTCCCACCCCTGGCTCCATAAGCTCATCCCCAGTGCCCCCTACCATGCCCTATAAAAAGCATGATTCAGAATAGCGGTTTGTATGCCCCGGCAAAGAAGATAATAACACAGTGAAACTCAAAACAATTAATTGCACCTTTATTCAAAGTCCAGTGAAAGCTGTTTAGTTTAATTCGACAAAATCGATGACCTTGATGCAATATACAATCTTTTGAAAGTCTAGGAGTCATTTACACCTCCAGCACCCCCTGCCTCCACCTGACCTCTTAGCACCCCCCAGGTAATCCCCCTGCCCCTTTGGGAACCACTGCTCAATTGCATTTATATCCTACCTCTCTTGTAACTCAAAGTGGTATAAATGCCCCCCCCCATTTTATTTTTGCAACAACCTTGTGAGACACTAGTTGGAATCTTTGATGGAAGTAAGGGGTGAATAGGTAGGAGTTGGACTTTTGATGGAAGTAAGGGGTGAATAGGTAGGAGTTGGACTTTTGATGGAAGTAAGGGGTGAATAGGTAGGAGTTGGACTTTTGATGGAAGTAAGGGGTGAATAGGTAGGAGATCATCATGTTAACAGCAGCTTGGACAGAACCTTTGTTAACCTCGACTGAAATTTTATTTTGTTTTGTTTTTTATATACAGTGGTCATAAACAAGCCCACGCAAGCATGAGAAGTAGAAACTTGGCTTTGTTTAGAAACAGAGCACTTGTTTGTTAATGGAATAATTTTAAGTGTCACAAGTTGTTTGGAAGATATTGGATTCCAAACAGAAGAGACAAAAATGACTCATTTGGATCACCAGCAAAAGCACTTTAAAACAGTTCACAAAAATAATCAGATGGCTTGGGGTTTGTTTCTTTTTGCTCAGAGTTGGGGTGGTTTGGATCCCTAGCATTTTGTCCCAGTGGAAATCTTCTTAAAATGGAAGTTGCCATTAGTGTGCTTGGTTGGGTGGCGGATGAATGTGGCAGGTAGGCGGAGGCAGCGCAAATGGCTCAATAGGGGAGGCAGTCAAATGGAATGACACATGAACTGTCCAGGGTAAATCTTCCACTAATGCACTATCCTTCTGTCAATAATTATATGTTGCAGAATACACCTGCAAGAAAACCACTCAGTTGGAGGGGCCGCTTGGTCAATCATAGTTGTGGTGCATATACCACAGCCTCAAAAGCTAGTTTTATCCGGATGAGAATGATCTTGAAGAGGCTGGTTAGAAATGACTTTTCTCTTCCCCTTTCCCGGGTTACAAGCTGACTTATTTATTTAAATATATTTTGTCCCATTCTTTGGCTTAAAAAAAAAAAAGAAGACTCTGGGGGCAGGATACAGATCGTTCCAAAAAGAAGACCATCTTTGCCCTCAGTCTTACAATTTAAAAAGACATGACACAAGAAGAAAAATGGATCAGGAGGGAGAAGGAAAGATGCAAGCTCGGGTACAAGTTCTGTTGGGTGCCGGCTCTTGCCTTTGGATGTACTTGCATATTGGTGCTGCACTGGTGCCAAAGGTCTTGCTGGTGTGGCCAGCATTCTGCTCCGTGCTGCAACAACCCCCTTGCAACTCCACACCCACCCACCCCGCTGCTCTTTCCACTTGCTCTGTGGTTGCGCAGCTGCATTCTGGGCATTGTGCTGTCCTTTTACACAACATTTCTTCCACTTGTGGCTTTGTATCGATGCAAGGAGCACCCTTGTGCCAGCTCTGCCTGAGGCTTGAATGCTCACAGTCTCCTTTTGTTTCCCCACTCAGTGAAACTTGGACTCTCTTTTTATTGGAGCAGAGAATCTCATGGCTGTTTGTGTGCTGCTCAGTTGAGTTGGCACCTTCTGATTCCAACTGACATTTGTATTTGCATGATGCCCATTGCTTCTGTTCAGCCTGAGAGGCCCCTAAGATGCCAGGAAAGGCTGTTTTATAGTCATGGAATCATAGAATTGTAGAGTTGGAAGGGACCCCAAGAGTCATCTAGTCCAACCTCCTGCAATGCCGGGATCACAGCTCAGGAGTCCCTGACAGATGACCACCCAACCTCTGTTTAAAAACCTCTAGTGAAGGAGAGTCCACCACCTTCCAAGGGAGTCCATTCCACTGTGGAACAGCTTCTACTGTCAGAAAGTTGTTGATGTTGAGTTGAATCTCCTTTCTTATCATTTGAATCTATTAGTTTGGGTTCTTCCCCTCTGGAACAGCAGAAACCAAGTTTGCTGCATCTTCCATGGGGCAGCACTTGGGACTGAACATTTTGGGTTGTTTTCAACCAACTTTTACAGTAGATGCATTTCAAATGATGACCCAGACTAACCTAGGTCCATTAATTTCAATGGATCCTCTTTGAGTAATAGCTGGATAAAACTTCTAGCTTGCTGTTCATAAAGAACTCCAGAAGTCTCTGCAGAAATTACTTTCTTCTGATTCCTGCAATTACACAGTTGGGTCCAGCGCCACCCTGTGACAGAAGCATTGGGAAGGTCAAGGGCAGAGTTTGGGGCAGTGGCCTCGCTCTGTTCTCCCCACTTCCTTTCCTAAAGGGGTTTCATCGGGGCGCTTCTGCCCCAGAGGAGACTTCACATCTGGGCGTCTCTTAACCCTGCATAGTTTCTGGGTTGCCTCTTTCTTGAGCATAGAGTCATGTGCATCCATCTTTCCCTCCAAGAGATATAGTGGCTTGTCATTCAAATTACAAAGTTTACAGAGTGACATGCAAACATTATTCCAGCCTAGCTGCTGTCCCGAGTGAAACTATCACACAGATTACCAAGATGCTTTGACGGATGCCACTTCCTATTAAGCCAGGCAGGAGGCCGGTCTCAAGGCATGCCACCCACATCTTAAGGGGGCTTTTTGCCAGCTGGTCACTGAAGGCAGAGGCTGAGAAAGTGGGACACACACGTACACAGGCAGGCTCTCAAAACCCAGCTGGAGGAATGGGTTCCCTAAAGCAGGTGGCCTGGGAAGAGGAGGCGGGCTCTCTCCCTCTCCATTTTGGATGCACCTGGAGAGTGAGGCCTCCCAACAGTACTGCTCAGCCTTTTGGTTCCGGCTACCTAGAGGAATGTGGGACGCGAGTGGCGCTGTGGGTTAAACCACAGAGCCTAGGACTTGCTGATCAGAAGGTCGGCGGTTCGAATCCCCGCGACGGGGTGAGCTCCCGTTGCTTGGTCCATGCTCCTGCCAACCTAGCAGTTCGAAAGCACGTCAAAGTGCAAGTAGATAAATTGGTACCGCTCCGGCGGGAAGGTAAACAGCGTTTCCGTGCGCTGCTCTGGTTCGCCAGAAGCGGCTTAGTCATGCTGGCCATATGACCCGGAAGCTGTACGCTGGCTCCCTCGGCCAATAAAGCGAGATGAGCGCCGCAACCTCAGAGTCGGTCACGACTGGACCTAATGGTCAGGGGTCCCTTTACCTTTACCTTATGGTGACTGCAACCTAGGTTTAAGGTGCCATTTCATAATAAGAGGATATATTTGAGTTTCTTACACTGTGTGGAACTCCCTCCCACAGTAATGGCTACCAACTTGGATGGCTTTAAAAGAGGATTAGACAAATTCCTGGAGGAGAGGGTTGTCAATGGCTGCTAGCCACAATGCCTGTGCTTCTGAATACCAGTTGCTGGAAACCACAGAATGGGAGGCTCTCAATTCAAATTCTGTTTGTGGGATTCCTGCTGGGGCATCTAGCTGGCCACAGAGAGAAATAGGATGCCGGTCTAGATGCACCATCTTTGACCTGATACAGCAGGCTCCTCTTATATTCTAGTTCTCCCTCTGCATGACTGATGGTTGTCCACGGATATCTTTTGCATGCTTCGGTCCCTAGGCCTTGGCTCTGGAAGAAGCACACCATCAAGGCTAGACAAGGCAGCAGAGTGCCTGCAAAACCAGCTCCTTATTTGTCTTTGCCAGAGTGGCTTTCCTCTGGCACCCAGACTAGAGAGCTTGTTCCTTGTTCAGAGTTTGTTCCTTTTCTCAACTGGGAAGGGGGAGAGAGAGAGAGAGAGAGTGTGTGTCCTTCTATTCAGGTTCTTCTCTGTCTCTGCCTTTTGGCCACTGGTCTTAGGTGGCTCGAGTTCCCTCTTTGGAATGCCATCTTATGTAAAAAGTCATTTTCATTCCTGGAGCGATAGATTCTGCTTCCTCCTTTACTCAACAGCCAGTCCTTGGTATTAACTGACGGTCTCATTGCAAGTCTGGCATCCATTTTAATTCTGTGCATCTGGTTGGAAAGATTCTCTGAGCAGAGGGAGAGAGGGCAGAGCAACTTGAGCTCACCCAACCTCCCCCAACTTGGTGCCCTCCAGATGTTTCGGATAGCATCCCCAGTCAGCACAGCTGTGTTATGCTGGGGCTGATGAGGGTCTGGCTGTGCTGGCTGTGGCTGATGGCAGTCGTGATCCAAAACATCTGGATGGAGACCACTGCCCCAGTCTGTCTCAGAGGCCAGTTCTCAACAGCTGGAGTTGAAGTTTTTCGGGTTGACACTCCCAAAAAGCATATTGGGTTCTCAGGCCATGTACGCCAAGGTGGGGGCCGACAGGCCTGAGGTTCTGCAATGGATCGTCTGGCAAGACAAGGTCAGGACCTTGGATAAGGACCAAAGTGCTTGTTCTGGACAATGGTTAGCAGTCCTGCAGATAGGCACAAAATCCAAGCTGTATTGATTTTATTATTTATTGCATTTATATTCCTCTAAGGAACTCAAGGTGGTGCACAAATGGCAACCATTTTGCGCATGTTTGATTGATATGCAACTGCTGACGCATGGGTCATTTTGGACCCAGAAGAGGGCAGAATGGGGGGCAGGACAGGGCAGAACAGAATAGGGGCAGGGCGGACTTATGTGTGCTTCACTGACACTTGTGAATGCCCGGAACGCAACCCCCATGTAAATGAGGAGCTGCCTGTACATGGTTCTTCTCTTCCACATGTAATCCTCACAACAACCCTGTGAGGAAGGCTATGCTGAGCAGCAGTTACTGGCCCAAGGTCACCCAGTGAGCGTCAAGGCCAAGTGGGGATTTGAACTCTCATCTCCCAGGTCCTAGTCCAAGACTCTAACCGCTACACCAAACAGACTCTGCATTGTCTTGGAGCAACGGGCAGAGCTCTGGAGTCAGGAGGCAAGGTGGAAGACCCAGGTCCCTGGAGGTTGGCTTTGACCACCAATGGGCTGCTGACTTTTCCTGCAGGGCAATTTTGATATTCTCAGGAGTCTGTGGTCCAGTCATTGGAGTCTGGAGTCGGAGTTTGAGGGATGTGATATGGCCTGTGTTGCCATTGGATTTACATGGGAAGGACTAGGGAGTCCATCCAGCTCCTCCTCTGGGTTCCTGTTGTAGGGGGACTCTGCATTGGACAATTTCTGGTCCAGGGCTATGCTGCTCTCCCTCAGGGAAGGACATGACTCACCTGTCAATCACCAGCCTGTAAGCTAGAGACAAATTATGTAAAACAAAAACAACAAAAATCAGTTTTAAAGCTGAAATACAGGGCTTGGGAAACAAACCACTCTTGAGTGTAAATGAAGGGGTGGGCATGGATAGCTTCCTATTGATTCTTGTGGACTTGGAGACCTAACATTTTACACACTGGTTCAATATGAGTTATTTATACAGTATTCTGGGTACAGGATAGACAGCAATATTTTTATTTTAAGTTAATGATTTTCAACAGGATGCTTCGGAAGTGGCAAACCCTATTATTGCCTCGACGTGCTACAAGGAATCCATATCTCACATTGACAGTATAGATCTGGCTTTTGGGACTTACCGTATTTTTCCGTGTATAAGGCTAGGGTTTTTTAAAAATTTAAAATGAATGCTAAAAAGTGGGGTCGTCTTATACACGGGGGCCATCTCCCCCCATTTTCTCTATTTGGAGTCCCAAAAAAGAGGGGGCATCTTTTACATGGGGGCGTGTTATACACTGAGAAATACGGTACTTTGTTGGGTTGGCAGAGCATGCCAAGTGGTACCTGCAGCTGGTGGGTTGTTTGGACCTGCTTCCTGCATCTACCTGTCCAAGATGAGCATGAGGTATGTGTGCTGTTACAAGCACATAATGAACCGAGTGCCCAGCATGCATGCATCAAGCACGCTTTCAAGACGACCATCATCTTGCAGTCTTTCTCCATGTGACATTTCAGTTGCAGATTCTTTGCCAGCTGCAATTTTCCGACACTCTGATCTTTTTATAAGATTGCTCCCTCTCTGTGTGCGTACTGATTCAACAGAGATAGTAGCACATTTTCCAAAGCCTCCTTCGCCATCAGAGGCCACGGCTGGCTTTTGCGGATGATGCCTTTGTGGCCGAAAGCCAGGGAGCTAAAATAGCATTAAGGTATGGATCTCAGGATCTCTTTTGCCTTGCGACTTGGCCAGGAGCAGTGGCAAAGCAGAGAAGCTCCTGGGGGTGGGATGTGAGGTTGGGTGGGTAGGTTAAAGCAACTCAGTATGGGAATCTTACCATGTTTCTGTGTCTCTTTTCATTCACACGAATCCCAAAGTGGATTACAAACAATAAATAACTATAACATCACAAATGCAGCATAAATAATCTAGAATAATTAAAAAATACTCAGTGAAACAAGTGCAATCTATGAACCTCTGTTAACAAAGCAACAGCTAAAAAAATACAGTGGTACCTTGGTTCTCAAATGCCTTGGTTCTCAAACAACTTGGAACCCAAACACTGCAAACCCGGAGTAAGTGTTCCAGTTTGTGAACGTTTTTTGGAAGCCAAATGTGCTCCGTTTTGGGTGTTACACTTCCAATTTGAATGCCACACTTCCGTTTTGAGTGTTATGCTGACGATTTGAGTATTACACTTCTGATTTGAGTGCCACATTTCTGTTTTGAGTGTTACACTGAGGTCTGTCTGTTTTTGCTATTTATTTTGCGTTTTTGTGGCGCTCTTTTTTTGTGACTGTGTGGAACCCAGTTCAGCTACTGATTGATTGATTGTGTAACTGCAGTACATAGTTTATTGCTTTCATTTTATGGGTCAATGATTTCGTTAGATAGTAAAATTCATGTTACGTTGCTTTTTTTAGGGGTTGTTTTTAAAGTCTGGAACGGATTAATCCATTTTGCATTACTTTCTTTGGGAAAGCGCACCTTGGTTTTGGAACGCTTTGGTTTTGGAACGGACTTCTGGAACAGATTAAGTTTAAGAACCAAGGTAACACTGTAAGCTAAACCGATTAAAGCAAATGTCATATTATAAGATTACCAAATCAATACAGCATTTATAATCTATAAAACAAGATTAAGAACGTTAACAAAATAGCAACCCAAAAAATGAACTAAGCACTGTTAAGTTCATGCACACGCTCTCCACACCCCCATGACTCATAATCTTTTGCTCTATTCAGTTCATTAAAATACATATACTGTACACATCATGCCCATGGCAGCAACTCCCTTCTGAAGGTTCATTGGCATTTCCCGTGGACTCTTGACTTTTCCAACCAGTGAAATATTGGATAACTTGGATAAGTCAGAGGCAGCAGTGCTTCTGACTACCAGTTGATGAAAACTGCAGGAGGGGAGAAGGCTCTTGTGCTTGAATCCTGCTTGTTGGTTTCCCATTGAGGCATCTGGTTGGCCTCTGTGAGAACAGGATGCTGGACCAGATGGGCCATTGGCCTGATCCACCGGGCTCTTCTTATGTTCTCATGTTAAGACAACCCCCTTGTTCATTCCTGCCCTGAGTGAGTGTTAATAGATTTCATTAAGATCAAGTTTCTTTAGGTTGGCAGAAGCTGCCCTAGAGGCAGTGTCGGGTTGTGGCTTTTCTCAGCAACTGTTCTGAGAGCAGTGTGTGAATTCTGATGGTATTGTAGACACTTCCTTCCACATCTCATTTAGCCAGAGTTTCAGCAGGTGCTTTGTAGCACCTATAAATAAAGTGCTAATAAAAGACTGCCTTTAAGTACATTCCAGATACATCCCTACAAACAGGGACTTCATCTATATTATTTTTTCCTGCCTGCCATTTCCGGGGATGTTCTGTTTGGCAGTTATTTGCAACGTTGCTTTTGGGTAAAGCATCCTCTGAGGACGGAGTTCTGTAGCTGTCATGCAGGAGTGAAAACGAGGACTTGTTAATACCACAGGTTTGTTTCTTTCGACAAATAAAGGAACTTTGGTTGCACAATCTGAAGAGCAGCCTTTCATATCATGTAACAGGCTGATCGGTGGAATTATCCAAGGAAATTCCTCGCAGCGTAATAATTGGAATAGGGACAAAGTTTGCTTACATTTTGCATCGGGACTCAGATTATGATTGCTGTGTTTTGGTTCCCCTACCTTTCCTGTTTTAATATTTCAGTTTGGGTTTTGTGTTGTTTGTTTGAAGTTCCTGAACCAATTTAGATTTGGAACTTGCCCAAAAGCTCCAAGTGAGCAACAATATGTTTAAACTTTAAACGTGTTGCAACTCTCGAGCCTGTGCAATTGCGTAGGCTCTGGCTTCAAAGTGGTTCAGAATGCGAGAGTGGAGCAGCAGAGAGAACTGTGGTGCGGAACATCTTTTTCATTTTACAAAAAAGGACTGCCTCTCCCATCCTTTGCCAACCTTGCACCCTTCAGATGTTTTGAACTTCAGTTCTCATCAGCCCCAGCACCATATGGCCATCCTGACTGGAGCTGATGGGAGTTGTAGTCCAGAACATTTTGAAGGCGCCAGGGTGCTGAAGGCTGGTCTCATTTGTTGCGTTTTGTTTGTGGGGCTTCCCCTGTAAACTGATTTGAATTAATTCATTTGGAATATTTGGTTTCCCACAGGTTATTATAAGAGCAAAACTTCATGAGAACATGAGGAGAGCCTGCTGGATCAGGCCCCTGGCCCATCTAGTCCAGCATCCTGTTCTCACACTAGGCAACCAGGTGCCCCAATGGGAAACCCTCAAGCAGGATTCGAGCACTCTCAAGTTGTTCAACAAGAGCAACAACGAAAAGCCGCCTTCTAAATTAGGATGCTGAGTTGAGCAAAGCTTACAGCAAAAACCAAGAGTGGATCTTAGTGCAGCGGAACTGTGGGTTGTAGTCAGCTAAATCCTACTCAGAGCAGACCCATTAAAATTGATTAACTTAAGCCATGTGTATTAGAGTAATAGAACTGTTGAGTTGGAAGGGACCTAAAGGGTCATCCAGTCCAACCTGCGATTAATTTCATTGGGTCTACTGTGAGTTGGACTAGCATTGAGTACCATGCTGTGGTCTCTCTCTGAGGGCTGGCATGTGCTCAAAGGCACTTGTGTTCTCTAATCCTAAGAGTTTGTAGTCCTTATCAGGCAATTGCTCTTTGGGTGGATCTTGGTGTCCAATTTACTGAAACATCAGGCCCTGCAAGCCTGAAGTCTGCTTGCTGAGTAGATCCAGCAGCCACCCCTTTCTGCTGTGGAAGAGGGGGCTTAAAAGGATATGACTCCAAGGGGAAACGGATCCAGTGTTACTATGAACAGGAGGAGGTGAGGGATTCCTGTCTCCCACCCTGCTTTCCTCCCCTCACCCAAGGGCTTCAGCATTTTTAACTCACCCTTCTGGCCGGAGAAAAGGAAAGGATCGTTTCAGTGAAGAGCAGAGTTATACATCTCCAGAAGAACCTTTGTGCCAGATCTGATTTTCAGATCCCAGCTAAAATCTGACTCTGTGACACTGGGGAAGGTGTGGGGAGCTGTGTTGTGCCCACATGGCTGGGCCTGAACCAGTGACTTCAGCTGTGATCCCATCATTGCAGGCTGCTGGACTAGATGACTCCTTGTCTCTAAGATTCTGTGACTTGTGGGTCTCACTCACAAAAAAATGGGTTGCCTGACTTGGATTTAAACCGGGAGAAATGGTATCTGTTTTGCAAGGGGGGAGGGTGAATAAAAGATTTCCAGTTGATCTTTCAGACAAAACTATGGGATGTGCAAATCTGTGTGTTGAATGGGGTGTCAGCACGTTGACCCTATGAGGGAATCTTTAAGGGTTTCCCTTTTGCCTTTGTTGTGTGGGTCTTTTAAGAAACAAGGAGCTGACCCTTGCAGGGCCCACCATTGCTATGGGAACGGGGACAGGGGGGGATGAATGCCGTATTGCCCAGGCGATGCCCTCTGGAACCAAAGACACCACTCGCTCCCTTTCATGGGAAGAAGGGGATGAACTGGAGGCTTATGATCACTTCCAGCCTGGGGGGGGGGAGGAGAGTAGGAAGCCAAGCATGAGGCAAAGATGCACGGATTCCCCCCCCACTCCCTCCCCCCAACACTTGGCTGCTTAGCTTTGTTGAAAGCAAGAGATAATTGCCAGGGCTCTGGGTGAGCCTCCAATTTTTCAAGTCTCTGCAAATACTAAATTGGGTTTGTCTGGTAATTTTCCTGAGTGTGAAGTGCAGGGCTCAAGAGTTACATGAACAGAGTGAAGGAAGTCAGAGCCAGGGGGATAAAGGGGGCAGGAGAGGGTTGGGGTGTGTTTGTGTGTGGTGGCTCTAGTGAAGGATATGAGAAAGGAGGGCAAGTCTTGGATTCAAAACAGTGGCAGGCAGTACACAAGAATAGAAAAATAGGTCTGTTGGATCAGGCCAATGCCCCATGTAAGGCCAGCATCCTGTTCTCACAGTGGCCAACCAGACACCTGTGCAAAAACGGCAAGCTGGATTGGAGGACAAGAGCCTTCTCCCCTCCTGCAGATAACAGCAACCGGTACTGAGAAGCATTAGTGCGTCTGACAGCACAGGCAGAGCATAGCCATTGTGGCTAGTAACCATCGATAGCCCTCCATGAATTTGTCCAGTCCCCTTTTAAAGCCATCCAAGTTGGTGGCCATCCTTGCCTCCTGTGGGAGCGGGTTTCCACAATTTGTGCTGCTTTAAAAAGTCCTTTCTTTTATCTCCCCCGAATCTTCCAACGTTCAGCTTCCTTGGATGCCCCCAAGTTCTCGCGTGGAGATGTGCGTGTGGGGAGTGCCAGGTATTCCAGGTGAAATCCAAACCTGCATTCCTTCCTGCAGGGAACAGCCTGGGTTGGGCTTTAGCGCTTCCTTGCCTGCTTTTGCATTCCAATGTGCCTAAGCCCACCTGTGTATATCTGAGCTTCCCCGTTGCCCTGAGGCTGGTGCTGCTGTTCCAGGAGGGATGCCCAGGTGGCTCCCTGGTGCTTGGAGCCGAGAGTGAAATATTGGACTGGGCATGTTCTCCTAGGAGGGGCCTTTGAGGCTCGGAGCGCTGAGCCTTAAGGGACTCTTGGATCAGAAAGCAATTTTCTTCTCAGCAGCTGAAGAAGGAGGGGTTTTGGGGTGGGAGGGGAGAGTTAGCTGCTTCAGGGTGGCTTGAAGGTTGTTTTTGTTTCTCTGCTGAAAATGGAACGTCAGCTTTATGGCAGCCCTCCTTGGGGAGAGATGGAAGGACAGAGAACAGCAGGAGGCTCCTGGAGAAGGCCTTGCCCTTCTCATGACTTGCCCCTGCACTCTTATGACAGGTCTCTTGCCTTCCACAAGATAGGGAGCGGTGCCCGCAGGTGTAGGTGGAAGGCCAGGAGGTCTTGCCACCGAATCTCTGGGAAATTCTGTGATGGGGAGCTGATTGACTCATCACGAGTCTAACAAGCTTCGTACAAGTTTCTTGAAAATTGCATTGTTTTAAAGCGAGGAGGGAGGAGTGGCGTGGTTTGCCTCTTTTCATTTTGTGTGTTTGCGGTAGGCAAGTGAGCCACCTTTCCTGCTATGAAAATTGCGAGCAATTCTTGCATCAGCCTGCAGACATGCAGGGAGCCAGCCAAGCAAGGATGCTGAAGCTTCTCTTTGGATGTGTTGTGGCTATTGGGGCCATTGACTTAAAAATGACCA
The DNA here is from genome assembly GCF_964106645.2 of Podarcis pityusensis. Lineage (NCBI taxonomy): Eukaryota > Metazoa > Chordata > Lepidosauria > Squamata > Lacertidae > Podarcis > Podarcis pityusensis. The sequence continues at coordinate 26,527,908 of NC_138039.1, read as the reverse complement.
TTTAGTTTGCATCTGTTCCTTTAGCAGAAGGAAGGAGTCATGTGGAAGAGATTCCCAGGCATGCTAACTGCTTGCAAGACACTTTAGGAACATGCCGAGAGCATATTGTGATATAGGGTATGATATAGGAGTTAGAGTGCCAGACTTGGACCTGGAAGACCAGGGTTCAAATCCCCACTCAGCCATGAAGCTTCCTGGGTGATCTTGGGCTAGTCCCTGCCTCTCAGCCTAACCTACCTCGCAGGACTGTTGTGAGGATTGAGCTCCTTGGCGGAAAAAGACGGGGTATAAATATAAGGCCAGTAGTGTTGGCTTGACTTTCTTCCTCTGTTTGCCCTTTGTGGTCCCAAAGATGGGGCTGTTTGCGAAAGCCCTGGCACCTTTTGCAATGCTACTTCCAGGGGATGGATCCTGGGACTCCAGTCTAGGTCTGAATTGCACAGCCACCCATCTTGGAAGTCCGCACCTGGATGCACCATTAGTGTGCCTGTTGACAAACCCTCGCAAGAACACACACCTACTATAGTCAATTACAAAGACACAGTGCTCCTTACAGTGAGTTTGGTGTCCTGCAAATGGTGTAGCCTGAGAAAAAATGCCTGATTGTCAAGACTGCAGGGCTGGCTCTTGAGTTCCTGGGTTCCTGGTCCTATGTTGGGTCACCTGGCCCCAGGTTCCACTTATGCTCTCTGTGTATATCTGTCAATGAACTAGGCTGTGGTGCCCTGGGAATCTGATTAGGATGCTGAACCTGAGGAATCCCAGCCTGCACAGGATTCCCCGCCTCCAGAACCAGCTGAGCCGGGGCTGGGGCATGAGCCTGAAGGGTCCTCACCTGTGCTGGATCTTCAGGTGCAGGCACCAGCTGAGTCTGCTCTGGCTCCTGAGGGGATGGAGGGCCCATTGCCTGCAGGTGCTCCACTCTTAGCCCCGTCAGAGGAAGCTGAGGTTGCCTCTGGGTCCGGTAACCCTCCAGCCTCTGCTGAGCTGCAGAGGCTCTGGGCAGAGAGGCGGAGGGAACTAAGTTCCCGCAGGAGGAGTGCTCGCCTCCAGGCCAGGAGAGGCGAGTCACCTGAGGATCAGGGCCGCCCTATGCCTCGGGGAAGATAAAAGCCAGCCAGCCCCAGTCCCAAGTTGCGGGAGTAACATCGTTGGTTGTCAGTTCCAGCCTCATCCCTGACCTGCTTCCCTGCCGGAGCTCCTGACCTCATCTGACGCCCTGCCCTGCACCCAGCTTCTACGTCTACGGACTGCCTTCATATTGCACCATCAACCTCAGACTGGACTTGGACCTCGCCTCTCTGTTAGCCCCCGGGACCAGCACACAGGCATTACAAAGTGCTGTAAGCATTCTGTGGTCTTTCTGTGAGCATATCAGGGCAGTGCTGTGGCTCAGTGGTTGAGCATCTGTTTTGCATGCAGAAATCCCCAGGTTTAATACCCAGCATCTCTAGGTAGGACAGGGAGAGACACTCTCTCTGTAATCCTGGAGAGCTGCTGCTAGAAGGACCAGTGGTCTGACTTGGTATAAGGCAGCTTCCTATGCTGGCCTCCCAGCAGCCTTCTGAGGAGCAGAACCGAAGGGCTTGCCAAGCTTTATCTGCTGGTGCAATGAGGCCTCCTTTTCCTAGCAATCTCAGCTGGTTGGCTGACTGCACCCTGGCAGCCTCCCACTTGTCATTACTGGTTCCATGAACCTTGCCAGGGAGCTGGAGGTTGGCTGGGTCTTCCATGCTTTCCAGAGACCGGCTGGCCACTCTTTCCCCCCGACAAGGCAGCCATCGCGAGGGCAAGGACCGAGGTGTTTTTGCACAGTGCTCTGCTCTTTGGGAACGTGAAGAACCTCAGGTTTTTTTGACCCAGCTTGGTGCGGTCTTGGTGCTGCAACCTGAGACTCTTGGGCAAGATGATCCCACTAATTCTGGCATATGGTTTGTCCTGAAATCATTCCTATTGATTCATTGCAGGCAGATTTCAGGAGAAACCGCATCTACAAGCCTCTCTCTTCCCTGGGGAAGTTGAAGTCTGCACCAGCTAGCAGAGTTCAAATGGTGTTCAATTAAGGAGTGCAACGGGTGTGTTGTGTCATTTGCCCTGCTCCTTTAGTCTGGGGTTTTTTTGTGGGGATGAGGGGGTGTTTCTAGAATTTGGGATATTTTGAAAAGGATGGAGTGGTAGAAGAGTGGAAGCATAGGGAAGCAGGCTTCAGATGGAGAGGAACCTCTCTTGTTTCTGTTTCACATTCACACTCCCCACATCCCCAGATGTTCATTCACACTCTCACACGCAAGCATGACTCTTCTGGATTCTTAGCTATTTAAACGTGGCTGTTGCTTTGCCCTGGTGTAACAGATCCGGCAAACCTCCAGGTTTTGTCTCCAGACTATCTCATCTTAATGCGATTATCAGAGAAACATACTGGATGAGGTGACATTAACATCAGGTTGCTAGCAGGGAGAAACCTTCTGCAAGTATGAGGATTCTGTAACACATTTTGCAAATCACTCAGAGATTCTGTTTGCAGTCAAGCAACAGATACATTTTGTTAAATAAAAGAAATAATGGCATACTCTTTTGCGCTCTCCCAAACTCAAAAGGTCATCCCCTCTCCCTTCCATTGAGGGCGGGTGGGGTGGGAAGCGGAGTTTCCTTAAATTTAGCCAGGTCATAATGTTCAGAAGAAAGCAAAGGGCAATTAGAACAATCAAGCAGAGTAATTAAAATGCACACACCAGATTGCAAAGGTGGGAGTAAAAATGGCAAACAATTGCTCAGGAATAGAAGTAAAAAAGCATGGCTGTCCCCCTTATGTCATTTCAGGGGTCAAAATTGCAGCTCTAAATTAAATAAATAAAGCTCTAAATGAAGATGGGAGATTGCACTCCTCTTCCACTCTTTTTTTAAAAAAAATTAATTTGAATTTCTCAGGGCAGATGGGAAAGGTGGAAGAGCCATGGGGGAAATGCAGGGTGACCTTAATTCAGTGCACTGTCATGGCCTCAGACCAGGAATTACTGGAGGGAGAGCCCTCTGATGGCAGCAGCCCTGAGGAGAAGACAGATTCCCCTCCCTGCTCCATCGCATGTGGAGCCATGGTCACCAGAGCCTGCATGTCCTCTCTGAACCATAAGGAGAGAATTCCACTATGAGACTGATGACTGGTCCCCAGACTCCTCAGGAGAACACGGAGATCTTCTTACACCGTGAATGCCTCAAGAAGAAGCCAGCAGCTTCAGAGGATGGCACCAGCTCTTTAACCAGCCATGTTCAGCATCCGGGGAGTAGGACATTTAATCAACGAATACCTATCCCTATCTATAAAGACCTTCCAGTTTCACCTTAGGACAGTGCTAAAACAACTTGCAAGCTAAGCCTTAGCTGTAGGGTCGCTAGCCATGGTCCTGAAACCCACACCGGGGTCCCTCTCAAAGGTGCTGATCCTGCCTCTCCTCTCCTTCCTGACTGCTTGAACTACTTAACTTCTCTTGCTTGGGCCATAATCTGTCCCTGTGGATCAGCAGAATGACAGTATCAAGTAGATGCCCTATAAAAAGTGAATGCCCAGCTTGAGATTTTCAGTGTCCTTCAGACTGAAGGACTGCAGGAAAGGAACATTGCAGCAGTTCTTCCAGTCAAGGAGGAAGGTGGAATAAGCCAGAGTTACTTTGAACAATCCTAGTATCCTAGATTTAGAAGGGTTCCCAAGGGTCATCTAGTTCAGTGTTTCCCAACCGGGGCCATATGACCCCCTGCCCCCCCCAGATAATCCAGAGAGGCCACAGGTGAAAAATGCAAAAATGGGGGGGCACCCTATTAAAAGATGAACACCCCAACATTATGCTTGCTATTGATTATGGGGGTGAAAGTTAGAATCTAAGAGTTGGATCCAATGAAGTTACAGCAGACCCATTGAAAGACCTAAGGTAGCCATGTTTATTAATTTGAGTGGGTCTTCTCTGAGTAGGCTAGCACTGGGCACAGCCATACATGGCTCTTGCTACCTGTTGCTGAATAAAACCAATCACCCTCAAATCTTCCCCAGTGACCTAAGTTGTCATGACATCCTCTTCCATCTCCGGACTGCTCTAGTTAGAAGCACCTTCATGCGGGTTTCTGAAATGCAAACCGGAGACTTGATTTCCGCTTTTAAACTCTAGGGAACTTTGCTTGAGTGAAAGGGATCTGGGAGATAGCGGCTGATGGAAATTACTTTCCCTTATCAGCAAAGGTACTGCTAGGAAAAGGCACAATTCTGCCTCTCACAGCGAGCCAGCAAGGGAGTCCAGAATTCACAGAAGCAAAATTCTGTTATGTTTTGGAGTCTGCTGCCTTTACTGTAGCTTGTAAATTTACAGCCGGACATAATGAGGTGTGTTTTTAATGACATGATAAGAGGTTTATAAAATGATGCATGTCCTGGAGAAAGTGGATTCTTTCTTCCTGTCTCATAACACTAGAAGTTATGGACAACCAATGAGGCTGAATGTTGGAAGATTCAGGAGAGTTAAAGGAAATCCTTTGTCACACAACACATAGTTAAGCTATGGAACTCTCTTCCACAGGATGGCCACTGACTTGGATGCCTTTAAGAGAGGATTGGACAAATTCGTGGAGGAGAGGGCTGCTGATGGCTACATAGCCGCAATGGCTATGCTCAGACTCCACAGCTGAGGCAGCAATGCTTCTGAATGCTGGTTGCTGGAAAACACAGGTGGGGAGAGGGCTCTTGGGCTCAGCTGTTGCTTGTGGGTTGCCTCCGGGCATCTGGTTGGCCCCTGTGAGAACAGGATGCTGGACTAGGTGGGCCATTGGCGTGATCCAGCAGCCTCTTCTTACTTTCCTATCTGACTTTCTTAGGAACATAGCAAGCTGCCTTATGAGGAGTCCATTGGGCTCAACATTGTCTACACAGGCTAGAGGTTGCTCTCTAGGGTTTCATACAGGGGTCTCTTCCAGCCCTATCTGTAGAGTAAAGTGAATTGCTGCTCTACCATTGAACTATGGCCTGTCCTCAAGTGAACACTAGTTCTTCTCTTTCCTCCCCTCAACAGTTCTGGGAGCCAACATAAGCGAGACCTTAGCCAAATGATGGCTTTAATGCTTTTGAATTTGGCATCATTTCTGCAGCAATCTCCTTGCAAGGTACCTTTAATGTGTCTTAAGGTGGGGGGGGGGGAGCTGGAATTGGAAGGTGTAGCTTAGAAATTTGAGAACGACTAGAAACAGCACCATGAAAGATGACTCAATTATCTAATCAGGCAAATGACTTTGACACAACTGAGGAAATGTCCTTGAGGATTATTTTTTTTTGTAAAGGTCAGGAATGTTCGGTATGTAATCAGCATCCAGTGCGTCATGCACACCGAAAAGGGCCCTCTCTGCCTGGGTACGTGCGCTTGTGTGCGTTTGGAGATTTTGGAATAGTCTACTGGGAAACTCCTTTTAAAGAGACCCCGTTTACGTCTTTGCAGAGAGCCAGGGACTGGGTGGGCGGAGGATTTGAAACAAGTCTTAAATGTTTTGTCTGAGAAGAGTCATGCAGCAACGTTAAAAGGGGATTTTGGTCCCTCTAGGATGCAACAAAGGATGCATTTTAGTTTGGGAGGAGAAGAAAAGAAAAATTCTCTGCACGGTGCAGATTTTCTGTAATTGAAAACTAAGCTAAACTGCAAATTAGCAACGTAAAACCCATCTCTGATTCCAGCCTGGCATGCAGATGGCATCACTTATAACTGCTTAATGCATGGGTAGGCAAACTAAGGCCTGGGGGCCAGATCCGGCCCAATCGTCTTCTAAATCTGGCCCGCGGACGGTCCGGAAATCAGCATGTTTTTACATGAGTAGAATGTGTGCTTTTATTAAAATGCATCTCTGGGTTATTTGTGGGGCCTGCCTGGTGTTTTTACATGAGTAGAATGTGTGCTTTTATTTCAAATGCATCTCTGGGTTATTTGTGGGGCATAGGAATTCGTTCATCCCCCCCCCAAATATAGTCCGGCCCCTCACAAGGTCTGAGGGACAGTGGACTGGCCCCCTGCTGAAAAAGTTTGCTGACCCTGGCTTAATGCATACTGGAATAGAAGGGGAGGAGCTTAACAGCTGGCTGCAGCTGCTGTAGACACAAGTATTGTTAGCTGCCCCCTATCTCTAAGTAGTGAGGGGTTTGGGAGTTCCCAGCACATGCCTTGAATGAAGGTCGCTGGAGACTGATAACACTCCTGCGAAAAAACATTTTATTTACATGTACATGCAGGGTGAGCCTAAGATGGAAGGGCTCACAGCATTAAAACTCCAATGGATCCTGCTGCCCCATTAGATTTCTTGGGGAACTCATAAGACTCTGGATTCTTACAGAGAGAAAGTGAGGCCACTGCTTCTCTCTCAGGCGTGGTTTCAAGACTGCCCATCCGTTGTCCTCTCCTACACATAGGCATCCTGGTGACATCAGCTCCAGAAAGAGGGAAGGGGAAGAAGAAAGACAAGTAGTCCCTTCCAGAAGGATCTCCAGCTATTTAGTTTCTGTGGCAACACATTACCCCTTTGGTTACCCAAAGACCCATCCTCCCCAAAAAAGGAATCTGCCAGGCTAAACTTGCCCACTCAGTTTGGTCACTTTAGCAGCCTCTTTTTGCAACCGGAGTCATGGGATTTGGAGAGGGACCCCGAAGATGCAACCAATCTCATTACATCCTCAGTCGGGTTTTGCTCCTGTGTTTATTGCTGCCCAAAGGGCTGTGACTTGAGGGCTGCAGCTGGCCTTCCTCCCTTGGTGTGGCTGCCACATTCTCAGGTAGGGCTTGACTGATCTTCTGAGTGCCAAGCGACCAGAACCCTTTTTCCAAGCCTGTGTCTCAGCTGCTATGAAAGGTTAGCATCGGAGATCATGTAGACAAGTGCAGTGCATAGTTAAACTAATAGAAGAAACAGCCTTCTCCTGAATCAGGCCCATTGGTCCATCTAGCTCAGCCTTGTCAACACTGACTAGCATGCGTCCTCTAGGGTCTCAGGCAGGGGACCTTCCCAGCCCTACCTGAAGATGCCATGAGTGGGGATTGAGCGTGGGGCACCTGCATGCACCGCAGACACTCTAGCACTGAACCCCAGCCGTGTCCATCAGAGGAGATGCCTGACCCCTCCAGTTTTCTGGTCCCCAGCTTTGCACTGTAAAGGTGAGAACCAGCTCCTTAGATTCCACCTGATACAGTAAAGGCAGCAGCACTAAATATTTCTGTGGCAAAGCTCTGCACCAATGGGCATTTTGGGTGGTGTTCAAGGGCAGCCCCACAGGGATTGTTTTGCAGTCGTCCAATTGAGATGTAACTAACACGTGCAGTTTCTTCCCCCTTACAGCACCCTGCAGACATGCCTGGCCCAAGCCCACCTTTCCCCTTGGATCAGGTTGAGGTGGTATGAGCCACACTGACCCCCTTTTCTTTGGTCTTCTACTTGAGGTCTCCAACAGGTTTTGGGGTGCTGTAAAAGCCCCCTAACTGCTTTCTTATAGAACAGCCATTAAGCTTCTCCTCCTGCTGATAGCAGGAGCCTAGCTTGGTTAATTGTGTCGATTCCACCCCCCCTTAGAGAGCTCTCCCCCCCCCCCGGACGCCTCTTTTTTCAGCTCCAGCTGCCAGACCACTCTGCTTCTCCATCTCTTTCTTCTTTCTCAGAGATTGATTTGTGGCGGCTTCAGCTCTGCATTCTGCACTTTGCCGGGTTTATTGTCTTACTTGCCCCTGGTGGCCTCAGGTTCCTGTACACAAATATCTCTGAGAGATGCTTTTAAATACCTGGAGTGTCATATTTGGTTGCCTGTCAACTAGGGATGGATGGATCTGTCAATTTCAGTTTCTCTCATTTCTTCATTTTTCTGTTCTTTGGTTTGCCACATTTCTGCATCAGTTTGCAATTTAAACAACAGCAAATTTTAGTGCCATTTTCTTTCGATATTCACCTTTAAATATTATTAGGTTTTCAAGAATAAGTAAATATATAAACAGAGGAAGCTATCTGTTCCTCTGTACAATTGCATTACACTTCCCTCACTCAGCAAGCGAACGATACACAGAACCACTATAAAAAAATAAGCTGACTAATTGAAACAAAACTAAATCCCTTCCTTCCACCCCCAACCAATAGACTCTTTGGTTTCAAGTGTCATAAGAATGAATATTCACTTTTTAAATGCAGTTTTGCCCAATGCGCACATTTTTGCATGCCATTTCCCTTAGCAAAATGCATTTTTGTTTGTTTCCATTAATATTGTGCATTCTTATGGACATTTCCCCCTAATAGATGCTTTCCCCCCCTTTTTTTGCACACAACTGTTGGTTGGAGAACTGCATTGTAAAAAAAAAAAAATGTGGAGAAGGGATGGTTTGGAAAGGAAAGGTAGCTTCATATTGGTTCAGGCGTTGTTTAGGGTAGCATGAATTTGAGTTAGGTTTGCATTTAATATGGGAGCCAGATTGGATTCCTCCCCCCGCCAACCCGTCCCCATGCATGTCACTGTCAGCATCATCCAAGTCCACTGTTGCTCTGCTTTCTCCCTTCCTTCTTCCTGGGCAGCTTTGGTTGGGTGCTCCTTGCAGGGATTGGCCCAGTTATTGGGCTGGGCCTCCAGGAGGATCCTTGCCAGACTTGCTGCTGCAGCAGCCTTTTCCGGAGAGAGATTTATTGGCCATCTCCAGTGCCTGTGCAGCAAAACAGCCACCACTCCGCTCTCCCCCAGGTGCCCCCATGGCTGCCAGTATGCGGGGGAAAGAGTTTGAAGCTGCGGCAGGAGCTGGCAGGAGCTGAAATCTCCGTTTCAGATTTCCTGGCATTGGCAAAATAGAAATGTTCTGTACCGTTACGTTCCGAGATAGATCTTTTCAGCCCCAAAGCCTTTGTGATATTCTTGTATTACAGATGCAGCAGAGTTACTGGTTGCTCTTGCTATTTTTTATTATTTTTATTATTTTTATTAATTTTTATTATTTCTATCCCACCTTATCGCTGGACACACATTAAAACAAGGCAGATAAGATATAAACAGCTGAAAACATATAAAAGATCATCATTAAAAATAAACAGTAATAGAATTAAAACAATATTTTAAAATCTCTTAAAATGCAGATAAACACAGCACTGTTATAAAGCCCTTTCCTTAAAAAGCAGTCACTTCTTAAAGGCCAATTAAAATAGAACAGTCTTCAACTGTCTATAAGGTGATGGAAAAACACGGTGGATGTTCCTCGCTTTCCTAAACCTGTGAACAGCTCTGTTCCATGGAAGAGCTGAATCTGGGATCCTTAGAAGTTTGTTTTTAAAAGTTCCTAGTCCTCAGTTCTGAAAGATGACCAAGTTTTAGGCAGTGTCTGAAACCAGAATGGGCCTGGGCAGGGCAGATATTCCAGGGCAGGAGAGATGGAACTTCAGTGGACGAGCCATTCTTGTCTGGACTACATTTAAGTTTTGCCTCCTTCATCTCTTCTCTCTCTTTCTCTGGACACAGCAGGACACAGAGACTGTTCCATCTGTGATGAAGCCAGTCTGTCCCCTCTCCTTGATATGCTTCCTGTTGCCCATCTGCCAACCTCTGCTTTTCTTTCTTTTCCCTTGGCTGCCCCTGTTCTTCCCCAATTTTCAAATCCTTCGAAAACCCGAATTCCCAAATGGAAATATTCATATTCCTTAATTCACATCGAGCACATAATCTGTGGTTGCTTTGTTAAATGTTGTTGACCTGGAACTCGCTCCCACAGGAGGCAGTGGTGGCCATTAGCTTGCATGGGTTTTAAAAGAGGATTGGACAAATTCATGGCTATCAGTGATGGCTAGCCATGACGACTTTGCTCTGCCTCCACATTCAGAGCCAGCAATGCTTCTGAATACCAGTTGCTGGAAACCACAGGAGAGGAGAGGGCTCTTGTGCTTGAATCCTCTTTGCAGGTTTCCCACAGGCATCCGGTTGCCCCCTGTGAGAACAGGATGCTGGACTCGATGGGCCATTGGCCTGATCCAGCTGGCTCTTCGTATGTCCTTATGTCCAATTAAAAAGATGCCCTGCTTGTAGGTTGCAATGTGTAGGAAGCCTTTGGCACTCATTCTGCACATACAGAGGTGACCTGCGCTGGGGAGGACCTGCTTTCTGAACAGAGAATGCGTTTGGCCTGGGTGGCCTGAACGGAGGCTCCCTGGCCAGACTCAGCTTGGCTGTTCCTCATCCAGAAACAGACTCTGGGGCCTGGAGTCGCCCCCCTTGTGTGCTGGCAGGAGAATTTCGAGCCAACGAAGCAGCTGGCATGGAGCACGCAGCCCAAGCATGCCAGGAGGGGTGTAGGCACTTGGCCACCCTTCCACTAAAATATTTAATAAGGCTCTTCAATATTGCATGCAGAGCTGGAGGCAGCGGTGGACGTGCACCCCTCTTTGAGGTGACAGTCGTGCATCGCCAGAGGAGCATGGCATTCCTTCAGCTGTGGTGGGAGAAGGGACCACCCACCTCCGGCGACCTGCAACCACTTCTCCTGGTCTTTTTGACACTTGGGAAAGGGGTGGAGCAACTGCCTTTCATGCAGAAGTCCACACGTTCAAACTGTATGAGGAACAATTGAGAGAGTTGGGCCTCTTTCGCCTGGAAAAAAAAAAAGACCAGGAACAAAAGTTGGATGTTGGGAATTCTTTGGCTGTGAGCCAGTGTGGTGTAGTGGTTAAGAGCGGTGGACTCACAATCTGGTGAACCAGGTTCGATTCCCCGCTCCTCCACATGCAGCTGCTGGGTGACCTTGGGCTAGTCGCACTTCTCTGAAGTCTCTCAGCCTCACTCACCTCACAGAGTGTTTGCTGTGAGGAGGAAGGGAAAGGAGATTCTTAGCCGCTTTGAGACTCCTTTAGGTAGTGATAAAGCAGGATATCAAATCCAAATTCTTCTTCTTCTCTTCCTATATTTCAGGGGGTTGGACTAGAGGACCCTTGGAGTCTTCCAACTCTCCAATTCCATAATTCTCTATGACAGCCATCTTCAAGTATCTGAAGGACTGTCATGTGGAAGATGGAGCAAGCTTGTTTTCTGCTGCTCCAGCGAGCAAGACCCAAACCAATGGATTCAAATGTCAATAAAGGAGATTGCAGCTAAATGTTAGGAAGAAGTTTCTCGCAGTAAGAGCTGTTTGACAGTGGAACAGACTCCCCCGGGAGGTGGCAGACTCTTCTTCATTGCAGGTTTTAAAACAGAAATTGAGTGGCCATCTGTCAAGGATTCCTTAGCTGTGATCCTTGTTATTGCAGGGGGTTGGGCTAGATGACTTTTGGCTGCCCTTCCAAATCTGAGGTTTAATTTTTCTATGAGCTTTGCTCAGTGATCTGCACTGGTTGTCGATTCATTACTAGGTCAGATTCAAGGCGCTACTCTTGGCATAAAGTTAAAGGGACCCCTGACCATTAGGTCCAGTCGCGGACAACTCTGGGGTTGCAGTGCTCATCTCGCTTTACTGGCCGAGGGAGCCGGCATACAGCTTCCGGGTCATGTGGCCAGCATGACTAAGCTGCTTCTGGCGAACCAGAGCAGTGCACGGAAATGCCGTTTACCTTCCCGCTGGAGTGGTACCTATTTATCTACGTGCACTTTGATGTGCTTTTGAACTGCTAGGTGGGCAGGAGCAGGGACGAGCAACGGGAGCTCACCCCGTTGTGGGGATTCGAACCACCGACCTTCTGATCAGCAAGTCCTAGGCTCTGTGGTTTAACCCACAGCGCCACCCACGTCCCTTGTATGCACTCTTGGCATACAAAGCCCTTAACAGCTTGGGACCAGTTTACTTGTGGGATTGCCTTACCCATATATTCGCACTCGACTGCTTCATTCTGTGGAACTGGCACTGCTGTGGAACTGGCACTGCTGTATAATACTCATTCTGCCCTTGTAAAAAATAGATATTCTAGCAGGGCAACACCCACTCTTTGGAACTCCTTGCCTTTTGGCATCAGGCAGGTGTCTTCACTGAGCTCTTGTTGGCACCCTCTAAAAACATTTCTTTTGCTCAGGAAACCTATCCAAACATGCATAATGTCGGCATGTGTTTTAATCTCTTTTTACCTGTTGGCCAAATTTAATCCTCTTTCAAATGTTTTAAAATAATGTCTGATAATTTCAATTAAAAAAACACACACTTAGAGTTGCTGTTATAATCAAACGATACAGAAACTTTGTTCAAAGAATGAATAAAAATCCCTAGTTTGGGCTAGGAGAGACTCCCTGTCTGAAACCTTGGATAGCTGCTGCTGGCCAGTGTAGGTCATGCTAAGCTCGATGGACTAATAGTCTGGCTCAATATAAGGCAGCTGCCCAGGTTCCTATGATTTTTCAAATATTGGTGATTCTGTGCAGACTGGGGGCTTCAGGGCTTATCCATCCACAATGGAGGCTGCGTGCTGTGCCCTGCCACCTCTACAGCTGAGCAGTTGGATCCCTCGCTCCTGTCAATTTTAGAGGCTAAGCAGAGGTGCCAGCGTTGGCAGAGGAAGCTGCCTGTTGGGCATCTGCTTGAGTCACTGCTCTGGTCTTCCTTCCTGGTATGCCCAGGTCAGCAACTCATGCAGTAAACACAACAGGATTAACACAGTCTCCTGATGATTTCTACCTCCACACTTTCTCAGTCACCTTTTCTGGGTGGATAGCCAGCTTCTGTCCTCAGCACTCCTGGCTGGGAGGCACTTATCCGCCACCAAAGATCCAAGAGCAGCCTCAGTCTGTGGCCAGCCTTCTGGGAATGAAAGCAGCAGCTATCTCACAATCTGCTCATTTTGCCCACAAGGTCTGGAGGTGTGGAGGTCTGGCAGCTGCCAAGGATGTCATGAGGGGCAGGAGGAGGAGACTGATTTTTCCTCCTTCAAAACAGACTAGGAGAGCAGGGATCATTCCAGAGCAAGGGGAGCCATGGGTCGTCCCATCAACCCCCAGTATGGCCAGTGGTCAGGGACAATGGGAGACATTGCCCAAGAATGTATTTCTTCACACCACATAGTTAAACTATGGAACTCCCTCCCTCAGGAGGCAGTGATGAACACCAACCTAGTTGCCTTTAAAAAGAGGATTGGACAAATTCATGCGGGATAAGGCTATTGTTGGCTACTAGCCATTATGGCTCTATAGAGGCAGTGATGCTTCTGAATACTAGCTGCTGGAAGCCACAGGAGGGGAGAGGGCTCTGGTGCCCAAACCCTGCTTGCAGGTTTCCCATAATGGGCATCTGGTGAGACGACGATGCTGGACTAAATGGGTGAATGGACTGATCCATCAGGCTTCTCTTCTTAACTACCACTTTGGCTAATCCTAAGTGTGCCAAGGTCCCTAACCTAGGGCACTTGTTGGTTTTTGCCTACTAACGTTGAAAATCCTGTACTGAAAAGGTAAAAAGGTAAAGGGACCCCTGACCATTTGGTCCAGTCGCAGACGACTCTGGGGTTGCGGTGCTCATCTTGCTTTACTGGCCAAGGGAGCCGGCATACAGCTTCCGGGTCATGTGGCCAGCATTACTAAGCTGCTTGTGGCAAACCAGAGCAGTGCACGGAAATGCCGGTTACCTTCCCGCCGGAGCGGTACCTATTTACCTACTTGCACTTTGACGTGCTTTCGAACTGCTAGGTTGGCAGGAGCTGGGACCGAGCAACCGGGAGCTCACCCCGTTGTGGGGATTCGAACTGCCGACCTTTTGATCGGCAAGTCCTAGGTAGCTGCTCTTTAGATGCTGATGGAGGGGGGAGCACGGAATCAACATTATCCTTTGAAAAACCAACACCCCACCTTCCTCAAAGCAGCCATTTCTAAGCCCTCCATGATAGACGGGGGGGGGGGTCTGGTTGGTGGTACCTGGAGCAGCCCAGCCTGTTGCTAGAAGGGGGGCGAGGTTCAGCAGTTACTTCTCACCATTAGCGCTGGATGCTAGGTCAACATTGTAGTCGATTCCGAAACAAAAATAGAGTGGGAACTAAAAATAATATCCCTGTCCTCTTGGGAACACTTTGGGGAAGTGCAGTTTCGATAAAGTAGCAGCGTGGTGTGAAAGATTCTGGAGAGTGAGATGTTAGCTCAGGGGTCACCAGCCTTTAGAGACCTTGCGAGCACATGTGGGATTTTGAGGGAGTTCCGGCGCCACCTGGTCCAGGTGCATCCCCCCCCCCCCGAGTCATGCACCCTTGTTCACAGAGATAGTGTGTCTTCACATATGCACTCACACACTTAGGTTACCCATGGGGTCTCATATTATGAAAGACCACCAAAGTCCAGCCCTGGGAGTGTATAACTTTTGTGGGTGCCAGTAGTAGGGCACTGGTGACCCCAGTGTTAGAGGCGCAGGAGAGATTTGTGAGAGAGGGCAGGACATGAGTGGAATCTTGCATAAGTCTCCCACCCACCCACGGAAAAAAAGAGTCGCCTCCTGGTTCGATCACACCAGATGGTGCTGAGAGCTAGTGTGGGTCTAGTGGTCCAAATATTGGATTAGGAATGGAGAGGCCAGGTTCAGATTGACACAAATCTCACTGGGTGATTTTGATCTCTCAGCACCTCACAGTGTTGATCTGAGGATAAAGTGGAGGCGGGGAGAAGGCTCACACATACCGTATTTACTCAAATGTAATGCACACCCTCTTGGGCCAAATTACGTCACAAAAATTAGGGTGCACATTAGATTTGATGGCGCGTTTACATTCACCAGCAAATACTTTTTTGTTTTCAAGGCTTTGAAAATTGAGGTGCGCATTTGATTTGATGGCACATTAGATTCAGGTAAATACGATACCTTCCTGAGTTTATTGGAGCAAAGGTGTAGAGCAGAGGTTGCCAGAGAGGGTGGTGTTGCCCCCTTGGGGGGGGGGTGACATTACGCTAAGCGGCAAGGAGATGGAAGGGGGAACTGGAAGTATAAATGACTGTCAAACTTTGAGAAACTGGTATCACTGGATCAATTTTGTTTAGTTAATTGAACTACTTAGTTTTGATTGGATTTTGAATAAATGTGCAGTTCATGATTACTGTTTTGAATTTTATTGTGTTGCTATCTTATTCCGTGGGTTGTGCAAACTGCTATTGTGAACTATGTTTTTCATAGGGTAGGAAGCAATAGGGATACGTTTATGGAACCAAGGGGGTTGCCCAAAAACATCTGGAAACCACTGGTGTTGGATATAAACTCAGCTTGCTTGTGGCTGTTGATCCCAAAGGGGAATTTGCTTCCTCCCATTGCAAAGTAACCAAGTTAAACACCCACTTAGTTCTAATAGGAAGTAATGGAGATGTAGCTTTTCATTACAGCTAATGGACATCACCAGGACAAGTGGCGTAGCATGGCAGCCCATGTGACTCCCCACCCCACCAGCCAAGCCGCAAGAAACAAGGCATGGAAATAAGTCCCAATTAATGGGTCAGAAAACGAGCAAGTCCGGAAGGAAGCCACACTTCTTTCCATTTTCTGGGGCAAAGCGAATGGGACAAGGAAGAGTCAAAAGACACTCCCAAGGCTAGTCCTATCATGTTAAAAGCACCCGCATTGGACTTCTGGGAGATCCTGGTTCTGATCTGGCTAAATGAACTGTTCATGATCGCAGTGATCTGGGAAATGTTTGGGCATGTGCTTTGCTCTGCTTTGGGCTTTCGAAGTGTTAACATATTCCGAATGGGGGTTACGAAGAACTTAAGAAGAGCCTGCTGGATCAGGCCAGTGGCCCATCTAGCCCAGCATCCTCACAGTGGCCAGCCAGATGCCTTTGGGAAATCAGCAAGCAGCATTTGAGCCCAAGAGCCCTCCTGTGGTTTCCAGAAACTGGTATTCTGAAGCATTACTGCCTCCCACCGTGGAGGCAGAGCAGAGCCATTAGCCACTCTCAACCAGCATTCGAAATTGCCAGGTAACAGGTGCATTTTGCACCTGGCCATCGGCCACTTGCGACCAAGTGAAGATGCCCAGGCGCCAGGATGGCACCTGATGTCTCCCCCATCTGGAGGTGCATGCCTGGGGAGCCTTGACTCTTGCCCGTTTTCACACACTAATAACACATCCCATAGAATTCTATCAGCTGTATTTTATTTGCACAATCCAAATGAATTTCAGGAACCAAAAAGTCATATTGAAAAATACAACTTCCGAGCCGCCTGGTCCACAAACTCATCGTTCTGTTTTGGCAACTGTAACCCTGGTTTAAGGAGCCATTTGGTGCCTAGCTTATATACCTGAGTTTCTAACACTGCTCTCAACCTAACCTACCTCACAGGGTTGTTGTGAAGATTAAAAATTGGTAGGAAGAGAAGTCGGTAGTTCCCTGGAGGAAAGAAGGGATATAAATGTAAGAAATAAATGTTGCAAAACTACTCTGAGTGCCCTAGAAGCCAATAGCAGCATGCAGCTATTGCTTAGATGTTTTAGCCAATTGCAACAATCAGTGGGTGCTGATGTTCTCTGTGATGATACAAGATGGCCTTCAGGACTTTCCCTATCCAGCCGTGCTGCCAAAACCCTTCTCACGTCCACTATCTCCACTTACTCATTGCCATGTATGCCTGTTGTTGTTCCTACTGTTCCTGGGGGTGGCTGTGTCCTGCGTGAGGAGCTGCGCCCCTTTAAGTGTGCCAGAAAGAGGGCAGTGAAAGCCTTGTTCTGAAATGAAACATGACGAAGTGTGAAAAATGCATACCCCATCACCCAACGATGTCTGCTGCTCAGTCATGAGCAGCTTTCCTGTGAGTGACGGATGACCTCGGTTGACATCAGCCTTGGCCGGTTCTCTGGAGCAGTGCTTCTTCTGCAAAGACCACTGGCTGATGGACAAAACACTCCAGTGTGTGGCACAAAAGGCCTTTTCACTCTGATGTGCACACGACTGCTTATGCCAGATTTATGCGCACACCCCTTCCTAGCAGCCACGCAAAGAGATCCTCCCCTCCTCTCCAGCCTCGGATACTGGAATTCCACCAAGTCTTCCCTTGAAGCTTTCATGCCAGTTAGACTGGGGTGGTTTTTTAAACAAAAAACTCTGGCTTTGCTGCTTCCTCCTTTCCCCCTCCTCACGCACAGGCCAGCTGGTGGCTTTCAGAGACTTCAGCTGCTTTGTCCTTGGGGACTCTGCCATTGGTGGATGTGCATCATGTTCCCCAGCAACACAGCCAAGGCTGATGTGGCATCCTCTTGCACAGCCCAAGTGCGTGAAAGCACCAGCATCAGTTAAATCATGAGGCTGGATGAATAAGGCTGATCACCAGAGGTTCGCGTCGATTTGATGGATTTATGAAAACTGACTGATCA
The DNA here is from genome assembly GCF_964106645.2 of Podarcis pityusensis. Taxonomy (NCBI): domain Eukaryota; kingdom Metazoa; phylum Chordata; class Lepidosauria; order Squamata; family Lacertidae; genus Podarcis; species Podarcis pityusensis. The sequence continues at coordinate 26,510,632 of NC_138039.1, read as the reverse complement.
TCTTCCTGCCCGTAAAAATGTGCAGTGAAATAACTAAAAGCTGGAGCTGGTTTCATGCTGAAATGGAGAGGGGATCCCTGTGCTCCGTTTGCAAATGGGTTTTGACTCTTGAAAGGCTTTGGCAACCGTTTTAGTCACACACACACACACACACACAGGCCAGAGACCGCTCCTGAGCGTGGCGTCCTGCGAGAGCCGTTGGAACAAAGGTCTGATCCTTCCATTATGCTGAGTGCCCAGCCAAATTTTCAGGGCAGATTTGTATGCAGGAATGCATTTGCAGTTCAAGTATCCAATTATTTTTGCCATTTTTCCTAGCCTGGACACTAATCTGGGAGTCTCTGGCTCTTAGTGCTGACCCTGGAACTGGGCCATTTATTTTCTGAGAAGAGGCAGAGCCCAGGACAGAGGTCAGAGCTTTCCACTACCAAATTGGTTCCACTGGAGCCAGGAGCCTGACTTTGAAAATAGCCACCCCACCCCTGCCAGGCAAGAAAAAAGTCAGTAGAGGCAGCTGTGTTGTTTTTTTCTTGCATATTTGCAAAGGTTTAGAAAGGCTGTTCCTCCATCTAGAAACTCTTGGTGGTAGCGGGTGGTCCAGTGACTTCCTTCCAGTGATTGATTGTTGTCTCTCCTTAAGTCCTAATACTATTGCCATAAAGTTATAGGACAGTCTTTGCCAACCAGGCAGATGTTCTAGTATGGTCACTAAGGGGTCCTTTCTCCTGATATAACTTAGGGCATCCTTATCCTAGAGTTACCATATTTCAAAACGTTGTTGAGCTTTTTGGGCAAAATCTGAAGTTTTGACAGCCAAATCCCAGATATGTCTTGGAAATTCCAGACATATGGCATCCCTACCTTATCCATGGGGATGCCCAGTGCCACAGAGAGGTGATGGCTCAAGCAAGGGGGAGCCCAGGAGTCCCAGGACTCCATGCGGACAGAAAGGTGAGATCAGCACCTTGGAGAGGGAAGTAGTTGTAGGTTTCAGGACCATGGATAGAGGCCCTGAAGCTGAGGCAGAGCATACAAATTGTTTCAGCAGGGTCTGGGAACAACTGGCAGATCGTTCTAGCCTGAGCTATGTATTCATTGACTCCCCAAATATTTCATTTTCCCATTAAGGAGCCAGTACCTTCCTTCACAGCCGTTGACTTATATGAGTCATTGGAGTTCCAAGAAGTTGGGGTAGATCCTCAGGGCTCTCCTGGTCCTCTAAGGAGTCTATGGACCCATCACTGGAGTCTGGTGGCCAAGTTGTCTCCTTGGAGTTCATGGGTGGAGATGTGGGCTCTGGTGTTTCTGGTTTTACATGGGATGAACCAAAAAGTGGATCCATCTTCTCCAAGGTTCAGCCAGCGTCTGGAGATTCCTTCAAGGATTCCTGCTTTAGTGCCACAACACAGAGCTTCTGGGGCTGTAATTTTGGCACCTGTGAAATAATAATTCTAAGCATAGCAGCCACTGTGGTTTGGATTGTTCAAAGTCCTGCAAGTCCATTATCTCAGTAGTCTACAAGAAGAATAATGTGGAATGGCTTACAGGAGAGGTACCAAAGGCCGCCTTGTGAGTTCATGGCTGATAGGACATTTGAGCCTGGTTCAGGGCTCAATCTTGCTTGCAGCCCTAGCCCAGCATACTCTCTGCAAACAATGTGCCGTGAAGACCTGTTTGAGATGGTGCATACCTAGTACACTTAAAAACAAAAACAAAAACGTACAAACTGTTTGCCGGGGCTGCCTTCCAGTCTGGCATCTGGGGGTCTCTTGGATCACGGCTATCACAGTAAAGACAAAATGTGTTTGGCTTTAAAAAAAACAACCTCCTGTCAAGGCCCCGTGCGTTGACTAAACTGCCTCTGCAGTTAGTGATTATTTCTTTTCAAAAATTTCAAGTATTTGTGACAGGCTGTTTTGGAGAATTCGTATGTTGCCATAGTGAAAAATGAATTATTAGCAGGCAGCACCGAGTGACTATCATGATCAGAAAAGGCCACTAAAAGGTTGGGCTGCTCCCATTCCTCTGTAGATAATAGTTTGCTTGACACTTTAAAACCATTTCTTTCCCCCTCTCCCTTGGGTAATATGTCTCTTCCTTTCCTTCCTTCTAAAATTTTTTTTAAAAAAATAAAAAAACCCACGTAATTACCATTACGCCTTGTTCAGAAGTCCTTGCCGAATGCATTTCAGCTCAAAATCTTGGGAGCCAAAGTGCAGCCTCCTGTTAGCCAGGCTGTTAGAAAGCCTTGAGATGGCACTGGTGCTCTTCAAAATCAGCCAGCAATCTCTGTAAGACCTGGGAGCCAATGGTGGTAATTTTGGTTGAGGCTGGGGCAGTTAAGTCGCTGCTTTTCTGCTCTGTGGGGAGTCAGCATGAGTAGCAAACAGAACAAACCAGAATGACAAAACAACTGCAAGAGGGCAGGCAAAGAGCAACTCTCTCTTTGGGCCAATGGCCAGGAGTCCAGGGAACGACCTTAGTGAGTCCTCAAGGTCGGCTTATGAAATGAGTTATAGATTCCACAGATTGGAGCCTTTGTCTCTTCTCTGCCAGAACTTCTCTGTTGTCTTCAGGAGAGAGTCTGATTGTGCTGAGCCACTTTTCTTCAAGGGGTTGCAATATGCAAATGCTCATTTGGCTTGGTTTTCATGAAAGATTGTGGGGTGGAGGGCATTCTCCTTGGTAAGCCCAAGACTGAGGCAGACCCTAAACTGTTTCTCTTCTGCTTCAACTTGGCATTAGCTCACTTCAAGGTCCAGGGCTCAAAGTGGGCACCTGAGTACCAAAGAGATGGACACTCGTATGCACTCTGGTGTTCGCTGTAAAATGGGGCTGTGCCCAGATTCTTGAACTCCCTCCCTAGAGAAGCCAGACTGGCTCCCTCCTTGCTGCCCTTCTGCTGGCATTTGATGGCATTTCTACACTGACAGGCCTTTGGGAACTGACTGTTTTTGAGGAAAGGGTCGTTTTTATTGTTATTATCAGTGTTTTTAATGGCTCTTTTTACACTATTTTAATTCCTTTGGGGTTTAATTACATTTAGTAATCATCTTTTCTATGTTTTCTTTGTCTGTGTAACCCACTTTGAGTTCTGGGCTGGGAAAAGGCCGGATATAAATATTAATATAAATACAGCAACAGCAGCAGCAGATTCCATGTTTATAAACCTACAGTCTACATAATGTAGACATGGCACCCACAGTGCCTCATGCTTCTTTTGGCCCACGTCATAACAGCAGAGTAGCTGATTGTGGTGATTCTTCCACATACAGTATAGTGCGCACAGGTAGGGATATTTGTTCTTTGTGTGCCCAAGGCCTGATGAGAAGAGTTGATCAGGGGTAGTGGTGTGTGTGTGTGTGTGAGAGAGAGAGAGAGAGAGAGAGAGAGAGAGAAAGAGAGAGAGAGAGAGAGAGAGTTTCCATGTTCAGCGTGTTAACATACACCATGATCTTGTATGGATCTTGTTACGACCAACACATCAAATGCCTAGGCAGGGGAGGAAATGGCACAAAAACAGACCCCGAATGTGTTGTTTGTAAAGACCTTGGTTATCAATCGTTAATCAGGCCGAGGTGAGGGAATAACTGGCGAGCCGAAGCACTGAGCTCCCCAAATGTTCCTTCCTTCGCTCTCATCCATTCTGGCAACGTACTTCAGGGTTTCCTAGAGAGCTCATTAAAAAGACAATAATGATGCATGATAAATAGGGTGTGCCAGCTTTTCAATGACGTTGTGCCCCTGCAGATTTCTCAATCGAGAATCAGAACTCAGATCATTTTTAAAAAAAATTGTACTTTTAAAATTTGTGTTAGCTTATGTTTCCATGGCTACAGGGCTGGGTCTGCGGATTTGCTGCTGGTAGGTACTGCTTAAATTAAGAAGTCTCAAAAGTTACGGATGTGTCCAGAATTGCCCATTGGTGTTTTAGATCTGCAGATCATCTTCCTCCGACTGATTTTGGAGAGGGAGAGAGTATTTCCCTAGGCAACATCTTGCTGCTGCTTTAGGTAATGCTGTTCTACTGTGGCTGATGGTGCTTCATCCTTCCATGGCTGGATAGGGAAAGAACATGGCCAGGCCCAAACTGGAGCCTTGTGTCCAGTTCTGGGCCCCACAGCTTAAGAACAATATTGACAGGCTGGAAACATGAGCAGAGAAGGGTGACCGAGATGATCAAGGGTCTGGAAACCAAGCCTTGTGAGGAACAATTGAAGGAGTGGGGTATGTTCCGCCTGGAGAAGAAAAGACTGAGATGTGACAGGATAGCCGCCTTCAAATATCTACAGGTCTATCACTTGGATGATACAGTAAGCTTGTTTTCGGCTGCTCCAGAGGGCGGTATCTGAACCAAAGGATTCAAATTATAAGAAAGGAGAATCCAGCTCAACATTAGGAAGAACTTTCCAGTGGTAAGAGCTCTTTGACAGTGGAACAGAATCCCTTAGAAGGCAGTGGACTCATTTTCAGTGGAGGTTTTTAAACAGAGGTTAGATGGCTATCTGTAAGGGATTCTTTAGCTGCAACCCCTGCATTGCAGGGGGTTGGACTAGATAACTCTTGGGCTCCCTTCCAACTCTACAGTTCAATGATTTTATGATTAGATGGACCACTGGCCTGATCCAGCAGGCTCTTCTTATGTTCTCATGAGATGACCCTCTGGGTAGCCCAGCCCCAAGACTTAACAGGATAGCATCATTGTTGGAGTGACGGAGAAGCCTGTTAATTATTCCTAATTGCATCTGCTTTCCCTAGTCCCAGAAAAGACAGTAAAGCTGTGAAACTGACTAGACAGCTTCTGGTCGAGTCAGTTAACATGTTCCAAGGAAGGAGTGGTTGCTCACCTCCCATTTGGAAGAGGGGGCTCTGCGTTCTTGTTCATAGTGACTCGAATTGAGACTGCTCCCCCCATTGGCCTCCCTTCCTGGCTTGGGCTAGTTGCTCACTTCCTGTTGGAACTCGTCCTCCCCCTGAACAGAAGCACCTGGTGAATAAAAGCGAGACACATTTTTCTCCCCTCCCTCTCTGCTTCTTTTTTCAGACCAAGGCACAGAAATGGTTGCTGTCATCTTTATTGAATAAGACTCTGTGTAAACTCCAGCTGCTGAGTGTAGTCGCAGCAGACGGGAATATTTCCCTGTGGCCATATTTGATTTCCACAGCTAAGCCTCTGTGTGTGTGCCTCTGCCTTGCCAACATGATTGCTCACCCTGTGGCAGGAGCAGTGTGCTGTCATGAAGTTGGGTGAGCAGTGGCAGGAGGGGTCACAGCAAAACCAAGTGTCAGGCCATCCACCTCCTTCTCCACTGTGAAAAGGTTCAGGTTTCTGGTTGTTGGGTTTTTCCCAGTGTGCCTCCAGTGAAGGAGAGACCAGCACCTTCTGAGTGAGTCCTTTCCACTGTCAAACAGCTCTTTCCTTCAGAAAGTTCTTCCTAATGTTGTGTCGGAATCTCCTTTCTTATCATTTGAATCCATTGCTTCAGGTCCTGCCCTCTGGAGCAGCAGAAAGCAAGCTTGCTCCATCATCCATGTGACAGCCCTTCAGATATTTGAAAGTGGCTGTCATATCACCTCTCAGTCTTCTCCACTCTAGGCTAAAGGCCCCCAGCTCCCTCAGCCATTCCTCATGGGGCTTGGTTTGCAGACCTTTGATCATCTTGTGCCCAGCACTGTGTGTGCTCTCAGCCTCTGTGATTAAACTATAGCCCTGTGGTATTTGGTTCTGAGTGTCAAATCTTGCCCTTTTACAGCAAGCTTTTCTCCCTTACGGATGTCAAATCCAGTGAGATTCTCTCTAGACTGCCTTGAGCTTCAGAATGATTTTCTGTGCAGCAGTCAGGCTGGTGTTTGACAAACATAAAGAAAAAAAAAGTCGCTTATGTACCTCTTTGGAAGTCTGTCTCAATTTCCAAAGTGTTTAAGTCACAGATCACCTTACAAAATGGTGGCTTTGGCTAGATAGAAAGGACCTTGTGGCTCCCCAAAGCAGCTTTCCCCATTCTGATACCCTTCAGATGTTGCTAGCTGGGGCTAGGGTTGCCATCTGTCCTGGGAGCGGGTGGCGCTGTGGTCTAAACCACTGAGCTTCTTGGGATTGCTGATTGGATGGTCAGCGGTTCGAATCCACGTGACAGGATGAGCTCCCGTTGCTCTGTCCCAACTTCTGCCAACCTAGCATTTTGAAAGCATGCCAGTGCAAGTAGATAAATAGGTACCGCTGCGGGGGGAAGGTAAATGGCATTTCCGTGCTCTGCTCTGGTTTCTGTCATGGTGTTCCGTTGCACCAGAAGTGGTTTAGTCATGCTGGCCACATGATCCGGAAAGCTGTCTGTGGAAAAACGCTGGCTCCCTTGGCCTGAAAGTAAGATGAGTGTCGCACCCCATAGTCTCCTTTGACTGGACTTTACCATCACCTTTTACCTTTTTTTATAATACAGGATTGTCCCGTATTTCAATGTAAGATGCTACGTCCTGTATTGATACAGTTTAGTCCTGTGTTTGAGGTCTTCTCTGTCTGTCTGTCTGTCTGTCTGTCTGTCTCTCTCTCTCTCTCTCTCTCTCTGCCAAATCTGGGATCCTCTCCAAATACATGTGTTTGAAAGTGTGTGTGAAATGTCATGTATTTAAGCTCCGGGTAGGCAAGCACAGATTTATAAAATGTTGTGCCTGTGAGCATGTGTGACAAATTTCAGATGAGCCATCCTGTTGGGCTGCAATAGATTGTAATGGATTATTCTGAAGTCACTTCGGCACCAGATTGGAAAAAAATATCGTCTCTCAACCGCACCGCCCTGTCCTGTATTTTGTCAGACCAAAGGTGGCAACTTTAGCTGGGGCTGATGGAAGATGTGGTCCAAAACAGCTGGAAGGCACTTGTTAGGGAAGCCTTTTCTAATGGGTAACATGCTTACTGTCGCTGGAGCTTTCAAGAGCAGTCATCTACTTCACTGGGGGGGCTTATTTTGGGGAGTGGCTTAGTTTTGGTAGCTGTGTGTGTGTTTCAAGATTCCATGTGGCTGTTGCCGGGTGTGGTGCTGCTGCTGCTTCTCTTCTTGCGGTGATCTGCCCTTTGTGATGAAGCAAAGACCAGCTGCAGAACTGATGAATGGGCCTAACTCAGCTCAGGCAGCGAGATGCATAAATTGGAAGAGAGAAATGATGGAGGAATCGGAGACTTTTCTGAGCTGGCAGGGAAATGAGGCATGTGGCAGGTGAGCAGGTCACCAGGGAGGCCCCCCTTTTTTGGCCAAAGGAGGGAATGCGTGGCCAGCGGAGCAGGACACCTTGACGTAGACAAGGTCTGATGTGTGCCCAAGCAGACTGGACAGCAGAAGGATGTGGCGTTGAGTCTTGGTTGCGTCAGAATGACAGTGGCCCAGCTGAGCCAGATCCACACCAGCAAAGGGGCCATTGCCTGGTGGTGGAGCATCGTCTTGCATGCAAAATCTCCCAGGTTCAGTATCCAGCAGGAATGTCCCCTGCTTTGGAACCCCGGAGAGCTGCTATTGGTCACTTTAGACAACACTGAGCTAAATGGACCAGCCGTCTGACACAGTGTTAGCAAGCTTGCTGTGAGCATTGCAGGGGACCTGAATGCCATCCAGCCCATAATTCTTCCACCCTGGGTCTCCAAGCACTACAACTGCCTTCATCCCTGTCAGCAAAGGTTGATGAACACTGATCTAGGCAGGTTTTTTGGTATGTCACTTGTGGCGAATGAGTGAGAAAGAGAAACAGATTCTGGCAAGAATAAAGGGCTGTTTGTGCTTGAAATATTTGTGGCAATTACTACTGGTGCCTCTCCTTAACACATCGCGTCCTTGTGTGCGAAAGAGTAGCAGTTTTGACTTGTCCAAAACGGTGCCTTTGAAAAGCCCGTGTGCGAAGAGTCTCTCGCTGGTTCGTCAGCAGAAATCTCGAGCTGTCTGTTAATACAGATTTGTTTTATTTTATTTTTCGCTCCTTGGGAAAATCCGATGTGTTTTTCAAAGCACGCAGTGAGACATAAAAGTGCTGCCAAGATCTGGATCCTTGTGAGGGTTGAGGTTACCTTGTTCCCTACCTGACAAAATGCTGCTTTTTGTTTGTTGAGGAGCTTCAGAAGCCGGAAGGCAAAGCGGTGGGGGGGAGTCGTTCTGTCTCCTCCTCCCAGGAAACTGCAGCATCTGAGATGAAGTTGGGGAGATTGGGGGGGGGGTGCAGGGAGAGAGGGAGAGAGAGAGAAGATCTGTATGGGGAGAGCTTTTGAATTTATTATTTTTAATCCAGACTGCATGTTACCGTTTCTGCAGCACCCATTAAGCCCCCCCAACACACCCACATCCACTCAGTGGAGGAATTCCCTTTGTTTCCAGGGGACCCGTTCTTTCTGCTGCATCTTTCTCCAATCCAAGTAAGTGATTTAAAGTTTTTGCTGCATTTCTTTTGACGCAGCTGGTGAGGAAGCTCCTCCCCCTCCCCCTCCTTGGTGCAGCTTCAGCTTTTGATGGGGCTGATAAATGCTTTGCACAGCAGAAGTCTGTGCCTTGTTGCAAAAAAAACAAGGGCTTTTCTCTCTCTCTCTCTCCCTGAGTTTTTAATTCATTGAGTTGCTCAAGGTGGAAATTTAAATGAGACTAAAACACAAGGTGAGCCATTCGTAGCAAATCGATAGTCAAATATATCATCATAATTGGAACTGTGAGGGGAAAGAACCAAGCTGGAGACTTTTAGGCTGTTAGGCTGTGGGCTCTGCCGTATTTTCTGAGCAAATGCAAGTCCTGCTGTCGTTCCTTCATCAAGAGGCAGCCAAGCCTGGAGTCCATTCTTGCATTTCCAAGCTGCCACCAGAGGCCTTCTTGGACCTCTCCCCACCCTCATGGAAGTGGCCGAGTATGGAGGACGGGGCTTGGGTAGTAAGGCCTGAATTGTCGGCTGGCTGCTGTGTTCTGTCAAGACTAATAAGGTATGAGACAGGCTCCGCTCAAGAAATCTTTGGGTGATGGACAAATCTGCCAGTGTCAGCGTCTTGATTACTCATTTCCCCAAACCTAAGATCAGTGCACCACAATTCTGCAGAGGTTTGTGATTGATTGATTGATTGATTGATTGATTTAAAAAGTCATCATGAAAATTCATCTCCATTATAGTGTGCTTTCCGGTTTGCCTAATAGCATTTCCGGACAAGTTAAAAAAGCACTGGTCCCAGAGCCATTCATTAGGGGACTCCATTTCCCATAACATTGTGAAAACTGCCCATTTATTCCTACTCCCTGCTTCCTGTTCTTTAACCAGTTACCAGTCCATAAGAAAGCCCTTTGTCTTACCCCATGAGTGTTAAGTTTGCTCAGGAATCTTTGCTGAGGGCCTTTGTTAGTCCAAGAACACAGTCTGCATAGAATCACCCCTATCCACAGTCTTATTGATACACAAAAAGAAATCTACACATTTACTTATACAAGACTTACCCTTTTGGAAACCATGCTGGTTTTGCTTCAACAAGGCTTGTTCTTCTCTTAATTTTTGTAATGCTTTCCATTTTCCCAGAACAGACATTAAGTTAATTGGCCTGCAATTTCTTGGATCAGCCTTGGATTCCTTTCTCTCTCTCTCTCTTTTTTTTAAAACGGTATAGCATTGAGCACTTTCTAGTTTTCAGGTACAGAAGCCAATCTTAGGGACAAGTTACATATTTTTGTTAGAAGATCAGCAATTTCGCATATGAGCTCTTTAAGAATTCTTGGGTGGATGCCACCTGGACCTGGTGACTTGTTAATTTTAATTGGTAAGACTTGGAACATCGCTTATCACTGCCACTTGCCTCAGTTCTTTGGACTTGCTGCCCGAAAATGTCAGGGCAGACTTGGGCATCCGCCTTACATCTTTGACGGTGAAGACCATCTTTCATAATACTAGAACTCAGTGGGGTCATCCAGTGAAGGAAATTCAGGACACACAGAAGGAAGAATTCCTTCATGCATAGTCTTTTTAAACTCTGCGATTTGCTGCCACAATATGTAAGATAGCTACCAACCTGGATGACTTTGATAAATTTATTTACTTGGTTTTCAGATTAAAGTTTTACAGTCACATGTCCAACATACAACATAAAGACAAGATTCCAAAGAATCTCCTGGACTTCCCTCCTCCCCTTTGTGCGCCCTATTGTTAATCATTTCCTCCTGCATCTTTTATGATAATCTTTTACATCTCCATTATGTCCAAAATTCACCATTAAACTACAAGTGTTACTCTAATCCCACTAACGGTTTTAGCTGTTTACAATGGTTTTTAAGATAAATTATAATTTCCCCCCATTCCTTATTAAAAATTTGGCCTTCCTGATTTCTAATTCTTCCAGTCATTTTGGCCGTTTCGGCAGAATCCATCAACTTAGTCTGACATTCTTCTCTGGTAGGGACTTTGTCTTCTTTCCATTTCTGGGCCAATAACATCTGCGCAGCTGTGGTCGCATACATAAATAGTCTTTTCTGCTCCCTTGGAATTTCTGCACCTATAATTCCTAAAAGAAAAGCTTTGAGCTTTTTTAAATAAAAGTTATTTTAAACATTTTTTTCAGTTCATTAGGTATCATTTCCTGAAATGCTTTTACTGTCTTGCATATCCACCACATATGATAAAAGGTGCCTTCAACCTGGATGACTTTCTGTGGGGATTAGACAAATTGATGGAGGATCCGGCTATGTCCTCCCTTCAGTGTTAGGGGCAGCGTTGCCTCTGAATACCAGGTGGGGAGAGCGTTGCTCTGTTGCATTCAGGTCCTGCTTGTGGGTTTCCTGTTGGGACATCTGAGTGACTGCTGTGGAAACAGATGGGCTCCCTTTGGTTTGATAGGTCCCCGCCTGGTATTCAGAGGCAACGCTGCCCCTAACACTGAAGGGAGGACATAGCCGGATCCTCCATCAATTTGTCTAATCCCCACTGAAAGTCATCCAGGTTGAAGGCACCTTTTATCATATGTGGTGGATATGAAAGACAGTAAAAGCACTTTAGAAGAGTCCTACTATATCAAACCAAAGGCCTGTTTGGTCTTTGCCTGCTGAAGGAAGTCTGTTAGAGATGGCCACAGCCAGGCTTCCTGTGGCAAGGTATTCCAGAGCCTGGGAGCAACCACAAAGAAGGTCCTCTCTCAAGTTACCAGCAAATATGCTTCGGATGTTGGTGGGACGGAGACAAGGGCCCCTCTTGAAGATCTTCAAACCTGGGGAAGCTCATGTGAATCAGGGAACAGAAGCCTTTTTTCTTTCCTGCCATGCTGCTGCTGCTTTAAAATGTAGTCCAGGTGACCTGACATAGAATCATAAGACTGTCAAAGTGGGAGGGACCCAGCGGGTCATCTAGTCTCAACCCCCAAAACTCAAGGTCTGCTCTTGAGGCTGTCCCTCACAGATCATAGACTACATGTATGCAACCGCAACAGAACAAATTCTGGATGGTTGCAAGCTCAGAGAGTTGGGGCTGTTGTTCTCAAGACCTTCTCAAGGTGCCAGAGTGCCTGAAATCCCTCTCCGTTCTGGATCTGTGACAGCAGAAAACCTTCTGCATTGTCCTGAAACAGGCACTGAGACCACTTATACATGACAGGGCTCACACCCACACGATACGTTTAAAGCACTCTTACCCCAGTCATGGTTTCCCTTAAAGAATACTGGGAATTGTAGTTAGTTAAGGGTGAAGAGAGTTGTTGTCGCAGAGCTACAGTTCCCAGTGCTCTTAACAAACCACAGTTTCCAGGGTTCTTGGGGGGAAGCCATGATTCCTGCATTTGCAGGGATTGGACTAGGTGACACTTTGGGTCCCTTCTGTGATTCTGCGGTGGTTAAAGTGGTACCAGTGTCTCTTCTGTGGGATCACTGAGCAGGACTTTGGAGGGTTCGGATGGATTTAAAAGGAAACTAGACAGGGGGGGCCTACTTGTGCTTGGAACTTAGAGCAGGTGATAATTCACTGGACAGGTACAGAAGTTGCATCTCAGCCAGGCTCTGGGCATCCATTTCACAGGTGATGGCATGTCAAGGTGCAGATCACAAAGCCTCGCTGTGCAATGCCGTTGGCAGGAAGCAGTGGACCTAGGCCAGGTGAGCTTCTGATTCTGCTTTAACAAACATGGAAGCACCAGGCAGGTGAAGGGCATGGAAGAGGGTCAGTGAGGGCTGGTCCCACGTTGGAGATCCCTCAGTGCTTCAACTTCAGTAATTTTTTATTTCAGTTTTACATCTTTCAAAGGGCAACATCTGGCTCTCCTGTCTGTTTCACAGAGATGAGCAGGTTTTGACAGCTGAGAACATCAGGCAGTTAAAAATAGAAAGTAAGAGCTGTGTGCTCACACACAAACCCTGCATGGTCTGCTACACACACATACACACCCCACAAATCACACAAGGGCTGGCCCCTCATTCCGTCTTATAGCTAATTTTTTGGGGGGGGCACGCATAGTGTGTTCATCAACATTGTGACAATTTCTCTCCTTCTAGACACCTTTATTTAATAAACTTTTTGGCCCCTTTTAAAATCATAACGATGAGATTGTAAAAGCCTTGCCTTGCCTCTGTATATTTACATCACCACTGTTATCCTTAACAGTGTTATCCTTAACAGTGGCTATGTAAGCTCTCAGAATACTTAGAATTAGCCAAATTGACAGACATAATAAGACAAAAACCAAAAAGTGAAGTAAAAAAAGAATGGGAGTGCCTAAATGAATACCTCAAAAGTCAAGGTTCGAGGGCAGAAATCTGGCTGAGTCTGGAATAACCTTGTGAAGTGAAAGGATATGAAAGAAGGATTTATATCTAGATGTTAGGATAGAGATGATAAAGAAAACGGGAAATCAGGAAGACACAATGAGAGATAAAGGAGGTGCTGTGGGATTGGTGGAAGTCAATGTCTTGTTGTTGTTTTATTGTTTATAATATTAACTTGTAAGATATGGATTTGTGTTTTTTGTTGTTGCTTTCTTTAGTTTTCTAATGTTGATTTTTGTGTGTTGTGTATTGTTATTTTTTGATATCTTTTGTGTTGTTGTTGTGTGGAAAATACTAATAAAATTAAAACAACAACACAGTGTTTTTCTACCATTTTATTTGACTCATTTATTGCATTTCAAAGATCTCATACAAATTTCTCTACCTTCTCATTTAATCCCCACAACAACCCTGTGAGATGGGTTAGGCTGAGAGTGGATGACTGGCCCAAGATCACTCAAGCTTCAGGGCCGAGTGGGTCCTCTGGGTCCTCATCTAACCATGATACCACACTGACTCTCTCTTGGCAGCAGACAGAGTATAATTACTATTGAAATAGATAAATCACATATTTCATATCTTAAATAGAAGAAGCCACTGTTGTTGTTTTTTGCAAAAAGGAAAGCAGGACTTTTTCCCCATTTTAGTTTTCTTTGGGGGGAGCCTTTTCAGGCTGGGAGTTAGTTTATAGAGGAAGGAAGACAGCTCTGTCCTGACGGGTTCAGTCTACTGTTAAGCTCAGAAAAGTGACAACCAGGGGATGTGGGCAAGGGAAGGGGGGGAGATGGGTCCAGGGATTTGGTTCGCTGATGATGCCCACAGGCTGGCTGCTCTTCTGAGGATACAGATGGCTGCATAACCTTGGATGGGGCCCAGAGTTTATTCATGGACCTTTGCGTGACGTGAAGCAAAGTGACATGTTTGAGCATGTTTGTCACAGCAGCATAAAAATACTCCGAGCTGTCTCCCAAAGTCCTTCTGCGGCAGCCGGGTGCAGGCAGGAACCTACTCTGGCACGGCTGGCAACCCTTTCCGTCGCTGATGGCAGTGAATTTCCATATTGTCATGAAGGCTTAGTAATGATCTTCACCTCTCTGCACCTCCAAGGGGGTGTGAGGTGGGGCCCCGTGAGCTTCATGATTGTTGAAGTCAAGTTCAAAGGCAGCCAGGATCATGCTGGGTGGCAAGTAGAGGCATCGCATGCCTGCCTTCTCCTGAGTTCGGTGTTAGCCCCTCACAGACTAAAAACAGCGCAAGGCAACCCACACTCTGATGGTGCTGCAGGCATCTGTGCCCTCTTTGACATCTGGGTTGATTAAGACAGGTCTTGGGTCAGAGCAGGGCCCTAGCCCTGGGCCACGAAGCACCTGGGCAAGTGCCTGAGCTTAAACTATGGAACTCACTCTTGCAAGAGGCAGGGAATGGCCACCAACCTAGATGGCTTTTAAGTCAGGTTACCAGATTTTTTCCAAAGATTTTTTCCTCTGTCTCCTCTGTCGCACAGCCTTCCTCTGGGCCCCGGCCTGCTCTCTTGGAGCGCTAGCCACCGTGGAGTAGGCTCGGGTTGGGCCTGGACTCAGCCATGTGTTCTTGCCGTCCCTGTGCTCTCCTACCTCCCCTCAGCGGTGGGATGGCAGGGTCCGGGCTCCCCTCTTTTTTCTCCTTCCTTCCTCCCTCTCTCTCTTCCTTCTACTTCTCCTCTCCTCCTTCTCTCTGCATCGGCTCCGGGGCTTTCCTGGCCCCAGAGTGCTGCTGGGCAGTCGGCCGGGTGCTCTTGCTCCCAGCTTGATTTGGGTCACCGGGGGGGGCAGCAGTTCCCCCAGTTGATGCGCCGGGCATCCCCGGTTCCCCCTCAGCAGTGGCAGTGGCAGCGGCAGCGGCAGCAGCAGCCTCAGCAGCCCAGAGCCATCCTGGTAGCGCAGTTGGCTCTGGCTGGCTTCAGGAGCTGCTCGCTGCCGTGGCACCCGCCATTTTGCCTCGCCAGAAGTCCCCATATGATGTGTCTTGTGCCGTTGAACCATTCACGCAGCATTCTTTCCCTACTAATAAATCTACAACACTTAAAATATAAATCCAGGGACATTAAATGAAATCCGGGGACATTCCGGGAACGGATTTTGTCCAGGGACAGATTTGTAAATCGGGGACTGTCCCCAGGAAATGGGGACGTCTGGTAACCATACTTTAAAAGAGATTTAGACACATCCATGGAGTAGGGGGCTATCAATGGCTACTAGTCATGGTAGCTATGTTCTGCCTCCACAATTGGAGGCAGCAATGCTTCTGAATACCCCTGACACAGTTGCTTTAAGCTGCTGGGATTCTGCTTGTGGGTTTCCTATGGGCATCTGGTTGGCCACGGTGGGAACAGGATGCTGGGCTAGGTGGGCCTGATCCAGCACACTCTTCTAATCAGAGAATCACAGAATTGTAGAAGGGATCCCAAGGAACATCTAGAACAACCTCCTGCAATGCAGGAATCTTTTTGCCCAATGTGGGGCTCGAACCCGCAACCCAGAGGTTAAAAGTCTCATGCCCTACCACCTGAGCTACGCCGGGTCCTTATGTCATTGTGGACAGTGAATCGGCTTTGGAAGTCGCTTTATCCTCTGCAAAAATAGGGCAGAAGCACCCAACTCGCACTTTCTTCCCTCCCCTTGTATTTTTCCAGCACCTGTGAGAAAGTCTTGCAAGGTCACCTTCCGTAACAAAGGATGTTAGTGCTGGAGGAAAAGGCCCGCGCAGTGAACCCGAACACAGGAACAGGCAAGGCCTCTCTGTCTCCCAGGCCTTGGGCTTGGGAAGGCTCTGCAGGGATTCCTGGTGCCAAAATAATACCAATAATGCAGGTGGTGGGGAGGTTGTAGGGGAGTTGTGAAAGCAAAACAACACTGCACCCAGTGAGGTGTGAAGGGAAGCTGCATTAGTTGAATTTCTGCCTGCTGTGAGGCTGCTGAAAGATCTCCTGGGGGTGAGGGAGATGGCAGCCCTTTTGTGATGGTGAGATCTCATTTTCCTTCACTGTTGGAAGTGGCTTTCGGGACACTTTGGGCACAAAGGAGCTCATGCTTGGATGCTTCAGATTATGCTCCAAAATGTGACATGGAACTACAAAAAACAACAACAACCAGCCTTTGCCAGGCCAAAAGCTGGATTCTGTGCCCCCAGGATGGTCACAGCACATTGCGAAGTGATGCTATATGGAGGTCATCTGAGGAGGAGAGGACGTCCTGTTGTGGCCTCTGGCTGGCAGCTTCTGTGTGCTGACTTTTGTTTTGCGTAGCACAGACAGCACAACGACCTTCATCCATCCCTTGATTATGTTCAGATTACCTTTGGCTGCCGAGTCCAAACACAAGCAGGAGTCTCCATGAGTAGCTGGTCGGCAGCAAACGCCACATCCTCAGTTTCCGCCTTGCCCACTCATTCTTCCAAAAGAGCCCCCACTACTCCGTCAAGCAAGGAGACAAGCATGTTATTGCTGTTCCAGGTTCACTGGGGTGGGGGCAGAATATGGAGTATTTATTTATTCATTTCATAAAATGTATGCACCTCTTGATTGTAAAAAACAAAACAAAACCCTCAAAGTGGTTTCCGGGGGGAAATAAAACAATAAAATCACCAATAAGGAAAATTAACATTAATAAAAAAATTTCCAAAAGTTAAAATAACAACAGACTAAAAACATATTAAAACTCTCAATATCTGGGAAGACTTGTCTAATGCATGCTTTTAGCAGGCATCAAAAAGACTACAGTGGTACCTCTGGTTGCGAACGGGATCCGTTCTGGAGGCCTGTTCGCAACATGAAAAGAGTGCAACCCGTATCTGCACATGTGCGGGTTGCAGTTTGCCGCTTCTGCGCATGCGTATGACATCATTTTGTGCATCTGCTCATGCACGAGAGGTGAAACCCGGAAGTAACTCTTTCCAGTACTTCCGGGTTGCTGCAGGACGTAACCTGAAAGAAACTGATATTTAGAAGCCTTGCTGCCTCGGACTATGGAGGCAGAACATCAATAGCTGTCTCTGCTATGAGTTTTTCTAATCCCTTTTAAAGCTGTCCAAGTTGGTGGCCATCACTGCCTCCTCTGGGAGCGTATTCCATAGTTTAGCTATGAAGAAGCATGAAGAGGAATAAATTTATTATTAAGCACTTTCTTTTATCTGCCCCAACATTCATCCCTGCCTGGTCCTTCTCGGCTGCCATGGTGTTGTGGGCATTCCCCAGAGTTCTGCCCCTCCCCCCCCGAAAGATGGGAGCATCGTCTTCTTCCACTGCCTTTCCAAGTCTCCTGTGCTTTTGCTGGAGGTTTAGGAAGAAGATGAGAAAAGAGAAGCTCAAGTCAGAGGCTCAGTGATACTTCCTCATTTGATCTAATGCCGAGATGCCAGCTGATGCTTCTCTTTATTTCTGGCCAAGTTGCAGAATAATGGGAAGGTGGTGGCTTAAAAAAAAGAAGTAATCCTCATTCGTAAGAAAAGTGCCTCTGTTTTATGCTGATGATGACTTTTTCTTTTCATTAGCAAACTTGTGGGTGAAAGGAAGGGTGAGCTGGGGGTGCCTTTAGGAGCAATATATTTGGTTAGGATTTTTTGGGGGGGGTTGTCTAATGGGAAAAGTGAAGATCTGTATTGTCAGCGGCAGCATGTGCCCAGATGTTGGGGTCAGGGATGGCGAAATGAGCACAGCTGCCAGTCCAGGGACATCCGACTGGGAAAGATTCTGGGTTCTGCTGTATATGGTGCCTAAGCACAGATTTGCTCTTGATAGTGCAAATCAGGCTAGGCTTAGAGGGCTCTGTATAATTGGTGTCAGGCATCAACACAGAGGCTCGTTACCTTCAAATCAGGAGGAACGATTTCTCGAAGTGTGCTGGATATTGTTTTCAGGCATCATTAGATCCTCCTTTCCTTATATTTTGGGTTTCTTTTCGGGATTCCTCTGCCGCTTCCAAAGTTTTATGAGTTTTAGCTGCATGTTTAAGAATACAAAATCAGCAGGGGGTCTAACTCTTTCTGGTTGCGTTGGCTTCTCTTTAGACAACATCAGAAAAGTGGTTGGAATGGCTTGCTGAAGAATAACCTGTTTCCAAATTGGCATGGGAAAATATTTTCTTTGCGCCTTCCCCCCTCCCATCCTTTTTTGTCCTTGTTATGCAAACTATGGCTGGGTTTCCCACTGGAATATGCAGTGGAGCTAATGCTAGAGGCAGAGCTGGGAGTCCTGACCACCCCTCTTTCTCCATAAGTGGGCCAGATCCATGCTTAAATATATGGGCACTGCTGGGCAGCCTGGGCTTGAGCAGGCATTAGAAGCCAGTTTGTAATGGGTGACATCCTTTGAACTGATCTTTACTGAACAGGTGGAGATTTTTCAGTAGTTCTTCCCTTCTCTCTCTCTCCCCCCGTCCCCCATTTCCACCCAAAAGATAAAAAAGAAAGGCACTGCTTGTTCTGCAATACAGAAATAATTTTTGAAGAAATTGCTGTCGGAGGATTAAATACTGCCTCTGTAGGAGGGATGCTGGCCTTTCAAATCCTTTGCTGGCAGCTTTGGACTGCCAGGCGTTCTTTGGATTCAGCCACAGAGGCTTCCTGTTATGCTGCATTTGTCACCTTGCAACATAAAATAGGAAATAATTATGCAGTAAGGGAGGGGATGCCCATAAATTCCAGGGAACCAAATGCCTTTGGGGGTGAGATTCTTTAACTGCAGAATCAGCAGGAGGAGCAGCCTCCAGGCTGGCATAAGAGCATGAGAAGAGACTGCTGGATCAGGCCGATGATCCATCTAGTCCAGCATCCTGTTCTCGCGACACCCCAGTGGGAAGCCCATAAATAAGCAGGATGCAAGCACAACAGCACTCTCTTCTTCTTTGGCTTCCAGCAAATGATATTCAGAAGCATTGCTGCTGCCTTGTGTGGAGGCAGAACATAGCCATCGTGGCCAATAGCCATTGATATCCCTCTCCCTCCATGAATCAGTCTAATCCTCTTTTAAAGCCCAACTGGGTTGGTGGGCATCACTGCCCCCTGTGGGAGAGGGTTCCGTAGTTTATCTATGTGCAGTGTGAAGGACTTTCTTATTCTGCCGCACATCTTCCAACATTCAGCTTCGTTGTTTGTCCATGAGTTCTAGTGGACAAAATGGACCACTTACTTTTTAAAAACAAACAAACAAAAAACACCTCCTTTTAAGGATTTGGAATGTGATGGGGAAATGCACAAAATTTTTTGGAATGAATACCTTCAAATACCTGAAGGGCTGTCACATGGAAGATGGAACAAGCTTGGTTTCTTCTGCTCCAAAGGGGAGGACTTGAACCAATGGATTCAAATGGCAAGAAAGAAGATTCCTACTAAATGTTAGGAATAACAATTTTATTTGTATCCCGCCCTCCCCAGCCAAAGCCAGGCTCAGAGCAGCTAGCAACAAGTAAAAATAGCACAGTGTACATAAAATCACACAGTCAATTAATTAAAATACATTCTAAAATCAGTTCAGAACTTCCTGAGGTAAGAGCCATTCGACAGTGGAATGGGCCACCTTCAAAGGTGGTGGACTCTCCTTCATTGGAGGTTTTTAAGGTGAGGTTGGATGGCCATCTGTCCGTCATCCTTTATCTGTGATTCCTGCATTGCAGGAGGTTGGACAAGATGACCCCTTTGGTCCCTTCCAGCTCTACAATTCTATGATCTACAGCCTTCTAAGATTATACAATTATTGTATAATAATAACAATTGATAAGTCAGACCTTGTGTGTGTTGCCCTTCAGCTAGATCTGCAATTTTCCGTGCACAAACAGGAACAAATGACTTGCAGTGCTCCTGCATCTTATATCAGGGTGACCCAAGTTGTGTTTTCTGTGAAATTGCATCACACCTAACAGAACTTGCAACCCATTTTCATGAACTGAAACACCTTGTCTTTTCAGTGTTCCTCAGTGCTTGATTCTGGAGCACACTGTGGCTAAGAAGCCCCCGTTTTCATGCTGATTGAGAAGCTCTTGGGCACTGGGGACAGGGACCCTGCTGCAGGAATAGTAACAGGCCTCCAACCCATCCCGCTCCCGTGACTCCAGACCACCTGACCACTGACTGGGCTTCATTGGAAGCTCAAAGTCAGTTTGACCCTGTGAGATCACAGGGGCCCTTGGGGACTCTTGGAATGGGAAAGCACCAATAGGGGAAGTGAGGAAAACTTCAGTAATGTGGCTGAAGACTACTAGTCCCAGTCTAATGTTTCCCAAGCTCTCTTCTCCAGCTTTCCAGGAGATACGGCTTACAGGTGATTTTGAAGCTCCAATACTCCTTTCCTGAATGCAGTCTGACTCACTGCCCGACTTCTCCCATCTCCCTGCCTGCCACTTCTCTCCTTCTGAAGACAGCCTGCATCACCAGGTGTGCTCTGAAGCGCCTCCTACACCAATGTGCCTGTCACACAGAAGGCAGCACCATCAGAGGGCTAAGAAACCCAAATCCTGTGCTTTCCTTTCCTCTGTGCTCGCTGGGGTTGGACAATTAACAGCATCAGTGATGTCAGCCCAGATGCGCTTACGAGAACAGATCTTTACTGTGTTTTGGAAAATCCTCATTAAAAATCCATGAAGGACACTTGGCGTTCCTCGTCGAACAGCGTGGTGACACGAAGCTCAGCGTTCCCGCTCTGTGATCTTCCTGCCTTTCATGTGCCTGTCATTTTGGAATCCAAGCAGAAAGCAAAACAAAACCATTTGCCTCCATTAAAAACAAAAAGGAAAGGCAGACGACAGAATACCTGTTCAAAATCTGTTTGTATATGCATTGAACAACAATGCTTCTTTTTGGATAATGGAAATGGGACACAGTCATAGAACTGTAGGCTTGGAAGGGGCCTGGAGTGCTCGGGGTCCTGTTTCTGGACTTCCCATTAGGGCAGCTGGTTGGCCAGTGTGATAACAGGATGCTAGACTAGATGGGGCCATTGGCCTGACGCAGGAGGCTCATACGTTCTATGCAGATGACACTCCATTTTGCCTTTTCTTTTCCACCTGTGCATCCCAGGGAGTCTGTGGGACTTCTAAGCCTGTGCTTGGGGGCCATTTTGGGTTGGATGATGGGAAGCAAGCTGACGTTTAAACAAGGCAAGGTGGAGGAATGGTAATCCTGGATGGTTGTGGTCAATTTGTCTTTGTCAGGGCTGCAACCTCCTTAATGGGTCATGTTTGCTATTTGGGGATGCTGCTGTACTCATCACTGCCTGGGAGGGTCCTTGATCTGCGTAGGGCCATAGCTGATGCAGCAGACTATCAAGATAAGTTGGTTCTCGTCTCAGTTGCCCATGAGCTTTCTTTGAAGGGGGTCTGGAATCTTTCACTGTTATAGAAGGTGATCCAGGTGGTGGTCAGAACATGCTACACCAATTTTGTATCCATTGTGCTGGTTACCATTTCCTAGCCCAAGTCAAATTGCTGATTGCTGTTACCGTTAAGACCCCAAACAACCTGGAACCAGGTTACTCAAAGCCTCACCTGCACTCATGCAGTCCTACTCATCCATTAAGATCCAGCTCAGAAGAAAGCCTGCTTTAGTAGGGAACATATGAGGCAATGGCCCACCTAGTCCAGCATCCTGTTCTCACAGTGACCAACCAGATGCTTCTAGGAAGCCTGCAAGCAGGACTTGAGCGCAACAGCAATTCTGCCTTCTTACGGTTTCCAGCAACTGGTATTCAGAAGCATTGCTGCCTCCAACCACGGTGACAGATCATAGCCACTGTGGCTAGTAGCCATCAGTAGCCCTCTCCTTCATGGATTTGTCAAATCCTTTTTAAAAAGCCTCCTTTTGGGAGTGAGTCACATAGTTTAACTATGCATTGTGTCCACAAGGATGATCGTTTGCCTGTCCTGAATCTTCTGATGTTCAGCTTTGTTGGATGCCCATGAGTTTTTGGTGTTTTTAGAGAGAAAGAATGCTCACTGGAAGGACAGACCCTGAAGCTGAGGCTCCAATACTTTGGCCACCTCATGAGAAGAGAAGACTCCCTGGAAAAAACCCTGATGTTGGGAAAGATTGAGGGCACAAGGAGAAGGGGACAACAGAGGACGAGATGGTTGGACAGTGTTCTTGAAGCTACCAGCATGAGTTTGACCAAACTGCAGGAGGCAGTGGAAGACAGGAGTGCCTGGCGTGCTCTGGTCCATGGGGTCACGAAGAGTCGGACATGACTAAACGACTAAACAACAAGAAGAGAGGAAGAAAAGCTTTTCTCCGCCCATTTCCCCACATCATTTTATACACTTCTGTCATGTTGCCTCTTACGCACATTTTCTACAAACAAACAAACAAACAAACGATAGGGGAGTTATCCATCCCTTTGATCATTTTGGAGTTCATTTGATTCCATTAGACTGGGGACCACACACATGTCACGAACTGGCAGGACAACTGGGAGGAGGAAGAGGATCCTGGTGGGAGGGCAGAGCTGGGACTGGGACATACCAGTATGCCTGGGGATAGGGAAGGAGAGGTTGGTGTAGGAAGTACTCACAAGGTGACAGAGGCTGACAAGGGGATGGGGGTCAGTGCACATGAAGCAGAGCAGCAGGACCCATCACCAGAGAAGCCCCTGTCTCCCCAAACACTGTGGGCTCTTAGGCATAGGGAGCAGCGGGCAGGGTGCTTCAGGAGGCTGAGGCAGGCAAGGGTCCCCAGCCCAGCTCCCTAGCTGACCAGGTGGGGCTTGCTAGCTCTGGGAGGAGGGGTGTGTGATTCCTCAGCTGGAGATGGCTTGGAACAGGTGATGGTCACCTGCCTCATTAAGCCCAGATGCTGCAATCAGCAGGCAAAGTAGAAAAGGAAGCAGAGGGGAGGGGCTGTGTCTGCTCAGCTGTTTATGTTGATGGATCTCAATGGGACTGTGCTCTGTTTGGACATGTGGATTGATTCTGGACTGGGGACTTGACATACCACAAGGTAGGACAGGAGTTCAGGACAATGCAGTGGGAGTCTTCTCAGTGGCAGTCTTGCAATTATGGGAAGTGAGTGTTAAGAAGACTTAACAAACTTAGCTTTCCTTAAAAACTTTTGATTGGGACAGAATGAAGAGTAGCTGGCTAAGTTGTTGTTCTGTGCTGTTGGTTTTCATGTTGCTCATCGCTGATTATGTGTTTTTAAAAAGTTACAGTGAGGGGGGAAAGTATTTGATCCCCTGCTAAATTTGCCCGTTTGCCCTCTGGCGAAGAAATGACCAGTCCATACTTTTAATGGTAGGCTTATTATAGCTGTGAGAGACAGAATAACAACAGGAAAACCCCCAGAAACCCAGAAGACAAAAGTCAGAGATTTATGTGCATTATAATGAGTGAAATAAGTATTTGATCCCCTATCAACCAGCCAGATGTCAGGCTACCTGGTATCTTCACTGTATATAACGAGCTGAGATTAGAAGCACCTGCTGTAAGGGAGAGGTCTTACCTGTAATCCCAGCTCATTACAGTACCTGTACAGTACCTGTATTCTGTCTCTCACAGCTACAATAAACCTACCATTAAAATTATGGACTGGTCATTTCTTCGTCAGAGGGCAAACGGGCAAATTTAGCAGGGGATCAAATACTTTCCCCCCCTCACTGTATATGAAGCCTGTATTTTAAAACATAAGCTGCTTCAGGGAGGATTTCATCAAAAAAAGGGAGCATAATAAATCCCTGAAATAAAAAAATACATTGAGAGAATATCAGAAAAAAACAAAAGCCAAAATGAGATTACAAATAACAAGAAGGATTTTTTGGAGTAGTGAGTAAAAAGCAAAAAGGATAACTTGGGGTTTCTTTGACTCGGCTGCTGCTCTCCCTTGTTGCCTGGAGATTATGTAGCATTTCTGTTTCCAGGGATGTGGTTGGATTTGGAATTTGGAATTTACCTGATTGGTTGTCTTGTTTGATGAGCTCAGCTTTTTGAGGTGCAGATCCATTGCTGCAAAGTTTCAGGTGAGAGCCAGGATGGCTGCAGTGATGGGGACCTAAGAGGCAGCTGGTGGATCAGGCCAAGGACCCATCTAGTCCAGCATCCTGGTGTCACAGTGGCCAACCAGATGCCTCAATGGGAAACCCACGAGCAGGATCCAAGCATAAGAGCACTCTCTCCTCTTGTAGCTTCCAGATCAGGTCAGACTCTGTGACTGACCAAGTGACCTGTTGGCATCCGTCTGTCTCGGGAGGCAATGGAGGAGTGCACCTTTTGGGGGTGAAGTCTCAAACTGTTGAAGAGTTACAGTGCCTGCTGTGGCCATAGGGAAAGACATGTTTTGTTGCAGCTGGGGCAGACGAAGGCATCGGGTTGTGCTGCTGCTGCAAATGCACCATAGGGTTTCTTCTCTCTGTTCTCCTCCCAGCAGTCATTCCTCCTCTGATTACTGCTATGGATGACTGGGAGTGGCCGCTGTTGAGACCATATAACATCGGTCCTGAAAGACCTACATTGGCTCCCAGTACGTTTCCGAGCAGAATTCAAAGTATTGGTGCTGACCTTTAAAGCCCTAAACGGCTCAGCCCAGTATACCTGAAGGAGCGTCTCCACCCCCATCGTTCTGCCCAGACACTGAGGTCCAGCGCTGAGGGCCTGCTGGCGGTTCTCTCACTGCGAGAAGTGAGATTACAGGGCCTTCTCGGTAGTGGCACCCGCCCTGTGGAACGCCCTCCCACCAGATGTCAAGGAAATAAACAACTATCCAACTTTTAGAAGACATCTGAAGGCATCCCTGTTTAGGCAAGTTTTAAATGTTTGAAGTTTTATTCTGTTTTTGTTGGAAGCTGCCCAGAGTGGCTGGGGAAACCCAGCCAGGTGGGCGGGGTAGAAAGAAATAATACTAATGCACAACCTGATTGTCTCCGTGCACTGTGGTCACCTGCAAGGGATCCCCACATTGCGTGGTTGATGCTGCCAGCCTTCATGTCTTGTCTGCAGACACTTTTGTATTGCAGAGTTGGTCTGCCAATGGGCCTGGTGCCTGAAGCCTGCTCCCTATAGAGCTCATCCTTGGGGATCCTGCCATCTTCCATTCTGTGAACATGACCTGTTTGCCGCAAAATCAGTGCTTTGGAGGCGGGGCAGGGATTTTAAAAGTCAATGCAGCTGAAAATACTTTCCCCCTTAGAGAAATCCCATCCATATGCATGAAGTGGGTTCTGCTGTTGCTGACAATGTATACTAACGAATTTCTAGCTGGCAACATAATTCGCTGCATCAGGTCTCCTGAGAGAAAGGCAAGTAGATTGGGTGGGATAAACCCAGTTTTCCAGCTTGAATGGTCAACAGCAACAACAACAAAAACACCTTGAAATGTGGAACCATGTAGAAACTGGAGAGGCAACCAAATGTGAATTCATTTCTTTGTATGCCACTTTTACACAGATTGTGCCTAAAGCGGCTTACAGTATGCTAATTGAACACTAAACATATAGTTGCAGCAATGTGGGAAAGCCTCTTGGCAAAAGTTAACGGGTGTGTGTGTTTAAAATAGTGTGTTGGGGCGATGATGGCTCTGAATCCCCTGACTCAGTTTCTCGCTGGTGGCTGCAAAGGCTTCCTCTTCTTTCCTAAATACCCTGTCTAATAGGTTAGTGAGACAGGGCTTCCATTTGCCAAGCCATGCTGGTTGTCCTTCAGCAAGGCTTATTCTTCTACACATGTTCTGATTAGCTACCATGCTTCACCTCTGTGTCTCAGCCTGATGGTTGCTTTCCTTACCTGTTGCCTGTGCAGCTACAAGATTGTTGGTCGTCTTTTACACTCCACAACTTCCTCACCACTTTGGATGTCATTTGGCAAGGCTAAATTTGGCTTTAGTTGGTTCCTCCCATCTCTGAAAACAGGAAGTATCATGGATGTTCTTTGGAATAACAGAGAAGCACTAAGCCCCCCCCCTTTTTTTTTTACATTTTACATGTTAGTATTTAACACAATGAAGCAAAGGTGTTGGACTACTCCAGCTAATGTTCCAGCTGCCCTGCAATGATCACCCATAAAATGTCTGGCTACAGGCACGATTCTCACTTTGTATGGAAAACTGGGACTGGGAAAGAATTGCATGCCCATTTCTTACGGGTTAAGAGGTTCCATGGAGGATCCCTTGTCTGAGAGCCCCCTCTCATCCTGATATTCGGTGTATCTTTTAAACCAGGAATAGAGAACCTGTGGCACTCCAGCTATTGTTGGACTCTCATCTGCCCCAGTCCACGTGGTCAGTGGTCAAACACCCTTCTGTGTGCTTTCATGAGGCAGAATCTGGTTGGCTTTAAAAACCTCCTAAAGTCTCACTTAAGCAGGCATTCCAGGACGCATAAGATTCATCACATTGTTCTGTTTCATTATTTATTGATATTTAACTGAATGTTTTATTGATGGCTCCTATTTTTATTGATGTATTTGTGTTTCTGGTTTTAAATGTTGCATATTCATTTCCCTTTTTCTTTTTTAAGCTACCTTACTGTGTTTTGTGTAAACCGCCAGGGATTTTGCATATTAAGCAGCGTATAAATATTATTGATGATGATTTGAGACCCAGACTTTTCCTTTGCTGTCTAGAAGCCCGTGTGTTGCAGTGGTTAGGGTGTTAGACTAGAACCTAGGAGACCAGGGTTCAAATCCCCACTTGGCCATGAAGCTTTGTGTGTGATCTTAGGTTAGCCACTCAGCATAGCCTACCTCACAAGGTTATTCTGAGAATAAGATGGAGAAGGGGAGATGTTTACTTTGTGGAAGGAAGAGGGATAGAAATGGAATAAGTAAAATAAATTAAGAAAAACAGTGGTCTGGGGCCCCTGGAGGGAGTGGGTATTTGCTTGGCATATTTCCTCTGATGTGGCCTCTCCAAGACTTGTGATGTTCCCTTCAGCTGTTTCCACACAAGCCATTTTCTCTGGTGTTGATTTTTTAGTTCCCTCCATTATTAGGAAGCATCCAAATGCCGAAGTGTGGCTGTCCAGGTTTGTCACCTTCCCTGATAGACAAATTCATGGAATGGCTACTGGCCTCAGTGTCTTGTAGGAAGGTTCATGCAGAGCATAGTTAAACTGCGGAACTCCCTCCCACAGGAGGCAGTGGTGACCACCAACATGGATGGCTTTAAAAGAGGATTGGACAAATTCATGGAGGATGATAAAGCTATCAGCAACTATGGGGAACGATGACTATGCCTCTGCCTTGCTGGAGGCAGCAATGCTTCTGAATGCCAGTTACTGGAAGTTGCAGGAGGGGAGAGGGCACTTGGGCTCAAATCCTGCTTGCGGGTTTCCCACAGGCTGGCTACTGTGAGAAAAGAATGCTGGACTAAATGGCCCATTGGGCCAATCAGACTAAATGGTCTGATTTTATGTCTGTTCTTTTTTCCACTGCTGGAGGCAGTAAACTCCTCTGAAGTTGCTGGTGGGCTTCCCAGAAGAGGCATCTGTGTGGCCAGTGTGAGAAGTGGGCTGTGGGGATTAGGTGGTCCACTGCCCCGATCCAGCAGCTTAAACTCAGCATCTGGCTGGGGCAGGCTGATTGACACTGAGGATCCTGGGTTGCAGAAGTTGGCAAAAATAGGTGCAAGTGACTGACTCGAGACCTAGAGGTGCCCTTTTCCTTCCCTCTCTGAGCTGCTCTGCTCTCCACTCTGGCTGATCAATAGCGTGTGAAATACCACAAGCCACATTTCCCTCTCCCAGTCTCCTGTGCCCTCTTCCCACCAGTTCAATTTGCTCTAATTATTCTTTGGAGTGGTGTTTGTAGGGTAATTAGCACTTTAAATCATCTTCCTAAGTATTTCTCTCTCTCTCTCTCTCTCTCTCTCTCTCTCACACACACACACACACGTACAAAATCCAGGGCAGGCCACCGCTGAGTTTCCTGGGAGCAAGAGGCAGACATTCCATGGGGTTTCTCCTCCAGGCAAATGCTGCTGCCTTTCCAGAGACCCAGAAGTTGAACTCTGCTGGGTGGAGAGATGTTAAATTAGCAAGGTCACTGAAGCATCTTAGCCTGGAACAGATACTGGTGCGTTAATTGACTGCCATGTAGGAGCCTTGGCTTGGGTTCGCCAGCTCTTTGTACTAACGGTGAAATGATTTGTTTCCCAAAAATCATTTTCACAAGGGAGGTACAAGGCCAGCACTGGTGAGATGAACCATAGCTCATAATTGGGGAAGGGCCATGGCTCAAGGGTACATCATCTGTCTTGCAAGCAGAAGGTTAAATCCCTGGCATCTCCAGGTAGGGTTGGGAGAAAGGCCATGCATGAAATCCTGGGGAGCTGCTGCCAGTCAGGGTAGACTACACTGAACTAGTTGGACCAAGCTCTTTCCCAACAAAGTAACCCAAGCAGACCTGGCACGAAAAGCTTTTAAGCTCTCCATCTTGCTGGGCTTGGGGGCGGGGCAGGGGAGAGGCAGACAAGGCCTGCACAGAGCATGTGTTCTCTGGGTGCTGGGGATTCTCTCTGCCCTCTTCACCTGCTAGCTGTGGAACGGCTCTAAGGCTTTGGGTCTGCACCATATTCACGTACATGCAAAACCCTTGGAACAAAACCCATTCCATAAGATGCCATCATACTGTACCTTGAACCACAGAGAATAAGAGGAGGGACTCCTAGGTGTGTTTGTAAACATTAGCATGTGGGTTTTTACAGGCTGGATCTGAACTCTTTTATACCTACAGAAAAACACCAGTTGGGCAACAGTCCTCCCCCTTTTCTTCAACAGAAGGTGGGATGTTGCAGCCAGGTAGAGCTGACAAAACAGCACTTGCGTCATTAAGCAGACAAACACCAGCCTCTCTTCCTGGTTCCTTCCTCGACACGGTCTGTGCTGTTGTTATCCGTGAAACGGGCCCACTGAGGAAGAGCCACAGCTGTCCTATTCATGTAGCACAAAAGCACTTATCATAATGTATTGTTGCTGCAATATGCTTCCTGCCAAGGAATTGCTTTGGATGGGAAATGATGGTCTGAACTGCTTTCTGTTTCTCCTTCTCCTTGATGGCTAGGGCCATTTGAAGCCCAGGTGAACCCTTTCGGCCCAAAGGGTCAATGGAGGTGGTGCTCTCAGCTGAGCTGAAATCCCACCGCTGCTCCCAAGAACAGAACACAAAGCCAATCCACAAGTCTGCTCAGAATTCTAGCATTTATTCAAACACCTTTTTAAACAGCTTGATTTTTTAATTTTTATTTTGAAAATTGGCAGAATGGGCCTTCTTGGTTGTCCCTCCACAACCAAGTGGGTGGCAGTAGCCCAGGAGAGGGCCTTCTCTGTGGTGGCCCCTAAGCTGTGGAATGCCCTACCCCACGGAGACTTTCTGGCATCTTCACTGTACAGCTTCTAGAGAATGCTAACTATGCACCTCTCGACCCTGGCTTTTGACACTTGGGGGGGGGTACATTTTCCAGGCCCACCTTATTTCTGCAATTGTTAAGTTGTTTAAAACTGTTTTTAATATTGTGTTTCAATTCTGTAACCCACCCAGGGACCTTAGAGTAGACAATGAATGAATGAATGTATCATAAAAACAGAGATAAAAACATAAAACCAGAAACAGCGCTATAAAAACAAGTTAAACATGCAGCCTAGTTGTGCATTATTAATTTACAAATGTATAGCCCATGCTTCTAGAAAAGGAGATGCTTTCACCAAAAAAGTAAACTGAAGTAGAGAATAAGATTGAAAATAGAATTTAAAAAGCAAAATAAAATACAACCTAACCCCCCCCCCCCAACCAAGATCATTGGGATATTGAAGCAAAGCACTGTTTTAAAAGCAGATCATGCAGGGAAGTATTGTGGTGGCACTTGCTCACATGCCTCCAAAACACTCCTCAAACAATTCTTTCAATGCATGCAGTGGGCGGGCGTCTTAAGTCACCAGGATCCACATACATGATTCACATTTCTAGTTAGTTCTGCCACCGTGCTATTAGAATGATGTCTGTTGCAGCATTTCCTACATTGGACCCTGTGCTGTTTTGAATTTGAGCCTCAACTGTACTGATGTGAGGATTCAGTGGTACCCTGGACAGCTCCATGACTCATTCAAACTAGAGACTTCCTGATAGGAGAGCTCAGATGTTGCTTCAGCACTAGCCAGCCTCAGACTGTGCCTTATATTGTAGCAGCAGCAGCATTGTCTCAATAGCTGGCTCTGCCTTTGGTGGGAGAAGCCTCTTCATTTAAAGGGGCCCAGTTAGCTTCAGTAGTCACTGACCATGACACAGCAGAGGAGATGTAGGTTTTTATGGTGTGGCAGTGAGTCGTTAGCCCTCATGAACTAGCCTCCACTGATTCACAGAATGTTCCTTTCGTCAGTCCCTGAGGCTGCCAGTTCAAGACCTGCCATGGGCTTCAGGCTTCCTGCCTAACGTTATAGAGTATGCAGTTTCACCCAGCACGAAGACATTCTCAGATTGGCTCCAAATGAGGGTGAAATTTGATTGTGGCAAAGAACATAGCTTCTGCAGCTGGGCTGAGCTGACACCTCACCTGCCACTTGCTCCTTTGTGAGTGGAAGCCATTGAGATTTCTATGTCTTCTTCCTAACATGGTCCCCCTTAGTGCCCCTTTGGATTTCCCAAAGCTCTTGTGGCCGAGTTGCTTAGATTTGCCATTAATTTCTCAAAATGGGCCCTGCCATCTCAAGGCAGACTCGCAGGTGTGCCGCCTTCACTTCCTCTCCAGCGGCTCTGCTGACTCTTCTCCTGTCTCAGGAAAATTGGTGGGAGCCATGAGACCCCCCTGATATGGGCCAGTGACCTGTGAGGTACAGCATTACGTACATCTTGGGTTGGATGGAGGAGGGGGCTGGATTTCAGAAGGCCCAGGGCTGGATGATGGCATTGAGTGGCGCCTTTAGGAGATGGCAAATCTGTGGCTCCTTGAACACAGTGCCAGGGCGGATAAGCGGCCGGCCTGCCTGATGCAGCCAGGAGGCTCAGGGAAAACAGGCTCTGTGGAAGACGGCAGAGTTGCCGCTCTTCAGCCGAGATTGGGGTGACATTTTTGATCCTATTGCGGCAAATTATGTCACTCTTTTCAGGCAAACAAAATTGGGTCCGACACCTACCTTCAGAGCATGGATGAGAGCAGGATCTTCCTAGTGCCTGGATCATAGCAGAGGGGATAAATATAGCTCCCTTTGAGTTGCCCAATCTGGCATCTCTCTGAGAAAGGAGAGGGAAATGGTTGCGGCAATTCTGGGGCTCGCTGGAGCTGTTATTGGATGGGACATTCTCCCCGAGGCCTAACCTTCTTTTTGTGCCTAACTTTAAAACTGATGAAGGAATCCGTGCAGACCTAATTTCCGAAAGGGCCTTTTCAAAATGAATCCCAGCTCTTCTCCTTTGCTGTCCCTTTTGCTCATATCTGCCTCACTGAGAGCACCAACATGGTGCCCCCTCTCCCTCCTCCCCTCTCATGGATGCCGCCTCCTCCTCCGTTGCTCAATATCTACATTTAGAGTGCAAGGCCCTTTGGGAGGAAGGACCCACGTAGCTCAGGGGAAAAGCACCTGCCTTGCATGCAGAAGCTCACAGGTTCAGTCCCTGCTGGCATCTCCACGAATGGCTGGGAGAGACTCTTGGCATGAAACCCTGGAGACAGTACTAAGCTAGATGGGACCGCCAATGGTCTGACTTGGTAGAAGCCCTCTTCTGGTGTTCCTGTGTCCTTGCAGCAGAAAGCATAAGAAGAGTCTTCTGGATCAGGCCAATGGCTCATCTTGTCCAGCATCCTGTTCTCACAGGGACCAGCCAGATGCCGCAGTGGGAAGAAGCCAGCAAGCAGGAGCTGAACACAAGAGTCCCCTTTCCTCCTGTGGTTTCCAGCAACCAGTATTCAGAAGCACTGCTGTCTCTGCTTTTTGTTTATTGAAACAAGAAGTTTGGCTAGAGATTTCACACTGTAAAAATGTATTTAGGGGCGTGTGGAGGGTAGCATTTCCCAAACCTTATGAATGCCCCACTTATCATTTGAATCTTGCAAATTGTAGCATTTCCTACCTGGGTTCTAGTATGCTTTATTTTATTTTTTTTAAGAGATATTTATTGAAATTTTCAAAATGTTACAAAAAAGAGAAAAAATAAAATAGAAGCAGAAGAGAGTACAAAGGAAAAAAAATAATGGACAAAATAGAAAAAGAAAAAAAAAACACCAACCCCTTCCCACCATATACAAAAAAATTCCAAATGAGAAAAAATGACAGAAAAAAAGAAGAATGCAAAAATCACAAAACTTTAAAAACATTTAAAAACAAATTCATTATTTTCAAATCCTTAACTGTCATTACCTTCTTTCTTAGACCTCCTCCTCCTCCCTTTCTTTGTATCCTAGTTATTAATTATCCCAGCAAATCCTTGACCTTATCTTTCTATAATAAAATAAACC
The DNA here is from genome assembly GCF_964106645.2 of Podarcis pityusensis. Taxonomy (NCBI): domain Eukaryota; kingdom Metazoa; phylum Chordata; class Lepidosauria; order Squamata; family Lacertidae; genus Podarcis; species Podarcis pityusensis. The sequence continues at coordinate 26,478,497 of NC_138039.1, read as the reverse complement.
TTAAAACTTAAAACTTAAATCTTATCCTTACCAACTTCTCATAATCATAATATTCTTTCATAATTCTTTAAACATCTTTGCTAAAGCCAAGTAATTTCATTCCAACATTTTTCTATCATTCATCAATTTTATAAAACAGTTCTGATGGTTGAAAAAAGAGGTATAAACAGATCTACTCTTCATCCAGCGTCCCTTCCTCCTGGTTCCGGGTTTTGTCAGTCCTTATTCCTGTCAATCTAGCCCATTAACCTGGCAACCTTATGTCCGAGGCCCTCAAGTCTCTTCCATGACCCTTCCGCGGCTCTTCTCCATATTTGTAACTGTATTTTCCCTTGTCTCCTGCTCGTGGTAACTCCAGCTTGACAATGTTTTTAACCCTTCTCAACAGATCAGCCCCTTTTCCATGTTCAACAATGAATTCCATGTAGTATTTAAAAGCATGTTTCAAAGGCCCTCCAAAATTGAGAGCCCCCACAGTCCCAAACATCTCACGGCCCGTTGCCATATTTGAAAAGTCCAAACATCCCAGCATAGGGGGGTCAATCCAGCCCCCCATTTCCAAACCAAGCCAAACTTTTCCTTTCCAGATATGGCTTTTTCCAAGTTCATTTGTCAAATCCAAAAAATCATATTCCTGTTGGGCCTGTTCTGTCAAAACACACTCCTGATTTAATGTCAAAACTCCTGTTCTGTCAAGACACACTCCTGATTTAAATCCTGAGTGGACTCCACATATTTTCCCACTGTCTGTTCAAAGTTTCCCACTGCCTGTTCAAAATTTCTAGTCGAAGTCGCCATCCAATTCACCTTCTCGTGTAATTGTCCCAGTAGATCGTTTGTTTTATAGAGAGCATACAACAAGGCTTCTGAATACATTGTCCTACAAGGTCGGATACTTGTTCCCACGGTTGTAATCTGTAGCAGCTGTCGACTCCCTGGAGTTAGTTACAATTTCACAGACTCCCCCTAGGGGGAAGACTTCTATTTATTCTTGCAACAAAGTTTCCTTTTTTAAGATACTTTGTCTATATATAATCCTTTAAAATGCGAAAGGGAACAGTGGAATCACTAGGTTTCTCTTCTTTTAGCCATCTGTCAAAAACGCTTGTCTTTGGTTAATGAACTTCACACGTCAGTCCTGATAGCCCGCTCCAGGATCAGGACGGAGGAAAGTTACTTCACTTTAAAGTCACTTCAAACAGTCCAAAAAGATCCCCCCCTTCTCCTGCTGTCGAAGGGGGGTTCCACAATTTTAAATGGCGAAATCCAATCTTTTAAAGGCGATTTCCTGAGCTCTAGTTTAAATTGCCTTTGCTTTATTCTGTTTACAGAAGAACGGAAGGATGACTTCCTGTTTAGACCTTCCCGTTCCGTACCAAATTCAAGTAAATTTTTTAAAGTCCGATTCTTTCCTACTCGCAAGTCCTTATTTGATGTCCAATTGTTCAAAGTCTAAGTACTCACGGGTGCTTATTTTAAAGTCCAAATTGTCCCAGGAAAAAGGCAGCGCTCTCCGGCAACAGCTATGCGGCTTCGCTCCACGGAAATAGCAGTTGACTCACAGCACCGCGCCACTTCCCCCTCTTCACTTCGGAGCCCGTTAGTGGGTTCCTTAGCGGGTTGGGGGGGCGCTAAAGGTGCCCGCCGAGTCCCATGGTCACAGGCTTCATCCGCCTGTGATTTTTAAGTGGGTCCCCGCTTCGCCGTAGCGGAGAAGACCCGTTTTCCGCGGAGCTAGTCCCTCCAGTTCAGAGGGAGTCCGCCATTGCCGGTGGTGCCACCCCGGAGGTCTCCTAGTATGCTTTAAATTGTCTGCATTTAAGGGCGCTGGAAAAAAGCAAGGGAGAGCATAGACCAGCCTTCCCCAACTGGGTGCCCCCCAGATGTTTTGGACTACAGTGCACATTGGCCCCAGACAGTACAGCTGTATGGTGGATTGTCTTATTAAAACTAAGGAACTGGGCACACAAAGGAAGTACACAGCAAAATCAGTATTAAGGAAGCATGTCTAAGGCTGCAGTCCCTAACCTGACTTTCCTGGGAGTAAGCCCCATTGAATTCAATAGGACCTACTTATGAGCAGACAGAAGTAGGATTGCATTATTAGGTTGATATTGGTGGGAACACAGAGGCAGCTCATGAATGTGTATCCAGTGTAATCGGTGGGTATTTTGGTGGCTTTGCTGTTTGAAATGGTTTCGATTGATTTACTGTATTTTTCACTGCTTTGGGTGCCTTTTGGGCCAAGGGCAGTGTATAAAATTAACCAGGACATAATATAATTATCGTAGTCTTAAGAGCTGATTTGAGTAATCAAATAATCATTCTTACATGAAGTATAACTATGCATTAAATTGTAGATCATCATAACTTAAATCCAAAAAGTTATGCAGTCATGAACCTTGCTTTAAAACAACAACTCAGCGGTCCCTGGTGATCGGCAATTCAAAAAACCAAAACAAGGTATTGTCTGGTTTTTCTCAAGTCCTTAAATTACATTTTAATTCCTCCCGCTTAACATTTTCATAATTGGTATTTCTGTTACTGGGGCTTTATAAAGCTGTGCCAGCATTCCTAAATGCCCTGGATTGATTTAGATTGCCCTCCGCCCCAAAAAAGTCTGTTGCTGTCAGCTTGTTTTATATATGAAAATCCTCTGCCATATATTTGCTTTCCTTCCGATACTGGGCTACAGTCAACATCTTACCTGTCATTTTGAAGTTCTTAATCTGATTCACATCACAGGGTTTCCCTCAAAGCAAAACAGTCGGTTCTGTTGGTAATTTCCATCCTGTTACATCTTTCCCATTTTCAACTGCATCCACCCTGTGCCTTTTAATTTCTCTGCAGTCCCACAAAATGAATTTTTAAAAATGGCTTTATGCTTCCAGCACAAGCCCAGGGGAAGCAGATTTGGGCTTTTTTTGTAGCTTCTGACTGTATTGCCATGTGCCGGTGGCTAGGGATTGATTGCGGCATGGAAGTGGTACGGATTCAATTCATTTTGCATTGAAATGCAAGCCTACCTAACTCAAAAACTTTCTGAAACAATCCCTAAACAGCAAAACACAGCCACCCTTTGAAATTCACACTTCTCTGAATTTTGCAGTGCGGTTCTCAAGCCCAAAGAATGTGTACAAAGTGCTTTGCACACATTTGGAAATAAAAACGGAAAACAATTGCAAACACATCTGTTCCTCTTTGGAAACTGGATCAGGTAATTCTGAAATACCGGAATTTGCATGAGGAGAAGTTTGGAAACATCCCTAATTCCAACCATGCAGCAACCATACTGTAAAACGTAAAGGTAAAGGGACCCCTGACCATTAGGTCCAGTCGTGACTGACTCTGGGGTTGCGGCGCTCATCTCGCTTTATTGGACAGCTTCCGGGTCATGTGGCCAGCATGACTAAGCCTCTTCTGGCAAAACCAGAGCAGCACACAGAAACGCTGTTTACCTTCCCGCCGGAGCGGTACCTATTTATCTACTTGCACTTTGACGTGCTTTCAAACTGCTAGGTTGGCAGGAGCAGGGGCCGAGCAACGGGAGCTTACCCCGTCACGGGGATTCGAACCGCCAACCTTCTGCAAGCATTTTTGCCAATTTAGGAAACTTTAACCCTCAGGTGGAAGTAAGGCTGGAAAACAGCCTTGATTTGCTTTTTTAAAGGTGGGGGTCCCCTTGTACAGAAATGGCCTCCTTGCAAGCCAGACACAATTATGACCCTCGTGATGTTCTGTGACCTGATTGCTGCTTGTCAGGTCAGCTCCCCACCCCCCACCCCCCGTGGCCAGCAGGTGCCCCCCTTGCGCTCCCAAGGGAGCAGTGCAACTCTGTAAGCATCCCTGGGCAGCTCCTGATCTTGCCTCTGTTTTCCTGTCAGTTCTAATTTGAGTGTTTGCAAAAAGCAAGAGTCAGGCTTCTCTGCGGAGCCCTCTGAACATGTGAGCGCCTTGATCTCAGCCAGAGAGGCCCAAGGGAGGAGTGCGAAGCTAATTAACTCCCACCCACCCTGTCTATGCCAGCATGGCACCCTCTTTGAGAAGGTTTGTACCTCCAGAGCCCCCCTCTTCTTTGCTAAGCTGCTGGATCTTTGTTAGGCAAAGTGTTGTTCAAACCAGAAGTGGCCCAGAGATTGAACATAGGACATGGGGATATAGGAAGCTGCCTTCTACTGAGTCAAACCATTGGTCCATCTAACTGAGTATTGATCACACTGACTGGCAGCAGCTCTCCAAGGTTTCAGGCAAGGTTCTCTCCCAGACTTACCTGGAGATGCCACTGGGGAATGAATCTGGGGCCTTCTACATGCCCAGCAGATGCTCTCCCCCTGTGCTGCAGCTCTTCCTTGCTATGGCTATACATGCATGGAAGATTTAAGCATTACCTGGGGAAGCCATAGGGGTTAGAGGGAGTTAAGTGTGCAGATCACAGGCACTCAAACATTTGGTAAAGGTAAACGTAAAGGGACCCCGACCATTAGGTCCAGTCGTGGCCGACTCTGGGGTTGCGGCGCTCATCTCGCTTTACTGGCCGAGGGAGCCGGCGTACAGCTTCCGGGTCATGTGGCCAGCATGACTAAGCTGCTTCTGGCGAACCAGAGCAGCGCACGGAAACGCTGTTTACCTTCCTGCCGGAGCGGTACCTATTTATCTACTTGCACTTTGACGTGCTTTCGAACTGCTAGGTTGGCAGGAGCTGGGACCGAGCAACGGGAGCTCACCTCGTCATGGGGATTCAAACTGCCAACCTTCTGATTGGCAAGCCCTAGGCTCTGTGGTTTAACCCACAGCGCTACCCTTGTCCCCCAAACATTTGGTATACGACCCTAAAGCAGCAAAATGCCCAGAACTTGGCTCTATGTATCTTCCTTCTGCAACACACGGAGAGCTCTGACTCATACCTGAACACGTTAGGAGCTGCAACAAGCAAGAGCAGCCCTGTAGGAGCACAAGGTTCCTATGCAAGAAACAGGCTTGAGATCTTGAATCTTGCAAGGAAGGCTTTTTTGAGAGAAAACAGAAATGAGCTCTGGGATGCATTTCACGCTTTTTTTAAAAAAAGCTTTCTTTATATATTTTCCAAAAATACAATACAATTAGTCAAACAGTTCCAATATATATTCCCTTAATGATCAACTTCCCTTCCACCCTTCCATGGTTTCCTCAAATTATCAATTGCTGCTGTGTATTATAATTATTCTATTCCATCTTTCATCCATCTTATTCTCAAAATAGCTTTTACTGCTGCACTTACTCCAAACCGCCTAGCATTTTAACATACAATAGGATTTTTTTTAAAAAAATAATAATCTATGAACAGTTTCAAATCCTCCTTAAAAATTATCTCACCTTGTTCTCTAATTTTACTGGTTAAACTTGCTAATTTGACGTATTCCATCAATTTCACCTGCTACTCCTCTTTCATAGGTATTGCATCATTTTGCCATGTTTGGGCATATAATGTTCTCGCTGCAGTGGTCGCATGCAAAAATAAGTTCGTTCGATTCTTTGGTGCTTCTGATCCAATTACCCCTAAAAGGAAGGCTTCCACTCTCTTTGGAATAGTCCTCTTGGGGTGGGGCTCACACCTGGCTGGCTGTCCTTCATGCTTCCTCTTGAGCTGAGCCAACTTGAAACTAGGGCTATGTGCACAGTTATCCGGATCAAAGCTGGTTTGGGAAAACTTCTTTGGGTAACATGGTGCTTAACATAGTGCATTGCAGAGGACTGGACCAGATGACACTCCTGGTCCCTTTCATAGAATTATAGAATCATAGAGTTGGAAGAGACCACAAGGGCCATCGAATCCAACCCCCTGCCAAGCAGGAAACACCATCAGAGCACTCCTGACATATGGTTGTCAAGCCTCTGCTTAAAGACCTCCAAATTTTACTGCTTAAACTTGCTAATTTGACGTATTCCATCAATTTCACCTGCTACTCCTCTTTCATAGGTATTGCATCATTTTGCCATGTTTGGGCATATAATGTTCTCGCTGCAGTGGTCGCATGCAAAAATAATCTTGACAATCCTATGATTCTCTTCCATGACTAGCTGGCCCAAAACTATTGTTAGGCAAAGGGATTATTCTGGCAAACTTGCTCTCACACCCTCTAGCACAGACATAGGCAAACTTGGCCCTCCAGATGTTTGGGGACTACAATTCCCATCAACCCTGACCATCTGGTCCTGTTAGCTAGGGATGATGGGAGTTGTAGTCCCAAAACATCTGGAGGGCCGAGTTTGCCTATGCCTGCTTCAGCCCCATGGTTACAGGAACCCAAGAATCGGAAGAGACTCAGGGCAACATTCAGACTTAACCACCACCCCCCATGCCAAAATCACAACAATATGGATTTGGCAGATGTGTACACACTCCTTCCCAAGCCAGTAGTGGGAGCACCCTGGCTGCAGTCCACAAAAGTGTGTGCTCAGACTTGTCCTCAGAGTGGCTGATCAGAAGAATGGGGGAATGGCAACGTGGAGACCAGGCTGGTGGCACTCAGAGACAGAGCCTGAACTTGGCCTTGGCACAGGAGTAGAAAAGCTGTGAGATGCCCTAGGCCATCCTTCCCCAAGCTGGTGCCCTCCAGATGGTTTTGGACAGCTGTACTGGCTAAGACTGATGGGAGCTGTAATCCAAAACTTCTGCAGGGCACCAGGTTGAGGGGCAGTGCCCTGGAAGGATGTTTTCCCCAAGAAGGTGGCTTCTACTCCAGGAACAGCCATGGCCACACCGAGAGAGTGGGCATGAAGGAGCATCATTTGGCTATTGGGAGAAGAGTGGGCAGCCCTGTGGGCAGCCTTACAATCAGGCCCCCATTCTGATTTTTTTGCATCAGAATTTTTTGGGTTAGGTTGCAAACTGCCCTTTCCCTGCCTTGTTTAAAATGCATTCATTTGTTTGTATGCTGCTTTTCTACACACACACCGTGCTCCAAGCAGCTTACGACAAAGAAAACAGGAATGCCAAACAGTACAAAAACAATTTCCCAACAATACAGCAAAACACAATAGCAAATATAATAACTTACAAAAAGCAACATTTCAGTACCATAAATATAAGATTACATTTGCAGCATCCAGGACCAAAAATAACAAGGGGGCTTTATAGTTTTATGTTGATTCTAGAGAGACCCCTTCCATGATGAGAGAAGACGGTGAGCAACATCATCGCTGGGGTTTTTAAAAAATAGGTAAAAAAGGAAAAGGGTGGCCCCTGCTGTTGAATAGGGCTGCTATTAGATAACAAGGTAACTTACATTTGGTATTGTCAGAGCTGGCTCCAGGTCCCAACTCACAGAGGACCAACGCTAGCCGGCAGTAATGTACAAAAGTCTTTATTGAAGTACAGTTTCCATTTTCAAGCTGCAGCGCCCCAGCTCTACGTCTAGGGGTTAGATCGGCGAAGCTCCATCTGAGTCTCCGCCCCCTGTACACCAGTTTAAGATTCTAGCCTTACTCCACCTCTTACGTCTCTCCTTTCTCCTCTGGGTCCTGCTACCCCCCGGGGTCCCTTCCTTCCTGGATTCTTCTGACGCTGACGTTGACCCCCCTGACTCCTCCCCCTCTTTTCGGCGGGCTTTGGGACCTGGCTCCCTATCCGGGCTGCCAACTGCGCCGCCCTCCTGTACATTTGAACTTGGCGCGCGCGCCCAGCCTTCAACCTTCCTCTCGACCGTTTCCTCGCTCCCCGATGGAGGCGTGGCCAATCCTGACTCATGTCCTCCCACTGGCAGTGCGCCGCCTGATCCCGATGCCTGGGACTCCTCCCCCCTACTGCACTCTGGTGTGGACGCTGGTCCTGATTTCCAACTGCTGCTCTCTGAGTCCCCTCTGGCCCCTTCTTCCTGGGGTGTCCCCCTCGGCACCCCCCTTGCTCTGACCATGGGAGCCCCTTTCTGTGAATCTTCCGATTCGCTGGAAAGACTCAGAGACCTCGGACCGCTGTCATCGCTAACATTTCCTTCGGACTCCTCCCCCTCGCTCTCTATTTCCTCCCTTTCCTGTGCCTCTGCTCCTGAACCCCTGACATCCATCCCCCCCTCGAAGCCCCCCCTTCCCCCCTCCCCTCCTTCAGGTGTGGGTACTGGGTGCTCCGTCGTTGTGGGGGTGAGTGCCGGATACAGTTCGTCCCCCGTGGCGTGCATCCAGCCGGATAAGTCCGGCTCGTCCTCCGTGCTCTCGCCGACCTCAATTTCCTCTGCTTCCATCTCTTTGCCGCCGTGCTCGAACCCAAGGTCCTCCCCCAACACGTCCATGTCCGTCTCTCCCCCGGTCTCCTCCGGGGACGTTGCCTGCCAAGGACCCCCCAGCCACTTCCTGCGCCACTGCTCCTCTGGTCGATTGTCCCACCAATAGGAACGGTCTGAGGCAGACCCCGAGGGTGATCCCTCCGGGGAACGTGTTTCTAGTGCCGGTTCCTCGTCCGAGGTGAAGCCCTGGAATGTGCTAGCTGAAAATGTGGGTGTGAAAAGCCAGTCGTCGAAATACTCGGCTGGCATGGGCCTGTGTGGGAAAAGGGCATGAAACTCGTCCTTGAGAAGAGGTTCGTCCAAGGCATAGTCTGGCACCCAACTGTTGGCGCTGGCCGGGGTACCTTCTCTGGCGAGAAGATATTCTACTCCCTCTTCCCCCCCATCTCGAGTCTAAAATCTCTGTGACTTCGTTGACGGGTTCCCGCCTTGGCGACCCCCCCCTTGTGGGCGTTTCCCTGAACGGGTCTGGTGCCGTGCCTGGCTCCTGAAATCTATGAGGTGCTTTGTAGGGCGTGAGCACTGATCTATGGAAAACTGGGTGCATTCTGGATCCCTCCGGCAGTGTCAACCGGAAGGCCACTGGATTGACCTGTGCCTCGACTTGGTAGGGTCCTAGCTGCTTATGCCCTAGCTTCTTCTTCGCTAACGATCTGGCCGGCACTGCCTGGGCTGCTAACCAAACCCAGTCTCCCACCTGTATGTCTTCCCCAACCCTTCTGTGCTTGTCAGCCTGCAGTTTGTATGCGTGCTTTGCTAGTTCTAACTGCCTCCGAAGCTGTTCATGAACCTCCTGCAACTCTGATGCTAAGGCTTCCGCTGCCTGTGGCTCCCCCTCCCCCGCTCTCGCTAATCCCGGGAAGGTTCTGGGATGCCTCCCGTTGTTGGCGAAGAACGGTGTCACCCCCGTGGACACGTGCTTCGTGTTGTTGTAGGCGAACTCAGCGAGCGGCAGGTAGTCCACCCATGTTGCCGGCTGCTGATTTGCGTAGCATCGCAGGTACTGCTGCATGATGGCGTTGACTCGCTCCGCTTGTCCGTTCGTCTGCGGGTGTCTCGCCGACGCTAGGTTGATCTTGACGTTCAGGAAACCCATCAGCTTCTGCCAGAAGTTCGAGATGAACTGTCGCCCCCGGTCGGACAGGATAGACCGTGGCAGACCGTGAACCCTGAACACGTGGTCTATGAACAGTTTGGCGGTCTGTTCCGCCGTGGCCACCTTCGCGCACGGAATGAAGTGGGCCATTTTGGTGAACATGTCCACCACCACTAGCACTGCCGTCTTGCCCCTCGAGCTGGGTAGGTCCGTGACAAAGTCCAGGGCCACCCTCTCCCACGGTTCGAGCGGTGTCTGCAGCGGTTCGAGCAGTCCCGCCGGCGGTTTGTGCACTGACTTGGCCCTTTGACAGGTGTCGCACCTCGAGACGTAATCCGCGACTTCCCCCCGCATCTTGGGCCACCAAAAATCTCTGGCTACTAATTCTACCGTCTTCTCTTTGCCAAAGTGCCCGGCGGTGGGTGCGTCGTGCAACTGCTGCAGTACTTTCGCGCGGAGGTCGTCTCCCGGTACGTAGAGGGCCCCTCTGCGGATGAGCAATCCGTCGCGTATCTGGAACTCGTCGTCCTCCGCCGTGCCCCTTTGCACCTCCTCCATCTTGGCTTGTGCGAAGGGGTCCTTCTGCAGTGCTCGACGTACAGCATCCAGGTCCACGGTTGCTGAAGCGCACGCCCACGCTTTCGGTGCGAAAATGTGCTTGGCCGCTGCTGGTGCCGCCTCCTCGAGGTATTGCGGCTTTCTGGACAGTGCATCCGCCATGATGTTGTTGTCGCCTGGGATGTACTCTATCCTGAAGTCGAAATCCGCAAAGAACTCCGCCCATCGTATGTGCCTCTGGTTCAGGAACCTTGCCGTGCGCCAGTACTCCAGGTTTTTATGGTCCGTGCGGACCTGCACTGTGTGTTTGGCTCCAATGAGGAAGTGCCGCCACGCCTTGAATGCTGCATGAATGGCCAGCAACTCCCTGTCCCAGATGGCGTAGTTCTGCTCTGACTTGCTGAGCTTCCTGGAGTAGAAGGCACACGGTCTCCAGTCCCCATGCGGGTCTTGCTGCAACAGTACTGCCCCCACGGCTCTGTCTGAGGCGTCCGTTTCAACCCTCATCGGTCTGCTGGGATTCACATGCAGTAGCTGCTCTTCGGACGAGAAGAGACGCTTGAGTTTCTGAAAGGACTGCTCCGCTTGCTCCGTCCAGATGAACTTCTTCTTCTTGGAGCTGAGCGTGTCGGTAATGGCCGCCGTCTGCATCGCGAACCCCTTGATGAACTTGCGGTAAAAGTTGGCGAAACCGACAAACCGCTGGACCTCCTTCCGATTGCGCGGGCTCTTCCAGTCCAACACTGAGCGAACCTTGGCGCTGTCCATGGCGAGCCCCTTGTCCGACAACTTGTAGCCCAGGAAATCTACCTCCTTCATGTCGAACTGGCACTTCTCCAGCTTGGCGTACAGCCTGTGCTCCTGCAGTCTCTGCAGAACTTCCTTGACGTCTCCCTCGTGGGTCTCCTCTGATTCTGAAAATATCAGGATGTCGTCCAGGAAGCAGACGCATTTCTTGTAGAGGAGACCCGCCAATACGTGATGCATGAAGGCTTGAAAACAGTGGGAGCCATTTTGTAATCCAAAGGGCATAACTCTGTATTCATAGGTGCCCAGGGGCGTGAACATGGCAGTCTTCCATTCGTCGCCCTCCCGTATGCGAATCAGGTTGTACGCCCCTCGCAGATCCAACTTTGTGAAAACGCGTCCTTTCCTCACCGTTGCGAGCAGGTCATCTATCTTGGGCATGGGAAAGGCTGTGGGCTTGGTTTTCGAGTTCAAAATTCTATAGTCCACCACAAGCCTTTTTTGGGGCGTGTCCTTCTTCTTCACAAAGAATACAGGACTGCCCCCCACTGCCTTCGACTCCTGGATGAAACCGCGCTTCAAGTTGAGGTCTATGAACTCCCTGAGTTCCTGCAGCTCGTCTTCAGACATGGAATACAGTTTCCCGGTTGGCAGCGTCGCCCCTGGCAGGAGGTCAATCTTGCAGTCATAGGACCTGTGGGGAGGCAGCTTGTCCGCTTCCTTCTCGCAGAAAACCTCCAAAAACGCTGCGTACTTGAGTGGCACTGCTTGCAGCGTGCCTAATTGTAGCTGCGGGTCATCCTCTTCCCCTTCCGGGCTAGGCAGAATGCAATGTTCCGCACAGTATGAGGAGCCGAAGGTCAGTTGTCGCTGGTACCACGCCAATGCTGGGCTGTGCCTGTGCAGCCAACTCATGCCTAATACTATAGGCGTGTCCGACAGTTGGGTGACATTGAAGCTGATGACTTCTCGGTGATTCCCAATTTGCATCACCATCGGAGGCGTTTGCTGCACCACCTGCCCCCCCAGCAATTCCCTGCCATCTAGCGTGACAACCTTCAGAGGCAGCGTGGCTGGCAGGAGTGCTATGTTGTGCTCTTGAATGAAATCCAGTCCTATGAAGTCTGCGTTACTACCAGAGTCAATGGTAATCGGCACTTCCATAGTGAGTCCATTGGGTAGTTGGAGCGATGCTGTGAGCTGCACCACTGGTTTGGGCGGGAGGGGGTCTGTGGGCTGCAAAATCTCTGGGGACGGCTTCATTGACTTGTCTGGCTGGGCCCCAGTGCCTCTTCCTCCAACCAGACTCTGTCGTTTCCCTGCTGTGGTTCTCTCTGCTGAGTTGCGTCTGTTACTGTTGCTGAGGCTGCAGTGTGCTTGTGGAGCCTCTGGGGACACTCTTTCGCCATGTGCTGAGCACTGTCGCAGATGTAGCACTTCCTGTTCCCTCTAGGAGGCTTCGCTTTGACTGCTCCCGGTGTTAGGGCTCTGGTTGCTGACTGAGCCCTGGCGCTTCCAATCTCCATCGGTTCCTCTCCCCCTCCCTGCGGAGGTGTGGATTGCGCACGCGCTGCATCCTTGGGAAAGAGGGGAGGTGCTCTCACTGGCGTACGTCCCCAACGTCCTTCTTCTCTGTTCCATGGACGTTCTTCCAGACGCACCCCAATTTGCAGCGCCCGCCGGACAACCTCCTGAGTGCTCTTTGGTCTCTCCCCCCTTGCAATCTCATCTTTCACATTTGCATTCAAGCCTTCCCAAAAAAGGTCTCTGGCTGGGGCAGAATCCTTCTCCCATCCCAGCGCATGGACTAACGCAAAAAAGCGGGAATGGTACTGCCTTACACTGGCTCTGCCTTGTTTGAGCCCATGTATGTCTTTTCTGGTGATATCAATGTCTATATTTGATAAAAAACACGAATCCATCGCTTTAATGAATGCATCCGCATTTTGGAGCGCCGGATCCTTATCTCTCCACAGATTGCGCAGCCACGCTTTAGCTTCCCCATGCAAATGGGACAAGATAAACCCCACCTTCTCTTGCTCATCTCTAAAGTCTTTATCCAGCAGTTCCAGCGCAAACAGCACGTCTGCTCGGAAGTTAGGGTACTGCTGCAAATTCCCATCGAAATGAGATACCAGGCTGCCTCCTCTTTTCGCCAGCCCAATCCCCTCTGATTTGGGTCCCGGTTGCCCCTGCTTAGCAAGCACTTCCAACCTGGCTTGGAGATCCCTGCAGGCGGCAGCCGCTTCCTCTTCCCTTTTCCTGGATGCGAGTACCTCCGCGTTGAGTTGTGTCACTGCATCTTGCAGGGCTGCTAGTTGCTGTTCTGTAGTCATCTTGCCTGACTTTTGTGAGCTCGCGAAGCACCAATCTTCTTCCCTCGCTGCGTCCACTCACGTTACGAGGTTTTTGGTGCAAAACTTTTGGAGATGGAGCTTACTGTCAGAGCTGGCTCCAGGTCCCAGCTCACAGAGGACCAACGCTAGCCGGCAGTAATGTACAAAAGTCTTTATTGAAGTACAGTTTCCATTTTCAAGCCGCAGCGCCCCAGCTCTACGTCTAGGGGTTAGATCGGCGAAGCTCCATCTGAGTCTCCGCCCCCTGTACACCAGTTTAAGATTCTAGCCTTACTCCACCTCTTACGTCTCTCCTTTCTCCTCTGGGTCCTGCTACCCCCCGGGGTCCCTTCCTTCCTGGATTCTTCTGACGCTGACGTTGACCCCCCTGACTCCTCCCCCTCTTTTCGGCGGGCTTTGGGACCTGGCTCCCTATCCGGGCTGCCAACTGCGCCGCCCTCCTGTACATTTGAACTTGGCGCGCGCGCCCAGCCTTCAACCTTCCTCTCGACCGTTTCCTCGCTCCCCGATGGAGGCGTGGCCAATCCTGACTCATGTCCTCCCACTGGCAGTGCGCCGCCTGATCCCGATGCCTGGGACTCCTCCCCCCTACTGCACTCTGGTGTGGACGCTGGTCCTGATTTCCAACTGCTGCTCTCTGAGTCCCCTCTGGCCCCTTCTTCCTGGGGTGTCCCCCTCGGCACCCCCCTTGCTCTGACCATGGGAGCCCCTTTCTGTGAATCTTCCGATTCGCTGGAAAGACTCAGAGACCTCGGACCGCTGTCATCGCTAACATTTCCTTCGGACTCCTCCCCCTCGCTCTCTATTTCCTCCCTTTCCTGTGCCTCTGCTCCTGAACCCCTGACAGGTATGTTCCATTTGCTACTGGGTTGTTATGAAATTGTTTTGCAGCCTTGCTTTTGAAATACTTTCCTGCTTCCTTTGCTGTAAGCTGCCATGAGCATATTTTTTGTGGGAAAGCGGCTTACAAATAAAATGAGGCACATGTGAGATTGCTCACAGTTCCTTTTTTAAAAAAAAAATATATTTATTAAGATTTGAAAGGTTACAAAAAGGAAAAATAATAAAAAAAACAGCATATTAAGCAAAAACAGAACATCACATCACAATACGGGGGAAAAAAGAAAAAAGGGGGAAAAACAAAAACAAAAAAATACAATAAATCTTCCCATAACTTATCTTTCATTTACTTATTTCCTTGACCTCCTCACACCTCCCTTTTTTGCATTCTAGTTCAGTTAGCTATTTCAGCAAATCCTTTCCATCTTTTCCAGTTTTTGTCCTATATTTTATCTTAATATAATGTAACTTTACCTTCCCTCCTTTCACCATTTAACAATCTGTTTTTTCTTAATCCTTTATAGCATTTCTGCTAAAACCACATTACTTCATTCCAACATCCATCTAACATTCCTTAATTTTACAATGTTTCTGTAAATAAACTTTAAATTTCTTCCAAACTTCTTCCACCGACTCTTCTCCCTGGTCTCGGATTCTGCCAGTCATTTCCGCCAGTTCCATATAGTCCATCACCTTCATCTGCCATTCTTCCTGGGTGGGTAGATCTTGTGTCTTTCAATACTTCGCGATGAGTATTCTTGCTGCTGTTGTGGCATACATAAAGAAAGTTCTATCCTTTTTTGGCACCAATTGGCCAACCATGCCCAGGAGAAAGGCCTCTGGTTTCTTCAGGAAGGTATATTTAAATACCTTTTTCATTTCATTATAAATCATCTCCCAGAATGTCTTAATCCTTGGGCACCTTCACCAAAGGTGAAAAAATGTACCTTCAGTCTCTTTACATTTCCAACATTTATTATCGAGCAAGTGATATATTTTTGCAAGCTTGACTGGTGTCATGTACCACCTGTAGATCATTTTCATTATATTCTCTCTTAAGGCATTACATGCCGTAAACTTCATACCTGTGGTCCATAACTGTTCCCAGTCAGCCATCATCATATTATGTCCTACATATTGTGCCCATTTAATCATAGTTGATTTCACCGTTTCATCCTGGGTATTCCATTTCAACAGCAAGTTATACATTTTTGACAAATTCTTAATTTTGGAATCTAACAATTCTGTTTCCAATTTTGATTTTTCCACCTGGAAACCAACTTTTTTGTCCAAATTGTATGCCTCCATTATTTGATAATAATGGAGCCAATCTCGCACTTTATTTTTCAATTTTTTCAAAGCTCTGCAATTTTATTCTGTTTCCATCTTGATCCAGAATTTCCCAATATTTCGGCCATTTGGCCTCCATATTGAGTTTTTTCTGTGCCTTCACTTCCATTGGAGACAACCATCTTGGGGTTTTCTTTTCTAACAAATCTTTATATCTTATCCAAACATTAAACAGTGCTTTTCTAACAATATGATTTTTGAACGCTTTATGTGCTTTTACCTTATCGTACCACAAATATGCATGCCACAGTTCCTCTCCTGCAACAGCAGGGTAGGATTTGCAAGGACAGGCTCCAAATATCAGAAGCACAAGCGAGGAGGCACAAAGGTGTCATTGAGCAGCGCAGGAGCCTCAGAGCACAGAGCGGAGATTGTGCCCCGTTAGCATCCTTCTGGTGGAGACGTGCTGGGATGGCTGAGCACTGTGTCTGTGAGCTGGGCAGCCTCTGCTGCGCTGGACTGTGCGTGCGTGTGTCACAAAAATGATTGCTCTTCTCGGTGGGGGAGGCTCCAAAGGCATTGCTGTCATCTCTCCCTGGAACACTTTATCACCCAGCTAAAAACCTTGCAGTAATTGAAGGGGCTGACCTCTCGTCACTTAACGTAATGGGATTTGCAATGCATTTTAGCCCTTGTTTGGGGAGGGTGGTTATACTGGAGGCTGGAGGAGAGTCAGAAAATGGACTTTGCTATCGACAGAGAACAAAAGTTGCTTCTCTTTCCATTCCTGCTTTGCAGCCCGGAGAAGCGTCTTCCTCCTCCCCTTCCGACAATCCCCAATGGGTCTGGGTTCTAATTGCTCCCATTTTATGGTTGAGGCGATTGAGAAAACCACAGAGCATGCAGCTCTGCTAATTATTTCCATCCTGCAGGCAGTTTGGGTTGGCCCCGTCTGGGCACATTTTGAGTCCTGCGGAAAAGGTTGTTGGTGAGCTGTATTTGCTGCTGTTAAAAGCAAAGCCACAAATGTAATTGGAGTTGGAGGCCTGGGCTAGGCTCAGCGGTTTAAGCTGCATGCTCTGGCATCGCGGCTTTCGCCAACCACCAAAGCATTTTTGCAAATATTGCAGAAGGCGATTATTTTGCAGCTTTGGGGCATTTGCTTTTGCTTAAATCTGTTGGCTTCTCCCAACTAACAAAGAGTCAACTGGGATGCATTTGAGGATCACCAAACTGCATTTTGTGTGAGATCAAGGCTGGTGGCCCCCTCTTGCCCCACCCCCCAAACAGGTGCCTTTTGGAGCCTAGTATGTAGCAAAGCAAAAATCTCTTCTTGCACTCAGCTGCCTATGTCCTCAGATTGATGATTCCCTTGAATAGAGTCTAGTACCAAATGTAAGCAATTAGATTATTCCAGCGAGAGACACTGACGGCCAAAAGGCCATGGCTGCAATGGGGTTAGCATGGATTGGGCACTTCATTATACGCCTCTGGAATATGACAAGGGTTGCTGAGTTTACCCCTGCGGGCTGCGTTAAGTGAGATGGAGTCATTTCCTTCCACCCCCAGAACTCTCCACTTGCTCTGTTCATGGAGTGAGGCTGCAGAGACTTGATGTCAGAATCCTCTATCTGGGATAATAGTTCCTGCTTTCATGTTAAAAAGGGTCTGTCTGGGGAAAGGAGGCTGAGCCCTTGCCAGTCACCCTCTTTGCCACCCGGACCAAAATAATCTTACCCTTTCTAATGGTAGAACCATCGTAGCTCAGTGGTAGAGCCCCTGCTTTGCATGCAGAATATCCCAGGTTCAAATTCAACAGCGTCTCCAGTTAGAGCTAGGAATGTCCCTTGCCCCAAACCCTGCTGTGGTGCTGCCAGTCAGTGTAGACAATATTGAGCTAAATGGACTGGCGTTCTGACTTGGTATAAGGCAGATTCGTACAGAAACAGGCATGAGACCCTTTGCACTTGGCTCTAGGAAGACAGCGACATCTTAGGCAAATCACCCTAGGAGACCTGCTTCCCTGCTGCTCTTATCTTATGGACAGGCAGATTCCATGCTAGGAATAATTTAGGGAAAGGACTGAAAATGCCTTCATGCAAATCTGTGGGGTAGCTTTGCTTGGAATACTGTGTGCTGATCTGATCTTCCCATCCCAGCTCTGAGGGCCTTCAGGAGGCCTTCTTGGTGGTGGCATCCACTCTGTGGAACACCCTCCTGTCAGATGTCAAGGAGATAAATAACAATACAACTTTTGTATAAGACACCTGAAGGCAACCCTGTATTGAAAAGTTTTTAATGTTTGATGTTTTATTATGTTTTTATATGTGTTGGAAGCCACCCATAGTGACTGGGGTAACCAGGTTGTTGTTGTTGTTAAATTTTATATTGTAGAACTGGAAAGGAATGTGGGAAAGTGCCCTCTAAATGGTGTGTGTAATCTGACAAGGAAAGGAACCTGTTTACCTGTTTTCAGTTTACAAAAAGGTTACTTCAGTGGGGACATGACATACATTTACAGTGGTACCTCGTGTTTCATACTGTCCCCCTTACGAATGCTGCGGGTTATGCGCTCCGCTAACCCAGAAGTAGATGCCCCTTGTTGCAACCTTTGCCCTGAGATGCGAGCGGAAGTCGCGCTTCGGCAGCACAGCAGCAGCTGGAAGCGCCATTAGCGAAAGCTCGCCTCATGTTACGAGCGGTTTCCTGTTACGAACGGATCTCCGGAACGGATTAAGTACATAACATGAGGTACCACTGTATACAATTATGCCTTGTGTGGAGAAAGCGGGGAGAGATCCATTTTTCTCTCTGTCTCATCCTTGTGGATGCCAGTGGTGCTGAGGCATTCTGGACAGTCAGAGAGGAGGACTTCTTTTCACAGCATATACTTAATTAATTGGCGGAACTCCCTGCTGCAGGACAGGCTGATGATAGAAACTCACTTTAAAAGGAGATGAGACAAATTAACACAGTGGCTGATGGGAATTATTTGGAAATGGAGGGTGTTTTGGTTGCTGAACGCTGACACTGTTTCCAAAACCTGAAATAAGAGATTTGGAGGGAAAGGAAAGTTAAATACTCACATTGGGGTATTCGCTGAAAGATTGAAAAAAAACGACAGGAATTTTTTCACTTCATGAAACACTCAGGATTTCCACAGAAAGAGGGGTTGACAAAAATCCTTAGTGAGGCCTTTATTGAAATGAATGGAAAATGGGGGTTTATAGACCAGGGAGATTGTTTCACCATTGTGGGGATTAGCATAGGTGCTAAGATAGCACATCACTCGGGTGTGATGAATGAGTGGATAGCATTTTTTCCCTGTAATAACTGAATTCTGTTATTTATAGCATCCCCCTTTCCTCCTTGATTGTAAAGGGTAGTGTCTTCTGTAAAGTACATGGAAGACAAGATTGATCTCTTTGTGATGATGAAATTTTTGCCCTTGTTTTGCTAATTTCCCCCAGAAACAGGATTTGTGTTTTGCACGAGTCCCATGGAAATACCAAGCTGCTTCTGGTTCTTGTGACTGTCAGTCCAAATAACCACCCCCTCGATCAGATTTTCTCAGAAGTTCATTCTGATCTGACAGTTCTCCTCATGAAGGTCAAGAGTTGGCCACATGTGTGTGTCTATTGTCTAGCAGCTGGCGGAGATTTTCAGACTAAGTAAGACAAAAATAGCACTAGACGCGCACACACGTCTCCTGGGAATTAAAACTTTTCAGCTGAAAAACTCCCGACTTCCAAGTTTGATTTGCACTCTCTCTGATGTATATTTTGCTCTAGGAGGCTTAGTTTGGTCAGAATCAAGTATACACTTTCAGAGTTAACGCTAAATACATTACTTCTGGTCTATGAGCTACCATAGCTGCTAGAGGGTTGTGAAAATTTGTGTCCCAGGCTTTTTAGACTTGTCTGCCAGATGTTAAATATATTGGCATTATTTTCAGCTCTACTACCCTACTATTTAGTTCAAGTTAATTTCCACGGTATCACCACTGAAATGTGTGCACCTTCCAGCCTCAGAATCTGCATGCCTAGATGCTTGGGCTCCATGCTCCTGAAAATGAAGGGTCAGAGTTGCAAGGGACCAGCACATTCTTCCCACATCTTGGAGAGTGTAGGGAGCCTTTCCGCCCTGAGTGGCTTATAAGGGAACTGTCTGGGAAATGCAGAGTGCTTTGGCCTCAGAGTTCTTGGGTTTTAGGTAGTTTAGCGGGGGTCTGCCAGGGAATCAAACAAGATGCTTTGAAATTGGACCAGGATAAGGCAGCTGGGAGCTGGCCCTACATTCCCCAGTAATTTGTGTGCCGGGTGCACGGTCTCAGAGCCTTTTCAAATTAAGCGCTTTGATGCAGCCTCAGTTTTCCCCCTTTGGTTCTGGGGTTGTGGGTGACAAAAAGGGGGCGGTGGCAGCAGGTACTGGAGAGTAAGACTCAACTAGCAGCACTGCAGGGCTGTTGTGTTGCAGTTGGGTAAGGGAGGGAGTATGGGAGACTGTCCTGAGCACCCCTACCTCCATTCTTCACACCTTACAATTCAGATTATTCCAAGGAAGTGCATCATGCTGAAAGGGGTAGACCGATGGGGCTGAGCCCTTCCTTCCAGAAGCAAATGCATTTTCCATTTTAATTTTAGTAATTCCTTTGGTTGCTCCTCCCCACCTTGACCAGCAGAGAGCACCACATACCTTTCTAATTAGGCGAAAGTGTGTTCCGATTATCCGCAAAAAAAGCATTCTTTTCAAAGGGATCATCAGCACCGTCATGGCTGGGCTTGGAAAGAGGGCTGGCTGGGAGTCGGCTGGCAAAGAGGAACCTGAGATGTGGATAAAAGAAAGCCCATCTCCATGCAGTGCATTGTTAAACTATGGAACTCCCTTCCACAGGAGGCAGTGATGGCCACCAAGCTGGATGGCTTTAAAAGAGAGGATTAAATAAATTCATGGAGGAGAGGGCTATTGATGGCTGCCATCCATGATAGCTATGCGCTGCCTCTGCAATTGGAGGTAGTGATGCTTCTGAAAACCAGTTTCTGAAAACTGCAGGAGGGGAGGGTTGCTCTTGTGCTGAAATCCTGCTTGCAGATTTCCCATAAGGGCATCTGGTTGGCCACTGTGAGCACAAGATGCTGTCCTAGATGGGCCACTGGCTTGATCCAGCAGGCTCCTCTTATGTTATTGTGTTGGAGTTCAGACCTGGATGCCTCTTACTCCACCTCAAAGGCAGAGCAAATCAGGCACAACATTAATCTCTCTGCATCCCTGGAGCAGCAGCTGTTCTCTAGGTCACATCAAAGGGGACAGTGGCTTTCACATGGAGCAGTTAGAGACCCTTTAGCAGTGCAATGGGAGAGTACAACAAGATGAAACCTGGGACTGTGGAGTTTTAAGGCCAGAATGGGGAGCGGGAGAGACAGGCAGGCAGACTAGGTCCCTTCATGCGACAGGAAATTTCAGGGAGCGCACCTTGAAAGGCCTGTCGTAAAATGCTCGTGGCTGGGGGAGCATTTCTGCATATCTGTGCCTGAGAAGACTAATTTATTTCATGGCAGTTGGATGGTGTCTCGTTACAGGTGCTCAGCTGATAAATGGGAAACTGGAAACAGGAGGCGTGTGTCACGAATATAGCTGTCGGGTTGTGTGATTTCAGGTGCAGGGAGGCTGTGTGGGGCTCGTTGTTGGGAGCGACACCATGCGCCACCAAGCCACAAGCTTTGGTTCCTTTGGGCCCCGGGGTGATTGCGCAAACCTTGCATGAATGGATGTGTGCAATTGAATTAGCCAGGCCCTGGAGACTGTCTGCCCACAACTCCACCTTGAATAATCCAATGCATACAGGTTCTGGAAGAGAGGAAGTCAGCAGCAGCAGCAGCAGGGAAGTGGTGACTTGGAGAAATGAGTGGGTTTCCTCCCCTGGAAATGCTGCCTCCATCTCCAATTGCGTTCCTTACTCTAGATTAAAATCCTGCCTCTGCAATATTCTCTCACTGCCACCTAGCTGTGCCGTTCATTTTTTATTTTATATTTTGTGTTAATATCCCCCCTCTTCTCCAAGGAGCTCCAAGTGGTACACGTGGTTCTGCCCCATTTAATTTAATCCCCAAAACAACCCTGTGAGGTAGGTTAAGCTGAGAGGTGGTGAGTGGCAGAAGGTCACCCGGTGAGCCTCGTGGCCAAGTGGGGATTTGAACCCTGGCTCTCCCAGGTCCTAGGGACGTGGGTGGCGCTGTGGGTTAAACCACAGAGCCTAGGACTTGCCGATCAGAAGGTCGGCGGTTCGAACCCCTGCGACGGGGTGAGCTCCCGTTGTTCAGTCCCTGCTCCTGCCAACTTAGCAGTTCACAAGCATGTCAAAGTGCAAGTAGATAAACAGGTACCGCTCCAGCGGGAAGGTAAACAGCGTTTCCATGCATTGCTGGTTCGCCAGAAGCGGCTTAGTCATGCTGGCCACATGACCCGGAAGCTGTATGCCAGCTCCCTCAGCCAATAAAGCGAGATGAGCGCCGCAACCCCAGAGTCAGCCACGACTGGACCTAATGGTCAGGGTCTCCCAGGTCCTAATAATTCAACACTTACCACTCCATCCCACACTGTTTTTCCTTTGCCTGCATCGATTGTGTCTCTGGCAAAAAGGGCACCCTGACCTTGTTTCAGGGGTGCTGTGCCTCCATCTTCAGCCATCTCCAACTCTTCTCCGTCTCACAGCTTTGGGTGGGAAACTAAGTCCTGTTTCATGGCTTTGATAAGTTAAGGAGGGGATCAAGGAGGGAGGAGAAATTAATGCGAAAATTCAACATTACTTCAGCAAGATTTTTGTGTGTGTTGAGTCCCTAATGGGAACAACAACAAAAAAGAAAAAAAACATTTAAATGAATTCTTGTTTTGAAATGTTAAACCCTGCAGGCAAAGTAAGAACCTCCTTGAGATGGCAAGCAGAGAGCTGCTGTGTACCTTTTTAGAACTTTTTGCCATACAAAAAAGCACCTGCTTTAAGTCATGCAACTTCCTCTTATTAAACACCTAGAAGGACTTTCTTCCCTCTACCAGGGGTCAGCAAACGTTTTCAGCAGGGGGCTGGTCCACTGCCCCTCAGACCTTGTGGGGGGCCAGACTATATTTTTTGGGGGGGGGGGATGAATGAATTCCTATGCCCCACAAATAACCCAGAGATGCATTTTAAATAAAAGGACACATTCTACTCATGTAGAAACACGCTGATTCCAAGACCATCCGCGGGCCGGATTTAGGAGCTGATTGGGCCGGATCCGGCCCCTGGGCCTTAGTTTGCCTACCCATGCCTATGCAAACTCCCTTCCAGGCTGGACTTGAGGATTTTCAGAAGTTCAGCCCAGCAGTAGGGAGCCATGAGTTGGAACATGTTCATTAAATGATCTGGCGTGAGGGGAAGCGTAGAACATCTGCTTTGCATCCAGAAGGTCACAGGTTCAGTTCCTGATGGCATCTCAAGGTAGAGCTGGGGGAAACTCCCTGTCTGAAATCCTATACAGTGGTACCTCGGGTTAAGTACTTAATTTGTTCCGGAGGTCCGTTCTTAACCTAAAACTGTTCTTAACCTGAAGCACCACTTTAGCTAATGGGGCTTCCTGCTGCCGCCACTGCATGATTTCTGTTCTCATCCTGAAGCAAAGTTCTTAACCTGAAGCACTATTTCTGGGTTAGCAGAGTCTGTAACCTGAAGTGTATGTAACCTGAAGCGTATGTAACCCGAGGTACCACTGTATAGCCCCTGCATGTATTAATAGCTGCCACCATGGGCAGCTTTGAAAGGCGCTTAAACAAATTCATGGAGAATAAGGCTATCAATGGCTATTAGTAATAATAGCTATATATTGTCTCTAAGAACATCGTAGAAAGGTTTGCATCCACCCACACCCTCCGAATAGAAGGACTCTGGGTCACCGAGAAGTTTATGGGCTAAGAAGGTTGAGAACAGACAAAGAGAAGAACTTTCTGGCATTTCAGAGTTAACTTGTGGAACTTGCTGCCTCAGGACATCACACTTGCCAATGACCTAAATGGCTTCCTTGATTGGTTGGTTGTACTTCACCACTTCCATTATCGCAGGATGGGTTTGCAAGTAAAAAGAAACCCATAAAAATATAATCAATATTTAAAATAGGGAAGAAGACAAAAATCCTGCAAAGGAACAGATTCACTGCCGACAGTCTGACTCCTGCCCCCATTTAAGTGCCAGATCCATGCAGAAAAGTCTACCAACAGCTATTTTCCATTAAATAAATGAATACAGTCATTTTTATTCTGCATTTAAAGGGTTTTTATAGACTGCTTCCATAATTAAAACATCAAAGCAGCAATCAAACATTAAAGCAGCAATCAGAATGATTAAAATGATATCAAAGGACCCTAAAAGCACATGGGGACAAATAGCGCCGGCAGAAGCAAGGCCACCACCTCAAGCGTCGCTCTGAGGGGAGGAGCCACAGGAGAGAGCTCTGTCTGGTTTCATGGTGGTAGCTGGCACTCCTCCTTCCTCAAAGGGAGCCTAGAGCAGCCCACAGGGATAGCGCAGCATAAAAATGGTTTTATTTTATTTTTTAAAATAATATTTATTAAAAGTTTCAGAATTACAGAAAAAAAGAAAAAAATAGGAAACAACACTACAATACATAAAAAAGAAGAAAAAAAACAAAGCATAAAAACCAATACAACAATACAGCAAAAAGATAAAAAAACGGAAAAAAACCCGACACAAATCCATGTTACATATCTTTAACTTCCATTTGCTTGTTTCATTGACCTCCTTACACCTCCCTTTTTGTATTCTAGTTTAATTAGTTATTTTCAGCAAATTCTTTCCATCTTTCTCAATTTTTATTGAATAATTTATCTTAACAATTTAACCTATTAATTAACTCAACAAATCCTTTCCATCTTTCCCCATATTCTGTTATTCAAATTACCTTAATTTATTTAACCTTATCTTACCGTAAAATACCTTAGAGCTTGAAACTTAATACTCAATTATACATAACTCCTTATATCATTTCTACTAAAGCCATATAGTTTCATTCCAACATTTTCCCTAATATTCATTAATTTTAGGCTAATTCCCTAAATAAAAATTTTTCTTTATAAATTTTCTTCCAATCTTCATCCAGCGTCTCTTCTTCCTGGTCTCGGGTCATGTCAGTCCTTACTGTCCATTCCATCTAGTCCATCAACCTGGTAATCTTATGTCTGAGGCTCTTAACTCTCTTCCATGTCCCTTCTGCAGATCTTCTTCTTCTTGTTTATACCTGCACTTTTCCTTGTCTTTTGTTGGTCTCTTTCTTAATTTCTTTCCTTTCTCCTTGAGGAGTAGGTCTCTGGGAGGTTCCAGCCCAAGATTATCTCCATCTCCCTTCATCAAACCAGCCCATTCCCCACAGTCCCACTCCCCACAGTCATCAATGTAATCCAAAAAATATTTAAGAGCATATTTCAAAGTCCCTCCGAAGTTAAGAACCTCCTCAGCTCCAGACTCACCCTGGCCCACTCCAACTTCAATCTTCAAAAACAGCGGCTTATGCTCCTGCAGGGCCTTGGGTCTCTCCATTTGTATTATTTGAGGTGCAACCGCAACTTCCTCCATTATCTTCTGCACTTGCCCCATCAATACAGGTTCCTGAGTTGGTCCCTGAATGGTTTCTGTATCAATATTCCCTGTTTGTCCACAGTTATTGACCACAACAGTCATCAAATCCATTTTCTCATTCATCAGATCCATCTTCTCATGCATCTGTTCCAACAAAGCACTTTGTCTTGCATAAAGCAAGCACCAAAACTTCCTCCCAGCTCATTTTTATACGAGGTCAAAAGGACTGGTCCCACGATCTTAATCTCACAGCTGTAGAGTCTCAAGTAGGCTGCAGCAACAATTTAACAAGCTCCCTCTAGAGGAGAAAATTTCTATTTGTATCCATCTTTTTAAGGCAAGTCCAACAAAGGAAAATTACTTTCATATTTCAGATATTTTGTTTCTTTAGAATGCAAAAGGCAACATTGGAATCAGTTTATTTCTCTTCTTTAGCTATCTGTCAAAGTATTCCATTCACAGTCAGTGAACCTTTCCAACAATTTCTGTCTCTGACCCCCCGTTCCCAGGTTTGAGACGGTGGAAACTTATCTTTCTTCACTCCCTCTCCTGCAGGCTTAAACAAAGATTCCCCCCCCCCTTTTCTCCTGCTTCCAAGGGGGTTTTAGTGGTTATAAATGAAGGAAATTTAGCTTTTTTTAACGACTTTCCAGACTTTAGCTTACAAGGTTTTTGCTTCAGTCTATGTACAAAAAGCGGAAGGCGGACTTCCTGTTTGAACCTTCCCGCTTCGGTGCCAAATTAGGGTATTTCTTGATCCAATTTTCTGTTTCTACTCACGGGTACTTGTTTTAAATCCAATTGTCCACAGGAAAAAGTCAGCGCTCTCCGGCAATGGCTGTGCGGCTTCACTCCGTGAAAGTAGCAATCAGTTCGCAGCACCGCGCCGCTCACCCCACTTCACTCCGGAACCCCGAAATGGGGTTCCCCGTGAGTAGGGGAGGCGCTCCTGGTGCCCTGCCAAACCCCACGTTCCCAGGCTTCCTCCGCCTGGGATTTCTAGCGGGTCCCCACCTTCGCCGCGGCGGGAAGACCCAGTTTCCACGGAGCCAGTTCCTCCGGTCGGAGGAACTCCACCATTCGCCGATGGCGCTAACCCGGAAGTCCCCCATAAAAATGGTTTTAAACAATGCGACAGCACAAGAATGGGAGCCTTTTTTATTCCAGGGGCTGCATTTCCATCTGGGCAACCTTCTGGGGGCCACGCGCCAGTGGCTGATGGGAACAGAGTGAAATATACTCGGAGTCGAGTGTGGATTTCATGCTCTTTATTCAGCTCATAGTAGTGAGGAATGGAAGTTCCCCCAAAATATCTGCTTTATATACATTATTTACACAATGGGCCGCACGTGATTGGCTAATTCTGGGATTCTTCTGTAGGCCAATCAGGTTGCGGATTCACTTCCACCTGGAGCTGGATTGGGTGGCTCCTGCGGACCAATCATACTGCTGCATTGTTCTAGGACCAATCAGACTGCTGCCTTTTGGATCCTATTCAACTCGGTACATAACAGAGGCAAAAGGAGGTGGAGCAACAAATGTAAATTTTGCCTTTGTGCTATAGGCTGGTTTCTACACTCTCACCCATGTATCCTGCATGAAGAGCATGGCTTGGGGAGAGTTCTGAGGGCCAGGTGTGTGTTTCATTCATTCTATTTCTATGCTGCTTTTCACTCACATGAGTCCCAATGCGGCTTACATACAATAAATAATATAGTAGAACATCACAATCACAACATAAATTATATAAAATTATATATATATAATATATATTATATTATATATATAAATTATATAAGTCCTAAATAAACAATATTAAAACATTAAAAACCACAGCACAACCACAAGAAAAGTCATAAAGTTCACAAAGCATTACATGACTCATAATCCACAAAACAATATTAATAATCATAAACTCAGAAGCAAGTCCCACAGTAGGGCTTACTCCTGAGTAAGAGCAGCAGCTCAGCCTAAATCAGTGTTGAAACCAAGGGGTTGTGTCCAGTGTTAATCCCTTTCAGAGTAGATCCATTGAAATTAATGAACACAACTGACTCAGATGCATTCATTTCAATGGGTCTCCTCTGAGTATGACTTGAGTGGTGGTGGGGTTATTTCCTTGACTCCCCTTTCTCTCTCTTTACCCTTTCTTTGATTTGAGGGGCTGGGAAGGTCCAGGGCCGGATCCTGCCTCATTTCCTGGCCAGCATGCTTCCCTGGTTGCATTTTCTGAGCTGTGACACTGTCTGTGAGCCTCTGAAGGGGAGTGGAGATGCCACGGTCCTGGTTTCAGGGGGAGCAGCTGCAGCAGAGGAAGGCTGCCGGTGGGATTCTGACCTCTGCTGAAGAAGCCTTTTTTTAAAAAGCCTATGTACTATGTGATTCCTTCATTTCCACCTCGCTTGCCTGGCGTACAATGACTTCTTTCACATCAGGTGGTCGCTTCCTGGCTGGAGGTTTTCTTCTTCTCATCTATTCCCCATCCCCCCTCATTTTGATGGAACCTTCCTTTTGCACATGGGGGCGCTTAATGATTCCTTCCTTTTCAAAGATGCAGTGCAAAGCAGAGAGTCTTTGAGGACACATGTATTTGGTTTGCTCACGACACAGGAGCTCATGATCCTGTGAGGGCTCCTGAGGACTTTCTCCTAAGAGAGAGATTTGCAGGCAGGCAGGCAGCTCCTTGGTGGGTAAAGGACCAGGCCCCATCCCCCTTCCTCCTTCCTCCTTCCAGCCACCCCTGGCTATGTCTCAGGCAGCCATTTCTGCTGACTAGGGCTCCCCATTTCCAGAAAGCTCCCTTTGCTCCTCTTTTAAGGTGCTGCAAGATGCTTTGTGTTTGCACGAGAGGCTCACTCGGGTGCAGGAAGTGTTTATTCTTTGCCTCATTTCCCCCCGTTTTGCCAAGTGCCTTCATGCCTTATCTGGGCTTCCAGCCTTTGTCCACTGGGGGTGTTTTGTTGTGCTGTTTTATTCATTTGGTAAGATGCTGCCTGGGGCAGGATTTGTTCTGCCCATGAAGCACACCAGCCTCTCTCCACCTGGCGCCTTCCAGATGTTTTGAACTACAGTTCCCATCAGCCCCAGGCAGCCTAGGCTGATGGGACCTGTAGTCCAAAACATCTGGAAGGTGCCAGGTGGAGGAAGGCTGCCCTAATAATTACCTTCTCCCTCATGATTCCTCAAATCCAGTGTGGTGTAGTGGTTAAGAGTGGTAGTCTCGTAATCTGGTGAACCGGGTTCGCTTCCCCGCTCCTCCACATGCAGCTGCTGGGTGTCCTTGGGCCAGTCACACTTCTCTGAAGTCTCTCAGCCCCACTCACCTCACAGAGTGTTTGTTGTGGGGGAGGAAGGGAAAGGAAATTGTGAGCCGCTTTGAGACTCCTTCGGGTAGCGATAAAGCGGGATATCAAATCCAAAACTCTTCTTCTTCCACAGCTATGGAACTCTTTCCCTGAGGCGTGTCTTCAAAACCTGGCCTCTCTCGGCTTTGTTTCAGCCAGGTCTGTTCAGTTGTGGGCTGGGTCTTCCTCAGGCTGGTTCCCTCCAGATGCTTTGGACTACAACTCCCATCAGCCTCAGCATCGTTCAGCTCTGCTGGTTGGGACTGGTGGGAGTTATAGTCTCAAACATCTGGAAGGCACCAGGCTGTTACAACATATACATCCATGTGCCCATTCCACAAGACAAGGCAGGCATGTGCATTGTGGTATTTGGGGAGATGTATTTGCACAAACGAAAAGTATGAGGTTGAAATTATTCCATGCAGAAATGATCCTTGGTAAACAGCTAAGGAGGACGGAGGAGAGCCTCCCAGTCCCACCCCCTGCCCTGCATGACAGCAGCTCAGTTTGTGGCTGGTGCTATGAAGAACTGTCCACAATAAAGAATAAAACAATTCTAGAGTTAGAAAAGGGGTGCGGGTGGCGCTGTGCGTTAAACCACAGAGCCTAGGATTTGCCAATCAGAAGGTTGGCGGTTCGAATCCCCGCGACGGGGTGAGCTCCCTTTGCTTGGTCCCTGCTCCTGCACACCTAGCGGTTCGAAAGCACACAGTGCAAGTAGATAAATAGGTACCACTCCGGCGGGAAGGTAAACGGCGTTTCCGTGCGCTGCTCTGGTTCGCCAGAAGCGGCTCAGTCATGCTGGCCACATGACCCGGAAGCTGTACGCCAGCTCCCTCGGCCAATAAAGCGAGATGAGCGCCGCAACCCCAGAGTCGTCCGCGACTGGACCTAATGGCCAGGGGTCCCTTTAGCTTTACCTAGAGTTAGAAAAGACATAAGGGAGTCATCAAGTCCAACCCCCTCCAATGCAGGGATCACAGCTAATCACAGCTTCAGGAACTCTAAGAAGCAACACACCCTGCAAGCAGAAACAGAGCGTGTCAAGGCCAGCAAAATAGAAAGGCTGGCCTATTTGAAGTATTAGGATTTTTAAAAAACCTGTTAGCTCTCCAGCTGTGGACAAGTTTCTAAAGCCCTCTGGTGCCAGCTTTTAAAAAGAGAAAAGTCACATCTCTTTAAGGACGGTAGCCGCATCACTTAGGTTCCCTTTGGCCAAGATACACCCACCTGCCCTATATCTGGTACTGTGCATGGGGCAGGTGTGGGGCTTGTAGAGAGGCGGCTGGGTTGAAAGGGGCTTTACAAGCACCGACCACCAGCTGATTGGAGATGCCTGCAAAGCACCATGCTTGATCTCAATCTGCCCAGGCAAAAATGGGCCACTTGTGGTCATTGTGGTGTCAGGTGATTGACAGGTGTGCAGCCCCACCCACCTTTCAAACCTGACCCACTGGAGGTGTGTGGGGGGGAATCAGAATCCAGCCCACCCTGATTCTTCTTCAGCTCAAAGGAGCTGCTTCCCAGTGGCTATAAAAATCCTTCTGTGACCACTGAATCATAGAACTCTGTAGAGTTGGAAGAATCCCAAGGGTCAACTAGTCCAGCCCCCTGAAACGAGATGTGACGGCCTGGAGATCACCCATCATGGGCCATGGTCAAATAGGTAAAGGGACCCCTGACCATTAGGTCTAGTCGTGACAGACTCTGGGGTTGTGGCGCTCATCTCGCTTTATTGGCCGAGGGAGCCGGCGTACAGCTTCCGGGTCATGTGGCCAGCATGACTAAGCCGCTTCTGGCGAACCAGAGCAGTGCACGGAAATGCCGTTTACCTTCCTGTCAGAGTGGTACCTGTTTATCTACTTGCACTTTGACGTGCTTTTGAACTGCTAGGTTGGCAGGAGCAGAGACCGAGCACCGGGAGCTCACCCTGTCACAGGGATTCGAACCGCGCACCTTCTTATCGGCAAGCCCTAGGCTCTGTGGTTTAACCCACAGCGCCACCTGCGTCCCATGGTAAAAGAGCAACTGCTAAAATAATGCATTTTGAGGGTTGCTCCTGTTGCTGATGGGAAATAGACCCCTGCTCCTTCCTCCATCAGGGTGGTGGGGAGCTGTGCTGTTGCTGCCTCTCCAACTCCAAGAGCCAAGATTTTTAAATTTGAAACATGTTAATTGAGGCGGGGGGGGGGGGGGAGAGGAGGAGGCTGTGTCTGGAAGTGGAGCGAAAGAGCGGAAATCTTCCCATAAACAGCTTTGGAAGATTACGCAGGGAAAAAATAGGGCTATGCTGATTAGAGCTTATTGTCCTCTCCAATCAGGAGCGCAAGCAAAGACGCCTGGCTCCACTTATCACTGCAGCAAATGCACCTTATTAGGAGAGTCATTATTTTATGAGGCTGTGTAGTCCGGGGAGGACAGCAAACATCCAGCCCAAGGCACTTCTCTGCTCCTCCATGCTGGCATTGGAAAGTGCAAGGCTGTGTAGGCAAAGGTGCAAAGCTTTGGCCATGCTTGTGAAATGTGAAGGATGGGGCTTGTTTGGGAGCCATGGGAGCAAAGACGGTGTTATTTTGATTAGGAAGGCCTATCTGACGGTAAGAGATGCTTGACAGTGGAACAGACTATTTTAGAAGCTGGAGTACTCTCCTTCCTTGGAGGCTTTTAAATAGAGGTCAATTGGCCTTCTCCAGGGAATCTTTAAGCTGTGATTCCTGCATTGTAGAGGGTTGGACTAGAAGACCCTTAGGGTCCCTTCCAAAATCTACAGTTTTATGGTTAAGTTTTTAACTTAAGCGACCTGGTTTACTATTTTTTGCCCAGACCCAAGAGAGAGGCATGCTTAGCTTTAACCTAAGCACGCATCCTTTCAGCTGGAACTCAGATTTTCTGTCTCATTCCTATTGAGACCAAATTAGCTTGACTTTAGGCAGCGACCATGTGCTATCACACACATTTAGAGCACATGGCTTTTCCCAAAGAAACCTGAGAGAGAGAGCTAACAGAGCTGCAATTTTCAGCACCCTTAACAAACAACAGGGTGGGGGAACTGTGCCAAAGCCAACCAAATGGATTTGAACCAATATAAATGTAAAATCCTCCTTTTCGCGAGGCAAGATCAGATGCACAAATACATCTGGTGGGTGGCACCTTCCTTGATTTTAAAAAATGGGAAAGGACCTGGGGTTTTAGTAGACTAATTGAACATGAGCCAGCTATGTGGTACAGCTGCAACAAAGAGCTAGTGTGATTCTGGGCTACATCAACAAGAAGTATACTATCCAGAAGGTGAGAAGTCATGGCCTCATTGTGTTCTACTTTGGTCAGACTTCACCTGATGTTCTGGGTCCACTTCTAGGCATTCCTCTTTAAGGATATTGGTGCCTTCGGATGTTTCAAAAGGGGAGAGCATCGGAGATGGTGAGGAGCCTGAAGGGTCAAACCCTAGGAGGAAAGGTGGCAGGAGAAGTTGGGCATTTTGAGATGAGGAGGCAATATAGTCATCACATATAGGAGGACTCTCACAAAGGTGATGGACCTCATTTCTGTTGCTCCAGAAGGCAGGAAACAGAACAGCAGGGGTGAATTGCATGAAAAGGTATTTTGATTAAACATCAGGATTCCATGATTGTGAGCTGTTCTGAGAAGACTTTGTTTTGGAAAATGTCATAGCTGTGATTCCATACCCTCCAACAGTTCTCCGATGAAGAAATCAAAACAATAATAATAAATAAATAATAGCAGCCACAATAACGGATGAGGTGAATGAGCCGTGGAATGGGTTTTGTATTACCTGAGTATTCGTGGGTCTTGTGTTCATCAGACAATCGCTCTGTTAAATCCTACAGACAACTCTAGAAAATTGATTGTTGTGACAACGCCACGGACACCAGCTCATAGGTATTCCTTTGAGCGTTTGCAGTGGTTGCAAGTGGAATTATGCCAAGACACAGGCTATGCAGATGCTAAGCAGAGAGTCACCCTGTACTCTGCTGCTCTCCTCCAGGCAAAAAATGGGGGCCTTCAGAGGAGAGGCATCTGTGGACTTCAAAGCAAGAAGTGCCTAGTTTGGATCTAGATTTCTGCAACGAGAGAGTAACAGTGATTGGATACATCAATGCTAAACCACCACGTCCATAAATTTCCTAGGATATAGTTGAACTAGCATCAATTTAATGGAGAGGAGGGATATCAATTACTACTAACTAAGATGGCTATGCTTTGCCTCCACAGTTGGAGGCAGCAATGCTTCAGAATGCCAATGACTGGAAGCCGCAGGAGGGGAGAGTGTGCTTGTGGTCAAATCCTGCTTGTGGGTTTCCTATAGTGGCATTTGGTTGGCCACTGTGAGAACAGGATGCTGGACTAGATGGGCCATTGGCCTGATCCCAGCAGCCTCTCCTTAGGTTGTTATGATGGGCAGGTGTTGCATTTATATGTCTGGTAGAGGCTCCTCACGCAATGATTCAAATGTGACAGCCTCAACCTCAGAGGGACTCTGTGAAATTAACCAAGAACGAGACAGAATCTCACAGGGGCACCTGAAGTTCAATTCAGTTGTTTCTCTGCTAGCAGTTGGATTTTTCAGAAATCAGCCTTGTTCATTTTTCCTGCCTGTGTGTTGGGATTGCACTTCCTTCACTCAAGACCTGAAGCTGTGTGTTCATATGTGACAGCCCTGATTTAGCCCCCGTGTCCTGTTTTGATGGAGAAGGTTTGGCCTGAAATCCCCAAATGATGATTTTTTGCAGAAAGCGAGCAGGACATCTGCAAGCCTTTAGATCTGACTCCTTGTAAGTGGAGGGAGGTTGGTCTTGCCCCACCGTTTAATTAACATGGTGAGGAAAGAAAGCGACATCCCTTTTCTAGATAATTGTTTTTAAAAATGAGGCAGCCTCTGGTTTGGAGATGTCGCTGGGGAGGCAGATTTCCACTCCTCGGCTATTAGGTTCCTGCATGTATTAATAACTCAATTTTCTGTAATAATGGGGTCGCGGCGACCTGTGCTTCCTTCCTGCAACCAAGAGAGCGAAGGATCTAAATGGGAATTTGGATTTTCTCTGAGCTGCTCCCGCTCCTTCCTCTTCTCATAACTCCTCAGATGCCAGAAGTTGCAGTGGCCTGCGGTGATGCCAATCCCCAGCACAGCAGGGCTGCCTTATCCAGACAAATAACCCAAGTGTGGGTAATGGGACACAAATACCAGGGGGTGGAAGGAGCGTCTCTTTCCCCAGCGCTGACGGATTC
This sequence comes from Podarcis pityusensis, assembly GCF_964106645.2. Taxonomy (NCBI): domain Eukaryota; kingdom Metazoa; phylum Chordata; class Lepidosauria; order Squamata; family Lacertidae; genus Podarcis; species Podarcis pityusensis. The sequence goes on along the minus strand of NC_138039.1, from coordinate 26,445,138 downwards.
CTTATTAAAGTCCTTCATGGCAGGAACTCTGCTTTCCTGACACATCCTCCGTTGCCTGGCTTGTTCCGCAGGAGGCTGCCTGGAGGCTCTTGCGGCTTCTGCCGAGTGCAATGTTGTCTTTTAAAAAAATGCATTCTGAAGCATTCCTCTGCGCTCCGTTCATTATGAATATTTGAATGGTGCTAAGTGGCTTGTTCTGGTGGCACAAACGTGTCTCCGGCGTGTCCTTAATTGGGAGCCACGGAGGAGCAGGAAACAGATGGCCACGACGGCAGAGGGATTGACGCACCCTGGGCTCGGGGGCAAATGAGGTCAGCGCTCCTGGGTTTCTCCTTTGTTTTGGAGGAGGTGCCATAGTACAAGCTGGTTAGGGCTTTTTCTCCAACTCTGATGGCTTTGGAGGCAGAGAAGGAAGGAGACCTGGACTTACCTTGCCTCTTCACTCACTGTGAAATGTTAAACTCCAGAACTTGCTCCCACAGGAGGCCACCAACTTGGATGGCCCTAAAAGAGGATTGGACAAATTCATGGAGGAGGAGAGGGCTATCGATGGCCACTAGCCATGATGGCTGTGCTCTGCCACCACAGTTGGAGGAAGCAATGCTTCTGAATACCAGTTGCTGGGAACCAAGGAGGAAAGAGGGGTCTTGTGCTCGAATCCTGCTTGAGTGTTTCCCATTGGGGTATCTGGTCAGCCACTGTGAGGACAGGAGGCTGGAATAGATGGACCATGGGCCTGATCCAGCAGGGATCTTCTTAGTTTTTAAGAACTGGAACACAAGAAGTTGCCTTAGACCAACACCACGTTTGCACCGTACATTTAAAGCACTTTGACACCGCTTTATTTTAAATTATTTTTAAAATAAATTTTATTTTTCAGTTTTTCAAATTGACAGCAATAACCGTCAAATACGAGTGCATACATAGTTGTAGTTGTTTAGACTTCACTCCTCCCCTTCCTTGGTTCCCTATACAAACTTTTTCAAAAAACGGTATCTCTTCCTTAGCACCTTTTGTTTATTACTCTTGTAAGTCTTCCAAAGTCACCTTTTAACCACTAGATTTTAAATTAATCCTGCTAATGTATTGAAATGTTTACAATATATATTTTTAATGATCCACATGTCTCCCCCATTCTTTGTTGAAAGTTCTTTCTTCTTGAATTCTTAATCTTCCCGTAAGTTTTGCCATTTCTGCATAGTCCATTAACTTTACTTGCTTTTCTTCCTTTGTTGGGACAGTGTCCTCTTTCCACCTCTGGGCAAAGAACATCCTGGCAGCCATGGCTGTATACAAAAACAATTTTACCTGTCCTAATATCACTATGACACCACTTTAAACCGTCATGGCTTCCCCCAAAGAATTATGGGAGTTGTAGCTTGTTAAGGGTGCAGAGAGTTGCTAGGAGACCCCTATTCTTCTCCCAGAGCAGTTTAACAATCAATCCCTCTTCCCAGGGAACTCTGGGAATTGTAGCTCTGGAAGGGGAATAGGGGTCTCCTAACAATGCTAAGCACCTTCACCAAACTACAACTCCCAGAATTCTTTTTTGGGGGGTGGGGGGAGGATGGAGAAGAGTCCAAGAACAAAGTGGAGGGTTTTCAGCATGTTGACATTTGCCCAAATGAGCAAAAGAAAAGTTGGAAGTGGGAATCTGTCCCACTGAGAGCACCTGGTGAGAGGGTGAAGGCAGATGAAAGACTTTTGAAATCCAGCGCACGAATTAAAATTTAAAGAGATAAAGACTCTAATTTGGGGCTTAAGGAACCAAGAGGCACTTGAAGCTCATTTCTCTTAAGTAAGTTCTCTTCCTGCGGGCTTATATAAACATATGGAGAAAAAAGACCTCCCATAATGAGCCTTGAAGGGAGAGATTAAAATGTCAGTTAACAGGAAGGAGGATTAGAGAGGAAAAAGGAATTAGCCTCAAAATGTATTTGCCTCAAATATGTCAAGATCACCACTCAAAAGTTGAGATTAAAGATTCAAGAAACTTTGCACCCTTCCCTCCCTTGACTTTCTGAGCAGTTCTGAAAGCATAGCAAGAGTAGTGATGATGTAAGAAGCGCCCTGAAGCTGCAGGATGAGGCCGAAAGGAGCCCATCTAGTTCTGCTTCCTGTTCTCACAGTGGCAAACCAGATACTGCAATGGGAAGCCCACAAGCAACAGCAGCTCTCCAACAGCAGTTTTCCATCTTATGGTATTAAGAGGTAGACTGTCTCTGGATATGGAGGTTCTGCTGTCATAGCAGACCTCCTTAAGATGAGAAGCCCACATGCAGGACCTGAGGGCAATGCATCTGGAGGGTACCAGAATGGGAGAGGCTCCTGCAAACCACCCTTAGATCAAATCTATGCTGACAGGTGCCATAAGAAAGCTGCAGAGATAGTGCAGGATAGTACACACCCTGGAAATGATCTCTTTCAGCTTCTGCCTTCTGGAAGAAGGTATAGGGTTATAAAGACCAGGACTAGCCGCCTGAGAAACAGTTTCTACGCAAATGCAATTCTGGTTCTAAACGCAGCATAAGGAGTCTCTATAGTATATTGTATTTTAAAATGGGGTTTCAGAGTTTTTAGGGGTTTTTGAATGTTTTATGTAGATTTTCAATTTCATTGTTCTGTATGGGACAATGACAATAAAGATATCGTATATCTTTTTTTTTTTAATGATATTTATTAAAATTTCACAAAGAAAGAATCACATCAACAAAAAAAAGAAAAATTCAAGAATAAAAAGAAAAATACACAATGCAAAATACAATAAGAAAAAAGAAATAAAGAAAAAACAGTTAAAAACAATTCCCTCTTTTCATCACTACTTTTACATTTACTTGTTTCCCGGACCTCCTCATACCTCCCTCTTTTGTATTCCAGTTCAGTTTGTTAGTCCAGCAATTCCTTTCCCTCCTTTTTAATCCCAATCCTTAATCTTAATATAGTATAACATTAAATTTTTACCTATTAAAAACCAATTTTTCCATTCTTTTAACCTTTTTAATACTAATCCTTAATCTTGATATATTCATAACTTTAAAGCCTGTACAGCTAGAAGCCACTTAATTTCAATCCAACATCACTCTAACATTCATTAATTTTGCAATATTTCTGTAAATAATCTTTGAATTTCTTCCAATCTTCTTCCACCGACTCTTCTCCCTGGTCACGGATTCTGCCAGTCATTTCCGCCAATTCCATGTAGTCCATCATTTTCATCTGCCATTCCTCCAGTGTGGGTAAAGATATCGTATATCGTATATCATATATGAATAACTCCACAGCCTTTGCTCTGTAACCCTCAAAAACAGCATCAACATAAGCAGCAGCTGCTGGATCAGGCCAATGGCCCATCTTGTCCAGCATCCTGCTCTCAAAGTGGTCAACCAAATGCCTGTGGGAATTCCACTAGCAAGGTTTCAAGTACAAGAACCCTCTCCTTTCCTGTGGTTTCCAGCAACTGGTATCCAGCATTGCTGCCTCCAAAAAACAGATTTGGTATCATAGAATTGTAGAGTTGAAAGGGGACCACGTGGGTCATCGAGTCCATCCTCCTGCAATGCAGGAAACTTTTGCCCAACGTGGGGCTCAAACCCACAACCCTGAGATTAAGAGTCTCGTGCTCTAATAACTGAACTGTCTGCCCAATCCCAATCACATTGCTTGTGGCTCTGAGGACTGGCAAGGCTGATTCTTTCAGCCTTGGAGGTGGTGCCGTCAGCTGGGCTCGCTTTGTCCTCACCTGCGCCTAGTCATGTCCTCTTCAGTCATTTAACATACAGCGGAAGTGCAAGGCAAGGAATGAGCCAGGCTGCTGCTGCTGCTGTGATGGAACAAACCAATTTGGCAAACTTGAGGGGGGAAAGAATGGTATTTGCATGGGCGGATCTTGCCGGTGGTTTAACCAACCATCACCTTTGCAGAGTGGCTTGATGACTAACAGAGCCTCCCAATTGCCTGGGCTGGATGGTGTCATTTGCTTGCAGAGGGCTGATTAGGAGATCTCATCCCCAACTGCCTGAAGCTGGCGGCATTATCAAAAGTAATTACATAAATACCACTGTGACACCAGCCAGAATCTCATTAATTTCTCTTTTATATCTAAAGAACAATTGAGTTGCAGTTAGGAATATTAATGCCATCCTCCTTGCCTGAAAACCTGTGCAGTGAAGATTGTACCCAACATATCCTAAAAAGGGAAGCAAAAGAAAACTCCCCGCCCCCTCCATGAAAGCATGTTTTCTGCTGCTCCAGAGGGCAGGATCCGGACCAAGGGATTCAAATGACAAGAAAGAAGATGCTGAAAAGCATTGAGGTCCACCTCCAAGGGTCTTCCGGTGGTTCCCTCACTGCGATAAGTGAAGTTACAGGGAACCAGGCAGAGGGCCTTCTTGACAGTACTGCCCTCAGAGTGGAACAGCCTCCCATCAGATGTCAAGGAGATAAAGAACTGCAGAACTTTTAGAGGGCCACCTTGTATCAGGAAGTTTTTAATGTTTGACATTTTACTATGTTTTTATCTGTATTGTAAGCCACCCAGAGTGACTGGGAAAACCCAGGCAGATGGGCAGGGTATAAATGTTGTTGTTGTTGTTGTTGTTGTTGTTGTTGTTGTTGTTGTTGTGTTTGCCTGGGTAGACAAAGAAAGGGTTGTCTGAGTTCATGTAGGTACCTGTGAGCTTTGCAAAGCCAATTGTACAAAGGGAACTGTCACATCATTCATTGCTCTACCTGCCCATGCGCCACACTCCCACACCACCAGACGCCTACCCATGAGGGAATGTGGCTTTGGAGTTGAAACAGGTTCCCCATTCCTGCCCAGTTGCAAGAAATATCCCCACTGTCGCAAGGATGGGCTTTTTGGAAAGAAAGCAGTGTCTGAAGTGAGCTGCTCTTTCCAGATGATTATCTTAGAGCAGCTGCTTCCTTGGAGCTGGTTGTCAATAAAATGAAACCCACAGGGTCAAGCTCCTCTCTGATCCATGCAGGCAATCTGTGCGCATTTGCACACACAGGCTGGTGTTCCTAGTGGAGACGTGTCTATTATCCAGTGTTCAGTCAAGAGTGGCTCCTGCATTATTCCCCAAGGATGGGAGATCAGAAGCAGGCAGAGTGGTTTGCTTTTATTATGCCAACGCAAAATGATAAAAAATAATAATCTCAGGAATACGTAAAGGAAGCTGATTTGAAACACAAATAGTGACAATCTGTTTGCAAAGGGGAAGTTGCAAATGATTGAAAACACCTGCATTTTGCACTGCCGTGGAGCATTTGCAAATGAAGGGTTTTGGAAATGGTTGCAATGCTGAGAAATACCCAATTTCAATAACCCTCTTGGTTTGCTCTGCTGCTGAGCCAGCTCCTGGTGCTCAGGTGCAACAGAAAAGGGTGCAAATGGATGGAGACCACCTCTTACCCCCAGTTGGTGTCCAGAGGCAGCATCAGTGCTCTGGAATGAGTTTGCCTGCTAGGTCCCTGCTGACAATTTATGTGGAAACGTTGTGTCAGGGATTTCTGAAAGACTGGTGGTGCTTATTGAGCCGCTTTAGAACTGACATAGCAATGGGAAAGCAAACGCCTTCCTTTTTTCCAACCCCAGTTTCCAAATTGCAAAGGATTTAACACTCAAGTTAAGAGAGCAACCAAACAACTAAGACAGATGGAAATCTCATTTCGGTAAGATGAAAAACAGCAATCCCAAAAACCTCCTAATCTGGATCTCTGGAAGGGACTTGCCTCCCTTTTCAAGTTGTTACTTTCATAAGAATGCAGAGAATTCCTTGGAGGACACATTCTTAATGATTAATTTAAAACCTGTTTAATTCAAGTTAGGGAGATCAAAGAGGAAACAATTTTATGCATATCAGTGTTTGCTTTTTGACACTGGAACCTCATTTCTCTGCAATTCAGCAGGATGCGGTTTGACTTGTTTTCTGTGATGTTTTCTCTGTTGAAATTGAAATGGAAAACATCTTGCAGGCATCAGGATGAACTCCGAGCATCTTCCCCCTGCAAATCCTTTTAAGAAACATTGATGCAGGTTGGAGAAGAGAGTATGGGCTGCTGCCTGCTAGTGTCTGTTTCAAGTGGAAATCCTGCAGCCTCTGGTGCCTTCCAGGATTATTGGCAGCATTTGCTGTCACTACAGTAAAATACTATTTAAAGTTGCTGCAACAATATCAGAAGAATCCAGCTTTCAGGCTTTGCATGGCTGCCCAAGCAGAGAGAGAGAGAGAGAGAGAGAGAGAGAGAGAGAGAGAGAGAGAGAGTTCTCTATTGAATGAAGCATAAAGTTCTGCATTATAACTTTAGATCAAATTTTCAAGAAGGTGCAAACGTTTGCTTTTCCTCCGCTTCCTGGGATCTTGCTGTCTGCATGCGGAAATAATGAGAAACGTTACCATTTGTCATGGCAAGATAAAAAACAATGTCCCAAGGGATCTTGGAGGATCCTGTCTACCCTCCTTGCTCAGGATGGAACTACAGCATCCTTGACAGATGCTGTCAAATCTCTGCTTAAATATCCCCAGTGGAGGAAACACCATCACCTCCTGAGCGTGTCTGCTCCATTGCTAGATGACCCCTCTGGCCTCTGAGACTGTTTCTCACTGTCTCATAATACTATCTATTTCCTCCACACTGTTCATGATCTTATACATCTCTGCCATTCATGTGGAACCGGCTCTGTTACAGGTGCCACGTGATACCCGTTCTGTATTTGTAATAAATCAATATTTTCATAGGGAAGTACTTAACACTTCGGAACTCCCTGCCTATTGACACCAGGCAAGTGCTTCTGCTGGACTCTTGTTGCCACCTGCTAAAAACATATTTCTTTATAGACATGACTACCCAGATACGCAGAATGTGGATGTGTGTTTTAATCTGTTTTTAGTTTATCACTGATTTTTAATTCTTTTTGAATGCTTTAAATAGTTGTTTAATTTTTTTATTTTTGTATACTATTGTGAGGTTTGTTTGAGTTCAGAATCGGGCGGTGCTGCCATTTCAATAAATAAATAAATAAATAAATAAATAAAGGCATTGATTGCCCTCTCCTCCATGTATTTGTTCAATTCTCTTTTAAAGCCATCTAGGTTGAGTGGGGTACAAATAACATTATCAGTGCTTTTCTTCTAGGAAAAAAAGGTGCCAGTACTGTGTACCCTTGAGTACCGTCGGGGGGGGGGAGGCACTGATTATTATCATCATCACCACCACCACCATCATTATTAAACTTCTATAATGTCACCTCTTACATGCCTTTTCTCTAAACTTAAAAAAGAATCCTAAAAGCTGCAACTTTTCTTCATAGGGGAGTCATTCCATCCCCTTGATCGTTTAAATTACTCTTAAAGCCTTTCCCATCTCTACAATATCCTGGGGCGACCAGAACTGTGCACCGTATTCCAAATGCAGCCGCACCATACATTTGTGTAGCAGCATTAAGCAGCCCTTGCTAAGTTTCAGCATTTTATTCGGAAGGCTGTCTTTGTGATCTCCAGTGGGATGCCTGCTTCATTGCCTCCGTGATAACGCACAGCCACATCGCACGTGGTGTAAGGTGCCATTGTGAAAGAGTGTGGTGCCCATTAGGAGCTGCTCATCCATGAAGGGGAGTAAGTGGAGGCAAGGTGGTGATTCACGGCTTAATCTTTGATTGATCCAACAACCCCAAGGTTCCACATCATGTGTCAAAAAAGAAAATGGGTGTCTTGTTCTAACAAAGCCTCTTGAACCAAACCATCAGACGGTTTTCAATGAAGGGATTGATGTACATAAACAGAGATGTCCGTGTGTGTGAGGGGAGAGGGGGAGAGGCTGCTTTGACAACAGCACACAGTCCTCTGGTTCCAGCAATGCTGCGAGGAGTGAGACAGCAGCACAGACGTTTCCTTCCCCTACATATAGAAACCTCAGAAATGTGGTTCTGTTGAAAGAGGCGAGCCCTTGCGGCTCCTTTTTCCTGCAGAACTCTGCCTTCCTCTTCAGAGACGCTTCCAGGTCAGCTTGCAAAGAATCGTAGAACAGTTGAGTTGGAAGGGACCCTTGGGCAGGTGAGCTTCCTTGGGGAAAGGGTCCCACAACTGAGGCCACCACAGATAAGCCCCCTTTGAAAACCCTGCAGCCACCTGAGCTGATTGGGGAACCAGCCATTTTTTAGGTACCCTTGTTCCAAGTCTTGATGGGTTTTCAAAGGCAAGGCTAGCCCTTTGATTCTAGGATATTGGTTCAGCTGGATATTATTAGTGGTTCAAAGGAACGAGATGTATGAACTTTAAAATGTCTCCTTTTCTTTCTCATGATTGCTTTTAAAGAACGAAAAGTCTCGGGCAAGATCTCTTTCTCTGCAGCAAATGATCAGAGCAACAGTGGAGAGGCAGGTCCATGCATCAAGGGGCAGGGAACTTGGCACCTTCTGGTGTGGCCCTGCTGGCTGAGGCCTGGGGGGTGTTGAGGCTATCTAGAGGGCTATTGATATTCCCCCCCCCCCCCAGCTTTGCTGTGTTTGACTCCTGTCAGTGCTGTTGAGTGCTGGATAACAATCTTGTCTTTGAAGGCAAAGACTGGAGCAGTGAAGGAGAGCATTTGCCTGGGGCTGTGTGATGCCTGCGGGTGGGAAGCAGGGCAGAAGCCAAGTCCCTGATGATCAAATTCTTGCAGCCAAGGAGCAGCCTCCTCTCCTGTCCTCCTGAGGCAGCTGCAGCTTCCCTTTGATTTTGCTAAGGACATATTTTGCTGGTTTTTAGGGGGCTACATTTTGGCCCTTTCACAGCTCCAAGAGTGCAGGTGCTGTGTGCATGTCTGTTTTGTTGAGCACATTTTGGCCCTGAGCATCGGCTAGAGGAAGCTAGCCTGGCCCAGAGGTCTAGCTTAGCCCTCAGCCGGGCTCCATACCACCCTCCATGCACCCTCCTGCTTCTCCTTGCGGTCGTGGTGGCCTTTGCGAAGCTTGGAGAGTTATTTGCAAAAGGTCGCCTCTCTCAGCGAGCAAAATGGGAACATAGCGGAATCAAGCTTGTCATTGCAGCGGCAGCCGGAATCCAGGCAGGGCTTGTTGACGATTCCAGATGCAGTGACATTTAGCGGCAGAGACCCCGGAAAAGCAGCAGTGGCCCAAGCCACCGGGGGGGGGGCTCCAAAGTCACATGGCACAACTCGCCATGGCTGGAGGCTGTTTGATCACTTACAGCCCAGTTGCTCAGTCCATGTGCAAGAAGGAGGGGAGGCAAGGATGCCACCAAGCCAGCCAGCCAGCCAACACCTCCCCATCCCAGCATGTGCTGTGTGAAAGGAGGAGGATTAGATCTCTATCAGGTCAGCAGCACCACATTCTGTCTTGGCACATTCTGTCACAGCAGCCAACCAGTGCCCTTCTGCTTTTATAAGCAGTAAGAGAAGGCGCGGGGGGGGGGGGGCATGATCTTTGGAGATCCTGGACTTCATGAAGACAGCACATTCCTGCATGTGCGTAGAGGAATCATGGGGAGGATTCTGGCCTGATGATCTTGCTAGATGCTGAACCCAAAGGAAGCCAGGCCAAGTGCATTAATCAATCAATTAGCACAATTAATCAGTCCACTGGCTGCAGACGCAAGCTGTATTTTCTGTCTTCCCCTGGCCTCTTCGAAAGGGCATTTGGCGCTTTTGCGACACAAAGCACTCAAAAGTATCCCAAACAGTTTCCAAAGAGGATTTTGTTTGGAGTTCGCTGCTGCAGAGAAACTGTGGTTGTCGAATGCACCTAACTCCCCTGGATGTGCATAGGATGGCATTTTAACTTGGCTGTGAATCACTGGACTGATTTAATAGAACACCATAAATTGCTTGGAAAATACAGGATTTCCTGGATGGCAGGCGGGCACAGGATGGAGGGAGCCAACAAGCTGGGCTCAGGGCTGCAATTCTCTGTAAGAACTGGTCCAAGTTAGAAACTGAAGCGGACTAGAAAGGCCATTGGCCTGATCCATTGGAGCTCTTCTTATGTTTTTATGATGGGCCAAAGGCAGCATTTCTCTGCCTGTTTTTGCCTCTGGTATGTGGCCCCCAGAAGACTGCCTGGAAGGGAATGTGGCCCTCAAGTTGGAAAAGGTTTCTCTTCTTTCCCCTGTGCTAAATGGTTGGTTGTAGATTTGGGCTTCTTTTACCAGGGACCTGAGGTCATGAGTTCAAAAGGGAGGGGGTGCTGCTGTCTACACACACACACACACACACACACACACACACACACACACACAGCTAAACAGGCAGCTCTGAATGTGTGTGAACTGTGAAGTGCCACATTTAGTACTGGTGGCCTCTTGACAAGGCTGCCTCTTCCCCAGCTGATCTTCCTCCTTTCATTTCTCCTTCCTTCCTTCTGGCAACAGTGAATATTCCTAACAGAGCTTGAAATTAAACTCAATCTTTATCTCGGTCTGCTGCACTCTCCGCCTTGCAGGGACGTCGTCGAGGGCGCCCTGAAGGGAGCCGGGAGGAACAGGAAGGAGCTGCTACCAGATTCCCCAACAGCAGCAGGGAGAGGCGCCCACACTGGGGGCCCTGCAAGGGCCAGGGAGGGGGTTAGCAATGGGTTGCCCTCCTGCCTTCCGTGGTTGCTCATAAAATTGGGATGTCTCTCATCTAGACAGAGTTGGTGGGAGGTTAATGATATTGTAGAGTTGGGAAAGGATCAGATAAGGGCAACCAAAATGATTAAGGGGTGGAGCAAATCCCCTATGAAGAAAGGTTGCAGCCTTTGGGACATTCTAGTTTAGCTAAAAGACATGCAAGAGTCAACGTGATAGAAGTTTATAAAACGGTGCATGGCATGGAGGGAGTGGGTTGAGAAACATGTTTGTCGCTCTCTCCCAACATGAACCTATGGACATCCAGTGAAGCTGAATGCTGGAAGATTCAGGATAGATAAAAGAAAGTCCTCCTTCATGTTGCTCATAGTTAAAACTATGGAACTCCCACAGGAGGCAGCGATGGCCACCAACTAGGATGGCTTTAAAAGAGGATTACACAAATTCATGGAGGAGGAGAGGGCTATTGATAGCTTCGAGCCATGATAGTTATGTTCTACTCCAACAGTTGGAGGCAGAACTGCCTCTGAATACTAGTTGGTGGAAACTGCAGGAAGGAAGGCTCTCTTGTGCTCAAATCCCACTTGCGGGTTTCCCGCAGGGCTCTCTGTTTGGCCACGGTGAGAACAGAATGCTGGACTAGATGGGTCATTGGTCAGAAATTATGGGGGCTGTAGTCCAACAATGTCTGGAGAGCACCACAATAGCTCCCTGTTGTCTGAAAAGTATAGACAGTGCCAACTAAATCTGTTCAATGGCTGGCCTGCTTAACAGGGATTGAGTGCTAGTTGGGTGCTTGGCATTGCAGAGAAGACGAGGAGTGATGTGGTCTCTGCCAGAAGGAGAGCTCTGCCTCCGGTGGGCAAGAGGCGGGTGGAGGAGAGATACCAAACATGGCAGCGGACAATAGAGGGGAAAGCAGAAAGTGGGTATTGTAGAATTAAGGAGATGGAGGAGGTTATTTATCCACCCAGTGGGTCTTCTGGGAAGGATGGGGATTCTGCAGAGCCTGGAGGTTGGATATATTGGCATTGCTGTCAAATGCTCCACCATCAGCAGTGCATTTATCCCTTTCTTTGCCTGCTGGCAAACGGTAAACCTGACATTTGTAGTTTAAGCACTGATCTCCCTCGATTCTATAGATTTGTGTAATTAGTTGTCTGTTGCCAATTCCAGATCTGTTCAGAACATCATTCTGCCTATGTGCACAAGGTGGGATTTACCAGGAGAGGTGTCCCTGGCCAAACAATGGTCTGAAATGGCTGATATGGCTGGTTTAGCCCAGGGAAGCAGTGAAGGTGCCTCAGAGGGTTCCAGTGTGGCTTTAGCAAAAGCTGTTGGAGGTCCAGGGTCCCTTTCATAAGCCCAGATTCCTTGGGGTGGGACTCATGCTATCGTGTCCCCTTGTCCACATATCTCGGCTATTCCACATGTCATAGGAAGCTGCCTTATGCTAAGTCAGACCTTTGGTCCATCTAGCTCTGCATCATCTACACTGACTGGCAGTGGCTCTCCAGGGTTTTAGGCAGGATTCTTTCCCTGTCCTACCTGGAGATGCTGAGGATTAAACCTGGGACCATCTGTATGCAAGGCAGATGCTCTGTCACTGAGCCCTTCCTGGTTCATGAGGAGTATGTGTTCAGGCCATTTGGTAACAGCCACGGTGGTGGCTATTGTTCCCGCTCTGATCAGGGTCCTTCCTTTGTTTTGCAGAGAGATGCAAAAGGGCAGTACCTCTTCGACCTCCTTTGCCATCACCTGAACCTGCTGGAGAAGGACTACTTTGGGATCCGCTACGTGGACCCCGACAAGCAACGGGTGAGTCCTGCGGAAAAGGCCCAGCTTGGTCAGGCTTCAAAGCTTGGAGTGGGAGTTAGCAAGGCCTGGTGCTGCAGTGAAAGCAGAACAAATAAATTATGCAGAAGCAAAAGCACTCTATGCAAATTGGCTGGCTTTGCAAAATTTATTCAGGGTGCAAAATCTGACCTCCTTGCTCTGCAGCATGGGGCTTCTTGGTTGCCTGCCATTCAACTGTGAGCCAGCCCTTCACTCCAGAGAGAGAATGCAAAATGTGGATACAGCCCCAACTCCTGCTTCCTGACCGTGGGGGTGGGGTGGGGTTGAGGCTGGCTTTGGTTTTTCCAGTTTGGTGCTCTGCTTTCCCCTCTGCAGGGAACCCTTCCCATTGCTTGACTTAGTTGTCAGGGTTTATATTATTAATTACATTTATATCTCACCTTTCTTCCAAGTCACCCAACTTGTTATTTTTAAATGAAAAGCAGCCCTGGGGTTGCTGCACATTTGAGCAGAGAGGATGCGTACTGTACCCCCCTCCCCACTGGACATTTTCTTACTTAAAATTCCCTAAGCTGCTTTCGCAGCAGTGGGGAAAAAGATAATTGCATCTTTGCTTTCATGGGTGGAAAAACAGTTGAAGGGATCTCATTTCGAACAGGAAAAAAATGGCCCATGCGGAAAAGGTTTGTGTGCTTATTTATTTAAAGCGTTTTACTTAGCTCTGCATTCATAAAGGCCCCCAATAGTAAATCAGTAAGAAATGAGACAGACCCTGCCTTCAGGCTTTCAATCTAAAAGATGTGATATGAAAGGGAAATGGGATGAGGAGGGAAGAGGAAAAACCAATAAACTTAATCACTGATTTTTAAAAGTCTCATAGTGGTTCCAGCTGGGATGGACACAGTTCAGGGACAGAGGGAAGGAGCCAAAGGGAGCTGGTCTCTAAGCAGAACTGATACAGTGGCCCTGTTTCCCTTCTCTCCCTCTATGGCAGCCTGATGAAAGAACTGCTGATAGTGACAGCTGAGGGAGAGGAAGAGCTGGACACAGTTGGTCTCTCAGCAAAGCCAGTGGAGTGGTCCTGTTTCCTTCCTTCGGTTGCAGCCTGATGGAATGGTTGCTGCTACTGTAGGTGGTAGCTGGGGAGCCAAAGGCTGCTGATCTTCCAAGAGATCCAGTGAGGTGGCCATGCAAAGCTGTGCATCTTTTCCCCTTGGCCATTCCTCCAATCCAAGTTGCAGGCTGCCTCCTTAAAACAACACAACGACCAACCAAAACATCCCTGTAAGACTGCCCCTGAAACTCACCCTGGTCCATCTAGGTCAGGACCCTTTGTAATCCAGTTTGGTTGTCTGCATGAGGCCCTCCCCACAGGTTTTGTAGCTAGTGCTTTGCTTCCCCCCATTTTGAAAACTGATTTCTTCTTCGTTTCAGCACTGGTTGGAATTCACAAAGTCTGTTGTGAAGCAAATGCGATGTAAGTATTGCCTTGTTAAGAGAGTCGAGACAATGAAACAGCCCCTGATGTGATGGAGGGAGCAGCTTTCGATTCTACCAAGGGGGTTGGGGTGGCATGTCTTTTTGTCGCAAAGTGTTTTTGAGGTTTTATTACAATCAAGTTGTATTTACATTTTGTTGAATTACTAAAATAAAATAGGAGCAAAAGGCTTCTGCACTGGTCTGGATAGTGCTTTATGGAGTGACTCCCCTACGAAGAAAGATTGCAGCATTTGGAACTTTTTAGTTCAGAGAAAAGGCAAATGATAGGTAACATGGTAGAAGTTTATAGTTAGGCATGGTATGGAGAAAAAGGATAGAGAAAGATGTCATAAGATTAGAACTCGTGGACATCCAATGAAGCTGAATGTAGGAAGATTCGGAACAGATAAAAAAAATAACTTCTTCATGAAGCACATAAAAGGAAGTATGTCTTTATGCAGCACACAGTTAATGTATGCAACTCAGGAGGCAGTGATGACCACCAAGTTGGATGGCTCTAAAAGAGGATTAGACCAATTTCTGGAGGAGAGGGCAACTAGCCGCAATGCCTATGCTGTGTCTCCAGAGTTGGAGGCAGTAATGCTTCTGAATACCAGTTGCTGAAAACCACAGGAGGGGAGAGGGCTCTTGTGCTCGGATCCTGCTTGCAGATTTCCCAAGATGGGCATCTGTTTGGCCACTGTGAGAACAGGATGCTGGACTAGATGGGCCATTGGCCTAGATCCACCTTTGGGACTCTCCTTGTGCCTGAATGTCCTCATGGGACATCAAACTTTCCTGGTATTTTCTAAGCACCTTTGGACTTTAGGAACTACCACACTTGCTTCTAAGGAACTAGTTGATCCCACTTCCCACACCATGCATTATTCGACTTGACTTTTTCCTGTATTGGTGTTTTTTTAAACCCACAAACTCTAAACAAATCTGTCTCTTCCTAATAACATCACTTTGTTGCACAGAAGGCTCGTTCTTTCTTCTGCACATGCGGCCATGAGTTGTATGTGCATTTGTGTCTGTGTCCAAGGGCAAGTTCCTCATCATAAGCTTCACCTCTAGTTTCAGCCATTCAGTTTCCTCATTAGACATCTTTTTGGGTGTCCAGTTCCCAGCCTAGGTTTTTCCTTTCTGCTCTTCAGCTCCCAGAGTGGCTTGCAAATATCAGCGAAAAGAAACCCTAAGCCCTCTGGCTTACAGTTGAAAAGTTATGGCACAAAAGGAAAGCGGATTGATGGGGAGGAGGAAATAAGTGCTCTTTCTTAGTACAGAGTTGTTGCAATGACTTGCTGGAGTGGTCATTACAAAGATGAGCTTGCACCAGGAAGAAGAGTGTATTTGCTCACTGGAATTTGAGTGTAGCGTTTGGGATGACGGAGTTAGGGGGACTGCCAAGCTGTGGCTTGTGCCTGGATCTTGCCTGGAGAGATAGGCTTCTAACAGGCCATGGGTGGTGGTGGGGGAGGCTGTTGTTGATTCTCCAGCTGATATGCTAATCATGATGCTGTTCTCTCCTGCAGCACAGCCTCCGTTCACCATGTGCTTCCGGGTGAAGTTCTACCCTACCGACCCTGCGGCCCTGAAAGAGGAAATCACCAGGTAAGGCGAGGGGGGGGTGCCTCCTTTCGGAATTTGCGTTCGGCCGAGCTACTCCTCCGGTCGAGCCCTCTGACGGTGATTAACGACCTGAGCTCCAGGCACATTCCCTCATTACGCAGAGTATTCAAGCATCAGCGAAGGATAAGAAATATGAGCTACATTGCTAAGAGTTTTATTTCTAACTAAGCAGACAGAAAAGAAATATACATCCTCTCTCTGTGAAAGCAGAGAGGCAACTGGGACAAAGAAACAGGAAACCAGTAATATCAACATCCGTCTCCCGTGAGACTTCCAACAGTCTGGAATCTCTGGAATGTAAACACAAGTCTTGTGACTCCAAGCACTGCACAGAGGCACAAAACAGAAATCCAACACCTCCTACATCATTAGGTCTGGCTACAAAAGGAGCTGATTGTGATGTGGGGCTGTGGAGGATCCTTGGGCATTTTGCAAAGGGGTAGCTTTGCCTCCCCACTCAAAAGACATAGAAAGTGTATGCATATTGAGACATTGTGGAGACATTAGAATCTGCCCTATACCCAGTCAGAACTTGGGTCCATCTAACTTAGTACTGTCGACCCTAGAAGCCTCTAGGGTTTTAGGCAGAGGACCTTCCCAGCCCTGCCTAAAGGGGCTCCTTCTGCATACAAAGCAGGTGCTGTGCTGCTGAACAACCAACTCTCCCATCCAAGGCACCTTTATTTACTGCTGTTTGGTTCACCAAAAGCAGAGTCCCAGGTTTTCCTGATGTTGCCATTTTGTAGAAAAAGAGCTTTGTGGAGCCTTGGAAGCAGATGATCCACTTAACCGTTTTCCTGAACGCAAAAAAAATGTTATTTGACAGTCAGGACACTGTGATTTCTTTGCAGACTCCCATTGTGCCAAGTCAGCTTCTCTGATTGTAAGAGAAGAGCTATTTAGCTTCTTCTCAAACTGAGAAATTGTGTGTGGCGATGAGCTCTTGCTCATTTGTATAGCAGGAAACAAAGTCATGTCTGGGGTTGTAAAGCTACACTCTGTTTTATAAATTGGAAGCCAGGTTTTCTTCTCTGCTCCTCTTATATCTCAGGTATTTTTAAAATCTAGAAGACTATTCTGAATTTTCCAAAAAAATGTAGAGCATAATGTTGTTTTTGATCAATCTTCATCAACACTTGCTCTCATTTTTTTAAAAACAACAACAACTGAATGCCACTTAATATTAATTTGCAAGATGTGATGTTCTGTAACTGTTTCTGGGGGCCCAGATGTCCTCCTTAAAAGATGACAGAAGAATGTTAAGAAGAATAGTCATGGTTTTGCTTGGAGGAGGGAAGCAGAATGCTCATGAATCAATAATGGCCACCTGTCTCACTCTCCCCTCCCCGATTTCACAGTGTTCTACTGGGCTGGGGCTGCTTCACCTGGCCTCCCCTGACTCTTCCTCCAAAAAAAGCCTCTTGCAAGATTTAAACTCTCTAAGGTCTTAGTCCAGAATTAGAATGCCATACTTTGGAACAGGGAGTGATTTATTTTGGCAGTGCAAAATGTCCAGTACTGAATGCCTCAGGGTGAGGCTTTGGCCAGCTGCCCTGGCTCCCAAATTCGTGGTCCTCCAACAGGGATGGGTGGATTCTGTCCTTTCCAGTTTCTCTCTGTTTCTCATTTTTTCTAGTATTGCTGCATCAGTTTTTTATATATATATATTTTAAAGGGTAAATCCGGATTAAAGCGGTGGCAGAGGGAATTATGGGCATGCGTTTTTATGCATGTAGATACTGCAAAAAACAACAACAGACCTTACATGAATGAGGAGCCCCCATTTCTCAGTAAACATCTGCCTGGAAGCTCCCTGAGAGTCCCCTGAGGCTGTCTAGTGGGATATGGGCACGCTCAATCCTCATTTTAATCAGCCTTTCTGTAGGGCTGTAGCCAAAAAGGGTGTGGAGGGGGTGCTTGGAGTCTCACCAGAGAACTGCTATTGAATTGCTACTCCTTTGTTTTCAATGACTGCACATAATGCTCACTGAGCAAGTGCAAGGTTCTGTAAGTCATATACGTGGAAAGTTTGTGGAAGTTTCTGGAAAGGTCTTTTACCTGGGTGCATTGAGAAGGTGGCTTTTTGCAGATGCTCACCATCATGATCAGAGTTGGAGCCTTGGCTTTGCTTCCCTTTCCCCCTTGCCAAGAATCAGAGCTGCAGGCAAAAGCCTATTTTGTTCTGGTGAGGCTTGGTTGGGGCAGCTTGCAGCCAGTGCAAGTGTAGAAAACATGGATTTTGGCCATTTCAGGTGGTCTGTAAACGCATTATCAGATGGAAGGATGAGGCGGCCTGGTGAACAGTGAAGTTGATGAGTGTAGTGGTTCAAGGGGTTGCTCGTGCGTAAGCCAGTGCCCACACCTGGCTGGGTTGCCTAAGTGAACCTTTTCTGTCCGGACAGCCACTAACCCGTGGCTGTCTCAATCGCTGGCAGAATCCGTCAGTGGGCGTTTCTTAAACTTCTTCCAGCAAAGAAGTTCTTTTACGCCCAGTCTCCTCCTACTTTCCCTGCGCGGAAGCCTTCTGCGCAAGGAAGGCGTAGGCAGCGGAGGACCCTTCCTCCCCCCACTGGTCCCAGGCAAGGAGTCATGTGACTCCCTCTCAGATTCCCCCATCTGCCCCCCTTCTCCACTGGAGCTGAGCTGATTCCCTTCCCCAGAAGATGGGCTGCCTCTCCCAATCCCGTTACGCTCTCTGGGATCCCTCTGGAGCTCTCTCTCTCCCTCCGGCACTGATGGCAGTTCCCTGATAATGAGCTTAGCTTTTTCCTCCCCAAAACAGCTGCCAGGAAGATCTGAGCTATTGACAGTATGTCGGTGTCCACCTCTGGCTTGGGTCGGTTAATTTGGGGATCTAATCGGGGTTGAAATTTGCTCACTACTAGTGACACAGGGGCACAGGGAATAAAGCATAACGAGTTAGCTCCACACTCAAGGTTATAACAAATCAATGTGTTTATTGTTGTACAATGCTCCAATTAATCAATGTGTTTATTGTTGTACAATGCTCCAATTAAAAAAGTTTATTTCCTTTCCCAACTGAAGATTTGGTTTCCTAGCCTCCACAGCCCATCTGCTAGTGAAACATAATTTCTAAATTCCATAGTTCATTTCTAATCTATGTTATTTTGTAGTTTACTGGGCACTTTGAGATAATGTCCTGCTTTACCCAAACAGCTGGGAGGGAGCAGGTAAATAAAAGATGAGGCAGGAGCAAGGGAAGGAGGAAGGAAGGAAAGAAAGAAAATGATGCTCTATCTTTCATCATGATCAGGAACTGGACCAGGAGAAGATTAGTTACCTAGGTGAGCCCAAGTGGGATGCAGGCTGTGGATTACCAAAACGTATCTGGGGGAGCTCAGTGTGGTACACATGGTTCTTTTCTTCCCCATTTAATCTTCACAACAGGCCTGTGAAGTAGGTTAGGCTGAGAGGGAGTGACTGGCCCAAGGCCACCCAGTGAGCTTCATGACCAAGTGGGGATTTGAACCCTGGTCTCTCGGGTGGCGCTGTGGGTTAAACCACAGAGCCTAGGACTTGCCGATCAGAAGGTCGGCGGTTCGAATCCCCACGACGGGGTGAGCTCCCGTTGCTCAGTCCCAGCTCCTGCCAACCTAGCAGTTCGAAAGCACGTCAAAGTGCAAGTAGATAAATAGGTACCACTCCAGCGGGAAGGTAAACGGCGTTTCCGTGCGCTGCTCTGGTTTGCCAGAAGCGGCTTAGTCATGCTGGCCACATGACCCGGAAGCTGTACACTGGCTCACTCGGCAAATAAAGCAAGATGATCACCACAACCCCAGAGTCAGTCACGACTGGACCTAATGGTACAGGGTCCTTTTACCTTTACCTTTACTCTCAAATTCTAGTCTGACATTCTAACTACTGCACCACTCTGGCTGTCAGTATTTTACTGGTGCTATGGTGTTCCCTTCAATAGTAGCATCATCCAAGATGCCACACAACTGTTGCCTAGAGTCAGGAAAAAAAAAAAAAAAAAGGCAAGCAACCTGTACAAAGTAGTGCAGAGTTTTGTTTTTTCATTCTTCTCATCCATTTTAGTCCACCATGGCTGCTCATCTATTGCAACTGATGGTTCTTCAAGCCTAACCGAGCGCAGAATAACAGGGTACAATCTGGGTGGTGGCAGCTCAGTTTGGGTGCTTATTTGGAAAAAGTGCACAACTCCCTTCTCCTTGGAATCTGCCAGGATGCATCCCAGGCTTCCAAGTCACCCTCACAGCTGCCCTGTTTGATTTGCAGATTTTATGGTAAATGCTTCTTTCAGCAACAGCTGCATTGTGCATCCATTAGGCCTGAATTTGAATGTGGAATGGCCAGTAGGATGTATGGCTGGCATTATGTCCATGGTTGATACGGTAATCAGGACTGCTGAGAGGTCAGTGCCTTGACAGTCATCAGAGATAATAAGGCAAATTGAAATCCCATCCAGAAATATATTTGGGGAGGCAATGGAAACCCAACCACTTCAGGTCATCAAAACAAATCCTTGCAATCCCAGAATTTGCAGAGGAAGAGGCTGAGTTGCTGCAGGTGGGGGCTGGAGCCAGTTGCTGCCCTGGCTCCCGGATAATCTGGCTTTACATATTTTCTGGCTGCCTGGCCCCCTCTCTTGGCATATCTCCCTCGTGCAGGTGAAGAATTAGATTACTTTCTCTGTCCCTGCAACCCAGCAATTTCTGCTTTTCATAGCCAGGAGATTTTAAATGGGGGCAAACCTAATTTTAGCTGGCATGTCTGTAAGCTAATTCATGTCGTCTCTCAAATCTTCTGGGTTGGAAAGTCAGAGAATGTAACAAATGAGAAAGTAGGAATCAAAATGGTTAACTGCCTGGCCGCTGGTGAGTCAGTTCATTTCAGCTGAAAAATATGTCATTTCTTAATATCTCCAGTGAAAGTAAATCCAAGAGTTTCTTAATTCGGGTTTATTGAAGAAAGATGATCATTTCTGCTTGCTAAAGATGCAGGCAAACTCTTTATTTTCTGGAACGCTTCAAATCAAAAGGGAAAATGGCACAACTGAGCACTGATTTCACTAGGGCAAAGTAAAACTTCTCATTTTAATAAGCAAATGAAATTAAAGTGATCAGTGCTTCTGAAAAGGTTGGACAGCAATCAGGTGCTCAGAGGAGGAACGGCTCTTTGGGGAAATGGATTTGAACACCCTAGGGGCCCCCTTTGCTCCTGCCTTGACTAGCGTGGCTCAATATTCCATTGCAAAAGTGCAGGAATAGAACAGTGTGCATCCAACTGTGCACGGACCTATCCTGCCTCCCAGTTGTTGAAGAACAAGAACAAAGAAAGATTCTTTCCAAAGGCAGGGTGGTCCAACACGCAGCCCCCGAGGCCAATCTTGGTGGCTTTCCAGCCCCCCCACCCTCTACCTCATCCAGGGCAACACAGCCAGGCTGGGGGAGACAGCAGTGAGTGTGTGTGCTGCCGCTGAAGGCAGGTTGCTACGGCTGCTGTTCCTCCTCCGCTGTTGCAGGAGCTCTGTGCAGCCACCAGGCTGTGCTCTCGAGCCCACTCAGAGTGTGGCTGCATCACCAGACTGACAGGGTTCTGGAGCACTGGAGCTTCCCAGGATGTGGGCAGTACAGAGAAGAAGCGTGGTGTGTGTGTGTGTGTGTGTGTTTCAGTGTTTCTTGCAATACAGAGAGGTCTGAGCTTTGGGGTGCACCGATTGGTGGGGGAGAGAAAGGAATTTTGGTGCCGAGAAGCATGGGGTAGGTCTGTGAACAAGCATTTTCAAACATGAACTTCATAAAGTCCAAAACTCTATAAACAACTTAGCAAGACAATTCACTCAAGATTTGCCTGTGGATGTCAACAACGAACCTCAAGGCGGACATTGATCAACATGTGAAGAATTCTCTAATTCGGGCATTCCCACTGATGTCTGCATTGTTGACAAAAATGCATGCATCTGTTTGCGTATTAAATCTGTTTAATAAATAAGGGTTTTAAATCTATTAGTTTTTGTATCTAATTAAATCTATTGTTCTATTTAAATATATATGTTTAATTAAATACATTAATTGTGTATGTATTTTTTTAAAAAAAAAACTATATTGCAAACACTTTAATTTACGATATGGAAATTTAATTCAGTGTGTGGCTGCTGGGTTCTCTGTCAAAGCGCTCTTGCAGCCCATTTGGTCTGGGAGGTTGGACTGCCCTGCTTTAATGCTTAGATTGGTGCAATCTATATGCAAATTGCTGAGGCACAGTGGGCAATACAGAGTTTTGTACAGATGCATAAAGGCAGGTGATCTAACTACCCAAATTTCTCCCATGGCCACCAACCTTGGATGGCTTTAAAAGATCAAATGAATTCATGGAGGGGGATATGGGTGTCATTGGCTTCAAGCCACAATAGCTATGCTCTGCCTCCATGGTTGGAGACAGCGATGCTTCTGATTATCAGCTGCTGGAAACTGCAGGAGGGGAGAGGGCTGTTGCACCCAAGTCCTCATTGCAGTCTTCCGTTTGGGGGCATCTGGCTGGCCACTGTGAAAACCTTTCTTCTGTTCTTTATCTCTGCAAGTGGAACAAATGGGAGAAGCCTTGCTATGAAGCCCTGCTCCTTGTAAGAACTGTGTAGCAGAAGCTACTCTAGGTTGGGTCTAATGAGAGGCGTCACTGACTCCCTGTTTGCTGTGGTTCTCTTGTCAGGTATCTCGTCTTCTTGCAGATCAAAAGAGATCTCTATCACGGCCGCCTCCTGTGCAAGACATCAGACGCTGCTCTGTTAGCTGCCTACATCCTTCAAGGTAATGCCTTTTGGCAAGGTACATTTGCTTTCCATGATAAGTACTGATGGCATAATTTCATCTACAAGGGCACCGCGCATAGGAATACCATATGGCTGCTGTCTTGGGCTCCTGCTTCTGGGCTGCTCTGCCATCCAGGGCAGGGATTGATGGAATCCTATACATCCCATATTGATGGCTACTAGCCATGATGGATGTTATGTTCTGCCTCCACAGCTGGAAGCAGCAATGCTTCTGAATACCAATTTCTGGAAGCCGCAGGAGGGGAGAGTGCTCTTGTAGTCAAATCCTGTTTGTGAGTTTCCCACAGGCATCTGGCTGGCCGCTGTGAGAACAGGATGCTGGATTAGATGGGTCAATGGCCTGATCCAGCCAGGCTCTTCTTGAGAGCACCAGCTTGGGAAAGGCTGTGGCATTTAGTGCTCTCTGACTTGACTTGCTCCATATACTGAAAGGGAACAGAGCAGCCCTTGCCTGGGCCTGTGGCTGAGTCCTCTCTCTCTCTCTCTCTCTCTCTCTCTCTCTCTCCTGTCCTTCAGCGGAGATTGGCGACTATGACCCTGGAAAGCACCCTGAGGGCTACAGCTCAAAGTTCCAGTTCTTTCCCAAGCATTCAGAAAAGCTGGAAAGGAAGATTGCAGAGATCCACAAGATTGAGCTCAGGTGACCTTCCAGCTCTGTGCTTAGTCCAGATCCTTACTTGGGGGCAGGGGGTGGGTACGCAATCCATTCTTAGGTCTGCAGTGAAAATCATGCGGACACAAATCTGCCCTGAGATGGGACGTGCCTGGGGGTGAGGGCATTAGGTGGGGGGGGGGTGAGTAGTGCCCATCCACTTAGGCTGCTCCTTCTGAGCTGTCCCTGCTCCGCTAGCCATCCAAGTCGGAAATTATTCATTTATTTATATATTAGGTTTATTAGTTGCCATGTGTTGATGAAGTAAAAGCCATCAAACAATCCCAACATAATAAATGCAGCTGTTAATAACTAGAACACAAAGACTTAAGTAAAGTTTTATAAAAGAAAATTAGGCCAGTTTGCATAAGCATTTGCAGCAGCCCAGAGGGTCTTAGATGCAGTTGGCCTAGCAGGGCTCACTCTCCTAGCTGGGATTCCTCAGCTGACCCTTTGGGTCCTTTCCAACTCTACAATTCTGGGATGCTTCCAATGCACTGTGGATGGGACCCCCACACTGGCAAAAGGGAAAGGCCACAGGCAGACGACAGAGGTCAGGCCAAGGCAGCAACCCAGATGGGTACCCTGGGACTTCCTAAGGGTTGCACCTTGTTCTTTAACAGCTGTGTGACAGGCAGAAATTCAACAGGCACCATATGGCTAAGATGTGAACTTTTCCTTTTCTCCTCATTTCATTTCAACGATTTGTATACTACTTCATTTGTATACTACTGTCTCTTTACCTATGAATGTAAACAGGGCATGTTTTTATTCAAGTTGATTGCCCCCATTTCTCTCCCCCCCCCCCCTCTCTTCCAGTGGTCAGACACCAGCTACTTCAGAGCTAAACTTTTTAAGGAAAGCTCAGACCCTGGAGACGTACGGAGTTGACCCACATCCGTGTAAGGTACAAAGCAGCAACCTCCCTGACACTTGGCAGTGCCTTAGGGAGATCTCTTGTAGGATTTCAGTCACTTCTACATGGAGCTGTTTTCTAGACGTTAACTGGCCTTGCAGGTCAGTAACGGAGGAAGTAGCTGCTTCAAACACATACCAGTTGGCCATGCAACCAGAGAGTAAAATAAACTACAATTTGGTGGCTGTATCCATCTTCCTTTGAAGGAAGTACTCTAGGCCCAGTACTAATGGAGACCAGCCCATGGACAGTTTGGAGACCATAGGAAGCTGCCTTAAGTAGAATCAGACCCTTTCTCCATCCCACTCAGTACCATCTATAGCGATTGACAGTAGCTCTCCAGGGTTTCAGGCAGGGGTCTTTCATTCTCTTTCACCTTACCTGGAGATGCTGTCAGGAACTGGACCTGGGATGTCCCACATACAAAGCAGATGCCCTTTCCCTCTAGCTTTGACTTGCAATGAGATGGTTTTGTAAAACTTCTATGCTTGTTGGTTGTTGCTTTTGGTCTTCGATCAAGCATTCAGGGCAGCCAGCAATAAAGTCTAATGTTACAATATCCCCCAATTCAAGCATTCCACAATTCAGCAAAACGAGTTGCAATCAGCCTGAGGATAGAATATTAACAATGGCACAAAGACAGTCATAATTTGCATGGCTCTTCACTTTCACCTAACCGGTGTCATGCCTCCCTTTCCTGTTCCTACTGCTGCCCTCCTAGGGAGCGATCTTCATCTTTAGAAGAAACTACCAGTTCATTTAATTAGGCTGAGCAGGGCAAAGCACTAATTTATCCCCAGGGGGCCCTGGCAGGCCTCTCTGTGGAAGGTGGCTGCGATTCAGATGGGGGTGGGTGGATGTGATGAACGCAAAGTGGGTGCCACAGGTTCTGCCACAATGGGGGGGGGGGGCGAGGGCAGGGATGCCAAGAGCAGGTTGTGGGGTCCCCCCAGCAAGGGCAGACAGGCTAAAAATATTAGCATAGAGTGTGAAATAAAAGTGTGGTCTCATTTTTTATGGTAATAATATGGTAATAGTCGTGTCCGTTGAAAATACTAAGATCTTAATGACTATTATCAATAATAGAAGCACCCAGACCATTGTTGCTGAGCTAACCAGACACTTTGAACGTTAAACATGTACATGCAGCGCAACACAATGAGCACCACACAACTTTTTTGTATTTGCACTTATGGAAACATACGAATGTGACTGTGTTTAATAAGATGAGGCTACGCTGTCGTACTGTCAAAGTGCAAATGTTCGTAGAGAGTCAGAAATGCTCAGGTCACAACAGAAGTTTGCAAAGGCGCTATTTAGAATTGTGCATGCATTGAACACGAAATATGTATTTTGTTAAGAATTGCACAAAACATATGCAAGATAGTTGGGGCCCCTTTTGGGCTGCTGGGCCCCAGTAATTTGTACCAGTTTCTCCCCATACACACTCCCCTTGTCAGCCCTGGAGGAGGGGTCTGTGCTTGGTAGGCTGTGTGCTCCAATGCAGCAAGCCCAGAGAATTGCCACCAACTCCCCCCAACTTGCTCCTTGGCATGCTGAAAGCTGTGCACTGGTCTGATTCTAACATAATCCCCCCCCCCCCCGCAAAACACACACACACTATTTACGTGTCCGTGAAGGAATTCCCTTGCAAAAGACAGATGAGTCAACTTCAAGGGATCTAAATCTTCCATTCATTTTCATTTCTGTATTGGCCACAGGTCACTAGAAAGATGAGAAAATGAAGTACATTAAATGATTATTAATGGAACCATCTCTTTGCAGAGTGTTGCAATAGGCATGAGATAGGACAAACAGCCACTACCATGATCATAGGAAGATTTTGTGCCGTGAAATTCAGTAAAAGCTGCAAAAGCTGCTGGTTTAAAGAGGTACTTCTAGACACCTGTTTGCAAAGAAAAAAGCTAATGTTTTGAAGGTCTGGCCCATCTTCCTCACCTTGATAGCAAATGGTGTTAGAAATTTAGCTCTAATTCATAAATAAATTCAGCATTTGAAAAGGTAACGCATAAGAGCCTCAGTTTGTCCCATTGTAGGAAGATAATCAGGTGTCATGAAATAACTGGGTGCATCCTACTTCCAAAACAACTGCTAGGGTCAGATTACACTTTAGCCAACTAACAAGCCTGACAATACGAATTCTCGCATCACAGTTGTTTCCCCGCCCCCCCAAAGGTTTCTTTCTAGCCAGTCTTTTGATTTCACAACCCCTGTGGGTTCCTGGCCCTGGTCTGGAGCCAGAGGCGAGTGGATGGACCAAGTCTGAGGCTTTCTGTGCCAACATCTAAAGAGCTGGACCAGGCTCCTCATCCTGATACTCGGACCAAGGAAGCTGGTTGTCAGGAGTAAAGAGTCTGCGGAACCCTTGTGAGCGCCTTCCTCTCAGCCTGAGGAATTGGGTGCCTCCCACACTACCCTCCCACGCCTGCTCAGTCATGCAGGGAATGTGGCTAATGAGAGGTCACAGAGAAGTGCCCACCTCCAGGCCAGGGGGTTTGTCCTTTAACAATCTCCATCCTTCAAGCAAGTGGGTGAGCTGGAGGGAAAGCCTCAGGGAGGCCCCAGTTCTTCTCTGACAAAGGCTGAGGTTGCTCCCAATAATGTCTCTATCCAGGGCCAGTCCTACCATGAGGCAAAGGGAGGCAGCTGCCTTGGGTGGCAAACGCTACAGGGATGTGTGCCACGTGGCACTCTGGTGTCCTGTTGCCAACATTGAAGGTCAACTGCCTGAGTGGTTGGCTTTCCTGCTTGGAATTGAGGAAGGTGCCATTTTGTCCTTGCCTCAGGTGGCAAAATCTCTTGGGCTGGCCCTGTGTGAATTCTCCAGCCTGCCTTAAGAGTTGTGTCTCATGGCTAGAGAGACATCAGAACAAAAAGGGACTTGCAAGATACAGAATCATAAAATTGCAGAGTTGAAAGGAACCCCGAGGGTCACCTGGTCCAACCCCAAGCTTCAATGCAGGAAACACAGATAAAGAATTCCTGACAGTTGGCCATCCAACCTCTGTATGAAAACCTCCCGTGAGGTTCTAACTATTAAAA
Source organism: Podarcis pityusensis (assembly GCF_964106645.2). Lineage (NCBI taxonomy): Eukaryota > Metazoa > Chordata > Lepidosauria > Squamata > Lacertidae > Podarcis > Podarcis pityusensis. The sequence goes on along the minus strand of NC_138039.1, from coordinate 26,418,220 downwards.
ACAGAGCAATTAACTTGTCTCCAGGGTGGTCAAGAGGTTATTAGACTTTGGGGCAGGATCCTTGGCTGGCTGGGCTGGAGGGAGCAAAGAATATGACCTGATATACAGTAAATGATGTGAAGAAATGATGGATAACGTTATTTTGGAAACCAGGAACACGATCCAAGGCACTGAGGCTGTTAAATCTTCTGAAAGGGCAGGTGAGGAACTTGCCACTCCTCCCCATGTTCAAGAGGAGAGACGTGGGCTCTGCTTTCGTCCCTGATTCATTTCTCTGCTGCTGAAAAATGAGATTTTCACAGCACAGGCCTCTTGTCAGCTCTTTCCTACACAACAGCTTCTTTTGCCAGTAGATGCGAGTGGAGGTTGTCCTACAAGCCTTACTGGCTCTGCGCTGTGTGATGAGAAGTTATCGCTCTCTTGCAGGATGTGTCTGGAAATGCTGCTTTTTTGGCCTTCACCCCATTTGGGTTTGTTGTCCTGCAAGGAAACAAGCGAGTCCACTTCATCAAATGGTGAGTTCTGCTCTGGAAACCCCAGTTCTACCATTCCTTTTTGGGTGGCAGTGGAAGCTTTCTCTGATATCACCCTATTGCCCCTCATTTACCCCCTTTGGTGCAGAACAGAGACCCGCTGACCAAGACAGGATCTGACCTTCTAGATGGCTTGGTATCCCACTTTTGCTCTGCTTTGCCCCTTTTGTTCAGAGGCTGGAAGGCCTTCACAGCCAACTGGTGTGTTTTGACAGGGCGTTGCTTCTAATGTGGGGGTGCGAGCTTCAGGTTTTGAGCCTTCCTTGTTTCCTCTTCTAGTCAGATTTAGCATTCATTCATTCTCCTGGAACCCATGACTAAATTCTACAGCTGGATCTGAGCTGGAACTCACACTCACACACAAACTAATTGTTTGTCTAATTCTTCTCCCAGACAAGTACCATTTGCATTTCACTTAGTGGAGAGTGCAACTGGTGACTTTAAAAAAGGTGAATCGGGGCCAGAACTGCAGCCCCCAGAACATGTGTGGGAGGAGAGGCATGCTACTGCTTCCGCTCTACATGGACAACCCAGCTTCCACTGGGCACAAATACTTAGCAACCCAGCATGCAGCTGCTTCCCGCTAAACAATGCAATAGGTGCAGAGGGTAGGGAGCTGACTTAGCTGGGAGTTGGGGATGATACCTGAAATGCAAGGAAATAATTTCAGATATACCATATTGGCCTGAATAAAAGCCGCAACTGCAAATAAGCCACACCTTTAAAATTTGGGGGGGGGGGGGAGAGAATACCCAAATATAAGCCACTTCCTTAAAATTCCACAGGCACTCACACCCACAAATGGCAAATGTTCCGTTTTACTGTATGTCTGTTTCGGCAGCGATATCAGTTTTTGTAAGCTCGCGAATTTAAGCCGCACTTTAACTTTTCATGGTCAGAATTTGGGGGGGGGAAGTGTAGCTTATATTCAGGCCAATACAGTAGCAGGTTTTGGTCCCACCTGCTTCTACTGGACGCTGTGTTCCTGATGGCCTCTCTCAAGTCATGATTATATTGGAAGACACTTGCCAAGGATCCACCTGTTCCCCAAGGGTAGCAGTTGGGTCCCCTTGACCTTCTTGGGGATCATGTGGTTAAAAGCAAATGGGCAGTCAGCCGGATATGAGACAATGCGGCAAGTCATCCTTTTTATTGGGACAACAGAGATGTAAAGGGTACTATTAATTTTACATATAACGTACAAGTATTTTGTTCTGAAAAATCTGGGGAATTTTCAGAAGTGCAGCTTTGAATTTGTGAAACTTCTCTCAGTCTAGTGTTGAGTGGTCACCTGTGCAGTCCCACCTATCTCTGGGTTCCTCACCTGCCCTGTGTCATTCTCTAGGAACATCCCAAAGCTCTTTCCAGGGAGTTGGAGCAGCAGGACTTTTTGACTTGTGCACTTATATCAAGGGGGGCAGGATTAGCACCTTCCCACCCATTTCCTTGCAAGGCATCCACTCTAAAGTCAGAGGACCTGTAGTAGGGAAGGAAGTTGGGTTGTGAGTGCACAGGTGACCACATTAAGTATTTCAGTGACAGGTAAATAACCAGCTCTGTGCAGTGTCACACCTAGGCAACTAGCAATCTGATGTACCTGGAAGAGAATCCTGGTGTCCTCGTGCAATGAGGTTGTGGAGGGCTGTCTGCAACCCTGGAAGCTGTGTTTGGCCTTGAGCTACACACTGTCACTCCAGACTTTATTATGGCTAGTGAAAATGGCTGCTAGGCATTTTGTTCCAGGAAAAGCTTTAGGCAAGCCATTAGCATGCAGCACTTGGGACATCTGCCCAATCTGTGTCCTATTAGCACATTATTGCTCTCAGAGCTAGCAGCAACAACACTTCATTTTTGGAAGTGAAAAGCCAAAATCTTGTCATTCTGCAAAACCCAAGCCTACTTGTTCTTTTTGCCTTAGGATCCCCCACCCTCCACCAGTTATCCTTCCCAGAATTTATCCCCTTGTTTAAAGATTGTGGACATTGCATTTTAGCTGCTGGAGGGAATGTGCTTTGGCAGTCAGTGGACGCAACCCAAGGAGCTGTGTCCCTTGCTTATTGAAAGCATATTATGTTTCTCTAAGAGAGTTCCTGGTAATTAGGGACCTAGTTGATGGGTACTAAGGCTCAGAGTTGTCCAGGTTTTTTGTTATCTCTGAAATTACCAGTGGCTATTTCCAAAGAAGTCATTTACTCACCAGGGTCAAATTTCTCTCCTTATAAAGGACCAAGACACCCTGAAAGCTGTCCTTGCCCCGAAGGTAGATAGCTGGACAGGGCAATACATAGGAGCAGCATTCCTGGGAGCAACTCAATAATGCGCAATACTGTTCATTTCCTTAAGATCTTTCCTTTGTGGTTATTTCTGTAGTTTTTTAAATATGCAAAATGCTTCATCTGGAATTCCCAAGACAGATTGTTCACCTATTAGCTCTGATGTCTTTATGAACCAGTTTTCACCTGGGTCTTCGATCCTACTGTTGCCATGCAAAAAAATGGCCATGCAGTGATGCAAGATTCTTGTTCCTGCCCTCCTTCTCCTCCGATGAGATAGTTTTTCATCTACCTACCTAGTAAGAAAGCATGATCCATGGTGTTTTGTGCAGAACGCCCATAGCTAATCAGAGAATCCGTCCTCCAAAAAAGCCCCTGTGGGTTTTCCATGCTGGATAATCTCCCCTGAAATTCCCAGTGCAGAAAAGAATGACATTCTTCCCCCCCCCCCCCGCCATGCCTATTGGGGGCTCCTCCCATCCTCAGCTGTGTTTTGTCACAAGGGGCACGAGTGCCTCTTTCCCCACCCCCCACCCCGCTGCTCAGGGCACAAGAAGCAGAGCTGTGATCTGGTCCATGCAATGTAGTTAGTGTCACTTCTTCTTCTTCTCTTGCTTTGTATTGTATCCCGTTGTTGATGTACCCCAGTATCCTGTTTGCCTTTTTTACTGCAGCCACACACTGGGCTGATGGCTTCAAGGATTTTTCTACAATAACCCCTAAACCCCTTTCCTGGTCAGTACGCTGCATGACTGTTCCATGTAATCTGTACTCTCAATATTTGGTTTGTTGCCCCAAAATGTATTATTTTGTACATCTGTCTGCATTAAACTGCATTGTCCATGTTTATTGGCACAGTCACCTAAAAGCCCCTCCAGACCCTGCTCCAGACCTGGTCGCATTGTTGCTCATCCTTTTGCTGTATCTCAGATTTTGGCCTCATCAGCTAAGTGTGGTTATCTTACATTTGGTATTCTCATCCAGATATGCACCTGTTTTAATAAAGCAAAAGTTTGCAAGGTGGCTCCTGGACACCCCCCACTTAAGACTCACCTTTTTGCGCTGAGATTCCTCTCTCACCTCAGCCACTGTTTTTGAGCCAGGAGTCCTCTTCTCTAACCATGTTACACTTTGGATGAACTGCAAATGTTGGACTTGAAACTCCTGCCACTGCTGCCCTCTAAAACATTTTGTTTCTTGACTTTGCGTTTCATGCAAACAATTTGGTTTTCAATTTCTGCATCTTGCCGGAATCTATTCCACGCTGTGTGTGGGCTCTGCATTCGTAATGCTGTGCGATGGGAGGTGGGCTGCGTCCTCTGGTTTACACAAGTGCCTTTTTTGTGCTTGTAGGAACGAAGTGACAAAAATGAAATTCGAAGGCAAGACGTTCTATTTATATGTAAGTCAGAAAGAGGTGAGTACCTTCTTCAGCTGCTGTAACTGTGTAGGTATAGTTTTTGCCTCTGTTCCAAGAGATGCAATGTTTAGGATTCCTGACTGTTTCTGGCCACACTCCATCCTGAAGCACCACATATATTGAGAGGCATGGCTAAGTTTAAGGATGCTCAATCTAATACTTACTGGCCTTATAATAACTTCTATTAGGTATCCTTAAGGGTCAAGTGCATTTGCAAAGGTAGCATTGTTGGTATTGCCAGGAGGAAAGTCGAATCCTGCCATTATTTCTGACAGTGGAAACAAACAGCCAGAGCCTTCTGTGCAAGACTCCTCACAAACAGCATTGCAATCTCATCCACTGTTTACGTGGCCCAAGTAAAAATCGCACCACCACTTGTAGTATGCCATCGCCATCTTATGCTGAGCGGTTTCCAGGTTTTGCAGAGTGCGTGATGCTGCTTATAGAGCCACATATATTCCATTTATTTATGGAAAGCAAACCCACAGCTCCTTCAGGGAAATTGCTTTCCCATCCTTCTTCCGTTCAAATAGCATTCGGGGCATTTGCATTTAAAGCTAGCTCACTGAGCATGCTGTCTGTGAACCAAGCTTGTGAATTAACCTTACGGGTTTTTTCCCCCTGGGCTTTCTATAGGAAAAGAAAATAGTTCTGACATATTTTGCTCCAACTCCTGAAGCCTGCAAGCACCTCTGGAAATGTGGGATTGAAAATCAAGCCTTTTATAAGTAAGCATGAAATAAATTTCCCCAGGATTAATTTTGTCCGTGGGACAGTTGTGATCATTCCCAGCAGCCGCTGACAGTGTCGGGTGTGGATGTGGAAACATGCCTGGGCAAACTGTGTGTATGTGGGGGGGCTGCTCTCTGAATCTGGATTGCCCCCCCCTCCTTTCTGCAAAAAACAACAACACCAAAGCTACTTGCAGGAAGGGATCAGGGCTGCTTTCCTGCCAGCTTCCTTTTCACTTCTGCCTAGGCCACCCCACTTTTAGCTGCAGTTTGGATCTAGGACAAGGTGTAGGCTGACTGGGTGCTGCAAGAATATCTTGGCCCCAGAAAGTTTCTGACCAGCAACTGAACAGCCAGCTTGAGAAGTAACTAAGGAACAATGGGCCAGAAACATGGACTATTTGTGAAGAGGCATTTCATCTCTGGTAGCCCCCAAACAGAATCCTTTGTTCTCTCCCTCTAATTTGGTGTTTTGCTTATAAAATAGAAGGTTGCTTTCTCTAGTGTGCTTCCTTGTAGTCGGTGGGCTGCAAGAAAATGTGTGCTGCTTTGTTCTGTTTGGGTAAGCTGCAATCAGGCCGTCTCATTTCTCATTATATTAACATGAAGCACAGCTGCCGTTTTGCTTCACAAATCTTTTTGCTTCTTTTCCAGATGAATAGCAGCACTGGTACATTGTCTTCTGCTTATGCATCCCCAGAAACCAGATGATGGATGCAATTAAGACCGCTCTGTTCTATCCTTGATCCCCTCTATACAGAACCAGTGCCTCACCCAAAGCACCCCTCCTAAAGATTCTAGGCTAGGGGCTCTTCCAGACAACCTGTTTGTTGAGCTAAAATGTGTGTGGAAGTTTATACAACACCCACTGTGAGCATTCACTCTCTGTTTGCGTGGAGGTTGTATGATGCTATGTGATGTCCCACTTAACCCACACTTTCCAGTGCATTTTCTCAAAACTCCTTACCACCACCCCCAGAAGCCGGGTTTGCTTTATAACAGCACAAAATCTACTTTAATTACATGACTGAAATTTACTTGTGTACCTGCAAAATAGTGGCAGTGTGGAAGCAGCCAGAACCCGTATCCTTATCTAAAAAGCAAGCCCATTCCTCCTCCTAGTGAAGTAACCCAACCAGTGTTGGGATTGCTGATCAGCTCCAGCAGTTTGGCAGCAGTGAGGTGTCAACCCCAAACCTCCTGTGCACTCCCAGTTACTTCTAGGTGAGGAAGATTGGGCGGAATATTTTTCTAGCCGATAATGTTCCATTGCGGATCTCACTGAAGGAGAGACTTTTGCATTTGCTTTACCACACTGGATCAGTTTGCACCTCTTTCTCCTCTGCAGCTAAGTTACCTCACTCTCTGAAATTGAGTCTGAAATTCAGACATGAGTCTGAAATTCATGCATAGGCACTGCAGGGTGGGCAACAAGTGCAGTGGCTACTAGCCATGATGGCTGTGCTCTGCCTCCACACTTGGAAGTGGCAATGCTTCTGAATGTTGGTTGCTGGGAACATCAGGAGGGGGAAATTGCTGTTAGGTCCTCTTGGGCAGTTTCCCATTGGGGCATCTGGTTCTGGTTGGCCACTGTGGGAGCAGGATGCTGGACTAGATAGGGTTGTTGGCCTGATCCTGCAGGCTCTTTTTATATTCTCATGTCCAGACCCTTCGCTTTGACTTGGAATGCAAAAAAAAGGGGGAAGTCAAGAGCAGCTTCTGGAGGAGTAAAGATGCTGAGTTAAAAAACTGTTCACCTTGGACACTGGCAGGGGTACCAAACCGAGGGGAGCGCAGGGGCTTCTTGTATCTCTCTACTTGCTCCCAGAGCAGGAGCTTTGACATCATTTCCAACAAAGTCTGCCAGCAGAATGCTGTCAAAACCCAAGTTATGGGCCTTCTGCCAACGCCTGCTTTTTTGTTTCAGGTTGGAGAAGTCAAGCCAAGTCCGCACTGTGTCCAGCAGTAACCTATTTTTCAAAGGGAGTCGGTTCCGATACAGGTAAATAATGACCGTAAGTAGCAGTTACTGGGTATGTTCTTGGATGCTTCCTCTGGGTGGCTTGAGGAACGAGTCTAAGTTCAGCTGTGTTGAATTTGAGATAAAATTATCGGGCCAGATCCAACTAACTGGCCCTGCCAGTGCGATAGGAGCTCCTTCTAGCTTAGCTCACAATTGGCTGTGGAGGGAGGTTGGGAGAACCCCCAGAACAGCACACGGGGTTGTGGTGGGTATCATTTCATCAGGCAAGTTAAAATGCTGGTGCTGACTAAACAGTTGGAAGAGGGTGAGGTTGGATTCCTCCCTAAGGCAAGGCTGCTCATCTGATGTTCCCGATATAATGCAGGGATTCAAGAGGTGCCTTCCCCTTTGTCTTCTGAGCGAGCTGTTTTGTTGTATGCCAGAATTTAAATGTGAGGTGTAGTGGTTATAGAGTGCCAGAGTAGGACCTGGGAGACCAGGGTTGGTACCCTCACTCATCCATGGGACATGCTGGGTGTCCTTGGGCTATGTCACTGCCTCTCGGCCTAACCTACTTCAGAAGGTTGTTGCAAAGTTAAACTGGGGGAGAGCCACAAAGCCGCCTTGATGAAAGGTGGGATATAAATACAGTAAGTAAAAATCTGAAATAAAAGGACTGCCGTAGCTGGGCCAAATTCTGCTTCCATGCACTCTAGTGCACAGCCAAGAAGCAAAAGCCAGTAATAGGTGACAAGGAAAGTGCTGCAGGAAAGGCCATGCAACAAGGGAAGGAAAACAACGTAACTTTTCGAAGTAAATAGCACAGCCGATATACTGGGGGGTGTCCTTTCTGCTCATTGAATGGGTCTGCCAGGAAGGATGGCTTTTCTTTTGAGCTTCAAGCAAGTCCGATTCCTCTGTCTAGAGCAGGCAAGAGTTGCTAGCAGAAACTCTGGAGGGGGAAAGGGTGGTTTCTGCTATTGTCACGGCTTCTGTTCTCCAACCACTTTCAGTGGCCGAGTTGCAAAAGAAGTGATGGAGTCTAGTGCCAAGATCAAGAGGGAGCCTCCAGAAATACACAGGTAAGGCTCAGCAGAGGAAGCTTGGAAGACAAGCTGTGGGCTCACCTGCGAGAAGCCACGCTGGCTGCAGCTGGTGGCAGTTCAGTAACAAATGGGGGGGGGGGGGACAGCTTCCCCATAGAGGAAGATCCATAGCTCAGTAGCAAAGCATCCAGAAAGCCCCATATTCAATCTCCAGGTTGGGCTGGTGAGCCATTGCCACCAGTCAGTGTAGATAGTCCTGGCCTGAACGAACCAGTGGTCTTTCTCAGTATAAGCAGACTGTTCCTCTGCTAGTTGCAAAATCTACCCGGGATGTGTTTTCCAGCTCTACCCCTGCATTTTCTGGAAGGGGCCATTTCCTGGGTTTGGCTCATAATCTTAAAGAGGCTCGCCTCCGATTCTGAATGGAAGGCTGCATTCCCAACACCATTTTGTGTGCTTCCTTTCTGTAGGGCAGGGCTGGTTCCTAGCCGTAGCTGTCCTTCCATCACTCATGGGCCACGGCTAAGCAGCGTCCCCAGAACTCGAAGGAGAGCTGTGCACATCTCTATCATGGAAGGTGAGGTCTGGACACAATGGTGACTTCGTGTAGCTTTGCAGCACACTCTCCAGATTTAATCTCTCTTCTGAACAAAGCCAAGGGCACATTTGTACATTCGCCTCCCTTGGGGTGTTAGGATGGTCTTCGGGCTACAAGCTCCTCATCCGTTGTTAATCCTTTCTCGGAATGGAATCTGAGTCTATTTTGTGGAACTACTGTAGTTACCGGGGGCGAGGAGTGTTATTTTAAATGTGATTTCGGTTTCAGTCTTAATGAAAGAAACATTCACAAATGCCAGGTTTGCCTTTCCACTGAGTCCTTTTCGTATGTGCTGTATCACTCTCTTGTGGCCAAATTGGGAGGCAGCTGTCTCAAGTGATTTATGGAACGCAAGGACAGGAGACTGTTTCATATGCACTTATGCTAATTTCCGTAGGGAGGGCTGGCCAGCTCCATGCATTGTTATTCTGCTGGTGTATGGTTTTAGAATGCTGTGTGCTTGCTACAAATGCTTTGCCACCTGCATCTTAATGGGGGAAGACAAAATCCTTTGCAAGATTGACCCTTTTAAATGAATTTTCTCACATGGCTGTGGAAGGGTTTCTCCCCTTCTACACACACAGCAGACTAGCTAAAGGTGGACCCCTGGCAAGGCCCCATGGAGGAAATTAAAAGCCGATCTGCATCAGGGTTGCACCTGCTAAACTGAGCTCGGGAGTTTAATGTCTGAAGTTGGGTCAGTGTCAAGAGCAAGACCCAAGGTGAAGCCAGAGGCTGCTTCATGGGTATACTGCCAGTTTCTGTAGTGTCCTTTGGGCTACAAAAAGGCAGTTTTTATGTGGAGCCAGCTTCATCTAAGCAGTTCCACTAATGGGAGATCCAACACGAAGGGCTCTGGCTAATGCAATGGGGCTTCTTCCCCCCCACTTGAACAGCATACAGGAGGGTGGGAAAGGAGGTGGTTCCATCAGGCAGGTGGAAATGCTAGCACTGATGAAACCTTTTAGCAAGATACTGGATTTTTAACTTGCGAAACGAGATAGCCCTCTTTTATCTGTTGTACAACCACAATGGGTAAAATCTGGCAGATTTTATCAGCCAAGCAAGTTATTCCCCCAATTAAAAAGTGTCACTCCCTAGGGCCTATGCGAACAGTGTGCAATGGTGTGTACTGTGCCACTAACATGATAGGCCTAACTAAAAGAGTAGAAGAATTTAAAAACCTTGAACTTTAAAGGGCAGTCTGGGCTGTTGCAAATTCACCCAGGCCACGACTTCTGAACCAGGTAAGCAGTAAAGATTATGTGCAATCACTTGTGGTGCTCCATGCACCCACACTTTCTCCATGTGTTTTAGCTCCACGTCACTTCTTCTCAAGGTTGGGGCAACATTGAAGCTACTAGCCATGAATGCTGGGCTCCACTTCCAGCGCTGAAGGCAATGTGCCTCTGAATACTAGCTGCCGGGAATCACAAATGAGATAAGCACTGCTGTTGCACACAGGTTCTATTTTCAGGTGTCCCTTAACGGGCATCTGGTTGGATACTAAGAGAACAGGATTCTGGACCAGAAGGCCCCCCTTTGGCCTGCTTTTCTTATGTGACCAATTCTATCATCATAGAGGTGCTGCAGAGAGGCTGTGTAGACCACCTAGCCTTGCAGACATGGCTGCCCAGCAAATAACAGCCCTCCTCCTAAAACACACAACTAACTGGTTCCATTGTTGAGTCGCTCCTTTCATCAAAATGTTTCCAACCAAAATCTACCTTTAATTTAAGGCCATGAGATCTAGGTCTGCTCTCTGGGCCAGGACAGAACAAGCCATTGATATGAAAGCCTTCAGAGATGCTCTCAGCCTGCTCAGTGTGGTGACAGCCATTTCTTTCTTTTGGGAAGGAGAATCCAGCCAGGAAGCCTCCAGGTGTTCACAAACATGCCCTAAATTTGCTTACCATACAGATGGGGAATTTTTGGAGTTTCAGATTTTGGGAATATGCAACCGATTTCCACCAAACCACTAAAAAGCACAAGCCTGCATTGTGCTTGAATTTCTGGCATTCGGAACCACTGAAGAAGAATCTAAGGAATGTTTTGAATTAGGTTGCCAAAGGTTAACTTCCTCCAGGATTCTTCTGAACCTGGCCAGATTATAGCCCTCACTTCCATGCTCAATTTACAGTGATATCTTGATCTTGGGATAAACAGTATTTTATATTGAAAGCCCAACTTCCGTGTCTCCATGCTGAGGCTGGCTAATGCGTTGGCGACTCCCCTCATCTTTCTCCATAGCCAGCCCCTTTCTTCCTCTCTCCCTCCCTCTCTCCAGGGCTTGAGTGTTTGCGGGACAGTGCCCACTCCACCCCGGTACGGTCAGCCTCCCACGGCGATGCCTTCCTGCCGCATTCACGGGCCTACCGGGCCGAGAGCAGCGAGCGTGTGGCCATCATTTCGGACGAGATCTACAGTCCCTCGGACAGCGTCCTTCCCACGCCGGTAGCTGAGCAGAGCCTTGAGCTGATGCTGCTCTCCAGGCAGATCAACGGAGCCCCTTGCAGCATAGAGGAAGAAAAGGAGTCTGAGGCCAACACGCCCACGGTGGCCGAGGCCGAGGAGCTGGGGAGGGAGCTCCGAGCCTTGTGCCAGGGTGTGGGCAGCGGTGGCGGAGCCCAAGCAGAACAGGTGAATAAGTTTGTTTTCAGTGTCCTCCGTTTGCTCCTTGTGACCGGTGGGCTCCTCTTTGTTTTGCTCCTCCTCCTGATCATCCTTACCGAATCTGACCTTGACATTGCCTTTTTCCGTGATATTCGCCAGACCCCCGAGTTTGAACAATTCCATTATCAATACTTTTGTCCCCTCAGGCGATGGTTTGCCTGCAAAATCCGCTCCGTGCTCAGCCTACTCATTGACACCTGAAGGCAGGACTCCTCCTAGTAACTAGCCAGGTGGATTGCAGAAGATCCCTGCTACCCATTCCCAGAAAAATGGGACACATCGTGGCACCATCGGCACATAAAATAAGTCCTCCTTTCATGAATCAAAGTAAACAGCGGCCTAGGAGAGTTGTTTCCAAGCAGAAGAAAGGGATAAGACTTTCTCACATGCGCCAGATTCAAACAATGCCCATTTCTTTACACGTCCTCTTCCTGGAAGTGTCTTCAACTGGTTTGCTTTCAAACTTTTAAATTATTCTGCACTCTTCCAAGTTTAATTTTAAGCTTTCCTAGAGGTGGCCATTTCAAAAATTTCAAGTAAAGAGAGTTTATTTTATTACTATTGATTATTGCATTAAGTGCCAGCCTCCAGCTAGGACACTAGTTCAAGAAGGCAGCGTCATTTTATGCAGGAGCTTTTGTAATGGTGCTACTGAGTTGTAACTTTAGTATTTTATTATTTTGTTAAAACTGCCACTGTGTACAGCACTACCACCTTAAACATAGTCTTGCTATTTTATCAATCAAACTTCTGGCTTAATCTGGAATTTTGAAGGTGGGGGCAGGGGGGATTAAGGTTCTGACACCATATGGTCACCCAAACACACTTAATTCTTTATAAGCAATAGGTAAGGCACGAGACAAGGAGGCAGCAACGAGGTGTAAATCTAATTCTTCCCCCTAGCGTTGAAAAGTGTGACTAGGAGAAACCTGTCCTTTGTGAATTTCAACTTCTGACCTTTAGGATCCCAGAAATGCAGTTTTTCTTAGAGCAGTAACGTCCCCATATAAAGCAAGAGTTAGTATATGGGGGAAATAAATATATGTATTTGATTATACTTGACCGAGTCTTGCTGTATTAAGTAGTAGTGATCATATCCAATTTCTTTGAAAGACATTTTGCCTCAGAAAGCTGTACTTGTTTTTGTACTACAAAAGAACAAACTTGTTTCAACCTATATATTTTAAGAACAAAATGCTATTTTGTTAACGAGCAAACCAAGTCTTTTTTACTTTATGAATTAGGTGAATATAGTGTGGTATTCAAAGTGATTGGTGGTAAACAAAATATTATGGCTGTTTTTAGGATGGTATTTGAGCATCAAGCTAACCCATTCATAACTTCTGGAGGAAGGAAAATGGGTTACCTTGTGCCATTAAAACGATGGAGAACTTAAGGACGTGGGGGAGGTAGCACTGGAATGAAAACACATAGAACAATCTGACCCACACGTTTCCATCCTGAAGGCAATTCAGAAATTTTTTTCCTACTTTTTGTCTTGTGATGTGGATAGTCTAATCTAAAAGCCTGACAAATAGCAGCTCATTTGTAAAAGGAGCAATAAATTTTAAACATGGTGAGAGTATTCACCAAGATGAGCAGAGCAAGAGAATGAAATCAGACTGGCAAGTGTTTTATTTCATCTCAGGGAGAGATTTCAAGTCACTTGGGAATCTAAATCAGAAATATTTCAAGAGGCTGGTTTCATTTATCTTGTCTCTGACTTGGCTACTACAATTTTCAGCAGGCACACAAGCCCTTCAAGTTCACGCAGAACTGAAGCACTGCCAGGACTTGCCCAATGGGAGGGTGCGTGGATAGGCGTGGGAATCTCAAGCACCAATTTCCTTTCCAAGTTCAGTTACACTCTGCCCACAGCTGGTCATTCATCATTTGGAAAAAAAAGAGCACAATGACACTATTAGCAATACACTAAATATTGGCAAAGGTTACTGGACGCAGACTGGGGTGTGGGTGTGGGTGTACGGTACACTAGAAAAGGATTCCCTGTTATTTGAACACATCGTGGAAGTGCTACAAGGATCTGTTTGATTACTGACCATTAACTGCAACTGCCAGCTTGGAAGTCACAAGAGCCAAGAGAGATTTTGGCTTTCACTTTTGCTTATACAGGTACATTAAAAAAAACTTTTGAATGCCTGCCAAGAAGATACAAGGGATAGATTTTACAAGGATACACACTGTTTTATGCAACACAGCAACAAAATTAACTTCTAGTGTAGTGTTCCTACCTCAGTCTGTAGTAAACGATGCTTCTATGCAGTGAGTGAAAAGTCTTAATTTTAACATTCTCCATCCCAGATAACGATGCAGTATTTATTTCATGTTTTAATTGTTGGTATTGTTGATCATGCCACACACCTGTCCTGTTATCTGTAACTATTTTGTACAATGGACATTTTCATTTTCAAAGTGGACAACTTATGAATACTGATGGTGGCTTTAGATAGTTATTTTACTTTTTTTAAAATTCTGGCCACAATCCTAGAGTTAAGGTCTCCCGTGCACTTTCATTTCTCTGGGGCTTGCACTGCAGAACCTCTTCCTAATGGATTGTGTCTCGTTTTTGCCAGATGTTTTATCCTGAAAACTTTCCAGCTGGCAACTGAAAAAAAGTCATTTTTCCTGTTTTGCCCCATGTTACGTTTCATGTTTCACTTACTACTAAGTTGTTCCTGGTCTCATTTGTATAAACTGTGGTGGTTTCCATAGGTTGCTGTATCAGAGGAAACAAACTCTTAATAAGGACTAGCGTACTGCATATTTAAAAGCAGTAGAAAGTAAGTTACCTGAAAATGTGAATTTTAGTTTTCATAACAATATAGACGTTAACCTTTCATGTGCCAAATGCTGTGTTACATTTTCCCTTCAAAATAATGTACCTTTTTCTACATATTCAACATGTAGTTAGCATAAATCATTGGTGCCATATAGAAGTATTTTTAAATTTAAATAAATATTTAATTATGATGAAAATGTTCTCTGTTGAGTAAATTGATCTCTCACCTCATGTGACATGTCTGCTTAGATAATTCCTGAAATGCTACCTGCTACTGTGGAAAATTTCTTTCAACCTCTCTGTCCTTAATGTTTTCAGAACTTGAATGCTTAACCAACTTAAATTGGATATACTTTTACCGCCAGATCATCCATATGATTTTGGTACAACCACCACATGATGCTACAGAGATTCCAAAGCATTTATTGTGCGTACTTTAAAAAAGTTGAACATGATGAGCAGGTCTAACACTGATTCATTTACTATGAATGCTTCCCTGGTGTAAGGTGCCATCTGGTGTTACTACACAACAGACATAATTGCATTTTCCATCTTGCAATAATGCATAAGCATTATTAACATGCTGCTTATGTTCAAGTAGTGGGTGTTAAGAGAAAGCCTGTGCCTTCTCACCACTCTTGCACACCAAAACACCCTTTTGATCTCAGAATAATTGTTAGCAATTGACCTCTGAATTAAACATGATCTAGTACACAGCCTGCTCTGTAGATTGTTAAGCCACTATGAATGAACTTAAATATATTGAAACCATTTAACAGTTTCACATAAAGAACCTTGCAGAAACCTGCAATAAGTCACTGCATTTGAGTAACAAGGCTAGCCTTATTTATTTCTGTTATTGGTAATCTATATCACTTAGAAAGCTTTGAAATTGAATATATTTGTCTTTCTCCAGGGACAACGTCCTAACACAACCAAAATGCAACTCATACTCTTTGTTACCTGAAGGTTCAAACTTTTTTCACTCTTTGAAAACATGGAGGCGGCCACTAGAGTTACCACCTGCAAGAATGTACCTGGTAGGGTGCCAGGCATTGATGGAACAAACAGAGCCAAGGTAGTCTTCGCTGAGGAAGGAATGCACCAAATCTCCTGTCGCATGAAAGGCTTCAATTTGCCTTGGTCGAGACATACTCCCCACCACAAAGCAGTCATCCCTCTTTGGGTCCCAAATAGCTCTGAACCTTGTGAGCCACCGTCCCGTGTAGTTATTATGCCTATTCAGAAAGGGGATGGGGGGGGGGAGAGAAATAGTTAAGATGCATCTACATCACTGCCTTCCAGTTGCTCTGGACAGCAACATGCCAGCAGCTCTAGCCAGCCCAACTGAATGATGTTAAGGCTGATGGGGAGTTGTAGTCCAAAACATCTGGAGGGCACTAGGTGGGGAAGGCTGATCTAGAAAACCAGCGTTCTTAAATCTGATGTGCATGCTCTCTAATGGAAAAAACCACTCTGCTACAGTCAAATATTGTGTTTCGCTCACTGTGGAGTCTGTGATCTCATAATCCCCTCCACCAAACTTGAATCTTGGCACCAGAGTAAATCCTCCTATTCTAACTCACCTGATAGTTGTGAGAACAGGGACTGAAGATGATATACATGTGGTTTCAAAGATCCTGCAAGAGACAAAAATTGGGGGCTTAAAAAAAACACACCCTAAATATTTGATTTAGCCCCCCCAAAAACTACTTACTTACTTATTCAAATCCAGCATGAGGATCAACAGGAAACATTATCAAAGAGTTCAAGGACACAGTCCAGTCAGGCAAAAACACTCAAGAAAGGTGTGTTGCCTCAGGACAATCCTGAGGGCCACATTTAGCTCCCTACCCTCTGGTTTAGACTATGTAAACAATTATATTGCAAGGGGTCTCCCTACTGCTCATCAAGTGAAAATATGCTATGTATTTCTAAATACAAGGAAGTATTTTGAGGTAGATTTTTTAAAAGGTCATAAGCAAGGGCCCACACACCTCAATGCAAAATATTTAATTGCCGTAACTCAGCCATACACATCTCTTACAGAATCTCCTACATTTGTTTCCAACAATGGTCAGCAAGAGGCATGAGTTCCAAACCTCTCCCACCCTGCCTCTGAACATGGTAGGATCTACAGCAGCCCTATGTTTCAACAGTCCTATTAACTTGCTCAATTCCACTACTGATGCCATATAAGCCACGGGCCACAGCCAAGTCTCAGGGCAGCAAATTCAGTTATCTGTGAAAAAGGACTTTCACAGGAGGAAATTGTTAATACAAAAGCCAGCTCCCTTCCCACTCATACCTCAATGTATCATCAGCACAAGTAGTCAGCACCCTGTTGCCAGTCACAGGTGAAAAATAAGCAGAAGCAACACTCTTGGTGTGCCCGGCAAGAGAGACCACGGGCTTGCTGCCACTCGCCTTCAGGTGCCGAACATCATAAATATCAACATCCCTGCGGCATAAATGGAAACGTTAAGACTTTCATCCTGGGTGTCTCTTCTTCCTGAATGGGACATCTCCTCCCAATGGACTATCCAGGCATAGCTAATCTATTAGACTTCCTGTCTCTTGTGGTGGCGAGAGCTCCTCAAACATCAAGGAAAAAAGGACATTGAAAACATAGAACCCTGCAGGTGTCAAACAAAATATTGGGACAAACTGCACTTAAGAAAATAAGAAACCACTGTATCAATATGGGGGGGGGGGTGTTAACAGAATTTGAGGACTATTCCACTGTTTGCTTACAACTGAGACAATAATTATTTGGGGAAGGAAAAAAATCATGGGATCTCCCAGTGTGTTTCCCTTTTGGCCTATAAATTGCAGATCTGTTTGATTTTATGTTCTTGATATCATAAACATATAAAAGTATCTTAATACACTGGTACGAATTCTGAGTGAAACAAGTTTCCTCCTATGAGAGAGATCAGGTGGTTAACGGGAGCTGCTCAGAATATACACTCACTTCCTCCTCCCATTGTGGATGAGTTACCAGATGCCATGCTAGAGCTCAGAGGAGACCTCACGTCTAAGGTTCCGCAGAACCCATGAGCACCACATCTCTGAATCAGTGCCCACTTTCTGGCTCAAAGGGGAGCACTGTTTCTGCCTATGCTATGTTCTCAAGACTAGGAGTCTGCTGGATCAAGATCCACAGCAATCCAAGGTGCTGCCCCCTCTTTGCTTCAGGGTGTGGAGGTGGGATGAGTACCAGTCCTGGCTGGTGGATTTACTGGTCCCCAAGTGTGCAGTGTGGGTGGGTGCATTGCCCTTCTTTGGCGACAGCCGCTTTTCTCCTCTTTCTTTCTCTCATTGCAATTAGCCGTCCACGGGAAATGAAAACACAGGGAAAGCAAAAGGAAGTGTCAAAAGTTTTGAAGTAAGGGAGGGAGAAAAGCTACTACTCTCAACTGTCTGCTGCAGCTTTTCTCAACCAGGGTTCCATGGGACCCTAGGGTTCTGTGAGGTCACAAGGAGTTCCTTGAGAGATTGTGATGCTAGATAGCATGGTGGGTAGAGCTCTCTGACATCACCTCCTCTCATGTAACTCCTAATCTCCATGGCCATTTAGGCTCCCCTGCGACCACGGCGTCCTATTGCCTTCCCATATTTTTCTCCCTCTGCCAAGGCTGAGATTGGGAAACACGCTGAGTGTGTTAAATGAGCTCCTCTCTTCCTCCAAAAACTGAATTCTCCAAAGAAGGGGACAGAGAGTCTAATGGCTCCGCATTCCTTGGGGGGTGGGGGAGTGTCCTCACCAGGATATCCCCTTCCACTGAAGAATGTGGAGATAAAAATAAGCATGCTCTTACAGAAAGGCTTACTCTTTCTGTAATCTCTGAAAAGCATTCATCATCTTGGAGCACGTGAAGTTCTCTCTGTGCCCCACATAAAATCTGTAAGTTTATGCAATCTTTTATAACAGATCTGTTTTCTCTGTAAATTAAAAACAGGGAAACAATGTATGTAATGCTATAATTTGGGACACTTCTTTTGGGGTGGAAATGAATTTTAAAGGGCACAGGAAAGCAAAACTACTTAAGATTTTAGTCAATGGCTGTGACCAGGAGTTTTGTATAACAACACTATACAGTGGTACCTCAGGTTAAGTACTTAATTCGTTCCGGAGGTCCATTCTGAACCTGAAACTGTTCTTAACCTGAAGCACCACTTTAGCTAATGGGGCTTCCTGCTGCTGCCATGCCGCCGGAGCACGATTTCTGTTCTCATCCTGAAGCAAAGTTCTTAACCTGAAGCACTATATCTGGGTTAGCAGAGTCTGTAACCTGAAGCGTATGTAACCCGAGGTACCACTGTAATCTCTTCAGAGTCCCCCCTCCCCTAAATTTAGAGAATGTCCAGAGGTTTTAGGCTTGGGAAGAATCTATTGTGACTCCGGTCCCAAGAGGAGGCCTCTATTCACTTACTAGCATCACATCTCTTTGATTTCTGGGCTCCAAATTCCTAATGTACTGTAACAAGCAATCGTGTATCACAGCTTGTACCTACCCTGCTCCAGCAGCTACGAAATAATGCCTGCTGAGTGGGTTGGTATGGATGGTCCTTGTCGTCTTCGAATTAAGTTCTGCAGAAAGCTCAGCGGAAGCTCCTGGCGTTCTCTGATCTACTACAGCTACCTCTCCATCCCACATTCCCACTATCAGAGTAGAGGCATCTGCAGCCAAGAAATCAAATGAGGAAAGGTTGTCCTCTTCATTTCTGTACACCTGAGAATGAGAAAGAGGTTTACTTTTAGGTGGAGTCTAAACCTATTTTAAATTACCAATTTTATGCTGATACAGTGGTACCTCGCAAGACGAATGCCTCGCAAGACAAAAAACTCGCTAGACGAAAGGGTTTTTTGTTTTTTGAGCTGCTTCGCAAGACGATTTTCCCTATGGGCTTGCTTCGCAAGACGGAAACGTCTTGCAAGTTTGTTTCCTTTTTCTTAACACCGTTAATACAGTTGCGACTTGACTTCGAGGAGCAACTCATAGAACGCGGTGTGGTAGCCTTTTTTGAGGTTTTTAAAGACTTTGGTGATTCTTGAAGCTTTTCCAAAACTTTCCCGACACCGTGCTTCGCAAGACGAAAAAAATCGCAAGACGACAAAACTTGCGGAACGAATTAATTTCGTCTTGCGAGGCACCACTGTATATCACAATAGCTGTAGGATACCCTACAATATAGGATGATTCTCTGGCTGCCACACCATGGTTTCCTCAATCCTCTTTGCCAATTACTACAAGCATGCTTGCAAACAGACAAGATTTCCAAATGTACAGAGTTAAAAATCCTGACTTTTCCATCCCCGCCTAAGAAACTGAATTCTGCCTGTAGCAATGGATAAAAACAACAGGACACTGCCTTGTACTATGTGGAACTGTATGTCCACTTAACCCAGTTCTGTCTATTCTGACTGGCAGTAGCTCTCTGGAGTCTCAGGCTGAGGTCATTCCTATCACCTGCTATTTGATTACCGCCCCCTCCTACCATGGCCACCCCTTTTCTTCTGGATGTGCCAAGGATTGAAGCTCAGGCTTTATACTTGTAAAGCACGTGCTGTAATACTATGGTATGGTCCTTAATGAGACAGAAGTGAACAGAAGAGAGAGAGCGCGTGCAAGAGAGAGCTGCTCTTTTCCATCCATCTTGGAGGAGCTGCTTAAGATAGAAGGATGGAGGAATACCATATCTGATTTTGCATTATACATACAAAAGGATCTCATTCTAAAAAAGGGAATATTGCGATTTTGTTGCATTTCTGCTAATGTTTGAACACATAATTTATGACATTTCCTTCCATTCTTTCAGTTAAAATGGAAGTTTTACTATTTAGCAGAAGTCATTACAGCAATATACTGTTCTGTTCCATTTGGAATGGTTTTACTTATTTTATAATTTTAATTATTTTATCTGTTTTTATGACTCTATTTTCCATTAATGGTTGTATCTCACTCTGGGAACTTACAGTGAAGGGTGAATTAGGAATCAAATAAATGAATAAATAATCTTTACGGAGACCTTGCAATAGATGCAACGTTGCAACCAACACTCACCTCATCAAAGACCGCTCTGGTTACATCCCCACGTCGTAACGTGCCGTCGTGGCTCACAGACAAAAGATGAGCAGGATTAGACAGAGAAAAATACATACAGCTAACTGCCTGGCTATGGGGAACAAAGGTGTGTACTCCATCTTCCAATCCACTGTCCTAAGAAGTACAAACAGACACAGCATTAGTACATTTCTCATAATTTCTCTTTTCAAAATTGGAAATAGAACTTACAGTGTGGTTCCCTTCTCATTCAGAAGGGTCAGTTCCTTCTCAGTTAGAAGACAGAGCCAGAAAAGTTTGCAAGGGACAAAACTATCAATGGCTACTAACTACCATGGCAATGTATTACCTCCAGTGCTGAAGGCAGACTGTTGCTGAATACCAGCTGCTGGGAATCACAAGCGGGGAATGCGCTGCTATTACATTCAAGTCCTACATGTGGGATTCCCATTGGGGAATCTGATTAGCCACTCTGAGAATAGGATGCCAGACTAGAAGGGCACCCTTTGGCCTGACCCAGCAGAATACGCTTTAATGTGGTGACCGCTCCTTCATTGGAGCTTTTAAAGCAGAGGTTGGATGGTCATCTGTCCTGGATGCATTGGGTGAGATTCCTGCATTGCTGGGGGTTGAACTAGATGACCCTCGGGGTCCCTTCCAACTCTATGATTCTATGATATAAACAGTAATAGATAGCAAAGACAATAGAGCACAAGCTATTTACCAAATCCCAGAGACCGATCTGTCCCCACTTGTCTCCAGCTGCTATTAAAGTTCTGCTTTCAGATGGATGGATAGCCACGGAGTGAATCCGGTTTCGGACCACTTTTGCTACAGAATCTTCTCGGAGGACCATTTTACGCAGACGAGCTTGGTAACTGGGACAAAATCATTAGCATGTTAACATCCACAAAAACCAAGCAAATACCGGGGGGGGGGGGGAGAGGAGTTAAAACTGGTTTTTAAATTACCTTTCCAAGTTACATGTAGGCGTCTCAATCACCTTAGGCTTTACCTGTAAAATTGGTTGGAAAACAGAAGGAATTTACCATGCAGATATTGAATTAAATTTTTTTTTTAAGTATTTAGGCTCGCTACATGTCAAAACAATGATACCTGACTTATTTTTGCCCACATATTCAGAAAACCTTCAGTTGCATCATTTCCTTCCTCTTGATCTATGGGTATCATCTGAAGCGGTCCAGGTGGCAAACGAGGCTTTCAAGAGAGGAAATGGCACAAAACATCACTGGCTTGCTTTACAACTTGCGTATCAGTGCACCCCACAGAAAATAACAAAGAGAGCCACTTAATTAAAAATTAATAATTGTATTTTCAATTTTTAAAATTGTATTTTCATTTATTTTAAACTTTGACTTTTATTGATAATGTTAATATTTTATGTTTTTTTGTAAACCACATGGGCTTTTTTTAGTTAAGCAGTATACAAATTTTGTTAAATAATGAATAAACATTTATTCTCCCACATCCCAATCAATCTTTCCACTTTATTCACCAACCCAAATTATTTTCGCAAAGCCAAGTTCTTAAGACTTGTTTGAAGCAACTATACACTTGATCCGTGAGGAACCAAGGATGCTCAGACCAAACTACAGTGTTAGCCAGCAGAAAAGGCCTCTCAGCAACCCCTCACGTTTCAGAGTAAAATGCCTTGCAAGTGGCTGCAGGAGGACTGTGAGCAAAATCATGGGAGGGGTGTTTCTAGAACTTAGGTGAAATTGTGAAGCTTCCCTGCCATTTTTGCCACACTGGAAGATGCATGTTGTTTAAGGGATCTTGTTTATTTCTATTATATTTGCTATTGCTTTGCTATGCCATAATAAAATTGTTGCTATATTATGAAATCATTGCTATGTTATTGTTTCGTTATGTTATTCTGAATTTTTTTGTAGTGTTTGTTTGAAATGCAGCCCTATTGCTTTGTTGTAAGCTGCTTTGAGCATGATTTTTTTGTGGAAATGAATGAACGAAATACTCTTGCAAAGTCAAGTCTGGGTATTTCAGTGAGAGAAGAAGAAGAAGAAGAAGAAGAAGAAGAAGAAGAAGAAGAAGAAGGAGGAGGAGGAGTTTGGATTTGATATCCCGCTTTATCACTACCCTAAGGAGTCTCAAAGCGGCTAACATTCTCCTTTCCCTTCCTCCCCCACAACAAACACTCTGTGAGGTGAGTGAGGCTGAGAGACTTCAGAGAGAACTATGACTAGCCCAGGGTCACCCAGCAGCTGCATGTGGAGGAGCGGGGAATCGAACCTGGTTCACCAGATTATGAGTCCACCGTTCTTAACTACTACACCACACTGGCTCTCCCCTCCGCTCGGCACCCAGTGCAAGTTGTATTTGTCAACTTACATATTCGTCAACTGAAGGTTCTGGATGTGCTTGTGCTTCTGGCAAGGGAATGCTCAGTGGATCCACTTTTTGCAAGCGCATCGATCTTCGACGAGTTGTCTCAGTTTTTGCCTTGGAATGTTTAATTCTACGGAGACAACATAATTTCTCCATTAAGTCCTTGCAGGGTTTCAAGTGTTCCTCATTCATGCCACTAAGATTTAGCCTTATTTCTTCCTTTAGATTATTCTGCATTTTCTGTTACTGCTTTCCATCTCCCTCCATCATATTTTTCTAACTGCCTCCGTCAGACATCACAATGATTGCAAAATTACAACCTGGAGACCTTGCTTGTCCCTCTGTACATTTAATATAACCCATAGCTTACCATTCGGTTTGCAATGAAACTCCCAGAGTACTTTAGAAATGAAACAGCAAAAATGCAACGAAGCTGTCAATGCTCCAAAACAGCAAACATTATGTTGCTACTCCACTTCTCCCCCTCTCACTTGCCAAGAGTAAAACTGGAGTCCCACATGCTAAAACAAGGCAGAGGAGGAGGTGACGGAGCAACTGCATATTCTCCTACTGTCACAGCCATGACATTATTAACCCAAATACAGCGGTACCTCGATTTATGAACTTAATCCGTTCTGGAAGTCCATTCTTAAACCGAAACCATTCTTAAACCGAGGTGTGCTTTCCTTAGTGAGGTCCCCCCTGCCAGTGCCCTTCCACTGTTTGGATTCCATTCTTAGACTTAGACACTATTTCCGGTTTTGCGGAGTTCGTAAACCAAATAGTTCTTAAACAGGGCTGTTCTTAAACCAAGGTACCACTGTACTACTTTTAAAATGATCTTTTCTTTTTCACATACAGTGGTACCTCGGGTTACATACGCTTCAGGTTACATACGCTTCAGGTTACAGACTCCGCTAACCCAGAAATAGTACCTCAGGTTAAGAACTTTGCTTCAGGATGAGAACAGAAATCGTGCAGCGGTGGCAGGAGGCCCCATTAGCTAAAGTGGTGCTTCAGGTTAAGAACAGTTTCAGGTTAAGAACGGACCTCCAGAATGAATTAAGTACTTAACCCAAGGTACCACTGTATAATACAGCAGGTAAGAATTCCCAATAGCCAACCAGCAGGAGTTCAGCTCTCAGTATTAATTAGTTAAGTAGATTCAGGTAATGTCACGACATAAAGAGGGAAAGGGGAAAAAATTGCCAAAATATTTAACCATAATGAATGGGTATGTAGTTTTACCTTTGTATTTTTGGAGACTGCACTCTGGCTGTCATATTACGAAGACTTGCTGCCGACTTAAGAGTGAGAGAGTAAGATCAGATGCATATAATGTAAGATTTATCCACTTCATAAAATTTCAAAATTATTGTTGCTTCAATTTACTACATTCATATCCCACATTTATCTTTTTATTTCCCTAGGCTTTTAACCTCTGAGGTATTTTTATTTCTGTTGCGTTTGGCTTTAGCGATAACCTTTACTGATGTCAACTGTTGTTACTGTTTTATTGCATGGTACTCAACTAAGTTTATCTCAGAGTAGACACACTAAAATTAATGAACATAACTAAGGTAGGTCCATTCACTTCAGTTTGAATGGCAAAATTTGGCAAAACTTAACTGAATGCCACCCATTCTGCTTTATGACTTACTGGAAATGTTTGGAAGGCCCTGATGTTTGCTGTATTAACTATGGAACCACTGCTGAAAATGGATTCTCAACAGTGTTAGAAACTGAGATATGAAAGCTAGGAGCTAAATGCCACCTTCAACCTAGGTTATGGGCACAACAACAGAATGTCTAGGTGCGCTTTTTTATAACAAGAATACAAAGCTGAAAATCAATGAACTGCAGCTAAAATAAGTTTTTCACATGACCTAGTCCTTCCCCTGCCCACCCCCTAATATTCTTAAGAGGGTCTCTTCTCCAGTCTTCAGAGTAGCTGGAAGTGGGGAGGCAGAAAAAGGTCCTCCTTTCCTTCTACTCTGCAGTTTTAATCTGAAATCTTAGGCGCAGTACTACACCCAAAGCTCAGAAAATGCTTGCACTAATGAAATTCCCTGTTGCAAAATGCGCCTAGAACAAAAGGAGTTTCAAACACTCATTCTCAAGTAAATTATACCACTTAAAAATATGGCTAAAGCCATGATGAAGAACAAGATCGACAGCATAATCCTATTCCAAAGTAAGACCCATTGAATTTAATGGGCCTTACTTCTAGGTTGGTATTTCCAAGGCTGCACCCCAAGTATTAGAACTTGTTGTTCTAATCCAGAAGACATTCCAACAAACCTCAAACAGCTTCAGGGAAGCAAAAAATTTGGCATTTTCTGTTATGTTCTTCAGTCTTTTCCTCTCATAAGCCGATAGTTGTGTTGAAACTTCCTCCTGCAACAAAAAGCAAGCAAGCAATTATGTTTCAAAATATTCACAGGAGTTGAAGTTTTAAGCCATATCTTACATGTAATTCTAAGCACGGTATATAAGCAGTTATTTTCCTCACCAAATTAAGAGACACTTACATCATTTCTGTCACTCTCAGAATCCCCATCGGTCTCCAAATCACTGCTGACAGCCTCTACGACTGAACCACATCTGTGAGAATCCGTGTTGAAGATTACCTCGCTTACTCCATGAGATATAGCCCTCGTTTCTGGACTCGAATAATCGCTACAAATTTTCTTGGCTTTGGGTTCTTTACCGAAAGGCTCCTCACAGCTGGAAAATTGCTCTAACAAACGTTTCTGAGGCAAATGCTTGTTGTGTTCTCCACATGTGGCTGACACAGGCGTGAGAAGAATTTTGATTTGTTTTGTCAAAGTCTTACTCTTCACAGGGCTTCTGGGGAGACATGTGGTCGGATTTTCAGTGGGTGTTGTCTCCTGAAGATGTGTAAGAAATTAAAAAAAACAGTTATCTATTCCTTATCTATTGTTTTATTATTGCAACACATTCCCAATGAACTTGTACTGGGAGTTACGTGAAATCCATTAGCAGAAATGTTTTAAGTTTGTCTGTCATTTGAGTATTGTTTTCTACTCCAGATCGTCATATCACTAGTGATGCACCCCATTCCAAAGCACATTTTTTAAAAAAATGTATTCTGCCTTCTAAAATTCTGAAACGGTGTTCTCAGCTGCAGGAGTACCAACTTGAATAAAATACTGGGGGGGGGGAGCCCCACCCCACATAACTGATACATGATGCAGCACATGCCCCCCATTTGAATGGCAATCTTCCTCAATTTTTTTGGGAGGCAGACCTCTCAAATATTTTATCAGGGGGTAACCTCAGCCTCTAGGAGTTGGTACTTATGCTCAGCTGCAAGTGGGGAAATGAACGCTGACCTGAAATGCATGTAAGATGTAATCACCGTCGAACACTTGGGGTGTTGCTTCGAAAAAACATGCAGTATAAAGAGTTAGCTAATAATCCCCTAATTTTGTATTTTCACTACAAACATCTGGAGGGCCAGAGTTTGCCTATGTCTGCATTAAGAGCTCACAGAGAACAAACATTTAACACTGGGGAGCAGGAACACACACAATTGGTGCCCTCCAGATGTTTTGGACTACAACTCCAGTCAATCTCACTCAGAGAGCACATTCTGGCTGGGCTGATGGAAGCTTCAGTCCAAAACATTTGGAGAACCACTGGCTGGGGAAGACCACACATTGTACCACAGGTCCATCTGCATGGTCTTCTTTAAACAGTACACCCATAGGGACCCTTGCAACAAGGTGCAACCTTGCGTTGTAAACCGCCAAAGAGATTTTATTATGCTAAAGCAGCATATCCATTTTGTTAATTTACTAGCTCTGGGATCCATCCATGTGGGTGGATGGCTGCCTGTGTCCATCCTGGGCCCTCTCACTAGTTTGTCATCCCAAGCCAGCACTCTGAGGCCAAAGTTTGTGGCTGGGCTCAAATGCAAAACCTGCAGAACTCCCCACTGGTGCCCTGGAAAGAGGGTGTGAAAGCCCACAGCTCAGTTGGTTAGTGTGGTGCTGATAATGCCAAAGTTGCAGGTTTGATCCCCATAAGGGACAGCTGCATATTTCTGCATTGCAGGGGGTTTGGACTTGATGATCCTCAGGGACCCTTCCAACTCTGATTCTATGATTATCACATCAACTAGGAAGGCTGTCGCAGCAAAACTTGGTACTATCCCTGCCAGTGAGCCCCAAGTGAACCTCTTTACCCACCCCCCAACACTTGAGATATGCATGTGTTTTAGGACTTTTCTATTGGTTGCAACCTGCTTTGTTTTGAATACCTTATTTTCAGATTCTTGTAACCCACCCAGGACCCTCACAATGAAGAGCAGGTAAGAAGCAATAATAATCCAATACTTGTGCTACTTAAGTGCAGCATAGTGGAAAATTTAGAAGTATGGGCTCCCTCGTGATAGTCACAGCCACACCCCTCCCAAGATTATACAACTTTCTAAGATTATACAATAACCTTATTACTTACACAATAATAGTGATTAGGGGTGCACTGCAGCAACTAGCGCAGAACTCCATAATTGCACTACCAGGAACAAATTATTTGGAGTGCTCCAATATCTTCTTCTGGAGTGACTTAACTCCTGTGAAGTTCCAGGGTTTGGAACATAATTTTCTCCCCATTCTCTTGAACCCAAAAAGCGCCCCATGCCTTTCCAGTGTCCTTCAGTGCTTAATTTTGGAGCGTGCAGTGGCTAAAAAGCTTCACCTTCATGCTGATGAGGCGGCCCTAGGAGGCTGGACCTGGCAGGGACCCCTGCAGCTACTGAAACAGGAACAGGCCTTGGGTCCCAGCCTATGCACCGTTGCTCAAGAGTAAACCTACTGCAACTGATGAACCGATTAATTTGGGCCCAGTGGGTCTAATCTCAGCGAAGCTGGGTGCAACTCAGAGGCGACCCGCTGAAATGAATGCAGACATGGCCAATTTTAAGAGTGTTAGTTCTAGCATGTCCATTGGGAGCCGCCTACTACTAATAGCAAGGAAGCCGCCTTCGCCGCAGGAGCCTCACGAGGAGCAGCGCTTTCATTATTAGGGCGACTGAGGTGGGGCTTCCATTTTAAAAGTGGCCGCTGCCTCTTTTAAGCCCGCCGCGCCTGCGGAGCCTCCCTCCCCGCCTCCCTGTAAGGTAGGGCAGGCAGGCAGCAGAAAAACCCACCTGCTCCCGCTGCTGGATCAACGCCGCCGCTTCTTTCTCCTCCTCGACCACTATCCGCTCCGTCTCCATGCCGGCCGGCTCACTCATCCTGGCTTCCCTTCCTTTCCCGCGCGCTGAAGCGGCTTCCTGGGCTCCGCGCGGGGCGGGGAAAAGGCGCCAATTCAGCTCCTCCTCCTCCTCTTCCTCGTGACCCGCTCAGCTGTGTGGTTTCCCGCCTTTACTGCCTTCTGGCCTAGGGCTACTCCTAAAACCTGGCGCGCCCGTTGTGATTATTTATTTATTAAATTCCAATTCATGCTGTGTAAATTCGAAGCGGGTTGCAACGAAAGACGAGTCAAACGCTGAAAAGCCACCTGCAAATGCAGCACCACGCTAAAATGTGGGACATTCCTCCCTCACATACTGTACACCCCCAAATAAGTAAAAATGCCGCCATTCTTGCTTCAGTCTTTTAGGCACAAAGCGGGCGAGAGAGCTGGTTGCTGCTATGCAGAGGTACAGGGAGGAAGCACTCGGCCCATTTTGACTTTGCATATTTATTATTAATAAAATTTATATACCACCTAGTTGTAAAAAATAAAAAGCACATGCGCACAACTAGACCCTTAAAGTGTATAGTTTTGTTTGTTCATTTATTGCATTTTTATCTCGCTTTTCCTCCAAGGAACTCAAGGCAGTACAGTATACATAATTCTCTTCCCATTTTATCCCTACACCAACCCTGTGAGGTAGGTGAGGCTGAGAGGCAGTGACTGGCCTAGAGTCACCCAGTGAGCTTCATGGCTGAGTGGGGGAGGAGGGATTTGAACTTGGGTCTCCCCAAGTGAATGAGCAGCCTTGCCTCAAGAACAGATATGGAGAGACTTTACTTAAACAGCTTTGAAAAGGCACAGGAAGTCTTGCAAAAGGTAAAGTCTGGGGCTCAGACATCCACTTTAAAAAGTCCATGTGGCAGCTATTGTGGGGAGGTGGAGAGAGAATGAATAGCAGTGCCAGGTTTATCTCCTTGGTTATAAGAATTTTAAGGTCTCAAATATAGAATATTCATAAATGCACACATATCTGCATATATGAACCATGTGTCTGAAATAGTATGGGAGAGCAATCCTGAAGCCATTTTGACTCTCCCAAGTGAAGGGCCATTAAAATATTGTTCTATATATGATCCCAAACTCTTTGAGGCATTTTTTCCTCTCTCATGTTATCCCTAAGGGGGGGCAGGTTTTTAAACCAGCCAGAAGAACAAGGCTTTAGATGTTACAGTGAAAATAGGCCTCTCTCAGGAATGTCTGGCTTAGGTGGGTAGAGATAAGAGCAAGGTTGAATGGGTGTTATTGTAACCCCAGAGGGAGGGAGGCTGAAACAGGAGGAAGGAGGGGCTGGAAATATGTGAAATAAGGAAGTTGATCCAAATATGGAAAAACGAAACCTAATTTTTATGGTATTTCTTGTAAAACACGTGTTTTCTCGGAAATCAGATAACTGTCCATTCTACAGGGTATAAATGGCTGGCACGCCCAGAGGGGGGGCAGACATCGGGCAAACGCTTGTGTGTACCATTTACTGCTGTCGTTTTGACTCCTTGCAGCATCTCTGATGCTCCTAGTATCAGATAAGGAAAAAACAAAGGAAGGGTCCTTCACAATGACCTCAAATATTCCTCTGCAGTAAGGGAGGCAAATGGGGACTGACAAATCCTGCTTTAAGGGCATATCTGTGTTATGAATAGGGTGAGCCTGTGACCCGGATTGAGGAACTAAGTATTAACCATCACAAAAGAATGGCAAGAGACTGCCCAGGTAATGCAATCAGTAACCATTAGCAGGTATCCTAGCAGACAGGATTTTTGCCATAGGCCACCTCCTTCTGTGATGTATGTACGATGTTTTGAGGGGTGGTGGTCTTGGGCTACAGGGTGGGCAATTTCAAAAAACTGCTTGCGCACCATTGTTCAGGGTTCTCCCTCCTGCATGTGGTGAGTGGGGAGCCTGTTGCAACTGTTCCTTGAATAAAGATCAGGCTTATCATCCTCTTTGCTTCTCAATATACTCTTGTTGGCCTATGTTATTTTCTCCTACCGATAGGGAACCCACTTAAGGACTCTATACGAGCTCCAGAATACCCCATAAGGGAAAGGGAGCAGTTTTTCTTATAACAGCATGCATCCTGCTTGCCCTGGAAGAATGCAGCCAGAAATGGCTCCCACAAACTTCAGCTTGGAACCTCATCTTCTTTGCACCTGTGCACCAGTTACAAGGTGCTGGAGTTTGGTGGTAATGTTATGGTGGTAAAATAGGGCAAGAATAAGCCTTCTGGGGAGCCAGGGGGTGGCTTTGCCAACTAGGATTGCAAGCAACTAGGATTGCAATATACAATAACCTGAGCAGTGAAGAATGGCAATATGCAATACTGCTGTATTTCAGATTTGGATGTCCAGGCTAGAGTAAGCTATGAACTCATTGCTAATACTATACATTTTACACACTTCCCCCCAAGTATTCTGCCAAGTGGGATGGCAGCAAGCCTGCCATCCCTTCAAAAGATATTTTCCACCCTTACTTGTCACCAACATGCTTTGATGTTTCTGCAGATTAATGTTTAAATTAATTTTGTTTGCTTGGCTCTTCAGGTAACATGTATATCTTAATATACTGTGACAAGACTCGTGTTCTCATTACTTACAAAAAGACAGCATCAGTATTTGCATTCATATGCATTTGTTCTGCAAGGCCTGACAGAACACAGGAAGGGGGTTCTTATCGTGACAGCTTACAGAACACCTGCCATGTTTGCAGGAGTGTAACTTAAAAAGATATTTTAAGATAACTAGTTGAACAGCCGCTAGCCAGGTAGGTTAATGCTGACAAGCTGAGGGATGCAGCTTAGCTTGTACAGCTGCACAGTGAAATCTGCAGTACACTGGAATTCATCTGGACTAGTGGCTCCCAGCCTTTTTGATATGGTAACCCAGAAGTCCAAATTTACCTAGGTAAAATGACCAATTTGTTTATTGTCACATAAATATTAGACCTTAGGTGTTTGGCAGCCATTGGTTTGGAGCATTTTAAGTGCATTTACCTGTTCTAGAACACTTACTTGAGATATCCTAGCAAAAAATGTGTTTAATACCTCTAGTCATGTGGTTAATGAGGCTATGTTTAATGGGGAAACCCAGCCAGATGGATGGGGCATAAATATATTATTATTATTATTATTATTATTATTATTTATTTTAGTGTTAACTGAATTGAGTACGAATTCAGTTACAAATTGGGGGGGGGGGGGAGGGAGAGAGAAACTCTACACAGATCTCACGCACTACTTGCAGCCACAGAATGGAGTCCACATTTTTGAGGATTCATCTTACTCTTTGATATAATCAAAGGATAATTTTGAACACCTAGAGAGGGAACTGAGCATTGATCAGCTCTGCACTGTGGCAGAATCCATGTGGAGCAGGTTAAGGCAGATGGGAACCCTGGCAAGCATCCTGACAAATATTTTGGAGAGGTTGAAGGAGGCTTTCTCAGACAGGTCCTGAGGGTTAAACCTGGGAGTCAGGAAGGTCTTGGGATGTGTTCAGTACACCTACCCAAAACATGCAAGCCTCAGCTAATACTACATAAAGTTACTGGTCCTATTAATCAGTTAATAACATTGGGGGTTTTTTTCTTCAAGAGTTTGTATTCATATATTTAATTATTGTCGTCTGTGTAAAAAGTTCTGCAAAGACAAATTTCAAAACTCTAGTATTCACAGCTGTTCAGACCAGAAGCATGTCTGTTAACATACATTTTGCAAGGTTTCTTACCATTAGGAATAAAATAGGCTCATGCTTCATTACCTATCAGTGGGCTGCTTTGAATGTTTTAAACATACAAAGTAAAATGAAATAGATGTGGCGTGATCCACAAATGCATGAAGTTCTCCATCTCTCATGGACAAAATGTTAGAATAGTATACTGAAATCAGCAAGCTATTTGGGGAAATGGGGACCAATACAGAGGATTTATATACCACCAAATACTTTATTAGCGTGGCTCACAAGGTGCCTTGCTAGAAACTCTCACAGTATGGTTCAAGCAAATGTATTTATTAACATTAGGCATGAGTGTTACACCTCAATAAAAAATTAGTTAAACAGCTTCCATAGAAATTAAAAAGTCTCTAAGGATATTACAAAAGTGAGAAAGAAGGTTTAAGGTATTGTCTGCTTTGTGGTTTTGGCGGTGCCATAATTGCAGGCCTTTTGCCAATTCCTGGCTTGGCAGGAGGAATGTAAGATGCGGAACTTTTGGAGTTAGATGATCCCTTCTTGCCGGTTCTGTAACCCCTAGAAAGTTAGAAAGGGAAATATAGAATAGGTCATTGACCCCAATAATTTTGTAAACATGCATATATACTTTATCTGTTGTTTCAAGAGCCTTATGAGATTTAAATCCCTAAAAAACAACCTCCAACATTTCTGCTCTGCATTTTGGCCAGATTTCATTTGTACATTTATAAGGTGGAGACCAGAATACCAACGTGAGTTCAGTTTGGCATTGGGGCTCTTGACCTCACTGCTGAGACACTAACCCTTCAGCACCAGCCCGTCCCTCTCTTCTGGGTGCTTGGAATTCTCCCAATTGTTTTTGTCCATTTCATCCAGCCCTACACACCCAGCCTTACACATAAGTAATGTGGGAATTGCTGTGTTCCACAAGGACGCCCTGAAAGGGACAGCACTTCCAGGCTGGCATCACAGCTTTGTCAGTCAAGATTTTATGGGATGGCTTAAAATTAAGTGATTCCATGTTGCTACTATGGCAATCTGCTCCTCACTCCTTGCGAGGTCTTCACAATAAAAGTTATTTTACTTTACTTTACTTTACTTTACTTTACTTTACTTTACTTTACTTTACTTTACTGTAAAGTGTTCTTAATTGGCACCGTAGGGCTTTAATCCCATTGTTATATCTGGCTTACTCGCCACCGAAGGATTAAAAAACAAACAGCCATACCCTTTAGAACGAGCCTGCTGGGCTCCAGACCTCATTTTCTTCTTTGATTCTCTGAAGAACTGAGGCTTTTTTCTCTTCCTTCCCTTGTTGGGTCTGTTGTGGAAATAGGCAGATGTTGTATGCAGCTCCTCCTCTGCTTCATCTGTACTGGAATTTCTTTCAGCGTCAGCTTCTGTAGCCGAAAGAGGCTTGTTTTCCGCTGTTGAAACAGACCCAGGTGTCTTTAATCCTGTGGCTTTGGATGTTGCCAAACAGAGACCATAACCCTGCAGCTTCTCCGCTTCCCCTTAGCACAGATAGTGTTATGATGTAAAGCAAGACAATTGCTGGTCTGAAAACCACTTCAGGGTGACAGTGCCATTTGCACCACTGTCACTGAAAAAGGAATATGTGAGCAGTCTGCATGGCATGGTTTGAGTTGCTTCCATCATGGGGGGTGGGGAAGTATCATCATCATGACTGAAGTGACCAAGATTGCATTAAAAAGCCATTTCAAATAAAGGGCTCCCCGAGGAGTTCCTCGTTCCAATGGTAATCATGCAGAGAAATACAATAACTGAAGTGACTACACTTATAAATAAATAACGTGCATAACCGGAAAATGTTTCTAACAATGCAGAAGTCACACAATACCTGGCAGTGTCCATTCATAATACTTCTGCAGCACTTCAATGATTTCTGCTCCATACTTCTCTAACTTGTCCTCTGTAACACCATCAATCTGAAGCAGAACTGCAGGGTCTGGAGACAGTGTCTCTGGAGACCAGGAAAGAAAAACAGATCTTTAAAATGGCTTGACATCTGAGAATGTCTGGTATAAGCAGAGACAAGGATACATATGCTGAACACTTTTTGTTGTTGAAAAGATTGATCACCACACAAGGCAGTGACTTCTTTTACAAGCAGAACAGTCCATTTGCTTTCTATCTTCATGCAAAAAGAGCACAGCAAAATCTCTCAGTTCTGCTATTAAGAGTGTTGTTCTGAAATTCCCATGCAAGGGCCATGCAAGCCACACCACCTGGCAGACACCAGGAATATCACAGAGGGAAAGAGTTACAGTACAACCACGTCTTGTGGGGGGGATACGCTCTGGGAATGGCGCATATATGCAAAAACACATACACCTGAACCACTCCCTTGGGACCACCCTTGCATGACCATCCTTACACCTTCCAAGCAAGGCAGAGCAGTTTTAAGCTCATGCCTAGCTTACTGGGCTCTTGAACGCTCTCACAAAATCTTGCTGGGCCAGCTGAGTAAGGAAGTCTGAGAGCTTAAAAGCTCTTTCCACGCCATGAAAATGCAGCGTAAAAGGAGCTTGCATGCAATTAATTTGCAGGATTTCAGCTGGCTGGCTTTCAACTATACAAGGTTGAAATTGTGCATACAAGACACAACGGTACTGTACTTCATTAACAGACACAGACTTGAACCGTTTCTCCATGAGCACCAACATTACCTGCAATTCTTTTAAGCGTGGCAGTGTTAAAAACATTGAAGTAATGAACATCAAATGCTTTCCCAAGGTTTTTGCAGACATCTGTGAGTTCTGAGAGACATTTCTTAACCATCTCTTCCCGCTGGGAAATTTTGATCACGGATGCCCTTTGGTGCTTGCGAATGCTGCTGGCACTTTCAGTTTCATGGAACTCTACCTGAAGGAAGCAGAAGAAGAAAATCTCACTAATGTACAACTGAATCTAAGATGTGCAGTTTCCTTCTATGCAGCTTGAGACTATGACAGCAACACAGGTAGAGGATGAAGGCACCCATTAGAGGGAAAGGAGCATCTCCTTTTTCAGCCATTCTCTGCAAGACCTTGAGATTTTCTTAACTATATTCCTGGGTCGCTCCAACGACCTACTTGAGGAGGAGACAGGGCATGACACACTTTAGGCAAGTAGATGAATTTAGCTCTTACACACCTGCAGAGATCCATTCAGCACAGCATAAGCTTTCTCACCAGTCTGGACATATGCAACTGCTTGGTCATTAGCAGTGATGTAAAGGTCTTCCTCTAGAATCTTGTCCAGTACCAGTTTCCTAAAGAGTCGCTCAGCATTATGGCGTGAGTAGGCCGCTCCTTTGCCAAACAGGCCAGACTGAATCTTGGCACTCTTTGTACCTGTACAGAAAAACACAGTGTGTCTTCTTAATAAAGGCAAAAGCAGGCTGCTTCAGCACAAGAATCCTCAGAGTGATTTAACCACCTTCCCTCTCATGACCAAGGCCAGATGGCAAAATGAACCAAAACCACATGGGAGGTTGGCTAGCTGCTCCTCATTCACCAGAAAATTACATAAGGAATATTTATTATTATTTAACATACATGACCCACTAAGGAAGATAACAGAAGTCAAAACAGTAACTACTAATTGCACATTTGTTCAAAATCCAATTAAAACTTTTTAATTAATTCAACAAAATTGATTAAATTAATCCAGTGATACCAGCTTTTCAAAGTCTGATAGTAACTGACACCTCTCTGCCTCCCACTTGCCTCTTAGCACTCCCCTAGGTAATCCCCCCCTCCAGGAGCTGGTACCACCCACTTTGGGAACCAGTGATCCAAGAAACAAATCCAACACTGAGTGTTGACAGCATACACTGCAACTTACCCAAGAAAATGTCAATCATCATATTCAAGGTGTACCTCCCTGTGTTATTCCTTCTTACTCGCTTCTCGCCACAGTGCTCCTGAACAAACCTAACAATGTTTTTCACATCTTCTGTCACGTTCCGTGGTTTATAATCCTAACAAAAACAGTTTTGAGGAGGAAAGATTGATTTGTTGCACTACATCTGGCTGTTGACAATACAGTATTGGCCCCAATTTGGATACCGTTCCAAACTCAAGATATACAAGCTAAGTGAAGTGTTAGCTTAAATCTGAGAGATTAATCTGAGGGAAATACAAGAAAAAATGAGTCATACATTGAAGAAAACAGCTGGAAGTCATTGCCTGCAAGTTGCAATCCTTAGTTTCTTCAGCCCCAAAATCACTCCTGCCCAGCCGCTACCAGAAATACCGTATTTTTCGCCCTATTGGACGCACCGGCCCATAGGACGCACCTAGTTTTCAGGGGGGGGAAATCAAGGAAAAAAATATGATTCCCCCCCCCCCCGCAGCTCTGGGAGCAGCGGACAGGCTGCACGCAGCTTGTGCGCTACTCCAAGACCTTCTCCCTGCTTTTGCGGGAGGTGGCGGAATTCCCCCACCTCCCGCAAAAGCCCACAGGAGCCGTGCGCGACTCCTACGGGCTTTTCGACCAGGAGGGAAAAGGGACTGAAATGGCCAATCAGTCCCTTCTCCCTCCTCGGGGAAAAGCCCCCAGAGCGGCGCGCTCTTTAAAGGCTGCGCGGCTCCTGCAGGCTTTTCTACGAGGTGGGGGAATTCCCCCACCTCCTAGAAAAGCCCGCAGAAGCCGCGGAGCCCCTTTAAAGAGCGTGCGGCTTTTGCCTGCTTTTGTGGGAGGTGGGGGAATTCCCCCATCTCCCGCAAAAGCCCACAGGAGGGTTGGAGAGTAGCGGGAAGGCGTCGCGCGCCTTCCCGCTGCCCCCCATTCTCTGGAGGAGGCGCTGCTTTCCCCCACCGCCAGCCTCAAAGAGCAGACTCTCCTGGCTTCAGCGGAAGCAACGCAAAGCCTCCGGAGCGCAGGCTTCGGAGGCTTCGCGTTGCTATCGCTGAAGCCAAGGAGCCTGCATTCGCCCCATAAGACGCACACACATTTCCCCTTCATTTTTGGCGGGGGAAAAGTGCGTCTTATAGGGCGAAAAATACGGTACATGTGTTCTAACCTCTAAAGAGATAACACGTTTTGAAGAGTTAAGAAGTAGAACTGGCTTACCTGCTTCCTGCTGCAGTTGTCACAACTGACTTCAGGGTGTTCCTTGCAAAACCTAGAGTTGAAGCCTGTTTCCCCAAAGTAGGCCAGCAGCTGTACTCTCCGGCACTCCACGATATTCTCACAGTAATGGACCATGCTGTAGAGATTGTTGAAATGTGTCTGCCGTGTGTGGCTGTTCCCATCTTTTTCCACTGAAATTCAAATGATGCACCTTTTGACTTATTACGGAACATACACACAGAGCGAGAGATTGCTTTTCCTTCTGACCAATAATTTACAGACATGTATGAAGAAGAAGCCAAAAGGTTCAAACTTTAAGTTTGTGAGCTGGACTTCAACCTTTTTTAGTAGGATACACAGAAGAGAAAGGAATGAGACACTGCAGCATTTTTTCTATATAAAAATTGAGGAGTTTACGGGAAAGGACTTATTCAGGAAGTTTTCAGTATTTATAGTCTGCTATGGCTAGATGCTGCACACTGCAGCAACCTAAATGAAAACACTTAAAGCCTAAAACTTGAGAGGCAAATGCCGAGTGATTCTATTGCAGGTGGTGCTTCTATGTTTTATAGCCATGATGGCTGAAGTGGGCTGCTAACACTGTTCTATGACAACAATTATAAAATTACACCCCCCCCCCACACACACACTGAAGCCCATTCTTGCATGATTCTGGTCACAAGATTTGAGATGTCGCAGAGAAATGCTTACTAAATATGAGTCTTCTCAGCCTGTTGACATCACTATAGGTGTAGAAGAGCAGGCAGTGAGAAATTTCTCCATCACGCCCAGCTCTCCCTGACTCCTGATAGTAACCTTCAACAGATTTAGGAAGAGAGGCATGGATCACGAAGCGCACATCAGGTTTATCAATCCCCATGCCGAAAGCAATGGTTGCACATATAATCTGGAAGAGAACAAAAACAGGATTTGCATACTGCCAAGGGCAAGCAGTGCATCACAAACACGCTTTATACACTGAACTGACACAGTGCTTTCTGGCTTGATACTCTGATCGATTTCAGGCTCACCTCAAGGAGGGTAAAGACGAAGACACACACAAATCTATTGAGAAAGGCCATAGAAAACTGACCAGCTAAACAGACGGGGCCATTTGTTTTGCCACAGGAGCTAACAACCATTTAGATCTGTCTTGGCTACACCCTGTGTTCGTTTTTAATATTTCTACTTGTGTGTGATATCAGCACCACCTACAGTTTCGTCTCCTTTACCTGACATCCGTCCTGATTAATCCACTTCTGCTGCACATGGTCTCTGGTGCTGTCCGCCAGACCAGCATGATAGGCAAGTGCAGAAAGGCCAGAGCTCTGCAAAGTGCTGGCAACTGAGTCACATTCGTATCGGGAGAGGCAATAAATTATCCCAGAGTCATCTAAAGAAAAAGAAAAAACAGGCAAAATATGGGAGCTGGAGTATTCAGTCCTCTCAAATAAAGTAAATTAAAAGTGACAGCGGAAGTCGCACACCCCTCTGAGCTACATTTCACAGAACTGAAGAACTTTCTGACAGTGGTAGCTGTTTGACAGTGGAACCGACTCCTTCAGAAGGTGTGGCCTCTCCTTCATTGGAGCTTTTTAAGCAAAGGTTGGGTGGCCACCTGTCATGGATGCTTTAGTTGAGATTCCGGCATTGCAGGGGGTTGGACTAGATGACCCTCAGGGGCCCCTTCCAACTCTACGATTCTTTCATTCTTTGAAAAAGCCTCGATTCACAGGAATAAATCCTGCCAGAGGAAGGAAAGGAACTAAACTCACTTGGGTGGTATTTTCGGATCCAATCCAAGCAGTCCAGCGCAACACTTTTGGGCTTCTTGGGCAAAACATCATATTTCAGGTTCCGCCTGTTAAAGCTCATACTAAACCTAGAAAATATCCATCACAGGAAAAAGAATTTTTTCTTCTTTAAAAAACAGTAAATTGCTAAAGGATATCTGTATCTTAAATGATATCTTAAGAAAAGCCACCAGTGCCTCCTCATGTACTTGTATGGTCCCCACCATGCCATAGCATCTGGGCTGGACACACCAGCAGCTCCTTGTATGCTGAGTAAAGGAGGCTGAGAAGCCTAGGAGGGCAGGTAAGTCATTTCTTTCTCTTAGAGGAAAGGGCCAGAAGTGGCGCTGAAGGAAAAAAACAAACACAGGGAAGAGAAAGGAAGAAAAAGAGATAACAGATCTTTTATAGGGCAAAGAAGTAAATCTAAAGGAAATAGGCCAGAAGGATGAAAAACTAGTGGCTGGGGCTTGTGGGGTGGGGAGAAGATTCAAGTTGAGTGTGAAAGGAAAATAGGGGGGAGATATTATAGGAGATGGGATAAAAAAACAACTTCTGGGATGCTTGGGGGCAGGGCAAGGAAAATATAAAAATAAAAGGCCTTCTCTACCCGACTAAAATGGGACTGGATTCTGACAAAAATGGGAAGGCTGAGTCACAATACCTCCAGAACAAATGCCTTCAGG
Organism: Podarcis pityusensis; assembly: GCF_964106645.2. NCBI lineage: Eukaryota > Metazoa > Chordata > Lepidosauria > Squamata > Lacertidae > Podarcis > Podarcis pityusensis. Next base: position 26,379,239 of record NC_138039.1, on the reverse strand, counting down.
TAGCTTGAGGAAAGCTGACCTATGGAACTCCTGTTCATGAACTAAAGGCTATGTCAGAGAATTTCCAAAGACTGATTAGATATCACTAGAAAAAGATGTCAGCAATTGCCAGCTGATTATGCCAGACACAGCAAATGCCACTGGCCACCATTTTAATGCTGCTTGCCCTCCGCCACCATTTTGGGCCTTGGTGGCTTTCAGCAATCTCATGTGGGCCACTGGGTATAGTAAGTTGGAGAATTCCTGGTGTAGATCAAACTTACACCTGTGGCTTCAGCATCTCCAGTTGATTCAGGACGTCCTTTTGCACCCTTGCGTTTGCGGTAGCAGTAAGAGCCATCATAGGAATGGAAGCAAATTTCTTACGAAGCATATTCAGCCGCTTGTAGTCTTGGCGGAAGTCATGGCCCCACTAGTCAAAATATTTTTTTAAAAAAGTTAATTTGCTTACAGATCAATGCAAGGGTTCAGCTGGTTCACCAACCTCTGACATTTCCAAAAAAGAGAAGGTCACCTGACTAACGCAGTGTGCCTCGTCAATCACAAAGCGTGCCAACAGCTTCCGCTCATAGAGATTCTCCAGGGTTGACATCAGCCGGCCACTCGAGCAGACCTAAGGAAGACCCACACCCAAGGATCCAGAAACTTTAGTGGAGAATTGCTATCACTGTATATTCACACATAGCAAATTCCTTTCTACATCACTTTTCAGCATAAAAAGTGCTTTAGCCTCCTTATCTCATTTGCCCTCATCCACCACTTCAGATAGACTTGGTGTTGTAAAATTTAGGGTGCACATATAGCAGACACCCAGTCCACAGAAAACCAATCCTTCACCCTTCAACATTTGGAAAATACCTTGAGAGAAATAGCTTGGAGAACCAGTATACTTTCATTCTAGCCTGTTAAAAAAAGGACAACCTGAATTTCCTATGGAACATTGTATAAAATCATTTATAACTGTATAATTCAAGTCCTCCATAATTCCTCTTGCCTGAGAACACATAGGCAGATAGCAATCAGGGAAAGTTCCTGAAGGGATTCCTCTCCCAAATCTATGAACCTCCTTTGTGTTAATTGTCATTGTTTGCCGAAATGCTCTGCACTGAGGGATGTCTGCTGGGCATCCTGATTGTCTCATCAAATGCTAATATTTTGCATAAACTGTGTCTGGAACTATGTAAAACTTGCTAAATCCTCAGGAATGCCACACCTTGACCTGCCTGAGCCACTGCAGCCCCACCTTGTGTGTGATGTAATTTCTGGTTTCTAAAGGGGCCAAAATGCAGCCCTTTAAAAAAGAGATGTTTTTTTCTTTGCTCTTGGTCTCTTTTCTGATGCAAAAAAATAAATAAGGATCTGCTTTGCTTTTTTTAGATCCTTGCCTCCATCCATTCATCTCTGACTGATCATGAACTTAGGCGTCTCAGTCCCTTTGGGAGTTGGGCAGCAAAAAAACTAAACCCCAATTTTTCTACACCATTGATAAGCAGAGGTCTGCTCTAGTCATGCGAACAGAGTTCATGTCTGAGCCGGGATGGAAGCCTAGCTCTCCTCCATCCAAACCTGCTGGTTTCCTTTGCCTGGTGGGCTGTATCCTGTATATGATAAAACCCAATGCTGATGGTGCTTAGACCTTATACAAACCTTCTCTGGAGTAACATAGAGGAGTTTTATGATGGGGTCTTTCTTCGACAGCTGCATGTAGATTCTGGATGCTTCAGCATCAGTCTTGTCACCTGTCAGGTGAGTTGCTGGAATCTATGACAGAAGAAGAGCTGTTTGCACTCAGTATAAAGTAGCTCCCTGTGTTCCCGAGTCAGATCTATTAGTCCATTTATTATTATCTACAAAGACTGGCAGCGGTTCTCTGGGATTTCAGATACAGTTCTCTCCCAGCCCTAGATTGAATTAGGGATCTTCTGCATGCAAAGCAGGTGCTCTACCACTGATAGACGAAACAGATGCAACAGCAAATGAATTGGTGAATTCAACACTCATTTTACACTATTATCTACAGTAAGTCAAAAACAGTACACACAGATAAAGTATTAGCTTTCGTGATGTAGGTCTAAATGTGTGTCCATGCTCCCTTCCTTGCCTGCTATGGTGCTGAGCTCCCAAACTTTGGATCAACTTGAATCTGAATAGCAATGCCCAAATATTGGAAATAAGGAACGGAAGTTTCTAATTTGCATGAAGTCATACCCCAGAGCAAAGAGCAGAATCGGTCACGACTAATGAAGATGCAGGCAACTCTCCTCATGCAAAGGATCAATGAGAAAACCATGGGCTTGAACTCACATCCATTGATGTTAGCTTCTGAACTTGATCCACTATCAGTGACCTCAAGGGGGAGATCACAATGGTGACTCCCGCTGAAACGCAAGCTGGTAGCTGGTAGCATAAGCTCTTCCCACCTCCTGTAGGAAGGAAGAAAACCAAGGATTAGTTGGAAAGCTCACCTGGGCAGTAAGCAAATGCAGGTTGTCCAGATGAGATTTAGCAAAAGCCAGAAACCTCCACCCTAGAATATTTCAACAAATTTTCAATATGGGTTTCAAAATTACTTTCTGCACTCCTCCAACTCCTGCTAAGAATGGTTCACTGCAAACACAATTTAATACAGTGTTTTTTATTTTTTAATTGAAAATTCTCAATATGTCATGCTTTAAGAGTTGCTACACTGTCTACATAAGAACATAATAATAATAATAATAATAAATTTTATTTATATCCCGCCCTCCCCAGACGAAGCCGGGCTCAGGGCGGCTAACAACAATAAAACAGTACAAAAGTACAGCATAAACAACATTCTAAAATCATTCATTCTAAAATTAATTAATTCAAGCCACTGGCAACCATTGGGCCAGAGCTCTGCGAAGATTGCCGAGGGAGGGAGTCAGGCTGTGCCCTGGCCAAAGGCCTGGTGGAACAGCTCTGTCTTGCAGGCCCTGCGGAAAGATGTCAAGTCCCGCAGGGCCCTGGTCTCTTGTGACAGAGTGTTCCACCAGATCGGAGCCACAGCCGAAAAAGCCCTGGCTCTAGTTGAGGCCAGCCTAACTTCTCTGTGGCCTGGGACCTTCAAGATGTTTTTATTTGAAGACCATAAGTTTCTCTATGGGGCATACCAGGAGAGGCGGTCCCGTAGGTACGAGGGTCCTAGGCCGTATAGGGCTTTAAAGGTTAAAACCAGCACCTTAAACCTGATCCTGTACTCCACCGGAAGCCAGTGCAGCTGGTATAGCACCGGGTGAATGTGATCTCGCAGCGAAGACCTCGTAAGGAGTCTCGCTGCAGCATTCTGCACCCGCTGGAGTTTCTGGGTCAGTCTCAAGGGCAGCCCCACGTAGAGCGAGTTACAATAATCCAGTCTGGAGGTGACCGTCGCATGGATGACAGTGGCTAGGTCAGGGCGAGAGAGGTAAGGAGCCAGCTGCTTAGCTTGGCGGAGATGGAAAAATGCCGCCTTTGTTATAGCTGCAATCTGCGCCTCCATGGAAAGGGAGGTGTCGAAGATTACACCCAAACTCTTAACGGATGGTGCTGGCACTAATTGCGCCCCCGCAAGAGATGGGAGTTGCCCCCCCAATCCCAATCATCAGAAGAGTTGTGCATGATCAGGCCAAAGGGGGCCCCATCAAGTCCAGCATTCTGTTCTCACAGTGGCCAACCAGATGCCTCTTCTGGGAAACCCGCAAGCAGGATCCAAAGCACAAGAGCACTCTCCTCTCTTGTGGTTTCCAGCAAGTGGTATTCAGAAGCATTGCAGCCTTCAGCTGTGGAGGCAGAGCACAGGCATCATGTGTAGTAGTCCCCGATAGCCCCTCCTCCATGACTTTGTCTAGGTCACATAAAGTCTCTAACCAGTTGCAAAGAAGCATGCTTAATCGTTAGAGCCAGTGGGAATGCATGCCTGCTTAGGAAATATTAGCAACTCGTTTATATCCTGCTGGAAGCCGCCCAGAGTGGCTGGGGCAACCCAGTCAGATGGGTCGGGTACAAGTAATGATTCAACTCATGGATTATATTCAGTGATTTAAATCAATCCACCCTTCATTTAGCAAACCCCACACCTCCACTATGATCCAGATCTCCCCACAACCTGTTTGTCAGTCTTCAACTTTGCTGTCCAAATGCACATTGTGTGTCCTTAAGGACAGCACTTTTCACTTTGCTGACATACACAATAAAAGGTTGTGGCACTTCATCACCTCAGGAGGCAAAAGGTCATTTGCCAGGAGTCTCCCACACCTTTTTACTCATTGCACACCTTCTGAAAACCTCCTAGGTTGCCAGACTAGCCCCCTAGACCACATGCAGTTGGCAGGCACCCTTGCCATCACACACCTGTGGGCATTAAGATGAAGCAGTCTTCGCCCAACAGAGCAGCATTGATGGCTTCAAGCTGATTTGTCCGGAAGTGATGCAGACCAAATCTTTTGTGAAATATCTTCATCATTTCATTAGAATGCGGAAATGTTAAGCCTCTGAAGTGCTCTAGCAATGGATTTCTGGAAGGTGGATTTTTAACCTGTGGATCTAGAAGAAAATAGGTTACCAGAATAAATAACAATTGCTTGGTTTTTGTGTGTGCCCTGTAGCATATCAACAGCTTACTCTTAACTCATTTTGCATAATGATAAGTATACTAGTGTGACTAGATAGGTGGAGTGTGATCCTCAACTGTTGGCAATGCAAAATCAAGAGCTGGGAGTTATCCTGGATTCCTTAATAATATAACTATAGGACCCTGTGAAATCTAAACTCAAAGTCATGCTTCTGGTCTCACTGAATGTAATTGATTCACACATGTAAGCAATTTTGGTCCCCGCTATTTAGAACAGCAGAGTTTGGCACCCAGTGAATCTTTTCAAAATTTATGTTCGAAACAAAACAGTGTCGGGCAGCAAAGCTGACATTTCACAACAGCAGCCCTAACCCCCACAGAAGCAGCACAACCACAATGCAAAACCAGATAAATTCACTGCTCAAGTTAATGTGAGAGCAAATCCCTGCTGTTCAAAAAGGAAAATGCTATACACTCCCTACAGCAGAATTTGGTATCAGTACAGAAGAAAAATCATGTGTGTGTGTGTCACATTTCCCAAAGAATTTCAGAACTCAGAAATGCAGTGACAAAAGTGTGACCTCGTGAAGGAAAAGCAAAGCTGCTACCAAGTGACTGTGATGAAGCAATGAATAGTATTCCCATTGCAACTCAAGCAATGTGTCAGATTAGTTAATTACTCTCTACACAATAGCTCCCTGGCACAACTAGCTTCTGTGACAGAGAATTAGCATAATTTACCCAAGCAGCTCTTGGCAGGCACACCTTGGCAGTTTGCTCTGGGAAAAATAGGATTTGAAAAATGACCATTTCCCTTAGCTGTAAGGGAGCTTTTTTCCAGGAATGGTTTGGCAGGCTGTGCTTCCTCAGTACGCTGGTAGCAAGTACTAGGTGGCTGTAAAGTTGAAGTGTTTATTACGTTGTCCAACTCATCAAAGTCATCAATATCAAAATCATCATCGAAGGCCACATTCTCTGTTGCTGAGGAATTCTCTCTCAAATTATTTTGAAGTAGAGTGAGTTTCTCTTGTTCTTGATTCCCCTTTGAACACAGCCAACCCTTTTCTCCCCATTCTGTCCTTGGATTTTTGATGGAACTGTTCAGAGAGGAGATTCTGTTGTTGACTCCTCTTTTAGAAAGAGACAATCCTGCATTTTCCGAGATGCTACTGTCCATAGCAAAAGTCTTGGAAAAAACTGACAGGTCAGCATTACTGGAGTCTTGAGTCCTTGGTACAAAGGAGGGGGTTGAATGAAAGTTATGCTGGGGTGCAACCTTTGGGGAAGGTTGTCTAGACATGAACAATTCCCTACAAGGGTCAGTGGCAGAGGTTCTTCCCAGTTGAAAAGAAACACCACCATCCATAGATCTTTCATGTCCAGAATAAAGTTTGCAATTTTCATCCAAAGATATGCCACTGTCCTTTCTACTTCCATTAGTGCCATTCTTTAAGAGTTTTCTTCTGGAAATAAAGAAAAAAAACATGAACTATTAATACACAGAATCACAGAATCGTAGAGTTGGAAGGGACCCCAAGGGTGATCTAGTTCAACCCCCTGCAGTGCAAGGAACTCAACAAAAACAAGCTTACTCCATGTGGCAGCCATTTAGATATTTGAAGATGGCTATCATATCTTCTCTCAGTCTCCTCTTATTTCAACTTCTTTATAGACCAGGTTAATAGCCAAAGAGCCAGATAAAGATGCCTTTGCTTACCATAAAATTTGATATAAACTTGCCTTAATTGCCAGACCAAGATTTCTTGAGAGTATTTATCTCAGAGACACAAGAGATAAACAGAGCCTGTGAACACACTCTGGATTAGTGGCATCTCAAGACAGACCTGCGATCTCTATGCTGAAGCAGCTCCTTTCCACACGACAAAGACTTCAGCTCCCATTCTGGAACAGAATCCACCAGCTTGCAGATGTCTTCCATCACACTGTAGAGGGACTGTCCCAAAAGTGAATGCTTGTCTGAAATGAAACACAGTAAGGTTAAAGCACCACTTTAGTCACCATCTACCAGCAACTTGCAAATGATATGCTTTTTCAAGGAAGTCCTTAAGATTCTCTTCAGTGGAATTTAAGCATGTTTGTAATTCAAAGGGAAACAAGGGAAGTTTTACAGGAAAACATGCCCACCACACAGTTCTTAGGTGTTTTTTTAAAAAAACCTTAAGTCACATTGCAAAATCTTAATAGAAGCTGAAGCACTTACTACCCAGTCCTGTGATTTAGTCAGGTGCAAGGCTGCAGACAGGTCTGTATCTGAAGACCACAATGAGGTCTGCACTTTCTGAAAGCAAGCAGGTGAAGCCCCTTCAGGAGGAGTTATTTTACCTTCCTGCCTATCACTGTTTCCATGGGTGGTTTCTCCAAAGTCTGGAAGGCTGCTTTTCAAACTTTCAAGGGCCAGTGTTTTCTCAACAGCAGCTTCTCTGGAAACATACCTAACATTAAAAAGAAGTTGTTAAGTCATCCTGTATAAATACACTGCTGTGAATGAAGTTTTTCGCATCAGCTAGAAAACACTTCTTACTAAGCTTATTTGTTCCACCAGCATTTTGGTCATTCACTGATGAAAAAACTCCAGATCCATTATTTCGCCATCCTACCTGGGCTACCAGAGATGGTTCTGGTAAAGAACCAAGTTGTGGACTTTTCATTTCCATCATACCTAATGCTTTTCAAAGAGGATGCAGAAGAAGGTATTTCTTCCTCTGGAGAGGGTGGTATGCAGTCTACGTAGTTTTCATCCTCAAAGGCATCATACATAGCTGGATCATTCCATACTTCATCTGGTTCCTCACTTTCATTTAGGATGAAGTCAGCATCATTCTGTGCTTTAAAACAAGCAATAAGAATATTTAACTAACAACAGTTTTAAAACACACCGAGTACAATTTAAAATATCAATAAAACCCACCCAGTAATACATCTAACAGACACAACTTAAAAACCCAGCCACCTATCCCCACTGCAAAAAGCCCCCACCTTTGGGTGCTGTATCCCATATGGAGATGGGCCTTCTCCATGGTGGGACCCCAGATTTAAAACTCCCTGCTCCTTTATATTTAGCCAACTATGTGCTAGAAAGCATTTGATAACTGACTGAATACATCTATTTGCATGGTGTGAAAATGAACTAGTATATGCAATTTTATGGCTTATTCTGTATTGCGTGGTTTAATGACTGTTACTCAGATCGAGATCTTGGACAAAGGATGCTATATAAACATTTAAAATAAATAATACTATTAATAGACTAGAAAGAAAGCCATTTACCTTTCAAATGCTCTTCCTTTTTGTCACCGAAGGGACTTTCCACAGGCTTCTCCTCTTGAAGTTTTTCACTTACAAAGCTTTCACAAGGGCTGGGTATGGGAGAATCAAGGCAAATGACAGATTGGCTTCCAGCAGGATCTGATTCCTTGTCAAGCATCTGTATTTTGTTCTTCTCACGCACAGAGGGTCCATTACATTCGTGGTTAACTCTTCCCATGCCATCTGCTTTTAATGACTTACTGGAGATGGGACTATGGTTTTTTGGAGCCTTCCTAGCTTTTACAGACTGGGTGTCTGAAAAGGAACCAGGCCGCTTTGAGCATACCTTTCGTGGACCAGATATTTCAAAGTCATCAGTGTCATCCCAGACATCATCAATATTAATAACTGAATTGTATGAAGAATTATGGTCTGATTTCAGGAGCTGATGGTCATCTGGTTTGCTGCCCACATCACTTTCTTTTACAGAAGACTGGAAACAATCCAGAACATCTTGACATTGCTCATTTGGATAATTGTGTTTTCCTTCCTGCTTTTTCAAGGTTGTTGCAAAAACTTCACTGATTCTCATCTGCTTATCCTTTGACACACTTGGATTTGTCAAGGAAGAGTTAGCATCCTTCTCTTTTAAGGTCAAATCCTTTGTTCCAGCTAAATATTTTACTGGTGTACAGTTGTCAAGAGAGGTTTTCTTTTTGAATGTAAATCCCCTACAAAAGAGCCAAACAGTTTATTTAGACTTTGAGTGATTCATCAAGTCCTGCATTCTTTATGCCATGGTATTTTCCTCTGCTTTCAAACACATGCTTGAATACTATATACAAACATTGCAAAAAAAATAAATGAGATATCTACTCTTAGTCTCATTTTGGCATTCAGTTTCTTATCACTTATTCTGTTTAAATTTTAAACAGCAAATTAGTATTCATGTTTACAGTGGACCAAAGTATCAATATACAGTATGTACCAGGAAACAGATAATTGGACCAGGAAAGTGAGCATGCCCAGATTTTTTTAAAAATTAGCCTTTCATTTCATTTCAAGCCATGTATTTAAATTCACAAACATGTTGCTCATTAACTATTTCTAAGCATTACTAACACCTGAAATTAGACAGAAATTATCTTTAAATGTGCTTTACATTGACCCAAGCTTTCCTGGACTCCCATTTTTAAAATTTGTAAAAGGATTTTGTATACATCGCTCACTTTTATTTGTGTGTGCGTGTGTGTGTGTGTGTGTGCGTGTGTGTGTGAGAGAGAGAGAGAGAGAGAGAGAGAGAGAGAGTTACTTTCCCCCTTATTTTTATGCAGTTCTTAAGGTATTTTCCATGTTATGGCAAGAGGAAAATAAATATTTCCCCAAGTAACTATCATTAATGTCTAGTACATGCTCAATATTGGTAAATATTGATTGCCACTGTTTGATCATGTTCAGTTTGAGATGCTCGGGAGGGGGCGCAATACTTACATAGTCTTGGGTTTGAGAGGCGCCAGGTTTCTTAGAGGGGCTTTGGCTGAATGAAGTGCAAGCTGCTTCTGCAGGTTATTCTGAGGAACGGCTGCCATTCTGTTTTTTTAAGTAGGCTGGGGGAGAGAAAACAAACAAAACCTACACAGTTGAAATACATAAGTATCGTAAGCGAAAATAAACTTTGGTCAATAAGAAGTTGAAAATGACTTTAAGGGCAGTTATGTTCCCCACTGTGGGCAGAAGCAGGAGCTTGAGCTTCTGTTCTGACAATGGTATCCAAAGCAAAACCAGCAAAGCTGAGCTAGACAAATGCCCAACAATTGTAATCGCTAGCCAGTTCAAAGGTGCTGAGATTCCCATTCAAGCTTTCCTGAAGGGCTTCAGTTCTGCGGCAGAGTGCCTGCTTTACTTATAATAAGGCCATTGCTAGATTAAAAGATGGGAGAAAGACTCTCCCACAGACCTTGGAGGACTTCTGACTGCCATCTTAGATGGTCTAGGAGCGTAAGGCAGCTTCAGGTAGTCCATCTGCCCCAGCGCCAAAGGCAGGGGAATATCTGTTGAAGATGATCCCAATACACTCAGACGAAGGACCATAATAGCTCGGCAACAGCATGCCTGCTTTGTGTGCAAACTGCCCCAAGCCCGTTGGAGAAAAAGGTGGTATATAAATGCAGGTAACAACAATAACCCCAGCAACAGCCACAACATAACAACCACAATCACCACAACCCCAATGGCATTTCCAGGGAGGCCTCCCTGCCTCAAACCCTGGGGAGACTCTCGCTGCTAGTCAGTGTGGGCAGCGCTGAGCTAGAAGGGCCAATGGCTTGACTCGGCAGGAAGTAGCTCCCCACGTTCCAGGGAGATACCTGGCAGCCAGTGGCCCCAGGAGCCAGGGCTGGATTTAGGTTTGATGAGGCCCTAAGCTACGGACGCAGGTGGCGCTGTGGGTTAAACCACAGAGCCTAGGACTTGCTGATCAGAAGGTCGGCGGTTCGAATCCCCGCGACGGGGTGAGCTCCCGTTGTTCGGTCCCTGCTCCTGCCAACCTAGCAGTTCGAAAGCACGTCAAAGTGCAAGTAAATAAATAGGTACTGCTCCAGCAGGAAGGTAAACGGTGTTTCAATGCGCTGCTCTGGTTCGCCAGAAGCGGCTTAGTCATGCTGGCCACATGACCCGGAAGCTGTACACCGGCTCCCTTGACCAATAAAGCGAGATGAGCGCTGCAACCCCGAGTCAGCCACAACTGGACCTAATGGTCAGGGGTCCCTTTACCTTTTTATATGCTATATGGTAATTTTTGGCCCAATAGGTATCTAAAGCCATTGGCACATAACAAAAGGCAAGCAGGCAGGGCCCATTATTTACATTATAGGAGCCTACACAACACAAAACACTGTTGCTGTATGTAGGTTTTACTTTGTTCATTATCTTATATTTTGGAAATGTACAGTATACCCATTTTTTCCCTTTAATTTTTTGGGGGGGCCTAAGCTATAGCTTGTTTAGCTTATACGTAAATCCGGCACTGCCAGGAGCACAGCAGCTCCGAGCGCCGACCCCCGCCCCTCCAACCCCAGTCTGCGCTTGCCAGCACAGCTCTCGCCCCCCTCCAGCTCTGCTTGCAGTGGGGTGAGAACCCTGGGGGTCGTCCAGCAGCAGGCGGCCTCTCGCAGAATCGAAAGGAGCCCAATGGATGATCAAGTCCAACCCCCTGCAATGCATCGGTCCGCGTGGCACCCCCTCTCCCCCCACGACTTCACCGCTCCCAAGGACCCACCTTCACCGCAGAAGCGGCTCTCGGCGCAGTCGCCTCGCTCCCTCCTCCCTCCTCTTCGCATTTAGCGCCTTCTCAGCCTCCCGAGTATCCTATTGGCTAAGGAAGAGCTCCTTCCCGGCTGAAAAGGAAGTGACGTCGCCTACAGGTCCAGCGCCCGCAGAAGGTCCGGTGGGAAAAGGACACCTCCGGGCCTTTGCGGGCCGGGGAATGGCTCCGCCCGAGGAGCTCCCCGCCCCAACCTCATTTCCCCCGGTTAATTCATTCTGATGCAGATCCGACGCCCCCAGAACAAATTCAAGACCAGCCTTTTTTTTATTATTATTAATCCAATGAGCCTTTATTTGTCAAAACTAGAAATATCATCCTTACAAAAATAATCAGGCTTTTAAATGCAAAGAAACTATTAACATCCCGCCCCTCCCCCCCCGCAAACCAAGGGCAGATTACAAAATGCAGATTACAAGATCCCTGATGCAGTTTTAGCAAAGAGGACAGAAAAGCTTCCGGGAATTTGCACTTCATTAGGACTGTTAAAGGAACAAGGGGGCTCTGCCATCTTCATGGGTGTAGCCAAGATTTTTGTTGGGGGAGGCATGACTTTGTTGGGCGGGGGGGGGGGAGAATGGATGCGATTGGTAAATTAGTTAAGTATTTCTATTGTTTTACTTGGCTAAGCCCATGATCTTCATCATCATCACCTACAGGAGCCCATGGTTTTATTGCTATGGGCTTAAACACAGGATTAATGTAAATAAACTGTGTAAAAGGCAACTGATTATTTCAGATAAGCCAACATCTTAAAGATTTCTTCAGCATTACAATATTAACACCATACAGGAGTTTCCCAATTCAAGCAGAACAGTTCAAATAATTTTAAAAACAATCTGAGCAAAGACATTACCACTTGTTTTACAAAATTGGGTTATATGTACATAAATGTGCTCAGGAATAGGTGTACAGATAAAACATGAACCAGGCAAATCATCAGAGCAAGAGCAAGGCGATCTTCAGCCTCAGGTTGAACTGTGAGACCCCTCCAAACAGGTTGCAGGAAGTTCTAGATAAAATTACTCCTTCACAGCCCACAAATCTTTACACTTTCAAGCACTCAATTAAACATGTCAAAAGAAAATACTAAAAAAAATCCTTCCAGTAGCACCTTTAAGACCAACTAAGTTAGTTCTTGGTATGAGCTTTCGTGTGCAAGCACACTTCTTCAGATACACAGTACAGTAAAAGAAAATACTGTACTTGAATGGGGCCAGTATGTGTCAATAATCTACGACATCAAGGTTTTCACCTTTTCAATAAGATGCTTGGCCTGGAAAAGCGATTAGCAGGTATTGTTCAAATCTCTGAGTGATAGACTTGTAAAAATGTTGAATAAACACAAAACCCTGAGCATGATCCGATTTGCATGTACAACCCATTTCAGTGATGTTTGAATTATGGTTTTGAGTGGTCTTGGCTAAGGGGCTGGACTATTTCTGAAGTATTGTAAAGTTGTTCCTCATTCTTCTAGAATTCTCACCTCCTTTGCATTGGGGGCAAGGGTGGGAAGAGACTCTCACTTGCAAACAGAACAATAAAGAAAAATCCAGCCTTGTCTCTGTTTTGTTCTTTCTGTGATCAACAAGGCGATCCCTTGCTGTAAAAGTGCCCCCCTTGCTAATCTGTATAACAAACGGATTGGTTTAAAAGCATGCCAGCTCTTCCACAAAGGCTTCTTATTGTAGGATTCTTATAACAAAAGCTGTGAAAATGTTGGGAATTGGGAGATATGAAGCAGCTTGAGCTGAATGAGAAAGCCAAGCTTTTTGAATCCCACCATCCCTTACCACTGGTCCAGTTAGCTAGGGATGATGGGAGTTGTAGTCCCAAAACATCTGGAGGGCCAAGTTTGGCCATGCCTGCTCTAAGGCATGGGTAGGCATCCGGCCCAACCACCTTCTAAATCCGACCCATGGATAGTCTGGGAATCAGCGTGTTTTTACATGAGTAGAATGTGTCCATTTATTTACAATGCATCTCTGGCTTATTTGTGGGGCCTGCCTGGTGTTTTTTTAAAAAATGCATCTCTGGGTTATTTGTGGGGCATAGGAATTCGTTCATTCTCCCCCCCCCCCAAATATAGTCCGGCCCCCCCACAAGGTCTGAGGGACAGTGGACCGGCCCCCTGCTGAGAAAGTTTGCTGACCCCTACTCTAAGGCTTCCAGAGCATTATACCACATGCCAGCTGAATTCACTAGAAAGACACTCAACCCTTGTGGCGGGGAGGGGGGGAGCAGTGGGGGAAAGCAGCTGATAACCAACAATAGTGTAAAGTAATTGGTCAGAACTCAGCATTTCTTGGCATATGGGTTGAGCCCTCACTGAAGTTGCTGAAAGGGAGAGAACAGATTTCAAGTCAGTCACTAAGAGGTGTTTCTTGAAAGCAGAAGAAGTGGCGTTGGGGCACAGAAAGACAAAGCAATGAGCCCAACAACAAGTTATCTAAGAGTGTAAAAGGGTCACATGGCCCCCAGTTATGAAACTTGTTTTCCCCACCTTGTTTCAGTTGGTCTGCGTTCAGACAGTAGTTAAAAATTTGTCTGATTGCCTTCAGCACATAAGTGCAATTGGCCTACCTAACTTATTGCTGGCTGTGATACATTAATTTTTACTGGATTTTGTTGCAAACTGTGATTTTACTCTTGGTTTTAGTGCTGGATTTTTATGATTGTGTGAGCTGCCCTGAGCTTGTGCAAGGGGAATGGTAGGGAATAAAGAAAATCTTAAGAAAAGGAGCATGATTTTGGATAAGGTGAGCAACTGTGCTAGAAAAACAAGATACACAGGGATCTAGGAAAGTGCAGCAACTTGGGTCAAAAACTTTTTCACAGTATCAGACACACATGTAGAGGAGGTGTGTGCTTGAAAATCCATTACAAGATAAATTGCCCCGCTTCTTGGCTCTGACGAACTTCATTCCAGCTTCAATTTTCAGCATAGTGACCCATCACTACCAGCTCTCTGGCGCCCAAATCCAGGCCAGCTTTAGACAAGAGGGACTGGGAAGGATGCACAGTCAGCAAGGCCACACATGTTCTTTCCACGTTCAATATAGAAGTATCTAAAAGAGAAAACAGGTTTTCATTCATAGGCGTTGCCTTATCAGAGAGGAAAGTACACAAAACCCTTAAGGGCAGGTAGGGCTGTGGCTCAGAGGTAGAGCTTCTGCTTGCATAAGGTCTCAGGTTCAATCCCCAATGGCATCTTCAGGTAGGGCTAGGTAAGGCTCCCTGTCTAAAACCCTGAAGAGGCACTGCCAATCAGTGCAGGTAACACTGGGCTAGATGCACCAGTGTTCTGACTTGGGGCTCATCCAGACTTCTGCTTGTCCTGCAGCTTTCCCCTGAGAAAACACAATCTTTACCTCTGAATCGGAGCAAACATCAACCGGGTTTTCTACGAATTAATGTTTGCTCCGATTTAGAGCTGGAGAGCTGGTTTTCCAGGGGGAAGCAGTGAAGCAAAAGCAAAACTGTTCAGACCTGTACTTTCTAGGCACAGGACAAGTGGAAGTGTGGCCAAGCCCTTGGTCTAAGGCAGCTCCCTATGTTCCTAAGACACTATTCAACAAGGTGTGTCTTGGAATGCTTGAGGCTTTCCTAGAAAATTGTCCTGCTGCAGCCAGACCATGAGAAGCAGTTTGAAGGATGGTGCTTCTCTTGATTAGATTAGTTCAATTTATTAAATGTCTCACTTCAGACGAAGGGGTCTCAGGGCAATTTACAGACATAACAGCAGAACACTATGCATTAAAAATCCATTAAAATGAAACAAATATACAACAGTGTTCTTCCACAAAAACCAGTCAGCAAAATAACCACCCCATTACCACAAGGCTGAGTACCAAAAATAGATGTCCAAAAGCCAGACCATTAGCGCTGTCCAAATACCTGAGAAAATAAACCCATCTTTGCCAGGTGCTGGAAGGATAACAAAATTGGTGCCAGAGGGGCCTCATGGGAAGGTATTCTGCAATTGATGGGCCATTACACACAGAGAAAGGCCTCTGATGTTAATATGAGGGTCTGGCTGGATAGGTTTGTATAGGGAAATAGGGTCCTTAAGGTACTGGGACCACAAGCCCTGCAATGCTTTGTGGTTCAAAACCAGCACTTGGAATTGGGCTCAGAAACAAATCAGTCAGTGATCCCAGGCCAGAATTGCTCTATGTTCAAACCAGCCTAGTCCCAATAGGTAGTCTGGCCACTGCATTCTGTACTAGCATCAAACAGTCTTCAAAGGCAGCCCAACATATAACACATTGCAGTAATCTAGCCTAGAAGTTACGGGAGTTGATGCTACCAGCCCCAAACCCTCTCTTGCCCCATTTCCTAGCTGTCTAATGAGAATAAAATTTTAATAATAATAATAATAATAATAATAATAATAATAATGCTCCAGGACGACATAGACACATGTGCATAGGCAGGATGAAGATGTTACAACAAACTCCAAAGAATCTTTTGCATTATAAATCAGATTTTGGAGAAAGGGCAGGGTTTTCATGATGCCCAAGTAAATCTTGAATATTTATGGCCTGATTGAGTCTAATGAGAGTGGCAGGGAGGATCCTTTGTGGGCTTTCTATGGACGGAATTGGCGACCTAATTCTTTATATTATTATCCTCAGCCCTGAACAAGCCGCTAGATGGTGCCAGAGAATCAGCTAAGAATCCCGAAACAGCCATTGAGCCTAGCTATATATTTCTGACTACAACTCCCACCAGCCAGCTGGGGCTGATGGGAATTGTAACCCAAAACATCTGGACAGCACCAGGTTGGCAAAGGTTGGTTTATTAATAATAATAATTTTATTATCTGTCCTTCACCCTAAGGTACCAAGGTGGGTTAAAGCCTTAAAAACCATTTAAAACAACCCAGAAGCGTAAAATTAGGTGAGCCCTAAAAACATACAGCACAGGTACCAAAAGCCACAGGAAAGAGGTGTGTCTTTGGCATTCTCCAGAAGCTGTATAATGAAGGTGCCAGACAAACCACTGTGAGGAGGGCATTCCACAGCTTAGGGGCCACCACAGAGAAGGCAATCTCTTGGGCCGCCGCCGCCACCACCCTATGCCTCTGAAGGCAGAGGAGTTACCAAAAGGGCATCTTCTGCAGATCTTAGCATCTGAGAGAGTCTGTAGCAAAGGAGGTGGTTTCAGAGACTAAAGAGGAATACTTTACCCATCCATGCCCCACGAGGGCCCCCAGGAATTTTTGACAATCCAGTACAGAAGGCCGTTCTCCTCTCCATAGCCTACAGCCAGGACAGCATGATTGACTTTGTCTGGAGTTTTCTCACAGTGTTTGCTGTAGAAAGAAAATGATTTTAAAAAAAACATTTACTGTGTGTTGAATATGGAACCTACTGTCCAGGAAACCTACTCTTGCAGAATCCATGAGAGGAGGGGGCCATGCAGTTTCTGCTTAAAACCCTCCCATGAAAGAGAGCCCACCACCTTCGAAGACAGCCCCTTGCGCTGTCCAGCAGCTCAGACCATCAAGACTGAGGCTTCCTAGTGTTCAATCTCAGTACTTGTTCTTGCAATTTGACCCAGGAAAGGCAGGTGGACGCTTGACCCTGATGGCTTCAGCAGTCTCCAGGTGAGGTCATCTGACCAAACCAGAACAGACTGAAGTAACCCAGGTAAGAGAGCAGATGAAAAGTCAAGCATCTTTTCCTGCTCTCCCTTCTTTTCTCGACAAACATGGAGTCCTACTGGTGCAACCACACAAATGCTAACATGCCCTGAAAGATGCAAGATGAGCAACAGGGCCAAGGCAATGGCCCTTGGCATTATCTATAAACCAGTCCCATTTTACAAACACACACACACACACACACACACACACACACACACACACTGCCTTGTTCACGGCTCAATATATTCACCTGGAGTAAACACCTTTCGTGTATAACATAAAGTCGTCTGTCACTTCAAAGGCAAAGCTCAATGGATTGTACCTCCCCACAGCTTCCACCATGCCTTGCTCATCATTCTGGAAGGAGAAAGTCAAAGGAGCATAAGAAGAGCCTGCTGGATCAGGCCAGGGGCACATCTAGTCCAACATCCTGTTATCACATAAGCCAACCAGACTCCTGTGGGAAACCCACAAGCAGGATTTGAGAACAAGAGCACCCTTCCCTCTAGCGCAGCGGTTCTCAACCTGTGGGTCCGCAGATGTTGTTGGACTACAACTCCCATCATCCCTGAGCTCTGGCCTAGCTAGCTAGGGGTGATAGGAGTTGTAGTCCAACAACATCTGCGGACCCACAGGTTGAGAAAGGCTGCTCTAGCGGCTTCCAGCAACTAGTTATCAGAAGCAATGATGCCCCCAACAGTGGAGGCAGAGCATTGCCATTGATAGCCCTCTCCTCTGTGAATTTGTCTCATCCGGTTTTAAAGCCATCCAAGTTGGTGGGCATCACTGCCTCCTGTGGCAGAGAGTTCCAGAGTTTAACTATGTGCTGCGTGAATAAGTCCTTTCTCTTCTCTGTCTCTGTCTTAATACGCAATGCTTGGCCCTGGCTCAGCAAAGGCTGAGGACGGACTCCCCAGGACACAAAGCAAACAATGGCGAGACTCAGGACCCATTTCTTAAGGGCCAGAGAAGATGTGCAAAGTGGGAAAGTAGTAGCTATCTGCCACCCACAGCCAGGTGTTTTCTGTTTACTGTTACCCCTCTTTCTAAGAAGGGGCTGGACAAGTTCAAACATCCAGTAGAAGTTCAGTTACATTTTATTTTCACCTCTTGGGAAAAGCAAAATGCAGGGCAGGAGGAATCACTCACCAGCGTAATGTTGACGACTTTTTTGACGAATGCAATGGCCTTCTGACCTTGGAATTTGCAGGTCCCGTTCTGTGCATGAGAAAAGGGAGGCCCATTAGAGATGGCTCATTGCGGAGGGCAGTGCCTGCCCTCTTCTACTCTGCAATCCTAATCCTAGCAACAATACCTGTGCGGTGTATGGGTAGTCATCCTCCCCCATCAGCCCTTTGTTGTACAGGATGTATTCAAACGCCTGGCTAGGGAGTCCCCTGGGGAGGCAGAGACACAACAGCACAAATCAGCCTGCTCATTCTGAGTTATTCTCTTGCTGTGGAGGTTGAGGAAGGTTGTGGGAAGGAGGATGCAGGGGATGGAACACTGAGTTTGAAGGTATTACTATGATAAGGAAGGGCTGAGATTACTCAGAAGATGCTGCCACTTACGTATCTATTTCATAAAAATTATATGCAGCTAGATTGTGAAAATCCCCAAAGCAGTTTACAGAAAAGACGAAACCGCAAGACTATCACTTAGAAAAATTAACAATAATTTAACACTTTCAGGAAGTTAAAATACAAAGAGACTAAAAAACAGATTAAAACTTGCATCAATATTTTAAATGTCTAAATAGGCTGATCTAAACAAAAATGTTTTCAGCTGGCACCGAAAAATGTCCAATGATATCAAGAGGCAGGGAGTTCCAAAGTGTAGGTGCTGGCACACTAAAAGAATGAATATTACAAATGCAGAACAGGTTACTTGGCACCAGTGTCAGTTCCGCCAACCAAAGCAGTTGAGTGGGTGTATATGAGGTAAGGTGATAACGCATGTAAACTTGTACTAACTTGTTAAGGGCTTTATATACTAACAATAACACCTTGAACTTACCCACTACATCCATGGTTGTTGAAGGCCTGAGCACAGTCAACCAGCTGCTGTTCAGCCTGGGGGAGGGAGACACTCCTGCATTCATTTATAATTTTATTTGTGTACTGTCTTTGCACACAAAAAATAATAAATATGCTCATAACAGCTTACAGCAAAGAAAACAGGAATGCATTTCAAAACAGTGCAAAAACAATGTTATAGTAACATAATAAAACAGTACAGTAGCAAACATAAGAACATACAAAAAAATTTCAGTACTATAAATACACAACGTGTGACCGGAAAGTTTGGTGAATGGTCACAGAAATTGGATAGCAAGAAATATTCAAACATACAATTGGCATTGGAAACCCACGAAATGCTCACAATTGTGTACGGAGATGAAGCTGTAACTTGAAAGATGGTGTATGAGTGGTTTAAGCGTTTCTGTGAAGGGCGGCAAACCATTGAAGATGACCCTCAGTCTGGCAGACCGTCGACAAGCAGAACGGCGGCAACGACAGAGTTTGTGAGTTATTGATATGGGATCGGCATTTCTCTGTCCAAATGATGGCATATTCCGCATGAAATCATTACTGAGTTGTACTACCCTCTATATTCTCCCAGTCTGCCCCACTGGATTTCTCTCTTTTTCCAAAACTGAAATCTGCACTGAAAGGGCACAAATTTCCCAACATTTCACATGTCCAAGCTGCTGTGATGAGGGAACTGAAAGCAGTACAAAAAGAGGACTTCTCCAGAAGTTTCCAACAGTTCTATGAACGTTGTTAATGGTGCATTGTATCAGAGGGGGGCTACTTTGAAGGCCTGTAAGATTGTAGGTTCGAATATTTATTGCTGTCCATTTCTGTGACCATTCACTGAACTTTCCGGTCACACCTTATAGAAAGATTACATTAACTACAGCCTGAGAAGGGTTTCTTCAATCCCTGGTTTCCAGGTAAATTGGCCTGAACCAAAAGTAGGAAGTGGAAGCCTGTCCCTTCCAAAACCTGCATTCAATTAATCCAGGCATAGGCAAACTCAGCCCTCCAGATGTTTTTCTTGCTCAGGGAGATTTGTCCACAGCCAGAGGCAGGCTCCTGAAAGGGAACAGGCATTACAAATTAGAGGATTAACTGTTAATTAACTTGTAACGCCTGCCTCTGGCTGTGGACAAATCTCCTTGAGCAAGACCTTCAGCTTTTTGGCTGTGTGTTCCTGCACGTACATGAGCTTTGCTGCTTTCAGCTACTTTAAATGCATGTTGAGCTTCTGACATTCCCTTTTTGCTGCCATGAATGCCCCCAGTCCTTTTGTCTCCACTTGGTTCTGAAGAGGCAAGCCACTTTTTCTTAACCCGGATGTGGCCTAGACTTTAATGAGGTTAACACAGGCCACACAGACATGGAACAGAGGGAACCAGATAGGCCAGAGTTCAACAAGGCCAGAGTTCAACAGGGGAGCCTTACCAGGTCCAGTAGCTTTCCTGTTGCGATGGCAATAGCAGACTCCAAGCACCCAGTGGTTGAGAAAGTCCAGCAACTGCCACAGGGACCCTTGAAGAGGAGGGAGAAGTCAGATGGAAGGAAGGAAGAAGACTGGTTGACTGAGTTTACTTATATGGCGCTTTTCCACAATAAGTTGCACCCAAAGCAGCTTACAGCAAACATTCAGAACATCAAAATACAGCTCATTGGACATATAAATATACAACATACAGAGCATGTCAGTAAATTCAAAAATGACAAGAAGGAAGGGGAAGGCATGAGAAAAAGCAACAACTCTCTTCCCACAGGTAAAGGAAGGCACAGTGGCCTGGTTCACACCTAATTCTAAACCATGGTTTGTTCAACAAACCAAAAGCTGTGCCATAGACAGTCAAACAAACCACAGTTTGTTCCTCACAGCTTGTTTTCCAGCAACTTATGCCTTTGTAGTTTGGTGAGCATCTGGGGTGGGGGAGCCAAACAAACCATAGTTAAGGGGCTAGGTTCGCATGTAACACCAAGCCCAAGGTTAAGCCCAAAGGCTTAAGTTGACATCAAACCAAGGCTTCAGGTCGTGGTTTGTTGGCAGCAGAGAAACTATAGTTCACGCATAACACTGAGCCGTGGGTTAATAAACTGTGTTTTAATGTTATGTGCAAACCAAGTTTATATCTGTAGCACTATCCCTATCAGCAAAATCCTTAGGAAAACATAAGCCCACAACTGGAATTACATTTAAAACCCTTTTGAGCCTCCAGTGGAAACATATTTTCAATTGCTCTGTGGGACCAACAGTTGAGGGTGGGAGAGTGGCCTTCAGGATCAGTTCCTTACCTGATTTTTCACAGGTGTCACAAAATTTCCTTTCTTCCTCCAGTCTATGGTTTTTGGACAGGCCCCACCACGGCTGATGAAGTTGCCAATGGTGGCTGAGCAGTTCTGGAAACAACAAGAGAGCCCCTCACTCAGCTGGCAGCTGATGTTCCCCAGACACAGAAGCCCCTGAGCCACAAGTGGTGAGCGTTGCCATGTTGGTTGGCCACAATCTGCTGCGGCACATCAAATAAGAACGGGGGCTTGGAGGCCGGTGGAGTCTCTGGCTCAGTTGCCACCTCCGCAAGCCACCATCTCCCACCTGCAGCCTCACATCAGCTGCAGGAGCAAAATAGTATCAGACACCACCACCAACATGAGTTCACCATATGACGCTTGGCAACCCTTCTCCATATATTTTTATTACAGTATTCTCCTATTATTCTTTTTATTATCTTCCATAGAAGGGACTACACTAATTATATGTAAAATAATCCTACTGGGAATTGCAATAATGACTTGAGAGTAAAATTCACAAGTTGGCTAGCCTGTTTTAAGAAAATATTTTTTTCTGATTCCAGGGTTTACAAAAATATTTTTCACTTTCAATGCATTACAGAGCAAAAATAAGGCAATGAAATAAAACTGCTCAAGTCCCTATTTTTGAAAAAACAAAACACAACCCCAGCATTTTATTGCTTACAGGAAAGTATTTTTAAAGCCTCTATTTAAAACATGCTCTCTTCCTCCTCCAGACTTTGTGTGTTTCCAGGATGTCTTATTTTTAGACTGTTAGAGCTCTATTTTCAGAAGCTGAATTCAATTTGGGTAATAATGTGTTCGTAAAATGCCGTACTCCATATTTAAACTGGGAGCTCAGCCACTCCCCATACAGCACCTGCCTGGTCCATGGGATCGCCTGGCACGTGAATGTGGCATGCGGAGGTGAAGGAACCTCCTGAAATGCCCCCTGGGTGCTGGGTCCTTGCTAATCCAGCATCACCTTTAATTTCAGGCTTGAGATAGTATAAGTGAATCACTATGACCACCTGAAAAGGGGCCATATAAATACTAAGTCCAATGTATATCCTTTGGAAAGAGAGGTGTAAAAACTCAAGTCTTTTAGCACATACACTTTGGAACTCCCTGCCAATTGACAGGGAGGAGCCTTTGCTGTAATTTTTTTATTTAGGAAAGCCTATCCAGGTATGTTGAATGTTGATCTGTGTTTAGCTTATCACTGATAATTTTAATTTACTGAATGCTTTAAATAGGCATTTTAACTGTCTGTATATGAATTTTATGAAATTAAAAATTAAATACAGCACACACACACACACACACACACTATTGTTCCAGCTGTGACAGATAAATTTTAAGCTCTGCTCTATCTTCCGGAGCTTTGCACCAAACTGATGTGCTTCCTTCCTTTTTCTTTAGGACAATGTGTTTCTCCCTCTCTTCTGAGAATTTATTCTTTCTATACGGTTGTGAAAGTAGAAGAGCACAGTCTTCTTCTTTGGCGATCACTTGTAGCCAAGTAAGATTGTCTTCCACGAACACGGTCTTAACAGTGAGTCCATAAGTGACCGTGTAGGCCAGTTCTGGATCCACACGTCCTTCCACAGTAGGGACATAGGTTTCCGGGTGGGAGTTGATCACAGTGTGGATTTGCCAAGTGTCCCTTCCTCTTAGCATGTTTCTCCCTTGCGTCCTGAGTTTGAGCATCTTCAGAGCCCATGACACCTTTGGTAAAGGCTGTTCTCCAACTGGAGCGCTCGCAGGCCAGCGTTTCCCAGTTGTCGGTGTGTGTTTATACTATATTTTTAAATATTTGCCTTGAGAGAGTCTTTAAACCTCTTTTGTTGAACACCAGCATTACGCGTTCCATTTTTAAGTTCAGAATAGAGTAGTTGCTTTGGAAGACAATAATCAGGCATCCGTACAACATGACCAGTCCAACAAAATTGATGTTGAAGAATCATTGCTTCGACGCTGGTGCAAAAGGCACAAGTTAGGACCTATTAAGCCCCATTTGGCTTGGGCCCAAGCTGTCTGAAGGATCATCTTCTCCCATACGAACCTGCCTGGGCTCTGAGATCTTTGGAGGAGGACTTTCCCTTAGTCCTGCCTCCCTCAGAGGCATGCTTGGTGGTGACATGGGAGAGGGCTCTGTCAGTGACTGCTCCCAGATTTTTGACTTTTTCTTAGAGAAATTAGACTGGCTTCCTCCTTGTTGCCATTCCGCCAGCAGGGGAAGACTGTTTTATTTTGACAGGCTTTGGTAAAGGACTGCTTTTAAAAGGAAAGGGTTTTAATACACTCGTACCTTGAAAGTCGAACAGAATCCATTTGACTTCCAAAACGTTTGGAAACCAAAGCACAGCTTCTGATTGGCTGCAGCAGAAGCCCCATCGGACGTTTGGCTTCCAAAAATAGTTCGCAAACTGGAACAGTCATTTCCAGGTTTGCAGCATTCGGGAGCCAAAACGTTCAACTTGCAAGGTGTTCGGGATCCAAGTACAACTGTATTGCTGTGCTGTTTATACTATTTGCATTTTTGTATATTTGTTTTTTTATATATTTTTAATTCTTTTGGAGTTGAATTGCTTTTTAATCATTATCTGTTATATGTTTTTAGCTTTTGGTATTTTATCTGTGTTGCTTTAATTTGGGTATGCCACCTGGAGTCCCATTCTGGGGCAAAGGCAGGATATAAATAAACAAACATAATAATGATAACTACGACAAAACATTTATGTTGGTATGCTGCAGTGCATTGCTTGCTGTGAAACTGAATCCCCACCCCTCCCGCCACCTGCTGCAATAAACAGATGCACTGGCATTCAATCCCAGACTTTGTGTGTGGGTCTGGCTTCCTGGATTTTGAACTTTCTTAGATGCATTCTCTGGGGCCAAGGCACACAGGGTAACCCATGTAAGGATTCCTCTCTTGCACAAACATGCTTAAGGGTTACGTGTGAAGGATGCTCATCTGTGACTTCCAAAAGACATGTGCAATAGAGAACATGGCAAGGACGTAAGCCCAGGGTTGCATGGTGAGCCCCCAATGGCTCCTTGTATGATGGGGGTGGTGGGGTGGGGAGGGAAATGGCAGGAAGGCACAAGCCTTTACCTGGGGTTCACGCCAGAGATACTTTTTCCTGAATTCAGCAAATGTCATGTCGGCAAACTGGTTCAGACCCACTGAGGAAAGAAGGAGAGAGAGAAGAGGGAGTTGTGAAGCCAGATCTGCAGTCAACCTTGCCCTCTTTTAAAAGGTATCTCAAGAGCAGGGTCCGTACTTTGGAAGGTATGATTCCCAGCATTGTGCTTCTCAATCTTCTGCTTGTTACTAAGGAAGATCTGAAAGCGCCGCTGATACTCCTCCAGGCCGTACTGCTTGTTGTTCTGTGGGAGACAGGAAGGACACAGCAGCTGCAGGACACAGAAGTGAAAGTGCAACCCTGGGCAGATTTAGAACAGAGAAGTGCCTCCCCCTCCCTTGCTCACAAACCGCACCTTCTTTGGAAGTCCCCCACCCCACTTCAATCTGAAGTATCCATTTCAGTCATGGAACTGAGACATGGGAACTGGTGGGTGGTAAGAGACCAAGGCATAAGCTGCCTACTGTGATGCAGGTGGTGAACCTGTGGCTCTTCAGGCACCATTTATTCCATTTAGTACCACTACTACTGACGCGGGTGGCGCTGTGGGTTAAACTACAGTGCCTAGGACTTGCCGTCAGAAGGTCGGTGGTTCGAATCCCCGCGACGGGGTGAGCTCTCGTTGCTCAGTCCCAGCTCCTGCCGACCTAGCAGTTCAAAAGCACGTCAAAGTGCAAGTAGATAAATAGGTACCGCTCCGGCGGGAAGGTAAATGGCGTTTCCGTGCGCTGCTTTGGTTCACCAGAAGCGGCTTAGCCATGCTGGCCACATGACCCAGAAGCTGAACGCCGGCTCCCTCGGCCAATAAAGCGGGATGAGCACTGCAACCCCAGAGGTGGCCACGACTAGACTTAACGGTCAGGGGTCCCTTTACATAGTAGTATGGAAGTGAGAGCTGGACCATAAAGAAGGCTGATCGCTGAAGAATTATGCTTTTGAGTTATGGTGCTGGAGGAGACTCTTGAGAGTCCCATGGACTGCAAGAAGATCAAACCTCTCCATTCTTAAGGAAATCAGCCCTGAGTGCTCACTGGAAGGACAGATCCTGAACTGAGGCTCCAATACTTTGGCCACCTCATGAGAAGAGAAGACTCCCTGGAAAAGACCCTGATGTTGGGAAAGATGGAGGGCACAAGGAGAAGGGACAGAGGACGAGATGGATGGACAGTGTTCTCGAAGCTACCAGCATGAGTTTGACCGAGCTGTGGGAGGGAAGATAGGAGTGCCTGGCGTACTCTGGTCCATGGGGTCACAAAGGGTCGGACACGACTAAACAACAACAACCACTACTACTACTATTATTAAATTTCTAAACTGTCCTTCATCCAAAGATCACAGGGCAGATTGCAATATAAAAACCATAATAACAAACAACCCCTTCATGGATCACTGCCTTGCCGTGGCGAAGGGGCTTGAATAACTCAGAGAAGCTATGAGCTATGCCGTGCAGGGCCACCCAAGATGGACAGGTCATAGTGGAGAGTTTTCACCAAACGTGATCCACCTGGAGCCACCTGGCAAGCCACTCCAGTATCCCTGCCAAGAAAACTCCATGGACAAAGGCAACAGGCATATAAAAGTTATGACGCTTGAAGATGAGCCCCTCAGGTCAGAAGGCGTCCAACATGCTACTGGGGAAGAGCAGAGGACAAGTACAAGTAGATTCAGAGCTGATGAAGCGGCTGGGCCAAAGCCGAAAGGACGCTCAGTTGCGGATATGCCTGGAAGTGAAAGGAAAGTCCAATGATGTAAAGAAAAATACCAAGCTGCGGGAGGCAGTGGAAGACGGGTGCCTGGCGTGCTCTGGTCCATGGGGTCATGAAGAGTCGGACACGACTAAACGACTAAACAACAACAACAACACAAAATAACAAACAAAACCAATAACCCCGCCCCAACCCAGTTTAAAAGGCCACTGATTGCCTGAGCTGGTCCTGTAACGAACAATTCTTTGGCATGGGGTCCTCTTGGCCACATGCTCAAAAAATCTAAAATTTCAGTTTTTATTGCATGGCTATATATATGACTCTAGATATATTTTTTATGAACAACAGTGTATCCTAAGTAGTAGTAGTGGTAGTAGTAGTTGTTGTTGTTAAAGAGAGATGCTCAGAAACCAGTTTGTCATCATTTCAGACCTAGCAACTGGCTCACTGGGGCTGCACGGCTTTGCACCTTTGTTTCCAGACAGGCAGGCAGGCAGGCACCTGTGTGGACAAAAACACACACAGCTCAGGCCACCCTCCCTGGGGGATAGAATAGGAAGGGTGAGGTACTTCCTGGAGGGAAGGAAATGAGCTGCCTTTTACTGCTTGCTGAAAGGTGAAAAAAGGAGGTGGCTGTCTGGAAGACAGTTATGCAAAATGCTGACTCTTGTGGAGATATTTCCCATTAGTTCCAATTTAATTCAAAGTGACTCTCCGAATCCAGCACTTCTTGAGAAAGACCTAAAAAAAAACCCTGCAGGGTCACACTAGAGAATAGCCAGGACAACACAGAAGGAAAAAGGAGGGAGGGAGGGAGGGAAGGAGGGAGGGAGGCGAAGGCAGCACTTGCTCTCTTCCCTCCCACTCTCCCTTGAAAGTCCAGCAGGAAAGTCCCTTCCAGTGGAACCAGGCCAAGGGAAAGTGAAACAGGCCTTGAGCATAGAGGGTTATACCTAACTTTGGGGGAGTGGCGGCTTATGCATGGGCAGGAGGGCCTTACCTGAGACATCCATGTCTTGAAGAGAAATTCCTCTGTTGAGGGAAGAAGAAAAAGACAAAACGAAAGACTTTTAAAAAAGAAAGGGCAGATCCGCCCAATACATTTAATTCACATCCAACTCTCCATTAAGCCACCTAATGTCTCCCAAAGAATCCTGGGAATGGTAGTTTCCCCTTCACAGAGCTACAGTGGTACCTCGGGTTAAGTACTTAATTCGTTCCAGAGGTCCGTCCTTAACCTGAGCCCCACTTTAGCTAATGCACCACTTTAGCTAATGGGGCCTCCTGCTGCTGCTGCACCGCCGGAGCACGATTTCTGTTCTCATCCTGAAGCAAGGTTCTTAACCTGAAACACTATTTCTGGGTTAGCGGAGTCTGTAACCTGAAGCGTATGTAACCTGAAGCGTATGTAACCTGAAGCGTATGTAACCCGAGGTACAACTGTATAGGCTGCAACAGCCTTAAACAATGAGTTTCCAGAAGTCTTTGGCGGAAGTCATCTGTTTTCAGTGTGAGCTGGATGTGTATTAAATGCTACCCTAAGATACTAATTAGCAAGATTCTGTTTCACATCTTATTATTAGCATTTACAGGGCAAGTCCTTTAAAAGAGGCCCCGTGGATACAGAGTATAGTGGTACCTCGGGTTACAGACGCTTCAGTTACAGACTGTGCTAACCCAGAAATAATAACTTGGGTTAAGAACTTTGCTTCAGGATGAGAACAGAAATCGTGCGGTGGTGGTGCAGCGGCAGCAGGAGGCCCCATTACCTAAAGTAGTGCCTCAGATTACGAACAGTTTCAGGTTAAGAACGGACCTCCAGAATGAATTAAGTTCTTAACCAGAGGTACCACTGTACCATACACATGTTCCACGGGGCCTCTTTTAAAAGACTCACCCTGTATATCCTGCCTCTCCTGCAAGGAACTCAAGATAGCAGGCATAACTACTTTATCCTCACAACAACCCTATGAGGTCGGTCAGGCCCAAGGTCACCTAGTGAGCTTCATGGCTGTGTGGGGATTTGAACCGTGTTCACACAGGTCCCTAGTCCGACACTCTAACCACTACACCGCACATTATGCACAGAAGCAAGCTGCGCCTCCGCACACCCCTCGCCCAGGACGATGGTGACCACCCACCCAAGTTCCTGCCATCCCAGCCAGTGAGATAATAGTATAACAACGAATAATCCCTTATTTATTAAATTTGTATACCGTCCTTCATCCGGAGATTTCAGGACGGTTCACAGAATAAAATACAAGATAAAAACACAAAACTCTGCGAGGCAGGCGCACTTTGACCGCTCTCCCCCTAGCCGCCTCCATTTTTCTGCGGGCGCCTGAGGACACGCGCGCTCCTGGCCAAACCCTCCGAGGGCGAAGTAGCGAAAGCGAAAGGGAATGTGGCGTGGGGAGAAAGGGGGCCAGGCGCGGAGGCTCCTACGCCCCCGCTTTTCTTTCTCTCCCTCCCCCACATAGAGGTGCGCTTCTTGCGCCAGCCGCCCCCTTGGGAGCCCCCCACAAATCGTCACCGGCTCCTCCTCCCCCTCCTCCTCCTCCTCTCGGGGGAGGCGTCCTGGCTCCCTCTCTCGTGCCCCCCACCCCCGGTCGCGCTCCGCCGTACCTTCCTGGTGGCTGAGCACGCAGGAGCCGAGCGCGGAAAAAACCGCAAGCAGGAACAGCGGCAGCAGCTGCGCCCGCATCTTGCCCGCGGTGGAGACGGCCGGAGTCGGACTGCGAGCCTCGGGACGCCGGCGGGGAGGAGGAGCAGCAGCAGCAGCGGTGGCCGCCTCCGGGGAGGGCAGAGAGGGAGGAGAGGCCGGCCCCTTCCAGCCCGTGGCCAGGGAAGTCGAGAGACGCACTCTGCCCGCGCTCAGAAGCCACGCCGCTGCTCTCCCAACGAAGAGCAGGTGCTTCCAAGGAGGCTGTCAAGAAGGAGTTTCTTTCTTTCTTTCTTTTTCTTTCTTTCTTTCTTTCTTTCTTTCTTTCTTTCTTTCTTTCTTTCTTTCTTTCTACCTCTCTCTCTCTCTCCCTCTTTCTTTCTTTCTTTCTTTCTTTCTTTTTCATCCACCATTCTTCTTCAAAGAGCTCAAGGTGGCGGACCTGCTTCTCCCCAATCTCATTTAATCCCCACGTGGCGCATAAGCAGCGCAAAGTTAAACTCTGGAACTCCCTCCCACAGGAGGCAGTGATGGCCATCAACTTGGAGGCCTTTAAAAGAGGATTGGACAGACTCATGGGGTGGGGGAGCTATTGATGGCTGCTATGCTCTGCCTTCAAAGTTAGAGGCAGCAATTCTTTTGAATACCAGTCGCTGGAAACCACAGAAGTGGAGATGATCTTTGTCCCTAGCTCGCCGGAGATCATCTCCACTTCTGTGGTTTCCAGCGACTGGTATTCAGTTGTTTCCTGGTTCTGCTGGATCTCTCAGTGGCCTTTGATACAATCGACCATAACATCCTTCTGGACCGTCTAGACAGGCTGCGAGCTGGGGGCACTGTTATACAGTGGTTTTGCTCCTTCCTCCTGGGCCGTGTTCAGAAAGTGGTGGTGGTGATGAGTGTTCAGACCCCTGGGCCCTCACTTGTGGGGTGCCTCAGGGTTCCGTCCTCTCCCCCATGCTTTTTAACATCTATATGAAGCCGCTGGGAGAGATCATCAGGGGGTTTGGACTGGGTGTCCATCAATATGCAGATGATACCCAGCTCTACCTCTCTTTCAAATCAGAACCAGTGAAGGCGGTGAAGGTCCTGTGTGAGTGCCTGGAGGCGGTTGGAGGATGGATGGCGGCTAATGGATTGAAGTTGAATCCTGACAAGACAGAAGTACTGTTTTTGGGGGACAGGGGGCGGGCTGGTGTGGAGGACTCCCTGGTCCTGAATAGGGTAACTGTGCCCCTGAAGGACCAGGTGCACAGCCTGGGAGTCATTTTGGACTCACAGCTGTCCATGGAGGCACAGGTCAATTCTGTATCCAGGGCAGCTGTCTACCAACTCCACCTGGTACGCAGGCTGAGACCCTACCTGCCCGCGGACTGTCTCGCCAGAGTGGTGCATGCTCTAGTTATCTCCCGCTTGGACTACTGCAATGCGCTCTACGTGGGGCTACCTTTGAAGGTGACTCGGAAACTACAACTAATCCAGAATGTGGCAGCTAGACAGGTGACTGGGGGTGGCCGCCAAGACCACATAACACCAGTCTTGAAAGACCTACATTGGCTCCCAGTACGTTTCCGAGCACAATTCAAAGTGCTGGTGTTGACCTTTAAAGCCCTAAACGGCCTCGGCCCAGTATTCCTGAAGGAGTGTTTCCACCCCCATCATTCTGCCCGGACGCTGAGGTCCAGCGCCGAGGGCCTTCTGGCGGTTCCCTCATTGCGAGAAGCAAAGCTACAGGGAACCAGGCAGAGGGCCTTCTCAGTAGTGGCGCCCGCCCTGTGGAATGCCCTCCCATCAGATGTCAAAGCGATAAATAACTACCTGACATTCAGAAGACATCTTAAGGCAGCCCTGTTCAGGGAAGTTTTTAATCTGTGATATTTTAGTGTATTTTTGGTTTCTATGGAAGCTGCCCAGAGTGGCTGGGGAAACCCAGCCAGATGGGTGGGGTACAAATAATTTATTATTATTATTATTATTATTATTATTATTATTATAGTTCTCTTGTGCTCAGATCCTGTTAGCAGGTTTCCCACAGACATCTGGTTGGCCACTGTGGAAAACGGATGCTGAACAGATAGCCAACTGGCCTGATCCAGCAGCCTCTTCTTATGTTCACAGCACCCCTGGGAGCAGGGCTTTTTTTTCCAGGGGGAACTAGCCAGAACAGTTCCCGCGCCATTGCCATTCTAAGTGAACGAGGGAGGTGTTCATGGTGAACCTCTTTGTCCATAAAAATAGCACTGCCTATGACGTAGGTTAGGCTGGGAAATGCAGTGCCTGCCCCCATGAGGTTAATGGGCGAGTGGTGATTTAAAACCTGGTCCAAGACTCTCACCACTACACCACACTGCATTTCATTGGTGGGGGCAGAAGCAGAGTGAGACCCCAACTGGACCAGTTGTTTTCAAGCTTCGACTCCCTCCCTGTTTTCTTCTACTACTCATGCCCTAGCTTACCTCCAGCCTGCCCCAACCTGTTGCCCTCACAGTGTTTGGAACTGCAACTCCCATCAACCCAGCCAGGACCAGAAGGTTAGAGCAACTCATCCCTTTGGCTGCCAGAGGTCTCCTTGCCTCTCCCATTGGGATTGATCCCAGTCAAAGGGTTCATCTCAGTCAAAGACCCCTTATGCATGGGAAATCCCAGGTGTAACCCCCCCCCAGCCCCTCTGTTGGGCCCCTGGAACTCTCCGCAGGCCACATTCCTTCAAATCTCAAGTGTTTTTGGTGGGATGGAACATGTGTCTTTGAATTCTGATATCAACCATCTCAGACCCTTTGATGATCAGCAGGTAAGGCCTCGCTGGTGGTGCCATCTGGTTGGCGTTGACCTGGGACAGGGCCTTTTCTGTGGTGGCTCCATTTGTGGAATGCCTTCACTGGCAAGATTGCATCTGCCAGCATCATTATTGACTTTGAGGAGGAATTTAAATGCATTCATATTTACCCAGGTGAATGTGGTGGCTGAAGGACACTGGTCCTGTTACCCTGAGATCATCCGTTGAGATTGTGGGTGAAATTCACCTAACAAACTTGAGTGAAATGGCTTCTGCTTGTGCAATAGAGCTTTCCCTTTTTCCACCCCACCCAAAAAAAAATGACTCGAGGGGCAGCTTGGGAGAACCTCCAGAACAGTACATGGCAGAAAGGGGACAGTTCCCTCTGGCAACCTGACATGCTTATGCAGGCAGAAAATTTGTAAGCACAATGTTGAATTCCACCCATAGTTTCTAACTTTTTAGGATGTTTTAGGATGTTTTTAGGTTTTTAATCACACACACACAGAGACATAATTTTTTAAATATCTTTTTCTCCAAGGAGCTCAAGGTGATGTAGATGGCTCCTCCGTACCTCTTTTAATCCCCACAACAACCCTGTGTGGTAGGTTAGGCTGACAGGCAGTGACTGGCCGAAGGTCACCCAGTGAGTATCATGGTCAAGTGGGGATTTGAACTCTGGTCTCCCAGGTTGTAGCCCGATTCTCTAACCACTACACCATGCTTGCTCTCAAACCACACACACACACACACACACACACACACACACACACACAATTGCTGTGTCTGCTGCCCTGGGCTCCTTCAGGAGGAAGGGCAGGATATAAATGGAGTAATTAAAATGAGCAATAAAATAAACAATGCCTTGTTTATCTGGATGGAAGACAGAGAGGGATGTGCAAGTGTGTGCAGAAAGTGGGCTAGCGAAGGAAGGAAGTATTTCCATTAATTGCACCACCCACTTTTGCCTCTGGCCCCGCCCACTTCTTGGCTGAGACCCTTGGAAGGTTACCCATAAGGCAGTGGTATTCAACCAGGCTGCTGTGGCACCCTGAGGTGCCTTGAAGGATGGTCAGGGGTGCCACAGGCAACACTGGCCTCTGCCCCTCTTTCTTTCCTTCCCTCCCTCCTCTGATGCCCTCTCATGTCTCTGCCTTCCAAAGGCTTGCACAGCGGTTTGTTGCAGCAGCCCTGGCTACAAGCTCTGTGGGTGAATTGTGCCTCTGGGGCTGGCCAGGGGGTGCTGGTTGCCAGGAGCTGAGGTGGCCTTGGAGTAAGCAAGCAGATGGGCAAGGGAGCCCAGCCAGCCAGTCCGCCAGCCCTTGCTGTTGGGAATGGGCTGACAAGTCCCAGGCCCCTGTGGGGCAGTATGAGGAGGCATGTTTCTTTGGGGCAGGGAAGGGCAGCTCAGAGACCAGGGGCAGAAGCAGCAGCTGCCCAGAGGACTTTCAAGGAGAGGGGAGAAGAGAGGAGGTTGAGGTAACACTCCATAAGGGAGGATGTTGAAGAAAGGATGAGAAGCTGTCAGCTCTGCTGGCAAGGGGTGGCATAACTGGGCTTCTGAGCCCCACAGGGCTGCTGCAGAAAGAATGCAGTTGGTCAAGGAAGTCATGGACTCAAAAAGGTTGAAAACCTCTGCCATAAGGAAATATGGCCCCCAGTTTTGCTGCATGGCTGGTAACTGGTGATTGATAGGTTACAACAGTCACTGCTCCCTGTCTTCCCATAGAGTTCCTGCAGACCGTCCTCCTCTCAGGTGACCTTCTGCTTAGTCATATTTTGGGGGTCTTAACCAGGCTTTTCTGATGAACTAGGCAAGCTCCCCTGCTTAAACTTGCCCATCCCAAACAGCTCCCCCTGATGGGTCCAAAATACACCTTTGCAAAGCCACTGTTCACCCTGAGATAGAATAGATTTATTAGCAAGAGGTAATCAGGAAACATATATTTTTACAAAAATGGAAATTTTTTCCTTTTCCCAAACAAACAAGCTGTAAGTCGAAATATTTTAGGTCTTGAAAGAGAATTCTCATACCAATGGGTATTGCTTACAGCAAAAGGTTTTGTTTTGTTTTTTCTTCTTCTGGTTTTTCCGTTACTGTGGAGCATGCCTGCCACTCAAAAATTCACCTGGGCTTATATCCTGTACAATGTAAAAAATACGTGATAATATTCACAGAATAAGCAGTACATTACTGTAGTCCTGCTAGCAAGTGGTTAGACAGGATTACAGTATATGTAATAAAAACACTTGGCCATTCCCCTCCCCCCTCCCCTC
Source organism: Podarcis pityusensis (assembly GCF_964106645.2). Classification (NCBI taxonomy): domain Eukaryota; kingdom Metazoa; phylum Chordata; class Lepidosauria; order Squamata; family Lacertidae; genus Podarcis; species Podarcis pityusensis. Next base: position 26,345,544 of record NC_138039.1, on the reverse strand, counting down.
CCCTCTCTAATTCTACATTATGTTACTAAGAAGAGTCACTAAAGTCTACGGACGGAGGAGCGAAATTCACACAGAGCCTCTCAGGAGGGTGATGAAGCAGGAATTTTCAAAGATATGGTTGGTCTCTGTCTGTCTTCCTCTTGTGGCTGGCCCAAGCCACCTGGGTGCCTGAGGCAGGAAACCCAAATGGTGGTTGTCTCCTCCCTGCCCTGCTTCCCTACCCATTTATGTGGGGACAGACAGCACCCCCACAAAAGGGAGTCCTCTTGCACCAAGAGTACCTGTTCCCCAGGGGAGACCTGTCTGCCTGTCTCCTTCCTACCCTGTCACCCAAACCCTACTGTTCCACCTTGGCCTCATTGAAGAGAGCCACCATCTTTCCACTATCAAGCCTGCTTTGCCCAGTTGACCACCAGCGGGTCAGATTCTCCTTCAAGCCTCTCTTATCTCCTTGGCAACAGGAGGTCAGAGTCCCCTTGGCTCTCTCTGCTCCTGCCGCTGCTCAGTGAAATGCGTCCTCGAGAATTTGCTTTCCCTTATTACATGACTTGTATTGGGGGACTTAGCGGTTGCCGTCCGAAATGACTCGGAGTGAGTGTGTGTGTTCCGCAGCCCCCCTCCCGGCAAAATGGAAGGCCGTGCCCGGATTGCAGAGGCCTGGAAAGCAGGCAGCTGTTCCTCAGGTAAGGAGGGGCTCCCTTGTGCAATGCCCCACATGCCCCCATGGGTGGCTTTCCCGGCTGCCACCCCCTCCGTCCCTCCCCCCGCCCCCAGTGCACGCACGCAAAGAATCAACAACAAAGAGAACATAGCTGAATAGGAACCAGGACTGCAGTCAACAAAGTGGTCTATGCCGGACTCCCCAGGACAAACGGTGGCTAGTCAGATTCTAAGGACAAGGAGAGGGGTGGGGGGGGGGTCTTGGAGAAGCACATACGAGGAAGTCAACTGAGGGTTCCCAAAAGAAACAAACAGCTACTATGTACAATATGGTACATGGTGTACAGGGAAGGGCCCCCAGGGGGCTGCTGCCACTCTGGACTCAGGTGGGCAGCTTTGGCTCTATCTGGAGCGAGGCCTCGTAAAGACCCTCCTCGTCCATCACAAAGGACTGGTCCAGGAGGTACTGGGTGACCTGGAAGAGAAAGAAAATGGAGAGAGGGTGAAGGAAAGGGAGGCAGCAAGGGGTCAATGCTGCTCCCTCTGGACCTAAGGGGAGAGAGCCCAGTGTTGTGAGCTTGTTGTCAGATGGCTGGGAACAGATCTGTTGGTCTTGGGATACCGTGCAACAAACTAACCATAGGGTTTCTTAATGGCCTCAGAAGAAGCACCTGCCGGATCAGGCCCATGGCCCATCTACTCCAGCATCCTGTTCTCACAGTGGCCAACCAGATGCCTGTGGGAATCCCGCAAGCAGGATTTGAGTGCAACCGCGTCTCTCCTCCCCTGCAGTTTCCAGCAACTGCTATTCAGAAGCAGACTACCTCTGCTTATAGTTTCTCTCTCTTTATGGGAGCTAGTTTTGTAGGAAGTGTTCAGAAGCATTGCTTCCTCCAGCTGTGGAGGCAGAACATAGCATTCATCTTGGCTAGTAGCCATTGATAGCCCTCCCCTCCATGAAGTTATAAGTACCTTCCTCAGCAACAGTTACCTAGGAACAATTATTCAGGAATATATCCTGTTCTCACAGGGGCCAAGCATATGCCTATAGGAAGCCTGCAAGGTGGATCTCAAGCTACAGCCATTGTTTTTATCCAAACAGTCTTCCCCAACTTAGTGTCCTCCAGATGTTTTGAACCACAGCTCCCATCAACCCCAGCCACCATGTCCATCCTAGTGGAAGATGTCCTCCAAAACATCTGGAGGACTCCAGGGTGGAGAAGGCTGCTTCCAATTGAGCTCTCAGACACCCTCACCTCTGGGCAGTGGGTGCAAGGGACAAGCCCGACCCCCCGAAAGGGTCTGCAGTGAAGTTACCTTTGCCTGATGCTCAATTTTGTAGGCCGTCTGCTGGAACTGCCTGATCTCTCGGATGATATGGGAGATCTGTGCAAAAAGAAAAGAAATTGGTGCTTATGTTTGTGCTCCCGGGAATAAAAGTTGTTGGGGAAACACTCAAAGCTCATGAAATAAAAGGGCCTGAGGCTGGTGAATGGAGTAATCAGGCGGTTCACATCTTCACGGACTAGCCTTTCGTCAGGCTATTCTTGACATCTGATCAGACTTATGAAACCTCCTTATGATTTGCCCTTTCTCCCTGCCAAAAGGCACTGTGCCAGGAAACTTACCATCCTCATTTTGGAAAAATTCACAAGGCCGTCTTCAGTGTAATTGGGGGTGCCCTCCTCAATGAAGGCCAGGTCTGTCAGGTACATCCCTAGATATGGGACGCAGGGTGGATCGCAGCTGGAAGGGAGAAAAGAAGTCCCACTTAATGTGATGGGCTTAATGTGATCCAATAGTCTTTCTCCTGAGTTTCCTCTTTGGCCACAGTTCATACAGGCACTGTCCTCACTCCATGTCAGCTCAGATGGGTTCATAAACCGTCACCACAGATTACACCCTGCAGGGAGAGCTTTTGTGTCCCCCTCACATCAAGTCTGACACTTAAGAACATAAGGAGGGTCTGATGGATCAGGTCAATGACCCATCTAGTCCAGCATGCTGTTCTCACAGAAACCAATTGGATGCCTGTGAGAGGCAGAGCCAGTGGCCATCAATAGCCCTCTCCTCCTTCATGACTTTGTCCGATCCTCTTTTTAAGCCATCCAAGTTGATAGGCACCACTGCCGCCTGAGTGAACTCCATAGCTTAATTATGCAATGTGCGAAGAAGGAATTCCTATTATCTGTTTTGAATCATCCAACGTTCTGCTTCATTGGATGCCCGCCAGTTGTAGCCTTATGAAAGAGGGAGAAAAACTTTCCCTGTTTCAAGCCATACTATATTTTTCGCTCTATAAGACGCACCAGACCACAAGACGCACCTAGTTTCTGGAGGAGGAAAACAAGAAAAAAAATATTCTGAATCTCAGAAGCCAGAAGAGCAAGAGGGATCGCTGCGCAGTGAAAGCAGCAATCCCTCTTGCTGTTCTGGCTTCTGGGATAGCTGCGCAGCCTGCATTCACTCCATAAGACGTACACACATTTCCCCTTACTTTTTAGGAGGGAAAAAGTGAGTCTTATAGAGCAAAAAATAAGGTACTTTCCAATGTAGTCCACATCAAGTATGAATGAGTTCCCAGCTTCGCAGACCCCTCTCCCTTGCGCAAATAGGAATGTCTTAGAACTCTGGAACCTATGAGATTCTCTGCATTCAGTGCAGAGGCCAAAACATTCCTCCCTGCCCTCTGAAGGGCCTCTTCCCTTTTACAGTCTCTTGTGCCTGGTTAAATAGCTGGTTTCCCTTCCCCTTGCTCATGAGGGGCATGCAAAGTCCCAGGGGCTGGAGGCCCAGCTGTCCAGCATGCTACCCACCGTGACTCTTCCTCCTCAGCTGAGGCTTTGAGCAGGGAGAGACAGTGTTGTGCAGTGGTTAGTGTCAAATTAAGACCTGGGAGAGACCAGGGTTCAAATCCCTGCTTCTCAACCTAACCTACCTTCCAGGGCTGTTGTGAGGACTAAGACCTGAGTGATCAGGGTTCAAACCCCCACTCGGCCATGAAGCTCACTTGGGTGACCTTGGGAGCCAGCCACTCTCCCTCTCAGCCTAGCCCACCTTGCAGGGTTGTCTAGGGCGTTAAACGAGGAAGGGGAGGACCAGGTGAGCCACCTGGAGCTCCTTGGAGGAAAAATGTGGAATATAAATACAAACAAACAAACAAATAAAGCTGAACTTTCTCAGGTCCTGGCAATATCTGCCAAATACCTAGTGGGAAGGAGCACTTGCTGGAGGTGTTCACAGGTGTGCCATGCTTTGTCTTTCTGTGTGCGCATGCACATACCTCAGACACCACACAAGGTCTCACATTTTGCAAACAGAGGCATGATGGGCACCACCCCCAGGCGGACGAGCTCTGTTGCCAGGCACTTACTTTTTCAGGGCCTCCCTCAGATTCTTGAAACGGCCTTCCGAAGACACCAGGCGCTGCAGCTTGTCGATCAAAGCTTTCGTCTGAAAAGAAAGACATAAGGCAGAAAGTGCAGACTCTGGTTAAGGAAGAAAGAAGAATCCAGGCTGGGGTGAGGGGCGCCTTTTTGGGGAATGATACCAAGGATCTGCTTCTGAGCTACTGAAAATCAAATGGGCGCTTTGGTCAACATGGTGAAGAGGCAGGCCCAGCAAAGTCAAAAAGCAGTTTGGAATCAAAATCAGGAAGCAGGGCAAATATCAGTTGGCCAGGGAAGCTTCATTCAATTAGTTGTACCAAATATCCCAGCTTGCAACCCTAGAATCATAGAATTGTAAGAGTTGGAAGGGGCTCCAAGGGTCATCTAGTCCAACCCCCTGCAATGCTGGAATCACAGCTAAGTTGCCTAACAGAGACAACTGGGCTGAAGGCAACACAGAAGTTCAAAAACAGGGTGGAGGTCACTTGTGAAATTGCCTGAAGACCACAGAGGTTCCAGCTTAATGTATTCTTTATGTGAATCCTCTGCAGGAACTGAAGCTGAGCCAGAAATCTGCTGCATCTGGTTTGGCTGCACTTTTGTGTTATGAGGAACCATCTGAGTGTATGATAAGTATCTGTGGGGAGAATGCCAGGTCTCAGTTCCACAGCAAAGAAGGAAGTTGAGCCTCCTAAGTGGTCTGGCAGGGGAGTTCTGGATGAAAGGAGGAAGAAGGAGCTGCAGAGAATAGGCCAAGCAAATCTCTCTGCTGTGGCTGGGGGGGGGGGGGTGGCTACATAGTAAAAAAATCTCAGCACTCCACAGCTAGCATGCGCCTCTGCACATAGACTGGCATGCAGCAGAAGTCAAAGATCAAACAAAGGCAGTCATTGTGCTGGGCTGGATGGATCGGTGCCCAGTTCTCATGCTTCTGAAGGAATCTGCATTCTCAGAAGCTACCAAGTCAGACCAATAATCCATCTAGCTTTACACTGACTGGAAGCCATGGCTCTTCAGAGTTCTTGTTGGGGGGGGGGGGCTCCCATCCCTACCCGGGCATGCCACCAGGAACTGTATATTTGACCTTCTCCATGCAAAGCAGATGCTCAGCCACTGAGCTACAACCCTTTTCCCTGAATGATTTTAGATAGATAGATAGATATGTAGATAGATAGATAGATAGATAGATAGATAGATAGATAGATAGATGATAGATAGATAGATAGATGATAGATAGATATAGATGTGTTTGTTATTGCATTAATTTTACTAATGGTGAGTATATGCCTTGCCTTGTGCTCCCCGCTGGCATACCCACCTGCTTGGACACCTTCATCCATGTCTTCTTCAAGCGGAAGATGGCACTGCGGTTGAAGGCCGAGGTGATCTCAAGGACTGCGTTGTAGTTGTGCAAGCAGCGGCAGATGTCGGCCACGGCCACCCACTTTTCGATGGCGCTCACCCTGGCGGTGATGTCCTCGTTGTGGAGGATCTCGGAGGCGATCAGGTTGCTGATCTGCAGGGGGGAGGGGAACCGCACAACCCAGCGGTCATCAGGACTGCCTGTGTGCCATTTAAAAGGATCACAGAGCCCTAAGCTCAAGTACAAAAAGATGAGGACAGGAAACCAAATACGCTTTTATCTCAGGGGCACATGCATGGACTTGACAGGGCTCTGAGTTCACAGAACTTGTCCGCAGGGCTGGCTCCTAAAGACTGAGGTCGCCGGGGTTTCGCCACATTTTTTTGATGCCCCCTACTGGACATCTATCTGTAACTAAGATGGGTAAAGAGTTTGAAATCCATATGTTTTCCATGTTCATCTTTAAGCAAGAACCTTGTTTGCTGTTTTGCTTCAGCTGACTAACAAATTCATTATGGCATTAGGTTGTTGTTGTTTTCAGCAGCTGCATGAAGTCTTATCCAGAGTTGGAGGTCTATTGCGACCTAACTATCTACACACACTTACACAGGATTGTAAATAGGGAAGTCAGAAAGAAATGGGACACAGGAAAGTACAGATGGGGATAATTACGTTATGAACAGTGCCCAGATGAACAGACATCCTGGCACTGAAGGACCAGGTGCGCAGCCTGGGAGTCATTTTGGACTCGCAGCTGTCCAGGGAGGTGCAGGTCAATTCTGCCTCCAGGGCAGCTGTCTTCCAGCTCTACCTGGTACGCAGGCTGAGACCCTACCTCCCCGCAGACTGTCTCGCCAGAGTAGTACATGCTCTAGTTATCTCCAGCTTGGACTACTGCAATGCGCTTTACGTGGGCTACCTTTGAAGGTGACCCAGAAACTACAACTAATCTAGAATGCGGCCGCTAGACTGGTGACTGGGAGTGGCTACCGAGACCATATATCACAGGTCCTGAAAGACCTACATTGACTCTCAGTATGTTTCCGAGCACAATTCAAAGTGTTGGTGCTGACCTTTAAGCCCTAAATGGCCTCAGCCCAGTATACCTGAAGGAACATCTCCACCCCCATTGCTCAGCTCTGAGGGCCTTCTGGCGGTTTGCAAGAAGTGAGGTTACAGGGAACCAGGCAGAGGGCCTTCTTGGTAGTGGCATCTGCCCTGTGGAACACCTCCCATCAGATGTCAAGGAAATAAATAACTATCTGACTTTCAGAAGACACCTGAAGGCAGCCCTGTTTAGGAAAGTTTTTAATGTTTGATGTTTTAATATTCTTTTGGGAGCCACCCAAAGTAGCTGGAGAAACCCAGCCAGATGGACAGGGTATAAATATATTATTATTATTATTATTATTATTATTATTATTATTATTATTATCATTATCATTACTGCTACTACTACTACTACACACATCATGTGATAAAAACCTCTGTCCTGTTTCCATCCACAAAAAATAGCTCGGAACATAAGAAGAGAACAAAAGCCTACTGGATCAGGCCAATACCCTATCTATTTCAGCCTTCTGTTCTCACAGAGGCCAACCAGATGCCTATGGGAAACCAGCAAGGAGCACTGTTCCTTTCAGTGGTTTCCAGCAATTGCCTCCAACTGTGGAGGCAGAGCATAGTTATCATGGCTGGTTGGCATCAATAGCCCTCTCCTTGACAAATTTGCCTCACCCTTTTTTAAAGCCATCTAGGTTGGGGGCCATCAGCTCCTCCTGTGGGAGTGAGTTCCACAGTTTAACTATGTATTGTGTGAAGGAGGACTTTCTTTTATCTGCCCTGAACTGTAATTCAGCATAAAAAGGGAGGTCAATAAGGGGGATGGAGGTTCAGTCTTCAGTAGGATAATAATACCTTTTATTAGGACAAAGGAAGAAAGTGTCACAAAGTGCGGCAAGCTTTGGGGTTCTCCCAAACAGTTTAAACATGGCAGCCTCAGTTTGAAGTAGTAAGGTCAGTTTCAGAGAATTCTGGGAGGTTGAAATGATCATAATATCATTATGGCCATCTGCTTTTCTGCATTTCATTTTCACCTGGCCTCAGTTTTAACAATCCCTGCCCTGCCCCCTGCATCTGCCTCTGCCCTTTCCAACCACGTGTGCATTTCCGGCACCTCAGGAGAAAACTTTGACTGTAATCCACAAGTGCTAATGCTATTTAGAAGAGAGAGGGAGGGTGGTGGTTCTGGAGACTGGTTTGACCAGTTGGCCATTTACTGAACAAACATCAAAGGTTTCCAACTATTCCATGTCAAGCAGACCCTCTGAAATCCTGCCAAAGTCAAACTTCTGCCTGAGTGCTTTCCTTCTGAAAAGGAGAGCAGGTCCAGATTCTCGCAGGAGGAGGAGGAGGAGGAGTTTAGACTTGATATCCTGCCTTTCACTCTCCATAAGGAGTCTCAAAGTGGCTAACATTCTCCTTTCCCTTCCTCCCCCACAACAAACACTCTGTGGGGTGAGTGAGGCTGAGAAGAAGAAGAAGAGTTTGGATTTGATATCCCGCTTTATCACTACCCGAAGGAGTCTCAAAGCGGCTAACGTTCTCCTTTCCCTTCCTCCCCAGCAACAAACACTCTGTGAGGTGAGTGAGGCTGAGAGACTTCAGAGAAGTGTGAATGGCCCAAGGTCACCCAGCAGCTGCATGTGGAGGAGCGGGGAAGCGAACCCGGTCACCAGATTACGAGTCCACCGCTCTTAACCACTACACCACAGAGGCAGATCTGGGAACAAGGACTGCCCCAGCCTGGCCACCCACTGACTGCAATGCTATGCAACACCGCTCCCTCTTCCCCAAATTGGGAGCAGTCCCTCTTGCATCTGGGCTCCTCCAAAGCTGTTCAGAGCCCTAGAGCCCAAACTCACATCATTGAAGTGCTTGGTGTTCTTCATGATGTACGGAGTCCTCTCGTTCTTCTCCAACTTCATCCAGCCTTGCCCAAAGAACTCTCTGAAAATGCAAAGTGGTAAGAATATAAAAATGTTAGAAGAGCCTGCTGGATCAGGCCAAATGGCCAAATCTAGTCCAGCATCCTGTTCTCACAGTGGATACCCAGAGGTACCCATGGGAAACCAGCCAGCAGGATCTGAGCCTAGGATTGGGATCCTAACCTACCTCACAGGGATGCCGTGGGGATTAAATGGGGGGGGGCAGGGAAACATGTCTGCCACCTTGAGCTCTTTGGAGAAAAAGGCAAAGAAGAGAAATGAAATGAAATGAAATAAATATTGCCTTCTCCATACATGCCAGAGATGGAAAGGAGGAAAACAGAAGCCTCTTTGTGACTCACTCATAAGGGATGGTTTTGAAGACCAGGTGATCCAGCAAAGTCATCTGCTCTGCGATTTCCAAAGCAGAGTGGTTTTCAAAGGGCTCTGCCTTGACTCCCGCAGCCTGGAGAGAAAGAAGACAGCCCTCAATGGAAGCAAAGACAACAAGCGCAGAATCTGCTGGTAGAAAGCAAAGACTCAGAGAGCTGCTATGGGGAGATCCCTTTTCCTCCCAGGCCTTGCTCAGCCTCTTCTTCAATGGGTGAACATCTATGCATATGTGTGTGTGTGTGTGTGTGTGTGTGTGTGTGTGTGTGTTGTCAGCACCAGCTAGAGTCACAGAGGGCTCACCCTGAGGCCTGTTGATATTGGAGGCCAGGCGGGCAATACCTACAAATTGCCTTACCCCAAATATGCCCATTCGACTGCTTCGATTCACAGAACCGGCACTGTTACAGGTGCCACAGAGTGGCAGCATCTCCATGAGGCAGCAACAAGAGGCAGCATGACAGTAGTGCTGAGCTTGGACTGCAGAGGCCTGCTTCATGCTGAGGATCCTCTCTAAGTGGGGACTCTCTCCCCTGGATGTCAGTTCCTCCTTTGAAATCCTGGTAATGTCCGGATGTATGGCAGCCCTACCTTAGAAGTTTGTTGACGTGCAGGGGGCGGGGAATGCCACTCTGCACTCCATGCAGACTCAATCCTGCACTCCAAGGGGCTCCTCAAGTGCTTGGCACTCTGCACCAGTTTTGCCTCTTTGCACACACAAGAAGGGGAAGGGATCTAGCTCAGCGGTAGAGCATCTGCTTTCCCTTCACAGAATCACAGGTTCGAACCCTGGCTTCTCCAGGTAAGGGTGAGGAGAGACTCCCTGCCTGAAGCACTGGAGGGCTACTGACAGTCAGTGTCAACAATATGGCCTAGATCAGTGATGGCCAAACTTGGCCCTCCAGCTGTTTTGGGACTACAGCTCCCATCATCCCTAGCTAACAGGACCAGTGGTCAGGGATGATGGGAATTGTAGTCCCAAAACAGCTGAATGGCCAAGTTTGGCCATCCCTGGCCTAGATGGACCAAGGATCTGACTCAGGATAAAGCAGGAACTTCCTGTGCAAATGAAAATGCCTCCTGCTACTCCGCTTTCTTGCAAAGTAAAGTGACATCTACTCTGTTCTGCTCTTCTCTTTGGAGGAATTTCCCAAAGTGGTTTTGTCTTGAGTGGGGCTCTGGATTAGAAAGCCCTCACTTCCTTTTCCTTTTTGCTAAGAAAAGTGCAGGATGTTCCCAGATAAGCCACTTGACTCCTGGGCAGGCTGCCCACTTGCCATCCAGGAGGGACATTCCTGTTCTCTGCTTCACTTCTAAAGTGGCTGTTGAAGAATTTTGCCCCAAAACTTCCAGCATTGGTGCAAGCAGGCATATCCTTAAAATGGCCCCTTTGCATGACGACCGGGGAGTTACACAAAAACCACCCAAAGACACTTAGAAAAAGCCCAGTAGGCTCTCGTCATTTATGTTGGGTTGTGAAATGCTCACTAGTGGGCGATGAAAGCATCTCTTTCCCAAAAAACACAAAGGGATCGGAGGGAAATAAAGGCAGAAGGGAAATAAAAAATAAGCACAGCTCTTTGTTGCAACCCAGTTGCGGGAGGACAGAAATTGTGGGAGGACAGTTACCATTTGCAGGATCTCTTCCAGTGTGATCTGATTGTCTCCAGGGTCCTCCTGAGACAAGGTCCTGAGGTGCAAGAGAAAAATGGCAGCATTGGAATATAAGAGCCCAAAGCACATGGGAGATTTTCATTGCTTCCCCGCAGAAGCCTCTTTGCATCGAGGTGGAAAGGCCTAGGTAAAGCATCACTCCCTCTCTTTTAAAAATAATAATGTACTGCCAACCCTTCAACAGCAGGCCCCAGGCGGATTACAGCAATTTAAGATCCAGAAACTAAAACAAATTGTAGTCACAGGGATAAGGTGGGTCCTGGAAATACACATCTCAAATGGCAAAGGCCAGCATCAAGAAGTGCATCTTCAGCATTCCCTGGAAGCTGTATAATGAAGGTATCAGATGCACCTCTGTGGGAAGGGAATTGCGCAACTGAGGCCTCTCCTGGGACACTTCCTATGGGCCACCAGTTGCCACCACCTAGACCTACCTAAGCAGCTACCAATGAAAATAAGGGAGAGGGCCCTCTTGGGCCCAAACTCTGAGGAACTACCAAGAAGAATCCTCTGCACCTTCTCACTGCTAGCTGCTTTAGTTTAAGTGGTGGCAACTGGCAGCTCACAGGCCCGGCCCAGCCCATTGTCTCAACGCTTAACTGTACCCTGGGCTATGAGCACCCTCAGTCTCACCCACACCACACTGAGTGTGGCAGTGGAGAGGAGCCAGGTGGCCAGGGATTCGGCCCTGCCCTTGGCCAGCTCACTTGCCAGCCAACCACAGATCTGCAGGAGGGTAACTTGCCTGATGATATTGGCTGCTGCCTTCCTCTCTTGTGTCAGCAGTTCTGGATCATGGATGACTTCCTCCAGAAAGCTGATCACTTTGCACTTCAGTTCATCGTTTGTTTCAAAATCCTGCAAAAAGAAAATTAGAAATAAAGGTAAAGGTAAAGGGACCCCTGACCATTAGGTCCAGTCATGGCCAACTCTTGCTTTATTGGCCGAGGGAGCATGGCGCTCATCTTGCTTTATTGCCCGAGGGAGCTGGCGTACAGCTTCCGGGTCATGTGGCCATAATGCCTAAGCCGCTTCTGGTGAACCAGAACAGCGCACGGAAACGCTGTTTACCTTCCCACCTATTTATCTACTTGCACTTTGACGTGCTTTCAAACTGCTAGGTTGGCAGGAGCAGGGACCGAGCAACGGGAGCTCATCCCATCGCGGGGATTCGAACCGCCGACCTTATGATCAGCAAGTCCTAGGCTCTGTGGTTTAACCCACTGTGCCACCCGCATCCCAAAATTAGAAATATTTGGGTGTTATTCAACTAAGCTACATTCAAAGTACACCTGTTGAAATTAATGGGCCTAACTTAGTCCTGTTCACTCATTTCAATAAATCGACTTTAAATAAGACTTAGTTTTTTTTAAAAAAACACCCTCTATATCAATTCTGCATTTTCACAAGTTAGAGCAGCGGCATTGGCCCCTGGGGGATGGTAGGGTTATCAAGGGGGAACACTAAGAGGCAAGGGGGTAGCGGGGGAGGTGTGAATGACTATCAGACTTCGAGAAGCTGGAATCACTGGACTGTTGAATTAATTAAACTATTACCAGTGCAGCTTCCTGCCTCCACTTGTTCTGGGAGCAGCTTACCTGGGAGTGCTTGGAGACCCAGTGTCTCAGGACATTGAGGACCCGGTTGGTCGCTGCCCTCCTGATCACAAATTCCTTGTCACCATTCCTTTGGTCAGGGGGGAAGCCTGGAAGGAGAGCAAGGAGCACAGAGGAGGCTGAGTCAGTGTCAGAGCAGGGGACGGGACGGGAAGAGGCCATGCAGGGATGCCTGGGAGGATAAGCTCCAACCTAGCTGGGAGGTCAGGAGGGTTGCCCAGACCCTGCCTTCTAAGACCCGCCAAGTTCTCCTAGATGGTGAGATTTAGCAGGCACCTTCTGTGCCAACTTTTAAATGCCAGCTGAAAACTTTTCTGTTCCACCCAGTTTAAGACTACATCCTCCCACAATGGTTAATTGATGTCTGTTTTTACTTTTTTATATATGGTTTTTATTGTGTGGTTTTATGTTTTTATTGCTGAAACTGCATATATCGTATTTTTCTGTCTATAGGGCGCCCCCTTGTATAAGACCCCCCTATTTTGGGGGACTCAATTTTAGGAAAACGAGGGGAGATGGCCCAAAGTTGTTGAGCCTCTCTCCCCAAGCAGCTGTGGGCAGGAAACACTCCCTAGATCGTTTCCCACATGCAGCAGCAACAGGGGAAGTTGCGCTCCCGGGAGCACAACCTCGTCTGATACTGCCACACAGGAAATGATGCAGGGAGCACCTGCCGCACACAGCGGCATTGGGGGAAGTTGCACTCCCACCAACAAGCTGGCTGGTGGCGCGCAGCTTCTCCACGCCCCCCCATGCCACTGTCCATGTATTGGGTGACCCCAGTTTTTGACGTGATTTCTGAGTCAAAAAACCTCGTCCAATACATGGGAAAATACGGTATATGTATAGCTTGGGGGCACGGGGTGGGGAATAGGCTGTATGTCAAGACCTGTCTAAGTCCTGGAATAGCCAGTCCAGCTTCCTGGTGAGGAAATGAGCCATTAAGGAAATAAAGGGAATAGTTCTGTGCTAGATAGCAAAAGGGTGGACTCTACTCCCTCAACTGGCTGTTAGAAAGGCAAAAGGCCAGAGTTGAGAGCTGAGCTTTGTGAGCTAAAAGCTGGAGGAAGCGGGCAGCTTGAAAAGGCAGAGAGAAAGAGCCATGCCTGATTTCTGTGGGAATCCATGGCTGTAGCTATAGGAAAAGCAAGGCCGTCTTGGGGTGTTAATGTTGTGAACCCATCCATCGCAGGCTCAGGTTGTATATATGTGTAAATAAACCATATATCATAAAGACACCACAATTTCCGCTATACTTCATTCCAAAGCAAACACAAATTCTGGGTAAGCTCCTAGAACCTCACTCTGCTTGGAGAGTGGGGTGTTGTGAAACACACACACAAGCATGATAATAGTGATATACAAATATTAAATAAATAAATCCCTCAGCAGCACATTGCAAGTGTTAATGCCCTACATTTCAGGATACAAACCCTGCAAAAGGAGCATGCAAATCAATGAGGCTTTTGCAGTGTCCCCATGGCCTCTTCTCTCTGCAGAGAAAGTGGGGTGGGGCCCCCAAGAAGGGGAGGAATTCCCATTCTCTCACCTGCACTGGCAAGGGACATCCTCCTGTACTTCTCTTTGGTTGGCGTGCCCTCATTGGCGCCTGCGGTTGCGATGGCAAAGGCTGAAGCAGCCGAGAGGGCACTGCGAGTGTTGTCTAGCTCCCGGCAGGATGTCATCACAACCCCATTGTTATAGGAGAACAAAGGGAATTCTGCATCAGGAAGAGGGAGAGAAAATTCGCAGTGAGCTTTCCTCTGGCATGAAACACTCCCCAAGGACTCCTTCCCCACTTGCTGGCTGTTAAAGGAGACTCAGAGAGGGCCAGATCCTTCCCCAGGAACTGCACTGGCAAACACCCGTCGACAAGAGTCAACAGCCTCTCTCAAGTGGTCTGTGCAATGGTATTCAGAAAGGCATGGCTGAGAGCTGATGTTCATCACCGTATTATACAACAGGAAGCCCTTCTTCATACAGCACATAGGTAAACTGTGGAACTCGCTTCCGCAGGAGACAGTGAAGGCCACCCACTTGGATGGCTTTGGATGAAGACCGGACAAATTCATGGAGGAGAGGGCTCTCGTTGGCTGCTAGCATTACCTGAGGAGTTTTTGCCTTTGACCAGTTTTGGGGTCGTGGGCGATTTGGTTGGCGAGGTCTCCGTTTCTGCCTCATCACTCTGGTTGGGATCCATGTCAGACTCTTCTCGGACAGACGTCTCTGGGCCTGGTTGGAGCAAGCGGAGGCATCACTTAAGGATTTCACACAAAAGAACTTTCTGATGGCAAGAGCTGTTCAACAGCGGAACGGACTGCATTGGAAGGTGGTGGACTCTCTAAGACTGGAAGGTTGGATGGCCACCTGCCAGGGATTCTTTAGCTGTGATACCTGCATTGCAGGGGGTTGGACTAGATGATCCTACAGTTCTACAATTTTATTACTCCCTTCCTGACCCTGATCTGCACAGGAACATCCCCTTCCTCCAGAAATCACTTACTTTGCTTGTTCAGAAGGGTCTCCTCCGGCTTCTCTGTGCCCGCATCCCCCTCATCGGAGATCTTGTTGGAGTAGTTGCTGGCAGAGACGTAGAGCTTGTTGATGTCCAGAGTGGTCTTGCTGAAGGGCGACATGGAGGAGTACATGCTGGCGTAGCCATTGGAGGAGCAGCTCAAGGCAGCCAGGTCCAGGGCCTTCCCACCTGTGATGATGGGGATGTTCAAGGACAGCTTCCTCCTCCGGCTTGGGGAAGAGGACTTGGTGATGGAGAGGGGTGGTGGGGAGGAGAACTTCCGGTTGGCTCGCGGAGACTTGGGAGGCTCCCCATAAAGGAGCTTGGTGTTCTGGCTACTGGCGAATAGGAGCTCCAGAGACCTGGTGGGCAACAAAACCAGAAGAGACCTCATTGACTCTCTGCACCTGATATCACTTTCCCTTTTCCTTTCCTTTGTCCCATCCCCAAGCATTACAGAGGCTGGAACTTCTAATTGCTGGGAAATCTACCTAGTTGCCCATCTAGCCTAGCATCCTGTTCTCACAGTGGACCAACAGAAGTCTGTGGGAAACCCACAAGCAGGATTCGAGCACAAGAGCCCTCTCCTCTCCAGTGGTTTCCAGCAACTGGTCTTCAGAAGTGTTGCTGCCTCCTACTGTGGAAGCAGAGCATAGCCATCCTGGCTAATAGTCATCGATAGCCTTCTCCTCCATGCATGGTGTTTTTGCCTCACCTCCCCAAGCCCATCTTGCATTTCTCAGGAGAAAGTATCCTCCTCCAACAGGGGGAAGAGGAGGTGACACCCCTGCAAGACTCACCTTGCAGGAATTGCACTGATGGGCTTCTTGTAGATAGTGATCAGCTTGTCCAAGACAATCATAGCTGTGGTGAAGACCCGGTAAGAGTGCAGGAAGGTGTTGAGGAAGTCGATGCTGAGGAACCTCAAGTCTGTCAGCCTCTCCAGGAGCCGTTCCACACTGGCATAGCGGATCTGAAGGACTTTGCAGGAGTTCATTGTTTTGCTGAATCGGATGTCAACATCGTCGCAGTACAAGCTGGTGTCAGACCTGGAAAGAGCAAAGATGCAGATAAACGGCAGCATAGCAAACCATCATTTCCTTCTGGCCACAGAACATAGGGGAACCAGAATATTCATGGGGCCCACGCAGGCATTCACTGACAAACAGGGTAAGCTGGTTCAGTTGTGCATTCATCATTTTATTTGTTTGCCGCTGTTCCACAACAAGGATCTTGCTCACAGCCGCTTTAAACAAAGGAAGCAAGAATACACCTCAACCCGCCCCATAGTTAGCACCTATGAACACATGTGGTGGGACTGCTCAAAGGTGGCTGAGTTTAGGGATAAGGTGTTTGCTGAGATCTCTTTGATAACTAAATAAACTGTTACTCCATCTTTCCACCTAGTGCTTTTGAACTTGTTTATGGAAACGGTACGGGGTTTGAAAAACAAATAACTTATTTCTCATCTCAGCCCAGAGTTGTATTGCCAAATTCTAGAAGACCTTTAATCTTAATAATTTGGATTGCTGGAATCTTAGGGCCTGGCAAATTGCTTTTCTTGAAAACATATTGCATATCTAAAGGGAAAAGCTTTAAGTTTTTTAAAAAATAAAGTTGACCAGCCATTTACGCCTAATTTACTTATGCAGGCATCCCCAAACTTGGCCCTCCAGATGTTTTGGGACTACAATTCCCATCATCCCTAGCTAACAGGAGCAGTGGTCAGGGATGATGGGAATTGTAGTCTCAAAACATCTGGAGAGCCGATCACCTATGTGATTGAAACCTTGGGTACACAGCTGAAAAATAAATAAATATATGGAGAGCAGGGTAAAACAGCTTCAGAAAGAGCTTTTTAGGCTTTCTGCCTTGCTTACTGGGGTCTGGGAAGGTTGTGCAAGGGCCCTGGGATGCTCACACATCCCTTTCACAACAGAGGCAAGTCTTCCAGGATTGCATTGCTGGGACCCCAGCTCCTAATAGGGTGGAGAACAGAACTGCAAGCCGACAACATCAAAAGCACTCCATGAAAACTACCTTCCTGTGCCTCCGTTCATCTCAGGCACTTACTTGATCATCTGGGGGACGGTGACTTTTGAGTTCTCCTCAAAGGCATTCATCATGAGGCCATTGCAGCGGATGTTGTCCACGCACTGAAATACACACATACAAGCGTGAGGTGGATGGAGAATGAAAGCTGCATTCCAAACTGTGGAAAAGAGCAAAGGGACTGCAATTCTGCAAGAGAGTTCTGCATTGGTGAATCTTTCTGAGGTGTCTGGATGTCTGCGTAGACTCTGGGAAGCCCACCCATTCTCACACCTTAAAAAGAATATTATTACCGGTAGTTTATTTCTTGCATTTTTATCCAACCTTTTTCTCTGAGAAACTCAAGGTGGTACACATGGTTCTCCTCCTCCTCATTTAATCCCCACAACAGCCCTGTGAAGTAGGTTAGGCTGAGAGGCAGTGACTGACTGACAGTGATTTTCATGGCTGCATGGGGATTTGAACCCTGGTCTCCCAGGTCCTAGTCTAACCCAGGCTTCCTCAACCTCGGCCCTCCAGATGTTTTTGGCCTACAACTCCCATGATCCCTAGCTAGCAGGACCAGTGGTCAGGGATGATGGGAATTGTAGTCTCAAAACATCTGGAGGGCCAGGGTTGAGGAAGCCTGCTCTAACCAGTACACCATGCTGGCTCCATTCAAAACTCCACCCCCCAATCCCAAACTATTCTTAGAATAACCTTTATTCCAGATGGTCTGGAGATTATAGTCACACTGAATGATTCATTTGATGATGATGATGATGATAGTATTATTAAATTTATTAACAGCCTTTCACTAGCAGGTCCTGGGGTGGATTACATCATCTAAAATTCAACATTAAAAGAGTTTTAAAAAATCACAGCCACAGGAATTTGGGTCCCCAAAACACATATCTCAGGTCAGGTGTCAAAAGGCCAGGGCAAAGAGGCGAGCCCCTAAAGAAATCTGTATAACAGAAGCCAGTGTGGTTTAGTGGTTAGGATGTTGGACCAGGACTTGGGAGACGCAAATTCAAATCTCTTAGCTTCACTTACCTCACAAGGTTGTTGTGGGGGTTAAATAAGTTGGAGAACCATGTACCTCACACCTTGAGGTGAAAGGTGGGACATAAATGCAGTAAATAAATAAGAATAAAGGTGCAAGATGCACCTGTGGAAGGGATTCCATTGCTTAGGGTCTGCCTCAGAGAAAGCCCTCTCCTGGGCTACACCCCACAACTTCTTTTGGATATTTTCCTTCCTTTATAGAGTGGCCTGTGGGGTGGGGATGTGCCTCACCCCACAATCCTCTGGCACCTTGATTTGGGTAGCTCCTCCTCCCCCGGGCTTGACTCTGCCTTACCTGGCTGATGTCACTGGTCCAGGCTGCCTTTTCCTGCCTGGATGAGGCCACAAGGATAACTGTGTAGGATGGGCTGTCTTTTGGCTCCACCACAATCTTGAAGTCAAGATGGTCTATATCTTGCCCGGATCCTTTTGCTTTGGAATCGAGAGCACAGAACAGTGAGATGATTTGTGAGGGTGAACTACAGATTGATGGTGGGTGGGCGTAACTTTGGGGGTGCAAACCATAACTGCGCTGGGGCCCGCCTTGGTGCAACGCCAAGACTGCAACGCAGTGACTGCTGCGTTTGTGAGCAGCATCAGGATCAAACCCTCCTCAGCCATTTGTGGGAGAGGAGCCGCCATCTCTGCCGCATTTGCATAGCTCTGGCAACTTCAGGCTCAGTCTTTGCTCAGGGACCATCTGTGATTCCCCCCACACTGGAATTTAGTCATTTTTCAAAATATAACTTCACAGATACAATTTTTAACCACTTCATAGGCCAGCTTCAATTAAACTGTAGGGTGGGGAAAGCAGAGCATCTACTTTGCATGGAAAAAGGCGCAGGTTCTTTCTTTTTAAAAATTCTTTTATTTCATTTAAATCTTCACAGAATTCTAGCCCAATGGTTGCCATCAATTTGATTTAAATTAATTTTATAATGAAATGATTTTAGAATGTTGTATTATTTTATTGTTGTTAGCCGCCCTGAGCCCGGCTTCGGCTGGGGAAGGTGGGATATAAATAAAAATTATTATTATTATTATTATTATTATTATTATTATTATTTTAAATAATTTGTCTTCATGTTCACAGAAGATTCCCTGACCAATTTATATGTTTAAGGTCCAGATGCAATGCATATTGTATAAAAGAGAGCACTTATTGTTCACCTTGCATGAATTAAACCTACATACCTTTCAACTCTACAGACTTCTGCATAACATTTAGACAAAGCTCTGACACACAGCATGCCTAGCCCTCATATATATACTGTATTCTTTTTCCTATCTTTCATTTCTTTACCTCTCCCTCTCCCCTTGAATTGATGGAATACTTTATTAGTCTTGTTTGTTATACATTTAAGTTTCTCTCTCTCTCTCTCTCTCTCTCTCTCTCTCTCTCTGTGTGTGTGTGTGTGTAAAAAGTCCTGGGTTCATTCCTTGGTGATATTTCCAGGTGCAAGAGCTGGGAAATATCCTCTGTCTGAAAACCTGGAGAGCCACTGCCAGTCAGTGTCGGCAATATTGAGCTGCTAGATGACCAGAGGTTTTGCAGGAGACTTGCAGCTCTGGGAGGTGGGATTCTTTGGGGGAAGCCAAGGCTGTTTAAATTGATACAATAGAGTTTCAAATGTATAGTGCAGATGGAGCAGATGGGAATAGCATTGCATATAATTGCACATAGAAAATTCAATATTTTCAGACCACATCTGCACCATAGTTGGATAAAGGTGCTAAGAGATGTTAGGAGACACACCCACCCTATTCCCCTCACAAAACTACAATTCCCAGAGTCATTTAACAACCAATATCCCCCCCCCCCCTGTGAAGTCTTGGAACCATAGCTCTATGCAGGAAATAGGGGTTTCCTAATAACTCCTAATAACTGAAGAGAAGACTCCCTGGAGAAGAGAAGACTCCCTGGAAAAGACCCTGATGCTGGGAAATATGGAGGGCACAAGAAGAAGGGGACGACAGAGGACGAGATGGTTGGACAGTGTTCTCAAAGCCACTAACATGAGTTTGACCAAACTGTGGGAGGCAGTGGAAGACAGGAGTGCCTGGCGTGCTCTGGTCCATGGGGTCATGAAGAGTCGGACACGACTAAACAACTAAACAACAACAACAAATAACTTTCAGCACCCTTACTAAACTACAGTTTCCGGGATTCTTTAGGGGAAGCCATGACTGTCTAAAGTGGTGTGGTACTGCTTTAAATGTGTCGTGTGGGTGGGCCAAAGTTTGCAGGGGGCAAGGAAGGAGGCTCACTCTGGTTTGTAGACTTTGCCTAAGGTCTGAGTAGTACTTACTGTCCTCATCTGTGCTCTCTGTGTCTTCCACCAGGGTGCAGTCAATGAGGGAGATCACACCATTCTGGAATAAAGAAAGAAGTATGAGGAGGGGGCCGCTCGAGCGGGAAGTTCTTACCACCCTGTTTCTCTTGCAGGTCTTTCCTTCCACCTGGGGAGGCAGAGGAGGGGCAGGAGGTGGTGGTGCCTAGTGAGACCTGCCTCTCTAGGTTTGGATGTTATAACTTACTGGCTACATCAGTGAGGGTGTCAAGTCAAACGCCAGACCAAGTTCAAGGTGTTTCTATTAGTATATAAAGCCCTTAGCAACTTGGGACCAGTTTACCTACAAGGTTGTCTTGCCCCATAGACACCCTTTGATCAGCGGAATTGGCACTACACTACAAGGCAATGACAAAGAGCCTCTGCTGCACATTACCAAATCACTGATAAATATATCTATGTACTGGCTCAATGGGAAAACTTTAGAAATTCCTAAGAAATCACACCGTTGTATCAATCTTCTTAGTTCCAATGGCATTTAGGACCCAGGGAAGTGAGGTGTAAGGGGAGGGGTGAGTGAGCCCACAATAATCTCTGAGATGTACAGTCATATCTGCAGGGCCTTCCCAAGGCATCTTCATAACCTGTGATATCCTGCCCCAAAAGTGTCAGACAGATAAGCATCTCAATCACAATAGTGATAGTCAGGGCTGAAGCCCGGACAAGACAAAGAGGTGTATTTGACTTGACTTAGGGACCAGAGAACTGTAAATGCTTTCATTTGTACTGCGATGGAGTACATGTGAAAGATTATATTTGAGTGACAGGGGCATGCCTGGATCTCTGTGACATATCTATGATGTCTTGATGATGCTTCTGGAAATGTATTATGGGAAACTTTGGGAAACTTTAAAGTACTGATGTAACCATTGTTCGGGGCTTCTCTCTGCTGCTTCTGTGTGGTAGTTTGAAGTCTTGTTGCAACAATAAAGATCAGGCCTACTGGGCGCTGTTTTGCTTCTATCTCCTGGCTGAAGTCTCTTGCTTGTGACCTCTGACCTGAACCTATGGGAGCCAAGTTTAGGCTATTGTGGGGTGCTCCAATGACTCCCTTATACCTCTTTTAGTATGGCAGCACCTACCCTTTGATTTCACCTGCCAGGGACATGAACAATTTGCACAAGCTCTTTAGTAGGTGTCTTGGCCAAGCCAGATTTCACCCTTTCCAATTTGCAGAGTCCTTACCTGGTTTATTGCAAGTTTTTCTCAGGCACAGCTCTCCACTCTGGACCAGAAATGCCTCTCATGCCCCATGTATGGTTTCCATTACTCCACCCACTGAATGTTTCTAAAGCTGTACTGGGGTGGGGGGTTGACATGCGGTTTCTGACTGGGGCTATGCCAACACTATACAGTTAAAGCCCATTATTCCCCCCCCAAAGGATCCTGGGAACTGTACTTTGTTCAAGGTCCTGGGAACTGTCACTCTGCAATGGGTAAACTACACTTTCTAGGATCCTTTGAGGAAAATAATGGGATTCAAATGTATGTGTGACATGCAGCCTGGGATTTTTGGATATAAACTGTTCATTCACAAAGGTGATCGAAAGGGTGTCGCGGTCCAACTCAGGCCCCCTTCCTGGGTCCACAGAGCCAAGGAACTCCACACTCAGCTTTCCTTCACAAGGTAGAAACCAACAGTGTAAAAAAAGCTGTGGCTGGAGATGTTCTGAAAGAGTTGTGGAAGTCTCTTTCCCGGGACATGCGTGGCCTACAAGAGGAGTTTTCAGGGGAGTGACGGGAGCCTGGAGCTTCTTCAAAGAGTGGGAAATGGATCCCTTTCCCACCTGCCAGCCACTCATTTTATGACAAGGAAAACAGAAAGGCATTTCAAAAGTAAACATTGCAAAAAAATAATAATGTCATAATAACAGAGCAAAACAACACAATGGCAAATATAATAACATATAAAAAGCAACATGGCAATACTATAAAAAGAACAAGATTACGCAAACAACACCCAGCACTCAATAGCAAAAATAACAAGGGAGCCTGACAGTTTCACCTTGGTCCTAGTTTCATCCCTCCCACGATGTTGCTCACAGTCCCTCTCCTGCAGCAACTTCTTAGAGGGTTTCCGAGGGCAGAGGGTGGGGTATCTGGAAACCCACTGCCCTCCACTGCAAGGCCAGGTGCCACCTGCTCCCATCCACTCACCTTGGTCAAGTGCAGCTTCCCACCTGAGCCTCTGGTGCAAATGATCAGGTGCTTGGAGAAGAGGAAGCACTGCCTCTCGCCCTCCTTCCGCAGGGAAAGGGAGCCCAGGCGACCCCGCGTGATCTTCCCCTTCTCGGACATCGGCACTTGGATGAGGGAACCTTGGAGGAGGAGGAAAAACACTAGGTCACAGGGGCTGGGCACATGCCATTCTTCCTTCCCAGGCACCACTGTCAGGAGACAGGCTGGGGCAGCAGGCAAGAGTCATTAGCTTGCCCCTGGACTGGATCGTCCCCTCTCACTCCCCAACAGAAGAGGAGGGCTCCTCAAGAGTAGGGGGAGCCAACCTGTAGTGCTCTAGGAATCCCATCAGTCCCAGACAACATCTAATTAGCAACCCCCCCCCCCCAAGCTAATGCAATTCTAGGCTGCGTCCACAGAAGTCTTGTGTCCCATTCTGGGCATCACAATTCAAGGAGGATACAGTGGTACCTCGGTTTAAGAACAGTCCGGTTTAAGAACAATTTGGTTTACCAACTCTGCAAAACCAGAAATAGTGTCCCGGTTTGAGAACTTTACCTCGGTCTAAGAATGGAATCCGAATGGTGGAAGGGCACTGGTGGTGGGAGGCCTCATTAGAGAAAGCACGCCTCGGTGTAAGAACGGTTTTGGTTTAAGAACTGACTTCCGGAACGGATTAAGTTCATAAACTGAGGTACCACTGTATTGAAAAGCTGGAATGTGTGCAGGGGAGGGTGAATATGATGACCAAGGGTCTGGAAACCAAGCCTTATGAGGAATGGTTGAGAGAGCTGGGTATGTTTAGCCTGGAGAAGAGGAGACTTGAAAGGTGGTATGATAGCTATCATTAAATATCTTTTTTGATGGCAAGAGCTGTTTTGCAATGGAATGACCACCTGAGAAGTTGGTGGACTCTCCTTCAGTGGAGGCTTTTCAGCAGGGTTTGGGTGGCCACCTGTCATGGATTATTTAGCTATGATTCCTGCATTGCAAGGTGTTGGGCTATGTGGCCCTTGGGGTCCCTTCCAACTCTACAAATGATTTCTAACACAGCCAGTGCTCAGGGGAATGATGGGAGTTGGAGTTCAACGGCATCTGGAGGGCACCATCATGGTCTGCCCCGACCAAAGGGGTGACTGGGTAGCAATGGCCTGGAAATGGTGCTGTGCTGAGAGGCTAGAAAAGGCCACTCTGTCTCTCCTCTGCAGGGAAGCTACCTTGTCTGACAAATGTCTGGCTGGTATCCAGCAAGATTTCACACCCCTCGATTATCATCCTTTCAATTGCCAAGTTCTTCCGAATGTTTTCTGTCTCGCTCACTTCATCGTGCATTATCCTATGGGAAGAGGAAAAAGGTCAGCAAAACGCCAACTGCATTGGGACGGCTACAGCTGATATTATTTCCCCACCCCTAGTCCAGAAAATGGACCCATAGATGGTGGGGGGGGATAACAGCTCCTGGCACAGAGTTAGCATTCAGCATAGTTCCAAGTGTAGCAAGCATTCCACCAGTTTAAGCCATTTGTGGTGAAGGGTTGACAGAAAAGCTGGTTTTCAGGGGAGGCGGCTGTTCTCTGTGCCTTCTCTCCACCCCAAGGAGAACAGAAAGGCCATTCGGGAAGAGGGGAGGTCACTCGCTGGACCATTCTTCAGCCATTCATCTGCCTGAGGTGAAGGACAAAATGGCGCCCCTCCCATTCCATGGACAGAAGTTCATTGGACTGGATTCTATAAGCTGAATCTTATTTCAAGATGGGTGACATGACAACACCCTCCAGTGCCCCTGAGGGCAGCTTAGTAGAGGATGGCAGGCAGCCTATGTGGGTTACCAAGGGTTCCTGCGTTGCAGGCGGTTAGACTAGATGGATCTTCGGGTCCCTTCCAAGTCTATGACTCTCTGGTTCTATGATTCTAAGGCCTCTCAGCCAGTCCCCACATTCCCAGCACCTGCCACCTGAGGCAGCTCTCTCCCTCTGCCTAATGGTAGAGCTGGCCCCCATCACTTAAGCTGGAGGGAGGAGATGGCAGGATGCTCACACCTCCCCACCCCCCATTGTACTGGGCTGGACTAGACCTTTGGATCCCTTCCAGCTCTACAGTTCTATGATTCTATGATTCCTCTGCCTGACCCAACAAGAGCCCCTTTCCCACCAGCTGGCCCATGTGGCCAAGCCTTGGCCAGTGGAAGTGTCCTGGGTCTAACCGAAGACGGGGAGTCTCTCCGAGACCAACACGCCTTTGAAGTTTCTCAAGCAAGCTTGAAACTTCTCCTCGGGGATGTGTGTTTTCCCTTCTCAGCATTTTCTAAAATAGCATATGCTGCCTTGTCATCCTGCCCTTCACACATCCTGAACACGGTGTCTCTGCTGGAGTACAGATGGAGGCTTATTTTCCCCAATGTGATAATTATACAAAAATGTGAGAAGTTCAGCATTCATTAAGGCGCTGAGCTAAGCGTGCTGTGGGGAGCTCTCTCCGTGGATGGCGGCGAGTATTCGGGGGTGCACATACAGTCACGTAGCACCCGGCTACATTCTCGCCTTCCAGAACCAGAACCTCATGGCAAAATTTGAGCCCAAAATTCAACACACCACACCCTCCACCCTACAGCCTGAACTCCCAAATCTCCCCACCTGGAGAGCTCCTCCAACTTGGACTTGGCGTAGTCCAGGCTGTTCCTCTCCACATGCTCGTGGGGCGTGTGAGCCAGGAGCTCGTGCAGCGTCAAGATGTACCTGGGGATCTGGGCGAAGAAGAGACAGGTGAGACAGGGGGGAAGAACAATTCCATGCAATGCAGAAAAGTCCACAGGTAAGACCTGGAAGCAGCAGGAAGAAATTCTGGGGATCTTCCATCCAAGCTATTTGGTTTATGCATTTTTTTTGGGAGCTGCCCTAGAATCCCCATAGCTGTTGAGAATAAGTGGGGGAAGCTCAGTATGGCCACTGGCAGAACGTCCAAAATGGCATTGGCATTGGTCCAAAATGTCCGGAGAGCACCAGGTGAGGCAAGGTGGCTCTTGTTCACTCAGGCCTCTTTTTTGTGTTGGGGGTGGCATCCCTGGCACCAGGGATCTACACTGGAATTTCTCCTTGCACTTGGGCAAGGAGAGAGAGGCTGTCTTGGGCACCCCCTTGTGACAGACACCTGCTGCTTCCTCCCACACCTGGAACATGGGGTATGTCAGGAAAGTTTCCAGCGTCCGCTCCTCGCAGTCTGGCTTGGCCTCATAGTGCTTCAGCAGCTTGTCGAAATCCCTGTTCTGCTTGCAGTGAGCCAGGATCTGCAGGCTGTACTGGTGGTTCCGGACAAACTCCTGGTAGATGTTGAGCATCGGCAACAGGATGTCAAAGAGGTCAGCTGTGAGCAAAGAGGCGACAGTGAGAAGAGGAGGGTGTAGGAGATGCAGCCAGCCCCTGTTGACTCTATCCTGGAGCCTAGTGGGCACAGGATATGGGCTGGTTGTTGTAGGGGTACGGAAAAACAGGGAATGAGGGCATGGAATGCAGCATCCGAGGAGAGGTCGTGGCTGAATAGGAGCAACTCTGCGCGGCAACATTTTGTTGTGGTTGACACTTGTCCTCCTGTTGTACCAGGAAGAGAACAAAGATCAAAGAGTAACACTCACCTAGCACCAAGGTTGGCCAGCTGGAGATGCGTGCTTTCAGGCCCTGGTAAAAGATCTGGTGTAAAAACATGATCGTCTCACTGAAAGAGAAAAGAAAATGAATCAGATGGGGGAGCAATTGTGTTAGGCATCCTCCTGGTGCTCCCAGGGTTCAAAAAGTACGAGGAGTGAGTGCTCGGTTCTTAAGAATGAACCTTTTATTCTCTGCAAACACAGGACTCCTAGTATTATGAGAGAGGGAGGAAAACCTATCTCTATCTACTTTCTTCATGTTAGGCATAATTTTATAAACTTCTATCATGTTGCTTCTTACTCCCCTTTTCTCTAAACTAAAAAATTTCAAATGCCACAACCTTTCTTCGTAGAAACCTCCCTGATCAGTTAGACTGCCCCTTTCTGAACCTTTCCCAACTCTACAATATCCTTTTCAAGGTGAGGTGGCCAGAACTTAACATGGTAGTCACAACATATGTTTGTATCTTCTTCAGCAAACCTGCTCAACTGGGCGCTGCTGGCCTCCTTCCATTCGGACAAGCCTGGTCTTGCTGCACACAGCTCAGAACACCTGTGCACATGTTTCCATGTGCTTTGTCTGGGCACAGGTGTCTTCATACAAAAAAGGAGGGCAGGTGGGAAGAGATAACCAATAATGCCTTTCATCTGATACTGGTTCTCACCAGCCCCTGACTGTCAGCAGAAGAATCTGGCAGCCAGTAAAATATTTCAACAGCAGCTCAAAGTAAACATTGCCCTCTTCCTTCAAACTGAAGCATCACTTGTGCTGCCCATTCATTCCCACTACTGATCCCTGCACTCCTGGGAGAGAGGAAGGGATTCTTCAGCCACAGAGGGACTAGGATGGGCAGACTGCTGTCGATCTGCAGGACACGTGGAAGTATGGATACCAGCCAAGCAATTATCCTGCCTTGTGGGAAGGTGGCAAGAACAAACTGCTCTGTTGCATTTCTGGTGATGCCATCCATGGCAGATGTTCAAGCACTTATCCAGTGAGGAAGGTAGCTCACAGATACTCGCCCTGCATCCAAACTATACTGTATGTTTAATGCACACTCACCCACCAATAATCATACGAACTGTCATTTCTCCTTAAAAGTAAAGGTAAAGGGACCCCTGACCATTAGGTCCAGTCGTGGCTGACTCTGGGGTTGCGGCGCTCATCTTGCTTTATTGGTCGTGGGAGCCGGCGTACAGCTTCTGGGTCATGTGGCCAGCATGACTAAGCTGATTCTGGCGAACCAGAGCAGCGCACGGAAACGCCATTTACCTTCCCACCGGAGCGGTACCTATTTATCTACTTGCACTTTGACGTGCTTTCAAACTGCTAGGTTGGCAGGAGCTGGGACTGAGCAACAGGAGCTCACCCCGTTGCAGGGATTCGAACCACCTTCTGATCGACAAGTCCTAGGCTCTGTGGTTTAACCCACAGAACCACCCGCATCCCTGTCATTTCTCCTAACAGAGCTGCAATTCTCAGCACCCTTAAAACTACAGGTCCCATGATCTGAAGCACATTTTCCCCATCTCAAAGATTTCTGGGAGCTATATTTTGTTAAGGGTTGCTGGAAATTAAAAAGCGGTGTGGGGTAAACTACAGGGCCCACAATTCTTTGAGGAAAAGAATGTGCTCCAAG